>NC_090021.1:308707342-309961508 GCF_037176765.1 Anolis sagrei
AGACGCTATGCTCCTATTGATGCAGGCCTCGTGGACAACAAGTTAAACATGAGCCAACAATGTGATGTGGCGGCAAAAAAGCCAATGGCCTGCATCAAGGACTCCAAGATATTTTTCACACGTACTGCTCTCAAGCCAGGTGTCCCCCATTCTGTATCTTTGCATTTTGTTTTTTCTGCCTAAGTGGAGTATCTTGCATTTGTCCCTGTTGAACTTCATTTTGTTAGTTTTGGCCCATCTCTCTAATCTGTCAAGATCGTTTTGAATCCTGCTCCTGTCCTCTGGACTATTGGCTATCCCTCCCAATTTGGTGTCGTCTGCAAACTTGATGATCCTGCCTTCTAACCCTTCATCTAAGTCATTAATAAAGATGTTGAACAGGACCGGGCCCAGGACGGAACCCTGCGGCACTCTGCTCTTCACTTCTTTCCAGGATGAAGAGGAAGCATTGGTGAGCACCCTCTGGGTTCGTCCATTTAACCAATTACAGATCCACCTCACCGTAGTTTTGCCTAGCCCACATTGGACTAGTTTCCTTGCCAGAAGGTCATGGGGGACCTTGTCGAAGGCCTTACTGAAATCCAGGTATGCTACATCCACGGCATTTCCCGCATCTACCCAGCTTGTAACTCTATCGAAAAAAGAGATCAGATTAGTCTGGCATGACTTGTTTTTGATAAATCCATGTTGACTATTAGCAATGACCGCATTTGTTTCTAAGTGTTTGCAGACCACTTCCTTAACAATCTTTTCCAGAATCTTGCCTGGTATTGACGTGAGGCTGACCGGACGGTAGTTGTTTGGGTCATCCTTTTTTCCCCTTCTTGAAGATTGGGACCACATTGGCCCTCCTCCAATCTGCTGGAACTTCTTCCAGCAGATTGGGGGAATGACCATTGACTTATCCATGGGTCATATTAAAATCCATAAGTTTGCCCCCAATCCTTCCTTTCACATATAAATAAATATATATGGTAAATGAACTGCAGAGCTTGCCCACTGAATCCATTATTGATTGCCACACATCCCTTTTGGTGGGATATGTTAAAGATACAGTTTGCAGGAGCACATGATTAATAAGAAGTCATGTGTGTAAGGGGGCTGATTGGCTAGATATTTTGTGTTATCCTGATTGTGTTTGGGTGTTGCATTTGGTGGTCCCTATGTAGACTTGTCTACAGCCTCATGGTATATGGTAGACTCCTGCAGAGGTGAGAGGATCCCTCTTGTCCTTTGCTGAAGAAAGCATTTGTTGAATTTTCTCATTTGTTGAATTTTCCCTCTTTTTTTCTCAGTCCTGGGGCTTTTGAAGGGGCTACCATGCATTAATTTATCCAATTTATGTAATCTTCCTTGGAAACTGTCTTGATTGGAACCCATAACACTATGTAACAAAATTTGAAATGATGTGCCAGGAGAGCTGGGGGGCAATTCCCCCCCCCCCTCTCCTGGCACATCATTTCTCTGTGCTGCAAGACCTGTCCAAGGCTTCTAATAGACAATGGGTAAGATTTTATTACTTTTCTAAGGGATCTAGGGGCTTGGTGTGGAGGGGGTGGATATTCCCACAGTGTATCGGGCCTGTTTAGCCCAATAAACTGTGGGAATACTGTCTGGACTGCAGTATTCTGCAGTCCAGACCCGGAAGTAGTGCATTTATCTCGCACAGTCCAAGAAAGTGTGGAATAAATGCACTAACAAATTAATTTGGCACAAACCAGTGTTTACCTGGTTTGTGCTGAATTAATGTGGGACTGGCCAGAACATCATCTGGACAGCTCCCTTTTTATTGCAGAAGTTTCCGCAATAAACGGGCTGTCTGGATGGGCCCATAGTATAATTCCATCTTGTTTCAGTGAATTCCACAGGTTAATGACTCATTGAGCAATAAATATTTCCCTTTCTCTGCCCTTTAGCTTCAGCCATTGGCCTTGAGTTCTGAAGACATTTCTCCACATTGTGCATAGCTCATACATCTCTCTGGGTCTTCTCTTTCTATTTATCCAAGTTAAACAGCCCTAGGACAGTTTCTGCAATCCCTTAATTGGTTTGGTATTCTTTTTCAACATTTTACTCAGATATACAATATTATATTTAGGTTTGGTGTAAATAACTATAAAGAATTTTAGATGTGTTCTATGGATTTGTATTGGAGCAATAAGATATTGCAAAAATGATTTTTATTGCCTTTTTAATTATATCCAACATGAAACTCGATGTTGTATATTAGCTGCCTTTAGGACCTAAAAATCTTAAAAGCACCAGAGCCTTTCTGATCTAGAAAACTAAGCAACGTTGGCCCTGATTATTATTTGGATGAGAGATCAATGAATACCAGATGCTATAGGATATATTGCAGAGGAAGGAATTGGCAAACCACATATGAAATTCATTAGGTAGCCATAACTTGACAGGTGACTTGAGAATACAGCCACACACACATTTAGCCAACATTGCCCAACTGTAAGATCCCTTTCTTGTTTAGTTTCTGCCAGTGACTTATAAAAAAACAAGTAGGAGAAATGAACTAATGAGGACCAAAGGACAAAGCAGCAGACAGAATCAAAATATAAAGATGAAGTCAGAAAGCAGAACTTGAAAGCACGTCATAACCAGAGGATAAATCAGAATTCTGGTCTGAAAGAATAACTACAAACAAAATGAGTTCCCAAAATATAAAGAAAAATGTCTTCTTATCTCACCCAACAGGAGGTATCTTTTGTAATAAAATCATTCTCACATGCAATAATGAAATAAGCAAATATTTTAATTCTTCCTTTGAAAGAGTTTCTTTGGAGATCAAGACCAAAATGTTGAAATTGCAGTGGAAACATCACTTAATGGTACAATCATGTGCATGCTTGTTGTGTTCTTGCGTGACTTCAAATCTTTTCTGCCTAATGGCAGTCCTCAGGCAAAGATTGGCAAGATTTTTTTTTAGAAGTGTTTGCCTTGCCTTCTTCTGAGGCTGAGTGGGGATTTGAACCTTGGGCTTCAGAATCCTAATCCAATGTTCAAACTCTTATGCCATGCTGACTGTCATGCATGTTTACTCAAAAGTAAATCCCTTTGGCATTGATAATTCTATCCCAGATCCCAAGCATGTGGTGAACATGGCTTCAAACTACAAGAGAGGAGATTCCATCTGAACATGAGGAAGAACTTCCTGACTGTGAGAGCCGTTCAGCAGTGGAACTCTCTGCCCCAGAGTGTGGTGGAGGCTCCTTCTTTGGAAGCTTTTAAACAGAGGCTGGATGGCCATCTGTCAGGGGTGATTTGAATGCAATATTCCTGCTTCTTGGCAGGGGGTTGGACTGGATGGCCCACGAGGTCTCTTCCAACTCTTTGATTCTATGATTCTATGATTCTTTCAGTTTGTATGGCAATTATTATAATCATGCTTATCCTCTGAAAGAGGCTTGAGCACCGTTTTGGTCATGTGTTGTGTTCATCCACAGTTACTGCTTTCACATTTTTTAGACCAGCTGGCATAAAACATTTATGTGCAGATGGACTCTGTCCATACTTCAATTAGAATGAGGAGATGAGGGAATGCAGTATCTTTTGCAATATGTGACTGTGTGCTGAAACGAATGTGACAAGCCATGCTGTCATTTGTTTCTGGGGGATTCATTGCAATCTGGTGACTTTGGCATCTGACATTAAAGGACAGGTAGCAGCTAGGAACATTTTCCTATGACAGCCTGTTTCAGACATTCCTATCTTGGCATTATTGCTTCTATATCTTTTCAAGTTTGTTGATGAAATCCTTTCCACCCAAATGGATCCTCTAATTCAATTCCAGTTGCTTGGAACCCTGAGCTGTTTCTTGGCGCTATGAGAATTAGAACAAAGCCCCAGTGACTCAGGGTCTTCCATTGTATCTACATTTAGAATTCCAGCAGGAGGGTACTCAGAAATCTTGTCTTCCTTCCTTCTATTTTAACCAATCACAGCTTGTCATGAAAAGATATGCCAAATAAATTGTGGTTGTCTTAACTACAGAGCATGAAAGCACACCAACTCTATAGCTTGCTAAGCTGGCTTGTTTTTTAAAAAAAATGGGGCTACAATGAACTGTAGTTTAAAGATTTTGCTTTATATAAACTTTCTCTAGTCTCCCTGGAAAGGGAGGAGGTCATCAATAAACCTGATCAATCTTATCGTCATAATTCAAATCCATGGTTTAGCATGATGTGGGTAACTTTGTTTCTTATACTAGTGGTTTGGTTAGTGATTTTCAACATGCCAGACATTTTCAACACCAATGACCAGAATCCTTGAACATTGATTGTGCTGGCTAGGGCTCTGGGAAGCTTTCAGCTCTCTAAATGCCAAAGACTGAGGAAAAATGTATGGTGTATGTAACTACTCAGCATTTTAATGCTGTGATAATCCAAGTAAAAGAAAAAATGGCATGAAAGGAAACTTGGGTAACAGGTAAAAGCTTTTGAGATACCAGAAAGTGATTGATACTCAAAGTTTGAAGGTCCTGGATTAGAAAAAAAAAACAGCTATTTGACTTTGGGCATTATCCTACAGGTGGGAGCAGGCCCGTAACCAGGATTTCGTTTCAGGGGGGGGGGGCTAAAAAATTTCAGGGGGGGTTCGGGGGGTTGAGTTTTGGGGGGGCTGAGTCTGAGTGAAAGAGGGTCTAGCCTAGCAAACCTTTTGTATCATTACCCCAATACCCCCATGCATATGGGATATATTGAGTATGGTGATCAGATCATGATATGAATAAACATAACAGTTTAAATAATACACCAGTAAGGCCTTCTCGCAAACTACCATGAGAATTTCGGGGGGGGGGGCTGAAGCCGCTCAAGCCCCCCCCCCCCCCCCCGGCTACATGCCTGGGTGGGAGGGAATGTGGAGGAAAGCATTTGAGAGAATGGGTATTTGTTTCACCCCAGCAAGGTCCATCTTTGGGGATGGCCAGCCACCTGATGTCCTTCCCTCATCTTCTTTGCACTTTCCCTTGTTTCCCCCTCTCTTTTTAAAATCAGGACTCAGGTAGCACCTTCTCTTCTATTCACTGTCCCTTTAACAGCCTTCTCTCTGTCTTCACCTGCTGGCAAGACAGATTCCCAAGGGCGGCCCCATGTCATGGGATTGCCTCTGGGGGAATCCGTTTTGCCAGTGTGTGAAAATGGAGAGAAAACCAGTGAAAACTTGCATGTGATAAGGTCCTTTGAATTTTGCAGCAGCATATTCATTATATAAGTGAAACATTTCTAAGAAAGCAAAGAAAAAGAATTGCATGGGATTAGACACAAGCATGAATCATACAAAGGAGAAAATAATCTTATATTTGGGTATCATTTAACTATTTAAATGCCAAATAGATGCTGATTATCTATGTTAGATTTGTCTCTGTCCTTCAAAAAGCTCTGGTTACATACTATAATTGAAATATTCTGAAAGCTAATTTACTCACTGACTTCACTGTACATCTTCCATATCACAGAGTGAGTAAGTGATTATTCCCATCCAATTGTCATAGCTTTTGGATCTTCAGTGTTTGTTTCATTTCTCCCAAAAATATAGAAATGGGTTGTGTAGCATGATCCATCTGTTGGCCTGATTTTGAGCTTCACGTGGTCAGAATGAGTGAGTTGATTAATCTTTGCCTAATGTTTATTATTGTCACATTATTGTATGCCTATTCTATTATACAATATTGTACTATATTAATGGAAATGAACCAAATAAAGATCTGTTATACAATAGTGAAACAAGCACTGTCCCTTTAAATAATACATCTAAGAATAAACTATAATATCAATGCAGTCTTCATTTTGAATCACCAGGACACAAAGACAGCTCTCTTGCTTTTGCTTTGCTTAAACAGTTGACTGACTGACATCTCCAATGAATAACAAGCAGAGATTGTTTACATTAATAGCACTACCACCACTATTCAGGAGAGATAAATTAGTCAATTAATGGCAATTGCATCCAATTTAAGAGTCAGGGTGGTGGCTTGAATGTTGAAGTAGGACATCAGAAGGCATGAATTCAAATTCCTGGACCTACTGGACCTACTGGGTGATCTTGGGCAAGTCACAATCTCTCAGCCTCAGAGGGCAGTGATGCTAAATCCTCTGGACAAATTCTGCCAAGAAAGCCCTGTGATAGGTTTGTCTTAGGGTTGCCATAAGTCACAAATGACTTGAAGGCAAACAACAACAGCTACCACTTTCTTCATATCTAGTTTAATGCTGCAGCCAGTTACAAATGGAGTATAAAAAAGTATTTGATAGGTGAGCGCAATTGCTCACAAAAAATTAAAAAAATGTAGTCACTGGCATGCACAGTCAATGCCCCCCCCCCCCAACATTAATGGGGTAGTGAGTCCATTCTGCCAGTAATTCTGTCTTCAGTGGAGCCATCCATGGTGCTGAAGCCAATTCCCAAACTTCAGTTTATATAACTCCTTTAAAGTCTGGACCAAAATCCAAGTAGATTTACTATCCTGTTAGCATGGGAGCCATCAATCTTTGGCCACACGGTGTTCAGGCAAAAATATCACTTGTTCCTATCTATATAAATAAAAATGTAATGTTCGTTTGTGGGATTAGCAAAACTCAAAAACCACTGAGCGAATTGACACCAAATTTGGACACAATATAGCTATCAGGCCAACGAGTAACCATCACTCATAAAAACAATGAAAAACACAGCAAAAGAGACTTAAAAGGCCAATTTTTTTTAAAAAAAATTACAACACGCACAAAAACTACATATATACACATATACACAAATATATGCATACATATACACATATACACACACAAATCACATACACACAGATTGGGCCACAGCAACACATGGCAGGGGCAGCTAGTGAGAAATAATACAGTCCCGGTCTCCAGCTTTTACAGCTTCTCTATTTCCACTGCTTGCCATGGCATTCTGATGAGCCTTAGGTTAATTCCACTTCTTAAAAGTGAGTGTCCAGGCCTCAGAGAAAGAGGAAACATTGGAAACTGATCCTATTCCTTGGAGATTTAGGACGCCTGGAGGAAGGAGAGGGGGGAGCAGGAGGATGAAAGTAAAACAAAGCAAAGAAGTCGTGTAAACAAATTAATTAATTGTCTGGAAGTGAAGTGCACGTTTGTAATTTTGCCCTTGCTGAATGGAAATTGAAGTTCATTATGCTCGCTGACTGATTTAAAAGCTTCCCTCTACAGCTTTACCTAGAGGAGGGAGGGAAAAGCAGGCCTATTTGGAACACACACATGGAAGGCAGTGGCAGCTTCAATTAAAACAGGAATTCATTACTTGAATCCTCTAGAGAGAAAGTTGTTACTTGCTGTGCTGTATAAGGGAGGGGCTGTGCAATATCCTGTGCAGCATCTTCCTTTTGGGAGTGGTAAATATTTGTTTTCCATGGAAGAAAACCAGGGATAAGATACACATACTCCCCAAAGAACTCAATTAAGTTACAAGGCTGCACATTTAAAAGTTTAAATATTATTTATGAAGGGGAGGGGAAAGAGTTTTTTGAAATTCTAATCAGTATTGTGCCATTAAAGGACATCTGTGATTAAGATGGCTATGTGCATTCCTTTAGAGGTCATTTTAAAAAAACTGACAGAGGACAGTTGAAGTTGGACTCTATCTGAAAAGCTGTCCTGTGCACCTCTCATTTAAAGATAAAGAACTATACAGAAGGAAATCAGGCAATTCTAAACTTGCCCATCCACAGTTAATACCTGGCTAGGAAAATGGATAGTCACACAGGTGACGTGGGCATAACCTTACCCATTGGAGTAAGCAACTTGGGAAGTGTTATAAAATAATTTTGGATTTGTACATTTCAATTAACATTTGCAGTTTTATGTTAATTGGAACTTTTCTTTAATCTCTCTTCTCATAGTGGGTTTTTTTCTTGAATGTCACTCTAGGCATTTTTTTAAAAAAAATGTATCAGAAGCAACTTGAGAAACAGCAAGTTGCTTCTCGTGTGAAAGAATTGGCCATCTGCAGAGACTTTGCCCAGGGGTTGCCCAGATGTGTTACCATCCTGTGGGAGGCTTCTCTCATGTCCCTACATGGGAAGCTGGAGCTGACAGATGGCAACTCACCCTGTCTCAAATCGCCAACCTTCAGGTCAGCAATTCTGCTGGCACAAGGGTTTAACTTATTGCATCACCATGACACTGGGCATGATATTAGTTGTATATTATCTTTTATGAAGATCTATCATGTAATGCAAATCCTATAATGTATTCTTGTTCTCCATTAATTTCTGACTTATGGTAACCCTACCCTGACTTATGGCAACCCTGACTTATGGTAACCCTTGTGGAGCCGAGAATGTGTGACTCCCTCAAGGTCACCCAGTGGCTGAGCGGGGAATTGAACCCTGGCCTTCAGAGTTGTACTCCAGTGCTCAAACTTCTTACAACCACAATTATAATGTAAGCGCAGTTCAGTGGATGCACCTTGGTGTGAGTTTTTGGCTTTCATTTGCTGCAAAACCACTCAGTATTGCCTTAGCAAGAGGCAGTGAGGCACAATGGACAAAGTAAAATTGCAAACATCCACTTAATTCGTAATTGGCTTGGGTGCTAATATAGTTTGCTTGTGGTCAACCAAGGACCAAAACTATTATCAGTTTCATAGCTCTCTTATTGTATGGACACCAGCTGAGAGGGATCCTTTGAAGAAAAAGAGTACTTGGGGAAAGAAATGGTATCTACTTTCTTCATGCAGATATTCCACATCTCCGTATGGCCACACTGCTTAGGGCAGTAGTTCTCAACCCATAGATTCCCAGATGTTTTGCCCTTCACCTCCCAAAAATCCTAACAGCTGGTAAACTGGCTGGGATTTCTGGGAGTTGTAAGCCAAAACACCTGGGAACCCACAGGTTGAGAACCACTGGCTTAGGGCAAAGTACCCCTCAATGCCAATGGGGATGACCTCCCTTGGCTGTATTCTGATCTACATATCAGTTCATCAAGCCATGAATCTGATCAGTTTGGTTCTGAATCTGTGGACCAAAGGATATCCCAAAACATTTCTGCTTTGGCCTTAAAATGCAGAGACATTTCTTTCTTTTAAAAAAAAAAAACCTAGAAAGACATCACTGCCTGAATGACACCATTAACCCCAGTTCCCAATGGATAGCATGCTGCTTCTTCTTTATTCTTATCTAGCTGTAGACGTTTCCTCCCATTCTATTAAACATACACAACTGTCAGCTTTCTTCCCTCCTGCTCTTATTCTTTGAGAAAACACAGAGGGCACAACCAAGCGTGAAGAGCAAAGCCCCCTGCCTGGATTCTGCAGATCTGAAAAACAGTGGCCTGCTCTAGCAAGAGCTGAATTGCCAATGCTCCAGACCTTTCAACAGGTGCTATATCCCTGAAACCCACTACAGAAGCCATACTGAGTGTCTGTGTATAATTTATGAGAAACATTGCAGAGGGAAATAGGGTCTTTTTAGCATTACATAAATACCGACAGTTGTTAAGCTTTCTAGAGAGAGTAGAGTATTTTTGTATGTGGGCAAGGTGAGGATTATCTTTGTAGCATTTTTTAAAGGAGCAGTATCAGCCACCACCTTCATGGATAATTAAGTACATATTGAGAACATTTTATCCAAAATGCTTGGAATCAGAAGTACTTTGAATTTGGATTTTTTCATATTTACATACACATACATAATGAAATGGGTCCTCTGGTGGTGCAGTGGGTTAAACCACTGATCTGCTGAATTTACTGACTGAAAGGTTGGTGGTTTAAATTACTGACTGAAAGGTTGGTGGAAATTTTTTAACTTTCACTGTTGTCCGGTGTCCCTAAACCCAGGAAATGTGGAGGGCTGATTCAGGCAAAAACAAACTGCCACAGCCCTTCCTAGTTTGTGTGTTCTTTTTATTTTTGCCATCTTGGCCACCCTTGGATATTGCCACATGTACCCCAGTTTTTGAATGAATGGAAATGGTTTCAAAACAAAACATGGATTATGAAACCATTGTATCACTGGCTTTTTCTGTCACAAATATTATCCAGTAGGTATATTTGTTATGTCCATAATTTCATTCCATACTTTACAGCCAATTACAATGTAAGCAATAGCGGGGATATTGGTTACATTTCCTAGAGACAAAATATTGTTGTTTTAAGTGCCAGGAGTGGGAACTGATACGGATGCAACAAAAGTGGCAGATCAAGCAAAGCTTCTGCACCTTAAATGGGTAAGGACTGCACATTTATTGTGCCATAAACTGTTCACCTGGAAATGTTGTAACTGCTTGACAGTCAGCAAGGAAACATGAAATAGGAGATACGTGAGGGACACAATAGGGAGCAAACAATGAAATGAAAACATGTTTTATGAGGAGCTGTGTGTCTTGGATGAGGAAAAAGGGAAGGCTATGGGAGTTTGTGTCAGCTATATGTATTCTGCAGGGCATGTGTTTTGCAGATCAATAATTTCCTGAAAAAGGGTATGTTTTCTAAAAGCTAGTAGAAAAATCATTGGCGATGTGGCTGGCTCTCCCTGGATTTGAGACCTAGTCACTGTCACACAGCAAATTGAGTCAACCAGTAGGTGCCATGCAATCCATAGGGCCAATGTTATTCCTGACACTCCTAAGTCTCATTGATTTCAGTGAGGTGCTGTATTTATTTATTGCAGTATTTTTTGCAGTATTTGTATAATGCCCTTCTCAACCCCAAAGGGGGCTCAGACAGGCATGTAAGACAGGCATGTAGCCGGGGGGAGGGGGGGGGGTTGAGGGGCTTCAGCCCCCCCCCCCAAAATTCTCATGGTGGTTCGCGAAAAGGCCTTACTGGTGCATTATTTAAACTGTTATGTTTATTCATATCATGATCTGATCACCATACTCAATATATCCCATATGCATGGGGGTATTGGGGTAATGATACAAAAGGTTTGTTAGGCTAGACCCTCTTTCACTCAGACTCAGCCCCCCCGAAACCCCCCCTGAAATTTTTTTTAGCCCCCCCCCCCCCCCCCCGAAACAAAATCCTGGCTACGGGCCTGGGCTCAGAGCAGATCCAACCCACTTTATTAACCATTGTTGCAACATTAATACATTTGATTGATTCACTTATTTATTTTATAAATAATGTTTACATACTGTCCTCCCCTCCCCCAGCTTAGGCTATAAAACTAAACAAAGAATCCAATAAAAGCCATAGAAAGGTTTAAAATACAGAATATAGAAAAGTAGAGTTAAAATCTTCCACTTTAAACTGAAAAACTATGAAAAGCTGGGTGGACTTTTCCCTCCAAAAAAATGGCTCTGTTGGTTGTCTTGTTTTTAGAAATGATGTTACCTTAATCTACCTTGGAAGAGAATGAAATAATCAGGATGATATAATTCCATCCCCAATTGTCTGAAAGTATTTTCAGTTCTAATCCAGTGTTGTTTGTTGGGGAGGAGGGATCTTATATATATATATATAGCCACTTTTTTCTTCAAGGGTGATACTTTATGGCTTTTGAATAGCGTTCCCTAAAATGTTTTTATGGGAGTAGAGAAAATCATGGTGGCTTAAGGGGAGCTATTTTTTTTGTTTTTGTGTCAGGAGTGACTTGAGAAACTGCAAGTCGCTTCTGGTGTGAGAGAATTGGCCATCTGCAAGGACGTTGCCCAGGGGATGCCCAGATGATTTGATGTTTTATCATCTTTGTGGGAGGCTTCTCTCATGTCCCTGCATGAGGAGCTGGAGCTGATAGAGGGAGCTCATCCGTCTCTCCCCGGATTTGAACCTGTGACCTGTCGGTCTTCAGTCCTGCCGGCACAGGGGTTTAACCCAGTGCACCACCAGGGGCTCCTAGGGGAGCTAATGAGAGTCTTGGACTTTTCTATGCACCCCTCAGACTACTTCTCCACTGCTGATGGAGCTGAATAATGAGCATCTCTGACCAGAGTCCCAAAGGTCTTCAAGTAATACATGCACCACCAACTACTAGTAAGGAAAACTCTGCCCCACTTCTTTGTGGCAATCTTTTCTTTTTATTCCCAAGAGTTTCATTCTCATCTTGCAGAGCTGGTAAAAGTTATTTTTGAGGGAGTTGCAACTTGCCTTAATAGCTGGAGGAGGCCAGAATGTGTAATATGAAAAGTAACATTTCTAAGTTTTGTAACATTCTAAATAATATTTAACTGCAGCTTTGCTCATTACCCTGTTTCAATTTTAACCATGTTACATGCTGTCCATCCATTGCTTGTTGATGCTCTTTTTCTAATCAGGTAAAGGTAGTTAAGTATAAATGATCACTCAGTAAATTCTTCTTTCTTTGGTGTGATAAAGCAAGGCATCTCCATTTACACCAAAACATGCCATGTTCTCTATTCAGTTCACATGCACTCTACTCAAAAGGCATCCCCCCCCCCTTTGGTTCTCAGCTGTAAGGATGTACATGGCACAAAGGACAACCCCCTCCCTCCACATTTTCATCAAATGTCTTTTGACTTCAAATAGAAGGTACCATCCTTGATAGAGTACGGGTTTTTAAAAAATCCAAGTAGAATGAAAAAATAATGATTTTGAGAGCAGTAGCAGATGTGAACATTCACAATTGCTATTGGGCCAGTGGGTCGATCAGATAGGAAAAATGTTATAGGAATGTGATTGAGGTAGTTATGAAAACCTTGGTATTCCTTTCAAATCTATAATTTTAATGATAAACCGATCCTTCAATGTTGGAAGGAGCACTAGTACAATTCAGTAGCATAATGTGTGCTTTGCATGATAATATTTTATGTCTTTTTTCTTTTCTTTTCTTTAAATTACATTGATAATGGTCATGACAGTGTATCAGGTTTAATGTCGTCTTCTGGATCATGCAAGTAGTAACGAGGAAGAGAGCCATGGGCAAACAAACCAGTGTGGTCCCTGGGAATTTTGGTAGATATGGGACCTTATCATATGCAGGGTTTCTCCGCTTCTATACACTCTACATTCTGTGGGTTGTTCATGCCTAAAACGGGGTATTTTAAGGTGAGATCGAAATTGTTCAATTTTAGGGTGGGATAGGTACTGTTGTTAAATTCTCTGTTTCCTTTGAAAATGGAACACCATGCTAAGAAGATGATTCTTCCCTCTTTCTTGCTCTTTTGGGATGAGCTCCATAGTTCAAAATAATAACATTTCTGAGCTCTGGCACAGGGTATGCAACCTTTTCAGCCAAAAGGTCTGCAGCAAGTGTCAGCTGAAGATGGAAGTTGCACACAGAATTGCACATCCATTACACTCCTAGCTCATATACACCCACTTTTCCCCTGACACATACAAACAAAAACATAGCTGCAATACTTTACATGCATGTAGTGATCTCTTGAGTATCTGGAAAAAGAGCTAGGAGTATATTTTTGTTTTGGTCTGGCCAGATATGTTCCGTTTTGCATTTGAAATCCAATGTAAGGACCGAGTTGTGGCACAGCTGTTGGGAGTTAGCTGCATTAAAATCACTACTGACTGAAAGGCCATGAGTTCAAAGCCAGCCTGGTCAACTAAGCTCCCAACCATTTGTCTAGCTTGCTGTTGACCTTTGCAACCTGAAAGACACTTGCATCTGTCGAGTAGGAAATTTAGGTACCACTTATGCGGGGAGGCTAATTTAACTAATTTGCAATGCCATAAAACTCTCAAGCAGCTGTGCAAAAGAATGAGGAAGTACTCCATTGGTATCACAATTGGCCAGTGAAGCAACAGCTCCCCCGGTGGCCAGAATTCAAAAGCATACCCTCATGAAGTTGGAAAGTTAAATAGTTTCTGTGTCCGTCTATATATGTTGTGTGTCTATGGCATTGAATGTTTGCCATGTATCTGTGCATTGTGATTTGCCCTGAGTCTCCTGTGGGGTGAGAAAGGTGGTATATAAATACTGTAAATAAATAAATGTATTTGTTCTTGTTTTCTTGTCTGTTTGCTCCCAGACAGATGTTATTTGGATACGTGATGAAGGGTGGGGTGTTGTAACTATGATTCAATATGGTACCACTATTTATGACTGTTTTTCTACCTCCTAAAATGGTTCTAGCCTGTCAGGAATCACAGCAGTACACAGCCTATTGGATATTATCCCATTCTGCTTGTACTGACACTATATCAAAATGAGAATGATGTTTCCAGAGTGGGCAATCTATGACTTTTTTTTGTCATTGCAGAAAGTACTAAAAACTGTGGGGAAAAGTAGGGTTTCTGAGCAGTAGCAAACTTTTATTTTTTGCAATGTATACATACCCTTTCAGTGGAACCATACCAATATCAATGTACATGGATAACCGAACTAATACATTTCAGCCAGAAAAGTTTTAAAAGAGTGCACTGATATGCTATAAATTGCGTCCTATCTATCTGAAAAATTCAGTAATGTAGCTGGTATTCCTGAAGCAGCCTTCAGGTGGAAAAGATGAGACATAAGTTGTTATATTTCAATGAAACTAGCCAAATTCTATTTATTAATCTGAAATGTACATAAAATTGCATTCTGGGTTGTTAATACTAGCAGGAGGGAGCTGATTCCAATTGGGAATTGTTCCTAGATTTGAAGGACTACCTCCTAAGAGGAAGTGATTATTTGGCCTATTTCCAATTCACTCCTCTTTGCTTGCCAGGAAATGAGGTTTCCTGGAGACATTTTGGTTCACAGTCTCATTGAATCATAAAAAATATATTGCTGGAAATTGGCTACTTTCCTTATGGAGGTAGGATACAGTGTTTCAAAAAAAGCACCAATATTAGGGAGAAAATTTTGGACTGCATCCTTAAAAATGTAGAGGAATGTCAGAGGGAAGTTATAATTTCCCTTGTGTTCTGATCAAAGTTGCTTTTACCAGTTGAAAGCTGGATAGGGTAATAGATACTGAAAGGTGACAGAGGGATGTTGGAAGTACAGATCCTGTATCACTAAGCGACCTTTCTGCCATCAGGAATGGTGGGGAATGTGATATGTCCATTTGTGTGCATTTTAAAAAAAAATCTTCGAGGCCTTTCTTAATGGAATGGAAGTGGCACCATTTGACTTTGCTGCCCCAGAGACTGAAATATCTTAGACTATCCCTGGTCTTTGTACTCCTGCACTGAAATACTACAATTTTGATTCCCTGAAGTGCAGCTACTTCACTTTTGAGTGACTGCAGATGCCATAGAAATTCAAACAGTGCATGGTTCATGTATAGAAGGGTTGGGGGCAGGGCCGTAGCCAGAGGGGGGGGGGGGATAAGGGTTCTACCCCCCCCCCCCCCCCCGAAATCTGGTTTACTCAAGAAATTTAACTGGTTAACCAAGTTATGAATAAACCAGGTTTCTTTTTTAACCTGACACATTTCAGGGCAGGGTTGAACTTTTAACACCCCTCCCCCTCCAGGCTATGGCCCTGGTTGGGAGTAAGCTTAGACCTGTAGATACTGCCTCCATCTTAGAATGTGTTATTGTTGATTTATAGTGAGAGACCTCAAGTCATCCTATCATCAACAGCCTTTCAGACTAAGGGTCTGGCTTTCTTGATTGAGTCAATCCATTTGGTTGGCTGCCTTCTGTCTTGCTGTTATTGTATACCTTCAAGTCTTTCCAACTGATCTGAATAGAAAACTTATGTAGTTTTCTTGACAAGATTTGCCTTTGCCTTCTTCTGAGGCTGAGAAATGTTAGATTTGCCCAAGGTCACCCAATGAGTTTCCACAGAAAAGCAGGAATTTGGATACTGTTCTCTACAGCCATAGCCTCATGCTCAAACCACACCACGCTTCCACCTTACCAAGCATTATTCTCTTTTCTAGTGAGCCATGTCTTCCCATGGTATGTCAAAAATATGATAGTCTCTGTTTAGTCACCATGGCTTTCAGGGTGAGTTCAGTCTTGATTTGCTCTAAATGCCCTTTATTTGCCTTCAGCATCACATCTCAAATGAGTTGATTTTCTTCCTACTCTTTTCTTCACTGTCTAAATTTCACAACCATTCACAGAAAATGGAAATACACTGACTCAGGCAAACATAACTTTAGTATTCCATTATGTATTTTTAACTTCAAGATCTTATCTAGTTCTTTCATAGCTGCCCTTCCAAGTCTCAGTCTTTTTTTCTGATTCCTTGACTACAGTCTCCACTCAGATTTATGGCTGAGCCAAGGTATTGAATTTTTTCACTAAAGTTCTTCATTCTCTATTCTAAAATTATGTCAATCATCTGTGGTCATTATTCCTTTTGAATATGCATGTCCAATTGTATACACATAAGCTCTGTGCATTTGAGACTGGAAAACTTTGCTATTTTTTTTCTTTCATCACAGAATGAAAAGTTTCAGATTTTGTCCCTGCTGGGCAAGACTGCAACTGGAGTTCTTTCTTTCTTTCTTGCATTCTTTCCAACAATATTTACATTTCCATTTTCTTTGCATGGGGTAGAGATTTCCAATGAAAATACTGACAGTCAGGCATTTGCCAGTAACTCTAACATGTTGGTTCACTGTCTGAAAACTGAGATAGAAAGTCACCTTGTGATCTTCCATTTCACCCATTCATATTATTGATATTCCATATTTTCCCTCTAGAACTGGGATTGAAAGAAGCTTAAAGTTTAGAACAAAAACAATATTGAGAAATATACTCAAGAGATTACCATTAAACTGTAATTAAACTATCAGTAACATTATAAACAATTTTAAGTAGGCAGTAATCAAATATGAAGCAGTTAAAATCCAGTACAACACTTACTAGAGAAGCCGATTTTAAAATAGAGTTAGGGTGGTGGTGGTGGTTTGAGCACTGGAATGCAACTCTGAAAATCAAAGCTATGGAAATCTGATAGGTGACCTTGGTCAAGTCCCACACTATCAGCCCCAGAAAATCCAGTGATAGATTCACTTTAGGATTGCCATAAATCTGAAATGACTTGATGGCACATAACTATCTATATAATTAATCAGTTCCCAAAATATTGTTGGATTAGAAAAGTTTTTGCTTGCCAGTGGAAGGACAGCAAGGAAGAGGCTATTCTAGCCTCCCTTGAAGAGAGAAGACAGTCCATAGAGAAGAAGGTCATCTCTATCTTCATCAGATGTGCCTGTGATTGAGATGTGCCATACTATCTCGATACCCTGGCAGGCTCTGATAGGATTTGTTAATCTGTGTGTGACAAAAGCCATTATAAGGTTGAATATACTAGATCCATGTGTTACTTTCCAAATGACTGGTTGTTAAATAATAAATTTAAATTTGTAATAAAATGAGGTGGAAATAAGATACTTTGGTTTGTAGGCACACGTAATGGGGAAAATGCTAGAATAGAAGTACTGCTTTAGGCTACAGTGACAGATTGCATTCCTGAAATCTTGCCTGTGTCTAGAATTGTGTAAGAACTTGCTATCACTTGTGTATTGACATTTTTGTTGGCAGGAGGTATGTTTTTACCAAAAAGCTCTCAAATGTGAGCTTCTTTCTGTAGTCTAACCCGTTGCCATTTCCTGCTATCCCCATATCTCTATTTTGTTCATTTGCTTTTAAAGATCCCACCCAGGCTCAACCACATTGAAATTGCTCAAAAAAGTTGTTTGTGTTACATGTTGTAGGAATTGCAAAGAACACACAACAAATAATTTAACAAGGCAAGGAATTGTGACATAATCTTAATCAAACATTGCTAATAATGAAGAACTTACGCCTTAGTAAAACACTAAGCCAAAATTACGTTGATACAATTGTTTGCATTGTCTTGCAAACACATAGGTTTGTGTTGTGTACCCAGTGCTCATTCTTGCCATCTAAAGTATAGATGGTGAAACCCCCATTAAAAAGGGGAAAACTCACAGCATATGCAATGTCGTATGTGCATGCAACTGGGAACTAAACAATTGCTAATACATCCATTACACTTCACAAACAAGATCAAGAAATCCACAGCAGAATGAAAAATCTGGGTGTGGAGAAGTATATAAGCTTCCTTCTTATCATACCACATTCATAACCATAAATGTCCTTTTCAAAGCAAAGGACACCATGAGGATTGAGAAGTCAATTTGTTCTTACAGTCTACATTCAAGCACCTTTCCATTTGACTTTGGTCAGAGGACAATGGATGTATGCATTGCTTTGCATTTTATGGACGCAGAAAGGGACAGATGTATGTGGGGAGGGGGAACCATCAGATGGTATTTACTCTGGAATTAAATGTCAATTTTTTCATTGGGTGGACTAGAATTTGTGAAGTGCATTGGTGGGCAGGTCGGTAATGATGGGAATGAGGCACAAAGAGTTGTAAATGCTTAGAATTAGGAAAATAAATCCCGACTGTCAATACGGCTTTTGCAGTGGTGAGTGAGAATGATAGGTAGATTTTCTTTTCCACTAGATTTACTTTCTGATATTGGAGTTTATCACTCAAGCCAGGACTATTCATCACACCTTTCCTGTCAGTAATCCAAGGCTCAATTTTTGTGATTCACTCTTTTGAAAGAGAAAATGCCCCCAAGGTTCTTACCTCTCTTCTGATGGCTGGAGAAGGAATGTGAAGGAAGGAGAAAGTCCTTCACTGACCATTTACATTTAAACAGTTTTCATAGATTTGAATTTATTTGAATCTGCAAAAGGGAGCCAAAGGAATTGGGTATGGTATGATGTTGGAAATATTTTGGACTCAACTAATGCAGGCAAGTCAGAGTTTGGAGAAATCACTATTTTGCTTTACAACTTCAGACTACATCAGCCAACATCTAGGACAGTGGTTCTCAATCTGTGGGACCCCAGGTGTTTTGGCCTACAACTCCTAGAAATCCCAGCCAGTTCACCAGCTGTTGGGATTTCTGGGAGTTGAAGGCAGGCATGTAGCCGGGGGGGGGGGGGGGGGCTTGAGGGGCTTCAGCCCCCCCCCCCCCCCGAAATTCTCAAGGTGGTTCACAAAAAGGCCTTACTGGTGCATTATTTAAACTGTTATGTTTATTCATATCATGATCTGATCACCATACTCAATATATTCCATATGCATGGGGGTATTGGGGTAATGATACAAAAGGTTTGCTAGGCTAGACCCTCTTTTACTCAGACTCAGCCCCCCCCCAAACCCCCTCTGAAGAAAAATTCAGCCCCCCCCCCCCCCCGAAATGAAATCCTGGCTAAGGAAATGAAATCCTGGTTGAAGGCCAAAACCTCTGGGGACCCACAGGTTGAGAACCACTAATCTAGGAACTGAAGTCCAAAACAGTAATTTTCCTAGGTTGTGATGTAGTGTGTGCTTATACAACAACACCATTGGAGCTTGCTCCAATTTATATATCACTATTTTACCCCCTTTTATTCACCCGTGTTAACAATGAAAATATACAAGCTCACATACAAAAAGCCAGCATGTAATTTTTAAAAAAAGAAAAAGAAGATGATGAAATTCACCTGTCTCAATTCCTACTCCAGTTACAGCATACAACATTCTTGTTCTTTAGACTCCTTTTTTTTGCTGGAGGATCTTAGGTGCATTCTTCTTTCTCCAAAGTTCCTTATCTCTAAGTGTCCATACCCAGAAGATATTCTTAGGTTGTTCTTCAGCCATTTGAGAGCTTTGAGTCCATGTCTTTCATGTTCTGCAGCTTTCAGTTTCCCGAATAAGTGACAACACAGAGAGACCAACCAGTACCTGATTATCTCCTCTGTAAAACCACAAATAGTATATATGGCATGTGGTGATGGTAGGATTGAGTGAAAGTACTTCACACAGCATTAATGCATGAAATCTGAGTGTTCTGAACTACATCCCATGCTACAATAGCATATGTCTGATATTCTCAAAATCACTGCTATCAGATATGACCCAGTATCAAGCTGGTGTTACAATATGCCCCTATTTACAGACACCTAGGATCCAGAAGGGAGGCTACTGGGAAGCAGCAGTAACAACAGAAACACTGGCAAATGATATCTTACAGAAAACAGCAGTGGTTCTTTAGCCATTTCTTGTTAGAAGATGACTCTGGAAAAAGCCATTTCTGAAAGCTTTTTACCTTGAAAATATCCATAAATGAAGAAAGAGATTGTGTTGGAAGATTAGACTCCCAGGTTGGAGGGCCCTGATCTGGTTACTAGGAAAGAACAAAGAACAAGTACAAAGAGCACTTAGTCCAATGATGTAACTGGTGTCAAACTAAATAGACATTCAGCTGCCAATATGCTCAGATGTGCATGAAAGTTTGAAGATATACAATGCTTCTAATAGAAACAAAGAACATGAAATGCATGATTTGGTGAAATCCAGAAATCATAAAACAAGAAACAGATAGTGTAAGCATTGCAATACTTGGTGTAAGTGAATTAATGTAGATGTGGAAGGAACAACTATTGATGAAATGTCTTAATAGTAAGACTAAAATAATGGCTATAAAGTTTGAAGAACTTTAGGATGAAGATCCTGAAATGCTTAGATTTTTTCAAACTTGGAGGGACTTGGAATGGCAGTTACAAAGGAATTGGATAATATCAGGTGAAAAGATAAATAATTAAATAGTAAATGCATAACTATCCATGCCACAGTATTTCCTGTTTCTATGTATGGATGTGAAAATTGGAGAATGACAGGAAGAAAACTAACTCATCTTTATTGTAGTGCTGAAGCACAGTTCTGAGGATATTCTGGATGGTTAAAAGGACAAATGAATGGATTCTAAAGCAAATCAGACCTGAACTAGAAGCCAAGATGAGTAAACTGAACATATAGAACTAGATTTAGCATGAGATGATATGATTGGCTGGATAAGATATTAATGCTTTGTAAAGTTGAAGGAAGCTGGAAAAGAGGCCCACCACAGCAGAGGTGAGTTGATTCAATCAAGGCAATATTTCCAAAAGCTGAGCAGTGACATTAATGACAGGGTCTTTTGGAGGTCTTTCATTCATAGGATCACCATGGGTCAAAGTTGATGTGATTGCACATAGCAGTGAAAAGGTGTTTGACTAAGAAAGGCATGACTGTCACGATGAAGATTAATATGTGTAGTCACAAACAGCCGCGGAAGCTTTCCCCCTCCAATTAAGGAGTAAACTCACACATTTGTCTTTGCAGCAGACTTTATACAAATATATATATATATATATATATATATATATATATATATATACACACACACATACATACATACATACACATACATACAGCACCTATTTACAGTGGCAGAAGACTGGAATACTTCTCTAGCCTTCTTTTTCTGATACTGCTAGATAACTGGAGACTTCTTACTTGTAGCAAGTTGGTTTGTAGTCCAGTTCTTCTTAATACTCCAGTCTCCCCAAGACACAAGCCTCTTAGAACTCCAACCTTCAATAAACTCCAACTTTCCAACTCCTCAGCAAGCACCAACCTTTTAACATCTCAACAAGGAGTAGTCTTTTGCTCCTTTCTTACCCCAGTAGTTACTTTACCCTGGCTGTAATTAAACAATGCTAGCCAGGTGATTTGGCTCTTACTGCTTGCTGCCCTGATCCTTACACTACTTGCTACTTAAGAAATTATAAAAACTCTAACAGCGACAACCTCTGGAAGTCCAGATGCCACATCTTCATGATCTATCAAGAGTCATATATTCACTTAAAAATGTATTTAGAGATAAAATGACTTCCAGATCTGAGGGCTGAGAAGGGCAGTATACAAATAGAGTAAATAAGTAAATAGTTCTGAAAAATCTTTTTTTGCATTAAAGTAATAAAGAAAATTGTTACTCCTGCAGGCTTCCAGTTGTGACTTCCATCACTTTTGACCAATTTGTTTTCAGTGGGGAGACAGGTAGGCAGGAGTGGCATATGGCCTGCTTAAATCTTTTTTTAAAAAAAAAAATATTGAGATTTTCAAGTACAATATTTTGAAACTAAAGTCAGAAAGTTTGGGGGTGGGAGTGATTTAGGGATAAAAAGAGATAGTGAGAAAAGATAAGGAAAAAAAGAAAAAAAGAAAAGAAAAAATGAAAAATACCAATAGAATAAAATTAAGTAAAATTGACTTCCATTCCGGTTTCGGGTTGCTCTTATAACTACTGTTTTTCTTCCCCCTCTTGTTACAAATAGTTGTTGTCTCTCTAACTTATTCTTGATTGACATTTACTAATTGTTTATTTTCCTCTATATTCATCAGATACTTGGCCTGCTTAAATCTTTACCCAGCCATGAACCTCTCAATAAAATTTTGGGCTCTTGTATTTTTCATCTTAAACTTTTATTGGGGAGATAAATGGCCATGGAATGATGTACACATGACACTCTGAGTTCCTTGTAGGCAGTGTAGTGTGATCATGAAAAAGCATAAAGATATAGGAAGTAGAAAGAGGGGAAGGTTTTAGCATCTTTGAGGATAGCTGATATATCGATAGAACCATATTCACTTTTCTATTCCCTCCCAGTATCAGGCAATTTTTATTCCATTATATGGAATCTTCTAAAATTATCTTCATCATTGCTGTCATCGTCATCATCTTATTTATCTTTGCATTTAAAACTGGGCCCCAAACTCCAAGGACACAGAGGGGTAAGATGCATAAAAAGGTGTGTGAGGCAAAGTACCATGCAGCAAACCAACATTATTTATTTGGAGAAGGGTCTGCAGCACAAAGCTGCAATCTCAGAACATCTTGTTTGCTGCCACTGGGCCAGCTTTGAGATGAGCAAGGATGATTTTTGGCTCCCAAAGTGCTATATTATGAGAACCTGGGGGATGATCATGAAATTGAGAGAGATGATAAAAGGTGCTGAGGGGAAGAAAGATAGAGGGAGGTGGTAAAACCAAGGTAAATAATACAAACTCTTTTATCTGTAAGAATATATCCCACCCCACCTCCTCTTCCAACCACAGCATAAAGAGAAAGCCATTAAAGATCACTCCCAATGAGCAATATTTTACATTAATGGGACTAGTGGAAATGCAGCATAAATGAGAGACTTGTAATGATGACTTTATGGGCCAATCTCTCCCAAGCGCTGTCTTCCTTTTATTTTTGTATCAGTATTTTTATATCCCAGCACTCCAGCTTCTTATTACTGTCTCAGAGAGTGATAGGAAAACCCTGGGTGCTGCCGCTCACTACTTTGGCTGCTGTGAACTTTCCCTCTTGGCTTTGAGTTGAATAAATGGAAACATTTAGTCTGGGCCCTGAAGCTGGGAAGTTGTGGGTGTGAGCTGCTTGTTGTGAAGCTGGAGGCTTTGGGATAGGGTGTGAGTATATGTGTGTGTGTGTTGGAGGGAGGTGTAGATGGAGAGAGAGAAGCTGCTGTGCTAATACATCCCTCGGGAAGCTTCCGGTGTTTCTTGATACGACTGAGTGCATCGCTCATAAAAATTGCACCAGGGCACTGATGGCATTTGATTCCAACAACAGCAGGGGAGGAAAAGAGACAATTGGCTGGGCTTTTTGCTATCCAAGCATTGGCAATCCAAGTCCCGGCTAATCAAAATGTCATTTTCAAACTATCCGTGCTTGATGTGAGAACTCAGCTGAGACCAGTGCCTGCTCAGGGCATGTCACTACATATGTGATTGAGAACAAGTGAGGGGCAATAGCAAATGGAAGTTACTAGAATCATTCTATTATTGTTGTTCTTTATTATGATGCCATTTTCATTAGGAATGTCTTCATTATGGATTTATCCAGTCCTACACTTCTCAGACTGCATACATTCCAAGTTGCCATTTCTGGCCAAAAATCCATACACAGCTGGAAATGTGATGCCTTCTGTGAAAGGCAAATTATAACTGACAACGTGCACATCTGGAAAAAGTAAGCGCCTCTTACTTGTGCAGAGAACAGCCTCAGTACTTGATCCACTGGAAACCTACCCCCCCCCCTTTTTTTTCTCTTAATGTGGTTGCTTTTAAGAATGCTGATAAAATATACAAATATTCTGAATTCAGGGATTTTCTTGGTTTCAGATATCTTTCTTTGTATTGGAAGGAATTATGGAAAGAAAGGGAAAAAAAGAAATAAAAGGAAAATATCCAAACAACATAATATGTCCCTGAAATGGTTCCAGATTTTTCCGCATCATATGTTATCACAATATTGAACAGTAGCCTGTTCAGTGTTCATGTCTTTAAATAAGTGAAGAACGGTTCTGTGGACTGCAGTTGAAATTTTGCTAAAGGACCGCAGAAAAGGAAATCTCAGTTAGAGATGGAAAGAATGATGAACTTGATGATCTTGACAAAAGCAGCCTCCAAAGACTTTGCCTTGGGCATTCACACATTTTTTAGCCTTATGTCTTGCATGTAAGTGAATCAGCACATACTCACACAAAAACACTTGTTTAGAAATCACCTAAAATGAACAGTGGGCCCTCAGTGGTTTGGTTCCAGGACTCCATCCAAACAATGGCATAGTAAATGTCAAAATTGAGGTTTGCTTTTCAGATTCTTTGGTCATAATATGGTGACCTGTTCTGATGACCATATCCTTTGCTCATATGCTGAGCACAATCCATGTTCTGAGCTAACATTAAGGAATAATCTGAAACTCAATATGATATTTATAGAAACCACCTTGGTACACAAATAAAAAAGAAATCTGACAGTCTTCCCCACAATGATGTTTTTGAATTAGAATGGCACAGATTCCTATTTTTCAACATTTTAACTTCACTGGAGTTGGACAAAATCAATGAAACTGCAGTCTGTCTCCTAATCGACCATTTTTTTCAGTCTGCAGTTAATTCAAAATCTAAAAAAGAGTTGAATTTCATTGAAGGGATTAGAATGTAGGATAACAACTTTTTTTTTCATTTTTATCTTTGAGGAAAGATATTGAATTGCATTTGGCAGTCAGTGAATACCATTGCCTGATGAGGTGACAGAGATGTCAGATGTTTTTGTGTGGTGCCGTTGTTTGGTATCTAGCTATTGTGTACCTTTTTATTTAGTACATGTTTTGTTGTTTCTCTTTCATGTTTGGCTGAAATGCATCATGAAGCTCCATGTGCTTTGTCATATCTTCAACCTCCCACAGATTCTAAGAATTACAAGCTCATCATGCAGTAAGGGCACAGAATGGTACATAGAGTTGCATGTGAACTGGTTTGCACAAGCCTGTGCATGCTTTCAGGGGACAGCAGAAGTTGCTGTCTTTTTAGTACAGATTTTCCAGTAAAAGAAGACTAAATAATTAATCTATTCAGCTTTTGTACTTAGAAAGGAGCAGGGATACAATTTTGTCTGTGTCTCAGATAGCATAACGTTTTGTGTTAAAGCTACATAATGATTTATCATGGCAATTATTATTATGCAGCCTGCAGTCTTGTACATATCTTACCAGGGGCAGGTACCATTGAATACAGTGTGACTTCCTTCAGAGTAAACATGTATAGGACTGTGTTGTTTTTAAGTCAGGTTGCCAATTTGTGTATGCAGTTATTGGGATACAGCTGACATAACTGACCTTATAGTACCTCATATAACAAAGTTGTTAATATGTGATGAGATAAGAGATATGGCTTTCATGGGCACATGCTTATATGTGGCTGTTGTGATGTCTCTTTCAATGTAGAGCTGTTTGTGATGGGTATGAGATAATAGCAAGAAAAAAGGTATGCCAAGGTGGGGAGGCTAAACAAGTGGTTCTTATACCAAAGTAAAACCTAGCCCTCAGCAGGTGCTTGGAGATAGTGATCCTTGAGACACAATTTGGGTAGAATTCACATCACAATCAAGCACTTTTGGAAGTATACTAGTCTCAAAGCTACTTACAACCTCATCAGACAGGATACTTTTTATTGGCATATGCCTGGTCACCTTCCCTTTTGGGACGGACCCCGCTGATTCCCATCCCACGATGCAGAGCTACTTCCAGTGGGACTCCATCATAATAGGGAAGGTGAACCAGTGTCTGCTGCCACAACGGCAACATGGGAAGCTTCCCATGTTACATTGTGATAAACAGGCGAATCCGGGCAGAGGACACTACCCCTGTGGGATGAGATGGGGGAAAACTGGGCAATGTGTGGTGTGAGGTGACTGGTTCCCTGCTAGATTTGCCACAATGTGTTGCGAATCTGGTGACTAGTATATTGAGGTCATGGGTCACTGTGTCTCAGAATAGAGATTGCCCTGGTTTGAGTTATGGACATGGATAAGATCAGGGTTCAAATCCTTGTCCAGGTATGGAAACCCACTAGATAATTTGGTCAAATCACACTCTTTCAGTAACATAAGAAGTTGGCAATAACAAATTTCCTCTAAATAAATCTAGCAACAGAAACTCTAGTATACGGCTGTTGTAAGTTGGAGTTGACTAGAAGGCACTTAACAACATTAACAACGATGAATTATTTCCATGAAATTTGGATGATACAGTGCATTTTTGATGGGTAGTAAAAGTACATTAAATAATTTAAGCTATTTATGGTTGTGCTATGGCATCCAGCAGTAATAGTAGATCTCCCTTTAGCTGAATCTGCAGATCTTCCTGATCTAAGGAGGAAGAAACAGAAAATTCACACCAGTATTTTCTTGCATAGTAAATAGTGATTTTCCTCCCTGCTCATAAGCAGGAAGCTCTATCAAGTATCAGACTTATTAGAGAAGATCCCAATCCTTCAACCAGAAATGCACATTCTCTGTAATAAGCTCATTTACACATATAGCTCTATATGCACATCTATTTGTATGTGGCTGGATACCCAAAGATATCAGATGCATTTTTGTTTTATTCCCTGTGTATCTTTCCTCATAGCAGGACAAATCTCTGGCCAGTCACAGAGTTTTATAATTGAATTTTATTCTGCCAGAATACCTCATGTTCCACCTTTCAGCAGATCTTTCTTCATCAGTGGAAGAAAATGGCCTCACATTTTGCCTGGTGTGATGTAGCCCTCCTGCAAATAGCTCTGTGCCATATTGACTTCTCAGCATGAGGAGAGAAAATTGCAGATCAAATGGCTTCATGTAGCAAGCAGACACGGACCTGCTGCTCGAGCACTAGGTCATTTTCTACTTGGATTGTGCTGCTGGGGGATGGAACATCAACAAACACCATGATGCCCAGAAAGCAAGAGGATGCACTTTGGGAAGTGCTGTGTGATTATTTCCAGAGGCTACTTGGCCTGTGAAGTCTTTTAATTCCATTCTCCACAACTAAACAACTAACACCGTGGATATTGGCAATACACATTTCCATACATATAGTATCCCTATCACATGAGAAAATACATTTTTCAGCTGCAAGTAATAGCTCTAAATTTATTTTTGCTCTATGAAATGTTCATATTATTATTTCTTAGCTGGTGCATATACTGATGATACCCAAATATTATCAGCATACTGTGTTTGCAGCTTGGAAGCTTGGAATCGTTCCTGGATCTGTTTCTCCGAATGTCAGCTCAGGTCAGGAGTGCTTTCTACCAGCTTTGGCTGTTACGTCAGTGGTGCCTCTTCCTAGAATCTGAGGAACCAAAGATGGTAGTGCATGCAGTGATAACATCAACGATGGACTTCTGAAATGCACTGTACATTGGGTTACCTCTGTACCAAGTTTAGAAATTCCAATTAGCTCAACAAAAAAAGCAGCCAGATTGGTCCCAGGAAGGTCTTTGGGTGACTGTATTACACCCATATTAAAGTCACTCCACTGATTGCCAATTAGTTTCCAGGCAAAGTACAAAGTGTTGTTTTTGACTTTTAAAGCTCTCATGGTTTGGATTGCCTTCTTCTGCACAATCTGACCCTTATTTCTTTATTTATTTATTTAGTATCAAAAGCATTGCATGAATTAGTATAAAACCAATAAAAATAGAAGGAGCACAGGTGGCTAAATATCTTTTGACCAAAAATGGGCAACAGCAATGGCATTGTTTGTAGCCTCCAACAATTCTTCTTCTGTACATGAGGCAGGGCATACTGGACAAGCATACAGATGCAAAATTGTCTGATCTGCTCCACAGTCACATAAGGTGTGGGATTCCTAGGACACTGAAGTCATCTGCCAGGAAAGCTTCAACAGCTAAGCAAGGTGTTGGAATTTAAAATACAATTGAAGGTTAATCTGTTCTGGCAGGCCTATCCAGTCAACTTTCAACCATGAGCTTTGATTTAAATTCTGTTGCCATTATATGTTAATTTTGTGCATATGTTTATTTTTTATATTGATGTTTTTTTTATCTATGTATTTTATTGCATTTATTTTATGTCCATATGTTTTGTCTTTAATGTACCCTGGCTCGAGCCATCAGGAAAGGAAGGTAAGAATGATGATGATGATGATGATGATGATGATGATGATGATGATGATGCAAGTGCAGATCCCAAGTGTAGACTCTGCAAGGAAGAAGATGAAATGATAGATCACATCCTTAGCTCCTGCAAGAAGATCATACAGACTACAAGCAGAGACATAATACCATTGCTCAGATGATCCATTGGAACTTGTGCCACAAATACCATCTGCCTGTGACAAAGAACTGGTGGCATCACAAGCCTGCAAAAATAAAAACATCAAAGTACCCTGGGACTTCTGAATTCAGACTGACAGAGTTTTGGAGCACAATTCTCCTGACCTCATGATCATGTTAGAAAAGAAAGTATGGATCGTCAATGTTGCAATCTCAGGTGACAGCAGGGTTGAAGAGAAACAACTGGAAAAGCTGACATGATACGAGGATTTAAAGATCAAACTGCAAAGACTCTGGCACAAGGCAGTAAATGTGGTCCCAGTGGTGGTCGGCACACTGGGTGCAATGCCTCAAGACCTTGGCCTGAACTTAAACACAATTGGCACTGACAAAATTACCATCTGTCAGCTGTCAAAGGCCACCCTACTGGGTTCTGCACACATTATTTGCTGATACATCACACAGTCCTAGACATTTGAGAAGTGCCTGATGTATGATCCAATAGAACAGACAGCTTGTTGTATTTCTAACAACAACAACAACAACATTCATCCTTCCTTAGGGTTATCTTTTAGAAATGCTATTCAACAAAATAGTCTGTAGTCCACAAAATTCTTGCATGTAAAAAATCACATTTCTTAGGAGAAATACACAGAAAAAGGATCTAGCAGCTTTAATAGATCTCAAAATGAATATGATTTTTCCATGAGTATTATCATTTGACTATTTTGGAAAAGAAGCCCTCCAACAATCTTAGGTTACATTTTCAGATGCACAATGTCTCCACCACAGAATGTAATACTTCAGTTCTATTTGTGATGGTTATTCCATAAGTGGAATACTGTATTGAATCATACAATCATAGAGTTGAAAGAGATCACATCTAGTCCTACCCCCTGCCAAGCAGGAAAAAGACAATCAAGGCACCCCCGACAGATGGCCACCCAGCCTCTGTTTAAGAGCTTCCAAAGAAGAAGCCTCCATCATACAGTACAATATTGGGGGGGGGGGGGGGGAGAGGTAGATTTCATATTCATTATATGAAAGTAGTTATTTGTAATACACTTTGGTGTCAGAGACTCAGGGTCTTAAAGCTTGGCATTAAATTGGAACCTAAACTAGTGAACCATTGCCAGTTGTGTCTGCTATAACCTTAAAGGATTTTTGAAGCAGAAGACAAGAAGGCCAAGGCAGGTACAGAAAGCAAATGAGTACAGCAACTGTGCCAGAACAAAGTAGAATGGTCCTGTATTATGCAAATCCTATATATATATATATATATATATATATATATATGAAGAGTAGAGTCTCGTTTATCCAACCTTTGCTCACCTAACGTTCTGTATTATCAAATGCAGTCTGCGTCCCACCTGGATCCACAGCTGTTTTAATATATTGCGATGTTTTGGTGCTATGTTCGTAAATACAGTAATTACTCGTACTACATAATGTTACCATGTATTGAACTGCTTTTTCTGTTGATTTGTTGTAAAACATGATGTTTTGGTGCTTAATTTGTAAAATTATAATGTAATCTGATGTTTAATAGGCTTTTCCTCCTTATTATCCAACATTTTTGCTTATCCAACATTCTGCCAGCCCGTTTATGTTGGATAAGCTGTTTATGTTGGATAAGCGAGACTCTACTGTATGTGTGTGTGTATCCTTGATTTCTGGATTCAAATATAAGGAATACACACTTGTCATCACTTTAGACTTGCAAGCACTGTAAATTCATTGGGATTGCCATTATCAACAGTACTATTTGTTCTACTTGTTGTGCCAAACAAGCTCAACTGCACCAAATGATCCAGTTCAAATTACCTACCTGATAGATACAAGCATTGTTTGGGCTTATTGGTTTAAGATAACAGTGATAATAAAGAGTAAATTAATTACTTCTTAAAATATATTTGTGATCATTAGAATCCCAGAGGAAGTATTTGGGTTGTATCTCAGAGAACCAGCTTGGTATAGTGGTTTGATCTTTGGACTACAACTCTGGGGACTCAGTTTTGAATCCCTGCAAAGCAGTGAAAATCAACTGGGTGACTTCAGGCAAGTCACACTGAGCCACAAAAGAATGGCAAAGGCAAATATTCTGTAAATAAATCTTACCACCCCCTCACCCCCAATGATAGTTCCTCCATTAGTCAAAATGACTTGAAAGCACACAGTAACAACAATAATTTTAGAACGTTTTCTGGATCCCTGTTGTATTGCTCAACTTCTTGCAATAATGATAGTGGTTCTCTGAAAGTTTTCAAGGTTGTTTGTGCTGCAATCTCAAAGTCATACTAGGTTTTTCATTGCTCATCTAGAGCAACAAAAGTCCAAAACCAAAATTGATGTAATCTGTACATGTTATATACAGTATTGAATATTGTCCAGCTGACTTACCCTGAATCTTTGAAGCATAGCAACAGAACAAATATTCAAAACTATTTGGAAAAATAGTTGAAAAACATGTTTCTTAAGAGATGGGAAGTCTTGACAAAGAGAATTCTGGACTGATGAAAGGTTTCAAGAGCTGGGACTTACTTTGCACAAAGATTACAGAGAGAAATATTATCTTTTGTTTAGAAAGTGCTGTTTCCTGGGTAAAAAATGTTGTTTTCTGTGCAAAACTCAGGTTGTTGGGGGCTTGACAACAGCAAGGAATTAGATATGATGTCATCTTTCAGCTTTTCTCACTGTGAGGCTTTTAGCTAATTAGGCATTAGACATAGCTCTAACTTTCCTTGGTAACATGAACCTCTAGTAAAATGTACTTATGTCTATGTATGTTTCTTCAGGTTGTATGTTGACTTATGGTTACCTCATTAATTTCACAAGATTTTCTTAGGCAAGGGATACTGAAAGATCGTTTTGCCAGTTCCTTCCTCTGAAATATAAGCTACATTGTCAACATTAGTGTGGCCATCAAGTTCTTAAAATACAGATACATATTTACTTTTCAAAAAAATTTTAAGGAAGAAATACTGAATTTGGGGTTGTTATGGGTTTTGGGGGCTATATGGCCATGTTCTAGAAGCATTCTCTGCTGATGTTTCACCTGCATCTATGGCAGGCATCCTCAGAGGTTGTGAATTTTGATCAGTTGAGTAGTAAGAAGCTAAGGCAAGTGCCTTCTTCCTGAAATGGTATTCATACGGATAGAAGATATTTATTGTTTGGTCTCACATTTTGTCAAAGCAATCTAATTGTTCCTCTTCAACTTACAATATGAAGATCAGAATTCAGTTATTTCCCAGCTAAAACATTTTATAAAAATAAGACATTAAGGAAAATTGCATTTACAAATTGGAAGAAATTGTGCACAAACATGTTATATTTAAGAAAGTTTCATATGTGAATGAATACAGATTTTGTACTTTTGTGAAAATTGAACAGAACTGTGTTTTGGCTGAAGACATGAGAAACTGACATAAATGAGAAACTCCTAGTTTGCATACTGACATTATTCAAGAGTTATAATTCTTTAGAAAACTACAACTCTCTTTGAACATATTGCTAAATTTCATCAGTTGGTGCTGATGTACATTCCACCTGCTTTTATTTCTGTGCTTCTGCCTTTCTTAATATCACATGCAAGTGGGATGAAGAAGTATTTATGCCATAAGACAATTTCTTTTATGCAACACATATGGGATGTTGAAATTCTGGAAGGACATGTGGAAATCAGTTATTTGAACTTGGATGCTTCTTTGACAAAACCCCTGAAATTCATCAATCGTTGGAAATATGAGTTGCAAGGAGGCTGACTGAAATAAATCATTTGTATAAAAGATGCACAATCTCCCTCAGTTGGTTTTCATATTTCAATCTCATCAGAAAACTGAAAATTGCTCCCATTGTACCCAAGAGTGTCATTTAAACATGAGTACCGTTTCAGATTGTAGGAGTGAAGTGATGTTAACAGGAGGACATTAGCTTATAATTGTGACCAGCTTGACTATTTGTCTGGGTGAGATAATGGCTTTCTTGAGGAAGGCAAACTGCTGCAGACACCAAGATTGCCATCTTCACAAGGTCTGTTTCACAGAGTTATGAAGGTAATTATTTTGATAGAAGATCTGTCTTTTTCAAAGTGCATGGGTGTCAGATTGACTAGCAGGATTATAATGTGTCAGTAGAGCATATAGAAACCCCCAGTGACCAGTGGAGATGTCCTGTTATTTGAACTGTATGTAATATTATCTTTTCTTTGAATGTGAGCAACATGGTCAGGAGTTCAGTTCTACCAATTACTTGGAGATGTTTTCTTGATTTTTTAATTTTTTCCCTTATATATTTTGATTTTCAGAGTTTGTTTTCTGAGACATGTTAGTAATGTTATCTCCATTATCTTGAATTACTTGGGAAGAATTTGATTCTGTGTTAACAAATTTAATTTTATCGATAAGAGAACAGCATTGTATTAGGGATGCAGATTTACCCAGAAGTGACCTTGCTATTCTGCTACACCTAACTATAGGAGTAGATACTCGTCAAGGACTGAGAACACGCAAAATAATTATTTAAGAACTAAGCACTGAAAGTAAACTGCATTTTGTTGATTTAATGTTAGGTTTTTACAATGTGTAGGTAAATTCACAGGGAGAAAGGATTGGGTGCCAAAGTCTCAAGACTATTTAATCGCTCCTGGTTGAAGGAATTGTAATGGAGATCAGGGACAGGAACCAAACACAGAACCAATTGAATTTTGAGACAAGCACTTTCTTCTTCAACAGCAAGAAGGGTTAATCATTGTGACATAAATTCAGTGGAGTGAAATTCTACATAGTTTAAATATCCTTTAACTTTATACACATATTTTGCATTACAATTCAAATGATGATGTTTAGATATTCCACAAACTTTAATTAAGTGTAATAAGGAGGAGCCATAATGATCTCAGGTTGTCCTGCTGCCTTTAACTCTTCCCTAGTTAACTACAAACCTGGAAGCATATAGTTTGATTTTAGATCTAATTTAGTGGTGGCTGGTATAACATAGATTTTGGTTGGCTCAGCATCTGGGACAGCTCTTTTAAAACTCATACTAAATCTCAGAATGGATTCACCACTCTACTGACATGGGATCAATCACATCATTTCATTGCCATAAGTGTGCCTAATTTTAATCATTATTACTTTAAGGAATCTTCAGAAACTACAGCTTGGCATGGACATTTTTTTTCTGGCAACTGTAATTAAAATTAAATACTGGTTCTTGGGCTCATTTGACATAACAAGAATGGCTAGTTTTTTAAAAAAAAGAAACAAAAGATTCTGAGTTGCTTACAGCTGTGCTGATGAGTTATAGGAAAATGAATGCCTAATCCTTGGTTTGACTGACTCTCGCTAGTGTGTCAAATCAATCCAGAAATGAAGAAAAAGGTAAAAGGTGAGATACAGTGACCCCCCCCCCAAAAAAATATCCATATTATTTGACTTCCTACATGTGAAAAGTATGTTCTCTTTAGGCATTTTGTAGGACCTTAAAGGCAATATATGGTATGCTTCCACTAGAAGTTCGGGAATATCCAGAAATGCTAGAGGGGTGTTCTCTCTTGGATTTTCTAGGCCTTTCAGTATAATTTCTATGGCATGTTTCATTTTTAAGTCATGTATTTCAATAGGGTTCACTGTTATCCATAATTTTCCATTTACATGGTAAGTCTAGTAATATATCTCCTGTAGATATGGGGTTGTTCTGTATACCAAAGAATTCGGCAATACCATATGAATATGTGAATCCACACTTCCAATAACCACCCCCAAACCATCAATTCAGATATGAAACAATTCAAACAAAATAATATGAATTGATTTAAATAACTATTATTTTGTTGTTGTTTAATATTCATATTAAAATATATCAAACTTTCAATATAAATAAATACAATTCATAAAGTTGAAACATTAAAATTAATTAAAAGTCAACATATAAACCTTAAAACTGTACCATAAAGAAATAAAAGCCCGCACCAGTTGCTTTCCAAAATTGTGATGATATAAACATGTCAGCTTGCTAGCAGAAGGATAGCAAGGATAGAAGAATTCTCTCTTGTAGAGAGAATTCTGAAGCCTGAGAGCAGCCACCTAAAAGGCCCACTAAACAAGCATGGGGATGGAGAGAAGGTAATAACTATTAGGCCTGGGTAACAACGGAAAAAAATGTTTCTAAAATTGATTTTTATTTGGGGTTTTTTTTTGTTTCGATATTTAAAATAATTACAAAATTTTCCTTTTAAAAAGTTCGATATTTACGAAATTTCGTGAATGGTAAAAAATTAACGAATCGATTTCTGAAACAATAACGAATCGATTCGTTAATGGCGGACGCGACCGCGAAATACGCTAAAAAACCTCCAAAACCTTCTGAAGCTTCCCTCTCCCTCTGTTGTTGACTGTTGGTGTGATATTATAATTTTTTTCACTAATTAAACCATAAAACTGGCCCAGACATGCGGAAATAATAACAAAACGACCTCAAAACAATAACGAAACGAATACAATATCGAAATACGAAGCATTTACAAAACGTTTTTGAAAATTCGGTTTTTTAAATAATTGCTCCAGAATGGTTCGTTATCGTTTTGTAATTGAAAAAATTAACGAATTATTAACGAATTACGAATTAACGAAACGAAACCGCCCAGCCCTAATAACTATGACTGGGTTAGTTAAAAATTCTTCTGCGAGACCTTTGTGACTAATATCAAAATTGGATCAGTATTGATTTTGTACCAAATGACCTCATTCTCTTTTTTAGAAAAAGTTGGGTGGGTTTGCCTATTAAACTTTCAACCTTGCATCACTAAAACAAATACTATGAAGTTGGACCAAATAACTAAGTCTAAAACGCTACTGTTTTTTTAAAGTTTCTCACTTCAGGAAGTATCGATTTGATTGGCAACAAGTTGACAGATTGCTTTGAAATGATTCTCCTCATTTGCAAAAGACTCTTATATATGTTCTAGGGCAGTGGTCAATGGAGGACTGCCCCTTCATGAGCCACCAGCTGCTGGCCTATGGCAAAGAAACAAACAATGAGCACAAATATGGCTCCAGTCCCTGGGATATGTGGAGAAGATAACCCTGTTGAGTCCACATAACAGATAGGTTCAAATGCACTGTTGTAGAGTATGTATTATAGGATAACTTTGCAAGAGACAGAGCCAAGCTTATTGAGCCACATTGTTGCCCAACATATAGATGATGACTTCTCACAAGCTCTCAATGTTCTTTGTTGTGTTTTACATGGAAATCTCTGTGATGCTACTCAAGGAAGCTGTCTGCTATTTCAAGGTTTTTCATTGAGGAATCCCTGAGCATTTTCAATGAAATATCTGGATTCCTTGGAATAGAGCTTGAAAATCATTATTGTTGGCTTCAGTTTGTTAGTGGGAGGATGGTAGTATATCAGAAAATTACCACCAAATCAAGGTTAATTTTAATAGCCTTTGAAATTAATAGTGCTGACAGAAATGAATAGTGCTGATAGTAAAGAAATGATGGGTTTCTTATTCTCTGGTGCAAGTAAAATGATGTATAGTGAAATTTTAAATATAGGAAAATGTATCCCAGAAGTATAATTCCTTGTATTTTTAATGACCCCCCCCCCTTTTTTTTTTTGAGGCATTTGATGTTCTTTTTAGGCGATTTTGCTGCATGCGTTTTAATGAGACGTTTACAAATCCCGTTATGCAAATTGTCCCAGCAACAACAGTGTTAGCGGCTACTGTATCTGCTAACTGTTTTCAGCATAAAGAGAAGGGATGCACACTGTGATATCACAGACCCACTGGGGTTGCATTAATCTCTGATAAAACTTTCGCAGAGGGATGAAAAGTGATTTTCAATAACAAAACAGCTGGTTCACCTGAAGTATTCACAAATGTGCATTCCTGCCCAAGGAAATATATTGACATTCAAGATCTCCTGATGCCTTTCTGTATCATTTGGATTGATGTACCAAATATCCCACCTACCCTAGAGGCTCAAGAAAAGATAACAGTATACTGATTTGCTTTTTTAAAAAGGATAAATAAAATTATATTTTAAAACAATCTTGGCATCTAAGCCTTTGTCCACTGCATGCTTGTTTTCAGGGAAAATTTAAATAGTTATGCAATCAGCGTTTAGAGTGTTGATATTTTGGAGGACCAGTTTCCTATAAATAAGCAGGTTACCTAACATGCCTTCCCTTATGACCTTGATGTAAGAAAATGGTGGATATGCAATTTTTTCATGGGGAATGCATTAGTGAATGCAGCCACCTAACCTCCCAAGACTTCTGTCTTACAGCCTAATCACATGGGCTTTTGCCCCATTCTATGACATTTCCAGGATGGAGTCCATCATGTGACACTGGGCATGCATACTCAGCAGCAGAGTAGCAAAGCACAAGGGCAGATGTCTTCACTGTATCTGGTTGTGATCCCCAGGTTGTGCCAGTCAGCTTTTGTATGATATTTTTTTCTAGCAGCCACTTTTTTCTTCATATTCAGGCAGTGTTTGTAGGTCAGAGAACAGTCCAGGGTAACTCCCAGGTATTTGGGTGTGCTACAATGCTCCAGTGGGATTCCTTCCCAGGTAATCCTCAGAGCTTGAGATGCTTGTCTGTTCTTAAGGTGAAAAGCACGTATTTGTGTTTTAGATGGATCAGGAATCAGCTGGTTTTCCCAGTAATAGGCAGTAAAAATACCTAGAGCTTTGGAGAGCTTCTGTTCCATCTCAAAGCTCCCTTCTTGAGCGGTGATGGCATGATTGTCAGCATAGATGAAACTCCCTGTCCCTTCTGGCAGTGGCTGATCATTGGTGTAAATGTTTAACATTGATGGAGCAAGCACACTCTATGAGAGAAGCCTCCCTGCAGGATTGCAAGACATCTGGGCGTCCCCTGGGCAACATTTTCATAGACGGCTGATTCCCTCACTCCAGAAGCAACCAGATGCTACAGAAGTTAATCACAGAGTCATGCTGGAAGACCTATAAATTACTATAGAGGTGTTCTCTCAGATAGAAATATATCAAGTTCCTTATTTGCAGCTTTTTCACTTTTGTGGGAGTCTTGTATCCCAGTGAATATGGAGGACTGGATTTAAATTGTTAAAAACAAATCCTTGTTTTGGAGTTAGCTTGTGAGAGTATTTTTATGATTTCTTATTATTGTTCATACATTGAATTTTTTAGGCCATAAAAATGCACACAATTGCTCAATGCAACTAGGTTTTCTGCGAAAGCTATTGCTTTTACATAGAAAGCAATGTATTTGCTTCAAAAATGTACAATTTAACATGTAGAAAATGTTATTTCCTATGCAAAAATCAAATATCTTTTTGTAAATCTAAATATCTCCAAATGTAAAAAATCTTACAGTAGTTCACCATTTTTGACAGTTGTGTCTCAGTTTATTTAAGCACATTTTCTCATGCAATAATGTATTCTGTCACTGAGCTCTAGTTCCTCAAGTCTGCATGTTACCAGTGTTTCATTTCTTGACCACTGAAGGCATTCTCCCGTTGCTGTAGACATTTAAGTGTTTCTTTTTATCTTCCAAAACTATGAGCTCTTTTAGTAGGAAGTGTAAACCTTTTAAAAAAAATTCTTGTGTGAAACAAAGACAAATGTATCAGAAAGCAACAGTGACCTATTAACATTTTTTCTTGCAGGGTGAAATCTGAAAGCCTACAATAGGCAAAAGATGTAGACTGTGTGTGTGTGTGTACAGCATACACACACACACACAAAACACAGTTCTGGGTATTGCCTTGGGGCATGCTAATTTTAGCTGGCCTTATAATATCTTAGCAGCATTTGAAATGAATGGACTTTATTCTCTAGTGCTCCAAGCTCCTCATCAATTATATTTTCAATCAATTATCTTTGATTTAATTTTTGCTTTCATCAAGTCTCCCTCCCAAGGTAGCCATGCTGTAACTATAGGGAGCCTTTTCACCTGCTCACTTGCTGGAACAAATATAAGCTCTACCAAAGGAACTTTTTAAAACTGTAGCAACACATATAAAATAGCCAATACAAATTTTGCCTGACCAAATTAGGATCGAATTTGGTGATCAGTAATATGGATGTGTTGATTGAAGTCAAGTTTGCATCAGAAAAAGTAAAGCGATAGTCCTATGCATATAGCAAAAGCCCTACTAAACATATGGATGTTGATTTCTGTAGGGTCTCTTTAAAGTTTGGTCGCTACTTTGTCCTAATATTTGAATAATCTGTAAAATTGGGGTTTTTTTGCACAGAATTTCCTGTTCACTTACTACCTACCTTTCATCTCCTCTGGAGTTTTGAATATGAAGCAAGAGTGTACTTTGCATAATTGAGATTTTAAAATAGCCATTTTCCTGTGCTTAGTGGATTTTACTGTTGACATTTTAGGATATATCTACATGGGCCACTTATCCTGTGGCTGATCCAGATCAGCCCTGGAAGAATTTGCATGGGGAAGCACTGTAGTGATGGGAGGATATCTGCATGACCAGGCACCATGCTGCCTCCATGGCAGGGGAAAGTCCACATTGCCTAGCAGCACCAAACATGGTTTTGGCACTAGTGGGAACCACCCTTTCCATCTTGTACTTCCCTGTCTTTCTGATGGAAAGTGCCACCCTCTGTCCCTGGGCCATTTCATAGAATCATAAAATCATAGAGTTTTATGAAGCAGGGAAATTGCATTCAAAGCAATTTGAATGCAATAATGACGGATGACCATCCAGCCTCTGTTTAAAAGCTTCCAAAGAAGGAACTTCCACCATGCTCCGGGGAAGAGGATTCCACTGCTGAACAGCTCTCACAGTCAGGAAGTTCTTCCTAATGTTCAGATGGAATCTCCTTTCCTGTAGCTTGAAGCCGTTGTTCTGCGTCCTTGTCTCCAGGGCAGCAAAAAAACAGCTTGCTCCCTCCTCCCTATCATGTCCCCTCTCAGCCTTCTCTTCTGCAGGCTAAACATGCTCAGCTCTTTAAGCCGCTCCTAATAGGGTTTGCTCTCCAGACTCTTGATCATTTTAGTCACCTTCCTCATTTTAGTCACCTTCCATATTCCAGCTTGTCAACATCTCCATTCAAGTGTTGTGCCCAGAATTGGGTGCAGTATTCCAGATGTGGTCTAACCAAGGCAGAATAGAGGGGTAGCATGACTTCCCTGGATCTAGGCACTATACTCCTATTGATGCAGGCCAAAATCCCATTGGCTTTTTTTGTTGCCACATCACATTGTTAGCTCGTGTTTAACTTGTTGTCCACGAGGACTCCAGGATCTTTGTCACACGTACTCGAGCCCATGGAAAGCAGGGTGACCATGTAAACACTGGTAGGAAGTTTCAAATCAGAACTAGCCCAACTGTTTTGATGTGCTTGAAGTACAAGGAAGTTCTGCTGCTTCAGGGAACCTCCAGGGCAGTCTTGAACTGTATAGAAAATGTTTCATTTGCAGAAAATGATTTTTCTGTGCAAACAATCACACATGAATTTTGTGTGCAAGAAGTGTTGAACTGCATATAGTCTTCAAACACTGCGCCATTTTTTGGAGACTTTGTTGTGGCAGGAATAAAATTGCTACTATAACTTGTTGCTTCCCATAAGAAGAACAGTAACAAAGCATTACATCCATAGAACAGACACCCCCCCCCCCCAAAGTATCTATTGCCTGGAAGCCAGGAAAAGGGGTGGGTATCTTTATCATTCACAATCGCTTAACAATAAGCATTTTCAGTCAATCATGCATTTCCAATGTGAGTGGGAAGAAGAAGCTAAGACACAATAGCCTGTCTACTTTAAAATTGATCAGACAACTGAGCAGAGCTTTGTTTTTGTTTAGTTTTGTTGGCTTGAAGGGGTGGAAGCAAATACCCACTCTTCCAGGAAAGTGAATATCTGTTCCCACCCCTTCATGCCAACAAAACAGAAGAAGCAGAAGAAAAATGCTACTAGTGGTAAGAGTCTAGTTTGACAAAATATTACCCCTTTTTTCTGAGGTGATTTCAAGTGGGAAGAGCAGAAGAAATGTTTAATTGTTTCACTATAGGACTGAAGGGAAGGAACTTCTTTTACTCCAGCACTATCTACCAATTTGATCTAGAGTGGGAGAAAATTAATTAAAATTTCAATTTCCTGAAGGCTCTTGTAAAGTGGTTCAAACACCAAGGATATAAGCAAAGTGTCCGTGTCTGTGTTTCTTTTATCAGTTAAAAAAAGAAAGGAGGGATTAAGGAAGATGTTGTGAGAGAGAACACAGCCATTAACAGTAAGAGAGAGAAAAAGAGAATAATAGCAAGATGCTTTGCCTCAGTCATGACAGATCTCAAAGAATAGTAACTGAAAATGAGGTGCAAGTTGCCTCACCCTTCACGTTAAAAGACAAGCTGAATGTGGGAATTGCAAACCCTCCAGTTGTTCTGATGTTGCCCCTCTTTCAACTGTCCTTCTTTGTCCTCAGCTTACTTCCATTTCTTCATGCCAAGTTCAAAGTGCAAATATTACTTGCACTCAAATCAACAAGACTGAAAGGAGAAGAAGGGAGTGGATCTCACCTTTCTCAGGAAACTGAGACAAAAGCAAGCTCTTGTAGCCTCTCCTAGCTTTGGCCATCTTGACCAAACTCTGCTGTTGCTTGTCCAGATATGTCCTTATTTTCATCTGTGAAATGCTGGAAATAATAAAGTTGTAGTCTGAAAGAGTAATGTTTCCAAGTTCTGCCTTACTCCTTAGAGATACAATAGCCATTATAAATAAAATGTAGCTAACACGTGGCTTGCATATAATGTTGGGCAGCCCCTAAAACCTCCAACAGTGCCAAATCATTAAACCCTTTCTGGATACTTCATTTTATGTTTTGTTTTGTTTTTTAAAAAAGAAGACTTTTAGATACCTCAAACAGAACCAATACAGTTTAAATGACTTCTGCATGCTAGGAGTAGAAGAAATATTCAGTAATACGCAAAACATGTTTGAAAAAAGCCTGATGAGAATGATTCTAGACTGATAATAATCTTTGCAGTTTGGGATTTATTCTGTGTGAAATTCTGCTGTGGTTGTTTTGTGCAGAAACATCGTTTTCTCCACAGAAAACAGCATTTTCAGTGTGGAAAATTATAGTTCAATTCAGAAGCATTTCTTCCACTGAAGAAAACATAGTTTTATGCATTGAAAAAGTGGTAATTGCTTTACGTAAAATTAGCATATTATTGATTTGATTGGAAAACAGTATTTTCTGCACAGGGATTTTTTTTTGTATTGAATTCTTATTTTCCATGCAAAAAAATGCTGCTCTACATGCAGAAAATGTTTTCTGAACAAAACAACAATGTCTGAATTTTGCACCAATAGTCTTACAAATATGATTTTCAAATACTCTTTTTTGCAGTGCAACAAAAATTACTGAAATTACTTGTTTCTACCTTTGAGAAAAAATGATGGCTAAATCTACAATATATGGTCAGTGCAGATCCAGCCTTTGCGAAAAATTCCATCCCTACTGCGGGCTCTGGGATGCACTTTGTATCACTATCCCAGATTCTGGAATGTAGTTTGCCATTTTTAAACATCTTTTTTTAAACTTTGCTTTGGGGCTGTAGACTAGGTATAATCAAGTGATATGTGAACGAAGGGAACATTGACTCATGGGCAAGCCAAAGTGGGCACTCTTTATTTCAATGGAAAAACAGCATCTGTCTAATTCTACTTCAGTTCAAAGAAGGGCTGTTCTCTGATACAGGAAAAGTGCTATTCTCAAAACACACATCTGAGCACACATGAAGCTGAGCACACTGCTATGCTGTATGAGTATTCTAGTTAATACATGAATAGGTCATCCAGGGAATTCCAGTGATGCTGAAGTAGATTTAAGAAGACATTTGACCTGGAATTGGCTGGGAATACTGCAGCCAAACACAGTGGAAAATACTTGGCTAGGAGAGCCATGGATCTGACTTGTGTAAGGCAGCTTCTTAATATCAGGCAAGCTAACTTTGTCAAAGTTTTCTTTGGTGCACAGATAATGTAATACTTCAGTTCTGAAAAAAATGTCCAGCACAAGAATAAGCATATTTAGCATTTATATAATGTTTCAGTATGTCCAAAACTAGGACAGATGGTTCCATCTGTTTGCCCTTTTCAAATGTTCAAAAACCCTTCTATCCCATTTCCCATTCTCTCACATGGAATTTTATTTTACTCTGAAATAAAGCTAGAGCGAGGGAGAATATGCACTGTAGTACAAATAGGATCACTCAACATGTTCATCTGAGATTTGTATTGCAATACTTCGAAAATGGAAAAGCAGGTTGATAACAAAGTTTCAATCCAGATATAGAGAAGCAAATATATGCCTAATTCATTTTTGCATGTAGGCACCAGAAACACATTTTTTTTCTTTGCTTTTGAGATATCAGTCTATTTGATGGGTGATTTGCATCTTTTTCATGAATCAACAATTCTTTCTGTGCTGGTTGTATAAGTGTGTTTTGCTTCACAAAAGGAAAAAAGCACAAGTTTTCTGCAGTAATTTTTCACAACTCTCAATTTTCTTTATGTAGATTAAAAAGCTCTCATTGTCTCAATCAACCAATGGACATGAGAAATCTTGTGGAACCTAAGTGAAAATGTATAGACTGTCTCCCTGAGAATGAATAATTTGCCAGCATTTCTTCAGATCCTGCCTATTGATCTGGAAGATAAAGATTACTGCAGACTATAAAAAACAAAAAGACTAAATTTCTCAAGCATCATTATTTCAAAGTGTATTACACCATCTTACAGCCACCTTTCTTATAAATCTGTAGAATGAATTAGTTTTGGTATGCTCAGGCTACAAGTGGGGGAGGGTCTAGACTGAGAAACTATAAAAGGTTTGTAGCAAGAGTAGTGTCTGAAATGGAAACAACTTCACTCATCTGTTCGCAGAAATGTTGTATAAGTTCTTCAACAAGTGTTAAATGATGCCTGTACCACTTGGATCTGCTGATATCACACAGTTTTTAGGTATGGCTTGCTAATGCCTGGGAATCTCCTTTGTTGAGAGGTGATTAAGTGTTCCTGATTGTTTATTGTCTGGAGTTCCCCTGTGTTTGAGTTTTGTTTTTTATTTACTGTTATAATTTTATAGTTTTTTTTAGTACTGGTAGCCAGATTTTGTCATTTTTATGGTTTCTTCCTTTCTGTTGAAATTGTCCATATGCCTATGGATTTCAATGGCTTCTCTGTGTAGCCTGACATGGCAGTTGTGAGAGTGGTACAGCATTTCTGTATTCTCAAATAATATGCTGTGTCCTGGTTAGTTCACCTAAAAACTGCCAGGCCATCAAATGCTTATCAAGGTGGTCAATTGAAACATTAACACCTAGCTCCAACAAACAAGAGTTCTTTCTCCCACTCTGCACCTCCCACAGATATATAAACCCAATTTTCCTAGTTTTCAACAAGCCTCACAATCTCTGAGGATGCCTGCCATAGATGCAGGTGAAATGTCAGGAGAGAATGCTTCTAGAACATGGCCATACAGCCTGAAAAACCTACAATAACCCAGTGATTCTGACCATGAAAGCCTTCAACAAGACATTATTCTGTTTGTCTTCTCATGATAACAGCAAACTAAAGGAGTCATACACTCTTATTGCAGTCTTGTGGACTATTTATTTATTTATGTCGAGTACTTCTACCCCGCCCTTCTCAACCCCCTAGCGGGGACTCAGGGTGGCTTACAACCGGCACAATTCGATGCCAACAATTCAACAAATAAAATACATAGCAGCAGTAATCACAAATAGTTAAAAACAATCAATTAATACAATAACAACTAAAAGAAAAGCCAAACTAGTGGCTAACATTCACCGAGTTCTAAAAATCCGTAAGTCCATTCAGCATTATCATAAACCTTTCCAAACTATGACTATGACAGCAGTAATTCCGAACATCCTAATCTATGTCATCTTCCATCATTCATGAGGTTTTAGGAAAATGGTGAAAATAAACCTTTTCATAGAATCGTAGACTCAAAGAGTTGGGAGAGACCTTGTGGGTCATCTAGTCCAATCCCCTGCCAAGAAGCAGGAAAATGACATTTTAATACTCAAGTGTTTTGTTGTTGATTTTTAAAATGTCCCGTGCTTCTGAGTTGGACAAGAGGAGAGGCCCTTGCAGTTGAAGATAGTAGGAGCAGCTCTCACCAGCTTCTGGGACAGCTGCGTCTGTCTGGCTACCTCCCACTCAGTGGCCAGAGGAATGTCTGTGTGTGGTAATTAAAATGCTGGAGCCCCCGGTGGTGCAGTGGGTTAAACCTCTGTGCCAGCAGGATTGAAGACCAACAGGTCATAGGTTCAAATCTGGGGAGAGCGGGGATGAGCTCCCTCTATCAGCTCCAGCTCCTCATGCGGGCACATGAGAGAAACCTCCCACAAGAATGATAAAGCATCAAAACATCCAGGCGTCGCCTGGTCAACGTCCTTGCAGACGGCCAATTCTCTCATACCAGAAGCGACTTGCAGTTTCTCAAGTCGCTCCTGATACGACCAAAAAAAAAAAGAGATTAAAATGCTGCGTAAACACACTTCAGTCCAGGTTTTCAAGCAAAGCTTAGATTTGAAAACATGTGCTCAAACAAGTGTAGAAGCAAAGAAAAGAATAAATAATATATTCCATTAATAAAATGCCAGAGATTTTATAGATGTGCATATGTCTATTTTGTATACAAAGCATACACTCTATCACACAGCTAAGACCCTGTGATATTAGGGATATGCAGACCTCCCATAAATATAAGGAAGAAATCTATGTATTCTCCTTCTGTCTTGCTTCATCCCTCTGAGCAGCTTATGTAATTTATTTAGAATTTTGCATTCAAAAAGGAAAGACAACAAAGACATTTCAGTCTCATTGAAACTCCCTTTTTCTCTTTTTAAAAATATGTTTTGCTCTTCTCCCAAATCCCTTAGATGTTTTGCTCAAGCAGGAACTTCCAAATTCACCTTGAAATTTAGCTTTAGGAAAATTCAGCAGCCAGATTTTTTGTTTGCCTGTGGGTGCTTTCCTTGCAGGACTATCATAAGTACCCTTAAAAGTATTCCAAAAGAGCCTGGGCTTGAGATCAACAGTCCCTCCAGCTCTGACACTGGGACTGTTCAATGACTCTTTCCAAGCTGTAGGGTAAGTTGCAGCTGCATAGTTGTTGATAAACCTTAATTACTTCACCATGTCTCTAGCCCTATTTGGAAAAGAGGCATTAAGAATGGAGGGAATTATGTAAATGAACATCCCCTTTGTCTCCTGATTTATTGGACAGGATCATCTCTGAGGTTGTTTCTTACAGAGGAATTTAGTGAGAAGATAGCTTCGTTTTGGAATCGGGTTTTGTGTTTTGTTCTGTCTTTCTTTTTAGCCTTAAGGAGGATGATGTTCTTTGGGTTATTAGAGGTGGTTGCTGAGTGTCGGTGGGGTGGGTCAGGGACCGAAACCTTACTTTGTCTAATCTTTCTTGACAGATTTTCCCCCTCTGTGTGTGCAGGTCTATGAGAAACAGACACATTCACAAATCCCCAGTGACACCCAACAGCTGCATCAGCATGACCTCCCTGAGAAGTAAGATGTCTCAGAGTCCCTAGGATGCATGGTTTGGGAAGGGAATATGTATGGGATCAGAGAGTGCAAAAGTCCCGATTTCCTGCTTTCCTTACATTACCTTTATAATCCAGGGCTTAGATTAGAAGAAGAGTAAATAGGGTCACCCTGATGGTAACTGCCATTTGAGCAAGGCCGTAGCCAGAGGAGGAGGTTGTTAAAAGTTCAACCCTGCCCTAAAATGTGTCAGGTTAAAAAAAAACTGGTTTACTCATAAAATGGTTAACCAGCTAAAATTAATGAGTAAACCAGGTTTGGGAGGGGAGAGAACCCTTTCGGGGGGTTAGAACCCTTAACACCCCCCCCCCCCCAGCTATGGCCCTGCATTTGAGTATCTATAGCTAGTTAGGTGCCAGTGAGAGATTAAAGTCATCCATACTGGTACTACTGGGGTGGTGCAATAGTGTAAACCAAGCAGAAGACCTTGGTCATTCTTTGCTGAATGTCAGAGAAGTAGCATGCCTTTTCTATGAGCTAGTTTTCAGTAGCTAGCTGGAAATTTCTCTAAGCCGATAAGCAGAACGTGAAAGTAATGATCTTCTTTCTTTTGTTCATAACAAAGGTATCTCTTAAGATGGAAGACATCATAGGTATGAAGTAGCTACTGATATCAGACATATGGGCAAACAGAAGATATAGGAACTACAGTTCCCATCATGTACCACAACTATCACAGATACCCACCATCCATGCATAGGGCCATCTTGCACCCTCCAACAGCCTGACAGAACATACTATATGTGATTGATCCCCAGGCTTTCTCTGGCATCTCCATTTTCTGAAAATATGGATAAGCCTTTGGTCAGCTTGGAGATGTGAGAAGCCTCCATCTTTTTGTTTTTGTCTCTGATAAATAATTTTTGTGCTCACTCTTGTGCAAGATTGTAAGGGTTTTCTCCTCTAAATTGTCCAATTTAAAAAAGCACAGAACAGGTTATTTGCCAGATTTTGATCAATCAGCCAGTTCCCTTCTGTGTTTATATGTGTGTTCTGTGTCTATGTGTTTGCTTCACTAACAGAAAAAGACATTTTGCACAAAGTGGGCAAACCTTGGGGGAGAAAAAACATTTTGTGTCTCACTCTCTCACATGGGGAAAGAAATCTCATGAGATTGTCAGGATAACAATACACACTTCCATCAAGCTGAAGCACTCACTGAGAATGAGAAAATTTGTAATTCACATTTCTTGGATGCTGGGAGAAACTATATTGCACTGCTTCTATTTTCACAGAGGTATTTTGTTCATTTGTGTGTTTGTGGTTGCTGCCCCCTTTTTAAATTTCCATTTCTCCTCTGAAGGGAATCAGTTTTTCCAATGTGCATTACTATAGGTCTCTGTTGGCAATATGCTGATATTATTATTATTATTATTATTATTATTATTATTATTGGAATTACTGCCATTAGAAATATGGCAATATTAAGTCATTTATTTAGAATGACAGTTAGTGTAGCTATCCTTAATTAATGACCATGACTTTGTGAAATATTAAATTAATTTATTCTAGCAGAGTTTTGCAAATTTCTGGTTTTTAATTTGTTGCATCCTTTATCCTGCATAAATATCACTAGCTGAAAATGTGAGTTATGCAGCCCTAGGGAATGGTGCATTGTGCCTATAACATCTGGCAGGTTTGCTTTGCAGTTCAAGCCATGTGTCTTTTATAATTTCATACATACTATGCAACAAGATGTTACAGACTGTGAAAAGAGAACGAAATAATGCAAATAAACTTCTTTTGGGGATAGCAGAATGCATATTGAAGATTCACTGAAGTATATTATCAGATATGTTGGCCTCACATGCACACTTAACTAGGACTTAACCTTGCTGAACTCTTCAGGACTCACTTTTCCAAGTAAACAAAGAATCGTGCTGTTTGAGTACAATCTTATACCCCAACCTACGCCATTTTGGTACTGCCAACATGGTTGGGACCTCAGCTGTCCCAGATTATTAGTCATGTCAACTGGGCCAATAGGAGCTGTAATTCAAAACAACTGGGGAGCTCTAGGTTTGGGAAGGATTCTATATCCACTTGATAGTAGTTACTTCATACTACACATATGAACACATCATTTGGAGTCTTTTCTGTGCTTCTCTGCACTGCTGGCACACTGCTGGCATGGAGTCTCCCGAAGCCCATCAAATGATGCAAGGCTACTTCTAGTGGGGCTTTATTGGGCTCCATGCCAGCAGTGCTAAGAAACAGAAACCAGAGGAGTCTGCTGTACACCTGACTTGTCATAGAAGCAGCTGGAGAGGATGCAGGAGGAAGCTGAGGACAGTAGGGAAACAGCATGGGAAGAGATTCCAAGACCAACAACGGTAAGGGCAAAAAGCGGTATGCTGCTCCACGGCTTCCCCTGCTGTCCTCCAGCTTCTGAACCTAAATGTGATAAGATCTATAGAAAGAGTGAAACTGAAAGGGCAATTATGTGGTGAGATGTGTAACAACACGGAGACATCATTATCTGGATTCTATTGACTAAATGGTTATGCTTCTAGAGAAACGTGACATATGTGAAGGAGAAACCAAAATGCCAGCCTAGAAGAGGAACAATAGTGGAGAATTGTAACTCCATGTGCGCTGCTCGTGAGTCCCTTTTGGGGTTGAGAAGGGCAGGATATAAATATGGCAAATAAATAAATTATCAATGAACAAAAGATTGAGATTGTCTGGATGTGAAGATGGTGGTGGTGGTGGTGGTAGTGGTTGTGATGAAGGAGAAGGAGGTAAGCCACAGAAAAGAGCCTAGGGGGGAAATGGGAAAAGACAATTGGCATATGGCTGTCAGTGGCACAATGTCATAATTCACCCTCTGGAGTTAGAAGATTCGGACACAGAGGAGACAAATTATCAGGAACCTACAGCTCCCAGTGATGGCAGTTATTTTGAACCCAAGGCGCTGGGGGCTAAGGCAGAGTTAATCCCAACTAACATGTCTATTCCAAAGGAAGTTCAGTTAAGTGCAATGTTTGCAGATGCTGAAAACACATTGCCATCATTTAAAGAGTGACAAATAATATGGATCTTTTCACATGCACTGCCAGAAGTTGCAGTGCATTGTGGCATGCTGCTGATTTCACCCTCATCTGTTGAGACTGAAGGAGAGATTATATAGATCCTAGCACCTGTTAAACAGGGGACCCTAACTTATCAAGTACCAGATGTCTTGAGAGAGCTGCTTATAAGACTCTCAGGAGTCACCTGGCAGCTTTCAAATGTTCTCTGTCTCTGTGACTGGCAGTACCTTTGGCATTTGAGTTTTTCTGATCTTACAACCTCAACAGATGGGCCACATTTGGTAGCATATGACGGTCTTACTTCACTTGTGCCACAGAGCCCGCCGGCTCCCATTCATGACATCAAACTAATTCTGAAGGGGTTCCATGGTAAATGTGAAGAGGGAGTGTTGTATGCTGCCACAACAATATGGCAAACATCCTTTGTTGCATTGGGTGCAAGCCGGGTGGCAGACGCTTCCCCTCCCATGGGATAAGAGGTAAGTTGGGTGATACGGGGCATGGGGTGATGGGCCCTGACTGATTCACCATGATCTGTGGTGAATCTGGTAGGTAATGTGATTATGTCCTTAGACTGGCTGTGATTTACGACTTTGTTTGACTCCTTGTTGGCTTTGTTTATCTGACCTATTGATGTGTTTTATGATTTCTGAACCAGCTGATGACCACCCTGTTCCTTTTCTTTTCATCTTGCTGTGATTGACCTGGACTGGATTAATTACTCACCAGTTCTTCCATTCCAATCATCTGATTCTGGGGACATTTGCTATTGCATAGGGCATGCAGCAGGGAAGACGGAAGTCCAATTAGTCTACATGGTTATTTGAAATGGCCAATCTAAGCATTGGTTTTTTAATACCTGGTTCTTTGTTAAGGATGCAATCCTGTATGAACGCAACTCGTAGTAAGTGCCACTGAAATCATAAACTAACAATAGGCGTGTGTGAGAGAGGAGGTTGCACTGTAAATATCTATAAACAGAATCATCTACATGTCTACTCAAAAGGCAGTTCAATTAAGTACAACCATGCTTATTCACAAATAAGTCGCTAAAAGATTGCTGCTATATGTAAAATCATTTGTTGCTATAATACATCAGACTTTCCTAATCCAGCCCCCTCTTGATAGCTATTACTGGCTTTGTCCATTTTTAATTAATGTAATTCTAGCAGTAATTAATCAAGTTCTTTATAATCCCATCTTTTTAATTTCCTCTTTTTGTAATCTTTGCTTGCTCTGATATAACCCCCAAATTACTGGCAGGGTAATTTGGATCTCATGATTAATTATTTCAAATATTGTTAACAGTACTTTTTGACAACTGCACAGTGTTAAAAATTGATATCCTAGAAAACTGCTGTTTCACCTGATATTTTCAACATAAGAAAATATGCTGGACAAACTTCATTTAATTCCATTCACTAGCATGATTGTAGCAAGCTACCATTGGAAGCTGAATTCTAGGTTTGATCCAGCAGGTTCAAATCCATACTGAGCCTTGAAAGCCATCAAGTAATAATGAATAATCCTGGCCTCTCAATCTCAACTATCACAAACAGTTGTTAGGTTGATAAAAGATTGACAGTTATAGTGGGGAGAACCATATACATCACAGTGAGTTCTTTAGAGTCTCATCCTTTTTTTTACTTCAGCTGATGCAACCTGACTTCAAAATACAAAAGCAATTTGCATCCAGTTAATCTGGTGAGGGGAGAAACATGGAGGTGGTGCAATATTATAATCTCCTGAAAGTGTAAAATAAGAATAACCTAGATCTGAATAAGTAAATACTGGAAAATCTCTGACAGTGGGTTGTTGTAGGTTTTTTTGGGCTATATGGCCATGTTCTCCTGATGTTTTGCCTGCATCTATGGCAAGCATCCTCAGAGGTAGTGAGGTCTATTGGAACTAGGATAGTGGGTTTATATATCTGTGGAATGACCAGGGTGGGGCAACGAACTCTTGTCTGTTGGAGCTAGGTGTGAATGTTTCAACTGACCACCTTGATTAGCATTTGATTGCCTGGCAGTGCCTGGAGCAATCTTTTGTTGAGAGGTGATTAGATGTCCCTGCCTGCTTCCTCTCTGTTGTTGTGCTGTCCTAATTTTAGAGTTTTTTAATATTTGTAGCCAGATTTTGTTCATTTTCATGGTTTCCTCCTTTCTGTTGAAATTGTCCACATGCTTATGGATTGCAATGGCTTCTCTGTGTAGTCTGACATGGTGGCTGGGAGAGTGGTCCAGCATTTCTGTGTTCTCAAATAATACTCTGTGTCCAGGTTGGTTCATCAAGTGCTCTGCTATGGCTGACTTCTCTGGCTGAAGTGGTCTGCAGTGCCTTTCATGTTCCTTGATTTGCGTTTAGGCGCTGCGTTTGGTGGTCCCCAGAGATTTACAAATCTCTGACAATTTGTAAAGATGCTCCATGAACTCTGAGGTTCCTTTTCTTTGGCCAGCTTTGGCTTTGGAATCCGATTGGAACATGGTTTTTTTCCCCTGTTTCCATGATTTGAGAAAGAAAAGTTACAGGAGGGAGGCTATAGTGGAGTGGAGGAAAGAAAGAGTATATCCTAGGAGAGTAAGGTCTGTTGTGCATACTAAATATTCCCAGAAAGAAACATCTTGATATTTCACATCAGTGCTGGGAACCTAAATCTATTTACTCAGAAGATTTCTGCAAGACTTACATCCAAGTAAATATGTTAAGGATTTTTAGACTTAATTAACATCTCATTTATACTCCTGTTTATTCTACTTTTTGTTGTAATCTGTAGATCTTGTTGTGGGGGGGGGGGAGGGTTGCATGCCCTTCTGTGAACAGAAAACACCAACATCTGGCATGCTATTGACAACCTGTTGGATACATGGTTCATTTCATGGCTGAAACCAGTATAGAGTGTTTTCAGAACATGGCAGTGGATAAGCTATAGGCCAATATTCCTTCCTCTCACTTCTTCTATCAGACCTTCTATCTTGAGCTATTATTGTAGTTGTTTGTGACATTTCAGTTTGTTCTGGATATTAGTTGGAAAACAATTTGAAATGTAAAAGGCAAATAAAACAAAGCAGGAGCAAAAAATAACCCATGTTGGCCATAAAACAAAATACACTAAGGAGCGATACTTTATTGGCTAATCAAGATTCCCAAAACATATTAAGTGATACTTCTTCATCAGGCAAGAGATGTTTAAAAAATTATACAGGATTATATGGCACAAGTTGCCATTTGCACAAGTTGCCATTTGAATATAGATCTAAATACATTTCATTATTTTAATGTATATTTTCTGATTGTGTATTAGATTGTTTGTGTCAAATAATCAATATAATAATTCACACACACACACATACATATAGGAAAAAGATTAAAAGGTGGTAATGGTGTTTGATTCACAGGCCTACATTTTGTATCAGATGTTATCTCTGCTGTAGTTTAGTTGGTCTGGAGGAATCTCAATGCAGGCAGAAGTCATTCACCTTTCTATGGCAATGTGAAGAGTGGGACAAAGGATGGTAACATTTAAGCTCCACTAGTAGCAATAAAAATAGCGGTTAAAGCTCAGAAAACACTTTTTAAAGAACCTCTGCAGGCAATTGCAGAGATTCCCTGAAGACGGCCATTAGTATTATAGACAATAATAATAATAATAATAACAACAACAACAACAACAACAACAACAACAACAACAAATTTATTTTTGTACCCCACCTCCATCTCCCTGCAGGGACTTGAGGCGGCTGAAAATTTGTCTATTTCATACATCCCTTCTGTTGGATGTTACCTAGACAAGCCACTATATCATACTGACTCTCTTTTCTCCTTTTTGTAATAATAATAATAATAATAACAACAACAACAACAACAACAACAACAACAATGGTGATGATTTTTTTTACCTGCCTCTCCCTGCAGCCCGAGGTGGGATACAACATCCTAAAAAGAAGAAATAAAACACTATTAAAAGACATATAATAAATTACTTGTTGTTAAAATACAAGTAAAAATCCAGTGATAACATGCACATTAAAATTCGCAACTCAAAACTGACTTGGTAGGCCTGCCGGAGGAGCTGGGTCTTCAATTGTGTCTTGAATTCTGACAGCTAATTTAGCTGTCGTAGCTCTTCTGGCAGGTCATTCCACAGTCTTGAGGCAACTGATGAAAAGGTATTCTGGGTAACAGTTGCCAGTCAGGTTCTGGCAGGCTAGAGGAGAAGTCCCCCAAAGGACCTAAGTGTCCCAGGCACACACTTAGAAGGTACAGATTTCTTAACTAACCATGTGATAATGTGTTACTGGTTTTCAGATCTTATCAAATAAGCAGTCAACCCTGGTTAGTACTTGAATGGGAAACTGCCAATTAATACCAAGTGCTGTATGCTATATTTCACAAGAAGGAATTGTCAAAACTACCTGTGCATGTTTATTGCCTTAAAAAAACCATATGAAATTCATGGGGTCATCGTAAATCAGAGGGCACATACAGACACAATTGAATAGTTATTTAAAATTGCATGGATATTACATGGCAAAAATGTGAAAAGTAAGCTGAATGGCCCTTACTTCAAGCTTTAGATGTGATTTCTTAACAAGATTGGATGTGGTAGTAGTCTTTAAGTGCCTTTGCCTCTCCTGCTGGATCTTTTCCTTCAGTTTTTAGAATAAGCAAGATAATTGTCTTGTTCACACCCAGCATCAGTTGAGTAAACTGTTGGACAAAAGCCACTGCAAATCTTCAGCAAAGACCTCCATACTGGGTTGTCAGCATCTGTGCTGTGTCTGCTTCTTTCACTCCTTAAAGATTAGGATGCATAAACCTGATAAATGTGCATGCTAGGGCATTTAAATAAAGAAACACATAAATTAAACTTACCAAATGCCAAACCCTGCCACAGAAGTGCTGTGTAAATTTCAAAGCTTGACAAATAAATGCATCTAGAAAGTGGAACAGCTAAAATGCAGTTACTCTGCTTATCTTCCACGATCCAGTTTCAAAACAAGTAAATCCTAAGATGCTTAGCTTTTTACATAATGCTCACATGCAGAAACTCTAAGGCTAAGTTCAGTAGCAAATATTCTGTAACTCCTTCTGCAGGCAAAATGCCTGCTGACTAAGATAATAGTAAACTTGTAGAGAAAGGAAAAGCAGCAGCATATTGTTACACAGTATGACAGACTTCTTTTCTACTACTAGGCATTCCAGATGGGTTGCTTTCAGTTCATTTTAAAAAGACGTTATGCAGATTTGTATCATTTTTCATATTCAGGATGAAAAGAACTTGAAGCTTTAGAAAAATCACTGCGGAAGAAACCAAAATGGGCCACATTCATCCACCCAGAGAGAAAACTTTGAGTGTATAATTCTTATATGATTGGATCTGAATTTGAATTTGAATAATGATGAATCATGGTGAATTATGGTGCAAATTATGGTGCAAACTGGTTTTCTCCAATGGGTTCAGTGGATGGTATGTTACTTAGTTGAGCCAATTGTCAACACTTCGGTATACTAGGTATGGAGAGTTTCTAGCAAAGATGTGCAAATATATAAAGTCTACATCCATGGATATATCCTTCTTTTCATTTTTCCACATGTGATTTCTGCCTAGTTCATTTTTAAATAGGATGCCACCAATCCTCTTGTTCCACCTTTAAACAAGATATACTCAACTATCTGTATGGTTGAAAATGTGCATGTTTCTTGAAGATATTCCTCCATACCCGAAGCATGTTTTAGTAATGCTTTGTGCACAATGGTATTATTCTGCCATTTTCCATGAGTTCTCAGAACCAGATGAGATTGTTAGAAGGTATGAAACCTGGGGAAGTTAAAAAGGGAGCTAGGAGTACTGAAGGGGAAAGGGAGAAAGAGACTAGAGGAGAAAAGGAGGATAGAGAAATCAGAGGTTCAGAGGACAGGGAAGGACTGGATTCTTCACAGTCATACTAGAAAACTGCAGATGCGCATGTGTTGAGCAGTGTGGCTGCTTCCAAGGACCTGGTGGAAATATTAGCCAGACACAGAGCAGCAACATTACTAGCTCCTGGAATCTCTAGCAGGGAAATGGAAAATTTCTTCAGAATAATAATAATAATAATAATAATAATAATAATAATCAACTTTATTTATACCCCACCACCATCTCCCCAAAGGGGACTCGGGGCGGCTTACATGAGGCCATGCCCATCAATACAGAAAACAATATAACACAAAAACACAACAGAAAATCAGAAAATAAAATAACATAAAATACAAAAAATACAAAATGTAAATATACAGCACAAAAATATAAAATCAAAACATTAAACCACTAAAAATGAACACAATGGGCAGGGGCAGTACAAAAATTAAAATATTTAAACACTGGGAGATAGGGCAGTGTAAAATATCAGGAAGGGGATCCAGGGGGTAAGGTAAAAGTTCATTGCACAAACCAGAGAATAAAGTGCTTCTGAGGACATTTTATGCAGAGTTTGGCCAGGGATTATCATACATTCAGTCATTGAAGGCACATTGGAACAGCCAACATTTTCAGGCTCCTCCTAAAGATTTCCAGGGTGAGGGCTTGCCTAATATCTGGGGAGCGAGATATTAGGCAAATTGTGTGTTAATTATTCTGAATGACAGCATTATGTCATTCATTTGAAACAAGCTCATTGTTCTCTGCACACTTTTCATATGTGTACATTTTGAAACATTGACATCTATCCAGCAACATGAAGACTCAGGAGAGTGAATTGCATCTAGCCCAGGGGCAAACTGGGAAAAGGCAAGCCTTTTGAACCACTCTGACTGCAATACAATTCCTCATGCATCCCATTTTTTTGTGCCCTGCACCCTGTCTTCAGTAACCAAACCTTCTCCCCATCTATTCCTCAAACAATGCAGCTACTTTTTCTTCTTGCTGTGGAATAAGTCCCCCCCCCACACACACACACACTCCTTCTTGATAAACCCTGAGCTAAGGACCCCCTGTGGGCTATTTTTGAGATGCTTTGGTGTCATATTTTTCTTTCTTCCTTTTCAATAGCATTCAGCTGCAGTTAAGTGCCAATATTATCATCTTAGCTTGGGCTCCTCATCTCTTAAATCAGTCACTCACAGAAAGTGCGGGCATAAGCACACACAAGTCAAATACATTGGATCAGATAGGGGAAAATGAATGGGACATTAAAACCTAAGTGTGAGTAATCTGGAATACATTTGATCAAAAACTGCTTTTTAAGTAGCAGTTCCTCTTGCTACAAAGGACATTATTGAGCCAAGAACAAGCCCAGTGCAATTGGATTTGAATTTATCACTCTATTATTTTAATATATTTACTTGGGGTTAACAACTCATTGAGCACCAAATTGCTCGCTCTTAATGAGTCCCTGATGATAGGAATGAGTTGCCTTGAACTGTAGTGAAATAACAATAATGGCAAGGCGGAAGGCAGCAATAAAAATGAGTGATATTGAACACTTGAAAAATGGAAGCAAAATCCAACATTAAGGACTCTGGATGAGTGAAACAGTATGGCTAGGGATGGGTTTTTAGCCCATGACCATTTTGTATTTACCAGTCATGTGTCAATTCTACCATATATTTTTAAAAACAGTACATAGAAATTCACATTTATTTTTATTTGCAGGTTTTCCCCTGATCAATGAGTTAAGAATACAACTTTAGTAATACATGCATATTTATATGGAAGCTTCCCTAATGCATGCATATTTGGTAATATATCCTTTTCAATATACAACCTAGAACCAGAGAATTATATTCCAAAAGTCAGGCATTTTAATCACCATAACTATATTCTGCTCTGCAGCTTGTCTGGAGAGTAGAAAATAGGCTGGTTCCTTAAAAGATGTGGACCAAATGAAATTGTTCCCCATCCCTACAGGCTTGTATATCTGAAACAAGACTGCTTTGCTGCAAGGGAAAGACACAGTGGTGTGATTTTTCTGAGTCAAGGATATAAGAATTATACAAGTGTTCAAAATGTATGATTTCTGAGATTGCTGCCTGGGTTATAGCTGACAATCTGAAACTGCAAAGTAAATAGCAAAGGCTGTGTTTCAAGACATTCTTACTTTCCTATAAATCTTGTATGCAGTTGAAATGCAATACAGAGAAAACCTTACACATTGCTCTCAATAAAAATATTTTATTGCTCTTGTTATTTTCATTTTTCCTGTTATTTTCACTTAAACCCTAAAACCATGTCAATACCAGGTTTTATTCTTTCAGGGGCTCACGCAATAATAAATGGTAAGGACAAGGCCCAGATAGTTTGAATTATGTGTAAGAAGAAAAGAGGATAAAGGGACATAGTTATACTATATGTAGACATTTAGGACAAAGATGGGGAAGATGTATCTCTCCTAATGTAGCTGGACTACAATTTTCATCATCCTTTCCCAGCACATTTTATGGTGTTCACAGTTTATTGCATTTCAATACAAACTGGTGTTCAGAGTTTATTGCAGTTCAATAACAACTGGAGGGCATGAGATTCCAATCCTGGATTTGGCTCCAATTTCAACTGAGCTGTATGCTAAACTGGAAAGAAACAAATATTGAGACTGGCCTCCAAAACTACAGTGGGCCTAGACATGGGAAATCATTGTCCCTTGATATTGTTCAGACTGCATCTTCCAGATGTATCAGCCATTATAGCTGATAGCATAGCCAAAAAAAAATCTGGTAGGCCAAAGGTTTCTGTTGTGTACTTTTCATAAAGTTCAGTTTTAATGCATTGTAGCACCTCATGACTGCATATCCAGGCTAAAGACATGGATGTGAAACTAAGCTTTCGATTAGTAACCCACCAGTGCAATAAGCGAACATGGAATAGTGTAATTACAATTTGGAACAATGTGGACTATGATATTAGGTTGCATGATTTTAAATAAGTGGTTTTAAGGCTTGATGTGTTTTTAATGACTGTTTTAATATATATGTTCATTTTACTATGCGTGTTCGTATGGCATCGAATTGTTGCCTATATATGTAAGCCACCTTGAGTCTCCTACAGGGTGAGAAAGGTGGGGTATAAATATAGTAAATAAATAAATAAATAATCCACCTATGGAATCAAACAAAATATCATGAAAACAGAATTACACACACAGAAGAATGGAATACCATGTGTATACTATTATGTCTTTGTACTTATTCACTCCACTGAAATCAGTTCTATTAATATTTGTTTATATAACATTAAAGATGCAATTCTTTACTATATTAAATCTCAGATGGAACAACACTTCATTTTATCAGTTTTTCCAATATAATTGTATCAACAATTCTGCTGTGTACAGAATGTATCCTGTGCTAAATTTGAAATTGGTTTATTTTGTGTAGATAGTGGCATTTTCTGTGGTGAAATATTGATTGCTGTGCAGAAAATGCTATCCCTGCCAAAACAAAAGAAAAGAAAAAGAAAAAGAAAAAAGAAGCAAACACTACAAACAAACAGATATGTGAACTTTTTTGCAAAATTAATTTTGATCTACAAAGATTCTTATGAGATGGCTCTTTATCAGGGTTTAGCAAAACTCAAAAATGTTTTGGCCATATTTCTACTTCTATCCTTATAAGAGACTCATAATCCTTACTCCTAATATACAAGCACTTTGGAGAACCTGCCACTTCTAGCCCTTCCTTAAGATACTGTTGCATGAAGTATGCATGATTCTAACCACAAATGGGGAAAGGAGAGCTTCTACAGCCTATCTTCAGAAATACCACAATGGATTGGCCTGAAACTTGGCAGAATCAGAGAAAGTAATCTTAGAATGGACTATGACAATTTTGAAATACAAGGGAAGCAGTGGCAGATACATGAAAGGCCTCTTGTAATTTCAAGGAGTATAGATGGTGCTGTCAGAAGGTTGTCATGAGCTCTGTTTCAAAGGTGATGGTTGCAATGGCCATAATGAGGTCTGTCTCCTTAGATGTCTTATTTTTTTAAATATTGATCATATAGCTCCTGGACATTTCACTAAGTGTTCTATATAGAGTAAGCTATAAATCCATGGCAGGTGATTCCCAAAGTAGACCTAACAATTGTGTTAGGATGATGGAGAATGTCATCGAATTGAGTCTGTGACTCTTGTTGCTGTGAAAGGTTTCCAGCAACTGAAGGGATATAATGAGTTGTCTTTTTGATGTTTCCATATTGCTACCAATAAATCTAGGAGAGGAAAAGCTTTTCAAGTGTATTTCAAGGCTAACCTAAATCCTAAACCTTTGTCCCTGGCTGGCAGGACAAGGCTAAGAATAGTGTATTTATAGAAGTTTACAATTGGGGCATATCCCTAGAATACTTTCTTTTCACTTCTCTTCTACTGGAATCCCATGGCAGAGGAGTAAAATGTCCCCTGTTATGATACACAGAATCATAGAATCAGAGAATTGGAAGAGACAGCATGAGCCACCTATTCCAACCCGCTGCTATGCAGGAAAAGTATAATCCAAGCAGCCCCCAACAGATGGCCATGCAGCCTCTTTTTAAAGGCCTCCAAAGAAGGAGCCTCCACTACACTCCAAGGCAGAGAGTTCCATTGTTGAACAGCTCTTACAGTTGGGAAGTTCTTCCTAATGTTCAGATGGAATCACCTTTCCTGTAATTTGAACCCATTGCTCCGAGTCGTAGTCTCCAGTGCAGCAGAAAACAAGCCTGTTCCCTTTTCCTTATGACAACCTTTCACATATTTATATATGGCTATCATGTCTCCTCTCAACCTTCTCTCCTGCAAGCTAAATATATCCAGCTCTTCAAGATGTTCCTCATAGTCACCCTCCTCTGGACACCTTACAGCTTGTCAATGTCTCTTCTAAATTGTGGTGCCCAGAATTGGACACAGAATTTCAAGTGAGGTCTGGCCAAAGCAGAATAGAGGGGTACTATAACTTTCCTTGATCTGGACACTATACTCCTGATGCAACCTAAAATCCCATTGGCTTTTTAAGCTGCAGCATCACAATGTCTGCTATACCTTTATCTATTGACACATAAAATATTTCTCTCAGGTGAGATCTCCTTCTTTGTAAACAGTGGAATGGTGCAGGTATACTGAAAGTTTCCTCAGGGATCATCAGTTTTTAACTTCTGAGAAACAAAAGAATAAGTTTCATCCTCAGTATGAACATTATGGCGTTTCTGTATGACAAGAAGATATAACTTTTTCCTCCTCTGTCTTTTCAAAGCAGCCTAAAGATTTCCAGCTGAGGCTATAATGGAATGTAGAGAGGTATCCAGCATGATGTAGACATTTGCTAGAGGTCTAATTGCCAATTTAAAGTACTTGATATTTTTCTATATATGGTTTAGGTGACCATTTTTTCCAGGCTCACAATGCCTCCTGCTTCTTTTTCTTCTTCTCCTCTACTAAAGAAGGCTTTCATGATCCTCTCAAGGACTGACATTACATTCCTTTTTCATGTCTTTAAGGAACAACTGGTTTGATATAAAATTAATTTTCTGATACATAAGCAGAATAAAGTATTATATGAGGAATGTAGGTGAATTCTTGGTGTTGTTTCAGAGATGTTTTCTTGAACATTGTGAATTAATATCCTCATTAGAGAGAGAAGTTGATGTTGCTATAATGAGCACACATTCTTTTAAAAGAAGTCACCAGAGGCTGCTTTACATATAATACACATATAAATGTCAGAACCTGCAAGGCAATGAACAAGGAGAAATGGAAATAGCTAAGGAAACATAGTTTTTATGTTGATCATTTACAGTGCCATGAGTCATTGTTTTGTGAAATAGAGTTGTGACTTTTAGAAAATCTGCTAACCAACCAAATCTAGCATGACAGTATTTCACCATTTCAGCATCACTGAATAGTTGGACAGCTCCATCTCACATGAAAAGGAAGAAAGGGAAATTACAGCAAGAATTATTCTTATGTTACACACAGATATGTTTTCATAGTTCACTATTGGTTTGAATACCTTTCACATTTGACTGGTCAAGTGGCAAACACCATTGTTTTAGAAATTTTATCTTATATTGCATATATTGAAGAGGTAGTCTGAATAATTCCATTTCAACGAGATCAAAGTCTGTTTTTATATGCACATATTTCACTTTAGTGTTTTATTCACATAAGCCTATCAGCACTGTTAGTAGTGTTAGTAGTGATTTTCTTACCACAAGACTGGGTCCTGCTCTGAGGTTGGGAGGCCTCCCTCTATTTGCTAATGATTGTAAACCAAGGCCATATTTGCCAGTTTCACCTTACTTAATTATCCCTTGAGAATGGAGTTCCACATGCTAAGTCATCTGGATCAAGTTCTACATTGAGAAGAATGCATCACATAAGTATTTTTAACATCAAATCAGTGTTCTAAAAGTACATATTCTAAAAATACAATAGAAAGAATATATCAGTTCACACAAAATATAACAACTCAGCTATTCACAGGTATCTATGTATTTTTAATTTGGGTGGCAAATCAAACAAGCTTTTTATCTAGCTTGAATCAATAATTTCCCATAGTAACTAGCTAATTTAGTACAAGGGAAAGCTGGAGATTAGTCTTACACCTTTTTTTTCTTTGCTAGCTATTAGCTGCCAGTCCTTTCTGTATTTATAATCATTGCATCCAAGTAGAATGTACAATGTAATTATGTAAGATACCCATTTGACTCTTCAATAATAATAATAATAATAATAATAATAATAATAATAATAATAATAATACAATACACCAGACATCACAATTGCGGAAAAGAAAAAAGTCTGGATTATTGTTGTCGCAATACCGGGTGACAGTCACATTGAAGAAAAACATCAGGAAAAACTCAGCCGCTATTAAGACCTCAAAATCGAACTGCAAAGGCTCTGGCATAAATCAGTACAGGTGGTCCCAGTGGACATTGGCGCACTGGGTGCTATGCCAAAAGATCTCAGCCAGCATTTGGAAACAATAAACATCGACAAAATCATGATCTGTCAACTGCAAAAGGACACCTTACTTGGATCTGCGCACATCATTCGAAAATACATCGCACAGTCCCAGTGTTTGACTTGTGATTTTGTGATTCAGAATCCAGCATATAGATCTTGTTTGCTGTGACATACTGTGCTTTTGTGTCAATAACAACAACAACAACAACATTTATATTCTGGACTAACTCCCCAAAGGGACTAAGGACGGATTACAGTACACATATACGGCAAACACTCAATGCTGATTATACAATTAACAAAGACAAGCAGTACATAAACAGAGAAAGGCTTCCCATCTTTTCCCATCTCCAGCATCCAGAGACTCCAGCCACCAGGAGGAGGGCAGTTGCTGTCACTCCATTTTCCATGCAGAGACATATTTGTTGACTTTAGATGATCTCCTGATTGAATCTCTGGTGTGTACGCATGGCCACCTTTTATTACCTCCCCGCCAAAGTGATACCTATTTATCTACTCATATTACTGTTTTTGAACTGCTAGGTGGGCTGATGGTTGGGAGCTCACCCCAACCAGGGCTTGAACTGTTAACCTTTCGATCTGTAAGTTTTTATACAGCTGGCAGTTTAACCCGCTGTGCTAAAGCCTGGCTTTCTCAGGGCTAGTGTTAAGAACTAGTGTGGCACAGATACTAAAAAGACTACAAGCTTATACCAAATCACCTGTGAGGAAGGTTAGTCTATGAGTTGAGAAGCATATGATGCTCCACATCCATTCCTCACCTATGCCATCCCTGCATCCAGCCTTTTTCTCAAGTAGTTCAGAATCACATTCATTCCAGACTGAACACTGAGGACTTCTGTTTAGAAATTTTTGATTGGGAAGGAATCCTTTAAAAAAGCAGTTACTTGATGTTTTCATGGAGGTTATATGTGCTGTGCTAATACTCTGTTGTAGCACCAAGAGCACAGTCATCAAGAAAGGCCTTTAGAAAAGTGATGAATGGTTTATATCGGCTTACATGAAGACAAGGTTTTCCTTTGGGGGAAGAAATTTGCTTTGTTCCCTCTTTTCTGAAGGAACTGATTGAGAAAGGGGCAGTTTATCTGATTGTGTTTAAAGTTTCTCCTGCCCTTTTACAATTACTGTGTGAAATGTATCCCTCTCTTGAAACATTTTCTTTAAAGGTTATCTTTATGCTGTGATACTGTTGAAGAAAATACCAAGCGGCTGGTAAAAAATACACTCAAAGGGAGACATGCTGTAGCCAGAGCTCCATTCTTCCATATCACCACAGAGTAATTCTGCTTTGCACTTTTTCCTCTCTAATCCATCCACACAAGTTAGTCCTCAAATAACTCATTTGTGCTCTGTACTCTTTGCTTCTATTTAATTATATCCAACAATGGGTGACTGCAGATATATATTGTATGGCTATATGAGATAATAATATAATAAAAATAATACTTTATTTATATACCACTCTATCTCCTTGAGGAGGACTCAGAGTGGTTTCCAAGTAACATCACCAAAACATATAGAGTAAAGAGCATAACATAAAATTAAGAAAATGACATAAGCATAAAATTATCACAATAACACATAAATATTAAAAAATAATCCTTCCTGTTCAGAGAAATTAAAAGGCTGGGCTGAGGCTAGTTCAAACTCAAAATATGAGGGGACCGGGAATTAAGTACAGTGCTATAACAGGCTAACGGCAATAGCAGGTATGGGTCTGTGGCTGCTCATTTCCAGGGCCTATTAGAGGGATGACCAGGATAATAGGTAGAAAGTATAAGGCCATATTCAAAAATGTTTGGGGCTGAGCTAGGACTGGTCATTCTCAAAGGCTTGTTAAAACGACCAGGTCTTCTAGCTCTTAGGAAAGGAGGAGAGGGATGAGGCCTGTCTTATTTCCCTTGGAAGGGCATTCCAGAGGCGGGGGCCACCACCGAGAAGGCCCTCTCTCTCTTCCTCACCAACCGTACTTGTGACAGTGGTGGGAGAAAAGGAGGGCCTCCCTGGAAGATCTTAGAGTTCCTTTATTCCTAGTTGGCCTGAGAGATTTTGTTTTTATGTTCTGCATGGCAGTTCATATGCATTTTTGCATGCACTTTTCCTAAAGCGCATACTCTTTAATTCCACTTTCTTAATGTATACATTTCAATCAATTCCCTGTTGTCCAAAATGTATTTGTTTGGATTTTTCATATATATGCACAGGGTGTAGCTATGAGTGGGGATTTCAACCTTTGCAGTAATTTAAAACTTCAGTTGCATACATATTTAAGACTGTAGTTTAAGCATTCAAAGAAAAGAGGTAGGCAAAGTTATCAAAGAGATGTGAAAATGGCAAATATTAGATTTCTGGGTATAAATGACTGTCCATGTCTCACTCTATAATGCAAGAAATTTGAAGACTGAAGAAAAAAAATCACTTGGTGGAGCATTTTGCCCTGCTCCCATAGCTACGCCTGTTTGGAACCCAAATTAAGTGCAAAAAGGATGTGATGAATCTTTTTGTTAGCTTGTAACTCTAGTCTGACAGAAGAAGGAAAAATATGGTTTAGATAATAGCAGACTCTTCATCTCTAGGCTGAAGCTTTGTAACAGTCACATGCTGTGGAATTAGTTAATGAGCCTTTCTTTGTTTGAGCCTTGGAAGGCCTCCAAAACCCACTTAGGAGAGAAATTAACAAATGTCTCTAGGTTACCTGTGGTGATATAGTCAGGATGAAATTCTGATCTTAGAACCCCTTCATCACCATTTTCCTAATCAGCTCTCAGGTGGTCTCAGCTGGAGGTTGGTAGTGAAGTGTTGTCAGGGTGGTGGAGGAGAAAAGAAGAAAATTGCCTCTAATTATTGTCTTCTTATGAAAATTATTTCTCCCCTTCAAATTTTTATTTATGTTTGAAGCAGTAGGTGCCATGTTCATTAACAGCAGTAGATCACTTTTAAGGTATTTGTATCACATGTTGCATATGATTGTGCATATACTGAACTAATCTTTAAATTGAGGGAAAGTTTTGGGGCTGAAATTTTAGATTTTTATACAACCCATTGATAAGTTGAGGGTTGACCTCAAGTACGGCTGGCACACATACCAATGGTATGAAGGGGATAAGTTAAATAAAAATAAGTAGTGGGTCATTTTGTGAAGAGGGGAAAGCACACAGCCTCAGGAGGCCAGCTGACCCTGGCTGCCACTGCCATTTTCCCACCCCTCCTTTCTCTCCATCCCTTTCATGGATATCAGTAGATGCAATAAGTAATGATCTCCAGCAAATCTGTGCCCGGTGGTCACCACTGAAGACATGACGGGAATGGCCAATGGAACCAGGTAAAGCATGATGGCCATGTTTTATCTCTTTGCAAAAAAAAGTATTTGGGTGTAGGATATCATGATATATTTGTCAAATACTCCAAAAACGAATAGATCCATACTTTTTGTTGTTTATTCATTCAGTTGCTTCTGACTCTTCATGACCTCATGGACCAGTGCATGCCAGAGCTCCCTCGCTAGAGCTCAGATCCTTACTAGGCATTTGCAAAATCCTAGTGCAGAATTAGGTTTCAAGATCCATTTTCTTCTTTCAAGCTGTGGTTTCTGCAGAAAATAGATCAGTACACTTGGATTTTGGCCAGTTTTGCTGGCATTGCCACTCTTTCAATAGTATCAAATACTTGTTTTAATTAAAAGTCTGGGAAGGTCTTTAGTATGTGTGGTCAGGAGAGCCTGTAGTCTAAGCAATGTGGTACTTTTTCCTGACATAAGAGGGCAGGCTCTCCTCCTGCTCAGCCCATGAACCAATATGAGTATTCCACTACTAGTCACAGTGCAGGCTTCTAGTCTTTATGGGATTGAAATCTTGTAGTACAATCCTATGTACAACTTTTCTGAAGTGTAGTACTACTCTGTTCTGCTTTGGTCAGTCTATAATTCAGGAAGAATATTGACAAGATGCAACATGTCCAGAGGAAAGTAACCAAGCAGATAGTCTTGGAAACTATACCTATGAGGAGTAGCTTAAAGAGGTGGGTATGTTTAGCCTGGAGAAGAGAAAGTTAAAACATGATAGCAAGATTTGAAAGGATGGTACAATGGAGATGGAACCACCTTGTTTTCTACTGATACAGACTCTAGAACAATGGATTCAAATAACAGGAAAAAAGATTCTACTCAAACATTAGGGAGATGTTGCTGGCGGAAAGAGGTGTTTCACAGTGGAATGTGCTGCCTTGTAATGTGGTGGAGTCTCCTTCTCTGGAGACATTTAAAAGGAGGCTGGATGCCATCTGTCAGGAATGCTTTGATTGGGTATTCCTGCATGGCAGGAGATTGAATTATGTTGTCCTTTTAGCCTCTTTTAGCTCAATGATTTTATGCGTTGTATGATTATCCCTGACTTCAGTAACTGGTAGATTATTTGCAGGTAAACCTTTATTATATTATATCTTTAAAATAGTATAAACGTTTTATTATATTTAAGCACATGCATTATGCACAAGAATTAGAATGATATGGGACTGGAATATTATTAGGTGGCAGGAACTGTGAAAATATTCTATTCATATTCATGAGAGAATGATCTGTAGCTAGATGTGAGGCAATGCTGCAGACTCTTTTAATAGTATAAACTAGGGCTGGGCGGTTTCGTTTCGTTAATTCGTAATTCGTTAATAATTCATTAATTTTTTCAATTACAAAATGATAACGAACCATTCTGGAGCAATTATTAAAAAAAACGAATTTTCAAAAACGTTTTGTAAATGCTTCGTATTTCGATATTGTATTCGTTTCGTTAATGTTTTGAGGTCGTTTCGTTATTATTTCCGCATGTCTGGGGCAGTTTTATGGTTTAATTAGTGAAAAAAAAATATTATATCACACCAACAGTCAACAACAGAGGGAGAGGGAAGCTTCAGAAGGTTTTGGAGGTTTTTTAGCGTATTTCGCGGTCGCATCCGCCATTAACGAATCGATTCGTTATTGTTTCGGAAATCGATTCGTTAATTTTTTACCATTTACGAAATTTCGTAAATATCGAACTTTTTAAAAGGAAAATTTTGTAATTATTTTAAATATCGAAACAAAAAAAACCCCCAAATACAAATCGATTTTAGAAACAAATTTTTCCGTTGTTACCCAGGCCTAGTATAAACCTATACATGGCTATTGAGAAAGTAAGTCCCACTGAAACCTTTAAGGTTTACTTCCATGATCCTTAATGTGGCAACCCACCAGCTCAGTCTTCTATTAGTGTATGCAGGAGTGCATTCTATCATTTGCAGTGTGCCTGGAAGCTGTGGTGATCTGGATGAGGGTGAACTAATTGAAATTGAATCCAGAAAAGACAGAGGTACTCAAGGTCAGTCAAAAGGCTGAACAGGTTACAGCCTGTCCTGGATGGGGTTACACTCCCCCTGAAGACAAAGGTTTGCAACTTGGGAGATCTCCTGGATTCATCGCTGAGCCTGGAACTCCAGGTTTCAGCAGTGGCCAGGGGAATTTCACACAATTAAAACTTGAGTGCCAGCTGTGCCCATACCTTAAGAAGCCAGACTTGGCCATGGTAATCCGCACTCTTGTTACATCTCTAAAACCCTAAATGGTTCTGGCCCAACTTACCTGTCCGAATGTATCTCTCCCTATGAACCAGTTAGAGTGTTAAGATCAGCCAGGGAGCCCCCCCCCCCCTTGCAGGCACGATTGGTGGGAACGGGAGACAGAGCCTTCTCAGTGGTGGCCCTTTGGCTGTGGAATTCCCTTCCCAGTGACATTAGAGTGGCCCCCTCTCTCTTGGTATTCAGGAAAAAGTTAAAGACCTGGCTATGACACCAGACATTTGGGAATTAGTGCAATATGGAATGTGACACAAATGTAGAAGCACTAACAATGACTCTTGGTCCGGGCACAATGTTTTAATCTGTTTTCATTGTATTTCTATGTTTTTTATCTGTTTTTATTGCTCCATGTGTTTATTTGCTATTTATATTTGTAATGCAGCAGCAAATTTTGCCATAGCTGTAAACAGCTCTAAGTCCCCTCCAGGGTGAGAAGAGTGGGGTGGAAATATAGTAAATAAATGAATAAATAATTTCTGTTTCAAAAGAAAGAAAGACACCCCATTCCTAGAGCTATTCATTTTTTTTTCAAATAGAAGAAATGTTCTGAAGGTGTTGAAAATAAATATTTCACTCCAAAACAAGCACACACAGAAAGTGTGTACATAAGTTCCAGCTGTGAAATGACTTCTATTCACTTATTTATGAAGCAACCAAAGAAAGACCAATTATGGTAGGCTTCAAGAAAGCTTCAAGAAAGCTTTCAAGGATGATATCTTGAAAAGCATGAGAGGTAAAGTTAAGAATATGTATTTCACATACATATGTCAGATTTTTTTTACAATTTGGGCGTTCTTCCACATGTGTGAAAGAGAAAGAGCTGGAATTACAGGTGGAAACTTTTTGCATGTGAATTAGGGCTGTTGCAAACAGATTTAAAATTGAAGGGATCTATTAATTCCTTTATATACTTTACTTTATAGAATAGTAAATGTTGTATACCAGATAGGCAAAGAGTCATTCACCATTTGCAGTTTGATTCTGTCTCAAATGATAATGCAGACACTCTTGCATATTAGGTTGCATGGACATCTACCTTGCGCAAAATATCTCAAGTTATACTGAAACGTACTGGGAGATAGATACAAAGAGAATACAGAAGCCTTTACTTCTGTTATGGCAATTAGAAGTAGTGAAATCAAAATCATGCATCCAGATGGGTGTGTTTTGTTCTCCCCCATAGTAACACATACTGCTAGCCTACTTTGATATTTGATAAATGCTAGAGGCTTTCTCCATATGAAAGTTACAGACAATATATCCTTCCCATACTAAGTCAAGACATTTATAAAGAGGGCTGGAAAAAAATCCTCAGAAATGAGATTGATTGCTCTCCAATATAATGAGCTAATAATAATAATAACAGCAACAATAATAATAACAGCAAAGGTTTTTTTGTACCCCTCCTTCATCTCCCCGAAGGGAATTGGGGCAGTTTACATAGGGAGAAGCCCAAGATTCAAAATTCATAAAATATTTCAAACAATAAAAAACAACCACAGAATACAGTACATAGCAAACATATCATAGAATCATAGAATCAAAGAGTTGGAAGAGACCTCATGGGCCATCCAGTCCAACCCCCTGCCAAGAAGCAGGAATATTGCATTCAAATCACCCCTGACAGATGGCCATCCAGCCCCTGTTTAAAAGCTTCCAAAGAAGGAGCCTCCACCACACTCCGGGGCAGAGAGTTCCACTGCTGAACGGCTCTCACAGTCAGGAAGTTCTTCCTCATGTTCAGATGGAATCTCCTCTCTTGTAGTTTGACAACCTTCAATGGTCTGAGTAGTTCACGGTACTGAGTTTGGGCGGGCGACTGGTGCAAATCACTTGCCAAAGGAAAGGGTTGAGGGATAAAATGCTAAAGGCAGATGACAGGATTTGGAGCTAGGGGGTAGTATAAAGAGAACACTATGTCTCTAAAGGGGCAATAGTAATATGTAAGATATGATTATGGATCAAATTGAGAGCCAGATGATTTGGGGAACTATCTAGTCAAAGGCACAATGGAACATCCATGTCTTTAGTTCTTTTTGGAAGGTGGACAAGGTGGGTGCCAGTCTAATCTCCCTGGGGAGAGAGTTCTAGAGCGGGGGGGGGGGAGCACTACCAAGAAGGCCCTCTCCCTCGTCCCCACCAACCATTTGTGACAGGGTGGGAGTGAGAGAATGGCCTCCCCAGAAGATCTTAGAGATCGCATAGGTTCATAGGGAAAGATACGGTCACAAAGATAAACCAGCCCCAAACCATGTAAGGCTTTATAGGTGATAACCTTCTAGATGTTCCCATCCATATTCTGTGTTACCCAGGCAGCATGTTTGGCAATGGTCTACAGATTCTATATTACCTTCATCCAGGTTGATTCTTTTGCTAAGAGTAGACGCAATTGTCCTGTTTGGATTCTCCCAACAGATTCATCCCATTTCAACATCAGTATGCCAATTTTAAAAAATGGTACATGAAAATAAGGATGCATATTCATTCACATCTCCAAAAATAGACTTTTGAATGGAGGTTTGGCCAATACATATATATTTGTAGAAACTTTTTCTAATGTAAAACATTTGTTTGCTATTATCAGATATATGCATTTTTGTGTCCACTTTCCCCTAGTATACAGATTTTTCAGACTTAAAAAACTGGAAAATATCACAAAATTCAATACAATGAAAATATCCAGTAAACTGTGCCTTTCAGTTCAGATTAGGGATATAATGTCTCACTTGCTTCATCCTTGCATGCAAAAAATAAGAAAGCACTACTTTCTTCTCTTCAACAGCAAGGTATTCTATGTAGTCCTTTTGATCAATCAGCTAGCCCATCTGCCCTTCCTGTGTATGTGTGTGTGTTTTGCCTCGCAAACAAAAAAGACAATAATATTGTGCATAATCATTGTGCCAAATTGTGGAAGTGTTTGTGGCCTCTCCATTCTATCAGCAAGAAACGTGGAGATGGGAATGTTAACAAACTATCAACAGGCTGTCTTCACGTTTCAGGACTACCGTCTTCTTGAAAATGAGTAATAGAGCAGGATTTCTTTGCATCGCTCTTTCTCCTATCAGTTGAAAAGTATAAATTAAATAAGTTTGCATTAAATTTGGACAAAACTACTTTCCATCCTTTTTGTTATTAACTGCCATAGAGTCCACTTTAATTTATGATGACTCTAAGAATGACAGACCTCAAAGTCATCATCTCAGTAGCAGCCCTACTCAGGTCTTGCAGGCTCAAGGTAGTTGTTTCTTTGATTGAGACTTTCCATTTGTAATATGGCCTTCATCTTTTTCTGCTTTATCAAGCATTATTGTCTTTTCATGATATGGCCACATATATTGGTTTCAGTTTTGTCATCTTGGCTTTTAGGGAGAGTTCAGGCTTGATCTGCTCTATGACCCATTTGTCTTTCCATCACTCCATGGTATCCAGCATCACATTTCAGATGACTTTAATTTCTTCCTAACAGCTGTCTTCCCTGTCCAGTTTTCACAACTATACACAGAAATTGGAAATATGATGGACAATGTTAATTTCAGTATTCAGTGATATATCTTGACCTTTCTGGGTCTTGCCTAGTTCCTTCCTAGCTGCTCTTCTAAAACCTAATCTTCTTCTGACTTCTTGACTCCAATTCCATTCTGATTCATGACTGAGCCAAACAATGCAAAATCTTGAACTATTTTGGTGTCTTTATCATAACTTTTAAATAAAGTTATGTTAAATTGTGGTCATTATTCTTGTTTCTTAACATTTTCCCTTGATTTTGTTCTGTAATCACTCTGTCTTTGCTATGTTCTGCTAGTAGCATGGTATCATTAGCATATTGTTGATGTTCCTTCCTCTAATTTCCATGCCTCCTTTCTTTGAATCTAATCCTGCTTTAATATGATACGTTTAGCATACAGGATAAAGGCAAGGTGATGAAATACAACCATTCTATTTCTTCATATCCTGTCCTAGCAACTTGTCCTGAGTAGAGGTTGCACATCAGGACAGTGAAACGTGTGATCCATAGTTTTTCATTCTACACGATCAAAGGCTTTGCTGTGATATATAAAGCACGGGACAGTTTTCTTTTATAATTCTATGGTAGGAAAAAACATAGAGTGGGAATGAAATATATTTAACTACTTTCTGGCACACATCAAGATTCTGCAAAGCTGAATGACATCTTGTCACTGGGGACAATGCAATGTGACTCACAGCAATGCACTGGCCTTTTTTCTTACTCCTTCCACCCTAGTGGTATGCTTTTTTTATTAAGTGGCTGCATGCAAAATTAATTATCAGTCCTGTCACATAGTGTATTGCTGATATTGGTCAAGAAATGAATTATGAGGAATGTGAGCACAATTTTCAGGCTTAATTGCTTTTCCTGAAACCAAATGTTACATTAAATATCCATAGTGACCAGATTGTTTTTGATTATCACAACAAATGGGTGGGATTTCATCATTTGAATCTCCAGCATAAGAAACTGGCTTTATCTCATTTGGCTGCTTTGTTTGGTTCATGCCTACCATTTGTCAGGGGTGATTTGAATGCAATATTCCTGCTTCTTGGCAGGGGGTTGGACTGGATGGCCCATGAGGTCTCTTCCAACTCTTTGATTCTATGATTCTATGCCGAACAACTACTCCACCATAACAAGCCATTAAAACTCAGAATTATAGGAGGCCTGGTGGTCCTTTCATGAACCACAGAAGGCCTAGTGAAATCCTATCATTATTATCATGATTATCACTCTCATTATCTGCCCCTTATCTCCAGTCAGAATCTGTGGACTTCTAAAAAAAAAAAAAAAGGGAGTCAATTTTACTGAAAGGAACACAGTATGATCCGGCATCCTAGCTGAGGCACACTATTAAATGTACAGATTTCTAAGGCAATGTGCTTTTCTGAGTATTACTAATCTCAGGAGGTGTAAAAAAATAATGTTGTAAGGAAATGTGGCCTCAATTCCAAATGGCAGCAGGTTGCCTGCCTACCTCTAGTCTCATCTAAAAAGTAAAGGTTTTCACCTGCTCATCTCCATTTCTAAGCGGGAGAGCTAGCATTGTCCAAGGTCGTGTGGCTGGCATGACTTCATGGAGCACCGTTACCTTGCCGCTAGAGTGGTACCTATTGATCTACTCACATTTGCATGTTTTTGAACTGCTAGGTTGGCAGAAGCTGGGGCTAACAGTGGGAGCTCATGCCGCTCCCTGGATTCGAACCTTTGACCTTTCAGTTAGCATCTGCAGGTACATATTTTTTATCTGTTTTTTCCAGTACTGAGGGAAAAGCTAACAAAGAAATATATTCATTTAATAAAATGAATGCTACCTCCAAAATTTCAGTATGTCCCATGGTTTACTTCCAGCAGATGAAGAAGCAAAGTTGAATGCCCCCCCTTCCCATGTTGATTAATCCATTATCATTTTGCTATTTGCTATCAAAGTACAACCTTTTAGAATGCAAAGTCATGTGTGTTCAGGGAAGGCAGAAGTAAACTCAAGGACCCAACTCTTCTCATGGCATCAGCCTGAAAACATCAAGGTGAGTTATGGAGCACTCTGTGACCCTTTGAGAAAGGGAATAAATATTTAATAGGCCCAATCTAATGCAATCATTGAGAAGGAACGGGAGGAAAAGGAAGCCCTAGACAGTGATCGATGACTAGTGAACGTTTCCACATTGGTGGCTTCTGAAAACCATCCTGAGGAAAGAAAATACATACATCATCATGTAGATTAATATTAAATTCAGTCTTCCAGCACAGCTGCAACTAAAATAAGTCCACACCTAAAACATAGCAGCAGCTGTAAGGCAAAGTTAGAACTTTTGGTTAAGATGTGTAAAATAATGGTCACACCACTCCTTAAAATGAAGCTTAGAAGCTGCCTATGTTCAACCCCCCCCCCTCCCCAAATACACACACACACAAGCATAGAAAAAGGATGCTGTTATGGTTTTGTCAGTTATGTGAATTGTGAACATTTAAGATTGTTAAATACTGATGCCATGTCTTTTGCCACTTAAGATTCTGATTTTCTCACCTATTTCTTTGTAATAGAGTTTCGGGGGGAGGGTGGAATCAAAATGTGAATTGGTGCATTCAGTGCATTTTTGGCTTTGATGCTTATGTAGTAGGCCTGGGTAACAACGGAAAAATTTGTTTCTAAAATCGATTCGTTTTTTGGGGTTTTTTGCGTTTCGTTATTTAAAATAATTACAAAATTTTCCTTTAAAAAAGTTCGATATTTACAAAATTTCGTAAATGTGAAAAAAATTACAAAACATTAACGAATCGATTTCCGAAACAATAACGAATCGATTCGTTAATGGCGGACGCGACCGCGAAATACGCTAAAAAACCTCCAAAAACTTCTGAAGCTTCCTTCTCCCTCTGTTGTTGACTGTTGGTGTGATATTATAATTTTTTTTCACTAATTAAACAAAAAACAACCATAAAACTTGCCCCAGACATGCGGAAATAATAACAAAACGACCTCAAAACAATAACGAAACGAATACAATAACGAAATACGAAGTATTTACAAAACTATTTAAACATTCGTTTTTTAAAAAAATTGCTCCAGAATGGTTCGTTATCGTTTTGTAATTGAAAAAATTAACGAATTATTAACGAATTACGAATTAACGAAACGAAACCGCCCAGCCCTATTATGTAGGTCCTTGAGAAGATACAGTTTCTACTTTAGCTGGACAATGAAGGAGTAACTGGGTTGCTGTAAATTTTTGGGCTATATGGCCATGTTCCAGAAGGATTCTTTCCTGATGTTTCACTTGCATTTATGGCAGGCATCCTTAGAGGTTGTGAGGTCTTCACAACCTCTGAGGATGTCTGCCATAGATGCAGGAAAAATGACGGGAGAGAATGCTTCTGGAACATGGTCATACAGTCTGAAAAACTTCCAGCAACCCAGTGATTCCAACCATGAAAGCCTTTGACAACACAATGAAGGAGTAACATGGAGTCCCTGATGGCTAAAGGACTAATGACTGATTAGTAATGGATGCACCAGATAAGATAAAGAGAAGTTTCCTTGTTTTTTTTAGAGTATTTATAACCTGTCCTTCAGTCAAAAAAGGCTCTGTCATCACCCTTACAATCTAAATGAGACAAACATAAGGAAGAGGGACTGGCTTTGAAGGAGGGATTAAATCTAGTATCTTCCGACTATTCTTATGTCCGTAGAGGCCACAGCAATGGCAGTTGGAATGGAGGGGAAGGCATTTTATTCACTGTAGTGGATAAAGCACAAGGAAGGTGTGCCTATTCTTCTCTTTCTCTAAGGTCATATTTGTGATTGTTGGGATAGAGGCGCAATGCAGCTACCTTAGGTATCAGCTAAGTTATGAGGAGGTAATCTAAACTCTCATTAACTTAATGAGAGTTTAGATTACTTCCTCATGCATTGTGAAGAAGCACTGTGATGTTCTGGACTTCTGTAAAATGTTAGTGAATGTATATTTAGAGGAAATAAGGTAAAGTTTGGTAAAGATTATGGTATATAAAGATATTAAAATAGGTCATTGGTTTTGCAGAGAGTGAAAGCATGACATGTTGTAGGTAATTGGTGACTGCTTGTGAATTGTAATGTAATTTGGAAATTTGTGAAATATTTTGTAATATACCTGTTTGCCTCCTGGAATGCTACAGTAATACTACTGGGATTATTAATAAATCAAACATTGGAACCTTTTGTACAGTTGTTGTAGCTTAGTGATTGCTGCTGTGCTGCATCAAGGGATACACAGAAAAAAGAATCACAAAGGACTATGTCACAGATTGTGGCAGTTGCTGTATGATTGTAATGTTACATCACAAGTGATGTTCAATATTGGAACTAAAGGAATCAAGTCCCCTTCTGCTGATGTGCCTGTCAGCTGGCTCCTATAGTCCATAGATTCAATATGCACGCTGATGTATACTGATAAAACCCCTTCATGCTAAGTGGAATGTGATCTTGATTTGACTAGAATTCTCCATTGTTTGAAGGATTTCAACACTTTTATATTGGTATGTGTATAGCAGTGATGTGAAGAATATATGCAAATATTCCCAATGAGAGAAGCTCAATCCACACACCAACAAAAACAAGAAACACTTTGCTCTTTGTTGTAGTTTCCACCAGGTGCATAGAAACACCTCTGCTCAAAAGAACTCTCTTTTCTACTTGTGAATCAAAGGCACACGTACACAGCCTGTGCAGAATTCATCAAACGATTCAAACAACCTAGTGGTTGTTTGTAGATTTTAAACGTTAGTACAACATGGCAGCAGCTAGCATGGTTTTAATAATGCTGTTTGCTTAGTTTGTGCAAATTACACAGCTTACTCAAATTGTGCAAAAACAATTCTTGCCAAGGCAAAAAGCTCATGCAGTACAGTCATAAAAGCTTTCTCCACTCTTCGCAGGCACGGAAAAACAGCAGTTTTCAGTTTTGTTCAAGAGAATGAGACAAGGGGAGATTCATATTTCCTAGCACATAGAACCCTTGCTCCAAAGCCTCAGTGGGTGGGAATTGTTCTTTCCAACTACCCCTCTATTTTCTGGGAATGCACTGGAGAATTTGAATCCAGAAACAAAAGAATATGAGATGAGGGCACATACACAGACTCTATGCAAAAGTATAGCGGAGGCTTGACTCTAGCTGAAGGAACTTCCCTGACTTAATCTACTTTCGGATCCACACATGTCTCTTTTAATTGTTGGTGGTTTGTATATTAATGCAAACCAACAGAATTTACATTGTGCAAATTAATATTTAAACCAGAATGTAGTTACTCTTTTCTGAATTTGGCATTGCATTTTTTCAAATGAGTGGTTTGTATCCCCAAAGGTCAACATCCTCAGTGCCTCATATTTTGATGCCAACCTATGAACTTCTTAGAACATTGAGAAAGAATGGGGAATGTATTGATTGATTGATTTTGGTAACTTTGCCATGCCACAACAGAGAAAGAGAGAACTGCAGACTTGGTGTGCCGACCGGTGTCAGAGCCTCCATCTTACAATGTGATCTGTATACTCAGCATTTCGTATAGATTTTCTGTTGTTGTGGAAGCAGGGGCACGTTCTCAAGGTTAAACAGGTCACTAATGAGCTAATGCCCTGGTCCTGTCTGCAGGGCTTTTGCCAATAGTAATCAGCCACACTTAGTGAGCTTGTTGCGACACCAGTAGCAAAAGCGAGTTGCCCTTTGCCACAGCGTGTGAACTCATCAGGGTTATTTTCTTCCTTCCTTTAGCTCAGCTTTCCGTGCACATTTAAGTAGTTCAATCTGTTTATGGATATTTTGAGTCTGTTTCTAGGAACTGAACAGAACAAATCGAATGACTTCAGGTCTGATGTCTTTATTATTCCCAGGAAAGGATGGGAAAGACATAATATAGCCCAAGTCCAAACCTAAAAGGAAAGGTTTATAAAAATATATTGTAGAACATTTCAACCTGAAAGGGAAAAAAAGATTTAGTTCTATCCAAGTGAGGGCTTATCTCTGTGATCAGTTCAGTATACTGGAAAAATAGATATTTTCTGATTTTTTAAAAAATATATATAAATAAATTACACATGCTGCAACCTTGAGGTCAGAAAGTGGATTAAATAAAACATTCAAAATAAGCAGTAGTGGATGAAAAATGGGTGTTTGTGTGTGAAAAACCAGTTTGGTAAAAATTTTACTAGAGACATATTGCTTTCAGATCCAGTATTTGTGTTACTTCAAAATGTTGTATAAAAAACAAAAATGAACATAATTTCTGAGTATGGGCAAAATTGAGTTGAAGAGGTAGGAGACCTTGAGGGGAGGAGTGAACATTCATAAATAGGGCAGAAATGTTTTGAAATACATATCCAATAATATGTTTGAATTTGAAATAGACATGACAGACAACTCTGTACATAAGAAAACCTTCTGGAGATAATCAGTCTCAATTAAAAGCCTTAGATGTTGCTTTATGTACAGAGTATAAATGAAAACCTGGCTGACCCAGGCATTGCTTTTATCTGTTTAGCAAAGATGGGATAATCTCTCCTGCTTCTGTTTATACACACAAATATGGGAATTATAATTAAATTTCAAAGAGTTTGCTTGACCCATGGACAAACAACAACAACAACAACTTTATTTATACCCTGCCACCATCTCCTAGAAAGGACTTGTGACAGCTTACAGAAGCACATACAAATGCTGTAACACATAAAATAGAGGTAAAATTACAACAACATATTAAACAATAATATCAATTATGAAAAAATGCATTACAAAAAGTCCAATTTAAAAATAAATAAAACACAGTACTAAATACCATTAAAATGAATAATACAGCATCCCAACCACAGCCCAATTCAGCCATCAGAGTGCTAGTATCAAGTTTAAATTGTTTGGTCCTTAGATTAGATTACGGTCACATCTTAATAATTCCCAAAATCCTGCCTGAAGAGCCATGTTTTCAGCTTCTTGTGAAAACACTGTAATGTGATGGCAAACTTAATAATCCTGGGGAGGGTATTCCAAAGCCGGGGGTGCACCACTGAGAAGACTCTCTCTCTCATCCCCGCCAGCCACACTTGAGACAGAGGTGGGACCAAGAGGAGGGCCTCCCTGGCAGATCTTAGAGCCCGCACCAGTTCATAAGGGGAGATGTGGTTATGAAGATAGATTGGATCTGAACCATGTAGGGCTTTGTATGTAATAACCTGTACTTTGACTTGGGACTGGAAATTTGTTGGCAGCCTGTGGATCTGCTTCAATAGGGGTGTTGTATGCTCCCTATAGCTGGCTCCCGTTATCAATCTGGTTGCCGACCTTGGCACTAAGTGCTGTTTACGAGCCATCTTCAAAGGCTGCCCCATGTAGAGTGCATTATAGTAGTCCATTCTAGATGTAACTAAGGCATGGACCACCGTGGCCAAGACAGGTTTTTTAAGGTATAGTCACAGCTGGTGCACCAGTTTTAACTGTGCAAAGGCCCTCCCAGCTGACACCTGAGCTTTTAGTGTCAGGAGCCCCAGACTATGGACCTATCAAGCATAGGTTTATTTATCCACCATATTTATATGCTGCCTTCTCAATCCTAAAAGGGACTCAAGGCGGCTTTACATATCGGCAACTATTCAATGTCTTAAAACAACATATAATTAAACAAACATTAAAATTAAAGTTAATACACATTTAAACATTTAAAAACATTACAATCATTATTAATACCACGCCATCCATAATCATGGATTGAAGTATACGGTGCCACTCTATAACTCGATTGGCCTCGCGAGTGACCAGGAGGACTTTCTTCTTGTCTGGATTAAGCCAGACAGTATTGATGCCACGGCATCTATTTGCTGTGCATGTGTAACATAGGTATAAATGATCAAATGCTGTAAAAATTATGGTGCTATCAGAGCTTTTCTTCTACCACCAAATCTACGTTTTAAATTCTGAAGTCTATTTGTTACTATATCTTTGAAGTCATGGTAGCCATGCTAGCTTGTGAAGTTTAGGAATTATAGCTCAAAAAGGTAGTTTCTCCAAGCTTGGGGGGGGGGGGGGGTGTTTGTTTGTTTTGGTTTGGTTTGGTTTTTTTTGCTACATTTTGAGCATGTCTTATCCTTGTTGAAAAAACCTCTTGGTGTTTAGAGTTATTCAATGATGTTACTCTGTCCTTCATTTGAGGTTTTTTAAAAAAAAATTAGATGGTTACTTCTAAGGTATGTTTTACCTGTTGCTGGCAGAGAATGTGAATAAATCACCATTTATGTTCCCTTCCATCTCTACAATTATATGTATCTGTAATTTTATGATTCATAAAGACATGGTATGATTGGAAACAATCCAGTACCAGCTTCTTCTGCACTTTTAGCACTCTGTATCTGTCTTGTTGTTTTATTATTTTAATTGATACTGTGATTTTTTCACTGTGGTTTTATTGTGGTGTTTCATGGTTTTACATGTTGTAAAATGCTGTTGCAGATAAATGGTAGAGACAACAATTATGGCTACAATAATAGATATAATCTGGTGTATACAAAGGCTCCCTGAAGAATTGATAATTTCTTTTCAAAACTTTTTTGGGTCTCTTTGAAAATCCTCAGTTGTTTCATTTAGAAAAGGTGCCTCAAAATGCACTTAAAATGTTATTTTATGCAAATGTTGGTACCGTAATAACAAGCATAAGGCTTCTAAAAATTGTAGATTACAGCCCCTATATCTTTGGGGAATATGTTCCTTAACTTACTGTGGAAAAAGGAAAGTTTGAATAATAGCAAACACTACTGAACAACTTCCACCGGAAGTTATCACAGAGTTGTTGTGGCGGAGCCAGAAAATTCTTAGGAAGTTATCCTCTAGGAATGTTCAAAGTCCTCTAACATGACTCTACAGTAACTTCTGGCTGAAGCATGCCATAGAATTTCCTGGAGGATGTAGAAAATTCCAAGAGAGGACATACTTGACTGAATGAGGCTAGGTGAAATTGCAGATACCAGTCCTGCCAGTACAAGGTTTGCACTGTAATCCAAAACCTAGACTTCCTGAGCTCTGCTTAATAACATTTTTTTAAAGAAACAATGCAGTAAAACTATGCAAAAATAAAACAGCAAGCAGAGCTGATGAAAATCAACAGCATTTGGGTGACAGCTGTGAAGCAGCAGTTGGTGGTAGCATAAACAAGGGAAGAGTGCACACTCAGCACTGTGAATGGGAAATCCTAGAAGGATGATAGCTGAAAATCTGGCAATATGTGTGCCTTCCTTCATAACCTAAATGGAAACAGGCAGCATAGGTGAGGTGACAAAGGTGATATCTACAGATTAATCATTATTATATGCTCTAGCAGAAGAAATGGGAAATGCCCATACTTGTTTTCCAGAAATTGAAAAGTTACTTTCAAAAGGAATTTGATAGAAGGATACATTACAAGTTCCCAATGAAGTTACTATCACAATAACTATTTCCTTCCCCTTTTTGCAAAAGTAACACTACTTTTTAATTACTTAACAACTCGCATGCTGCCAGCTATTGTCCTGCAGCAAAATACACTCATCCTTTGAATCTCGTCACAACACTCAGAATAAAGCAAGAGGCAGCACAAACATGGGACTTCATCACACTAAAGAATGAATCCACTTTAAATCCGGTTCCTGCCTCCTGCAGAATTCTGGGGTTTGTAGTTTAGTGAGGCTGTTAAAGGCTCCTCCCTAAACAACAAACCCCAGGATTCTGCAGGAGGCAGGAACCGGATTTAAAGTGGATTCATTCTCTAGTGTGATGAGGTTCCAGTACTTGGACCATATGATATTCCTCTGCCACCATTTATTGATGCCACATCTACATAAGGAGAAAGCTGACTGCAGTGTTCCTGCTGCATCATACTAAAAAAGTTAATTTATAGCCACAATGTAATTGTAAGGTAATTTCTGTTGTCAGGGAAAAGAACTACAGTGAGCCTTTGGTATCTGCTGGGATTAGGTTCCAGTACTCTCCATGCATGAGAAAATCTGTGGCTGCTCAGGTCACATTTTATACAATGACATAGTAAAAGTGTGTCCCTTATATAAAATGGCAAAATCAAGGTTTGTTTTATGGGTTTGTAAAAATATTTTCAAGATGTGAATAGTTGAATCCATGGATGCAGAATCCATGGATTTGGAAGGTCGATTGTAGTTATTTGTAATATATTCAACTTTTCTCTAGGGTTTTGTGGTAGTGTTTTCAAAGGCTTGCAACCTAAAAGCAACTTTTATGTCAGGAACTCAAAACTGAGTCCTTATAAAAATAGAAAATATGCAGATGGGGCTTTCTCTTGGGAAGATTGATAAAAAAATACCACAATGGATGGTGTTGACAACGGTTACTAGCCACACAGGATCTTGAATGTAATTTCCTTAGCACACCTTCCTTTCCCCTCATATTTAGTATTGGTGGTTAATGGAATGGACTTTTCATATGGTCTATACAAAATTGATCTTTATTATTTCTTAAGTTTATTAATTATAAATATTTATGAATTATTAAGTCTTTAGGTCATTTGATTTTTTTTAAAGAGTTACAATTCTTTAGAGTAGCTGTTGAGATACTGGAGTTATTATAAGCTATTAATGTACAAATTGTAAAAAAAAAAGGGGGGGTTAAGTGCTGAATATACTATTTCCAAGAATATCAGCCATTCCACAGTGAGAAATTTGCTTCATAGACTGTGTGTGTAGGTGACTTACAACAACACCATGAAATTCATAGGGTTTCTTACATGGGTTCTACTTCGTAAAATTAATGCAGGTTGACTTCAATTCTACTGCCATGGCTCAGTGCAAAGGAATAATGGAAGTTGTAGTTTGAAGAGATACTAGCACACTTTGGCAGAAAATTTATTTATTTATTTATTTATTTATTTATTTATTTATTTGTGGTATTTGTATACTACCTTTCTCAACCCTGAAGCAGACTCAGGGCAGTTCACAGTGTTGGCAACAATACAATGCCATTGATAAAAACAGTTTAAAAAATCAAAATTGACCCTCTCCTGATAAAACATTAAACATTATTGAACACATCACATAAAATAACATCACATATAATGCAAAGACATAGCCGTTGTCCATAAACATTCCTAAAGAATGCTAAAGACCTTGAAAACTACAGCTTCCATGACCTCATAGCATTGAGTCATGGTAGTTAAAGTGGTGCCAAACAGCATTGAGTCATGGTAGATATAATATACAGGGTGCAGCAGCATAACTTCCTTTTTTAAAATGCGCGCCATTCCGTCGGTTGAAGACATAGCAGAGCACTACTGGTCTCGTTTGAGAGGCGGGAGTATAAAGTTTTGTCCTGACACAGTTCAGTCGCCATCATGTGTTGGAACAGTGAGGAGTGTGTTTTTGCCGTTGAGGCCTACTTTTCGAGCGGGTGTTCTGTGATCGCAACCCAGAGCGCCTTTCGGAATCACTTTAATTTAGCCCCATTGGCGCCTATGGAAGCTAGTGGAGCTCCTTAAACAGGAGGGTTGACCTCTCTCTGTGAAGAGCACCAGTTAACCATCTGGCCGCTGCCCGTTGGACCAATTGAAATTTCCGGGCCGTTTTCAAGGGCAGCCCCACGTAGAGTGAATTACAGTAGTCCAATCTGGAAGTGACTAAGGCGAGGACCACCCTGGCCAGATCCGCCTTCATGACGTAGGGTCGCAGTTGAGCGAAGGCCCTCCCAGCCACCGCCAACGCCTGAGCTTCAAGCGACAGTGATGAGTCCAGGAGGACACCCAAACTGCGGACCTGTGACTTCAGGGGGAGTGTAACCCCGTCCAGCACAGGTTGCCAACGTCTTCATGTCCCAGGAAACATTAAAGACAACTTTGTTACACATGAATACATGTGCACACCGATCATTTTCTCTCAGTGTATTTGCTCTCTTCAGACACGGAAAAGAGCATGTATAGGTTGAAGTTGAAGGCTGCTGCTACATCATAATTGGAGCCAGTTGAAAAAATGGTAAAAGAACTCATGGTGTATTGGCTACATCTTTTGGTCCTCAATGTTAGGTTGGAACTAAAAAATGTCCTTCCCCTGTAGCTGCACATCACAGGGTGAGGGAATTTATGGCAGGCATTTTATGAAGTAGTGACTGTCTTTGACAGAAGCATGCTTCCTAGAACTCGGCTTCCTAGAACATGTCTTGAAATCCACTGTATTTGGGGCTTCTGACATCAAAATATTTTTAAGCTATGGGCTGATTCCCAGCATGATCAGACATACAATTTTCTGAGTGATAAACTGTAGTGATCACAAAAATTGCTTGTTTGTACAAAGCTATTATCACAAATGGGCTGTTGCAGGTTGTACTCTCTTTCTCACTGTAACAAGGGAAAAGAGGCTGAAACATGATCAGAAAGCACAAAACTATGATAGGACATTGTTGAAATGGCTTCATACAAGGATGAGTGTGATAATTTTCATTTATCTCATGAAAGACTAAAACTATATTCATGTTAGATCAGTACTGGAGAATGTATGGCTCTCTAGACATTGCAAGACTTAAAATGTCATTGTGAATCATACCTGGCTGTACTCATGCTATGATATAATATTATATACTAAACTATACTAGAGCTGATGGGAAATGTAGTCCAGGCATTACATGTTCCCCACTCCTCTGTTATATGAGTGCATGGATAAGCTCTGAATCCAAACTCACTTAATATTCTTCTCATCTTGAGCTCTGTGTTAGTCTTTGTAGTGTCCTTCAAATGTATGGAAATTTAACTCCTGTAACGACTAGCCAATTTGTCTACCTTGCTAGTTGGGGAATGCAGTTCATGGAAGCAGGAGCATAATAGGTTATCATAACAATGACCTAGTTTTAAAATGGTTTGTTTTCTAGTTTCATGCATCCATTAATGTTTCATATTCATTAAATCCTGCTTTTTATATATTCTAATATTGATTTGTTTGGATTAATGTTTTACCATAACTGAGGGGAAGTGGAACTGAAAAGCGTATAGATTTAGCAACAATATGCTTTGAGATATTTTTGGATTAACAACAGTAAAGTGGTCAGGAAACTAATGAAAATACTTTTGAATCAGCGGTTACGTGCAAAATTTTCTTAAATACATCATTTTGAGTGAAAGAAAATATAACAACAGTGGGGAACTTCTAGAGATCAGGAGACTGCAGAACTTCAGATAGCATGTACCACAGCTAACTTTCAATTGTGTGTGTGTGTGTGTGATACTGTAAAAAAGGATGAACGTTTACTTGGACAGGGGGGACAAGCAATCTCACCCACTGTCCTTTAATATACAGGGTTATCGTTCAGCTGGACACTTCTTTGAATAAAGATAGTTAACTATAACAAGGGGGAAAGACTCTCTTGTCCCCACCTTAGTAATTTATCTATTAAGTGACCAACTGTGATGTAGTTGTAGACCGATGTAATTGTTAAATCACTGCCACCACCTCAATTAAATAGGTTTGAGGAAAACCATATGTGTGAATGTGAAAATAGGAAGAGTTATATTTAAGCTCTTTGTTCTTCTTTAACCACTGCTACTTTTGCTGACTGGACTGAAAGAAATCTTCTTTAAGTTAGCTGAGAAGTAAAGGTTGTAATAGACTGAGGCAGACTCTAATTTGAAGGTGAAATAAGAAACAGGTTTATTTTAGAACTTGATAAACAGATCAACTCTTAAAAAGAGTGGTACAATAATCTTGATGCAGTTCAGTTTCTTGAGGCTTAGCTGGTTTTAATCAGGCAGACTTACTTAAAGGCTTCAATTTTTGTTTCACAGTGAGTTCCTTATCCCCACACTGATCACTAACTAACACAGTGTGTTTTTGAGCACAGTACACAAACTGCCTCCCAGAGCAAATCAGGCTTCCCTTTCACTGTCCATACTCTGTCCAGTGAACCAGGATCCTATGCCTATCCCTTGCTCTAATTCTCAAGGCTCACACAAAAGTCTTCCCTCCCTGCCTAAGATCTCCACAGCTCTCCCTTCCTAAAATATATGTCTTTACTCCTCGATGTCTAAACTCCAACTCCCTTACTTGTCAAATAAGCCAGCTTTTTTTCCCTCTAAATCCTAACTCCACCCCTGACTGTCCTAACCAATCAGGAGTCGGCTGACTCCTCCCTCCTGCTTCTGGCTCTTTTGCCTAACCCAGAACATGTCAGCTACTGACTTTCCAGGCTTCGGCCTTCCTGCCAAAAAGGTCAGTTTCACTACAGATACATATGTATATTTATTGCAGAGGAAAACTATTGCATGGTTGAAATGTAGTCTCATTCAATCTCATTGGGCTTTGTTGTAGATATTTGAATGGTGAGGTGAATGGAAGGATAATTTGGTAACACAATTCAACAATTTCGCAGCATTCAAATAGATTTTAAAACATGGTCAAGACAATTTACTTGCAGACCATGAGTCAGCCAAAGAAGGTGCTGGATCCCAGTTGGTACTACAATAGAGTTTCCCCCTTTCCTACTCTTTTCTTGAACACCTCAAAACTCAATCTAGAAAGTTTCTTAATTCTCTCAAATGGGTTTTGGAGCTATACAGGGGAGCTGTACAGGGGAGCTGGAGTGGAGAAATGAGAATGTCCCTTTGGTATCTGTTAATATATCCAGTTCCTCCAAATAAGTAACTTTCCAAAGTCTGCTGAGTAGAGGATATATAAAATTGCCTAGAGCAAATCTGAAGGTGTATGTGAATGGTTCTGCTATACTAAAGCTCTGTAGGGTTTTAGAAAGAAGTAATGGGGTGGGATTTGTGCCTAACTGAAAATGTCATTTCATTTGTGAGCTTTCTATCCAGGCAAAACATTCACAGGGCTTTTCAAGTTGTTTAAAAATAACACTAAAAAATATACCATCTTTCCCAATGCTTCAGACTGTGTCACAATATCAAATGAATAGAATCATGGAAGCACAGTCTTAAATAACACCAAGCAAGAAAACTATGAATTAAAACTGTGAAAAAGTAAAGTTATTCTAGCCAAATGCCTGTGAGATGTGAAAGGCCTTACAACCCTTCTGAAAATTTAATAAGGAAGGAGGTAGTGAATTGATGATTCCATAATTTTGGAGCCAGAGCTGAATATGTTTGGCTCGTAGCTGTCTCTGCCTAAACCTGCTAAACAGACACACAGGCTGGGCATATCTGTCTAGATAGAGTTTAGCTGGAGAATGGACCTATTTCAAAAAGAAACTGCACATTCACAAATACCTTCCACACATTCTCCTACTTTGTGAATGGCTGTGTTGCAGGTATTATCTAGGTGTGAGTTGGACTTCTCTGTGACGGCTGGTTTTTTTTTTTTAGAAGCCTATACATGTAGACTGTATTAGGATTTATAAGTCATGTTTCTAGAATAGTACCCCACAGATTTCACCTGTGGAAATTCTGGAGTTATAGCCCAAATAATTAACTTTCCTGAGGTGAGCTTATATGCATATAATACTAAATGAGATATTTTACTGGTTATATAAAGGAAGTGTGCATGTGCCTTCAAATTGTCTGTAGACTTAAAGGAGACCCTATGATATTATAAGGATTTTTTTTTGTAGGGCAAGGAGGGCAAGGAATACCCAGATATAGTTTTGCCAGTTCCTTCCTCTAAAATATAGTTCAAATGACCAGGTATTTATTAGTAGACCACCATCAAAGTATTAACCAGGATTGACCCTGGACAGCCCTTAGGATATTTAGGGTGTAAAAAGGAGAAAAGTTCTTAGATGGAAGAACTGAATTTTTCAAGATCAATTTCCTGTTCTTTCAATCCTTAAGTTTTTTCTATTCAATTATTTTGTCTGTACAAAATGCACATGGGGAGTTTGTTTCCAGAAGGTACCAAAGCCAAAGCGGGGGGGGGGGGGGGGGGGAGAGAGAGAGAGAGAGAGAGAGAGAGAGAGAGAGAAAACGGAGTTATAAGTTTTAGCACATTGTTGGCTAAGAGTACAGTTTTATGTACAGATCAAAACTATCAAAATGTATTGAATAATTTTGGTTTAGTGCTTGGAAAACTGCATTTTATAGTGAAAAGATTCATATCTTCTGAACGTTTTTCCCCCGATTCCTGTAACATTTGTTCAGATGTATTTGTTATCTTTTTGAAAAAGCTCCACATATGTCTCTTTACATGCTTCCATTTTACATCAGCATTTGAGTATGTATTTGATTTGATAAGCACTTTACTTACAAACTGTTTCCCATTACTTATATATTTAGTGCTTTCAAAAAATATACAGACATTTTTGCATACTGTTTTAATTGTTGCTTTGTTTTGATTCAATTAATTTAATTACAAAGTTTTGCAAAGTGCAAACACTGAAGGATAACTTTTGTTTCAGTACACAAACTGTGTTCAGTAATTCAGGATTTGGTAAATTCTGGGAAACATAGTTTCTCAGGCTTGGAAAACATAGTCTTCAGAATTTCTGGATTGAGTTAGGTCCCAAAGGAGGCCAGAGAGTGTGCTCTGAGACAGGGAGGGTGGCAGGAGAGAAATATAATGAGCAGAGAGAGCTTAAACTATTAAAGCCTTTCTAATGGGGGAACCAGCTATCTGGAAAGAGAAGAAAAGAGGAAAGGCTGAATTGTAGCAAGATGAGATACATGATGGCTGGGAATGATACATTACAGCAAGGAAAGGGCAAGAGAAGCATAGAGTTCAGGGTAAGCAATAATTTATAAGCAGTCTGTAGCTAGTTTCCTAATTGTCTGAACATGTACAAAACCAAACAAGTACACTTTAAGTGTCTGAAGCCTTTGGAACTCTCTGCTACAGGCACAAAGGGAACAAATAATAATTTTGCCCAGGGGTGGGGGGTTGTTCATGCAACAAAAGGAGAAAAAGGTGGGACATTTACCTATATCACAGGCACCAGACATGAGGTAGAAATTTGTGGCAGCCAATGCGAAATGTCACAAACATGTCGAAAAGGGCATGGCCAGCCGTATGTTGTATAAAGGGATGCATTGGTGGCAATAAAACTTGATGAAAGAAGAAGAGACCAGCATACAATTGCTTTTTAAAAACCCATCTGATGAGGTCCTTAGTCTCACACTTTTGTAAAATCATTCATTCATACATCATTCATAGAGATAAAGTGAAGCATAAAGAAAATGCCTAATGTCACTTCTTGAGTTCTTGGTTGAAAAGGGTCTTGAACCCACATTCCATCACTCCAGATTCAGGATGCCAGTGACTAGGTCACATTGGCTTTCAGTGCTTTACTTAACTAAGACCCATTTATTTTGTGACATTTTTGCCAGCAAATTACTCTAAGGATCAGGTGGATATAGAGTAGTGGTAAGCTCCAAAAGTAAAATGGAGTAGCTCACCTTCAGATGATCTGAAATTACAGCAGGCCAACTGTGTGAATGGCTGGTGGAAAGATATATCTGATCATTCAGGTCTTTGCCATATATCTTATCTACAATTTGAATTAAAAAGACACCCTGTATTGCCTTTTCTGAGCTGACAAGGCCTCTGCAAAAATCACCTTATTATCTTTTTAAAATAATAGTATAATGGCAAGGCTATTACATATGTCATCATGCCGTGCACATTATGCTATCATTACCGCTGCATAAAGTCAGAACTGCTCACAATTGTGTCTCATTTTATTGCTAATGGATATTTCCTCCAGCAGAAAATGGGAGGTTTCTTCAGATTCTGAACTTAGAAAGTCATGTGTTTCTTGTTCACTCTCTGGCTACCCCAAAATTAAAAAGGACAAGGGTTAAATAGTAATATTCAAAGATATATAACTAGGATTTTATATATCTAGGATTTTAAAAGACTGACCACTATCAACAAATTAAGCCCTGTTTCATTAAAAGTCAAGGCATAGCTGCAAAATGCAAACATCCTCCAGAGCTTCTGATGCCCATTCAAATTGCATTATAGACCAACTTGGACACTGCAGTCATCTGAGGAGGTCCTCCTCTCAGTTCCACCCCCATCCCAAGCATGGGTGGTGGGAACGAGAGAAAGGGCCTTCTCCATGGCTGACCCCCCCCCCCCCCCCACCACCACCACCACTGGAACTAAGGAGTTAAAGATATCCCCCTCCCTCCCCGCTTTCAAAAAGCAGCTGAAAACATGTCTTTGCTCACTGGCTTACGAGGAAGAGGAATAGTAGTTGATAATACTACTATTATACCTCTGATTAATAGTTGTCATCCGTATCCATCCCCTGCTCACCCCACCAGCTCAATAGATATCTTGAGCAATAAATAATCAGTTTTCCCCAAGGAAATGGGAAATTATTGTTTCCATTTGATGTTTGATGTTTTATCTTATGTCTGTTATAACAGGCGGTGCTTTTTTATTTAATTTTAGTTTGTTGTTATAATTTGTATTTATATTTTGGGTTGTATAAATTTTGTTAGCATGGATGTATTGTTGAATTGATGTTTGCCTTTTATGTTTGGAATCTGCCCTGAGTCCCTTTAGGGAGATAGAGCAGAATATAAATAAAGATGATGATGATGTTGATGATGATGATGATGATTATTATTATTATTATTCTTTTATTATTATATGGCAGTGTAGTTGGGGCCTCAATCTAGTTTGGAAAACCAGCTGATCTGGAGATCTGTTTTCCTACAGAGAGTACCTCACTAATGGTCATTTCATGTTATAGCAAAGGAATTCCCTCCCCCCTTCCAGTTATTCCCACCCCACCCCTGGATTTAGCTATTGTAGCTTGAAAGGATGTCAAATAGAAGTGAAACAATTAAGAGCAGAGTGCTTCATCCAACTCTTTAAAGCCCTTTGATTCCTGCAGTTAGTTACAATATTTACAATTTGTTCCCATTAGCACTAAGAGAGCATCTCTTTCATTTTATTTCTCCTTTAATGATACTGTCCATAACCATTTGATTTGTGAGGCAATATCCAAGCGTTCCCTTAGAGGCTACAGTTTTTGTACAGCAAAGGCCCTCTCAAATAACTTCTGCTTCAGCAATAAAAAAAGACACTGCTATTCTAGCATTAGTTCTGATATTGTACCAGTGTTGGGAGATTAGCCCAGCAGTGAAATGAAAAGCTGTTTGCAAGGCATATCTCTCTGTGTGCTGATTTTAAATATGGGAAGATGTGTACTCTGCCTCTGCATAAAGTATTATCTTCAAAGAGACAGAAAACCTCCAAAATGAACTAAATTGTTGTCCCTGTTGTAGGTATACTGGCGGAGAACAGGATCAGCCTTATAATTAGGCACAGTGAGTTACCTGCCTCATGGAATAGATTTGAGGTAGCAGTTTTGTAGTTATACACTTATATTTGTGATTACCTAAAATGTGTACAATGGGGGGGACACAGAGAGAGAGAGAGAGAAACACCTTACCGTCAATTGTGTATGTGGATGGAAATGCACAATTTCGTCAAATACATAAATACATGTGCAGATTAGGGGAAAAATCACAAAGATGTACAGTACTACCCCCATATTCATGGGATATAATTCCTAGGCATACTGTGTAAATATGAAACCTTAGATAATAGTGAACCATGGTAGAACAAGTGTTGTGTACGGGAGTGTGCCAGAGAAAGGCAGTGGGTGCATCTGCTCTGTAGAATGAATGCAGTTTAGCATTGCTAAATGCTATGGAACCATGGAAATTGTAGCTTTACACATTCTTCACCTTGTCTGTCTCCTGACGAATCTGTATAACGACCAGGTAGCAACAGTAAGAACTGACCATGGAACAACAGACTGGTTCAAGATTGGGAAAGGTGTACGGCAGGGTTGTATACTTTCACCCAACCTATTCAACTTGTATGCAGAACACATCATGTGATGTGCGGGGCTTGACAAATCCAAGGCTGGGGTTAAAATTGCTGGAAGAAACATTAACAACTTTAAATATGCAGACAATACCACTTTGATGGCCGAAAGTGAAGAGGGGCTGAGGAGCCTTCTAACCAAGGTGAAAGAAGAAAGTGCAAAACTGAGTTGCAGTTAAACATCAACAAAACCAAGATTATGGCAACAAAACTCATTGATAACTGGCAAACAGAGGGAGAAAACGTGGAGGCAGTGACAGGCTTTGTATTTCGAGATGCAAAGATTACTGCAGATGCAGACTGCAGCCAGGAAATTAGAAGACTTTTACTTCTTGGGAGAAGAGCAATGACCAATCTTGATAAAATAGTGAAGAGTAGCGACATCACACAGGCAACGTTCTGCATAGTCAAAGCAATGACATTCCCCGTAGTAACCTATATATGTGAGAGCTGGACCATAAGGAAGACTAAGTGAAGGAAGACAGACACTATTGTGGTGCTGGAGGAAAATTCTGAGGATGCCTTGGACCATCCTCATACATCAGGAAATAAAGTCTGACTGCTCATTGGAGGGAAGGATATTAGAGATAAAGATGAAGTACTTTGGCCACATAATGAGAAGACAGGAAAGCTTGGAGAAGACAATGATGCTGTGGAAAATGGAAGGAAAAAGAAAGAGGGGCCGACCAAGGGCAAGATGGATGGATTGTTTCCTTGAAGTGACTGGCTTGACTCTGAAGGAACTGAGGGTGGTGACAGCCCACAGGTAGCTCTGGCATCAGCTGGTCCATGAGGTCATGAAGAGTCAGAAGCGACTGAACGAATAAACAACAACAACATTCTTTAACCTTCTCTGCCAATGAGTTCTGATGCCTCACCAAACCAAAACTCTCATGATACAACAACATCGAGCCATGGCAGTGAAAGTAGTGTCAAATTGCATTCATTCTACTGTGTGCATCAGTGATTCCCAAAGTGGGCATTACCGCCCCCTAGTGGGTGCTACAGCAATCCAGGGGGGCAGTAATGGCCACAGGTGTATTTGGGGGTGATGAATTAACTGTAAGGGGGGTGGTGAAAGCATAAAAGAAAAAAGAGAAGATTTAGAAAAATTGATTTCCAGGGGGTAGGCTAAATAAATTTGGGAACCACTGGTGTAGATGAACTTTATGGCAAATCAGCCTTGAAATTATTCTTTTCAATTCACTGGTATGCTGCCTTTCTCCCAGAGAAGGACAAAAGGCACAAAAAGAATCAATTTCAGCCCTAACTATAAAATGTAATATGAATTGAAATTATTCACATTAAAGCAGTATGAGATCAGTTGAAGTGCATGCAGAAGTTAATAAATAAATAAAGCATACAGTTCAATAAGAAGCCTCCCCTGCTTACATATTAATGAAAAGATATTTGCCTTTTCACAATGGTTAATCAGAGAGTGGGCTAACCTGGCCTCCCATGAAAAGGGTTCTCAGAGGGTGGGAACAGGCCACATCTACACTGAATAATACCTTCAGGGCTGATCTGGTTTGTCTTATATCATATCAGTCCTGGGCATAGGCCACATAGGGTGTTCCCCGGCTTCTGTAGAGGTGGGAAGGGATCACAAGTTTCCATCTGTGCCAAACATGGTTTGGTGCTGCTGGATGGCCACTCTTCCTATCCCTCAACCCTCTGTGTTATGGTAGTCTCCAGTAACAACACAGTTCTACCTGTTTGCCATTGTGTGCAGTGATGGGTAACAGGGTGCCCAGAGAGGGAAAAGAAAAGGAATCTCCCAAATCTCCCCTCTCTTTTCACCTCACCTCTTCATCCCCCCACCCCACACTGGCTGATGTCATTGCAATGGCTAACAGAACCTGTGTCATGGCTGTAAATCACCATGACACAGAGGGCAGGAAGGGATGGTAACTGCTATCCTGTGTCCCTGGGCTTTCCAAACTCAGGAAACATGGGATGGCAGTGGAACACTTGTGGGCAGTTCTGTTCTGAAACAAGCCCAGTTGTCCACATGGATTGAAAGTTGGAAGATAGCTTGAATTCTGTATCAGAATTCAAATTTTCCCCTGATTTTGGGTACTGCACAGCACAAACATGTTAAGGTGGCTTTGCCCAGTGTTACTTCAGATCAGCCCTGTGTTAGAGAGTTTTGAACCACTGCCTAAGTGGCCAATGTAGATGTAGCCACTGTGTCCATTCCAAGAAAGCTTATGATAGTGGTTGGACTGAGGAATCTGTAAATCTTAAGAGTTTTGTAGGTTCTTTATTCATTGAGTCACCCAGAATTGACAGACAACTTGAAGGCACATGCTTTGTTTTATTTTAGGGATGCTAGGAAGAAGAATACTCAAATCATTTATCCTTCTTTGAATGGTCAATTAAGGGCAAGTCCAACACAGGAGAGGAAGTGACTTGATGTCCTGACTTTGTATCCCAAGCCACCTACTGAATCAGCGTTAATCTGAAATAACTGTTTCTGGGGTGATTTTTGTGTGTGACTGGGGATTAAATGTCTGCATATACAGCCATTTCTTTTATATGGCATGATTATTGTGAGCACGGGATTGGAGCCGAGCGGTACTTTGATTGATAGATTTAATGATGGAAGCCTACAGTTTACAAGCAAGCATTTTTGAGCCTGGTTATCATTCTCCAGCTCTCTGATGAGGGACCAACTGCAAAGGCTCTGGTGGACTTTAAAAATTCAGCTCTAGCTCTACAGAAATATATTGCTTCTTTCTGCTTTCTTTCTTTTAAAAGATGCTCTCCCCCTCCCATGTGCCTTTCAGTTTCATCAGCAGCTACAATGTTTACACACAAAGATTTTCTTTAAAAAACCTGTAATGCGTCACACAAGCAATGTTCTTAGAAATATCGTTTTGTTGGCAATTCAACTAAAACAGTCCAGTTTTAGTAGGAGACAGCAACCCACAAGGCCCATCTATTGAGTCAGTTGGGTTTTACCATCTTGTGCATTTAGCGAGCAATTGTTAAGGGAACCAATCCTGTAATAAAAGCTAGTGGAGGCAGGCGTTTTATCACTCCTCTGAAATTCTCTCTGACAATCAATAGGATGTAGGAGTTAAATATTAACCTGGTATTTGAGGGATTGGAGTCCTCAATGAGCAATGGAAGTGCCTGGATCAACTTTGGGTTGCCATTCTCCATTACTTACCTCAAAGAGATAGAATTCAAAGACCCAGCCATGTTAGTCTGGAATATCAGTCTGCAAAAAAGATCTTGTAGGATATTAGACTCTTGTGACTCCAAAGCACTTATCTATGACAGTTAAAATGGTATTGAACGGCATTAATTCCATAGTGTAGATGTATCTTTACCATGAGGATCAGGACTGTGCTTTGATCATGGCTAATTGAGGGTGATGGCAGACTGGCAACAGGTTGTGCCTAAAAAAGTCAAGAAGATACTGAGTTAGGCTACCTTTAGCTCTTTGGAAGAAAGGTAGGATGAAAAAAAAATAACTGCTAAAGAAGAAAAGAAGAAGTAATTTTGGAATGCTATCTTTAGACTGAGAAAAAAAATCATTAAAATTGCATTCATGGGGGAGGCATACAAAAAGACAACTATTAAGGAAAATTGCTTAGAAAACTTCATGTTTCAAGAAAAATCAGATAACATGTTTATGCAAGCAGAAATGCATATTAAAAGTTATTTTTATGAAGAAACAAGCAAAAGAAACTCATGTTTCAGAAACTTTGAAAATTGCAAAAGATGAAATGATAGACAACAACAATAATAAAAAACTTTATTTATACCCCACCATTAACTCCCAGAAGGGACTCACAAAAGCACTCCAGAGTGTTCCATATAAAATAAACATTACATAAGCATAAAAACAATAACAACATAAATTTATAATAGCAACCACAATGAGCGCACATAATATCACATAATGATAAAATGGTTAAAATTATAAAATGCAGTAGTAGCTGCAGATAAAACTGGCCATCATCAATTAATGAACTAAAGTGCTGAAGTGAATAATCAGTCCTCACATACACCCATTTCAGGCTATTCAAGATCAAAGGCCCATTTAAAAAGCCATGTTTTTAGGCTAGATCGAAAGGTTTGGAGAGTGGAGGCTAATCTAATTACTCCTCCTTGTGCTCCAAGAACTGGTTCTTCATCATTTAGAGATTCCATCCTGTGGTTGAAAGAGGAAACAAATATTGCAAATTGTTTAAGGTATGCAGATGGAGATGTGCTGGAAGTAATCTCGCCACCACTAGATTAGGTTAAATTGGCAGTTCATGTGCTTCTCATCCTGTAATAAATTTAAACTCTCAACAATAATCAAATGGTATAAACGAAGTGCCAATGACATAAAAAATAAAATTCTATTTTATGGCTAAGATCTAATCTCATGTTTCTGGTGATGGAACTACTTTTGTTAGTGTAGTAAAGAATGGTTGATTCCTCCCCTTCCTCTGTACATGCTCAACATTTTATCCAGATGTGAGAACTCTTTCTGAGATGGCTTTGGGATACAATAATGCATTCAGAGAAAAGAGGAATTTAAACTCTATATGATTCCAGTCAACCAAAATATTTGATTGGCATATCAATAGGGGCTGACAAACTACTTGAGAAGTATACGAGTGTGACAAAATGTGAGGATGAAAGTTTTCTGCTGAAAATTTCAAAGAAAGGCATGTCATGAGAAAGTGTTTTTGGAAAAGATTGAAAGAAGGCATTCTGGGAAGTGATTTGAGGAGGGGATGAACAAACTGCTTTTCCCACATTTCACAAATGCGAAATGCCTCTATTCCCATTTTTCATCTTTTCTCCTTCATAAGCCTTTAGCTGATGGTAACTTCAATGTTTGAAATTTCTTAATTCTAAACATTTTACAAAGTGTGTGTAAATGCATTGTTTATCACTGGGTTTTGTTTATGGCCTATTGAGACAGAATCCCATTTTGTTGTATTTTCTTTTTTTAAAAAAAAAAAATCTTTGGTGGACTGTTCAGAGAAAGTTCCATATTGCCAAACTTTGTTCATTTGAGATTGTGCTTAATGTGATGCTTTGTAATACAAACATGAAAGAAGGTACAAATCTTTTCTCACTCATACTGTATACTGGTCGGGTTCTTCTGGGCTGGTCACTTTGTCTTTCAACCCGATTAGTTACTTGTAAAGATAACATGAGATGGAGGTGTAGATGCATCCACGAACCTCTTAGGTTAAATATAGACAGGGTAAAACAAATATATCAATTACTAAGTGAATGGGCTACAATTTACAGAGGGAGTCATAATGTCATGCAGTTATAATTATTCTTCTCTGCATCTTCAGTTCCTCTGGTTCTATGCTGCATAATCTTTCACATATCCTTTCTACCCTTTGCCTACACTCTGTATCAGAATTATTCATGTAGAGTGGATGATAGGCATTGGTGATGTATGGCATGTCATTATACAAGACTTCTCAATTAATTGCTGGCTCACAGAACAATGTCATCACAATGGGGGAGTAAAGTTCTTGCAAATTATTAGCACAGTTCAAAGCATGATTTAAGAATTATCAGTGACCTAGCCTAATATTACATTTCTCATTAGAAAAACAAAGGAGATCAACAGTAGTAAAAACTTAGTGAGGTCATATATTTTGTCTTACTTACATGTTAGAGAGAATGAGTATTCTATGAGCATACATGTTCTGCTCTGAATCACCTAAGAAATGAAGGAAAGCATGGCTTCCGGATAACCAAAGGCATTTAGGTAGTATGGCATGATTAGATCTATTCTTACTTGTTGTTCATTCGTTCAGTCGCTTCCAACTCTTCGTGACCTCATGGACCAGCCCAAGCCAGAGCTCCCTGTCAGCCGTCCCCACCCCCAGCTCCTTCAAGGTCAAGCCAGTCACTTCAAGGATACCATCCATACATCTTGCCCTAGGTTGGCCCCTCTTCCTTTTTTCCTTCCATTTTCCCCAGCATTTCCCCGATTGTTACTAGGAATATGCAAAACTGCCTTTGAAAAAGGTTGTTAACCTTCAAAAAACTATTTGAGCTTTTCTAAATAAAGTCTTCTAATGTTTTAGCAGAAACTAAACCTGGCTGAATGTTTACTTCAAATTGCACCTGTATTGGATCTCTCAGAAGATGATTGTTCAACCATCTCAGAATGTGCAGCAGCCCCTTCAGAAATTTCACTAACTCATTTCAGTTTGGGGAAGAATTCTCTCAAAATCCCTTCCTTTCCCCCAGTTTTGTTTTTGGAGAAATATCAATGCCCATCATAATGGCTGGGGGAGGACAATTTGGTTTTGAGCCTTGAGTCTATAGGATGTACCCTACAGTTGACTGCCACCTGGCGGTAACACTATGCCCTATAGCTCTAATAAAACAAAAGAGTTTTGTTTTCATTCATTCCATTTCATTTTCCTGGGGTGCAGGAATCTTGTCAGATTTGTGAATTCAGGATGGCATTTCAGAAAAAAAGCTGCCATGAACAAATCATGTTCCCTCCCCCCTCCTCCTTTTTGCATTGATTAAATAAAATGTTTTTTAAAAAAGAACAGAATGGACGGATACTTTTCCTCTGCATGTTGCAATTCCCTGTCTTTTTCTGCTCAGTATCTGCTCTCTCCACAGAGCTATTCAGCTGTTCCTCTCCTCCATCTGGATGGGAGGAGTTAGTGTCTGTTGACTGCTATCCCCTTGCTAATAGCACTTGGCTCCTGTAGCTCTAGTGACTGTCCAAACCAGCCTGTGTCACGCTTGTGTGGGGAGATGCCACATTTGGTGCCAGCTGCCATTCTATTCTCTCTGCCTTTTGTAGCATCTCAGAAAAGGCCAGTTGTTTGACATTGGCAAACACACTCTGGCAGCCTGGCTTCTTGCTTCCAGACATGCCTACATGTTTTGCCAGAAGGTCAAGCGAGTCCCAAAGGCCTTGTACCAGCACATAGCACAATTACCTGGACAAAGCTGAATGTCAATGACAACATGTTAAAAAATACAGTCAAAAACAAAACCAACCTCCCTCCTCCTGCACTGAAAGTGAATGCTGCCCAGATTCCTGTTATCCTAACTCATGTCAGGATGATGTAATAGGACCTGGCAGTAGTTAAACCCGCAAGGCACACAGGAGAATTGGGGAAAGGGAGGAATGTGTCATTCTGTTTTTCAAACGTCCTTCTGGCTATTGATTCTGGTAGCCAATGCAAGCCTCCCCCTCAACTGGAATGTCATGGGATGATCTGGTGTGGACAATTAATGCAGACAAGGACGAGATTGGTCCCAGGAAGCATTGTCCCTCCTTTTCATCATGGTTTTATGAAAGCCTATGTGGAATTTTGATTATACTCCTTAAAAGAATCCATTTAGCATACATCCTCACAGGTCTAAGTGCACCTTGGGAATCATATTTGAGAGGAACCTTATGTTTTCAGAAAATGAGATGTCTAAACAGTCTACCATGCAGCATATTCCCGGGGTGAGGGGTGAAATGGGATAACATCTCTCGTCATCACTTTGGCTGCTTTTCTACATTTTTTTTTTTAAAAAAATCTCTCTCAGTGCCTAGCCAGTGTGGAGACAATGCATAGCAGGGAAATCAAAGTGGGTATTCTTGTCTAGCCTGAGGCAACATTTGTTTATGTCCCCAAAAAGCAGTAGTCCAATGCATTAAACTTTCAGAAGCGTAGTTGAGCAATGTGTTGCTCCTCTCAGCATATCTGGTTTCTCTTTGATTATTCAGAGAAGATGCTGCTTGTTTTGGACACAGATGCATGAACTTGGCTCATGCCTCAAGCTGTTGGTAAAATGAGATGCACAGATGAGCACATTCAGGATGGAAGTGATAATCAGAATGTAAGAATTCTGCTGCCAGTTTTCCAAGTTCAGAGTTTGGAGACGTTACTTCAGTTCTGAAAATCCCCCAGTTAGAAAAGTCACTGGTCATTTTAAGATGCTGTGTGATTCAGGTTGATGACTATTTAGCTGAACATTTTGTTCTGAGCACTCCCCACCTGAGGGCTCCTTGGAGCTTGCAAATGAGGCCATAAAGCAGAGTTTATGGTGGAACTATAGTTATTCTAATCATTCTGGCTGGGGATGATTAGTCATACTGGCTGGGATTGATGGAAATTGTAGTCCAACAACATAAGAAAGTCCACATGTTTAATCTTCCTGCCATAAAGTATAGTGTTCACTTTATGCTATTGCCCAGCTTTGGGTTGTTGTTGTTGTATTATTATTATTATTATTATTATTATTATTATTATTATTATGAGTAATAGTAGTAGTAGTAGTATATTGATTTATACCCCGCTTTATTTCCCCCAAAGGGGACTAATATAAAAGCATCAGCATAGCTATTCTGGTAGCTTCTGGAGCTGGATGATCTACGGATGGAACAAATCAAGAACTTTGGCCCAAAAGCAAGGCGCTGGCTGCTGGAGCTGATGAACCACTGCATGGCATCCTGTCAGATCCCAATCTGGAGAAAAGCAAGAGTCATCGTCATCTTGAAGCCAGGCAAAGACCATAATGATCCAAAAAGCTATAGACTAATCTCGCTGTTGTGTCACCTCTACAAAGTTCTGGAGAGACTTATTTTGCATAGAATTATGGAAAAAATAGACCCATGTCTGATTCCACAGCAAGCTGGCTTCAGGAAAGGCAAAAGCTGCACATCGCACCTGACTCAGCACATAGAAGATGGCTTTGAAAGACAGCAGATCACAGGAGCTGTCTTCATAGACCTGTCAGCGGCTTATGATACTGTAAACCACCACCTTCTCCTGAGAAAAATGTATCATATCACAAAGGACTACCGTCTCACCTGCCTCATAGGAAACCTGCTACAAAACAGGAGCTTCTTTGTTGAGTTCCAGGGCCAGAGAAGGAGATGGCGGAAACAGAAGAACGGCCTGCCTCAGGGGAGCGTGCTTGCTCCATCCATGTTCAACGTTTACACAAATGACCAGCCACTGCCAGAAGGGACAGAGAGTTTCATCTGTGCTGATGATCATGCCATCACCACTCAAGCAGGGAACTTTGAGATGGAACAGAAGCTCATCAAAGCTCTAGATATTTTTACTACCTATTAAAGGGAAAACCAGCTAATTCCTAATCCATCTAAAACACAGACATGTGCTTTTCATCTTAAGAACAGACAAGCATCTCAAGCTCTGAGGATTACCTGGGAAGGAATTCCACTGGAGCATTGCAGCACACCCAAATACCTGGGAGTCACTCTGGACCATGCTCTGACCTACAAGAAGTACCGCCTGAACATGAAGCAAAAAGTGGGTGCTAGAAACAATATCATACGAAAACTGACTGGCACAACCTGGGGATCACAACCTGACACAGTGAAGACATCTGCCCTTGCGCTATGCTACTCTGCTGCCAAGTATGCATGCCCAGTGTGGAGCACATCTCACCACGCTAAAACAGTGGATGTGGCTCTGAATGAGACATGCCGCATTATCACAGGGTGTCTGCACCCTACACCACTGGAGAAATTACACTGTCTAGCCGGTATCGCACCACCTGACATCTGCCGGGAAGTAGCAGCCAATAGTGAAAGGACCAAGGCAGTGACATCTCCAGCTCATCCCTTGTTTGGGTATCAGCCAGCACATCAATGACTTAAACCAAGAAATAGTTTTCTAAGATCTATAGAGACACTCCCAGCAAGCGAGAGTCCAAAAGTGGCAGGCTCAAACCCAGAACCTCAACCAATGGCTGATACCAAATGAGAGACTCAAACTACAAGAAAGGAGATTCCATCTGAACATTAGGAAGAACTTCCTGACTGTGAGAGCCGTTCAGCAGTGGAACTCTCTGCCCCGGAGTGTGGTGGAGGCTCCTTCTTTGGAAGCTTTTAAACAGAGGCTGGATGGCCATCTGTCAGGGGTGATTTGAATGCAATATTCCTGCTTCTTGGCAGGGGGTTGGACTGGATGGCCCATGAGGTCTCTTCCAACTCTTTGATTCTATGATTCTATGATTCTATGACTCCCCCCTGGGCACACAGAAGACTGGGCAACTTGGAAGGCGCTGAACAGACTGCGCTCTGGCACCACGAGATGCAGAGCCAATCTTAAGAAATGGGGCTACAAAGTAGAATCCACGACATGCGAATGTGGAGAAGAGCAAACCACTGACCACCTGCTGCAATGCAACCTGAGCCCTCCTACATGCACAATGGAGGACCTCCTTGCGGCAACACCAGAGGCACTCAAAGTGGCCAGATACTGGTCAAAGGACATTTAATCAACTACCAAGCTTGCAAATTCTGTGTTTTGTCTGTTTGTTTGTTTGTTTTTGTTAAAAATGTAATACAAATATCTGGTTGCTGATGACACGATCAATAAATAAGTATAGCCATTTAAAATATATAAATATACAAACATTAAAACATAATTAAATATAAGTAGTACTATTAAAAAATCCAGTTTAAAATTATTAAAACAAATTCAAAGTTAAAACCATAGCGCCTCTTGAATTCATCTTAAGAACCTTCATCTTTAAAAGCCTGTCTAAACAAAAATGTTTTAGCCTGCTGCCAGGATGACAGCAAGGAGGCGACCATTCTGGCTTCCCTGGACAGGGAGTTCCAGAGTCGAGGGCCACTGAGAAGGACCAAACTCTGGTTTCTGTCAGAGTGTGACAGAAGCTTTGAAGCTTAGAAGAATGGACACTCTGAGACTTCAGGAAAAGCAAACGTATAACTTTACTGAGTAGAGCAAATATACAGCACACACTCGCATTGACACCCAAGCAAAAGACTGAAACAAGACAAAAGCACAGAAGTAAGAAGTTATCTCTGGATCCTCCCTATGCGTTCCGGGCACACTCAGGGTCACAACTTCACAGTTCATTAGAGGCTTGACTGATTAACCCTTTCAGTGCCAATACACTCTCTTCTAATGCAATCAGGTTACATTCACAGGCATTACACAAAATTACATTTAAACATTCACATTACACTAATCCTACATTAACAGTTCCCACCAACCATTCCCACCAAATAGCCTGGACCTGAACCATCTAGGGCTTTAAAGGTCATAATAAGCATTTTGAATTGTATCTGGTAACAGACTGGCAGCCAGTGGAGCTGCCTCAATGGGCGGGGCAGGGGGGGGTGTTGTCTGCTTCCTGTTGCCAGCCCCAGTGAGCTACCTGGCTGCAGATCTTTGCATCAGTTGAAATTTCTAAGCATTCTTCAGGGGCAACCTCACATAGAGTGTGTTACAGTAATCCAGACAAAATGCAACTAAGGCATGTACCATCGTGGCCAGATCTGGCTTCTCAAGGAATAGCACACAAGTTTTAATTGTGCAAATATTCTCCTGTCCATCACTGGCATCCTGGATCAATGCCAAGTCCAGGAGGCCCCCCAAACGGCGAATCTGTGTCTTCAGGGGAGTGTAACTCCATCCAGGACAGGCTGAATCCCTATTGCCTGGTCTGCTGTCCAACTGACCTTTGACTTGTCTGGATTAAGTTTCAATTTGTTTGCCCTGATCCACTCCATTACTGAATACAGGCACTGGTTTAGGGTCAGGACAGCTTCCCTGGCATTAGGTGGAAATGAGTAGTAGAACTGGGTATCATCCATATACATGTGGCACTGCACTCCAAAACTCTGGATTATTTCTCAGTGGTTTCATGTGTATGTTAAACATATGAGGGACAAAATGGAACCTTGAGGAACCCCACAGGTCAACAGTCTGGGGTTCGTGCAGGCATCCCCCAGCACCACCTTCTGGGTCAGCCCTCCAGGAAGGACTGGAACCAATGTATGACAGTGCCTCCCAGTCCCATCCCAGCAAGATGACCCAGAAGGGTACCATGGTTATTGGTATTGAAAGCTGCTGAGATATCCAGGAGAACCAACAGGGACACACTCCCCCTGCCTAGCACTCTTTGTAGGTCATCCACCAAGGTGACCAAAGCTGTTTCTGGATCTCAATCTGTTTCATCCAGAAATCCCTGGAGTTGGGAGGCCACCACAGGCTCCAGAGTTTTACCAAACACACAGAATGAGCAGCACACATCTTCGTCTGTCCTACTACTATTTCACAAAGAATTAGAAACACAGGTGCTGGGGAAGAGACCAACAGCTTTGCAGAAAGCCTTATGATTGGCTTTCTTCTTAGCTCTTCTTCTGATTGGTTGACAAGGGAAAAAAATCATGCAGCTCACACTGTCAGTCACAACACCCCCACACCACCTCCTACCCCAGATAATTAGGGAGTACTATGTTAGATTGGGAAAAAATGCTCAGAAAGAACAAATCTTTACTAATCTTTCCAGGAGGCTTTCCAGGAGGCTTCTGTTTAGATTCTTAATGCTTCTGGGGGGAGGGGGGAGGCTTTCCAATTAGTAATTTGGAGATTCATATTAATGAAACATACAAACCTTTGAATTACGAAAATGAGATCTACTATAAGCCTTTTCCCAAACTATTGAACACAATAAAGTTTTGTAGTAGTGAATTAAACACATCACATATGCTTTGTGAAAAGTCATTTTAATGTACAAGTTAGAAAAAAAGACTCCCACATTTTTAATGAAATATTGTCCAACATTTGATTCAACTTTGCCTTCTTTTGGTCTTGCTAGATCTGCTGTTTTGCAAGGTCAATTAGAAAGAAAAGACATGGTATTTGTCCAATTGGACTTCTGAGCACCAGCCTTTGTTCTGCTATTCAGAAGGATAGAGTATATGGATTAGAGCATATCAACTGCTGTATCAAAGCCAATTCTCAAAGCAAAAGATGCTGGGATAAAGTCACTGAATGTGTACACATCCAAGTGCCAAACGTTAGAGCCATGGTGCCAGCAAGGGCAGATAGGAGGCAGCATGCTGCTGGCACAATGAATGAGGAGGCCCTTGGCATTACTCATACCATCATGGCAAAAATAGCACAGAAGCAGCTGGTAGGCTGTCAGGCTGATCCTAAGGAATAAACATGAAGTAGCTTCACTTGGCATATTAATCAAGAGTTATTTGGCAAGAGGTAAAGGTCCAAGGGAGGGGAGCCAAGTAGAAACTCACCTGTCATTGGGCTTTTAAAACATCCCTACTACTCTCCCCAGTGTTTCACATCTGCAGGAGTGAGTTGCTAAGATCTCAGTCATTACATTGGTCAAAGTAGAAATTGTTTTAAAAATGTGTCCCCCTGTTGTTGTTGTTGTTATTGTTGTTGTTGTTGTTATAAATGGATATACATCAATGATAACAGGTACTCTAATCCCAATACAAAGTTTAAAATGTTTTGAGAGCAATACTATAGTCCTGGGTGCAGTGTCCCATTGGCCTTAGGAATGGGTAGAGACATAGTTCAAATCCTTGCCATGCTGTTGATTAAAGTAGCTATACAATCTCTATGTCAATCTCTAACACCCAAAGAAGGAAAGTCCATCAGGAATTCCTCTCCAGCTAGAGGGGGTCTATTCTCAGCTTCATCTCTTGGCTGATTCAGAAGTTTCTGCACTAACTTCCTTTATGATGTTGGAACTGTCTCCAGAAGAATAGGTAGGAGTTGTGTTAAAGAGATGCCGGTGGATGGGAAGTAGAAGAAGAGAGAAGGGGAGACCCCAGCCATAACCCTACCTCCTCTCTCCCCTCATCCCACATCAAACTTTTAACTTCATAGAAGATGCTCTTGCAGAAACTTCTGAGGTGGCTTAAGGAATTAAGCAGAAACTCTGGGGTTGGAGCCAGTTAGTTTCCTCCATTTTGGTGAGGCATAGAATCCTCTCATAGTTTTAGTCTGAAGCTACATAACTAAAAAGAGAACAAAATATATGAATGGTCATCCAGAGGAAAATTGTGAGTTGAAACGGAAAGAGCTTATAGTTAGAGCAAAGGGGAAGGAAAATATAAGGAACTGAACCAAAAAATATTCATGATCAAACAAATAATATTAACCAATGAATGGAGTCATAACTGTTTCCGAAAAAAGGAGGAAGGGAGGAAGAGGGAGATGAAAAATTGATAGGTATAAATAATAGATGTATAGAACTGTAAGAAATAGAATGTAATTAATTGAATGTGTTATATGGAGTAAATAATAATATATCGTTATATATATGCAAATGTGATGTTACAAATTACTTACATCGATCAAAATTTTATATTTACACACACACACACACACACACACACACACACACACACTTTTAGTCTGAAGTTTGAAGGAGCCATCCAAGGTGCTGAATCCTACCCGCAAATAGTGGTAGGAATCAAAGACATAGCTGTGTTAGTCTGGATCAGGATGTAAACGGATTCTGTAGCACCTTGAGACTAAGTGAGAGAAAGAAACTGGTGGCATAAACTATTGTATATGCATGGGCTGAAGAGACTAGGAGTGTTCTTTGGTACTTCATGCATCTGATAAAGAAGGCTTAGATCTATTAAAGCTTATGCTATCACATTTTTTCTCTCACTTAGTCTCAAATGGGCTACCTCCAAATAGGTTCAGTGTGTTGCATAATGCATTGAATATTGGGACTAAAATCTTGAACACACTGACCACTCCATGAAATGTGAAGCCACCAGCAATTTAGACCAGCCTTGGAACAATGGAAGGGATATTATTGTCTTCTGTCAATAGGTTGCCCCAACCAAAGGGCAGGGGATTATGGAAGCAATGGTTTCTACCTTGGAATGACTGGAAATGTAGCTGTGGCATGGTTATGGCATTTAGCATTCTTTCCCTGTTATTTCTATGTATTTCTCCCCTGCCCACCCCCCACCCCCAGTTCCGAATGTGCCTTAATTTCTTGCATTTGTCATTCTCCCACTCACCATTATTTGATTGGTGTTTTTCATACATTATGCATATAGATCAAGTGAGGCAAGCTTGTTTGATACATGGGGGGAAATCAGACTTTGTTCTAGTGAATTTCCCTATCGCAAGGCATTTATTTGAACTTACATTTGGTTGATGTATAGGAGGAAGGGAGATGGTGTGTGACATTTTAAATGAAAGAATGTTTAAATTATAAATGATGAAGAAGGAGTTACATGATAGTAAAGTCTCATGTGTCAATTCAGAAGCAAGTTCCATTCAGTTTAACAGGGTTTACTGGCAGGAATCTTTTATAACCTAAAAGCACAGTCACACCCATGCTTACTATCAATCAGTCTGTTGCTGGGATATATTCAGCCATATGGCCATAGTACTTAGTCCAGTACTATAAGCAGAAGAAATATAAGCAGGAAAAAAAATCATGTTGCTCTTTATTGTTGTTATATGGTATCAACTCAACTTCTATTTATCATTACCCTGAGATTGAGAGGTTTTCACAAGTCTCAGTTATCAATTGCCCCACTCACATCTTGCAGACTCAGGATTAAAGCTTCCTTTTTGAGTCCACCTGTAAAACAGTCTTTCAGTGCTAATGCTTTTATGTCAAGCCACTTTGAGTCCACTTTGAGGAGATAAAGGAGGGTATAAATAAATATTATTGTGATTGTAATGATAACACATTACTACCATATTGTGATCCACTCTGTGTCCCCTTTGGTGTGAGAAGGGTGGAATATAAATACTGAGAATAAATAAATAAATTCTACTGACTCCCACTTTACCATGTATTATCATATTTTTCAAATGAGTCCCCCTCTCTCATTCCCACCAACCGTGCTTGTGATGGGGAGGGACTGAGAGCAGGGCCTCTTCCACAGTGCACAAAATGGTCTGCATAGGATAGTGGTTCTCAACTGGCTGGGATTTCTGGAAGTTGTAGGCCAAAACACCTGGGGACCCACAGGTTGAGAACCACTGGTATAGGGATATGCGGTTAGACAAATTGCTGGGACCTGAACCAGAAGTCTACATATTCTGTGTCTTAGTGTATATATCGTTATATAAGAAAGTAATAACAGCTTTATCATTGCCATTCAGATACTGTGATAAGTGGTGTATATGGCTTCCATATCAATGGGATGTTTTTGTCATTGAAATGAGGTATCTAAAGTGCAGAGATCTCCCATTTGGGGGGGGGGGGGTAGGATTCAACTTTTTAAAAATCTGGACTTAAACCCAGTGCAGATCCAAGCCACCATTTGATGTTGAATACAGAATCAAAGTGGCAACAATTAAGTCATTTCTTCATATTTTCAGAATGTCAAAGAAGCTATCCAGAGTTCTGAATCTGTTTGAGGGATAGGGTTCAGAACAATTTAATTTTTTGAAAGTTCAGAAAAATCACACATCGATCCATTGATACAGAAGCTACCAGCCTCCAGTTATTACAATCAGTAGCCTCCAATCTCACAAATCAAATAGGAAACTAGATATTCTAGATATTTTAGGGGCTGTATCTCTCATCAGCACTAGCTAGAATAGCCACTGATAAGAGATAGTGGCTCCAGAGTTGTAATCTAACTATGTCTGAAGGACTGCATTTTCCATATCCTTGTTCTAAAACCTCCTATAACTTGCTGAAGAACTTTCCAAACCATTCTTTCTTTTGACAGGTATTATTTTATGTTCCCTGGACACAAAATGGAGAATCTAATTGAATGTAAAAGCTTTCTTTCATTTCTAGCAATATGGGAAGAATATTCTTCTTTAGCTTTTTGCAAGCTGAGCAGGCATATATGTGCTACATCAGACAAATATATGTGCTATATCAGGCAAACTGTTCATAGCTGGTGAAGCCTCTTTCATGGGTCTGGTTTACTAAATGTGGTTTGCTCATCTATCAAAAGCTGGTTCCAGTGTGGAAGACTGTGGTATAGGAAGGAAAAGAAAAAAATATCATTATTTAAACAATAACTTCTATAGTTTTGGATACAATCATCCCTTCCTCACAAATTCACGAAAGATCTCAAACTATGCAAATCCTCAGGGAAACCACTATGAATAAAATGGGGCTTATTGTAATGCAGCGTGCACAGTATAGCCTGTTCATACTTATAAGAACACAGCTCCTTACATTATTAGCACAAGGGAGTAAGCAAACTTGCATGTTGCTTTTCTGTAGCAGATGAATTACCCATCTAGTCAGCCCCAGGGCAGAATCTGCTGGGATAGCTCTACTGTGATAGGCAGCAGCAGGAAGGAAAAAGCTGTGGCCTCAGCGGCAGTAAGAGAAGGAAGGGAAATTCATTGTTGTCTGTAATAAAGAAAATAAAGGAAACGGCAGTCGCCTCTGAGCAACCTATGGCTCCAAATTCTGACTTCAGGGTGTTTCATAAGGGTCAAGGTAGTCTGGGAAGGCCCATTAGAAGAATCACCTATGCCATGGGAGAGGCAATTTTCCAGCCAGCCTTCCCCGGAGCAACAAAATGGTTAGAACTAGTCTTTTTCTCTAGTACTAAAAACAATGACTTTCTTTTCCTTCCTTCACTGTGTGACCTTGGAAGAGATATAAGCATAAAGGGCCCCTCACTTATGCAATGTTCAAATGGATTCTGGCTCTAAAATTGCCAAAGCAATGTTGTTATAAACCAGTTCTCTTTTTATTACACACTTTTTACTTATCTAGCACGTTTGTATCCCTCATTAGTAGCCACCTTTTATGGAGCCCTGGAAGACACTTTTGGCCTCATTAGAAGGCCAGGCAAAGTGTCTTGCTTTACCTGGCTTCTTTGAGAAAAGAGAGGGACAATGGGGAGAATCTGTCAGTCCATGTGTTGCTCCCTCTTGGTGACATGGGGGAAGCATCTCCCTCCCAGCGAAGCACCATGCTGGCAAAGCCTCCTGTGTTGTGAGGGAAGCATCCAATGATTCTTCCACCCCCAGTTGGGGTTGGGGCCTCTGCCGGAAGTCACACAAAGTCATGTGATGGCTGGTGTGGGGCTCTGTCCCCAAGACAGGGTAGAAGCATCCTAGGACACTAACTTCCCTTGTTTGATGAGTTCATTGGAGGAACTATTAGGGATGACTGGAAAATTAGGTTTTTATGCTACTAGACATCTACCTGTGTAGTCTGGTGACTATTGCTTCAAGACAAAGTGTTACATGAATGATGACAGAATTGGCAGATTGGATATTGGTGAAGTTACTATTCCACTTGCTATTCATTACCTTTCCTGTAAGTCAAAGGTGTTTCTTTTCTCTCTTACATTTTTGAAGGGTAAGATTTTTTAAAAAGTCTACTGGCTATCTTTATAAAATTTTAGCTACTCATCTAATGATCTGTTCATGGCGGTTTGTTTTCCTTCATGATTTAATGGCTTGTTGGTAAAATTGCTTGAGAGTGGACTAGGAAATCTGGGAGACCAGAGTTAAAATTCCAAACTGGCCATGAACACTCTTTGGATGACCTTGGGCAAGTCATACTCTCTCAGATGAAGGCAGTCACAAATCAAAGAAAACCCTGTGATAGTTTCATTTTAGGATTGCCCTGAGTCAAAAGTAACTTGAAGACAAACAACAGCAAAAAATATCTTTTTGCAGCTCTTTTCTCAATCACCATTGTGACAGTCTGAGCATAAACAAATAGCTCTATTTTGCATTTCTTAGATTACTTTGTAAAATAATATTTTGTGTCTCCCTATCAGATTTGTTCAGGCATTATTGCCATAGTGAAAGGGAGAGAGAATCAGACTAACAGACTGTGTTTTCTGATGTATTTTCTGGCTCACTTCTCACTTTCTATCAAAGATTGTTGCATTTTCTTTGCTCTCCAGGTTAACGTTTGCTAAAGAGAAAAGCTAATAGGCATTGTGCTTGATCAGGTCATGGTTCCTGACACTTTGAAAATCAGCTGAAGAGGGCTTTGAATCTCTAGCAGCTGTATATTCCAGCCAACAAGCCTAATTCTTCTTCTTAGGCAGTGTTTCATGACAAGGGCCAGCCTGCAGTAGTATCTTCTACCATTTATTAAGGCTTGTATACGAGCACTCCAAAAGTCCTCAAGGCCCAAACAAGACCTCCCCATTGCCCCCACTTCCTTATTATGGAAACAGCCCTCAGAAAAATAAAAGTGTTTTTGAAATGGAGGCAGCACTGATAAAATACTGAGTGTATTACAGGCTCAATTGGTTTTTAGTTACATGAATGAGAAACATGTCAGGATGTCAAGAACTTTATGACAGCTTGTAGTTGGTGATGCTAAAGCTTCAGAACCACAACATAGTAACAGTGGCTTAGGTTGGTGGGATTCAAGCAGCTTAAGTTGGCTGGATTTATGCAGCACAAAGCTTGTCAATAGCTTTGTAGCAGAGCACTGGCTTTGCCAGCAATGTTCCAAGGCTCAAAAAAAGTAACCTTTTGGGACTACAATTAATGTGGCCTTTGAGGGATTGAGACGGTGGTATTGCAAAAAGTATTCCCCTGCCTGGAAGATCTAAGGCATCAGAATAAATGCTGCTTAAAATCCTCAAGAGCTGCTGTACATTGGTGATGGCAATGTGGGGCTGATATATAAAAAAAGCTTTGTATGTTTTGGGCACATCCTATGATTGATCTGGGAAAGCCATTATTGGTGAGTACTTATGGAATAATGAGATGAGTCACAGAAGGTTTGGTAAATGAGGGTCACTTATTTGACGTGTTTTCTATTTAAGTTGGTTAAACTTGAACAACAACACTTTATTTATATTCCTGAATAAAGTACCTGTATCATAACCCAAATTGTCATTTAATCTGATTTCCTATATTACATGGAATTGATTCTGATCCTGTTAATTTTGCTCTGTTTTCATGATATTTCCTGTGCTATTATACATTGTTATCTACCTTATTCAAACACCTTAACCTTTAACCAGCTCGCATAGTGGTCTCTCCCCCCGCTCCAAAATTAGTCTGCTATTACTGCTGTTGCTTGTTATTGTAATGTTGTTTTATGCTGTTTTATGTTGTCTTAATTGTTAATGCTTTGCTTCTAATTGTATTCTGCCTGGGTTTGGCCCCTTGTAAGATGTCCAGAGTCCCTTTGGGGAGATGGAGGCGGGGTAGAAAAATAAACTTCTTCTTCTTCTATACCGCTCTATCTCCCTGAGGGGAGTCACAGTGGTTTCCAAATAACATAATCCATACATACAAGGAAAACAGCATAAACATAAAATTAACAAGACAATATAAGCATTAAAAACCACAATAGCACATATATATTTAAAATAATCCTACCTGTTCAAGGCAATTTAAAAGGCCGGGCTGGGGCTAGTGCAATTTTAGAGGGCCCGGGAAATTAGGTAGAGTCTATGGCTGTACATTTCCCGGGCCTAATAGAAGAAAGTAACCTGGGTAATTGGTGGGAAAAGATGCAGCCAATTTCAACAGTATCTGGGGCTAAGCTAGAACTAGTCATTTTCAAAGGTTTGTTTAAACCACCAGGTCTTCAGGCTCTTACGAAAGGAGGGGAGAGATGAGGCCTCTTATTTCTCTAGGAAGGGTGTTCCAGAGGCGGGGGGCCACCACCAAGAAGGCCCTCTCTCTCATCCTCACCAACCGCGCTTGTGATGGTGGTGGGAGGGAAAGGAGGGCCTCCCCAGAAGATCTTAAAGTCTGCTCCGGTTCATAGAGGGAGATGCGATCGCAAAGATAGGTGGGGCCCAAACTGTTTAGGGCTTTATAGGTCATAATTTGCACCTTGAATTTGGCTCGGCAACTTATTGGCAGTCAGTGAAGCTGTTTTAAAAGGGGTGTTGTATGAAATATGCAAGAGCATGGGGAACAACCAGATGTGGGTTCATCTGAGGCCAGACTACCTCTTCAGCCTTTGAGTGAAACATCTGAGCCCCAAAGGTAATACAAAGGTTCCTGGCTGGCCACTTAGCAGAACATACATACAGGGCACTTCTTTCCAATTCTCATCTCCTTATAAGTGAGAACAAGACATACATAACTTCAGATCTTGGTCCCATTACTTGCCTGAGCATATGCAAATCCTGCTGGTTTCTGACCATGGAGGCTATCAAGAAAGTATCTTCCCCAGCACAGGAATGTATTGTCACTACTTCTGTATGACAAGTTGTACTTTCCAAGAAACTTGTTCTATCCAACTCTAATTGCAAGGGTGGGAAATTTGTGGCCTTTCAGATGTTTTTGCATTACACTTACACATTTCTCCCATTTCTCATGATAGGATATTGTAGTCTAACAGCTTCTGGAGTATTATATATTTCCCACCATTTTATGGAAGTGTGTGGTGCTATACCTCCTTTGCATCTAGTAAGAAATACCTTGCAGTCATAGGGACTTAAAGCATTGAGGTAAGTGTTACAACCATGGGAATGTTTTAAGCAGTATCCCTACATTTTCAGTTTTAGGGTTAGTTTGTCAAAACAATAATAGTAATAATAGGCTCCTGGTCTTTTCAATTGCAGAGATAAGAGGAAAAATATGTGGAATCAATAATAAGACTAGCTGATTAGAAAACACATTTAAGTTCAACTCATTAAGATTGAGTTGCTTAATGGGGAATTTGGGAAGCGGAGTTTTCTGTTTTATATCACACTATCCATCCCTAAAATGCAAAGCTTGCAGCTTATGAGTCATCTTTGATTCTGGATGTCTGCAATACAAGCTACAAAATTACTTCTTTGGCAAACTGGCATTGAAATTATAGTCATGTTTATGTGGGAGTAAACTCAGCTGAATTCAATAGGACTGGCTGCCAAACCAATATACAAAAATTGCATAGTAAATAATTTTAATTTTTACTTCCAACACAGTATTACCCTTCCAACAGAGTTCTGGCTACAGTCCTGGTTAATATTCTTATAACAGGATTGTATCTTTGTGAGGACTTTGATTTTCTTCCAGATTATGTGAGAGGTTGAAACAACTTGAGACAACTTAAAACTCAATGTTTATTTTCTTAACCTATTTTCTAAATAATAGATGATGCAATTGTATGAAACATGAGTGAAAATGAAACCTTATGACACTGACCTAAGTTACCTGTGAACTGTCTTGAACCCTAAGGAACTGCACACAAGCCATGTAGGTGTCATAAATTATAGAATTGCAGAATGATCCAACCTCTTGCAATTTAAGAGCCACTCAAGAAATTATTGGATGTCCTACCAAAAAAGCAATCAGAAATCTTATCGGTCTGTGGAGAAGTTGTGGCTCCAAACCTCCTCACTTCTAAGAATCTTTCCCTAGTGAACAGCAAATTGGCAAAATCTCAGCTTTTATAAAATGGCCCATGTGTAAAACCCAAGCTCCTTTTAGGTGCTGCATTGGTTAGAACAAGGATGCAGAAAGCATCAAAATATATGTTTGAATGAGTAAAGTTTATTATATATTCATTTAGGTGGGCTACAATTCTTTTAAAAACATTTTCCAGATAAGCAAATTGGGTAGGTTACCCTGCCTGTTTTGTTTTGATGAAAAGAGTTTTCAAAACACTTGCATTATCTATGATATACAGTAGAGTCTTGCTTATCCAACCTTCACTCATCCAGTGTTCTGTACTATCCGATGCAGTCGGCCTCCCACCCAGATCCACAGCTCCTTCAATACATTGCGATGTTTTGTTGCTAAATTCATAAATTCAGTAATAATTACTACATAACTTTATCATGTGTTAAACTGCTTTTTCTGTCAATTTGTTGTAAAACATGTTTTGGTGCTTAATTTGTAAAATCATAACGTAATTTCATGTTTAACAGCTTTTCCTTTATCCCTCCTTATTAGCCAACATTTCCACTTATCCAACATTCTGCTGGTCCGTTTATGTTGGATAAGTGAAACTCTACTGTATCTGGAACTACAGCTGCCCAGAGTTGTGAACAGTACTAAAATTAGCCAGTTTGGATAAAGGAGGGTGTTAAATTTCTGTCCTTTTAGTCTTGCAGAGCTAATTAAGGTAAGAAAATAATTAGGTAATTAATAATAACGATGATAATGATAATAATAATAATAATAATAATAATAATAATAATAATAATTTTATTTCTTACCTGTCTCTCCTTGTGGCTCAAGGTGGGTTACAGAATAATTAAAACAAATAAACACTGTAAATTATCACATATATATATATTAAAACATATTTCTTCTTTAAAATACGTATTAAAATACACAAAACAGAGATTAAACAAAGCATACACATTTAAAATTCATGTTTAAAAACTGTCTGGGTAGGCCTGGGTAGGATGTGGTGTGCTCCTTGAAGTTGTGTTCTTCCCAAAAAGTAACTATAACCAAAGACAGTGCTACACAAGCAAATATGTAGAAAAACTTCTGATTTAATATGAATTTATGTTTCTTCCCACATTTCTGTTGGACATTGCTGTCTTGTGCATCAATCTCAGAAAAAATGGGGGGGGGGGTGTACTTATTAAAAAAAAATCTGCTATTACTTATTAGAGGTAATCACTAATAAAGGTAACAGGTCAGAGAATCAACCTTGTATACTTAATCTGGTTTATGGCTTTGACGTTTGCATGGCCTGGATTTAATAGGAAATCACAACAATTTATTCCAAATTTGATAACTGGACTGTGTAATAGGAAATCCTCTCTTGCATTCAGAGAGTAGAAAGCAGGCAGGGTTACCTAATGTAAAGGTTTCCCAGACAATAGTGTGCTCAGTTTACTTTCATTCACTTGTGTGCTGTCATTATCTTTACTTCCATGTGATGGTTATAAACAGCAAAATGACAGTGAAAACTACAGTATATCCACTGAATCAACCCATTGAATCACAGATGCTTCCCAGCCAATGGCTGCTTCCTACTTCTTCTTTAGCTGATAACCTCTTTGAGACTATCATCTCCTACAGGATCTGAGAACATCTCTCTATTGTCTTTGCCTCACACTGCTTCAACACATCTTCCTTTTCCGGATGCCATACCCTGAGTCCACTTGGTAGTTAAACCTAGAGAAAACCCATTGATTCAAGTGTGGCATGGTAAATCAACACTAATGTAAATTTAATGGCTTTATACAGTGTGTGGGTTCAATTATTTTATTTTATTTGAAATTGGTGTGTATTTAGAGTTTTTAGACCCCTTCTTCAGACACAAAAGCCCTCAGAGCTGTTCACCATTTATTAATTTGACAGTTGTCTGTCCTTAGGTTTAGAATCTAAATATGACACAACACAACCCTTCCTCCACAGCTAGGGCAGTGGCAGCTGGGATGGTTAGAGTATCTTTTCACCTGCTTCTGAGATAAGGCATGTCTGCCTCATCTTCTGTCACTCTGAGGCCAGGGCAGAGGCAGTTGGGATACAATGAGAGCTTTTGGGTCTGGGCATGATGGACCTGTACTCATTTCTTCTTCTTTCCCTCTGTAGCCAAAGTAGTGGGAGTTGGATTAAGTTTCGTGATTTGTTGTTGTTGTTGCTACTGCTGTTCTTGTTTAGTAGTTTCTATAATACTATCTATAATATCATTTTTGTACTAGGAGATTCAAATTATGTTAGCATTTGACCTTTACATTTCGTCATGATTTCCAAGAATGTACACTGTCTGGCCAACTGTTTTGATACAAAGATTTGGAGTGGGGGAGTGACAGGAATGGCATTCATTATGTGATTGACCTGAGTCAGCCCAGCTTCACCATATGCCACATATTCAGTCAATAACCCATTCCAAATGACAGTTCGGTCATAGAAGCTTAACAGCATGTAGAGTTGCCAAGCTGAAAACTGGAGAAGGCTCTTGTACATTTAATGGTTGTGTAGAAAAAGGAATTTCCGCAAGTATTGCTTGTTACACAACCAGGCAACACCTGTTGAAATTTCTTCTTCTATACAATCATTAAAAATCCAAGAATGGGATTACATTATTGTTTGACGGGAATAAAGTAGTAAGGGATAACCATCAGATAGAATGGGAAATTTGTAGTTTAATGTGTTGTCATGGCCAGAATCACTTTCATGGCCGGAATTACTAGGTTGCTGTGAGTTTTCCGGGCTGTATGGCCATGTCCCAGGTTGTACAGAATGCTTGTGAAACATGGCTGTGCAGACTGGAAAACTCACAGCAAGCCAAGTTTGTAGTTTGTTTGTTTGTTCATTTAAAATAGTTGTTAGTTGTAGTGAATAATGTGAAGTTGTGTGGTTTTAGTAGTTTTATGTCTTTAAAATGCCAATTTATGTGTATTTTTGTCTCTCTCTTGAGTAAAAATGATTAAAAAGAGCCCTCCCCAATTTCTAACTCTGGTAACCCCTGCTTGTAGCCTTTGTTGTTAATATCACTTTCAATATCATGAATTGAGTTGGAGCTTCTGTAGCAAAGGGAAAAAGCATGCCAGGTGGGACCAACTAGTCGAACAAGCTTATCATCTGTATTTCTTATTTTTGTTTTATACATTCTTCTATAAACTATCTCACCTTCCATGTCTTTTGTCTCAATGCTATTCTTTTGCTCCCATACGTTGCCATCCTTGTGCTTCACTGGCTACAGAAAAGTATCTAAAGCAATTCATCAAACCTAGCTCTCCTCTGTCTTTTCTCTTCACAACATTGTCCTCTTGAACCACTTTAAATGAGTTTTTGTAAGTCAACTGAGCTGACAGGACAATTTGACAGTGGCAGAAGGAGATAGTGAGCCATATCATGGTCACATTAGACCAACAAGGTCAGAAAACATCAACAAAAATGCTCCACCCTTTGCCTCTATTCTACTTTATTTTTTTTCCAGAGTAGCATTCAATTGAATTTGAGGTTATGTTTTCATGTTCTGTGTAAAATCTGTGTATATACCCCAATTTACTACTACTACTACTACTACTACTACAACGATTACTACTACAGTATTCCACTTTTATTTTGTTTGATGTGCAAAGTGGCTCACAGCATTAAAAACTAGTGGAATAGACACTATTTTGAATCATGATACATCTAGTAGGGTTTTCCCTATTATTTGAAGTTTTCTGAGTGAAATCACTTGACCTCTGGAGTCAAATTGCAGTTTGCTTATAAAACAGCAATTTTATTGACGTATGCACCTTATTAAAAACATTCTTCTAGTTTTTGAAAAATGCATGCTTCTTCTTAAAAATTATTGTGTGATGCACTTCCTTTTAAAATGCCCTCCTTTCCATCAGTCTGAGGCAGCTTTCAACCAATTAAAAAGGAAATACAATATAAATCAGACATCTCATCAAGTTCTCAGCAACACTATAAGCTCCTAAACCCTCCTAAGCGTATGTTTTATGTTTGCACCATTTTTTTCATGGGAATACTTCTCTATATAAGTGTGTGTGTGTGTGTGTTTTCAAAATTCTGTTCAATATTTAGAAGGTATTCTGAGATTTTCAGAGCAGTTGTTTGGGCAGCAGAATTTGTAAAAATGAAAAGGTCAAACCCATAGCTTGGAAAAGTTATGAGCCTCAAAATCCCCTAGTTAACATGGCCATTTGCAATATTGGTTGATATATTCAGGGACTTGTAATCTAAATAAAAGGGGCCCATATGCTATTGGTACACAATTCTCCGAAAAAGAAGAAACAAAAATGGATTAAACCAAAACATTTGGAAAAGACCTAAACTGTTACGATTTTCCTGAAAGAAAAATGAAATTGTTATTGAAACACATGCTGGAATTTTTATAGCCCACTCCTATATTGCTGTACTGAAAATTCTGCATGTTAATCTTGTAATTATTCAAAGACAATTAAATGTACATTGTATTCATAGAAACTTGGCCAGACTTTAATAATGGCTGTGAAGGTCTTTCTATTTTTCACATCGATATGTTAAAAGATAAATGTCACAAGAGACAGGATAGCAATACCACAACTGTGAAACACTCTCTGCAGCAATTGACCAGGCTGACCTGTGTTCTGTCTTTTGGTAGATGGTATAAAAGTAAATTTTATTCTCATTTGTCTTCTCACAGTACCAAAAATGAGTTAATGTGATGCCCCCCCACCCTTCGTTGCTTTAAAATGCCGTGGTATGCTTTATGTTGTTAGGGTTAAAGTCATTTCTGATCCAGCATGGTATATTTTCTAGGACTTCAAGAAACAAGGGCTGAAATTATGGAAACTCACTGGTAGTCCTGGGCAAGCCAAACTCTCTTAGCCTTAGAAGAAGAGAACAGCAAACCTCTTCTGAATAAATCTTGCCAATCAAACCCTATGTGACCAGAATGTGGAATCAATTTGTAGGCACATAGCAACAGTGACAACAACATTCTTAGTGGAATTTGGTGTATACCTATATATTTACAAAAATATAGTGATTTACTGTAATAATTATTAAAATGTTGTAGCATATATGCATCTCCTTCTACGTCCCGCCACGGAATTTAAGATCTTCTGGGAAGGCACTGCTCTCGGCCCCACCGCTATCACAAGTGAGATTGGTGGGGACGAGGAGCAGGGCCTTCTCGGTGATGGCCCCTCACCTGTGGAACTCACTCCCCGGGGAAATTAGGTCATCGACATCCCTCCTCTCTTTAAGAAGGAAATTAAAAACCTGGATTTGGGACCAGGCCTTCGGGTAATCTGGCGGATAGATAAGTCACAAGCAACGACCAGAATTGTTGGATTGGACAATGTGGAATTTGAATTTACGAACTCTGAGATGATAAACATTGAGCATTAGATTGTTTTAAGGACTGTGATATATAATGGATTGTTTTAATTGTTTAATTGTTTAATTACTGTTTATATGTTTTAGTTTTATTTTTACTTTGTTGTTGTGCCGGCATCGAATTGTGCCTTTTTGTAAGCTGCCCTCGGGGGTTGAGAAGGGCGGGGTAGAAGTGTGAGAAATAAATAAATAAAATAAATAAATATAAAGGCTTGTTTACATGTTTAGTGATCAGTTTGCTCCTTTTGTGCATGTGCTTATTTTAACAATTAGAAGACACTAATTTTGAACAGAGAGCTTTTGTTAAGATTGTGCACCCAATGTGTACACTGCAGTATGGTTTTGTCTGCATCCATTTGTATTCAGACTCACAACCAAACTAGAGAATGAGTTTTTTTCTTATATAATATGTATTCTAGGCTTTGTTATTGTCCATTCAACACAAATAAAATTTGCTTGTTCTGCAAAGGAAATGTGCCATCTAACATACTGTGGAGGGTATATCACTGTATGATATGCCAAAGTGTCTAATGCAGTGATTCCCAAAATTCTGTTTCCTTCAGGTGTTTTGAACGTCATCTTCCAGAATCTCTGACCATTGGCCAAAATAGCTAAGACTGCTGGGAGTTGAAGTTCAAAACACTTGGAGGACAAGAGTTTGAGATAATGTCTCTGACTCTCCCGGGATGGGGCCCAATCAAGACCACTACAACAGATTGAGGGATGGTAAGAACAACACTTTTTGTATAAAAGCTGATGAATTATGGAGTCCACAAGCATTTACAGCAGAGAGAAAACTTACTTCCCCATGGATCAAAAAGCAATGCAGATCACAAAGCAATGGGGAGATGGTGTAGAAGCTGTCAATTACCAATGAGCTGCACATATTGAAGACTTTTTATAATAAAAGTCTAAGCAAGGGAGCTATTAGTATGCAAATATAAGCCCAAATGTGGAAAATTGTGACAGCAGAAAAGTAAACAAGAAAACAAGCAAAATGTATTCTGATAAGAACACAGTGCAACTCTTTATCTGTTAGAATATTCTGCCAGGATTGATAACACAGTCTAGCTCTAACAAATATAAAATAACTCCATCCATGCCACTGGAAAGCTGTCTCAATGTTTTCTGCAGTATTCTAGGAGAGGAAAAGGACTACAAGAACCATCTAATTGAACTTTCTGCCATGCATGGGTACACATTTAAAGCAATGATGATAGGGTGATGGTATTTATTTATAACACCCTTTTCATCAAAGGACACTACATCAACATACAAGAAATCAAACCCCCAACACCCCATCATTCCAACAACCTCAAGCCCAATTCAGCAGCCCATTCTGGTGAATTAAAGAGGAAAGTCTTCAACTCCTCGAGAAAACATGTTAGAGTTGTACTCATTGGTGGAACAGACAATAATCTTTTCCCTGTAGATTTTAGCTTCCTAGATGGTACATGCCATGCTAGTTGAGCTGCAAAAACTGGAGGTATTAAAGGGAGGAATTGAAATGGACCTTTGCCAAAGGGTTGTGGGTGGTAATCTACAAAGAAACACACAGCAAATAATCCATCATGGACTCCACAGATAAGCATCAATATATTTGAAACATGGATAATCTGAGTGTATTCTGTATAAATGTGAAACTGAAAATTCAATTTTGAAATTAAAAATCTAAGAGGGAGATGATATAATGAAATAATGATGATTTTGACGAAGATTAAGTATCAAACAAAAAAGATTTAAACCATTATTCCCAATGACCCCAACTGTAAAAGTAAGATCAGATGGTCTAACATTTCAAAGACTGCAGAAATTTCCAACAAAATGAACACAGATGTTTGACATTTTGCCACAAACCTATCATTCCCTACACGAGGCAAGGCTGTTTCAGTGGAGTCACCTGTATAAACTCTGATTGAAATGGGTCAAGAGGATCAGGTCTGGTTAGATAAACATAACAATTGGGGAAAGGGTGCTCTGTCCAAACCTTTAGTAAGAAATGGGAGAAAAGACAGGATTACAATTAGCTCATTATGAAGGAGCCATTGAAGATTTCTTTAATAAAAGATGCAAGACAGCATTTTTAAAGCAGCCCATGAAAATACCCCTTGAAAAGGAACAATTCACCTGGTGAGTTATAAAAGGCAAATGCAGAAGGATTGGATAAAGAATGGAAGGAAAAGGGTCAACAGGGCAGGCAGTGAGCAAAGAAGACAATACAATCTGACTTATAACTGTCTGTAATGAGAAAAATGAAACTCTACCTGTGGTAGTAAAATATGGCCGGAGCCAAAGGCTGTTCGAGAACAACTGATGGCAATGCAGGTAGAGAGCATCCACCAAAATTATTTAACAATTGAGGCCACTTTCTGATTGAAGAAGGAGCCTATGCTGTGGTTTTGAACTTTGAACATGTTTTAATTGGTTTTAGGTAGGATTTTTTTAATACTGTTTTAATGTTTGCATATTTGTATATTTTAAATTTATGCAGGTGCTTTTACGTTAAGCTGCTTTGAGTCTTCTGCAGGAAAGATAAAGTAGGGATTATTATTATTATTATTATTATTATTATTATTATTCTGACACAAAAACACCGTATGTCACAGCAAATGAGATATCTATGCTGGATTTCGTATCACAAAATCACAAGTCGAAGACTTCCCAACTTGCATGCACATCCAAGTAAGGTGGCCTTTTGTAGTTGACAGATCATGATTTTGTTAATGTTTATTGTTTCCAAATGCCATTTGAGATCTTTTGGCATGGCACCCAGTGTGCAGATTACCACTGGGACCACCTGTACTGGTTTATGCCAGAGCCTTTGCAGTTCAATTTTTAGGTCCTGATAATGGTTGAGTTTTTCCTGTTGTTTTTCCTCAATGTGACTGTCACTTGGTATGGCAACATCAATAATCCAAACTTTTTTTCTTTTCCACAATTGTGATGTCTGGTGTATTGTGTTCCAAAACTTTGTCAGTCTGGATTCAAAAGTCCCACAGTATTTTTGCGTGCTCATTTTCCACTACCTTTGCAGGTTTATGATCCCACCAGTTCTTTACTGCTGCCAGGTGGTACTTGTGACATATGTTCCTTCCAATGAATCATTTGGGCCATAGGATTTTATGTATTGTCACAGGGTTTTGCCTCTGTTTGTAGTCTGTCTGCAATTTTCTTGCAGCAGCTGAGGATATGATCAATGGTTTCATCAGCTTCCTTGCACAGTCTGCATTTTGGGTCATCAGCTGATTTTTCAATCCTGGCCTTAATTGCATTTGTTCTAATGGCTTGCTCCTGGTTGCCACCTTGTCGTGGTGGGGGGCTTAACTGCTCCACGGATGCTGAGAGCTGTGCTAGTAGTAGTGTAACTACCAGCAGGTCCAACCAAGTCAGAGAGGTCTCAACTGAGGAGTGGAACTAAGAGCACTTAACCCATTAGCACTATGGAGAAACAAACAAAAACAAAGTCTATACTAAATGAGAATAAAGACATTGAAAACAAAGAAAATCCAGCTCTATACAAAGCAATTATTCAACTCTCAAACATCTCTACTGGGAAGTTCTCTCCAATGTTTAAATGGATTCCCTTTTATCTTAATATGAATGCATTAATTGGTGTCTAAGTGCCTGGAGCAGTAGAAAACAAGTGTACTCAACCTTCTGCAGTGTATCCTTGCAATTATTGTTAGATGGTATCACCACATCACCTATTTATCTTTTCCAAAACAAGCATACCAAGACTGCTAAGCTGGTTCCAATAGAGTTTGGTTCCAGATGTCTTGGTCATGCTTTTCATTACATGTTCAGGGTTTTCAACATCTTTCTTGAATTGTGGTGCCCAGACCTGAACACAGGACTCCAGATAAGTTATGATCAAAGATGAATGGAATGATATTAATACTTAATGCTGGTCACATACTCTTAACACAATTTTTTGGTGTCAGATCTCTGGCATACAGTTCTCATTCTTCTTAATACCTCTGCTAAATTTAAATTCTATGTATTTTCTCAAGTGAGATACCAATCAAGTCCTACTGTTAGTTCCACAAGGTAGACCACTGAATCAATGAGATTTACCAATCTGTTGACTTACTAGCCAACAATCGATTAAGTGGATCTACTCTACTTACTTCTACAATTTAGGCTTTTTTTTCTGTATGTGTGAGAGAGAAAAGCATGACTTATCTGTTCATTGTGCTAAAATAGGTTGATAATATGCCAAGGTAGTTTCATGTGGCTATATTTTTCTTCATAAATCATTCTCATCAATCATCCAACCAGTTTTGTTGATTTTTCTCAGAACCTCCCTTTAGTCTGTCAATATCTGTTCGATAATGAAACATTCAGCAGGAAAAGCAATATCCCAGCTGCGGTCCTGATGAATCACACTGAGAGCCTCTTCCATTTTTGTCCTCCTATAGAATACTTTGTGTGTGTGTTATATAATTATATCAGCAGTTCCATAAATTGCTTTATAAGGGATAGCTGAAAATAACTACACAGCAATAAGCAGCTTCCAAAATCAAACTGCAATTTATCCATGTTGTCAGAAGCCACTTTGACCCACAACGGTCTTTATCCTGCAATATTACAGCTAATTGACCTCTGACAAAATGGAATGCATGTTTACCTATCCATTTGGGCACCATTGGTCTCCACAGATGGTTCTGTGAAATAATTTACACATACCTATATAAACTAAGCCAGGGCAGGCAACTCTGATTAGTTGTGAGGGTGCACAGCACATAATATCTGCCATTATACAAACATCTAGCAATTGTGCTAATTATATTGATCAAACTGTTTAATAGTTAAAGCATTATGTGGCCATATGGGCCTTGGTCAATTTTAGGCAACTGTTAATGCAGATGATGTCAGCTTCTAATCCCTAGGATGGTAGAAGAGTACCTTTGCCCTGCCCAAAGATATTCTGAGATGCTGGGTTGAACAATAAGGAAATATTTGCATATCTTGCACCTGCACACAAGAATTAAGATTTAAATTAAAATCTTGGAGATTAAGATCATCTGGGGAGGCCCCGCTATCGATCTCATCCCCTTCGCAGGCACGACTGGTGGGGACAAGAGACAGGGCCTTCTTGGTGGTGGCCCCTCAGCTGTGGAACTCACTCCCCAGGGAAATTAGATCAGCCCCCTCCCTCCTGTCATTCAGGAAAAAAGTTAAATCCTGGTTATTGGACAAAGCATTCGCACAATGATAGTGTAACAATTGATACCTCAGTGCAATAATGAAAAATTTAAATGGCTATTGACTTATGTTCCCAGATTGTGTGATTTTAAATAACTCTTTTAACTGATAGGTTTTAATTATGCGATTTTAATGTATATGTTGTTTTTATGCTGATATATGTAATATGGTTAAGATTCTTAATTTATAGCTTATGTTATTGTCTAAAACTTATGTTTTGGTTTTCACATGTATGTACGGCATTGAATTTTGTCACTATTATGTTGGAAACCACTTTGAGTCCCCTCAGCAGTGAGAAAAGTGGTATGTAAATGCAGTAAATAAATAAATTCCTGCTAGCTAACACAATGCAAATTGAACATCTCTGCAGAATTCTTAAATCCTTCACATGGATGGCTGAGATGCTGACACTTTTCCATTGCTTTCTGGTGGTTCAGTGTACCCAAACTGTGTATCATGTACAATATTATTTAAAAACATTATGTTCAAAAGTAGCTTCAGGCTCTATGCATGCAGGAAACACGAATTAATTTCATCTTTAGAATTTGGTCCCATCTCCAAGATATCTTATTATGTATGTATATGCAGAGAGACAAATTCCAAAGTCTGGAAAAAAATCCAAAATCCAAAGTACTTTTTGCCCGAAGCATTTTGAATTAGGATTACTCAATTTGTAAGAACTTTTGTATATTTTTATTTTTTAAAAGACTTTTTGGTGAATAATTCCTTTTCCAAAGCTATTCACTATTTTCTGCACACCCATATACTTTTTTGTAACTACACATTTTGTGCAAATAATTTAGTCATCATCATCATCACCATTATTATTGAAGAGAAGTCCCCAAATGTGTAAAATCTTAGAATGGTTGACCATGTTTTTCTTTCTTTCTTGTGGATGATGAGAACATTTTATTCTCTAAATTCCCACTCTTTGTCATTTGTCTTTGTCATCTCAAAATAGAATAAGACACAGATATTCACCCAGATATCAGAAGAGACTTCCAAAAGCATCAAAACAAAGAGAATGAACACTGTGTTCTCGGAGGCTTTCATGGCCAGAATCACTGGGTTGCTATGAGTTTTTCAAGCTGTATGATTGTGTTCCAGTAGCATTCTCTCCTGACATTCCACCTGCATCTATGGCTTGCATCTACAGTGGCTCTGTTGGCAGTCAAGCAAGTGAAGTGTATATATATCTGTGAAATGTCCAGGGTGAGAATGTTGCGATTAGCAAGCTTGAATAGTATTGAGTAGCCATGAAGCTGCAAAGTCAAACAGTGAGGGTATCTGCATAGAGGAAGTCCGGGCTTTGTTGCCTGGAGACAACACCTTCCAAACAGAGGATGTCTCCAGGCAACAAAGCCAGGATACCCTCACTGATTGACTTCACAACTTCATGGCTATACAATGGTATTCAAGCTTGCTAATTGCAACATTCACACTTGCATTAACAGACAAGAGTTCTTTTTCACACTTGTTTTAACAGACAAAAGTTCTTTCTCCCACCCTGGACATTCCACAGACACAGACACACACACACACACACAAAATCCACTTGCTTCATTGCCAACAGAGCCTCTGAAGATGCCAGCCACAGAAGCAGGCAAAGCATCAGGAGAGAATGCTACTGGAACATAGCCATACTGCCCAAAAAACTCACAGCAACCCAGAATGAACACTTGCTGTCATTAAATTAAAAAGAACAAGTAGGTGAGTTAGAGTAGTGTCTGGGATAAAAGATTAAATAGGATTGAAAAAGGGTCCATACTGGAAAATTTCAACAACTGTACCAGAAGTTCCTTGGAGGCAGATAATCACACAAAGTAACAGTTCTTCAAAGGCATCAAAGCTAGCAGTGAAGGTTCTCTTGGGTATTAGTTCACCCTCAGCTTTTAGAGGAAGTTAAGATCTACTGCAACCTTAATATATGAACAAGCCCATAAAACGTAATAAGTAATTCCCTAGGAAGATACTTTTGGGCAGTAAATCTCAGTGTGCCCATAATAACAATTAGAAAGGATGTATGCTGAGTCTGCTTTTTAATAAAAAGGAGAGCTTCAATGACTTACGTTCACCAGCAAATGCCTAGTTGAGCTAGGATTAGAAAAGTATTATCTGTTGTAGTCCTATACTACTGATAGGAATGGCACCTTTCAGTCTTGGAACTGCAGGTGATTGATACAGCATCTAGTTACCAGTCACATGTAATGAAAGCAGACTAGCAAAGTGTAGGATGTGATCAGGATTAAAGCTTTCTTTTGGGGCAGTGTGACTGCAGTAGAGTTGCCTGTAGTGAATATGATGGTTTAAAGTACATCTTTTAACTGCTAGAAATGTAGATATTAGCTTTAAATTCTTTCCAGTAAAAGATTACACCTCACCAATGTATCATTTGTGCCAAGAATGTGGGAATCGTGAGCCCAAAGTCTTGTAGAACTGTAATATGTATGTCATACAATGATCACAAAATATATTGCTATGTACTTTTAGGAAACATAACCACTTAGTAATGATGGATGTTGGAGTTATTTTCAGCATGGTGAAGAGAAGACTGAGGAGTGACTTTATTGAACTCTTGAAATACCTCAATGATTTTTACAGAGAGGAGGGGACAGGCCTGTTCTCTGTGCTCCAGAGGTTAGGACCAGGTTTAATGGTTTGAAGTTACAAGAGAGTAGATTTCAAGTGAGCATGAGGAGGAACTTCTTGACAGTGAGAGTGGTTCAGCAATGAAACCATTTACCCAAAGAGATAGTGCGGTCTCCTTCACTGGACCATAAAAAATATGAGATAACTACCAGCTGAGGATGCTTTAGCTGGAGATTCTATATTCAGCAGATGGTTGGACTGGATCAGTGGTGCCCAACCTTCGGTCTTCTGGGTGTTTTGGACTTCAACTCCCAGATATCCCAGTTAACTTTCCAGCTGTTAGGAATTGTGGGAGCTGAAGTCCAAAACAACTGGAGGACCAAAGGACTGGACGAAGCATATAATACTTCCAACTCAATGATTTTATGAATCCACATGAGTTATCTTCTGCCATTTCGTCTCTAAAATTGTGGCCTCCAGAATCTGCTCCAGAGCATCCGCCTACCCCTAAGAAGCTGTTATGCATCGATCCATTCCATCCACTATTTTCTGTCTTATCTGGCTCTGTTTCTTCAGGGTCTCAGGAGGTCTTTCTCATTACCCTCTGTCTGATCTTTATCAGCTGGGAAAGTCAAGCATTGAACCTGAGGCCTCCTGATTTATAGTTGCTTACAAGAACTGTAGTATAGGAACTTTGCTACTGAATGTTTATATGAGTCATAAAAGTAAAATAGATAATACGCACCCTATCCTACTTCTTCTGTGAGGTCCTGTGACTTCTGTACCCGGACCTCACAGTTTTATGAAGGTTCCTATTGGGCATCTGGAGTGGTGCTGGTATCCATTCAGAGAAGTCAGCAACCATATCCATTCTGCATGCAAACCTTCTTATGAATGATCAAATTTTAAGTTCTCACACCTATCCTAAACCAAAAACTTAGGTTTTTGTGTTGACAATATGGGGGGAGAGGGTTATATATACTATTCTATGTGTCTTGGGAAAGAAGATGTAATGCAAATGTGATTAAATAATATGTGATAAATCAATGACATTGATATCTTGGTGTATGAGGCTGAAATAATATTGTGCATAATAACCCTATCACATATCTGGCCATCTGTCAGGGGTGCTTTGAATGCAATATTCTTGCTTCTTGGCGGGGGTTTGACTGGATGGCCCATGAGGTCTCTTCCAACTCTAGGATTCTATGATTATATCTTCATGGTACTTTATAGTAATTGTGGGTATGACATAAATGTTTATAATTACTTGGGTTTACTTCTCAGTGTATTTGTAAATTTATGTCTTGACTATATCACTCCAGGTTAAAGATGGAAGCTCACAAAATGAACCTTAAGTAGTACACTACCATTCTAATCCTACAAAAAAAAAAACAAAAAAAAAAAACAGCAGACCAAAATGAGAACTGGAGCAAAACTTCCCCTCTTGCAATGCATGTTTCCTTTGTGAAACCTCCAGGGTGGAGAAACAGTCAATCAGGCAATTTCCCATCTCTTGTCAATGTAGTAAAAAGGGAAAGTATGAAATAATTGTAAATCAGTCAACTGGAGACCTTACACCTTTACAAATGCACACTATTCTCACAGCACATATTAACAGTGTGTCAAGGCCTACATCTCCAAATACAAGCAGAGCATACATAAACAGTCCCAGACTGAGCTAATAGGTCCACAGAGATATCAAACAATCACGAGAATGTGCAAGAAGCAAATCCAAATGTCTGCCCCAGGGTCAAGAGCCAATTACCAGAAATTTCCATGATAGGGAGTTGAGTCAAAGTCCAAAGTAAATGTCCAAGGGTAGTCCAGGTTTCAGGGAGCTCAAGAGTCCAAGGTCTTGGCTCAAGCACCATTGTTGTAGCCAGCAAACAGGTAACAACCTTCAGTTCCTTAAATCTTAAATTCACAGGTGTTACCTGTTCCTAGCTATCTTCTCAGCTAGCCTCAATGACCTTCACAGCCGAGACCTACCTTTTCTTAAACCCACAAAAGCAAGAACAGGACTCCTCCTCAGAAGAAGTCTCTTGTGTTTTGTCTGCAGGCTCAGTAGTTGTTCCTTCCATAGATGTTACCTCAGGGTATGGCTGAAGGAGCTGCTGTTTACTGCTGGGTTCCAGCAGTACACCTGAACCTTCTACCAGCATTTCCTGATCCATCTTTCCTCACTGTGCATGACACAGTGGTTGAACTAATGCCGTCCAATAAATAATCCTGCTATATTGTCGAAGGCTTTCATGGCTGGAATCACTGGGTTGTTGTAGGTTTTTTCGGGCTATATGGCCATGGTCTAGAGGCATTCTCTCTTGACGTTGTGCCTGCATTTATGGCAAGCATCGTCAGAGATAGTGAGGTCTGTTGGAACTAGAAAAAAAGGGGGAAAGGAAAAAGCCTTTTTCCTAGTTCCAACAGACCTCACTACCTCTGAGGATGCTTGCCATAGATGCAGGCAAAAGGTCAGGAGAGAATGCCTCTAGACCATGGCCATATAGCCCGAAAAAACCTACAACAAATCCAGTCCTGCTATACATTGGGCTCTTGGTATCTCCTGGGACCCCCACCCCTTTGGGTGCCAAAATCTGTGAATTCTCACATCCCATAATATATAATGCTGCTATAGTAAAATGGTGTCCTTTATAAATGGCAAATCATTTTTTTTTTCTTTTGGGATTAAAAAAATCAAGCTGTGGAATGTGTAGATATAGAATCCATGGCATTTGAATCTGGAGCATATTTTTAGGCCCTTAAACACAAACATTCCACATATACTTCATAATTTAATCTATCAAGATGTAATTTTGAACTTAAATTTTGGTGCTCATTTAGCTGGACCTGTGCTTAGTATAAGAATGTTACAACAGTTATATCCCTGACAAGTAGCAATCCTGCACCATGCTCTGCTTTAAAACCAAAGTGAAGAAGAGCCCATTTATTTCTCCATCAGTTACTTTGATTGTGGGAGAATTCTCCCAACTTGAAAGTTTCCTTTTATATTTAGCTAAAATATATTTTGCTTCCTTACATTTTCAGACAATGAGTTCTCCTCCTGCCTTGTTAAGCATTAGAAAGCAAATGTATTTTATCTTCTATTATGACAACCAATCCAGCATTTGAAGACCATTATAGTGCCATTCACTATAGTGTACACAGATCTTTCTATTATTTGTGATAGAACTTGGTTTCCAGATCTCAGTGGTATTTCCTGTCTTTCTTTTCTACATAGGAACAAGGCAAGATCGGTGTGGTCTTCAATATTGGCACAGTAGATATCTCTATCAAAGAAGAGAGCACCCCAGTGAATGATGGCAAATACCATGTTGTGCGTTTTACTCGGAATGGAGGCAATGCAACACTTCAAGTGGATGGATGGCCAGTGAATGAACATTACCCTTCAGGTAAATATTTCACTAAGGAACTTTTCTTTCCTTCTTTCTCAAGCTAGGCCTTAAAACAGGTTCTACAAAGTAATTTGGTGAGCAACGAAGAATCATTCCATAGTACCATCAACAGGAATGAAGAATCTGGCATCGATTTCATTTTCAGAAAACTGAACTTGTCAGGTCACAGTTAGTGCTTGAAAAACACGGTATTTTTCAGAATGTTCTTGAGCTGTTGCACACATGTTGTACATGTGATCTATAAAAACAAAGACACATAATGTATGGCCTCTGGGTATAATCTGATTCTTGGAGAATGATAAAATGAAATCCATAATACGTAAACTCTGGAGCAGGATTAGGAAACCTTTGGTCCTCCTAATGTTTTGACTATTATGGACATTGTTGTCTTAGGCACACAGGAGGTCATAGCTTTCCTACCCTGTGCTGGATGAGTCCTTTAGTGTCCTTTAAGCACTAAAGGACAAAAAGAATACTTCAGTGCAAACTGGTGTAGACTGCAAACATAATGATCTGACAAATATAAATTTGCTACTTGTGGCTTTTAAAAAATCAATGAGAAGGGGATGAAACATGGGAAGACTGGGAAATAGGAGCGTTAATAAATGTATAAAGCTAACAAAATGAAAAGCATAATGTGTTGTGTTTATTTTTCCGTCTGTTTCATTTTTGCCTTTTGCAACAGAAAATTGTATTTTGAATCTGAATATCACCAATGAAATATAAAATTTTAATTGTCTTAAATAAAAAAATGTACAGAGGATAAAAAGAAAATATTGCGTCATAACTGCAAAGGATGCTATTGGCGCTTTCCCATGACATCATTTAGGTTTTTGCATTATTTTATTGCAGCTGAAAAAAATCTGTTGAGGAACTAAATTCCACACCTAACAAAGGTATTGCAATGGGACCTGGGAGATATTTAAAATGACCTCTTCCCATTTCACTCACGCCATGGTTTTCCACAGCAAACAGCATTTCCTGTGCAAAAAATAGCATTTTCTGTGCTGACATAATTAAGCTGGGAAATTTATACATGGCAAATTTGCACAGAATAAATTCTGAGTTGCAATCAGTCTTTGACAACTGTGCAGTTTCTTTCTTGCAGTAAGGAGAAAATTGCTACCACTGCTTATTGCTTTATTCAAGACTAAAATTAGCAAAGAATAATATTCCCATTGCCTTTCCAGAATACTAATATTTGTCTTATTCCAAATCCCTTAATAAAACCCAACTAAACTTTGAAATCTCCTGACAACCTGTAGTTCTCTCACCCTACTGTTCAGCCTGTAACTATGTCTAATTGATTGATGACTACATTAAGTCTACATTGATTTCATAGAATTAGAAATCAACTAATCTGCTGTTTCTGGTTCATTTTTTAAAATGTATAGAAATTGCCTCTAAACACAATGGTTAAGGCTTGACTCAGAGCAGGTCTATATGCTGTGGCAAAAGTTCATATTTTTATTATTAAACAACTGGGAAACATGGAAAACTATTACAAATTACTGGGAGATCTGTTTTCTCCCCACTCAGTTTGCAGTACAACTGGTATATGGCCTTTATATTACCCCATGAAATAGCAGCTATCACCCCAACATATTCTGGTTGGAGGGTGTGCATGGTGATATCTTGGGCGATTCCTACATGTGCCACTTTCTATTTTTCTCTCACATTTTGGGAATTATAAGCAAAGGATCTGCAGTTATTTGAACTTTAAATGGTCTAAGTGGATAGAGCAATTGTTATTAATTAAATGAGCCAAGAGATAGCAGAAGTGCCTTGCCTCAAAGCACAACTGTCAATCAAGATGGTATTAAGATGAAACCAGCCCAGTGGAACTGTATAGCTTTGTAACTCCATGTCCAAAGACAAGAAAATGGAGAAGGCAATTGAATACTGACAAAACACTTCTACAAAGTATTATATCTCAAATGGTTGTAAAGCCGTGCTGTTCATTTGTGGGAGCAGGGGGGAAAGGAAGGCTAGAGGCCAAATACAAATTGAGGCATTAATAGGTTGGTTGACCTTTAAGAAACTGAAATAATATTCCTTAGCTGTAGGGATAATGCCCTTGCTTTTTGTACTTCTTAATGACATTCCACCCTTATAAGGCTTTTCTTGATGGCAAGCAGTGTAAGAAGTATGGATGGTTTAATAAAGCAGCAAGCTGGACAATATTGATTTTCAGAATCCTTGAAAAATATCTACCTTCTTTCTGATGTTTTGGGCAACTAAAAAGGTTTTCATGAGCTGGATGTGGGGACACATCAACCTAGTCCTGGACAGAAAACCGACAATGACAAAACATATACCATCAGGCTAGTTCCCTTTTCACAGGCTAATGTTTTCCCCCTTCCCTTCTCCATTCAGAGTGAGGATTGTCCTCATTGGCATAACTATGTAGTTAAACTCTATTGACAACATAACTGACTAAAATTACAAACAGCAGGAAAAATACTATTTTAAAATCAAAAAGGGAAAAAGAAGAAAGATTGGCAGCAACAATTGCAAAAACCAAAAAAAAAAAAAATAACCTACCCAAACATACACACAATCAATATCTTGTATAGAGGACAAGTTTGCCACTCACCATCTTATGGGATCTCTTCCATGGATGTCTGTGTGGCCCCTTATACCTATCCCCTTGGACTTAGGAACAGAGAGTACTTTGTCATTTGCAATCAAATCTGCATATGTTTTGAGGTCTCTCTTGTTACCTTCTGGTTGTTGGGCTCCTAAATTGTGACCAACAATATAGTCCAAACAATCATCAGGATGCCATTTCAGCATTTTAAAGTATTAGAATCTTGGGATCTATAATATGGAAGGCTCCTCTGATATACTTTTGGGTATTTTTATATACAGTAACACATATAGAAATATACATTTCCCTCAGGTATGAACACGGACCTTTCAGTGTCTAGGTGTAGTACCTTCATTGTAGTAAAACATCCTACATCTTACACAATACTGGGGTGTTCTAACCCTTATACCAACTGTGGAGGAGCCACACAGACATCCATGGAAGAAAATAATCTTCTGTCTGGTTATTCCTACATCCTTGTATCTATGTATATGTGTATGCATGTACTGTAATAGGCACCTTTCTATTCATAATAGGCATCTTGTTAGATAAGAATGATATCTAGCCTATTCTCTAGCCTATATAGTCTGGGCCTTTTCTGCTGGTAACAGCATTATCACCATCAAAACTGGATTTATAGTGTCTTCAGTTTCAGTCCATCCAATAAAATCAGATTTCTTTACTAGTCTACAGTAATATAAACCATTTTCTTCCAGTCAATCAAATCATAGATCTTACTGGTTCTTTTTTTTCTATGAGTTATTACATGTGGGATTACATGCTTCTAATTTAGGATGCAAAATCTCTCCAAAAGATTTTGTTGCATTGCAAGACTTGAAGCAGCGTGTTTTGTTTAACTTTCATTTAGACTGTCAAATGTTAACACATTACTTTTCCATAGCTAATTTGCACCTTCCAGACATGAATGTGTAGCCTCTGGCACATGTCAGCAAAATAGTAAAGCTCATCATATTTGGGATGTTTTTCTCTAGAATCTAAATTGGCTTTAAAAATGAATCCTTGGACAAAGGAAGAATCCACAATGTCTCAGATGGGTTAGAAACATTTTTTTTTTGCTTTGGCATAGAAGTGAGTCAGTGACATTTTTCTTAGTTTTAAGATGGTGGCTGTATCCATCTCTATCTTTCTTCTTGTTTTATTTTGTTTTCATGGCCTTTCTCCTTGCTGTGATCCATATGGGCGTTTGCCAGATATGAACTGTACATAGGAAAAATCTGTATCCATCCATATAATATCTGAGTATCCTTCAGTACACTAGAAAGAAAGAACTAAACCTTTGTGGAGTACTGCTGCCCAACCAGCCATGTGGTAATAAGACCAGACATAGAGAACTAGGTTGAATAATGGACCTAGAACCTGGTAAACTGTCTTGAACCAGCTAAGGAGTAAATGAAGGAAACTTTCTAGTGAGGGATCGGCGTAGACAGGCATCACTCTTGACTTCCTCCTCAGCCTTCCTGGTCATGCTGCCTGAGCACTGCTGGCAACTCAATCATTGTGTTGTTCCCCACTGGCCATTTTAAGATAGGCCTGTCCCAAGACTTCAGTGATGGTAAAGCCATCCAGGCCAGCCCCAAGGATAGTCCCTTCTCAAGGTCTTAAAGAGACAATTCCAGAGCCGCTGCCGAAGCCCCGCCCCGCCCCGCCCCCATTTCACCAAAAGGATGCCAATGTGTTCACCATAACTCTTATTTTCTTCCCCCACTAACTGCCAAGTGACTTCATATTTAAGCTGGTTGTCAAATCCCTCCAATGGGGAGTGAAGGGGGCAGACACGCCTTAAAAACCCTGTAGATCTGCTGCCCTCTCACATGCTTGATGCAATCTTTGCTAACCTCGCCTTCAATGGGGGCCACCAAAGTTGGGTCCTCCTCTGTTGCTTCTCATGCCATGTGAGTCAAGATCCTCAAAACAGTTGAGACGGCTCTAAATGAATCTAGTTCCATGTCATATGACAGATCAGAAACTTTCTAGTATCATTGCTGGAATAAAATAAAATTTCCAAAATCCATAATAGTGTTAAAATACCTTTAGTTAGACAGATGATGAGGAAAAAAGGGGAACTGGGTTGTTGGAAAAACATTTTTGTAGAAAGAGCTTGACTGTCAGACTGGGCAAAAGTATGATAGCTGGGACCCAATGCTGGTTGCGCGACGTGGGTCAGAATTAGAGAAGCAAAGACGTTACGTATATTAATGTGTTTGCATACGATATCTGGATAGCCTTAAGCATTATGCTTAGCTGTTTGTTGCCCCCCCCCTTTCTGTCCACCTCCCCCCTTTCTGGGAAGCTACCTTGCCACAATAATGTCGCACCTGCGTCTCTCACTCGCTGCACTGTCTTGGCATGGGTCCCAGCTATCATACTTTTGTCTCAGACTGTTTAGAAAAGCTTGACTGTCCAGTACCTATTTCTCCATAAATAAGTTCTGTGGTGGTCTATTCAGCTTAAACCCTAGTAAATATATTCAAGATTGGAGCTAGGAGATATGCTAGTGAAGATTTTGGCCAAGGGCATGACCTCTTAGCAAATTTGTGCTAAAACAAGGCAACTGTGAGTGTGACTGGATGAAACACTACCTTGGAATCCTACATGAGCTATTCAAGGTTTCAGGAAAGATATTTGGGATATAAATATAATAAAGGGTAAACAAAATAAACATTTTGCCCTAGATCTGGTAGTTCAGATGCCCCAGAGCAAAAAGAGCAAAACCATGGGGAGGGCTGCTTCTCAGCAGCTCAAAATGAGGTCAAGTGCTTCTGCAAGCCAAAGATTTATGGAGTTTCAACAGCAATGAATTCTAATTTCCTCAGAGATATGTCCTTTCTTTTCCAGCTCTTGCTCACCTCACATATTCCTCTTTTGTTTCCTTCTTAAAAAGATGAGGATTTTACACAATGGAAAGTCCACTTCTTATCACCTCCACACTTGGGGAGGTGCAGTGGGGAGATTGTTTCTTTTCTTCTTTGCTTCCTTTTCTGCTTTTATTTCATGTTTTATCAGCTAGCATCCTCTATTCTTCTCCCCTCCGATTTCCTAGACATAAGATAAATAGTCCTGTATCTTACAAGCTAAATACAATTACTGCTATCAAAACCAGAGCCTTTCTCTCCTCATAAATGTCTTTCTGAAGCTGATAAGATGTTCAAGGCAAACCACAGGCTCGGGCCTAATCCTGAGATTAAACATAACCACCCAGAAGACATCAACAGATAATATTGGAGGAGGGGGGTGTTGAAGGCAATAGTGAGATTCTCTCCTAAGATATGAAGGCTTGCATACAACTGAAGGTTATTTGTAAAGAAATTAGCCAAATACAGAGAAGAGCTTGCAATTCTGATGGGGTATTTCATCTGATAGGTACTGGAGATGAGATTCAGAAGGAAGAACTCTGATACAAGTCAATTGAGGTGGGGCAATGTTTCCTCTGTTTGTGGTTGCATGTTGAGACATTAAATCTCTGAAAGAAAACATTGCTGAACTAGCTCAATAGAATGTCTTGTAGTATATGTCTGAGGCTACCTACAGTTTCTCAGACAGGCAGATTATTACTCCAAAGTCGACAGTGGCTAGGTTGTGAAAATCAAGAACAGCTTATGGCAAGCTTGAGGCCTTAAACTGTGTCACATTCAAGTGATCTCATAGCATTAAAAGTGTATTAGTTAAAATATGAGAATTAACTATATTCAGATATATTATGATATTTATTATTTACCTTCAAGTCACTTCTGAATTAAAGTGACGCCCATTGTCGGAGGTTCAGAAGCTAAGAGTGTGTGATTTGTTCAAGGTTACCCAGTGGGTTTTCTAACAATTTATATTTGTATCTATTTATATCTCAATTTCATAAACAGAAATTTAGATTCATGCTTGTATCTAGATATAAATATTATTTATTTTACATGTCCTTAACAACAACACATCACACATGCACATTAGGTCAACGTGTCTGGGATTCATCTTTGAATATTGGGCTCTTCCAAAGAGATATTTTCATAGAATGTGTGCAGTTCCAATAAGTGCTACTTTCTGCAGCATGTGGATTGATGTTTTGTCCAAATGAAAGATTTTCAAGTGCATTTCAAGGTTTCTTGTAATACTTCCAAGAGCATCAACCACTATTGGTACCACTCTTGTTCTCTTTTGCCATAGTTGTCCAATTTCAATTTGTAAGTCCTTGTATTTGTGATCTTTTTAGCGCTTTGTCCTCTACTGTCTCCTACTAGAGTCTATATTTTAAAAAAACATGTTTCTTTTCCATGTTGGTAGGTGTGGTAGGTGTTTATCTTTTTGGATTCTAAAATCCCAGAGTATTTTTGCTTCTTCGTTTTCCGTGGTCTTTTCCGGCTAAATATTATTATTATATTTATTTATACCCCTCTGTCTCTCCCGAAGGGGACTCAAAGTGACTTAACATAAAAGCATTAGTACACAATTTAAAAATGTACAAATGTGCAAACATTAAAACAGAATTAAATATAAACAGTATTAAAAATTCACAATTAAAAACCATTCAAACATATTCAATGCATATTCAAGTTAAAACCACAGCTCCTCCTAACTTGATCTTTAAAACTTTCATTAAAAGCCTGCCTGAATAAAAAGGTTTTAGTCTGCCACCAGAAGGACAACAGAGAAGCCATTCTGGCTTCCCTGGGGAGGGAGTTCCTGAGTTGAGGAGCAGCCACCGAGAAGGCTCACTCTCTCATTCCCACCAACCAAGCTTGAGATAAAGATGGGACCAAGAGAAGGGCCTCTCTTGAAGATCTCAGGGCCCGGGCAAGTTCATACAAGGGGATGCAGTCAGCCAAGTAGCCTGGAACTGAACCATCTAGAGCTTTAAAGGTCATAAACAACACTTTGAATTCTGACCAGAAACAGACAGGCAGCTAGTAGAGCTGCTGCAACAGGGGAAGGGGGGTCCGCTCTCTGTAACCAGCCCCAATTAGTGACCCGGCTGCAGCTCTTTGGACCAGCTGAAGTTTCCAAGCACTCTTCAGAGGCATCCCCACATAGAGCGTATTACAGTAATCCAAACAGGAGGTAACTAAGATGTATATCACCGTGGCCAGATCTGGCTTGTCAAGGAACGGGTGCAGCTGGCAGACAAGTTATAATTGTGCAAAGGCCCTCCTGGCCACCACTGACACTGGGCCTCCAGTGCTGACTCCAGGAGAAACCCTAAACTGCGAACCTCTGTCTTCAGGGATAGTGTGACCCCATCCAGCTGGATCCCTATCCCTAAATATGTATATACATCTCAATCTATGAGATGTAGATATCAACATAAATATAATTAGAAGCCATATTCAATCCAAGAATATGGTTGCTTGGATTGAAATATGTTGTTTGCCTGCCAGCCCCCAAAATAAGAGACCAGACAAAGGTATGGAGTATACTAAGAGCAACTTTATTGAATGTTACCTAATTAAACCTTGAAACTTGCATTTTCAACTAAACCTATAGTGAGATAAGAATTTGGTGAGACTAAAGCCGAGGTAGTGTTCCTTCCAGACCTACCCCTCGGCTGAAATTGGTGGTCCCCGGGTGAAGTAATCCTGGATGATTTTGCAGAGAAATGTAATGGGTAATTATGCCCCAAGGAAATTGAGGTCAGAATCATCCTGTTCCTAGGCCATTTGCGTATGCCCTCACCTGGGTTATATGAAACACAGGTGAGGGTTTCTGATCATGACCTACAACAAAGAGTGTCTTGGGTGTACACCAAAATATGTTATTACCCTCAAATTTCAGTAGCCTTTTTGAAGACACCAAGACTCCCAATTTGCTTTTAAACAGTATAGGACAGTAAAAAAAAAACCCTAGAACATAGAAGGGGAATCCTACCTGGCCCCTAATGGCAACCTGGTATTATACTGTTAGCAGCAGGAGGGTAGGTTGAAGTCTTCTTCAAGAATGAAGCAAAGAGGGGGTGGAAGCTGGTTCCCCAGCTCCACCCCCTCTGGAAAGTAGATCCAGCCAGATCTACTTTCTAGCCTCTGGAAAGTAGGAGGCAAATTTCTGGAGGAGGAGGCAAATTTCCTTCCCAACCCCAGCTGCACGGGCATTGGGAAGTCCTGATTTAGCCTGTAATATTTGTTGTGGTCACTGTTGCTGTTGTTATGTGCCTTCATTTCTCCCTTAATGTGATCTTAAGGCAAACCTGCCATGGGTTTTTCTTGGCAAGGCTTGTTCAGAAGAGTTTGCCATAACCTTCTTCTGTGACTGAGAGAGTGTTATTTGTCACTCAGTGGGCTTCCATGACCAGGTGGGAATTCAAACCCTGTTCTCAAACAACTACATAGTGGTGGCATTCTCTTTAATATTGTTAATATGGTGCTATTCAATTGTTAGTCAAGAATACAGTTGCTTGGTGAAGCAAGAGACACAACTCCTTACACTGAATGCTTGTTCAGGGAATTTCAGCAGGTGTCAAATGTTAACAGGTTGTATTACAAACAACACCTGCTGAAATTCCCTTTTCTACACAGCTGTTAAAGATACAGGAGCACTGTCCCTCACTGGCAAACCTAGTCAGGAATAAAGTGTGCAAAATCACTCAACAACTTTAACCAGTGCTACAGAATTCTGTTTCTGCAACAGAATTTCATGCACATGCAAACATACACTATGCAAGAAAGCCCTGCCTCTTGTGTTAAGCCAAAACAGGATTCTGTCCAATACGTATCTGGTAACAATCATGTGAGCATTATATTCACACTGAGCAATTCATTAAGCAGTTTCTTTTAAAACACTCTGCAGCAAAATACCTCACCCACATCAAACTCACCATAAAAAGCAAGAAGATAAAAGGGCTACATGAAAATTCAGATAAATCTTACAGCAAAAGAAAGAGACTTCTCTCTTACCAGAGCCCAGAAAGTGTAGCTTTATCCCCATGGCAACTCCCCTCCTTGCTGTCTTTGGGGAAAAAAGCACCAGGAGAAGAAAGATGGGAAAAGGCTCCCCATGGGCCGCTGTCTTTGTTAGAGGGGATAACACTGTAAACATTGTAGGCACTTTCACATGCTTCAGTGTAGCAGCAGAAGTAGATACATGCATACCGAGTGTACCCTTTGGAAATCCAGAATGCATGGTGTAAGTGACTGAAAAATGCATTCTTTGGAAGTATATATTTGCTCAATGCACAAGATAAACCATAGACTGTGCTTTGGAACAGCTATGTTTCAGATTTTCCACTTCTCTGTATTTTTCAGTGCAGTTCTTCACTCCAAAATGTGAATCCTGAGACGAAATACATTTAGAATTGTTTATGTGCAAAAACAAAGGTTCTGAAATTTTTCCATACACATACTGTTAATGTAGATTTTTCATATCTCCTAATGACAAGTAATGAAGAATCGGGATGGGAGATAGATATAGATATGTAGATATATACCACCAAAAACACTCAGACAGATCAGTCTATTCTTAAGGCATAATAGTTACCAGTCCTTCTTTCATCAAATTGCAATATGATATATGACATGAAACGTATGTGCTTGTACTTACATGTTAAAAAGTAAGAAATACAGTCATCATCCATATGGCTGCATATATGAGGGATATCTAGAAAGTAAAGTTACATGATTTTTTAAAAATACAAAGAATGAATATGTTTTAATAAAACTTGCATGGATTATAGCATAGGTATTACATTATTTTTCCATAAGATCACCATTCAGTTCAATACATTTTGTCATCCGTGTGATGAGTTTTTTGATGCCTGTGTCATAGAAGTCTCCCGCCACCTTTTTCAGCCAGTTCATCACTTCAATTTTCACCTCGTCCTCATTGGAAAAGTGTTTTCCACCCAGGTGGTCCTTCTATTTACTGAACAGATGATATTCACTGGGTGCAAGATTGGTGCTGTGAGAGGGGTGGCTTAAAGCATCCCAACCAAATGGAATCAACAACTCTTGAGTTGCATGAGCGGTGTGCGGACACACATTGTTATGAAGGAGACAGACAGAAGGGAAACAGAATGAAGACACTCTTCTCTAATCTTCACCACAATGCCAGTCAATGAGCTGGCACTGCTCTTCGACTTCAGCTGGCTTCTTGCTACATGGCAGTGATACCAACTTCCCCCATTAAAATTCCCTGCAAAAGCAACATGCCTTGTAAACTTACTTTCTGGATAATTCTCGTATATTGTGTAACCTATCTGTAGGGACTTGCACAGCTTTACCAATGGTAAATGTGTGAACTATCTCAGTTTGGACTAATAGTAACTGTTAATACTTAATAACCTAATTATTTATTCCTGTCACTTTTAACCCACCCAGTAATCTAAGCTCTGTTGATAGTTTATAGGACTGTACATTCAAAATGAAAGATTGCATGGAAAAATGGTATAAAGGAGTAACAGAAGCAGGTAGAGAAAGATTAGTTTCATATGAAATATCCCCACAGTAAAATCACCAGCAAGAAGAGCAACACCATGTAGGTAACTAAAAGCATTAAAATAGTTCAGGGCATTAAATGTCTTCATCTGATACTGAAAAGATCATCACTGTGGTACCAGGTGAGCATCTCTTGAAATATCAGTTTAAGAGAAAGGTCATTACAAATTAAAAGGACCTCTTCCTCATCCCTACCAACTTTACCTTATTTGGTGGAAATCTCCAAAAGAAAGTCTTACCCAATGATCTTCAGTTTCAGATAGATGATGCTAGGGAAAAAGCCTGCTTCAAGTAATGTCCCCAAGCCCTTTAGGTATTTTAATAGAGAAGTACAACATGACCTCTGTACTCATGGGAAATACATACCTGGACTTCATGTGGATATGTGAAACTGATGATAATAGTGAACCCTATTGTTTTCAATGGGATGAACAATGGAGGTACTGAGAAGAGGATGCAGATTTTACAGGAGCCCCTAAGTGAATAATTGAATCCACGAAACTAAGGATAAGTGAAACCATTATATATACTGGTTTGGCTGATATAGAGGTCAGACTGTATATCCAGAATATACTTTAAGGAGTTGGCACGTCCCAACATGGTTAAACCATGTGCTTTATGCCAGCTGTATTATGATATGACCTCAGATTGAATTTTGATCAGTTGTGTGTTGTTCTAAGATCCCTTATGCTGCTTTTCATATATATATTGTAGGTACACTGCTCAATTTTTCATCTCTTCTTCATTTTGTGGGACTTAGATAAGGGCTCACATTCTTCCCAGAGGTGTGGATTAGAAGCTGACAGAACACTTCTGATGTGCTATGTCTCATAAGGAGGCCGAAATAAATTAAGAGGCAGAAGTAATATTTTTAAAAAGTGTTGGGGATGCCTATTTTAGAAATATCACTATAGCATATATTGAAAGAATTTCAAGAGAATGATTAAAGCATGACAAGGCACTGAGACCATAAGCTGATTGTTGCTTGTCACTGCAGGGTTAGGATATGAGAAGTATATTTATAAAAGCCAAGTCAAAATATAAACATTATTGCATACCGTGTGAATATACAATTTATCCATTTCCACAGCTCTACATGGAAAGTTCTACAAATGTAGATGTGTAGATATCTATAAATCATGCTTACCCTCATGATTTCTATGAGTTGAAAGTGCTTCCTCTAAATTCCATTCTTTTAGTTCTAATTACTATCAGGTTTAACTTGGTGGACTGCATGATGTATCTCAGATGTTTCAATTTCAAATCTATTTAGTTTGTATGCAGTTTCCTCTCCCATAGCTCTTTTCTATACCACCAACATATAAATTGGTCAGTCTGGCATTATAGATATAACAATTTCTCGGTTAAAATCTGCATTAATGATGTAAAAAATATGGCTCTTTGAAATGAAATAATTGTCAGCTTCACCCACCAAGATGGACTCAGTGGTAAGTGGTAACTATTTGTCCTTTGTCTTTGTTTTCAAATGTTAGCTGCAGAAACAAAACTAGCACCGTATTGTCGAAGGCTTTCATGGCCGGAATCACTCAGTTCTTGTGGGTTTTTTCGGGCTATATGGCCATGTTCTAGAGGCATTTCTCCTGACGTTTCGCCTGCATCTATGGCAGGCACCCTCTGAGGATGCCTGCCATAGATGCAGGCGAAACGTCAGGAGAAATGCCTCTAGAACATGGCCACATAGCCCGAAAAAACCCACAAGAACTGAGAAAACTAGCACCCTGAGCAACCTCCCCTGACCACTAAGTAGCCACTTACTAGCCAAGGAGGTCATGGCACAAGGGAAGTAGTGGGTATTTTCTTCTGTAATGACCATTAAAAAGTGTACACGGGTATATGGTGACATTACATATGTTTAAGCAGCAGACTTTGAGTCCCTATATCAAGAGAAAGGTGGAATTAAAATAAATTAAATGTATAAAACATCTTACAGTAAAACAACTAAAAATGGTGGGTTCTGCCAAAGTCGTACAGTCTAAAATAAATGTGTATGCACATAAATACATTGAGGGGAAGGAGTAATAACAAATAAAAAAAATGAAAAATAAAATTGCAAAACAAATCACCCATATAAAATGCAAGCAAACAAATCGCAAAATAATGCAGAGCAAGATAACCAATCAATACATGTAAACAAAATAAAGACTGCAAAACAACATTGAACTAAAATCCCCAAAGCATTGGATTTTTTTTTTTTAAAAAAAAGTTTCCATTGAGATTTTTTTTTAAAATCAGGCAACACATGTTCAGGAAGACAATTCCAAGCATATGGGGCCAATGATGAGGAAGACATAAAAATATAGTTAAAATATTTTCTTTGTATAGAATTATTCATAAATCAAAATGGACACAGTAGTCAAGGAATCAGAAGAAGGGCTGCTAAGCCAGTTATGAATGAATGAAAAAAAGGAGCATTAAGAATAAAGGTAGAAAAGTAGTTGTGAAAGGTGGACAGTGAAGAAAGCTAACAAAAAGAGGATTAATCTATTTGAAAAGTGCTGGGAGAGAGTTCTATAGATACTATAGATTTCCAAAAAGAGAAACAAGTCCAAGAACAAATCAGTTCTCAGTTCTCCCTAAATGCCAAAATGGTTAAATCAAGGCTATCGTAGTTCAGACAACATGATTCATTGGAAAAGGCAATAACTTGATAAAATAGAAGACAGTAGGAAGGGATCAGTGAGGGATTGATGTCATCAAAGAAGCCTGGATTTGCAAGAACTAATCGGTGCTGTCAATTATCAGGGCTCATACATTGCTATAAGTTGGAACGAACTTAAGCTAAACAACAACAGTATCACTAACAGTGTCCAGACAGTGTGGCACTGCTGTAAACACAACCAATTTATGGCATATAATTTCCCCCTTTGAGAGAAGCGACCTCATGAATTGTCCATGCCCACATTCCTATCACATGATAGGAACATGGACATTGTGATGCACAAGGATGCTCTTTGTTTTTTCTTTCGTAGGAACTCTCTTTCATAGTAAAGCCACATGAAATTAATTATTACTGGTTTGCCTGCAGATGGTCTTGCACCATTTCCATGCTGCTACTGGTGAGCTTAATGTGATGAGGGGCATTATGGCAGAGATGGAGAAGCGGCCTATGAAGATCATTGTGCAATGGGAAAATCAGGGATGACAGTTCAGCTTAGAGAACCTCCGGGTACTAATGTTGCTACATTTCTCTGTCAGGTTACTTCTGTCTCAGTTTTATGGTCAAATGGAATAATAATAATGATGAATAGTCTGAACATGAACACGCACACACAGTCCTCTCCACAGATGCACCCACACAAATAACAAACAGCTGGCCAGAGGGCTTGGCAGCTTGAGCAATAACTTTGTGCTTTCCAGACCCCATTGCCTTCAGAAAGAACAGTGCCAGCTGCAATCTCAGGCTAGCCCAGATGACATGCAGTGACAGAAGGGGCTTTGGCACACATGTCAGTGTTTCCTTTGCTCTAAGAAAGGCAGCAGAAAGCAGACATAAAATCCTTCAGATGAAACAATAAGATTTACTCTAAAAGGCAATCAGATGGCAGAAAGTGGATTTGACCTGGATGAATGATCTCACTACAAGATTTGAGGAGCCAATGACCTCTAAATTCTGCATTCCAAACCTTTCAGTAGTTAAACAAATATTCAAAATTGGAGTGATGTTTACTTGAGCTCTATTATTCCAACCATGCTCTCTCTATTATATCTACTACATACCACTTGACTGCCAACAGCTTCAGCTACTACTGTGTAGTCAAAAATGTAACCTTTTTTTTTTTTTTTTTTTTAAAGATTTTATAAAGTTTTAGAAATCTTTATTCCACTCTGCATACTTTCCATTATATAATACTGGGTTAGTTAGCAGTAGATTTGGGCCTGTTGTGAAAGGTAAATAGGATAGGATAGATATAGCAAATTCATAGGTGGATAGATAGATAGACAGACAGACAGAACTTGCTGACTGCTAGGAAGAAGGCAATAACAACCTAAGGCATTAAAATATCTCAGCTATTCTATGGAATCTTGATTTTAAATATTTGTGTATCATATGTTGCTCTGCGTTTTTTGTGCTATTTATGCTAATTTCCAATGCTAGTTCATGGCTTCCACATAAGTATAGTAGTGACTCCACCCTGGGTGTATTTCACTTTTTGGGGTTGGGATAAGTACCTTGATAAGTACCTTGAAGAGCTAAAACTTGGAGTTGAGGGCCCTTCCAGATAGGCCCTTTATCCCAGGATCTGATCCCAGGTTATCTGTTTTAAACCGGATTATATGAGTCCGCACTGCCAGATAATCTGGGATAAACAGAAAAGCTGGGATCAGAACCTAGGATATAGAGCCTGTCTGGAAAGACCCCGATTCACCATCTTACTGGGCCACATAGCTAGGAGGTGATCTGGAGTGAGATACATGTGATCAGTGCTAGTGGAGTCCACACAGTCAGCCACTGAGCTGACTAAATGACTGACAGATGTCCACACCATGTGGTAATGAGCTGGTTGGTGGCTGGAAAAATCTACACTGCTAAGTGGCACTGGATGACCACCATTTCTGTCCCCCTTGTGTCCTTGGCTTGGCAGCAACCACCAGGCACAAATAGCTAGTGGCTATCACTCTTTTCGTCTGACTGAAGTGCCAAAGGATAAGGTCTTTGATCACTCTGCTTCACTATGAGCAACAAGTAATGGCCACCAGCAATTTAATGGCCAGTGGTCACTTCTAAGTCAAGGGTTAGGGTATAAGGGAAACAGAAAGTGCTATTATAGTGTTGTATGATTTCCGGGCTGTATGGCTGTGTTCTAGAAGCAGGTGGCATTTCACCTGCATCTGTGGCTGGCATCTTCAGAGGAAAAGCACACAACACTCCAGTAATTCCAGCTGTGAAAGCCTTTGACAATACAACGAGTGCTATTCTCTGTCTCTAGGCTGCTGAGCTTGGGAAAAGCAAGATAATCATGTGAAAAGTGCAGCCAGTTCCAAACCAGAACTGGTCTACATGCTTACAAAGTGCAGGGAAGCTCTAGAACACCCCCTTTTTAAAATGTGGGATAAGTCCACATTAAGCAATCTTGTCAGACATTAGGGCAAATGGTACCCATGTATCATAAGGGTGCCATGGAGTCTATTCACCTTGATTCTGCTTCATTTGACTTATGTATATGGGCCACAAAGTTCATTCACTCCCACCCTGTCTCATTTGGCCCATGTAGATGGACCTATTGACAATTAAGCTACCAGCCATGTCTGTTAATTTTAAAACTATATTTCATGAATAATTTGTTTTTAAAACTAAACCCTCTATTTAGAACTCCAGATATATTAAGTTTTTCATTTCCACCTGTCCCTAGCGATAAAATGGTTTATATTTAACAAACAATGAAACACATGTAATTGAATCTTAATGAAATTTTACTTAATTTTGCTGCTGTTAGCAAAGGAGTATAGATTTATGCTCTCACTTCCTGAAAGGGAAGAAATACTCAGAACAGGTTGTCTGGGTAGGAGAAGTTGAACACCAGCACTTGTAAGAACAAGAGGTCCACTTGGAACTCTCCAGGATCCAGATGAATAAAGTTTATTCTCCCGGTTGATTGCCTTCCATTTTATCTATACATAGTTGAACCTCCTGGCCCACACAGGGTGTTGCTTTTGTTCTGTGGTTTATTCATAGCTATCAGGACACCCACAATGTTACTTTATTCTGTAAGTGAAAGATGGGAAATAAATGTGAGCTAGAGTGGAATTGTGGGTAATGATAGAATTGGATAAAATTCAGATACTTTAAATGTTGATTTTAGTCTGGTTATAACCTTACAGTGCAACCTAATTTATAGATGCCTTGTGAGGGCAAATGGAGTGGGGGATATCATGTTGAAATCCTTGGAAGAAGAAAGAGCTGTGCTTCAGACATCCTCAAACTGCAGCCCTCCTGGTGTTTGGGCTTCCTACTCCCTGAAGCCCTAGCCAGCTTGTTCAATAATCAGAAATTCTGGGTGCTGGTGGCCCAAACAGTTGGAGCGCTTCAGTTTGAGGATGCCTGGCGTACTGTGTAAAAATGGAATCTTTACACTTTCACCACATCAGATAAAGAACATTCATGATCTGAAGCCACCAAATAACCTGATCAATATAGTTACCCATCTCTCTGGTATAGAGAAATTCGATTGGTGTACAACTCCAAAGAACTGGAAAGAAAACATTCATAGAATAGTGGAAGTTAAAGGTAGGATGATTTTTACAGTAATAAAGATTTCTTTAGGCTAGAAGAAACTTGGGGACAAGTTCACTTGAGCGATATAGGACTAACTTTAGTGGACTTTCTTTTCTCACTTCACTACCGTCTTGCCTGCTAATTCTGTCTCCTGTTTCTGGTGCCTTTTGGAGCCCATGTTCTCTTTTGTTCCAAAACCTATGGGTTGAGGTAGCCTTGGTGTGAAGTTCAGCTCTTGACAATGAAAGCACCACAATGAGAAGAATGAAAGAATCAGATGAGACTTAAAGAAAATGACAGGATCAGAAAGAAAGAGGAGGTCAAGGTCACCATGGACTAGAGGAAATGAGAGGACAGAAAAGAAAGGCAGACCCAGAATAGTAAGTTCTGTAACTTTTTCAAACAAGGAATGCAGGGAGAAAAGGACAAATAGTTTGGAACTGAAGCAAGCTTAAATAATGAAAATAGTTTGCTCCTCTGTTCAAACCCCTTAATAATGCTTTTTAAAAGGGGAAACTGAAGAACAAGTAGGCTACCTTGACAGGGTTGTGAGAAAGTTGGAACAGATTCAAGATGGCCTGACAAATGCCTCAAAACACTTTAGAAAGTGATAGAATTCAAATTCAAATTAATAAAATCATATGGTCATAATTACCATGCTTGGGGGGGTGCAAAGGTATATCTGTTGCTGTGTAGGTTGTCCGTCTATTCTCAGTTCATCCTGCAACTATTCTAAGTGCTGAATGTGTGCTGGAAATAGACACGCTGTCTGAGTAGTTGTAGTGCAACTTGGAATAGCCATAAAACCAAGAGTGAATTTGCTGTTTTAGTAGCAGTAGATCCACCAGCTCCTTCTGTACTATACAGTGGAAAGAGCTGTGAAGTGTCACAAGCCTTTTTTTTTTTTTGCAACAGATGAGCCACTGGCAGAAACACCATCCATGACCCTTCTTTGAAATCAGCTAACATTTCAGCTGCAATATTGCCATCTCTTATGTATCCTCTGCAATATTACTCAGATCTAAGGTAATTATAGAGTCAGCATGGTTTAGTGGTTTCATTGTTAGACAGTGACTCTGGAGACCAGGGTTTCTTACTCAGCCCACTAGGTGACCTTGGATGAGTCGCATACCCTCAGCCCCAGAAAATGCTATGACATGTAAGCCTCTAGGTTGCCATAACTTGGAAAGGCACACAACAACAAGATAAATATTAATGATATTTGGAGTTTGTTGTGCAAGCGGTTTTTTGTGTCCAGTTCCTCACAACCTCTCCAGCTGAAACATTCCTAACTGCCTTGCCTTCCAGGTAGAAGCAATTTATAAGGACTTATAAGCCACTCCTTGCTTTGCTTTTCACAGATCATTATATGCACCTGGATCAAGATGCAACATTTTTTAACATCACAAATTGCTCTTTCATTTTTTGGGCTTGAGAACTCATTTTAGCTTAGAAGCTGGTTGAATGGAATACAATGTGTTTACATGGAAGTCTTTGTGTGTGTGTGTGTGTGTGTGTGTGTGTGTGTGTGTGTGTGTGTGTATAAAAGAAAGATGAGGCTGGAGGTTTGATAGTTGAACAGGAAGTAAATTCTAATCAGCTTGTGAAATGTTTAATGAGAGAAATAAAATAATGGAACTGGTAAGAACTATAAAACACTTTGTACACTCAGAGAGATGGCAGTCATGATAAAATGTAAGGCAAGCATAGCAATCATATCAATTAGAATTATATTTCCCAGAATTATATATCACATCTTGAGGGCATTGTTTTCCCTGTTGTTCACACTATTTGTAAAAAAAAAAAAAAAAACCAAGCTTGTATGAAGCTAATAAAATTCAGCATTAAGAAAGATTAATTCTGCAACCAAACCTGTATATTATCCATAAGAACACTCATAAATAGTTTATAGATTATCTAAAGTAATCCCATTCATATACATTTTCCAGTTGTGCATAATTCTACATCTGTTAGTTATAACATGTGTGTGTGCACGTGAGAGAGAAGCTATTCATGGTAGTGAAGGAAAAGTTACCCCACTTTGTCAGTAAAGTACAGTAGCCAAGCTAATTGTTCTGTACAATTTCCATCTACAAGCAGGCATTCAAAGTGTAGTTCTAAAAATATTTGTGTGGATACTTAAGGCAGTATTTTTTTCTGCATGAGAGCATGGTCCTTATTTGTATGCCATTTCCTTCCCTTAGCTGGGCACACAAAACATCAGTGAGCAAAATATTGGGTCAACAGCTGTTCCATAGCAAGTGTGAGCCAAACTGATCTTTAATGGCATTTCTTCCTTCTTCACCCTATGTTTTGCTCATGCCACATAAGATAATATGTATAACTTGTTGAATTTATTCTCTGCACTTCCTTTAAAAAAATATATTTTATTAGTATAACATAAGTAGTAAAGTACAAAAAATGAAAAGAAAATAAAAAGGAAGAAGAAAAAAACACCTCAAATTTAAAATCGCATGAGAATTTAAAACGAGAATTTACTAATATCTCTTGGTTACACAACCTGCAAATTAAGGAATATTATAATAAAGATTAAAAAAAACAGGCTTCAATTTGAAATAATGTAATTGGGACAAAATTTTACAGACAGAGAAAAAGCTAATTACAAAAATTTATAACCAATTATTAGACTGGCACACAGAATCAGAAGTGGTTAAAAGTTTTATGATCACGTGGTCAGAAAATCTAAAATGCCCCATACAAATGAAAGAATGGGAACAAATTTGGACAAAAATATCAAAATGTATCTATGCTATGGACTTAAAAGAAAACTTTCTAAAGATGTTCCATAGATGGTACACAACTCCAAAAAAACTAGGACTTATGTATAAAAATGTAAGCAAGAAGTGTTGGAAATGCCAGGACCAAGAGGACAGTTTTTCCACATGTGGTGGACTTGTAAAGAAGCCCAAAAATATTGGAAAATGATTCATGAGGAGTCCCAAAATTTACTAGGAATTAAATTTGAAAAAAAAAAAACCAGACTACTATCTCCTAGGACTTACAGACTTTGAACTAAACATGGATCACAATAAATTATATTTACATATATTTCTACGGCGGCAAGAATCATATATGTGAAATTTTGGAAATTAAATAAAATTCCAGAAAGGGAAGATTGGATAAGTAAACTAAGAGAAATCAGATATGGACAAATTAACGTTTCTTTTGAAATTAAACTCGGGAAATCCAATGAGAAAGATGGACTGGGCTCTTTTTGATGAGTATGAAAGAAGAATAAACAAGAAAAATAATGTTTAAAGAAGTTTCTTTCTTTCTTTCTTTGGAATAATATTTAATTATAGACATATTCTTCGTGGTTTAAACTTAAAAAAACCCTAATTAATTATTAGGAAATTTATCACAAGAAGAAACAGCTAAAGCACAGAATGGAGGTCATCAGGGTTTTTTTTCCCTCTTTTTATATCTTGGGACGATCATTATTATTATCTCTCTTCTAATTTTCTGACTTCCCTATAAAACAAATGTTCTCCCACTTTCCATGTGATTACTTTTTTTCTTCTTCCTTTTTTAAATTCTCTGCACTTTCAATTTTTTTATTACTTTTAATTCATTTTCTTTTACAACCAGAAACATAAAAACCTAAGTTGGCCATTTAGTTGGGGAAGAAACAATAAAAAATAGTTGACAGAAGTCTTTCTTGGGAAGGCAAGATTCCAGTGAGCTTAAAACAAGCTGTGATAAAACCGCTGTTGAAAAAACCATCACTGGACTCCACTCAATTGGACAACTATCGGTCTGTTTCCAATCTCCCCTTTTTGGGCAAAGTCCTGGAATGTGTGGTGGCTTCTCAACTCCAGGTATTCTTGGAAGACACGGATTACCTGGACCTGGCACAGTCTGGTTTTAGGCCGGGACATTGTACTGAGACAACCTTGGATGCCTTAGTGTATGATCTGCACCGGGAGCTAGACAGGGGGAGTGTGTCCCTGTTGGTTCTGCTGGACCTCTCAGCGGCCTTCGATACCATCGACCATGGTATCCTTCTGGGATGCCTCACAGGAATGGGCCTTGGAGGCACTGTTTTGCGGTAGCTCCGGTCCTTCCTAGAGGGTCATTCCCAGAAGGTGTTGTTGGGAGATTCCTGCTCGACCCCACAACCATAGTCTTGTGGGGTACCGCAGGGGTCAATACTATCTCCCATGTTGTTTAATATCTACATGAAGCCATTGGGAGAGATCATCTGTTTCGGGGTGCAATTCATCTGTATGCGGATGATGTCCAACTCTGTCACTCCTTCCCACCCACTACTAAGGAGGCTGTCCAGGTCCTGAACCGGTGCTTAGCCGCTGTGATGAGGGCAAACAAATTGAAATTGAATCCAGACGAGACAGAGGTCCTCCTGGTCAATTGAAAGGCCGAACAGGGGATAGGGTTACAGCCTGTGTTAGATGGGGTTACACTCCCCCTGAAGACACAGGTTCACAGTTTGGGAGTAATCCTGGACTCATTACTGAGCCTGGAACCCCAGGACTTGGCGGTGGTCGGGAGAGCTTTTGCACAATTAAAACTTGTGTGCCAGCTGCGCCGGTTCCTTGGGAAGTCTGACTTGGCCACGGTGGTTACATCCCGTATAGACTACTGCAATGCTCTCTATGTGGGGTTGCTTTTGAAGATTGTTTGGAAGCTTCAAATGGTCCAATGGGCAGCAGCCAGGTTTCTAACAGGAGCAGCGCCCAGGGAGCATACAACCCCTCTGTTGCACCAGCTTCACTGGCTGCCAATCTGCTACCGAGCACAATTCAAAATGCTGGCTTTAGTCTATAAAGCCCTAAACGGTTCTGGCCCTGCTTATCTATCTGAACTTATCTCTCCTTACAAACCATCTAGGAATGTAAGATCTTCTGGGGAGGCCCTCCTCTCTGTCCTGCCATCTTCACAGGCTCGACTGGTGGGGATGAGAGACAGGGCCTTCTCAACGGTGGCCCCTCGGTTGTGAAATGCCCTCACCAGGGACATTAGATCCGCCCCCACCCTCTTAACGTTTCGCAAAAAAAGTCAAAACCTGGCTATTTGAGCAGGCTTTCCCAAACGCAGGGTAGCTGTTAAACTCTGATCTCAGAATGGTTGGACAACACAACTGGATAATGATTGGTAATGAAATGCAGAGGACGTATTGTTTTTATTATGTTTTATTGATGTTATTTGTAATGAATTTTTATCTATGTTAAATAAATAAATAATCCTGCACACAATTGATGCATAATGGCCTCCTTCATACAACATTACAGAAGCATGAAAGAGTTTCTTGTGTATCATTTCAGTATTGTGCTTTTAATGCTTCTTTATTAGAAGTAATACCGCATCTCCATATACGAACCCACGTGCTCCCTTCGGTCATCTGGAGAGACCCTGCTCACGATCCCACCTGCGTCACAAGCGCGTTTGGTGGGGACGAGGGACAGGGCCTTCTCTGTGGTGACCGCCGACTCTAGAACTCTCTCCCCAAGGACATCAGACAAGCCCCAACGTTGGCAATCTTTAGGAAGAGCCTGAAGACCTGGCTGTTCCAGTGTGCCTTTCCAGATTAGGAAACTCCCTGGCATCATGTCCCTAATGCACTTTGTTAGAGATCAGAATTGTCTGCACATTTCACCTACTTCCAAAAAACCACTATTTACCTCCGGTCAAGTTCAGCACTTTTAAATTTTTGTCTATTACTTTCGGCCCGGCCCTTAGGTTTTTAAATGCATCATGGTGTCATTGTTTTTAGTGTTTTATTGTTTGCTTGATATTTTATTATTTGCTTATGAGTTTTACTGTTATATTTGTATGTTGTTGTTGGCGGCGGCCTTGGCCTTTGTAAACCGCATCGAGTCCTTTGGGAGATTTTACGGGGTATAAATAAAGTTAATAATAATAATAATAATAAAGTATATTTCAACCATAATAATAATACAGTAGTCTCTCGCTTATCTTGCTGGCAGAATGTTGGTTAAGCGAAAATGTTGGATAATAAGGAGGTATTAAGGAAAAGCCTATTAAACATCATATTACATTATGATTTTACAAATTAAGCACCAAAACATCATGTTTTACAACAAATTGACAGAAAAAGCAGTTCAACACTTGATAAAGTTATTCAGTAATTCCTGTATGTACTAATTTAGCACCAAAACATTGCAAAGTATTGAAACAGCTGTGGATCCGGATGGGAGGCAGATTGCATTGGATAATACAGAATGTTGGATCAGCGAAGGTTGGATAAGCAAGACTCTACTGTAATAATAATGGTTGAGGATTTCTGCCTTTCCCAGATCTCTTGTTTTGAAATCCAATGTATAGTTGAATACCAGCAAGAATGTTTGTGAATTCATATTGGTGAATCAATTCTTTCAGATTCACATCCGATGGAAGATGATAGGATGCCTAACACTCAGTTCTTAAACAAGATTGCATGGTTTTAATTTACAGTGATATAAATGTTCTGATTTTCTCCTATTGTGTTCGACATTGAGATCAAAATATACACTTTCTTGATTTTAAGGGGTAATTAATAACAGTAATTTGTTATATGCAAGTAATTTATCAGCCACAAGTAGCAAAACTAAATTCATTTTTTTAAATGAGTGTGTTTTTGCAACCTTCCTAATTATATGTGAAGATTCCATGTGGGCTTTCCTGTATAGGCCTTCTTTATGTCTCTTCAGTCTACCAAGAATCAGATTTTGACTCAGATGACGTAAGCGGTTTTCACTGAATAAATGATTGTGTCTTAAATGTGTGCTTCTGAGATCACCATGTACTCTAAGTGCTTTTTCTTTAAAAGATCTGCCCAAATGAAGCAGGATTGAATGGATTTCTTTTCTACAAATATTTTACTGCTTTCTGATGAAGTCTTTCTGATGATAATGAGAAACTTTCCTTTAACTCACTCGTGTCCTTGACGTGGAGAGATGCGCACGTTCTCATGCACATGTTCTTAAAGTCAATCTGAATAATGATGGAAATAAATGGGGGGGGGAAATAACTTTTAAAAGGATCATGAAAAGATGCTAATGTTGCAATTTAAACTATTTTGAATTTTCAAATGTCCTTCAATTTTTTCCCTAGTTTTTAAAGGTATGGTATTTTGATGTATATTTTAACGTCAAAACATGCTCTCTGCAAAAGTCAAAATAACAATAATCATAAAATAAACGTAAACTTAAACTTAAAATCAAAATTGTTAAAGATGTGGTAGAGACTAGTAACACATTTCCTGGTTTATATAGAAGTCCAGGGTTTGCTTGATTTTCAGGATTTTTATAGTGTTCAGGGTCTTATGCATAAATATGCATGAATATTGTAAATGATACATTGGAAGATTGAAATAAAATTGACTTTAACAAAACATTTATAGGATGTATCTACAAGATTCCCTTTCATTCAGGTCTTTGCTTACTCATCCTTGAATATCCTGTTCCTTATCATGGTTTGCAAAAGGATGGTTGAGCACCATCAGTGCTGGTGCTAATTTGTACTTGTCAAATGATTTTGCAATGCACAACCTGTAAATCAGGTGCCTCCAAAGTGAAAGCATTTAAGATCAAGAACAGCAGATATAAAACCAAATTAACCAAGACTCCTTTCTGGGCTATCCAACATAATGCTAGGAATGAACAAAAATAAATATTCTTTTGCTTTGACTTTTTAATCACGGACTTTTAAATAATTTAACCTCATACAGGCTGAATGAGAATGAACTGAACTGATGCTATCTGTTGGGTTCAGATATTTTTCAGAGGCCTGAGTCGATACACCAGGCATTATTCTGTATCCTATCCTTCCTATTATGATTCCTTCCTTTCTATTGCTTGATCTCTTTACTTGTCTTGATCTCTTTAACTCTTCTTTGGAAAGCTTATGCTGAAATAGATCAATTCTTCTCACTTCTTCCTCTCCCTTTTTCATTTTGATTTTATTAATAATATTTGGAAAGCTCCTACACAGAAACACTCTTGCACAGATTCAGATAACTAGGTTGTCTAATCACAAGGTCAGGGTTCACGTATGAGTCTTTCTCAGCCCTCTCTTCTGTTATTTCTACCTGGGAATGTGAAGGATTTACCTGAAGATCATATATATTTAGACCATGCATTGTCCCATTGGCATAATGACTCCTTACATTCTGCAGCAGTAGAACATCATGCTGCTACTAGAAGGCTTCCCTGAATGTGATACAGTCCTCTTGGATTAAAGGGCTCTAAACAACCTTGGGATGTTGAGAAAAGGTTTAAGGGAACCACATATTGCTCTCAGCTTTGCAAGAACATTTCTAATTAAATAGTGACCAAGAAAACCCTTTGATTGGGTCTTCATAAGTTAATGTGAAGGCACATAATAAGATCAAATATTTATATGTTGCTTCCTAACTGTTCTGGAACAGCTGTTCCAGGAGCTCCAGATGTATTTGCTGTGTTTAAATGTTTGTGTGCAATCCCATGCTTGGGATTTTGCAGCAGGGGGTTTCCTGTTATAATTTGCATTTATAGGGTAAGCCACCTGCCAGTTATAGTTAGGTTCCCTGATCCCGCCCCTTGTTGAGTTTTGGAGGGAAAAAAGCCATTTTGAGTTAGTTCTCACAGAGAAGCCTTTCACACAGGACATAGAACGAAGTGGCTCCTGTAGAAAAGCTTCATCTTTTACAGCTTGGCCGGGGTTATACAGCCCTACGGCTTGGCCAGGAGACATACAGCCACAGCTTGGCTGAGGGACTCCAGCCGGCCATCACAGCAACCTGAACTCCATCTTTTTCCCTGGAGGTCTACAAAGCTCTGTTGAGGCAAGGGTCACTCGCGGAAGCCAGACGCAGTTGGTACCGGGTGCAGGGGCTCCACGTCAACAGAGGCAAGTACAGACTGCCCAGATTAGAAGCTAGGATTTCCCCATCGGTTAGCTACAGTTAAGAAGACAGTGCCTGTTCCTAGTGGACAAGATTGAAAGAGCCTATAGACTGTAAAGAAAACCGTTAAAGTACCTGTTTGTTCCTGTTTATTCCTTAATAAAAGAACTTTGTTGGACTTACTTTAAGCATTTTAAAGACTCTGTTTGGGGGAATCTAAGGGCCTTTATTCTGAGGCAGCCCCGGCGTCCCGTTGGGCACAGAGAATTTATGTCCTGTGTACAGTCTAATGCATAGGCCCAGCGTGCGACAGCACACTAACCCCTCGCTTTTTTGTTATATTGCCTTCCCCCATTTTGTGCTAGACCCTGGACTCCCTTTGACTCTGATTGTGGCTGAGAACTAATGTTCTTTGCATCTTTTTAACTTAGGCCTTGAACACCCTTTGAGATTCACTCAGCCTAGGCTCTGCCTGGCAAACAGCAATGACAGGTCAATGTCAGCTTTATCCAACTAAAAAGAATTTCTTTGGTTTGTTCTGGCCCAGAGCGAGATGCATTGTTCATTCCCCTTTTAAAGAACAAGTTCATTATTTTATCATCTGGCCAAGTCATAAATACTACCAAAGTCTCATGAACATCTAAAAACAGCTGATTCTGTTTGGCATCATAATTTCCCCAATTTCTGTATAGACATCGACATCTTCCATGCTTGCAAATTTTTAGTACACAATGTATCTCTGCCTATCCGAACTGATTCATGTAGGTTGAGGCTCGGTAATTTGTTCTTCATCATCTGTCTCCCTCCTCCCCTTGCTCTATTATTTGTGTTGAATAAACTGTATATCATCTGTTTAAGTTGTACAAAAATAAGAGAAATAAAAACTGGATAATTATGTTGGGGTCTCTGTCCTTGGACACCTTATTCCAGGATCAAATAGTCAGTGAGGTAGTTCCAAAGTATAGTAATTGGAGAATTTCATCCTTGATCTCGTTTAATGGGAACTCAAATGATTCTGGATTTGTGAAATGCATCCTTTTAGGTATCTCTATGCTGTAGGCAACTTCCTATATCACTAATGCGCTTGGAAAGATGATTGACAGAGCAGGTTTCCACAATTTTACATTGCCTTTTGAGTCATAATAGCAGATGTTATGGAGCAATGTCAGGTTGACACTGGGCCTCAGGCATAAGAGCAGCAGAACAGAGATGTCTGTCCACAGTACTTAATTAACTGGCTCTTCAAAGGGACTGATATCTTTTGTAACACTTGTGCATATAATGGCAGCTACTTATGAAAAGCTTTTTGTTCTCTCTCATGCAGACTGTATCCAATCAGGGCAAACATTTATTGAACTTGGTCTGTGATCTTCCAACAGTTAGCAGGTCTTTTCAGAACGAACTGTTTGTGCCCTCTGCCCTTTTCTCCAGCCTAACCATAAAGCTTTCATATCTCAAATGTCCCAGCAGGGAGGTTTTTACTTGATATTCCAGACTGTAGCCCTCTTTTACATCTGCATTTGAAGAAATAGGTCTGACACCCAAATGTAAACTGACTGTCAGTATTACTTAAGTTCAAATACAAATATGAACGACCATCAGAAAAATACCAGTCAGCCTGCTGAAAGAGGCATCATTTCAGTGGATGTGAAGACTACATTTGGCAGATGAGCTGAACCTGTAAAATGAGATTCCAAATGCATCTTATTTTATTTATTTATTTATTTATTTCCGGCGCTTTTACCCCTTACTTCTTATAACTTCTGAGGAAATGTCAGGAGAGAATGCTTCTAGAACATGGCCATACCAAAAAATCTGCAACAACCCATCTTCTTATATTCCAATATATCAGATCAACCTTTAACCATGATATATGTGATGCAGACATGTTGCTATGAGAATTAATGGAAATAACAAAATGTTTAAAATGGTAAAAAAGGAACTTGTTTGACATATCTTTAGCTAAAGTACATTATCCTTAGATGACTTTCTTATCTACCTACATTCTTTTCTCTTTTCTGTGCTCCATTATTCATTGTGCTGAAGCACTGTGTTCTAAGTGGTTTTGACTCTAAAATGTTTGTGAATAGATGAAAAATTCCCATGAATGAAACCATTCAACAGGCAACTTCTCTGCCTATCCAACCCTGATTAGCCCACCAAGTCACCCTCACCAATGTTTTCTCAAAGAAGCAGAAGAATGCAAGACTTGTGAGCTTCCCATAGGCATCTAGATGAACATTGTGTGAACAAGATACTGGAATAGGTAGGTCTTTGGTCTGATTCAGCATGGTGCTTCTGCTGTATTTTTTTCTCTGTGGTGGGTTGTGGCTCTGGAAGTTACGACATGCTTCACAAACACTTCACCAAGAGAAGACATTCAAATTAAAGAACTGAACACACCTGAGAAAATGTGACAAGAAGCAGAATAAGGTAGATGTGAGACACTGTAGCACTGATACTGTAGCACTTCAGACAGCAAACAGTGATGACGTTTAAATAGCTACTCCTGGACATAAACTCTTCCCACAGTTAGAAAACTACTTCCATGGCAGGGAATTCTAATCTTTCTCCTTGAGGTTGCTGCATTTTGCTTGCTGAGAGGGTTTGCTCTCTTTACACATGGATCATTCAAACATGGTATCTTTCACTTGTGATCTGAAGTGGAAAAGACAACTTTGTCTCTTATCCAAGACTCAGAAAAGAGGAAGTAGTTAAGGAGACATGTACTTAGAACAATCTTGGGATGGGGTTTAAATCTTGATCTGGTGATTCCCACTCCAAAGAATCAGTCTTTTATAGATAGTACCATCTTGGATTTTGTATTTCATCTTGCTAGAGCAGGGCAGGATGCTGAGATCTAAATAGATTTATATTCATTACATTTATGTTTATCATTGCCCTCTCCTGATATTGAATCTCAGTGCACAAAAGCAAACTATGGTGTCTCAAACAAGTTCTACTTCCAGTATCTATGTTTTCTCTAGAAATGTTCATGTGTACATCATGAATGGATGTCCAAAGCACATTCATTTGAGTGTATTGATTGAAGAAAGCTGTCTCAAAATGCACAGAAGAGTGAAGGTGTTGGACCTGAGATACCTAAACTGCTTTAACCTTCATGTGTATATCTAAATGCAACAACTTATATGTCAAAGTTGGCCATCAATAGAAGATATTTAAGAAATATAGAAGGCTTTCTTTTACAGTTTTAATCCCCCTGATCTTCTAGAATTCCAGGAAATGAAGTCTAACTATTCTTTACCACACTAAAAGAAGATTAAATATATACCTTTATGTTTATGTATATTTAAATACCTTCATAAATAAAAGCAGAGAAACAAACCTAGGATGTTTTAACTATTTCATTGACTTTTCAGATTGTTTTTAAGCTGTTTTTTAAACTTTAAAGGCAACACTGATACTGCGTTCCAATTGGTAAAACAGAAAATCCCCTTCAAATATAACCGGCCCGTAGAGGAATGGCTGCAGGAAAAAGGTAACACTTGTTAAAGCTTTCATTTTAAATCCATTTTTATTCTAAACCCTCATTTTTAAAGCCTGCAAATAAATGTTTCTTAAATTAGAATCGCCTGCTGCATAAATGACTCTTTTAATTTTCATTATAATTTGTGTCAACTTCCACCTGCCATATGTCGATAAATCATGCTATAATACATTGCTATTAAAACAAAGTTAAAGGGACAGAATTCTAAGCTTATTATCAAAAGGAAACAAGCAAGAAACAAAAATTAAGAAGCCATTTTAAACAAACAAAAAGGCACAAAAACATGTATTATGGCAATTTAACCACTGCATGAACTTTTTAAAAAAATAATATTTAAACTACATTTATATTGAATTATGTTTAGTATCAAATGTGTTTTCTAAAAATCTTTGGAATTCTATTTTTTCAAGCACTTACTTTCAGTTCTTCCCCACCCACACTCTTTTTTCACAGTGATAAAGCTATGGTTTTTCTAATCATTTTAATGTACATAATCTGTTTGGGGAATTTCCTCTGGATTCCCCAAGCTGTAGAAAACACAACATATTTAATATTATATAAATTATTTAAAAAATACCGTTGAGCCTTTTCTAAATCTAAGTGTTCTTCAGACTATGCATTCACATTGTTTCGGTGATCCTTTTCCACAGGGGAAATTTTGCATATTGAAAATAAACTACAACGCACCACCCATTATTGAATGTTATTGCACATGGATAATGAAGGAAACCCAAGTGGATTATTGGAACAGAGTTATAGATACATTTCTGCAACACTAATATTTCTATATATCTATATCAGTAGATAATATTAGTGTGAACCAGTCTGTATTCCCAGATTAGCCATACATTCAGCTGCAATTCTAGAATACACATCTGTGAATAAACCCAATTGGATATAATCAGACTGGCACAGGAGACATGTACTCAACTGTTGTGAATCTATATCTGGATGCAGATTTCAACATCAATATTTTTTCAGTCCCAGTGATTTTGGTGGGGCAATATGTAGCCCCCAGGAGGCAATTTAAATAAGCACATAGATGTTCCAATGGTTTCATAAGACTTCTGCATGTTGTGAAGGTTTTCCAATAGGAAAACCTTTGTTTTGCATCCTGGTGATTTGTTAAAATTAATGGAGAACTTATCTTCAAAGAAAAGGGCAGTCAACGGTCTCACTGATGTCACTTGAAACTTACCACAAGTAAATTTCAAAGTCTTCAGTCACCAATATCTTTAAAGCTCTGTTATGATACTCAAGTGCACATCAGAACATAGGTTTCTTCTCTCAACAAAGTTCTTCTTGCTGGATGACAATTTGATCTTGGATGTCCACTGTTTGTGGAACTATTCTTAGCATGGAAAATTGCAGAGACCCTTCAAAAATATCACTATATATTTGAGATGAATGCAACACTTGAAGCCTTGGCATTTATTGACCTTTACTGTATTGTTCTCCTAACAATGAAAGACCCATTGATCTACTGAATCTATTAGAATTATCTATAGGATGACTAACACATTGAACACATAAATGGGTCAACTCTAGTCAGGACTAACCAAATGATACCAGCTGTTACATTAAATCCTACATATATTTTTCAGAAACTATTGCTGGATCTACACTGCCCTATAACCAAGGATCTGAGTCTATACTTCCAGATAATCTGGGTTCATCAGAAAATCTGGGATCAGATCCTGGGATATAAAGCAGTGCCGATCCAGCTTATAACTAGGCACATTTTTTAGCTCAAAGAGCTTTGAAAGCAAGGCTTCTGAAATGTCCGAAGTCCTTAAACTATCTGAAGTGAAAGAAAGGGCTGATTTCACACTGTTTGCTTCCCTTCATCAAAATGTTTTCTCATTAAATTATCCCTCATTGGAATCAAGTCTTTAGGTCAGAGGTCATTTAGTGTCTGGCTTGGATTTGGAACATCCCTGGGAGCACTTGTCTTCAGCTCACCTTGATATGCTATAATATCAGTAATGACTCCAGGGATTAAGGGAGTTTCTGCTGGAGTTATTCTGGGGTCAAATTTTCTCTCTCTTTTCAACCTTAGAAGAGATCTGATATCTCCAGTGGCTCCTGTCATGCTCTCTTCTGGACTGAAAGGTTGCATCTGCAGCATAATTTAAAAGAAATCATTATTGACAGTAATCAAAATCTAAAACAAATTTTGATTTTTTAAAAAATGTTTTACTGTCATACATTATTTTGTTTATGATTGACATCAACTGTTGTTACCAGGGTTGTTGCTCTTTAAATTATTAGTCTTCACAACCTTTGCCAAAAAAAAAGCAAATGAGACCAAGAAAGAGCTAGAAAGTAGCCTAAATGTAACTGTTAGTCCTTACTAGAATAGACCCATTGAATCCATGGGATCTACTAAGTTCTGACTTAACACATATAACTAGCTGGGCCCAAGACCCCCCCCCTCGATGGACTGTCACCTTGTCGTGGTGAGGGGGCTTGCGTGTTCCGATGAACCTGTAGGCACAACAACTGGAGTCGTGCACTCCCAGGAGTGGCTGCGGGGGAGGTTCCAGACCAAGCACAGTCTGAAGACCCAAAGACCTCAACGGCGGAGCAGGCGGAGGATAACATGGTACATGTTACAACGGCTGCGAAGGCGGAAGAAGGCTGCAACAGACTGAGAAGCCACGGTCATTGTGTTAAACTACATCACCAGTGGAACCTCACTCTGTGAAGTCTGTGTGTTGATCAGTTGTGCACTGACCCCCACACATTAAAAAAATCCACGCACAGGCGTCTTCCAAAGAAAATAAAAACCAACCAACCAAAGTCCCATGGCGATCAGCGAGTGGCGACGGGGGCAGGACTGTGAAATCTGGAAGCCCCTAGTCACAGACTGGCACATGGGCGGTGGGTACGGACTCAGTCGTTCTACCTCAAGGTCCGAGGCAGTTGAGTAGTTCGGCAGCTGTATCCGCGACTGAGCAGCCCTATTGAGGACCCACTCTGCTCACCCCACATGGGGAGGGGGCTAGAAAAGGTGCCCCAAACATAGTCTGCCTCACTCATCCCTGACTGGACTGCCGCGTCCAGTGGGGTCACCACCCTGCGGCCAAAAAAGAAAAATGAACTTCGGTACGTGGAACGTACGGACTCTGATGGACAACAGTGGCAGTGAACGCCCCGAACGCAGAACTGCCATCATTGCAAGGGAGCTGGGATGCTTCAACATCGACATAGCAGCCCTTCAGGAGACCCGGAGAGCAGGAGAGGGACAGCTGAAGGAAGAAAAAGGAGGCTACACCTTCTTCTGGAAGGGACTGCCCGAAAAAGACCAAAGAATGCACGGAGTTGGCTTCGCCATCAGAAATGATCTGGTGAAACATCTGTCCGAAGCACCCACTGGCATCAACGAACGACTCTCAACCCTCCGAATCGATCTTGCCAAAAACCAACGGGCAACCATCATAAGTGCCTATGCTCCAACACTAGATGCTGACGAAGACATCAAGGAGAAATTCTACTGTCAGCTGGACACCGTCCTATCCGGGATACCTAAGGAGGACAAAATCATCCTCCTGGGGGACTTCAATGCAAGAGTCGGGCGAGACTTCGACTTGTGGCCAGGGACCATAGGAAAAGACGGGGTTGGAAACAGCAACTCAAATGGCATCCTGCTTCTCACCAAATGTGCGGAGCACAACCTGGTCATCACCAACACGCTCTTCCGCCAGAAAAACAAGTTCAAGACATCATGGAAGCACCCCCGGTCAAAGCATTGGCACCTCTTAGACTATGTAATCACACGCGCCAGAGACCGCCGTAACGTGCTCCTCACAAGAGCCATGATAGGTGCTGACGACTGCTGGACTGACCACAGGCTAATTCGATCCTCGATGGCTATCAAGATCGCCCCCAAGCGCAGACTCCAAGGAAGGAAGACAAGGCGCAAAATGAACACCCAAGCCCTTCAGGAGCCCTCCAGACGAGCCCATCTCCAAACAGCACTCAAGGACCATCTACCCATAGAACACCCCGAAAATGTTGAGGAACATTGGAACAAACTGAAGACCTCCATCATCCAAGCCTGCGAAGAAACTATTGGATACCAAGCCAAGAAACATCAAGACTGGTTTGATGAAAATGACATCGAGATCCAACAGCTAATTGACAAGAAAAGGAAAGCCTTCCAAGCATGGCAGAGAGACATCAACTGTGCTGCTAAGAAAAAGATCTATGCTAGTGCAAAAGCTGAGGTCCAAAGAAGGACAAGAGAACTCAAGAACATCTGGTGGACAAAGAAGGCCGAAGAAATCCAACACCTGGCAGATACCCATAATGCTCAGGGATTCTTCAAAGCCACAAAGGTAATCTATGGACCAAGAAACCATGGCATACAGCCTCTACGCTCATCAGATGGAACCAAACTCCTGAAGGACCAAAACTCAATTGCACTACGCTGGAAAGAACACTACCAAAGCCTCCTGAACCGCAGCTCCAATGTGGCCGAAGAGGTCCTCTCACAAATCCCACAACAACAAACCAGGGACGAGCTTGCAGCACTGCCTAGTTTGGAAGAAGTCAGCAATGCCATCAGCCAACAGAAGAATAACAAAGCCAGTGGACCAGATGGGATCCCTGCTGAAATCTTTAAAGAGGGAGGATCTGAGCTAACACACCAACTCCACCAGCTCATAGAAAAAGTGTGGGTGACCGAGAAAATCCCAGCAGATTTCAAGGATGCCACCATCATCAACCTCTTCAAAAAAGGGGAAAGAACAGACTGCGGAAACTATCGAGGTATCTCCCTTCTAACCTCCGCTGGGAAAATCCTCGCAAGAATCCTTGCAAACCGCCTCCTGCCCCTCTCAGAAGACACCCTCCCAGAATCCCAGAACGGCTTCCGCCCCTCCAGAGGAACCGTGGACATGATCTTCACTGCACGACAACTCCAAGAAAAATGCAGGGAACAAAACCAACCCCTGTACATGGCATTCATCGACCTTGCAAAGGCATTTGACACAGTGAATCGCAGCGCTCTCTGGACCATCCTCCACAAAATCGGGTGCCCTAACAAATTTGTGAACATCCTGCGGCTCCTCCATGATGACATGATGGCAACAGTTTTGGACAGCAGTGGCTCCCAAAGTGACCCATTTAAGGTGGAATCCGGTGTCAAACAGGGATGTGTTATCGCCCCAACTCTATTCCCCATCTTCATCGCTATGATACTTCACCTTGTTGATGGGAAGCTTCCCACCGGAGTGGAAATAATCTATCGGACAGATGGCAAGCTATTCAACCTCAGCAGACTGAAAGCCAAAACCAAGGTTACAACAACATCTGTTATAGAACTCCAGTATGCTGATGACAATGTCGTCTGTGCGCATTCAGAAGAAGATCTACAAGCCACTCTCAACACCTTCGCAGAAGCATACGAGAAGCTCGGCCTGTCACTGAACATTGAGAAAACCAAGGTGCTGTTCCAGCAGTCGCCAGCCAATCCCTCTCCAATGCCAGTAATACAGCTTAATGGCGTAACATTAGAAAATGTGGACCATTTCCGCTACCTTGGCAGCCACCTCTCCACCAAAGTCAACATCGACGCCGAAATACAACACCGCCTGAGCTCTGCAAGTGCAGCATTTTCCAGAATGAAGCAGAGAGTGTTTGAGGACCGGGACATCCGTAGGGAGACCAAGGTGCTTGTCTATAAAGCCATTGTCCTCCCAACCCTGCTATATGCCTGTGAGACGTGGACAGTCTACAGACGTCATATGCAACTCCTGGAACGATCCCATCAGCGCTGCCTCCGGAAAATCCTGCAAATCTCCTGGGAAGACAAGCGGACAAACGTCAGTGTGCTGGAAGAAGCAAAGACCACCAGCATTGAAGCAATGGTCCTCCAACATCAACTCCGCTGGGCCGGCCACGTTGTCCGGATGCCTGACCACCGTCTCCCAAAGCAGTTGCTCTACTCCGAACTTAAGAACGGAAAACGGAACGTTGGTGGACAGGAAAAGAGATTTAAAGATGGGCTGAAAGCCAACCTTAAAAACTCTGGCATAGACACTGAGAACTGGGAAGCCCTGGCCCTTGAGCGCTCCAGCTGGAGGACAGCTGTGACCAGCAGTGCTGCAGAATTCGAGGAGGCACGAGTGGAGGGTGAAAGAGAGAAACGTGCCAGGAGGAAGGCGCGTCAAGCCAACCCCGACCGGGAACGCCTTCCACCTGGAAACCAATGCCCTCACTGCGGAAGAAGATGCAGAGCAAGAATAGGGCTCCACAGCCACATACGGACCCACAGGGAAATCCATAATGGAAGACCATCTTACTCGTCCAACGAGGGATCGCCTAAGTAAGTAAAAGTAAGTAAGTAACTAAGTTCTGACTTAACACATATAACTAGCTGGGCCCAAGAATTGGAATTAGAGACTCGAGTTAACATCTTGTTTGCTTTCTTATTTCTGGTGTTAACCACTAATAGTTTAAGGTTTAGCTGACCTAGAAGCTCTAAGAGCCTGGGAAAAGATCAAAGTTGAATAAATAGAAGACCCACATGAGCCATCTAATCCAACCCCCTTCCATACAGGAGAAGCACAATCAAAGTACCCCCGACAGATGGCCATCTAGCCTCTGTTTAAAGGCTTCCAAGGAAGGAGCTTCCACTACACTCCGAGGCAGAGATTTCCTCTGCTGAACAACTTGCACAGTCATTTTTTTTTGGGGGGGGGGGGGGTTGCACAAGCTGAAAAAAAAATCCCACTAAGAAAGCTATTAAGAGAGTACATTTGTCCAATGGCTGGCTTATCAAGGGACGGATGAGAGCAGGCAAATAAGGATGCCTCAGCTGGTTGAATGATAATGATGATTATGGAGAAAGTCACACAAATAAAGAAACTGGATGGGATGCTACTGTTGTCTAGTGGCTGTAATGCAGTCATTTTTTTTCCAGATCTTACCTGTGAACCTACTAGTTAGTTCTCAGTGAGACACTATTTTGCATCTTCTACCTTTGTTCTTCAACATGTAAATAATGAGGGTGATCACTAGCCCTGAAGAGATTACTCAGTTGTCTGATGCATCCCTTAATTGATGTCTTCTAGCTCAGTTTCCTATGGAGTCAGATGTTGGAAATTGGGCCTCTGCCCAACATTAAAATGTACCACAATGCCCCAAAGTGATGCCACATCCAGTACGTCAGCCCATTTAGGACATGTATGCAGTTTCCCAGTTCCAGCTACTGTTGATATGTCCACAATCTAGAAAAAAATGAGTTGGAGGAACAAACCCAACCAGGCAGTTTTACCAGACATTCAATCCCAGCATTCAGCTGATACTGAATTGAGGTACTGATTGAGTCCTAGACTGATACAAATATGAAACATATTGGACAAAATCATACATAGTATATCCTACACCAAGCCTAGTGCATTTTCATCTCCCTTGCTATACCGCTATGTCTTGAATGAGTTAAAAAAATGAGGAGTTTCATGTAGCTCTTTTAAGTTACCATGCATAACTGGTACCCATTCATTTTGCATGGGTACATTAATAGATGTGCAAGCTTGCCTCAAATTATTATACAATTTTCACATATTGTTACTAACAGGTACACATATATACACAGAGATACAAACATATTAATAATTATTGACCTAGAACTTCACAATCCGGCTTGACAACAGATGTTAAAAGGTTAAATCGTTTTAGATTAAAAAGTGAATAACTTTCTTTTGCTAATCTCAAATAAAAAGTCCCTTTAACACAAAGGACAATGATAACCTTGCTTTTGTTAAAACCAGTGCATGCCTGATGCTGTGATGAAGCTCATGTGCTTGAGAAACTCATCCTTGTTTTGCACATTGTCCCCTTCTCCTCTGTAGTGTCACTTTTCAGTTTGGTTTTTTATTCCATTGCTTCCCCCAGCCTGAGATAAGCATGTTGAAGCACTTTCTTTACATGTTTCAAATGTTAAAATTCTGAGATTAATATTTGTGTGGATGGTGATCGTGTGATGGTGGTGGTGGTGATGATGATGATGATGATGATGATGAACTGTTAAAAGGCAATCTCATGTGGGATCTAAAAAAAAAACTATATCAGCAATCTTACATATTCCTAGGAAGCATAGGGGTGAGGTGGGAGGTCATTGATATATGTTGTCAGTTGAGAAGAGAAGCTGGTGTAAGCATTTTTGTATTGTTGACCATATTATGCAGTATGTTATAGAAAATGTTTCTATATGATAATGTTTAATATATATATTTTTGAAGTTGTGATTACTACTACACATGGGTATCAGTGGGGGTGTACCATCCATGTGCCCACCTGTCATTTATTCAGTCATCTACACGTGCCAGCCCATCCAGTCATTCATTCATTTCCTGATGCATCAAGAAAGTCTTATGTCAGAAGACCTCATAAAAATGATGAGTGAAAAGCTAGATAGCTGTCAAAATGTAACATGATAAATTGATAGATGCTTAGTTCGGTGGGTCAATCTATCAAAAAGACAAGAGACAGAGGAGCTATCTGCCAGCTATAATGGACCTCCAGTGGAATAATTTACAATTAATGCAATGGTTGAAATTTCGGAAGGTTAGGTGTCCTTGAGTCACAATTCCATCTCTAGGAAGGATATAATTAAGTATTGAAAGGCTGTTTGATTTGTAAAGGAAGATAAGAGGAAATGTAAACCTTTTTTTGCAAGAAAAGTTAAGATTGTACAGTGTGAAGACAAATAGATACAAAGAGGTGAAGCATATAGGATAAATTTACAGTTCAAGTGGATTAATTTGCATAGTCCAAGTGAATTATTTCTGTAATTTTCAATACCAATGCAAGGCCAATTGTCCCATTAAATAAACTACCATATGCACTTTTATTTAGAATCAGAACCCATTGAAAACAATACCATGTTTTCTCAGAAAACATCTGAGTAAACATGCCTAAGGCTGTATTCTGTTGAACTGTCAGTAGAATTGATTCTAGTCATACAAATAAGTCTTGTTTTCCTGTAGGACTAATATTTTAACTACATCTTAACTGGGAAACAGAAGTTATATTCAATGTATTTGGAGCCACAGGTATACAAAAATGACTCAGTGCAAGCATTTGTGGAAAAGGGCAAATATGAAATCAGCCCCCACACATTATATTATATACAGACAGCCCACCAAACTTCTGGGTTTAATTTTTGCAAATCCGATTTGCTACTGTCTCCATTGCTGCCAGATGCAATTTTTATAGGCTTGTGAAGCTGAAAGACACAACACGACTTGTAAGTCCTTATTCAAATGGTGTAGACCAGCAGTCGAGGCTGGGAGATGGAGAGAGATTGGAAGAAACTGAGACATGGAGATTGACATGCTGCCATACATTGACCAGGTGAAATAGATATACATGTAGTACACAGGAACAGGAGGGGTAGATTGAGGAAGAGCGGGTCCCACACAATATGGCCACTTCGGCTACCTCCATGTGCCTCCTGCTCCTCTTCTGTCTCCTCCTTGTGTCTCTATTTCCCCTGAGCAACACTGATAACACCACCAGCTGGAGAACACAAGGCTGAGGTGGCAGCAGTGGCTCTGAGAAATATATTCATTTCACTGTGCAGGAGCACAGGGACTACAGAACAAGAAGGAGGCAGTGGTGAAGCCAATGCCTTCATAGAAACATTACCCGGATCTGCCTCTTGTAATCAGGAAAAGATGAGATGGAGTGGCAGAGGATGGAGAGGCATAGCCTCAGGTTAGATCATGATAATGACATCTAGACTTGAGCACCTCCTCAAGAAGAAGAGATGCTGAGGGATCACTGGCAACCTCTATGCCAGTGATTCTTAACCTGTGGGTCCCCAGATGTTTTTGCCTACAATTCCCAGAAATCCCAATCAGTTTACCAGCTGTTAGGATTGCTGGGAGTTGAAGACCAAAACTTCTGGGGACCCACAGATTGAGAACCACTACTCTATGCCTTGGGTATCATGTGAGGATGAGTGGAGAGGAAGGGAAGGCAGAAACATTAAGTCTCTTTTGCTCAGTGTTGTTGTCAGCCAAGAAAGAACAAGGGAAGGAGCTTTTCAGGCAAAGGTATAGGCACTCACAGCAACATGTTCTGGCTCAACGAGACAGCATGTTAAATCTGGTTGGGAGGGGGCACTAAGAAGTTCATAGAAGTTTATTTAATTTCATGGGGATCCTGTTCCCCTAATCCCTGCAAAAGTGGAAGGCTGACTTGCCACCTCGTCAGACAGCTGGCAGCAGAAGGAGATAGGTGGTGGTCTGCTTCACTGCAAGGTGTGAGGAATCTGGTGCTCATGCCTCACATTGCTTGCCTCACTGGGAGAGTGAACACATGGGAGAAAGTGTAGAGTGCATGTGATGCATGCGGCTTCCCCTCATAGAATGGGTGACATTGGAAGCCTGCTGAGGTGGCACTCTGGTTCCATCCCTCTGCACCCACGGAACCGGCACAACGTCATTTGATAGGAGCTGGCCAGCTCCATTGGTGGCCAGGGCTAGATCAGCCAAATCTAGCCCCCTATGATGAGGTCATAACATACACCATGGCTGCATTGGCTCTGCTGCTCATTATTGCTATATTTGAGGATGAAGATGGGGCTGAAGGAGAGCTATAAAGAGATAGATCATAAGCCTCCAGTGTGAGGTGCTTGGGAAACTAAGGACCCATTTACACCACACAGTTATAGTACTATGATTCTTCTTGAACTGCTGTTGGTATGATCCTGTGAAATCTTGGGATTTGCAGTTTAGGAGGAAATACTAAGAAATCTCAGCAAGAGATCTCTATAGCCTTACCAAACTAAAAATCCCAGGATTCTATAGGCAATTGCAGTTTACACAAAATCATAGAACTAATAGTGTGATATGAATGGCTCTGAGAACAGAAAATCATCACTAGTGACTCCATTTGGAAAGACAACCTTGGGCCACTGCATGGGTCACCTGTGACTTTACATGTCTGCCAACAAGCCTGATGCAGGGCATAATTGGTGCAAGGATCTGGTTCAGCTGCTGTTGACCTCTGTTTTGTGGGTTGGCCCAGATAAAGCAATAACAATGAAATTTGAAGAAAAAAAACCATGAGAGTGTCCAGCCTTAGGCAGGCTCTTGATGAATTTCCTAATACCAGCAGTGCCTAACCCCTAATATAAATGTCCTGCTTTGCTGTATGGGAGTGGAAATATACATGTTCTTGGTATCAATCTTTGGCTTGTTTTTTTTTTCTTCCTCAGCCTAAAAGAACAGGGTAAATCATGAAATAATTCAAAATTCTGTCTGTGTATGTGTGTGTGCATGTGTGTGTGTGAAGTTTTAGGAAATAGCTTGGACCCTGCATCTGTAGCTGCCCTGAAATCAAAATCCATAAACTATTACCATCTATCAGTTTCTGGTTCCAGAATTCTCTGTTTAGCAGTTTTAGATATGAAAAGCTGCTTATCCAGAATACAGGTTTGCTCTAGGCTCATGTCCAAATCCATCAGAGCATTATGAACCAGATTAATGCATTCTCTATTGCAGTGGCTATTCTGATGTACAGGGTGGTGGGTTTTTGTTGTTATTTTTAAAGATTTCCCCTGACATTTTATCAATAGGAAAACAAGATAATATAGATATTTAGGGATGGATCTTAAACTAAATCAAATGTGTACAGATGTAAACTGAATAGTAAACCTGATAGAATATCTCCAAGCAATGCTGGCCTCTTTGTTTATTGGTTTAACTGTTATAATCCATAATAAGGGACTCACAAGCTATATCATTCAAATGCATATGGCCACAGCACAGTGAGATAATAAAGGAGGGATTGTTGAAAATTGAGAATATCTTGGAAAAAAGAAAGTTGAATTGCCTTATTTTTAAGTTGTGTTCCTTTTTTTAACGCCGCGAGTCACTTTGCATATCAATCAAGAGATAGAAGCAGGATATAAATAAACAATAATATGATAATTTAGCCCATAAGAACAAGTTGTGTAGAGTTAGCCAACAGCAAAAGCAAGAGGTCTGACATGACATATTTCAGCTATGCATGTTTTCTCTCCACATTTTTCTTTCTTTTTGCCCATTGTTTTCCACGTGGTCATTCAAGCAGAGATCCTTCATGTAGGAATTTTCTCTTAAAAACAGGTCTCCCTAGAGAGATGTCATTGTCCTTTTAGCAAACATATATTCAAAGCTAGTGCTGTGTTCTAAACTGGAGCGGTGCAATGTGTTACTGGCCTTGTCTTCAGCCCTTGCACTGAAAGAACACATGTCTCAAAAGGAAAACACAAGGACCTTGGTCAGTTTTCTGTGAACTGAGTCACCTTCCTGGGAGGAGTGTGGCTAGCATATTAGAAGTAGTGATACACATGTCATGATCACATAAAGTCAAATAATAAAATAAAATAGGCTTTCTATTGAAACTTGTGAATTATTTTTATGCTACCCATCCTGGAATCCCTAAATAGGCCAAAGTCTCACTAGGTTGACTTACAGGCAAAACATAACTTTATCAAGTTCTGCTTTCATTCAATTCCTCATAAGCTTACACTCTTAAGGATTTCCTACCAACTAACTGGGAAGAGCAGAAATTCTTCATGAAACACATTCTGATCTATCTTTGATACTATTTGCTCGGTCTCCTCCCTAGCTTTTCAAACCAAATTTATCTAGGGCAAATTAGGTTCTTGGTCCACACCATACTTTCTAGAAACAAGCCATTTCTGATTATTCAGAGCAGCCACACTCCATTTGGGTCAAGAATTCTGAAAGGAAAATTCATCAAGTACAGTTTTTCTTCTTTAAAATCTATCACTGCTATAAATAGAATTGACATACATATATAACCGCTATAACTTGTCCATCTTGTAGTAATCTCCAGTTTGGGTACAAGATTTCCTCCTGTCTTCTCAGACCTCTAAAGGAATGGGGAGTCTGTAATTAATGGAATACAACTCCTCTTCTGCATTTCACATAGACGTGCTCAGCTGGAGTTGAGACTCAAGCTAGCATTCCTCTGCCATGAGCAGAAAAGTGAGGGAAAATCTAGGTAAAGTCTAATTTCCAGAAATGAAGAAAGGAGATCATAACATTGGTTGAGGTGACAGAATCAGCCACTTTTTAGTCCAAGAAAAATAACAAAATGAAAGCCCTGGAGTTACCTCTTTGGCTATCTGGATATTTAGTCTTTGAACTACAAAGGAAAGGATTGATATGACCTCAAGAAAGAGTGGAAGAGAAGCATAGGTAAGGTCACTGTCTCCAGTTTTGTCAGCTTTCCTTACCCAGATCAAAAGGCCTGAGGGAAAAGAAATACCTGTCAATATATACTATAAAGGCTGGTTAAGCTTCCTTCAGCTGTCCAAATTTGGCTTTCAAAGACTCTGATTAGCTTTTCTTACTAGGGGAATTCCTCCCATGCCCTCACAAACATACACAGAACGTTTGTCTTTTCCAGTCCTTGACAGTTTGTCTGAAATGCATCTCCTTACATGGACTGCATAGCTATTCTGGGCAAAGGCCAAAAAATACTAATAGGGACAATCTTCTTCCAAAAGTAATGGCAGAGCATGATATGTCAAAATGTTTGCCTCCAGTTTTACTCCCCTTGCTAATGCCACCCCATGGTACGGAGTGGTATGGATGTAAAAAAAATGTTTTAACTGTGGGAATTGCACTTCCAGAAGAAGGAATTTGTAAATGGGATTTTATGGCCCATTTTAATGAGAGCCCATCATGTGATAACTATGGCTATCATGTCATTATTTGAAAAATAATTGCTGTGAATAGAAGTCTGTTATTATAATCATCTACTATCTAATAATGGATGAAAAGAAAGATTACAACGAGTGCAATTATTTTTATATAAAACCATTAAGCCTTGCCAAAACTGCTATTCTCCCACATATAGATAGCAGCAATGTGCCATTGTTGTAACAATGTGTAAGAAATTCACATCATGAGGAAAGAAATGGCTAGGATCAGCCCAAAGAAGGAACAGGAGAGGAGTTCACAAAATTAAGGTTTTGTTGTTTTCTGAGAGAACACTACCTCAACCCTTTCATTTTTAAGTTGTTACTTTTGCATCTGTTACACAAAACCATCTTGCTAAAGTCTAGAAATTTTTTTTGCAATGGCAGTGGTGTGCACTGAGGGATGTGCACTTCATGCTGTCTCATACTCTAGGCATTTCACATACACATCCAATTTTACTTGGTTAGCTAGGGTCCTCCTTGGGGAATAGGAACTCCTTTCAGATACATTTCTTCTCTTGTCCCCATTCTCTTCCCCATGATCCATCCTGTCACCATTAGATGATGCAACACCGCATCACCACTTGACTTCGAGACCTGCCACGACGACAAAAATTGGTGAGCTCCCCCTCCTATTCTGAACTGCTTTGACCACTGGCTATGAGGGAATGGAGAGTGGGGTCTAGGCTCTGGCTTGCTATATGATGGCGTTTGGCATTGATAAGAGTAGAGTAATGAAAGAAAGTGGTGAGTGTGCAGGGATGAAGGGCAGGGAGGTGGGCAGGTGTGAGAAGCTGTGAGAAGAGCTAGGTTGAATGAACCAAAATTGGTGCAATCTGCTTTGCTTTCAAAAACATAGCCAGTGTAATTCCATGTTCGATATCCATTTGCATTTAGCATACTTTGAGAGCTCAAACTTAGGCAAATGATATAAAATAAGGCTAGGGTGAGTTCACATTACTGGGGTTTATTGTGTGAAAATTGTAGCTGTCATATAATTAATTTAATATATAAAAATGTGGTACATATTTCCTCATCTTGACAGTGTCCTGTTGATGATGGTTGAGGGACAAGAGAGAAGTGGGCATTACCCTTTAAACTAATGGTGTGAGCTCATCTTTTATTGTATTTTGGAAAAAGAACTAATACAAATTTGTGGGGCCCATGCAGTCTTCCTGCTTTCATTGAACAAGAGTCAGGAAACAACATTTTGATCTCAAGGAACTCAGTTAATTTGACCATATTCCTTTCAGTAGCTCATGGGAAGGTAGGTATCAAAAGCAGGCAGTCATGGACGAAATCCGCTTCCCTAAAAATATACCCCATTTTCTCACACTACATGAGAAGTGGGGAGAGTGAAATCTATTAGATACATTCAGCCTCTAAATCTGCAGTTGTGATCTGGAAAGGCGCTAACCCCCCTCATAATATTGTCACTTTCACCATAGCCCCCCCCCCCCCTTCATGATAAGGTATATTTTTTCATTAGCAGAAGTGACTTCCAGTCATTTCTTGTTTTGATCAAGAACTTTTCCTGGGAACAGAAGAAGGGAACAAAAACATGGCAAAATAATTAATCCATCCTCTGTAGAAGGCACAGGCAGTAAGCAAAAAAAAAATACCTCCTCAAATTTGAGGGGAGGGTGAAGTTATAAAGGGTATGACCCTCTAAGACCTGATGGCAGGTACATGCTCCTCTTAACCTTTGCCCCCTCCTTGTCCTAAAGAAAGAGAACAGGTTTAGAAGAAATTCTGTGTAACAGTGAGATTTACATTGGGTCTTTAGTGGGGATCTGGTTTAATATCCTCAGACCCCATCTTAAAATGGCCTTCAAGGTGGACAACTTGTTATTGGCCAAGGCTGGGTGCATCATCTGTTGGCAAACCTGAATCTGAGAATGGACACTTCACATTGAGGTGGGTGTAGGGGATAACAGGCAGGGGTCTACTAGAACATTCCCTCCTTTTCAATTGTTTATGTGGTGGAACCTTTTTGAATGGTGTAATATCCCACCTGATGTCTGAAGTCATATATCCAAGACACAGTTGTGTTTTGTGGACAAAAATGAGCACTGTAGATTTACTTGTGTGCAATAATTCATTATGAATTTTTCTTTTCCACAGCAGAGATCATCCAATAATAGTGTTGATTTCAAATATTTATTATAACTAGATTCTGATTTTTTCATCCTTAAGTGTAGCTATTATAGGTTTTAAGGAGTCATACATATGTTCATCTCTTGACACATATCTGTGTTTTTCATCCTTTGCCAAATCATAGGACAGGACTTAATTTCTGCTCTGTCCATTCAAGGATCCAGGTTTTTGTTTTGTGGGATTTTTTCTTTACATTCTGGAGTAACTAAAATCTAGGGAGGTTTTGATATTTGGATAAATTCTTTCTCAAGTTCCAAATTAATGCAGCACCTATTTTCAGACAAGTAGTGAGTTGGATGGAAAAATTTGGAGTGAAATAAGATTTTGGGCAAAAAATCTCTTGAATGCAATTCTGTTTATCAAGAAGATCTGGATCCATTGTTTTGTTGCTCAGGCTTATCATGTGTGTAACACATCAAAACAGTTATTTATAGTACTGCATTCCTACCATTCAACCACCACAATTGCCACCACCACTGTCATCAGGAAACTTGTTCTGATCTTCAGTCCATTTCAACCAGGACTCAACATAAAAGGGATTTGAAAAAGCAGAATTATTCCTGGCAATAATGTTGTTCACCCCCTTCACTTAGGACGACAGTTAACGATCTTCAACACCCAGGCGCAAATAGCCATTGGAGGAAAAGACAGAGGGCGTCTCTTCCAAGGCCAGCTCTCCGGTCTCTATTATAACGGTCTAAAAGTACTGAACATGGCAGCAGAGAACAACCCCAACATCAAGATCAATGGAAGCGTCCGGCTCGTTGGAGAAGTGCCGTCCATCTTGGGAACAGCGCCTACAACATCCATGCCACCAGAGATGTCTACCACTGTCATGGAGACCACCACTACTATGGCCACTACCACAACTCGAAAAAACCGTTCCACACCCACCATTCAGGTGAGTCATTTGATTTGTACATACCCTGATTTTATTTTCTTTATTCTTTGCAATATTTGTGGTTTTTAAAGTTTCAAACAGCCATAAAATCCAGTCGAGAATTTGACCTGTTTTAGATTTGATATGTTTTCTTCTTGTTGTGGGTATGAAATAGCAGGGACAGTATTTTGGGATATCTCTGAGGACTCCACTTTATGTTTATATGTATGGTGGACAACTGGAGTTGAAGTGTGTAATTTGAAAAAGAGTGAAGGACCAGGATTGTATATCCTAAAAAGGCCAGTAATGGCAATGCTGATTATTGCTTTTCAAGTGTGTTTCTTGATTATTGTTTAAGATTTTGTCAGAGAGAATTGCAGTGTTCAAGGTGAGTTGTTCTTGAACCAAGCTTTAGACAAACTAACATTAAAGTGGGAATTGTCAGACAGTTGCTTCAAAATTCAAGGATCATTCAATCAGATGCTTTTGTAATGCGTAATGGCCCTTATTGTCAAGCAAGCATGCATTTATGTTCTTACTATAGCCTCATTAAGCCTGTAAGAGGCTACACAGATTTTCAGTGTGTCTTTTAAATAATAATGGTTGAGTAATTACTTATTTTAAATTGCTATATCTTGCTTTTCCAGTGCAGTATACATTAAACTCCTAAAACAATGAAGCAAGCAGTGTGACTCCCTTCATCCACCATATCTAGGAAAGCTCTAAAGCTTGGTTTTAATTTATTTATTTATTTATTTGATGCATTTATTAACCGCCATTCTCAGCCCATTAGGGCGACTCATGGCGGTGTACAATACATATAAAAGACAATTTACAAAGAGGCCAATTACAACAACATATAAACTATACAACAATTACAGACTACACTAAAAATCCGCTTCGTCTTATAGTGGAATCATAACCAGTCTCGTATTCCTTGTTCCATTCCAGTCATTAATGAAAAAAAAATAGATGTCCTCTTAAATGCAGAGTGTTTAGACGCCACCAGTAGAGGCTAATGGCTTTGATGTGAATGGAGTGCTGAATTTGAAATTTAAAGGAGACATCAAAAGTGATGAACACATTTTGGGAAATACCCCCAGTCTTCAGGAACAAGAGGTTCCAGAGGTGACAGCAGGGGTGGGGGTGGGGAATGAGCACCACAGAACAGGGTTTCCCATATTTTGTCACCTTATGAATTCTTGGAAGTACAAAGTAAAGGGTCTTTGTGGAACATTTCTAATCTTGAGCTGAATTATAGAAAGAATTTTAGGAACCTGCTCCCAAATCCAAATCCATTTTTATATCTTAGAACAAGCATTTTGAATTCTGAATAGAAGTAAATAGGCAATTAAACTAAGTGAAAGAAAATAGTAGCAGGGGATAGGTAAACATTCTCCAGAAACATTTTTTCAAAACATTCCTGCAGGGAGGACTGGAACCACCACAGAGTGGCGTATCTAACCATAGTTGATGGTATTCAATGCCTCTGAGAAATGCTGCAGAATCTATAGGGACACATTCCTGCTGTCTAATTCCCAGAGGCACTTATCAGTCTCAATGCCATAAACAGAACAGATGCTATTAGGGCAATAAATCTGCTTAGGGTTTAGTCTGAACTTTAGAAGTACTTTAAGAAACGTATCCAATATGCTAAATAATAAATAAATAATGTGCTTCACAAAATAGATTTAGTACCTTCAATAGCTCTTTCTAAAGTTCAGCCTAAAAGCTACAGAAGATTCACTCACCTGTTCACATGGGAACCAGACTCTCCCTATTTGTGTCCATAATATACAATGACACTTACAGAAGTGGTGCAACCTATTTCCCTCTGGGATGCAGTTTATGGAGATTGTCATCATGAGTGTCTACGCCACTCTGCTTGCCATACCTATAGCTCTTTTGCGTAATGAAAACCTAGGTGGCTGTGAATCAGCTCAAATTATTGTTATTATTATCCCTAAATTACTGCTAACTTCAAATGAGTCTGCATTTTATAAAGTCTTCAGGCAGAGTCATCCACATCTAATTTGGGTTGTGAATCACTGTGAAAGATTTGGAATGTCTTTCCTTATTTGGATATTCTACATGGTCATGAAAAATAAAATCATAGGCTGGATTCTGCTCTTAGTTCATAATTTAATCAAACTCTGTAAAATTTTATTAAGCTCCTTCCAATTATATCAGTACCACCCAACCAAGTTTATTCCATTTAGTGAAAGAGCCCCATCCAGATGTTTTCTTGGAGGTTTTAGCATCCTCTACATGGGGACTTGCTAAACCTAAGACAGTCATTATGTTCTTTAAAAAGCATCGGGATGATTTAATAAAGTGTAGACTGGTCTCTAAAAACATGATTAGAGCAATGATTTCCTGGGTGCATCCACGCTATAATGAATGGTCTCATCTTGACTTATATTAAAGCAATAACTCTTAATACTTCACTCTTTCCCACTGAAAGAAAGATAAAAGTCAATATGCACTTCCATTACAATTCTCTGTTTGTCAAGAGCAGGTCAGTTTATTGCTGTCATAGAGCACAATAATTCTTTCTTCCATTCATTCACCCTCTGTTGCCTGTTTTTGGTCAAAAGATATTTAGCCACTTGTGCTCCTTCTACTTTTATCAATTTTATACTAATCTATGCAATGCTTTTGAGATGAAAATTTAAAAAACCAGTAGAGTTGTTCAGCTCTATCTGCACAACCTGTATTGTGTGTAGGTTCAGCATCATAAAGAAGCATACTTGGGGAGCTGCTAGCACCCAGGGAGGGCCAATCTCTGAGATCTATGTCGTGCTCCATTTTTAAAATTTACAGAGGATATCTCCATCTTTATTTCTCTTGGCATTCTAGTGCTAAGTGGATTTGAGTTCCAATTTGGGATTTTATGCCAGGACTCTGGAGGTTAATATATGTTGGTGATGTTGGAGAGGTGACTTTCATTATCCTTTTGACAGACCAACCACTCCTACATGTGTGCATACATACACACAAACTAAAGATGGAGATAATATTTGGGAAAAATGTTTATCAATGATCAGTAATATGTATCTTGAGTATAAAAAAATCTGATGAGAAGTCCTGGACACTACAGGAGGGGAATTCAGCTGTTCATCTGCTTTGTGAAGATGGAGAAATAATGTGAACCTTTTTCAGATCAGGATAATCCAAATTGAACTTTGCTATGCACCTCTTCCACTGCCAATGAGTGCATGCTTCAGCCAAGTATATATAGACCCTTTCCCTTGGCCAATAACTATTTATAAGGATTCATGGGAATCCCATTGATTCTTCTCTATTTGGCACAAGGAGGTTAGGATAGGGAGGGTTTATGGAGACATAACAATCATGAATTTCCTCCATAACCCCTTCATATGTCATAACTTTCCCATCAAGAGATTGCAACATATGTAGAAACAGGGCAACATATAAATATGAAATAATTCTTCCACCTAAGATATGTAAACAGAGCACATGAGAATGTTAAACAAGGCTTTGGGCTGCCTTAGCTTGCACCTAATGAGAGATTGTTTTTTGGTTTCTTCTTCTTCTTAATATATTTAATATTTTAAATGAAATGGTAATTTAGGCTCCTTTGGTTGAAATAATACCTAGCTGATTCTTTGGAGACAATTAAGAATGTCAATAAATACCTGATAATTCCTTGTTTCATTGAATCATTAAATGGATCTCTTCATGCTTCTGACAGGCTAACAGTTCTGTGATCAGGTTTAGCTTAAGTGGATTGTATTAAAAAAAAAACTTCCGATGATATACAACCATAATCTATTTGTAACTACAGTGTGAGGGACCATTCTTTGCTGATAACTGTTGTGGTCTTCTAAATTAGAAAGCCTGTGCATGGTTATGCCAAGAGAGATTAGTGTAACAAAAATTGTTTTATCTACCTGGGATTTCATGACTTATGTGTACACTATTTAATGAAACACGCCTGTATCAGAATGACTAATAGAGCTGCTTGCTGACCCTGAGAAAAAATGCTGCTTTGACCTCTTCACACATGAGTTTGTTCTGCATTTGAGCTCTGGTGTTTTCAGAAATGGCATGTGTTGCCTTAAATTACTCTCACAGACCTCAGCCCCGACACACAAGATTCGCCTGTATTAACAATACCCTCATTGGGAATTCCACTTTGCCTCAATGCTATGCATTGAACACCGAGGCATTTGACTGCCATGCACTTAGACACTTAAACACTTTTACTTTTAGCTCCAGAATGACATGGGGTGCAGGCTGGGTCTTGACTAGGGCCATAATGCATCCCAATGAGGGAGGGATATTTTTCCTTAGGCAACATCTCAACAGAAGTCTTGTTTCTTTAGCTGTGGGTTTTGAACTTTGCTTGACCAGCTTTCTTAAGTAGCCAAAGATCTTGCCTAATTGGCCATGCCTGAGGTTGATAAAACAACAGATGCACTTCTCAGTTTTAGTTACCTGTTTAGTCTGCTTCTACTCTGAAAAATACTTAAAGAAGAAAAGTAACAACAATCATAACAATGGTTTCCTGGGCAACATTCCTCCCCCCCCCTCTTCCTCATCCTCATTGTTATACTATTTATGTATTTATTTCTCAAGTTAAATACCACTGCAGTGCAAAGGTATTGATTATTGAGCTGAACTATTTATTACAAATCAATCCATAAAGAGGATTTGCCAATGTCACTAAGCCTGCAATGCCCTAAATCCAAAAGCAAAGTCCATTTTTAAAAAAAATAACATTGTCCACCAAAATCAAGAAATGGTCAAACGAAACTGGACAAATGCAACATAGAATCAGATCAGTTGTAACTTTGTTGAGTCAAACTGTAAATCAAGCAACTCAGATCAGAACTGGAGTTTCCTGCCACCACCACCATTAGATTGCAGCATACTTAGTGAATAATTTAGAATATATGCAAAATTATATAAGTGGAAGAAAGATTCCCATCTTTTCTCCTTTAAGCCTCCTGTATCGCCTAGAAGAGTCACTGGCAAACTTCAACCCTCCAGATGTTTTAGACTTCAACTCCCACAATTCCTAACAACCAGTAGGCTGTTAGAAATCATGCGGGTTGAAGTCCAAAACACCTGGAAGGCTGATGTTTGCCCATGCCTGGCCTTAAAGCATCTCCAAATAAATTATTGAACATTGTGGACTGTGCCTTAAAATCTGCTGGAGGATTCTTGCACTGCTTTTATAAGTTCAACCTGACAGACATACTGCAGACACTCACTATGCTGGCCACTACACTCACAACAGGAAGAAAATAATGTATGTAAACAGGCTTAAAGGAGCATATCAGTAATAGCTGGCAACCCCCCCCCCCCCCGACAACCAGGAATATCGGAAACTATATGGACATTTGATTGGTACCTGAGGCATGTTTACTAGGCTTGTGCAGCCAGGATAAACTGCTATCTGTTTCAGTGTCCCAGATTGGGGAGGACAGAAATCAGTTTTTGATCCGGAGAGCTGAAAGATTTGTTTTTTATCCAACCCATTGGTGGCAACAGGGGGGACTTCCCAGGCTTTTCTTCCCATCATTTTAGGCATTGTTTGACCACATATCCTTCATTATGACCAAGAATTAAGATACCACTCTTTCTGCGATCCTTTTCCTTCTGTCTATAGAGGAGACTTGGATTTAATGCCTCACGCAGCTCTCTCTCTGCAGGAGGCAGTTTTCCAAGGCATTTTAAGGGGGCTTCCCACTCCCAGGGAGGAAAGAGGGATTGACCTGGAGGTACCTTGGGCTTCCTTTAAAAAGCCCTCCTGTCTCTTTTGATTTGGAGGCATCAAAAAGCAGAATTGGCTTCTTTGAATGCCCCCCCCCCCCCCTTGTGCTTCAATTTCCTTTCTACTTCCAAATCAAGAGAGAAGGCAGGGCTTAAGAAAATTCACTTCCTGGGATGCTTTTCCTTCTGGCAGCTGCCTCCCACCCCACACTCCGTGTGTAACCAAAAGAAACCAACAGCAGGCAGTTTTTGACAGCCACTGTTCTCTTGTAGATGATAAAAAATATGTGGTGGAGCCCATGCTGTTATGGGCTTTTGAAAAAGCCGAAGGCAAATTACCAAAATGAATCTGTTCACAAGCCTAATGCCTACACTGGCCACTAAATCTGCAGCCAGTCTGAAGCATAAATGATACAGACTGGTCCCAGACACAGCCAGCTATGCATGACCAAACCAGCTGGGGCTCCATGTTTGCATCACATGGTCTAGGTTGATCAAGACCTCATTGAACCTGCTGAATCTTACCCTCTGTGATATTGCTGCTGCCCCATCCAAACACCAAACTCCTGGACTTTGTGGGTGCCCCATTCTGACATTAGCAGAGGCACCCACGTGACCAGGAAAAAGGAAGGAAAATTACCCCTTCTTTCTTGCTGGTCACAGCAGAGACACACACAACAGCCAGGAGCTTGAACAGAATTCTGAATCTGGCTCGGAGCAGCAGCAACACAAGCATGTCCCATCCCCTTTTCCATGACTAATAAATGCAGAGAAAGGATGGTCAGCTGACATATCTGCACAGTGGAGCAGTCTGAATTGGACTTGATCCAGATATCTAGACTGCTCTGATAATTCCAGGTAATTAAAAAAATAAAAATAGGAAATAACACTACTTAAGATATCACAACTTTGTTTGACATCTTAAGTAACTTCATTACTTTGATATCTTAAGCCTTCATTAGCTTTTGAAATAGCAGAGTTTTCTGCCTTTTCTATCCTTTTTAAAATTTGAGATCAATCCCCCCAAAAATATTTATGGTGCTATGGTTTTAAATCTGACTGGATACCTATTTTCTGCATTATCTAGAAATTTATATCTTTATTATTACATTATAAGAAACCACATGTGTAGTTACAATACCTCATGTAAAGACTATACCTGCAATGAAACTTTTTTTATATATTATTCCTTGTTTGTAAGATTATTTTCTTTTGCATGAGATTTGGGGCTTAGAGGTCTCGGAATATACAAATCTCGAGATAGCACAAGAGTTCAATCCTTTTTGATGTCAAAGTTAGAAACCCTTAAAAAGGGGGGGGGGTCGCTCATGGGATATGGATGAAAAAAAATGGTTATACCAGCAAATTCAGTCAACATGTGATAAGAAATGAATAATAGAACTATGTGCTTTACAATGCTACAGGACTAAATGCCATGATAATGTGACATTCTCCTCCCCCCATGGGATAAAGTCCTAGGTCTTTGAAAGCTTATGTTACCAACTTTGTTCTCTCAGTTAGTCTCCAAGGTGCTATGAGATCACTTTGCATACTGATATTCCAGACTAACAGAGTTGTGCCTTTGGATGGATACGCTTAGTTTAGGTTACATGCCATAGGAGTTTTGATCAAGACATTTCCAGAAGACATTGTTCTAGGAGGACTTCTCTTCCAGAAATGGCTTGTTATGAAACGCACAAAGATTTGTCACTCTAATTAGCCCTAACTGTCAGGTAAAGAAAGATCTACTTGTCTCCTTCTGCAATTGCCAAAGTACTCTTTCCCTGTCTTAGAAAATAATTTTTGGAGAACAAAATTGCCCTCTAATTTACTCATTCCTTGTTATGGGTCTCCAGTGACATTTTCATCTGCTGACAGAAAAGTGCTTTGAAAAAAAGCTTGAAAGAGCTTGATTGGCTCACCTTTCAGGTCTTACTACACAAGACTATTCATGTCAGATTAAATTGTATTTTCTCCCCTTAGTAGTCCTTCTCTTAAAAGTTATGTCCTTTACACACACACTCACAGACAGACAGAAAGCCATTCTAGCCACAGACATTTTTGCTGATATACCAGTTTACTACTGTGGTTTGGTCTGTAGTGAAGCCATCATCAACCAATCTAATAAACAAAATCTGTTCCCATAAGTATGTTATGTGGGGAATAATAAAATCAAGTAGATGTAGCTTATTCTTGATCCATCTTTCCTTATTCTATGGGTTGCTAGAGGGACATTATATTGATGGGTGTCCTGTATGCAGTAACTAAATGAATAAGTTAAATTGATGCAGGTTTACCAGATGGGGTGGAAAGAATATTTGAAAATATTCAAAAACTAGTTTTTAAAGGATGAGAAATCCCTTATTAGAAGCATAATAAAGAGGTAAAGATCTTCCTAGTTCAGGACTTTCTTTATGCAAAAAAAAAAAAAAAAAACACCTGCACATAAATGGCAGAAATCAGATTTTAATTTCAGAAAATGTTAACAGGAATCTTTCTGTGCAAAAAAACAAACAAAAACAAAACGGCATCTTCTGCAACTTTTTTGTTCTGGTTTCTATGCAGAATGCGTTGTCTAAACTGAAAATGTTATTTTGGTTAAAAAAAACATGGTTTTGGACTAAATAGTCTTCAGATACTGTGCTGCTATTGGTGCTTCTCCCACAGTAAGGATGGAAATGGAATAATTATGTGTTTGAAGCTGCAAGAACGAAATCTACCAAGATTTGCATCCCAATTGACAATCCAGTGGTGAAGAGTACATGTGGGTAGGAGCTAAATTTGTCCTTTGCTATCATCCTTCCTGCTGGATTCTGATAATCATCTCAGGGTGTTATGTCACACCACAACCCTATCTTTCTGCTTTCACCAACTAAAACCCTGCAGTATTAAATAGGCATCCCCCCTCATCAAAGCCATTACTTTTATAATATATTTATTACAACATTTTAAAACCAGGTTTCATCCATAGGGATATGGGGGCAATATAGGAATATAATTAAAGCAATAATTAAAGCAATAAAGGCTCTAATCATGACATCAAGTCAAAGAAAAGCAGCAAAATAATAAAAATAGAACCAGCTAATCTTAAAATGTCTGGGCAAATTAAGAAACAGTGCTTCCACCCACACAATCCGGCACATGAATGCCTCTGGTACTGGCATTTTTCAACTAAATTATATCATGCAAATGCAAAGGATAGATAGTTGGGTTGAAAGATGCCACTCCACTGATGTAGAAAGAGACAACCTGGTGCTCTCAAGATGTTCAACTACAGTTCCCACACAATGTGCTATCTATGGGTTAAAGGTTTTATAATCCAGAAGACTTGGGACTTTATCCCATGCCCTAACCCCTGGTTTAAAACATTTCTAATCCATTGAGGGTACAATTTATGACAGCTCTTCCCACAATACAGGAGAAATTCCTCTCAGCTCTGTCAGGATTCATTAGGGAAACATCAGAAACAGTCATAAAAAAGAAAGAGGGGAAGAAGACAGTTAGAGATCATCTTCTGGACTCAGGAACTGGGATATAATTGGAGATAAGACCCTAAAACAGGTGAGATATGAGCTGTCAAATTTGCCTGGGTTGAATTGCTTCAGTGACAGGGAGTAAGGGGCATTCCTGTGGGCGGTCCCCTACCAAGCGTTGGCATTTCTCTCCCAAAATTCTGCTTCTGCCTGATATAGTATTTTTTAAAATATTTTTTAAAAAATAAAAATTAATGTAGTCATTCAACACACCAACATTTCAAAATATTTTTGATTTTTTTTGTGGTTTTGCTAGATTTTTAAATCTTGGACTTCTGCAATGAAGAATACTGAGATAGGAGAAGAGCCAGTATCCCCAGAGTGCTTTCTCTTTAATTGTTACTTCACACTGCTTTTTCCAGTCTTTCCCCCCATGTAAATGCAGGTCAGGAAGGCAGTAAGGGCTGAGTTCTTTAAGCTTCACAAATAACTTCCCCATATTGCAGTGCTTTTGTATGAGAAGTTAGGGGCATAATTGAAAAACAGAAGGAAAGAAGGAGCAATGAGCTTTGCCTAAAGAAAAGCTTTGTGATGCAAGACATCCTAGCAAAGCCTGCACTCCCACCTCCCAGCTATACAAGGGCACTATTGTAATGGGTGAATTCCATTGGGTTGCTGAAAACACAGCACGGGAAACACTTCAAAAGAGCCTCCTGCTTTCCTCCCTTTTGATCCCTCTCTCTCCTTCTCATTCAGAGATCTGAATTCCAAGAAGTTTCTCTCCAATCAGCACAATAAATCAGTGCCTCTCTTCTCCTCCAGAGCAGCAGGATGGGGGAGGGGGAGCACTCGGTATCCCCAGTTCCTTCCCCCCCCCCCCAAAAAAAATTCTTTAAAAAAACAGAGTGGGCAGGAACTCCACTCTCTGGTATGATAAATCTGAAGATGGAGAGAAGGCAAGTGATAAGGAATGACAAATGGAACTATGTGCCTTTAACACTACAGGACTAAACACCACAATAATATGACACCCCCCCCTTCCCCCAGGGATAAGGTCCTGAGAGGGCACCAGGTTGGAAAGCCTGTTGATCAGGAAAGGATTACTTTTGACTTACCCAAGGTATTGCATGAGAAAAGTGAAGTCCAATCCAAAGGATTTTTTTCCATTTGTACAAGCCCTACTAAATGGCAGACACTTGCTTAGTGGCCCACTAGAGTTTAAGTACTACAATCTATATTTTTTGCATTTTCTTCTACTGTTTCTTACATAACATATTAGTCTTCAAATGCAGGAAGTGAGAGTCATTTGGAGAGGTGAGGGAAGCCCCAAAATGCCTCAAAAATCAACTGTGCACTGTTGGACATTTGGGGCTAACAAAAAGTCGGAAATCTTTGGAGTGGCAAGGATGCTTGGGAAGATATAAGAATAGTCTACAAGTAACATGAGTTCCATGAGCTGCTTTCACTGATGGTTCCAGGGGCCCAAGGATGTGTCATTTGTAATGACAAAACCTAAGCATATACTTTGTATTATTGGCTGCAACTCAATCCTACCCTCTATTCATTTGTTGTGTTTTTGGAGTTTATTTCTTCAGTGAAATCTGTCACATTTTGTCACAACATACTCACAAAGCTCTAACTGTGAATTAGTATGTGGGGGTATATTATGGGCACTGGACAAATGCAGATGGTATTATTTATATAATCAGTGATGTCAGATAGATGTATATTTGAAAACATTTGATAATCTGTGTTATAAGAGTAAATACGGAAATAAATTATGCTCTGCAAATTGGTCTCAAAACTGTTAGTTGTGAGTAATCACTGTTTGAAATGCAAAGGGTTTTTTTTAAAGAAGTGTATGGTATTTTTTTGAAGCCTGTTTGATTTCCAAATGCAATTACAAGTTTGGCCATCCTCTAGTATTTTTGAGCAGTCTGCTAAAATTTGCTACTTTGGGGGAAAATGCCTGCTAGGAAATGGATTTGCATATATGTGTTGTTTTCAGAAGCCATGGATAAAAGAAACACAAATATATGACAAGAAAAGCCCTGAAGTGCAGACTATCTGAAGAAAATTACATAACCATTGGCTATCTGTCCTGAGTCTTTTTTTATTCCCAACTAGAGTAGATTTATTGAATCAGTAGTACTTATGTAACTGTTGATTTATTGATTTATTGTTTTATCGAAGGCTTTAATGGCTGGAATCACTGGGTTGTTGTAGGTTTTTCGGGCTGTATGGCCATGTTCTAGAAGCATGCTCTCCTGATGTTTTGCCTGTATCTCTGGATGCCTGGTATAGATGCAGGTGAAATGTCAAGAGAGAATGCTTCTAGGACATGGCCACACAGTCTGAAAAACCTACAACAACCCAGATTTATTGTTTATGTGGTGTTTCTACTCTAGCTTGGTTCAAGGTTTGATACTAGAAGTAAGTTTTTAAAACTTTGCTCAGGGAAATACATTAGTCTTTGCTTTGTGGTTGCAAATAAGCAACTACAAAGCAATTTCAGAGAATCAGCCACCTGCTGTAATTTACAGGAAAGGTGGGGAATGTGACAATCTACCTCATCAGACAGGACTTTTTCTGGCGGCATGCACCAGTTAAACCCTAGGTCATCCATGGAGCCCACCAGCTCTAATCAAACAATACACAGGAACTTCTGGCAGGGCTCTGAGGGCTAATGTCTTGTTAACATTTTTTTCTTATGTGTTTTTTCTGCTTTCTTTTTCTTTTCTTTTTTTCATTTACACAACAAAACAAAAGGTTTATCACTCAAAAAAGTCTAGGGTGGAACCAGCGCATACCACCGCCACAACACCTTTTTCGAGCCTCCTCTAGTAATTTGTTTATCTATAATGCTCTTGCTTACTTATTGTATGTATGTTCTGGTATGCAGCTTTATTTCCTTGCTCTATGCTTTTCCTGACAAGTTGTGGGAGGGGCTCCAGACCACATGATCTGCTCTGAGACAATCAGAGCACAGACTTTTTAAGACTTTGGGACAGACTTGCAAATGCTTGCCTGCTGTTTTATTGTAAGAGAGATGTTTTGACCAAATAGCACAGAAACTATCTCAAACATATCTGTAACTGACTGATAAGTTGTGTACCTGTATATGCTGAACACATGAAGGTCATGAGTAAACGAAATATGGTATTTTTTTTACCAAAGTCTACTTTATTTTGTTTCTTGAGTGGACAACATAAAACAAGTTGTTTTATGGGAGAGTGGATATATTTATAGGAGCCCCCAGTAGTGCAGCGGGTTAAACTGCTGAGCTTCTGAACTTGCTGACTGAAAGATCCGTGGTTTGAATCCAAGAAGAGTGGTGAGCTCCTGCTGTTACCCCAGCTTCTGCCAACCTAGTAGTTTGAAACATGCAAATGTGCGTAGATCACTAGGTACCACTCCAGCATGAAGGTAACAGTGCTCCATGCAGTCTTGCCAGCCATAGGATCTTGGAGCCATCTATGGACAATGCCAGCCCTTCGGCTTAGAAATGGAGATGAGCACCACCACCGCAGAGTCTGACACAACTAAACTTAATGTCAATGGGAAACCTTTATCTTTACTTTCAGATATATTTTTGGGCACAGAAAAGCACTTCTGAAGAACTGGTATTTTTTGTGCACTAGTATATTCTCTGTTCTTAACAGATCAGAGATAGTAAGTTGTTCAGTCTAACTACAAAAGCCAATTGCCTTGCATAATTACATATGGTTGAATACCACTTGAGAAGATTCTACTCAAATGGGTTTTTGGATCTTCTCTAAAAGTTTATGATCTCTAAAAGATCATGCTTTTCTAAAAACACGGGAAGCTTCCTGTGCTGTTTATGAAGCAATGGGGAGAAGCCCCCGCAGTCAATGCTCCCCCCCCCCCCACACACACACACGGGATCAGTTTTCTCAAGAGTCAGGCTATGCAAGGCATGGGGCAACAGTTTGCCTATGCCCCAATGAGGGTCACTGGATTTGCCTTGACATGTGGTGATTCTGGCTACCATGAGATGAGGTTGAATGTAGGCAGTGTTAAACTACAGCAGGCATGGGCAAACTTCAGCCCTCCGGGTGTTTTGGACTTCAACTCCCACATTTCCTAACAGCCTACCAAAGTTTGCCCATGCCTGGACTCCAGTATCTAATATCCCCAGAATATTGAGTGCAATAACATGAGGTAAACCACATATTCTCCACCTGAAGATCTGATACTGAAAAACACAAGTAAATAATATTAATGGAAGGAGAAATTAATTTCCCTAATGCTTTTAATGAGCAAATTTTCTGAAGGTATATCAGTGCTTCTCTACCTACAAGACTAACTCTTCAAGAAAAGAAAATCTGTATACTGCAAAAATTAAATGAACATATTTTATATTTAAAATATCTTAGGCCACATTTTATAACTCGACCCTCACTTGGTAGTTTCCATCATAAAACTATAAAACCAAACAAAACCAAACAAAAAGACAACACTAAAATCTTATGACTACAAAGAAAAAAACTCACATGAAAGCCATTCAAAAGCCAGAAGTAAGAATCAATAATAATAAAATAGCAGCAGCAAAGCAACAATAGGCAATAAATAGCAACATCTGATTCAGCACAGTGTCATTAAATAAATGAAATACTTCATCAACAAATCAATTAACAACATCAAGGAGAAAAGCAATTTGGAACAAATAGATGCGTAGTTGCTTGGTTGAGGATTTAAAATAATGGACCCATATGTAACTCTGTTGGAATAATGCTTATTTAATATGTTATACTGTTGGAATATAGAGTTTGTAGATATCATTTGGGAGAGCTCTCCCCCCCCCCCCCCAAACAAAAGATATACAGTTGATATAGTGGATATGATCATTAAATATACTAAGATAACATAATTAAGAATAAGAAACTACTTCTACTTGCTACATAGAAATAATATTTGTATTTTTGATAGGAATTTATCAATAAGAGTATGGGATAACATACATACCATTTTACTTCTGGTCATGGAGAGGAAAAAGCATTTTATGATTTTATTTACTTATTTATTTAATGTATGTCCCAGTATTTTCCTTGCAAAGAAAACAAGGAAGTTTAAATTAAGTTAAGATCAAGGTGCAATTAAAATGACTGTTTTACAAAAGATAAAAACAATTAAAGAAGTGATTTTAAAACACAACATTAAACCATATAAAAATAATTACAACATTATATGTATAAGCACAGCTCCTTTTATCACACGAGTTATTAGCAAAAGACCTGCCTAAATAAAGTTTCTGCCTACTGAAAAAAAGAGAAGGGGAGGGCAACCAACCTTCCTGTGGGATGGAGTTCCATATCCTGGGAGCAGTCATGGATAAGGTTCCTTACATGCCTATGATTGTGATGGAACCAAGAAAAAGTCTTCCACCAAAGGTTTTAAAATGTTCAGGCTTGCATAAGGGAATATAATCTTTCAGAGAGTCTGGATCCAATGGTACAGGCCTTTAAATGTCACAACCAGCCCTCTAAATTCTGCCCAGAAATGAATTAATGAGTGAATCTTTCAACAAGGGAGTTGTGTCTCAGCAGTCTCAATGGAACAATTTTTTTATCTGTTGATATTTGTGAACAGTTTTCTAAAGATAGTACCTATAAAGCATATTAATCCAACTGGAATTGAATCAAGGCAAGTTTCGCTATGGCCAGATCTGACAGGTAGAATTCTACAAATATGCTCCTGGCCACTGCTAAAACCCGGTTATCCAGGCTCAAATGTGAGTCCACGAGCATCTCTTCATTGTCTGGAAGAGGCTTCAATTTGCCCTCATCCAGGCCATAACTGACTGCTGACACTAGTTTAGCATCAGGACTGTTTCTTCAGAGTTAGCTGGAAAGGAAAGATAGAGTTGAAGATCATCTGCATACTGGTGACACAGAATCTCAAAACTCTGGATATCATCTCCTTTGGTTTCATGTAACTATGCAGCATGGGCAAGAGGGAGCATGCAATAGTTGTTGGGACCCAATCCTAGATCTGCTATTCACCACCCCTTCAACATAGAGAAAGATCCTAATCCTGGAGCACAATTCAGACTTCCATGTGTTTTTCTTAAAACCTGGGTGCAGCCATATTAAAGACCTCCTGACATTGATGAGGTTCCCCATCCAATTTGCTAGGCTCCATGGTGAATCAATGGGGCAGCGGGGCAATCCCTAGAGCCCCACACCTTGCCTCACCAGCAGCTACGCATTCCCATCACATGTAAGGATGTGTCACCACGTGGCTTCCCCCTGCGCTATACCCATTGTTCCTAATGGTACACAGGAAGGCTCCCAAGTTGTCAGCGCAGCATCATAGGATATTTGCGCCCCAATTGAGCCATGGAGCCCCACCAGAAGTGGGCCTGCATCGTCTTGTGGGTGACGCGGGGCTCCATGGCTCAAATGGGGTGGAAATTTTAAAAACACACATGTTAAGAAAATGCATTTAAGATACCTAGGTCAGGAAAAATTCATACCCAAATTCCCAAAGATGGGAAAAAATGTTCCTCAACCCAATATAAAATCTTGGACAGGCTTAAAATGCTGGTGGGACTCTCAGAGATATGATGAAAACAGAACCGACAGGTGTTAACATCCCTAATTCCCAGAATTGTTGTATTTTCAAAATGATACTGATTCAATGCAAGACACACTGTAGAACCAATAGGCTACTTAGGAACGAACACAGAAGAATCGTTGGCTTCAAAATACAGATTTGTTTAGCTTCTTCTTTTTCTATAAGCCATGCCTTCTTTTGCTTGCTATTTATACCCTGTAGGGAAATGATTTGGAGTTGCAGGCATTGCCAAAAGACTTCCAGTGTGATATATTTTCATTTTGTTTTTGACACTGCTCATTGAGAGGTGGGGAATGTATGCCTTGCTTTTCTTGGCTCATGTTTAGAGGAGAATATAGAAATTAGAAACACTTCCCAGCTGTTATGACAGTCCTATTTCTTGAAACCATCTAATTAACACCTTGGGTTTTCTTCGGTGCAAAACAGTACTGTGTAGCTAATAGAAAGGGGGAGGGAGGAGAAAAGAATTTCTTTGTCTGTGAGCTGTCACTAAAATGGGAACTACATCTGTCACTCTAAGCTTTTGGATTTGGTACGAGTTGCTTGATAAGAACTGATTGACAACTGGGGCCACCAAATTGTATGCTGAGTGCATGTAGTCTCTTGCATACATAGTTCATTACTAAGGAAAGTAGTAACTTTGAAATAAAGATTTATGTGGATTCAGTCAAAAGAGAAATGCTTATGACATGATTCTATAAGACAATGTGGTTATTCCAAGTTCAAAAAGAAGCCTCTCAAGAAGGCTTAGGCCTTCTTGAGAGAAGCAGGTTACTAAAATACAGTTAGGAGCATAGTTGGAGAAAAAGAAAGTGTGTGTGAAGAGGCATTGGTCCAGAAGTGTTGAGTAAGTATAGGACAACCTTCCTATGTTCACCATTTCAAGGAAGATGTCCTTATAGTGGTCAGGACTATTGCTGGATGTACATACAAGCTATTTAAATATTTAAACTGCTTTAATGGTCCTAGATATCTGTATGTTCATCTGTCCATCCATCCAATATATAGTCTCAAAAACTATGTTGTATATAAGTCAAAAGTATTTTTCCATAATTGTTAGGGTAATACCTCTTTTCAGTAATGTAATGCTGTATGCCCTTTTAATATTGGTACAGCTTCAGATCTCTACATGTCTCCATCTAACGCTGGTTAGGAAAACTTCATAGGTCAATAAATCTTATGTCCACGTGCTGTGTTGGATTTCAGTCCCACTCTGCAGGACGAGGGGGCAGAAAAAGGAGTAGACATGATAAATAGGAAGATGGAGTAGAAGGAACTTGAAAATGGTGATCCGTAGCTAAAAATGGGCCATTAAACAGATTGCATTTCAACATTTCAAAAATGAAAACAATGTGGCCAAGCAACATCAGCTGAAGTATAAAGCTAGAATTGCATATCTGTTTGAAGATCAGTATTAAACCTATAATGTACCCTACATTTTTCATAGATAACAACTGTGGACCCACATGGCCAAGCAACATCAGAATGTGGTCAAAATGGTAGAAGTCATTAATGAGAAAGAACACACGAACTAGGAGAGCTTGCAGCTTTAGCTGGAGCCTGCTGGGACAGGGATAATTCCCGCTCCTCCTCTTTGCAGCAACTGAAGTAAGCTAGGACAAAAAGGAAATGTAGGAGGAAGAGAGAAAAACTGGATAATTTTTAAAATGGTTGGAGAAATGAAAGAAAAGAGGATTAATGTTCCTATCAAATCAGGACACTTTTAGTTTTCTAATAAGATGATCTTTCTAGGTTTACAATGCATTAAAATATGAAATACAAACCATATAGCAATCAGTAAAGAGAATGGTCAATAAAGCCATAATGAAACCACCTGCAAAGAATAAAAACAAAACAGCAAACAAGACCAAACTTAAACAAGCAGCAAAATTATACACTTCTGAATTCAAAAGGGTTAAAAAAGAATGATTTAAATAGTAAAAATTGGAAGAATTGTAAATCCAGATCCTAAGGAAATAGAGACACTTCAGTGTGGCGTTACATTTTCATTTCAGTGATTAACCTTACCATTTTGGGAGTACCATTAAAGGATAGCACACTGGCAATTATTCAAGATATTTTTCAAAATTACTTCATGGATTTTCTCCATTACAGATGATAACGAGGAAACCCTTTTCAGCTAAAGGGCCAAATTCATGCACATTGAAGTTTTTACAAGGTTTGTGCCAAATACTGTTTCATCAAACAACTCCCATGGCATTGGGCCTTGACAGTTAAAGTGATACCAAACTGCATTAAATATACAGTGTAGATGCACACTGCACAGTGTAAAAGAGCCTTGGAAAGAGCCACTCCATGTTAAGAAAGCTCATTCAAGCAATCTATTGTGAGCTGGCTACATATACTGAACCATAAGAAATTGCATGTCTGGCTCTTTTGCCCTTGCATTTGTATATCATGCCTCATAATCCTGTGGCACGTTTGATTTCTTTTTAAGTTGAAATTTAACTTGTCACAGTATTTATTCCCTTTTCTGAAAGGTGACCTCTGATGAGAGCAGAAGGACGTGGGTGATTTTAATCTGCAGTAACAATGATGAACCAGTCCTGATCAACTTCAGCAGTATAAATACATAAAATGACAGATTATTATGCTGCTTCCCCCTCCCCTTTTACCCAGGCATACACCTACATACACCATAATGCACAGCAAAACTCCCATTGTGCTTTATCTCTCCACCGCTGCCCCAGTGATTAATGCTGCAGTTCCTGGGAGACTGGAAAATGAGGGGAGACAGAGAAAGGGAGGGAGAAGTGATATGTATTTCTGGTGCAGTCTATCATTATCATTATTCCTTTATAATATTTTTTTCTTCCCCTCCTGTTAGAAGAGCTTAATGTACAAGAGAAGCAGGGGACACGACAGGTGAGAAGAGAGTTGTTGGCAGGTGGATGGATGGGCAAAGGCAAGGACAAAGATAGGAAAGTGCAGTTAGACGTAGCTAGCTTTCTGGGAAGGTTGTCAGTAGTTCTGCGTTAGCATTCAGAAAAACAAACCAGATTTTTCCAAGACTTTGGAATAATCACCATACCACTCAGGGTGCATTTACACTTCAGAATTAATACAGTTTGGCATCATTTTAATTGCCATGGTTCAATGCTATGGAATCCTGGTATTTGTAGTTTAGCCATCTATGTCAAAGATTGCTCATGCCTCATCAAAGTACAACTCCCATGATTCTATAACAGTTAAAGTAGTGTCAAGCTGTATTAGTTCTACAGTGTAGATGCATTTTCAGGTAATAAGTGAATGATTTCAAGATTTTGGTACACTCCATTCAAATCAACTGACTCCCACATTAATGTAAGAAGTTATTTTCCTTTATTACAGTTAACACTTGCTTTGGGGAAATAAATGATAGTTTTTATTGCTGTTTTCATCACCATGTGGGAGGAAATAAATATTCATTCAAAATATTTATTTCCCCTTATTCAAACCACTCAAGTTGGTTCTGAAGGACTTTTTCTGTGGAGAAAGCATGTGTGTCTGCAAGATGTATGCGTGTAGAGAAATCCTGTTTTTTGCTTAGGGGAAAATTCCAGTATAAGAAACAGGGTTTTCTATCCAGAAAATGAGAACCGAAAACCATTTTCTGAACTAAAAATAGAAACTTATTTTTCACAAAACACATGTTTATAGGCAGAAATTTCTCCACAACACATTAGGACATTCAAATTCGGTAGCGGGGCACTGTACATAGTCCCCATGTGTCTGTTACAGTACCTAAAAAGATGACTCAGTTATCCAAAACCCCATTTTTCAATCTGGAAACAAATAATGACTCCTCCCTCCATATTTAATTGGGAGCAAATTTTGCATTTGATCCATTCAGTACTGTAGTGGGTGCCTTGAAAAGATCAATTCAGCCAATTTTAAAAGCCTCATTCTAAATTAATATTAAATCTTATTAGAGAATTAGAGAAGGAGTGCATGTTTCTGGTGATGCTCTCTGTGTTATCCAAGCTTTTGTTCCATAACATCATTCACAAAAGTTATTGGTTGATTATGTATATGGTAAGCAGCTATCCTGTTCCTTCTATTTGGGAATTTTCATCAAATTTTCTTGATTTAAACAATGCATAAAAAGGCAATTGAAACGTTGGGAAATAACTTGCTTGTCTTATCTGCTAAACAAATCTTGCTCTTACTGAAGAGATACTAAATGCCCCTCTTACCAAATGGTCTCCCATCCCACCCCTGTTCAACTCTATAGCTGCTCAGCATCAGGGAATATTAATTGCTCCCTGACTAACCACAGGATGGCACAATCTGATCAGATTTGTTGTATTATCTGGACTGAAAACCAAGGAAGCAAAGGCTGGACAGACTTATGCTCTTCTAGAAGCAAGAAACAAATAAAATTGATTTGAAGGTGTAGATTTTTGTTTACCTCATTACAATGAGGGAGAGTAATGGTCCAGCCTTCCTATTTTTCTGATTTTGTCAAGCTTGGTCATTTTGAATTTTGCACAGCACTTCAGGCCCATTTAATGGTTGTCATTGCTTGAAGGTCATTTTCCTTGAGAACCAAGGTTACTTTTCTGCCCATTGAATGCTGTTGTTCCTCCACCCTGGTATTTTGAATGACACCTCTTTTGTGATGGCAGCAAAAGGTGGCTTTGATTCAGCACTCATTCTTCATTGCCTCAAAGCTATTAGAGATATGGGTGAATATGTGACGTGGTATTTTTACCTCCATAGCCTCATTTTTACTGAAAGCTCAAAATATGGGGTGATATAAATCATTGTATGACAGTGCAAGGAAGTAAAATTTCCATACTAAAAAATTATCTGTCATTGCATTTCATTGACTTTTTACAATTCCTATCCACATTTTCTTCCTATTTTAATTTCATATCTCCTCCACATTGAAATTCACTAATTTAAATAACATTTCCCAACAATTAAAGTTTTTCTGTTTTGTTTTTGTGAGCCTCCAATCATTTCTGAACTAAAATGGCCCTGTTACATTGTTTTCTTGGCAAGATTTGTTCCAAAAAGATTTACTGAGTATATTCCTGTATTTTTTCTTGATTTTGCATTGTTTGCAACACACTTTTGGCAGAATCCTACTTGTGTCATGCAAAATGCTTTTGCATATTTTTGCCTGATGGAAAGCACCCACATCCTGGAAATGGGGGCTGTGGAAGTGAAGTCATGTCTCATGCTATTGTGCATGCAGATATACACCAATCTGTGTATTTGGATCTGTGTTTAGTTGTAAAATGTTTCAATTGTGCAAAAGTTGGTAGCAACATCAGTTTATTAGCTATACCAGACAACCCTAATGTAAATACTGATGATTATGTATTATGTACAACAGCTGTTCTCAATCTGGGGGGTCATTAGGCCATTTTGGGGGGTCACAAAGCTGCCTTGGCTACCCTGCCTCCTTCAAAATGGCTGCCGACCCCCTGAGCCAGCCACATGGCACTCCTGGAAGGTTCCTCCTCCTGCTCTTCCCACAGACCTGTGGGTGGTCAGGAGGAGGAGCTTTGGAGGCAAAGGCACAAGGGAAGAAGACTCACCCATTGTTCTGGCCTGCAAGGTGAGAAACTTCTTTTTGCCATCCTCAATGCCTAGCCATCCGTGGAGCCTTCACCACCCAGCCTTTGCCTCCTTCCGAGATTGGAAGGGGGTGAGGGATGGGCAGAGGAAGTTCTCTATGCCAAGTTTGGGTCCATTCCATTGTTGCATGAGTGCAGGATGCTTTTGGATGGGAGGGAACTATATATCCCAGCAGCTCCAAAATGCCAAGGTCTATGTTCCCCAAGCCTCCCCAGTATTTCCTGTTAATAATGGAAGTTCTCTGTGCCAAGTTTGAGTCCATTCCATTGTTGCATGAGTGCAGAATGCTTTTGGATGGGAGGGAACTATATATCCCAGCAGCTCCAAAATGCCAAGGTCTATGTTCCCCAAGCCTCCCCAGTATTTTCTGTTGATCATGGGAGTTCTCTGTGCCAAGTTTGAGTCCATTCCATGGTTGCATGAGTTCAGAAAGCTTTTGGATGGGAGGGAACTATATATCCCAGCAACTCCCAAATGTCAGGAAAATAACTCCAAAACTCTCCAGTAATTTCTGTTGGTTATAGGAGTTCTGTATGCCAAGCTTCTTCAATTCCATTTTTGTTGGAGTTCAGAATGTGCTTGGATGGCAGAGGAACTATAAATCCCAGTAACTGCAACTCCCAAATGTAAAGATCCATTTCCCCCAAACTCCACAATTGTTCAAATTTGGACATATTGAGTATTCATGCCAAGTTTGGTCCAGATCCATAGTCATTTGGGTTCACAGTGCTTTTTGGATGTAGGTGAACTACATCTCCCATAAATCACTGACAATTCCTCCCAAACTCCTCCAGTATTTTCTGTTGGTCATGGGGGTTCTGTGTGCCAAATTTGGTCCAGGTCTGTAATTTGTGGGGGATATCAGTGGTCTGTGGAAGTAAGAGCTGAATTGGTTGAAGGTACTGCAAATCCCATCATCCGTTGTCCATACTCCCCCAAACATATTGTATTTGTGGTTAATCACTATGCTTTGATTATGTTCAATTTGTTAGAATGAAAATATATCCTGCATATTAGATATTTGCATTAGAATTCATAAGGGTAGCAAAATTATTTATGAAGTAGCAACGAAAATATAGTTGGGGGGGGGTCACCTCAACACGAGGAACTTTATTTTGGGGTCACCGCATTAGAAAGGTTGAGAACCACTGATTTATAAGGTATACATTTTCTCATTACAAATTTCAAAAGATGTGATAATGCTTTTGAGCTCTAATATATGAGAAGGTGAGATCAGTTGGTGACATCAGTTATGAATGCCATAATGTGAGTCTGCCTAATTAATTACTAGTAGGGTTGTGCTTTCGAGTAAACCTTGAACCATTTTGTGTTATGGCTTTCAGTGGGGGCCCCAATTCATTTTTTGGGAGCCTCCCAAAATTGGGAGGGCAGATTACTGTTTTTGCTCTGGGGTGCTGAAAGATCCATTTTCTATTGGTCCATTATGGGGGAGGGGGGCTTCCCAGGTTTTTAGGCATTGAAGCTGTTCTATTCTACAGGAAAAGTGCTCAGCTGCAGGAAGGCACATGCTTTAAGGAGGATTCCTACCTGTTTCTACTCTATAGGGGAGACACTCAGCTGCAAGCAGGTACAGGTGCTTACTTGGCCTACACGCCACACATGCATCCACTCTCTTTCCCAGGCAAGGAGGGAAGTTCTGACTTTCTTACCGTACAGGAGGTGCTCAACTGCAGGCAGGTGCATACACTGGGCCTACATGCCACACATGCACTCTCTCTTTCCAAGGCAAGGAGGCATGGAGTGCCATGTACTCATGAAAGCAGAGGGATAGTTGGTGATTGACTCCCACTTACTTTCATGTTGAGTGAGTGTTTGTGCCAGGGGTCCACTTCCCATTAAGTGTTCCTGAAGGTGCTAGAGGTGCCGCAAGCACAGAAGGAAACAGGATCTGCTCACAACCCTAATCACGAAGTACACCTAGCAGTAAACACAGTTATCCAATTGAGAGATTACCATTTTAAAATTCCCAGAATGCCCTTGAGCTCCAATAATAGCAGAATTTTAGGTCATTCTGAGAAATTTGAAATGTAAAATACCTGTCTCCAAATTGTGCTGTATACCTGTTGATTTTACATTTCTGCAAGATCCCAGATAATGGTGACTGAAAGTGGCTTGATACCTTCTGGCATTATGGGAAATTAAAACCCATACTAATTAGGGTTTGGCGATACCTATAGAGGAAATTCAACATTGATAGCCTGAGGGTATTAAGTGGTGATTCTAGGACTGGCTTCCATTGATTATCCACATCTGTATCACAATTTTTCCCGAGTACTCATAATGGCAGTTATGGGTTGTTGCATTTTATCAAGAACATGGCCAGTGTAAGCTTCAGAGCTGAACATGAATTTTAAGTCAATGGTTGAAATATCAATTTTAAATCATTAAGATTCTGTTTAGCCCTACATTTCATTAACTGAAATATGCTCAAAACCCTCGTGATTCATTTCTCATATTTCTAGTTCTCTTTGAGAGGTTCAGAGTGCTTTGCCCTTTATCATCATGTTTTATCCTCAAAACAATGATCTAAGGCAGTGGTTCTCAACCTGGGGTCCCCAGATGTTTTTGGCCTCCAACTCCCAGAAATCCCAACAGCTGGTAAACTGACTAGGATTTCTGGGAGTTGTAGGCTGAAAACATCTGGGGACCCCAGGTTGAGAACCACTGATCTAAGGTATATTAAGCTGAGAATTCAAGGCCCTTCAAATTTCTACATGAGTGAGCAGAGAATTGAAGTCAGCCCCCCCTAGCCAAAGTGGATACTAGTACTGCTAGAGTATGTTACTTCAAGTAGCAGAGGAAATATATTTCATAATATCAGTTGCTAGATAATTCCTAGTTGGATGGGTGCTACTACTCTCGTATCCCACATATGGGTTTTCCATTTGTATTTTCTTGGCCACTGTAGCAACAGAATGATGAACTAGATAGGCTTTTGCTATAACCCAGCTTCTTTCAGAGCTCACTCTCACATTTGAATGACCTCTGTGAATTTCAAAACGTCTCTACTGTCTAATGTTTACATTATGTCCCAAGTGGGAACTGTTTCTGCCATAGAATTTAGGACATGGTACTAAATCACCAGATTACTACTTTGTTCTTTTTTTTTTTGTCTGAGACGTCATCCTCATTCTCTGTAGATATTACCCCCTTATCTTTTTTCCTATGATACTCTGGCTCTTTATCTCATTCTCCATCTTTGCTGTTTATGCTATGAATCCTGCCCACATCCCTTTACCATTACATCCTTCCTCTGTTTATTGTATTTTCTTCATCACGCAAAGCATCGCCACTAATAGGAAAGTCAAAGAATTGTCTTTCCATCTCCAAACAAACTGCTTTTTTAGCCTTCTAATTCTAGTTAGGTGACATTAAGTCATTTTGCTGTTAGAATGTGTCATTTCTTCTTCTTTTTGATATACCAAAAACAAATGGGGATTTGTTACTGATTTTTTTTAGGAAGGGTAATGGACCTCCACAGTGAAGTTGCTCATTAGCTAATGAAAATATTTCAGAAACATTTACCAAAGGCTACTAAACAAATTGAAAAACTGCCCCGGTGCATTACACCTTATTTAAATTTTCATGTCAATAGGTTTGTGCTGGTTAGTGATTATCCTATGGAATTGTGTTTTGGCCTCCTCCATGATAAACAACCACCACCACCAAGTGAGAAATGAATTCAGTGTAAAGGATAAAAGTTACTCCTTCCACAATAGGACGTGCAAACATTGAAATGTATTATTTTAACAAGATAGTTTAACTGGGTTGTTATAGGTTTTTCCGGGCTATATGGCCATGTTCTGGAGGCAATTTTTCTCCTGCATCTATGGCAAGCATCCTTTAAGCTATCCTTTCATAATTAATTACCAAAAATATTTGCTGATTTTTGTCTCTCCCTTCTAAGGATCACAAGAGGTACCCAGAATAAACACACCTAGGAACAGCTACACATTCTTGCAAACAAACAGGAATAGCAGCAGAGAGAATTGAGATCAAGATCAATCCCATTGGAGTCTAGTATCTATATTCTGCTATGAGAAAGGAAGAAGTATGAAAACTGTAGCAAGTCCCTGAACATTGATTCCTAAACTTGTAGAAATAATTTTTGACTATAACTTCCAGATCCCTTTGTCTGTTGGCTGAGGGATTCTGGGAGCTGAATCCCTCAGCCCTGACTATTCTCCTCCATTGAACTTGTTCATAACTCCTTTCTCTATGTGGCTGTTCTCTTAAAAAGGAGGCTGAATGCCAGGTGTTATAGGCTGGCTACATTTCAGAGGAAGAACCCCCCCCCCCCCCCATCTGCGTATTCATTGCCTAAGAAAACTCATGGGAGTTATCTAAGGATCTGATTACTGATAAGGAGGAAAGGTGTCACCTTTTTCTCTCTCCTGAGATATAGCCCTGCTACTGTCTTTGCTGAGAGTAGACCAGCAGTCTTTCGCAGAGGAAAAATGATATTGTGATACTATATTTCCCGTGATTCCATAGCATTGTGCCATAGCAGTTGAAGTGCTGTCAAACTGCATTAATTCTACAGTGTAGATGCACTCTGAATCTTTCCTAACCAGCTGATCAACCGTAGCAAATAGTACCAGAACTATTAATGGAAGCCTTCCTCTAAGGTAGAAAGGCAAGTCAGAAAAGTGTCCATCTTGAAACTCTGTCCAGTAAATGGCAGCTTTTGGTGACCTGTGAGTTCAGGACATTGTGTCCCCTTTTCCTTTCCTTAATACAGAAGAATCAGTGCTTCATAGCAGAGAGTCAGTTTAAAGCAGATGACATGCTGTGTATGTTCTATTCTGAGCCATGTAAAAATAACTCTTCTTTTGGGGGGACAGTCTGAGCATATCTTCTGCAATGTGTTCCTCTATAGGCCTGCCATCAACCTAACTCAAACCTGGCTTAGGTTACCTCCAATGGACATCTGGTTGCAGCTAAAGTAAGAATAAGCAGTGCCGCCATGGTTTGTGGGGAACAGCTGGGTGCTGCTTCTATGCTGGGGCTTTACCCAGAAGGGGAAAAAAATGATTCCACTGCAGAAAGCTCATCTGATTCTTCTCTACAGCTAGAGGCACACAAAAAAGAGCAGAGCAGCTGTCACACAATTTTTACAATGGCCAATTCCAGCACTTGAGCTTTGCAGAAAGAAACAGTTTATGTGTGTTTGATGTAAAGTTTCTGCAGGGCTTTTGCATCATCCCATTCTGCATAGTCAGATGGAAAAGAAAATGGCAGAGAGACTTCAGGGAGGGAAGAAGAGGTCAGGTGGCAAAAAGAGCATGCTTTTGTGGCTTTTGTGAAAGCAAATGAATGTTACCTCTTGGCTCCACAGGGTACTTTCATGTAAACTTGAGAAAATAGCAGTTAATGTTATTATTTAACCTTACTCATCACATGCACATGTATACAATTCCTACACCAAACACATTGTAAGGAAGCAAATTCTAGTGAAGTCAATTTAACTGAACCAGGAGTGGATCCATTACAGATGTAAGTTTCATTCTCACAAGCCAAAATTATTTTTTTTCCTCGTTTCCTCCTACTGAAAAAAAACTTTTCAAAAACTGTAGAAGAATTGTTCTTGTAGTGAGGAGAAAAATTGGTTTACAGTTTTAAAATTTTCCCTCTCTTTTCTGGGACTCACCATTTTCCTGTATCCTGCATTGGCCAATGGGGGGCAACTAATAGTCATTCAGCTCTGTTCTGATAGCCAGATGCATGATGATGTTGACACCTCCTGGGACTACCAGAGGATCCCTGGGAGGTCCTGGAGGGTGGCTGCATCATTGTGGCTTTTCTTCAGTATAGCTGATCCATTCCTATAGCACATATCACACTTTATGACAATATACATTGTTGATCAACCATGTTCCACTGCAGATATGAGTATCCCAATATAAGCACTATACATGTTGTGTGTGTGTGTGTGTGTGTGTGTGTGTGTGTGATATTACTTCATTCCAGATAATCCTCCTGGTATACTACATTTCTTTTCATTGAACATAATAGGAATGAGAAAATGATTTTTTTTCCATTTTCAGTAGAGAGTTGCATGAGCCTAAAGGCATGGGAAGTACCACAATTTTAGGATTACTCTGTAAATAAATTCAATCTGAAGGTGTATTTTAATGGATATAAAATGATCATCAATTAAGTTTACTTAATTTCTGACCAAGCAAAGAAAAAGTTGGAGTAATGATGGGGGGATGATAGTGTTAGTAACAACAACAACAACAACAACAACAACAACGTTAGCGGTATCACTTTAAAAGGAAGTGTTAAGATGTGCTTTGTTTAATGGATATCAACCGATTATACACACACACACACACACACACACACACAGAGGCAAAATAAGTGTGAGGAAAAAGTATTCTGAACACAAATGAAATAATTTTTAAGGGCCAGGGATAAGGGTAAAGATATTATCCATAGCTATCAGCGCGTTTGTGATTTTTAAGTCCTTTATTTATTTATTTACCATATTTATATCCTGCCTTTCTCTGCCCAGAGGAGACTCAAAGCAGTCGTAGAACAGGCAGCCATTTGATGCTATACACATATATATATCAAATAAGCAATTAAAATTAAAACCAAACAATTAAAACATAAATTATTAAAAACAACAATTAAAATCACACCAGTCCTTTAATACTGTTCATGTTATTGTTTTGTCATAGTTGTTTTTGGGTTTTCTGCAAAAAGAACAGCAGGTTGCAGAGTTTAAATTACATTTTGTGCATGCTTAGCTTTATTCCTCGAGGTTCCTTTTTTCAAAGCTGTGTTGCAGAAAGCATGTCTAAGGGGCAGTTCTTGTGTAAACCAAATCAACAGCCCATTGAGCCAGTTGGCCAGGGGTTCTCAAGCAAGGAGCGTTTCCAGCCCTGCTATATACAGATGTTTACTTATCAATTCAAGGACTGGAGCTTCTGTAAGGAAAAATCTGTTTCACCACTGAGCCAAGGTCCCTTCTCAAAGCCTCCGCACAGAGTCAGCTAAAAATCCACCCCTCACAAAACTGCACCTCTGAATGAATATCTGTTTGCAGTGTGTTGGGATAATATTTTGGCTAGATGTCAACCACATCACAGTTCTGCTCTAATGGAACTTCATGTTGTGCTCTCTTACACGCTAAAACACCGACATACCAAAAACGTTTCTGTGTCCCAAGCTGATCTCTCCAGCATCAAAATAGTTTCCTCCTCCTCCTCCTCCTCCTCCTCCTCCTCCTCCTCCTCCTCCTCCTCCTCCTCCTCCTCCTCCTCCTCCTGTCACTAGATTTAAACCAGAACTAGAAATATATTTCTTCCCTAAATCTATCAGAGAATACACCATTCTTCTGAGGGACTTTTCCAGAACAAAATGAATGACTAATTCCAACATCACTAATTGTTTCAACTATAAAGGAAGGTTTAAGGAGGACGGTTTTATTAATCCCCTGCACTATCCCCACCACCCCTTTGCCATGATTTTGAAAGATCTGTGCCACTTTTCATCTTTGCATCCCAAAGACTGCAAAAAAAAAAAAAAAAAAAAAGAGAGAGAGAGAGAGAGACTATAATTCACAACAACATAGACTAAAGCTGAGGCCAATTTTTTTCTGGGTAAGCTTTAAAAACTCACCTTTTTGGACTACAACTTCACAGTATCCCAAGATCAGTAGGCATGCTGACTGGGGGATTGTGGGAAGCATTTTTTTTTCTTTTCATACCTGTGGTTCCTCATTGTCATTGCTTGCACACACACACACACTGTGGTGGGAGGAATGCTAAAAACAGAAAGCTTATGAGCAGAACTGTGAAAAATGCATATGGGAGAGTCCCTGTGAACACCCACAAATGAATAAATCCTCTCAGCATTATCAAAACATGTTATATCTTTCTTGAAATAAACTTAGTCTTTTTTGTAGTGCTCAGAGTAGACCACCAGCCAGCCAGCTTAAGTAAAATATTATTCCTCTGCCTGCATCTCCAGGCCAGCAAGCAGAGTTTGTCAAAGACAACAATGACAACTGCAGTGGATAGACTAGGAAGCCATTTGGGGGAGTGTTCTGCCATTCCTTATCACCCAAGATTTCAACCAGGGCCAATGGATAATGACTGCTGAACTCAAGCTCTGCTGCAGTTGGACAGAGGAGCTGATCATGTTAGTCTTAAAATGACATAAATATATGGAAATGCTGCCAGAAGAAGTTGTTTGTTTTTAGGTCAAGGCACCGTCAATGCCCTCAGGTAATTGGATCCAGTAAAGAAGAAGAAAAAACATTGGCTGGCTTGACCTTTGAAGCTAACAAATTGTGTTGCAGTCTCTCCCAATCGCTCTTATTTATTCATTGCAATGGTTATTTAAAAGTTGTTTATTTGGAACAACAGCTACAAAGGGAAACATTTATGTACTGATGAGCTTCCTGCTTGTTAAATGAGATAGTTTTAAAAGGGCTCAAGAAGCTTTAATTGGAAAAAAATATAAGGCTTCTGGAAAAGTGATGAGTGTGTCTGAGAGAGTGGCCATACAGTCTGTTTTCTTTTTTCAAATGTACAGATGGTAGAACAATTTCCCATGGACTGTTTCCTTTGCCATTGCTCATTTGTGATTTTTACATCTGATTCATTCACAAACAGGATAAAGTCATAAATCTCCTGGCACATATATTTAAAAATATGTATACATAATGTGTACTATTCTTGATGCTCAAAGGTAATGCTTCTTTCTCTATCAGCCAGACAAGCACATCCATATAGTGATTCTTGCCCATGCTAATACGTATACTTGAACACACCCCTATTGTTGGTTAGGACTAGGGGAAATTTACATATAGGATCAAAATGAGAGGTCTACTTTCCTAATCTTGTAATCTTGTTGATGTTTTGTGTGTACATTTCCCTAATAGATACAGTTTGATCTCTTTGTCCAGTGCAAGACATGTATATTCAGTTTAAGATTGCAGGAAAAAACATTCCACATCTTTTGTGCACAGATGTATATTATGAATGGATGTACACTGCACATACATGTGTACATAAAAATTGGGATGTCAATTCACTGATGAGTCAGCAACATGCAATGGCATACTTATGTGAGCATAATGTTCCTTCCCATATCCTCCATGTAGAATATGATCCCACATGACTGCTGTCAGAAGAGTCCCTCATGTCTGATTCCTTGGATCAATTTTTGTTTCATTAAACCCATAATGGTGTAGGACTTTATCATATGAAACTGATATTTCATGACAATTTCACAATCATAGACAGTGGATACATATCTGGATGAGCATCTCCGTTATTACACCTACCTCCATTTGTGCAATTGTACAAATTTTAAAAAACAATTGTCCTACAATTGTACTTAAACAAACCCTTTTAACCCATTTTCCTGCAGTTCTATAATATATTTTTAAAATTAACAGAAATTTCACAATTTCAACAATAGTTAACAAAAAATCAAATCAGCAAAACTTTAAATAGAGCATAGAGGAGAGGGGAGGAGCAAAGGAGAATTTTGCCCTTGTTGTTTCTTTACTGCTGGCATCTGGTAGAGAAGTAGAAGACATCTATCTCACCAAGGTAGGTGTTGGGAACATTTCAGGATTGTGGGTTATTGATGGGTTTTACCCATCAATACAGGGAGACAGGTTAATTGCTGAGAGGAGGCAGACAGGCAGCAGGATGCATATGATGTCATGTGATAGGGACTTTCACCAAAAGTGATGGTCCAGGTTCAATGCTATCTTGCATCCTCTGCAGGAAGTCACTCTGAATCAGGTATCTCCTTCCCTTGCTGACAGAGGGACTCTCCATTGCAGAAGTCTGAAATTTGAAAAGCTATCAATACAGACAGAAAAATATTTTGAAATTTTGGTATTTTGAATTATTACCATACATTAATTTTTTAAAAAATTACAATGCCAAGCCAATGAAGTGAGATTTTGGGAGATAAATGTCAATTCTAGGTAAGGGACCACCCACAGAAATGCCCCATATTTCCCATCATTAAAACAATTCAATCTGAGCAGATTTTGCATCTCCTATCTCACATGTTTGTTTGTTTTTTTGGACTTCTCCCACCCCCTTGTTTTTATGATCGTTTATGACATTTCCCTAATGAATTCTGATGGATGTGACAGGAAATTTCCCTGCATCGTGGGAAGAGCTCCATCATAAATCATACCCTCAATGGATTAGAATTTTTTTTAAACGGGGGGGGGGGGCATGGAAAAAGGTCCTAAATTCTTTAAGAAAGGGGAAGTCACAGTGGAAGGCTGACACAATGATTCTTCACATAGCCGCCTTGAAGTTTGCTTCAAAATGCCCTGACATAATATCATGTAGTACAGATTTGCAGGGCTAGGGATGATTTAATGCTACCATGAGCAGGAACCTTTCTGTTCCATATAGAAATATCCACTTATGACTGACTTATTTGGGCATGATGTTACTGTAACAAAACTCCCAAACTTTATCAGACATGAAGCTGCAGTGATAGTTTGCTAGAGAATTAGTGGTGACTGCCAGGTTCAATGTCCATAGGGTAGCAAAGGCACTCTGTATTTTAAGCTTAAATTTAACAGAGCTAATTAAGATGATGGCCTCTATCCCTTGCACAATTTCAAAGAAGTAGCTATGTTAGACTGTTGCAGCATAAAGAAGAGAAAGATCACGCAGCATTGTCTTCAGGCCCTTGGGCAAAGCAGTACACTGGACCCTGCCTACACAAACAATCACAAGAATAAAAATATAATTTATTGATAACATAAATTTATATTTATTGGTCATCATAAACCTACAGTTTATTTTTCCTCACTTAACTTTCTTGCACTTCCTCTAACCTTTCACCACACAAATAGTATTCTTGGAACACAATCAGCAGAGGTTCTGTTTCTGATAATAGAAATGTACACTGCTAGCAATTTCTGTCTCCAGCCATCAAATCCATTACAATATTCTGCTTCCATAATATTGCAAGCAATAAAAAGAATAACATTTCTCTCGTGGATGCCGACATGCCAACTCTCTACTACAAGTGGTATTTTTTCTCCTTTGACCAAGTTAACAGGAAATTTGAATGTTGAGATGGGTGACTGGAAAATTAGCATTATATTCTGGTCTCTTCATAGATTAGCAGTGTCATTCCCATGCATTGAGGCGGCACTGGGATACAGGCCTTTCAGATCTTTACAGCAGCCAATTAGTTTGACGTGTGAAGTAACAAATCTCCTAAACAAAAGTCAGTTTCCCAGGGTTCAAAACTCTCTGAGATTATTCTTGTTGTTCAGTAAGGACTCTTCAGTTAACATATAGCATGCCACTACCTATAGAAGCAACACCTTACACCAGAGGTCCCCAAACTAAGGCCTGGGGGCCAGATGTGGCCCACCAAGTCCCTTGACCTGGCCTCTGCTGTAACTTTAGACTGAGGGTCGCCCTATGTCTGAAATGACTTGAAGGCATTCAACAACAATAATAATAACCCACAAAAACAAATTCCTAGGCACACTGCACATGTTTTATTTGTAGTGCAAAAAAAAAAAAAACAATGAAAGAACAATACAATATGTAAAATGGAGAGCAATTTTGATCAACATAAACTTCCCAGTATTTCAACAGGAAGTATGGGTCTGCTTTTGGCTGGTGATATAGTCAAGTTAAATAGGGTTTTTTTTTCAAACTATAGTCCCCTGTGGATCATAATAAATTGTGGCAAGTTCTTAGTGGGATGGGCATACCAAGCCACCTTGTCTCTCTCCTGAGGAATCTGTACAAGGACCAAGTAGCAACAGTAAGAACTGACCACGGAACAACAGACTGGTTCAAGATTGGGAAAGGCGTACGGCAAGGCTGCATCCTCTCACCCAACCTTTTTAACTTGTATGCAGAACACATCATGCGATGTGCGGGGCTTGATGAATGCAAAGCTGGGGTGAAAATTGCTGGAAGAAACATTAACAACCTCAGATATGCAGATGACACCACTCTGATGGCCGAAAGCGAGGAGGAGCTGAGGAGCCTTCTAATTAAGGTGAAAGAAGAAAGCGCAAAAGCTGGGTTGCAGCTAAACGTCAAAAAAACCAAGATTATGGCAACAAGAATGATTGACAACTGGAAAATAGAGGGAGAAACCATGGAGGCCGTGACAGACTTTGTATTTCTAGGTGCAAAGATTACTGCAGATGCAGACTGTGGCCAGGAAATCAGAAGACGCTTACTTCTTGGGAGGAGAGCAATGTCCAGTCTCGATAAAATAGTAAAGAGTAGAGACATCAGACTGGCAACAAAGATCCGCCTAGTCAAAGCCATGGTATTCCCTGTAGTCACCTACGGATGTGAGAGCTGGACCTTAGGGAAGGCTGAGCGAAGGAAGATCGATGCTTTTGAGCTGTGGTGTTGGAGGAAAGTTCTGAGAGTGCCTTGGACTGCGAGAAGATCCAACCAGTCCATCCTCCAGGAAATAAAGCCCGACTGCTCACTGGAGGGAAAGATACTAGAGACAAAGTTGAAGTACTTTGGCCACATCATGAGGAGACAGGAAAGCCTAGAGAAGACAATTATGCTGGGGAAAGTGGAAGGCAAAAGGAAGAGGGGCCGACCAAGGGCAAGATGGATGGATGGCATCCTTGAAGTGACTGGACTGACCTTGAAGGAGCTAGGGGTGGTGACGGCCAACAGGGAGCTCTGGCGTGGGCTGGTCCATGAGGTCACGAAGAGTCGGAGACGACTGAACGAATGAACAACAACAACATAGTCCCCCCCCCCCCCCCCAACCATCTGAGGCAATGTGAACTGGCCCTCTGCCTAAAACATTTGAGGACCCCTGCCTTACACAATCCTTAAAATTTAGGGCAATGCTCATGATTTGCATCTTTCTGGATCCTACTATATTCTATCCCAATCACATAACTATATAAATTTGTTTTATGCCTGAGGCCTTAATACCACTTGGTATTCATGTGAAAATAAGTCTTAAAGATGCTACAATAGGACCTTGGATCACTGCTTTAAAATTCAGACTAAACCTCTTGAATTGTTTTGGAAAGAATGGCACAATTTTCAGACTTGCTTTTTTCCCCTCTCAAACCATCCAAACCATAAAACTTACCCCCATTCTATCTCAACGAGCATCCCCAGAACCTTGGGTAACAATAAATGCCAATTTCCTCTGAAGTCCCTCACAAAATGGCATCAGAAGGTCACCACTTTCTGTCACTGTTTTGAGAGGAACTACTACTACTACTACTACTTATTATTATTATTATTATTATCTTTATTTGTACCCCGCTAGCATCTCCCAAAGGGCTCGATGCGGCTTACAAAGGCCAAGGTCTCAAACACAATATAACAAAACACAACCTAAAGCAAATCAAAACAGTTAAGCAATATTAAAAACAACAAGCAATAAAACAATACACCAAGACGCAATAAAACTGGGCTGGGCCAGAGTAATGGGTACAGATTAAAAGTGCTGAAGTGACAGGTGATATGTAGGATTATAGGGTAAGTGCAGTGTGCCGGCAATCTTAATTTCTACTAAAGTGCTTCTGGGACTTGGTATTGGAGTTTTCCTATTCTGGAAAGGCACACCAGAACAGCCAGGTCTTCAAGTTCTTCCTAAAGACTGCGAATGTAGGGGCCTGTCTAAGATCTTTGGGGATGGTGTTCCAGAGTCAGGGGGCCACCACAGAAAAGGCCCTGTCTCGCGTCCCCACCAGACGTGCCTCCGACGCAGGTGGAATCACGAGCAGGGCCTTTCCGGATGAACGAAGTGAGCGCGTGGGTTCGTAAATGGAGATGCGGTCACGCAGGTAGGGTGGTCCCAACCCGTTTAGGGCTATGAAAATTTGAGATATTTGGACTTGCTGTGATGAGTGTGGCATGGAGGAGCCTGGGAGAATTGGTGTATAGCTCCTATGTACATGCCCACTTTTGATAGAATAAGACCACACACACTACAGTAAATGTTGAATTCTAGCATGCAGTGGATAAAAATGTGAAAGAACAATGTTAGATTGAATATGGCAGTCTGGTCAACTTTCAGGGTCAAGAAAAAACTTTTCTTCTTATAGTATAGAATTCTGTTGGTGCATTAAACATGTGTAATTGCACCAGTATAGGTCATGGCAATAGAAGGAAAAAGTCTAAAAGTCAATTGTTGGGAAAGAAGTAACACTTTGGCAGATTTTGCCTGCCTTCTCTCACCACTGTTGGAACCCAGTCATCCCAGAAAAGGTTCAAATGTTAGAGTGGAGTGGCAACTAGGGATTTGAAGGTGTTTCTGCTTTAGAGAAGAGAATGACTCATTGTGTGATTTAGTATCCTGGGAGAGATTAGAGTGGATGAATGATTCTTATCTGATTTTTGATACTTTGTTTCACACCTAAATATGCCTATACCATTTCATGTTTGGTTTTATAATATCCATTGCAGAATCCATAGCTGAGGTATGTGCCACCAAATGCACTGCAGTCCATCCTGTTTATAGATTAGCTTCAGAGGGTGAAAAGCAATGTTGGTATCCATTTCATGTTTTGTGTTATTTCCAGACAGTAATTGATGTGTGTACATGTCATTTGTAATGAAGATTAAGAAAGTTAGAAAAGGAAGAACCTAAGTCAACACAGAAAAATTTCAGGGGGTCCATAACCTTGAATTGAAAAAAAACAAAAAACAACTTATTAGCTTTATTTTCTCTGACCTCTAACTGAAATCTAGCATTTCTTTCACTTATGAATATATGCAATAAATTGAGGTAGTATTAATTTCATATCACATTACAGTTGTATATCTCAAGAAATTGCTTATGTTCATCCATACTTTGAAATTGTGGTAATTGTTAGAACTGATGCAAGATCACTCATTATTACAGTCCTCCTGTGTGCAAAGTATTGTGTAGCATAAAACTATGCTGCTACGTTTTGATAAGTTGTCTATGGTTTTCACCTGACTGGCAAAAGGTTAAGAACCCCTGCACTAAAGCATTTCAATATATTGAAGATGCCTTATTGTCATGACACATTTAACATTTGTGTTATACTGCTTTCCTAACAACCGTGCCCTCCTGAAGTTTCATTTATGACTTCCTCAGAGCCATAAATAGCACACTGATGCATCACTTGGTAGCCTATTTGTATTATTCAAATTGATTTAGAGTTAACTAAACTTCACTATCATACAAAGGAGTATTAAGAGTCAGCACATAACCATACTGTTTGACTTAATTCTGCCACAGAAATACTATAGGGAATACAAGAATTTTTTTTAAAAAAAATACCTGTTCTGGCAACGACCATGAGAGCAGGAGAGGGAAATGGAGTTGAGGAAGAAAGGGAATGAACAGTTTCACAGGTATGATCTATGGGTGATATGGCCCTGCAACTGCCCTGGGAAACCTTATATTTCCTAAAGATGTTACAAGCTACTTAACTCAAGTAGGGAATGAAATAGATTAGATGACCAAAGAAGTAGGCTACATAAATTAAATTGGGCTCACTCAGATATGGCAGAACAATTTGTGTTTCTCTTCTGCAAAGTCTGTTGTCGCAGTCCCCATTTTTCATAACTGTCATCTTGCCCTTTTCCCTTTAATAAAGGGAAGAGTAAGGAGAGAAACCAGTGTTCAGTGAGCATGCATGTGCGTCCCTCTGTGCCAGCGGGGATTAAAGTCTGGCTCAGATGGAGGCCAGAATAAATGCCTCAGGGTGATATAGCACTGAAGCACGAGGAGACCAAAGAAGTCATGAATAAAAATGTAAGAGTTGAGAGTCATCTTGTGAAAAGCAAAAAGGCAACCCAAACAGTTGAGATCCTGTGCATTCAGAAGCAGGTTGTACAGACAATCAATGCAAAACACTTGAGGACAGGTATTACTCCTGAAACGGGATTTCCAAAATTCTGGTTGCACACAGTATCTTTCCATGTGTACCTTATAAACATAATCTCAGCCACCTCAACGTATCCATACCTCTTTCAGAGACAATTATAGTGACATTCAAAAGTGAAGGAAAGTTGTTGTGTGGCTTCAAGTGATTTCCAACCAATGACAACCATAAAGCAAACCTATCACATGGTTTTCTTAGCAAGATTTGTCCAGAAGACATTTGCCATTAACTTCCTCTGAGGCTGAGAGAATGTGACTTGCCTAAAGTCACTCAGTGGGTTTCATGTCTATGCGGGGATTCAGCCTTGGTCTCCACTGGTCAAACCATTATATCATGCTGGAAAGAGGTGAAGAAATTAAGATTTTGAGAAAGTCTGTTGGATTTGACTTAAACATTTACAATTGTGATAAAAGGAGGCGGAAGTTTCTGAACAATTCCATGAGTAATGTATGCAATGAATCATAGAGTTGGAAGAGACCTCATGAGCCATCCAATCCAACCCCTTGCCAAGAAGTAGGAAAATCACATTCAGAGAACCCCTAACAGATGGCCTCTGTTAAACAGCCTCTGATTAAAAGCCCCCAAAGAAGGAGCCTCCACTACAGTCCAGGGCAGAGAGTTCCACTGCTGAACAACTCTCACAGTTAGGAAATTCTTCCTAATGTATCAAGAATATATATCATGGGCTAATTAGTAAGGAAGAAAAAGGGAGAAAAGCATACTGTTTCAATTAGATATGTAGATTACATATCTTTCATGTGATTCTGGTTTGTTTTTCTGTGATGGGACTAACAGCAGGGTTCTGAGAATAGTTGGGGTGAAGATTGTAGTTCTGTTGGATCAATTGAAAAGTTTATGTTGATGATAGAAAATATGCTAGGAAATAAGGAAGGAAGAATTAAATAAAGCTAGCTACAACAAAATTGGCAATTGTTTATTTTGTTTTGATTTCCTGTTTGACATTGTTTTCTACAATAATGAGAGAAAATTATATGTTTGTGTTCCGTATCATCACTCTAATATCATATATCCACCTGAAATTTGTCATGCATTCCAAGAAAAACCTCATGCTTATTTGTTTCCTATTTTTTAAAATTAACTGTATTAATTTGAGTTGATTTCAGACTATTTATTTATTTATTTACAGTATAGACTGCCTTTCACACCCCTGAGGGGACTCAAAGCGGCATGCTATATGACCTTCTATCAATAAGTCATATAGAGAAAGGCACATTTTGGTTATTCATATAATAACTGACAAAATATCACTGACCATTAAAAATATATCCAAAAGCATACATTGATCTAACAGGTGGTTATTTGTTGTTTATTTCATCCAAACTGACTTACATTACACTGGACAATTCATAAAATGTATCTCGACATTTTCCCAACTGCTCAGTCTATTTCCTCTATAATACAAATCTTCAAGATTTTGCCATAAGATGCCAATTGCTGTTATTTTAAAGAATGTCAACAAAATACTAAGAGGCCCTCAGAAGGTGGTAGAAATTCAGAAGGACTGGCCTGAATAGAATAGGCCTTGGTTTCTTCTCTATTTAAATCTAGTGTAAATCTCCCATGCATGGAAAAACTCATGTCATTAGCAGAATCAATTTTTTCTTGCTTTTCACCAGCAAATTCCGAAAAAAATCTCCATATGGGAATGGCCCCATAATAGGAATATGAAAAATGTAGTTTTTAAAGACTATTTATTGTTTTGAACTTATTCTGCACAAAATTCAGACTTCCTTCCAGAAATGTTCTTTTTTTTAAAATGAAGACATTCAATTCCAACACAGAAACATCATTTTCTGCACAAAAAATTCTGCACAGATTATATATACAGTAGAACTTCTTCTTACGAGCGTCTCTACTAATGAGCTTTTCAACTAACAAACCTTCGCTCTTCTGAGATTTCATTTTTACATGTGATCAGGGTTTTGATGTACAAGCTAGCACCAGAGGGAGTGCTTGCATGAGAGTACAGGGCTTCAGGGGAGTAGCCTCTGTGCCTTGTGTGCCTCTTTGCCTCGTGCCTGTATACCTCCTGCTTTGTGGTCTTGTCTGCTCTTATCCGCTTTGGGAGATCGCTGCTTGCTTTCCTCTTGTCTGCCTTGGGAGATTCCCCTTTGAGGAATGTTGTATTATAAGTACTATAGTTTTGTGTGGTTTTTATTCTGGCTTCATGAAAAGAGAGAGGGAGAGAGAGCAAGGGAGGGAGGGAGATTGGAATGAATACAGTATGAAGAAAATGATGCTTCTGCCTCTTCACTTTGTGTCTCAAATGTAGTTCTTTGCCGCAACTTTGTGCTTCAACCATTTTAAAGTTGATCTTCCTGTTGTTATTGTTCCATGTGAATGTGCAGGCTTTGCCTTGCAGTTACACTGACCAACACACATTTTGTTGCCTCCAATACATTTCCTTGTATTTCCACAGTAGCTGGATGGAACCAAGCAAATTTATTTGTCACATTCTCTTGTATTATATGTCATTATTTTTATACACTATTTATTTTCTATAAAGTTCATTTTCTTATTTAGAAACATTACAAAAATGGGGGGGGGGGTGTCAGGGGCATTTCAATTTCAATAGGAAAATTGGCTTTGAGATTAGATAATTGAGTTAAGAGCTCAATCACAGAATGAATTAAACTTTTAAGTCATGGTATCACTGTATGTGTGTGTGTGTATATATACACACACATATACACAGATTCTGCAATGAAAATAGTGTTTTATGTGCACTCTTACTGCAAATTTTGTCCAGAAGGAGTCTTCAGCTGTGAAGAGTCTCATCAGTCTTTATTCTTCTTACCTGGGTTTTCCAACACTTAAGAAATTCAAGCGTTTTTCAAATTATTTTTGAAATTTCTATATTCTTTTCTGTACAGGTTTTAAAGATTTTTTCACAAAGGAAAGAACACATTATAAAAGTATGTGTTGCTTCCTTTGGGAAATAAACTAGTTGAGATTTTCCTCCCTATTAATGGCATTTAGCTAAAAAAAATCTGCAAATTATTTATCCATAATCATCAATCATATATCCCTTCTCCATACAACTTAGAGGTGAGCAATGTATGGTCTTCTAAATACTGTTGGCAATGTTAAGACTCATAGCTGCAGTCCAACCACATCTGGAGGTCTGCACCTTCGTCACTCTGGTCTATAGAAAATTATTTATTATCTTGAATCCTGGGAGTTCTGAGGAATTTGAGAAGAAATCCAAAATGCAAAGTAAATGTAGAAGAGAAATCAGGGAAACTGAGTGTCAGTGACTATGTGTATGTGCTTTTGTGGGGAAATAGACTTTGAATTTTCCCACACACACTTTTGGTTTCTCAATTGAGCTGAAACTATTTAGGGAAAGGCCTCAGGGAACCCTTATAAATATCTCCACTGAAACATCTGCTTATTGTACTGGGGCAATCAAACAGTGAAAACAAAATGGTAAGCTATAAAAAGAATGAGTTGGAAATCATAACAAAATGTATTCCCCATGGGATCATTCAGTGTCATTCATGTAACCTTTTCTTTAAAAATGGCACTCCTTTTTGTTAAAATAACTTATCCGTGGTACTTACATTTCTGGGTGGTTGGTGGTGATAAGCCAAGGACAAAAGATATATGGAGCAAGCAGGGACCATTCTGGAATGATGCATGAGCAGTTCTGATGACTGTTGTGTGAACTTCCCCCTCTGACCAGTCATTTATCATCACAATTTCCAAATGCTTGCCTAGACATTCTTCCATTCAATTTTATTGGTGGGGAGAGTCAGGCAGGATGACCTCAATGAGTCCTTCTCCTCCTCTCTCTATTTACCAGCCTGTTCACTCTCTACCTCCAGGCTCAGTTCCAACGACTAACCTACAAGGAAAGAGGACACACATGAACTTGAAAATGCCAGCTACTTTTCCTCTTCCTATCCTTTTTTGACCACAAAGTAGATAAGCAGACAGGATTATGGGTTTCTGATAGTGATCAGAGTCTCAGCCTCCTCCTCAGCAAGATGTAGGTCTCAGTAAATACCCAACAGTGTCAGCCCCTCCCCCCATGCCAAAACCTGAGCCATTGTTTCCAAATATATGCCATTTTCAATAAGCCCAGGAGCTACACCTTCCCCACCTCTGCCTATAGGGAGGGTCATAAGTGTACACGAATATGTATGTGTATGAGAACCAGTGGTGGGCAAAGAGTGGCAGTGGAAGTGCATGCATAATTTGTCCCAAATCTGGGGGGGGGGGGGGAGGGTGGAACGACTCACATCCCAGACTTGAAGCCTGGAACTACTTGAATCATCATTAAAAACAACCGCGTGCATTGTTAGCTTATTCTCTGCCGTACATACAAGTGTGTGTGTGTTTCATATAAAGCTAGTATAAGAATCTATATTTATTCATAAGACACATCCTGATATGGTTTTATTATTATTATTAACTTTATTTATACCCTGCTAACATCTCCCAAAGTACTCGATACGGCTTACAAAAGCCAAGGCCACCAACAAAACAACAGCATACAAATACAACAGTAAAACTCATAAAGCAAATAATAAAACATCAAGCAAACAATAAAACACTAAAAACAATGACACCATGACACATTTAAAACCTAAGGCCAGGCCAAATGTAATGGACAAATGTAAAAAGTGCTGGACATGACAGGTGAAATGTAGCGGTTTTTGGAGGTAGGTGCAATGTGCAGACAATCCTAAATCTCTAACAAAGTACAATTGGGACATGATGCTAGGAGTTTCCTATTCTGGAAAGGCACACTGGTAGGATAAATATCCTACTATGATATAGTCTTCTTTCTCAAACAGTAAGAACCTATCTTAGTCCCAAGAAGTTCTCTCTGATCATAGAAATGAAGCACACAGTTAATAGCATTCATAGTAGCAACTTTGCCTGGAAAAATACCTACCAATGATAAGGAACTTCTATCTGTGGTACAATCAAGCTGCTTTTTGTCATGAAATCACTAATATAGTCAAATTGTAAAATATATGGTAGGTAAAATAATTAAATCCAGTTGTTGTCCTGTAATGATGTGAGAAAGGAACCCCTTCAAGCTTTTCAAAACCAAGATTTTTTTAAAGGAGGTGTCATTTTTACCTTCAGACCAAAAGGCAAAATTCATCCATAAACTAATCCAATACATTAGTTCATAAATAAAATAAAATCAGTGTACTATTTAATAGCCAATATAGAAAAGACTTACTATGTCAAGTGCACTGTACATAATAGATTCCACCATGTGGTTTCCTTCAGGAGAAATAATTTAGTTATCATTAAACTGCTTGAAAACTAGCAGTAATAATGTTCTTTGGTTATCAGGGGTATCAACTTTTTCCTCTAGGCAGGACTGGAGAAATGTGAATCTTTTTGAGAAAAAAACCTTTATTGCATGTGATAATGAAGTGAGTTCATTACAGCCCCAAACCGTGATAATCCTTTATCTCTCCCAAAAAGGGTGTGATGCCGAAATCCATTTGTCTACCCTAGCAAAGTTGCTGAGTTCACAGATTGCTATCACATACAGAAGATTTCCTATATATTTTTAGCAGCAGGATTTTTTTAAGAACCAGACACATGATTAATTTGAAGAAATCTACAAAAGAAAATATAATCACAGCAGTTGAATTTTTTCCCACTGGTTAAGTGTGTGATTTACAGAAGAGAAGAAGCACATTTAAATCCCTTTTCTATTTCACAAAGCACCAATTGGTTTTTCTACATCCCTTTAGTTGTACCTTGTGTTCATATATATCTTGACTGCATCATCCTGTTGTCTCTAACCATTCCCATCTTTATTCTGAACTGAATCTGAGCTTTCCCCAATGGCAACAACATTGCATTCCAAAACAATTCTTCATAATCTAAACTTGAGAGAGAGAGAACATAGCTGCTTCTGCCTGCTTCTCTGCTCCTCCCCCTGCTTTTGCAGTTTGAACTAAGGACAAAGGGTAAAAGTGGAACGGGGAGAGAAAAGCTGCTAGAACATTATAAAAGCAGCTAAAAAGGTGGGATGGTAGAGGATCAACTGAGACTGGCCCTACCAAATCAAAATAGTTGGAGAGAATAGAAGCAACAGTCCGACAGAGAGAAGCGCATTTGTTCCTTATATGGTGCATCTACACTGTCAAATTCATGTAATTTGACACCACTTTAACTGCCATGGCTCAATGCTAGGGAATCATGGAAGTTGTAGTTTTACAGATCTTCCCTTTCAAAGAGTGCTGGAACCTCATTAAACTACAACTCCCTTGATTCCCTAGCATTGGGTCACAACAGTTAAAGTGGTGTCAAAGAACATTAATTTGATAATGTAGATGTATCCTTAGACAGCGTAGCTAATTTCATTTTCCTAAAGGAAAGGGAAGAATTTTATTTTAGCCAAGTCCAATTTAGTAGCTAGCCAGTGATTTCCCAGTGCCACTGGTTTTAACTTCTCCAGGGCCAATCACCCTCATCTCAGCTGTTATTTTGTATTTTTGATGGGAATACATCACAAGAAGGAAAAGTATCTAATTTTCTTTCTTTTCAGTTGCACTAGTATAATGAAGGAAGCATAGCTTTTCAAGAGGGGATTGTGGCAAAGGGGTTTAAAATTACACTGATCTAATGACAAGAACTGACCATGGAACAACAGACTGGCTCAAGATTAGGAAAGACGTACAACAGGGTTGTATTCTCTCACCCAACCTATTCAATTTGTATGCAGAACACATCATGCGATGTGCGGGACTTGAGGAATGCAAGGCTGGGGTGAAAATTGCTGGAAGAAACATTAATAACCTTAGATATGCAGATCACTTTGATGGCCGAAAGCGAGGAGGAGCTTTAATCAAAGTGAAAGAAGAAACGCAAAAGCTGGGTTGCAGTTAAACATAAAAAAAACCAAGATTATGGCAACAAAAATGATTGACAACTGGGAAATAAAGGGAGAAAACGTGGAGGCAGTAACAGACTTTGTATTTCTAGGTGCAAAGATTACTGCAGACGGAGACTGCAGCCAGGAAATCAGGAGACGCTTACTTCTTGGGAGGAAAGCAATGACCAATCTTGATAAAATAGTGACGAGTAGAGACATCACATTGGCAACAAAGATCCGCATAGTTAAAGCAATGGTACTCCCCATAGTCGCCTATGGATGTGAGAGCTGGACCATAGGGAAGGCTGAACAAAGGAAGATAGATGCTTTTGAACTGTGGTATTGGAGGAAAGTGCTGAGAGTGCTTTGGACTGCGAGAAGATCCAACCAGTCCATACTTCAAGAAATAAAGCCTGACTGCTCATTGGAGGGAAGAATAGTAGAGGCAAAGATGAAGTACTTTGGCCACATCATGAGAAGAAAGGAAAGCTTAGAGAAGACAATGATGCTGGGGAAAATGGAAGGAAAAAAGGAAGAGGGGCCAACCAAGGGCAAGATGGATGGATGGTATCCTTGAAGTGACTGGCTTGACCTTGAAGGAGCTGGGGGTGGTGACGACCAACAGGGAGCTCTGGCATGGGCTGAAGTCATGAAGAGTCAGAAACGGCTGAACGAATGAACAACAACAATGAAAAGACGCACAGCCTTGCAAGATGATATCATGGCAAAGGGTTTATAATTACACAGTTCTAATGAAGAGAAGCACAGCCTTGAAAGAGGGCATTGTGACAAAGGGCTTTATAATTACACTGACACAATTGTGGAACAACAGGCTAAACTGCTGAGCTCCTAAACTTACTGACCAAAAAATTGGTAGTTCAAATCCCAGGAGCAGGGTGAGCTCCCACTGTTAGGCTCAGCTTCTGCCAAACACTAGCAGTTTGAAAACATGAAAGTGTGAGTAGATCAATAGGTACCACTTCTACAGGAAGGTAATGGCACTCCATGCAGTCATACTGCCACATGACCTTGGAGGTGTCTACAGACAACGCCGGCTTTTTGGCTTAGAAATGAAGATGAGCACCACCAGCCAGAGTTGGATACAACCTAGACTTAATGTCAGGGGAAACCTTTGCCTACCTTAATGGAGGGAAGAAAGGCATGAGAAAGCCTTATCATGGCATATTGGTTTAAAAGTCCCCCTCCCAATGGCATGAAGTCTATCATAATCTTGGCTTTCCATAGTAAAGCTTTCTTTGATTTTTTTTTTAAAAATAATACAGAGGGAGGAGAAAAGAATTCTCCATGTGATGGTTCAAACATGGGCAACAATTGGGGCGGGGGTGGACTGAAGAGGGAAACGTGTGATGAGAAAACAGAACGTGAAATGAGACAATTGGAGATTGAAAGTTATGATTCTTTTTGCTAGACAGATGGTCCCCCATGCTTCTCAAGTTCCATGTGATGAGGTCGTAAAATGGTCATACATATTTTCTCTGTTTGCACAATTCAAAGAGAAAATATTCAGTATTGATTTAAAGGCATTGAATGAGATGCCTCATATGTAAAAAAGTAATTGGTGATTATTAGGGTAGGAAATTACCCACTTTTTTCTGATATTATTCTTCCCCAAAAAGGAAAGAAAGAAAGAATGAACAGAACAGAACCAATCAGATTAGAGCAGAACAGAAACTCTGTTCTCTTGCCCATTTATGGTCCAACTCTAACCAGTCGTTTAAGGAAAATTGCTGAAAGCCAGATGACTGAACTCTCTTACAATAAGAAAAGCATTATCATGTCTTCTGTTCATGAAAAGGGAAGGATGGATAATATCAATCTTTGAATGCAAAATTGCAAAAAATATAAAATGCTATTGAGAACTCTGCCAGTTTCCTTATTTTTCTCTTCCAAATAGGTCTTCTTTAATACATCATGTAAATTATATGTTCACTTTAGAAAAAGAAAATGAAAAGAAATCTAGCTGTCTCCTTTTTGCAGCCTTTGCATACATCAGATAGCTAGTGAGATGTAGTACAAATTTTGGACTGGGACCTGGGAGATTCAAGTCCAGTTCTCCATTGCCCTGAAGCTCAATTGTTCACCTTGGTCACTCACACACTCTCAACCTGACCAACACTCACAGCATTGTTGTGAGGATAAAGTGGGGGAAAGAGTCATAAATATTCCCTTCAGTTGATAGGATATAAATACTAGACTTGTTTAGGTTTGCTTCGTTAAAACCTTAAATTCATTAAAACCTACTGAATTTGGTCTTCCGAATCAATTTTGAACCATGCAGGAAAAGTAAGAGGTGTAATTATGATTTGAACCATTTACCCTTTTTATTCATAAATATTTCATAATGTTCGGAAGTCTCCCAAGATTATTTTAATTTTCACAAGCATTAAGCAACTTTTATAAAGTTTTGCTTCCCCTCCCGGGCAATGCAAAGGAGCGATGAGATGGACATGCCTAAGCACAGCCATTGTTGTAGTTTGTGAAGGGAAGGCTCCCAATGGTAGAGATTGCTAAAGGCCCTGCTGTTAAACTATATTTCCCACACTGCCTTGCTGCTCATTAGCCAAAATGACCGAGCAGCAGGCTCCTCCTCCTCCTCCTTTTCTGCATTACCAGCTGGATTCTTACTCCAGAATTTGCATTCAAACCAAGTTTTCCTCCCCCTCCCCGCCCTTCTCACCCCAATCTCAAGGTTTGGTAACTGGTAGTTTAGCCAGGCAGGAGGCAACCTCCGCTCAACAGAATCAAGCCAATGCTGGGTTTAAAAAAAAGGAAAGGGGGAAGGAGGGAGAAAATGGGGAAGGGAGAAAGGAGAGGGTGCTTTGTTTCTTAGATCAGCGGCACTAAAGGTTGATTGGGATATTGGCTAAAGTGACCAGTTCTGGAAAGGAAGGATAACCTGTCAGAAGCACCTTCCTTCCCTTCCTCCCTTCCTCCCCTTCCTCTCTTTCTTCCCTCCTTCCTTCCTTCTTTCCTTTCTTCCTTCCTCCCTTCCCTTCCTCCCTCCCTCCCTCCTTTCTTCCTTCATTCCATCTCCTGCCTCCCTTTCTCCAGGTGGATCAGGCAGATCTTATTGAGGAACCACTTCCAACTGCTTTGGCTCAATGCTACACAATCCTGGGAGCCAAAGAGCGCCATACTACAAACCCCAGGATCCCATAACATTGAACTGTGGCATGGCTGCATCTAAACAAGGCCTGGGAAAACTTTGGGCCCTCCAGGTGTTTTGGATTTCCACTCCCATTATTCCTTACAACCTGAAGCCCACTGCCTGGCTGAAGCCTGGCAGTGGGAGCCAAGTGGCACCTGAGGGGGCATCACTGCCTCCTCCTCCTCCTCCTCCTCAGCATTGACAGCCGAGGCAGGCTAGGAGTGGAAGAGCCCCTGAAATTTCCCCAGTGCCAGTGCTGTTTTTTCCTACTGCGCATTTGTATCTGCCATTAACTAAGCTGTTTCGGAAGTTTCAGCAAATTTTGAATATTTTTTTTTTAAGGAAGTGACTTTAGAATCGAACCACTAGTGCCCCCTACATACAAAACAGGTTTTGAACCATTTTTTAAAATCAAACAAGCCTAATAAATACAGTATAACACCCATTCCCATAGCCATGGTGGATGTGTCTGAAAAAAACAACGCTCCCTGTGGATATCTGAAACCATGTATAATAGTGCACCCTACATTTTGACTTTACTTGGCCTGGAGACATACCATAGAATAGACCTAGAGATGTTCCCATAGACTTCTGGGGGGATATTTTTTGGAGCATGGTGAAATCGTGGATATTGAATGTGATTTTCCTGCTTCTTGGCAGGGGGTTGGACTGGATGGCCCACGAGGTCTCTTCCAACTCTATGATTCGGTATAGAGTCTTGGGTAAGAAAGTTGCACTGTATATGCAGCAAACCTGCATTAAACACTAAAATTTTATACTTTAACTCACCATCTGTCCCCCATCTGAGATCCAACTTAAAAGCCAGTTGATCATTCTCATTGATGTAGGGTTACATGATGACCCCTCTTCTGCCAGTGATCGATGCTACAATGAAAAGTTTTGACTCGTCACTGAAAGGATCTCTGGTAGTGCTCCCCACAGCTTAAATAGATGGTAGGAGGGACTGGTCATGTGATCCTCCCTCACCCTGCCTTGTAGCTATAGACATCTCCATATGGATGCCTGGCTCGCTTATAAGGTGGGTTTCAGAGTCATTGGTGGTCATGGGAATAGTGCCACAATCACAAATAAGAATAAAAAACAATTAGGATGTCCTGTGTCTGACTTATAATTAAGAGGATGCCTAATCAACCAGTAAAATAATTAATCACAAAAAAAAAATTTGAAAAGTTATGTCAGTACCCAACAAACCTCATGCCAAGCACTTCATTGGAGCTCACAAAGAATGGATAGCTCATTTATTACTATGGCAAATGTGCCCCTGACAACTCTCACAAAGGCTTTAAAGGCTGGATGGCCATTTGTCAGGGGTGATTTGAATGCAATATTCCTGCTTCTTGGCAGGATGGGGTTGGACTGGATGGCTCATGAGGTCTCTTCCAACTCTTTGATTCTATGATTCTATGAAACAGAGGCTGGATGGCCATCTGTTGGGGGTGCTTTGAATGTTATTTTCCTGCTTCTTGGCAGAGGGTTGGACTGGATGGCCCACGAAGTCTCTTCCAACACTATGATTCTGTGATTCTATCCCCTGTCACAGTTCTACTTTCTTACCTGGAAGAAACCACAAAAATGTAAGATTACAACCAGATACCAAGAACAATATATAAAATAGAAATTGTCTTCGTTCGCCACCAGGAACAAATTTTGCCTCTGGAATCAGCATCCTGGGCTAGATGGTGATGAACTAGAGCAGAGATTTCCAAACAACTCCTCCGGGTATTTTAGACTTCAACTCGTAGAAGTCCCAGCAACCTTGGCCAATGTTCATGAATTCCAAAAGCTGAACTCCAAAATCCCTGGAATACCAGAGACAGGGAAACATTGAAGCCCTTTCTACACTGCCATATAATCCAGATTATCAAATTAGATAATCCATATTATCATATCCAGAGCAGGATACGGAGCTGAAACTGTTATGATCACCTTAGTGGATGATCTCTGTCTCACTACTGACAAAAGGTTTGTTGCTTCTAGAACTCTCAGCAGCCTTTGATATCATTAACCATGGTATCCTTCTGGAATGCTTGGAGGGGCTGATAATTGGAAGCACCTTTCAGGCAGGTCCCAAACAGTGGTGCTTGGGGACAGCTGCTTCTAAAAAAAAAAAAGCTGTTATGTGGTGTCCCACAAGGTTCCATTCTATCCCCAATGCTCTTTAATATTTACATGAAGCCACTGGGAGAGATCGTATGTAGGCTCGGGGTGGGATTTTATCGGTATGCTGATGACATCCAAATATATTTCCCCATGCCTTCCATAACAGCTTCAGTTAAGCTCTGAATGCCTGGAAGAGGTAATGGGCTGGATGTGGGAAAACAAATTGAAACTGAATCCAGGCAAAACACTGGTGCTTGCCATCAAGGGTCCTAATCTGAGGTGAAGGTGTATCAGCCAGTTCTACATGGGGTTACACTTCCCCTGAAATGCTAGGTCTGCAGCTTGGGCGTGCTCCTGGATCTGTCTCTTCAAATGGCAGTTTAGGTTGATACGATGGTTAAGAGTATTTACTATCAGCTTTGCCTGATACGCCAGCTGCACCCCTTCCTCGATTTGGAGGATCTGAAGATGGTAGTACATGCACTGGTAACCTCAAGGTAGGACTTCTGCAGTGCGTTTTACATTGGGCTACACTTGTATCAAGTTTGGAAATGCAAGCTGGTTCAAAATACAGCAGCCAGATTGGTTACAGGAACATCTAGGGATGAGCATATTACACCTATTCTAAAGTCACTCCACTGGATGCCAGTTAGTTTTTGGGCAGAGTACAAAGTGTTGGTTTTGACCTTTAAAGCCCTACATGGTTTGGGTCCAGGTTACCTAAAGGATAACCTTTCCCCGTGCAATCTGCCCCACAAACTGTGGTCCTCTGACTGGCATCTGCTCCAACCAGCCAGAACCCAACTAGCAACTACCACTCAGTTGTTGTTGTTTATTTGTTCAGTTGCTTCTGACTCTTCACGACCTCATGGACTAGGCCACACCAGAGCACCCTATCAGCCATCACCACCCCCAGCTCCCTCAGAGTCAACCAGTCACTTCAAAGATACCATCCATCCATCTTGCCCTTGGTCAGCCCCTCTTCTACCACTCAGAGGCCCTTTTTATTGGCTGCCCCAAGACTGTGGAACAACCTGCAGGAAGAACTCCAACAGCTAAATGAGCAGTCAGAATTTTAAAACCATGGAAAGACCTATCTCTTCCAGCAGGCCTACCCAGACAGTCTTTAAGCATGAATTTTAAATGTGTGTTTATTCTCTGTTGTGTGTATTTTAATATGTATTTTATAGAGATACATTTTGGTATGTAGCTTTTATAGAGGTACATTTTACTATGTGTATTCCTGGTAATTTTGCAGTGTTTATGTGTTTTAATTGTTCTGTAACCCACCTTGAGCCATGAGGAGAATTTATTTATTTATTTATTTATTTCGAGTATTTCTACCCCACCCTTCTCAACCCCTGAAGGGGGACTCAGGGCAGCTTACAAAAGGCACAATTCGATGCCAGCAATACACATAGTAAGATAAATACATAGCAGCAACAATTATAAAATAATTAAAACAATCCAGTTATACAGTACAACTAATAAAAACCAATCTAGTGATCAACGTTCACCAAGCTCAAAATCTAGAGAAGCGGCTAAGAAATTATTATTATTATTATTATTATTGACACAAAAACACAGTATGTCACAGCAAATGAGATCACTATGCTGGATTTCATATCACAAAATCACAAGTCAAACACTTCCCAAGCGTCTACGACTGTGTGATATATTATTATTATTATTATTATTATTATTATTATTATTATTATTACATGAGTCTATACTGTCATATAATCCAGTTCAAAGTAGATAATTTGGATTTTATATGGAAGCATAGAAGGGGCCTGAGCTAAAGATTTAGATGCTAGATCTTGTTATGTAAGCTTGGAGAGTTAGAACACCTTGAAACCAAAGGCATGTAATTGCAGTATCATGTCACTATTAAAAAGGTAATTGCACAACAAGAAACAATAACTTGACAAAGCTTAATTTATTTTAACATTTTTGCTATTAAGTTATGTTAATCGGAATCAGAATAATTTCCTTCAAATGCAAAAGGCTGCTCAGAGTTTTGTGGGATCCATATCACCACTGCTAATGGGGTGAAAATATGATTGCTCTGTGATTACTTCTATTCATGCTCGGTGAAAGGTGCTGTAATTGCTTGCCATCATGTACCTCAGAATAGAAAGTGTGTATACGTGAATGGATCAGTAACAGTGTGGTCTTTTGTAAGTATACAGAGTCAGACAAGGGAGGCAACAGTGCACCTATTTCTTTCTCCACGGGATGTGTTGTGCTAGTTGTTGTTTTTAGGTAGGAAAACATGCAAACTGATTGGAAGTTGCTCATAAGAACTGCATCATTGCTATCCCATTTGTTCTGCTTCATAAAAATGATCAGAACACTTTTAAATTCAAGGTAACTCAAATAAAAAGTTTAATGAAGAACTGAATGAGAGGCTGAAAACTTTAATTCATTTCTGAATTTGAATTAATTTCAGCAGATCTAAATGGTGACTTCTGGTTAAGTACATACATTTTCCCCCAATCTGATCTTTTCCAGATGTTTGAAAGTATTACTCCCATCAGTCCTAGCCAACATTGCCAATTGTAAGGTACCATGGGAGCTGAGGTTAAAACATTTAGACAATACCAGACTGGGTATGGCTGACATAAAGGAATGAGCTATAACAGTAACTGCATCATGCAATGTGAATCCATGTCGAAACAACTGAATCTGCATTCTGTCTGAGCCCTTCCAAGGTGCTCCTGATACCTTGAGTATGAACCATTTTGCTTCCATTGATAACCTCTGTAGTATCTTAGTTTTTTTTTTATCATTTGCTCACTTACAGTTTGACCCCTGCAATCCATTGCTGCCACCACAGGGCAAAGTCTTTCCTAACCTTTTCTGTCTCTTTATTCCACAAATGAATGTTATGCAAATGTAATAAAACATATTGCATCAGACTGACACAATTTTGATGGAGAGTCAAGAAGAAGAAAAGTTGCAATCCCTCTCATAACTGGCAGAAAAGTTACTTATGTACAGATAACTACATAATGTGCTGGATGTATAGATATGGGCCCCAGCTGCACTGCCATATAATGCAATTTGAAGCTGCATTATATGGTCAGTGTAGAGTTCCAGTAGCTCCCAACCTTTGGGCCTCCAGGTGCTTTGGATTTCAACTCCTACAAATCCTAACAGCTGGTAAGATGGCCGGGATTTCTGAGAGTTGAAGTCCAAAACTCCTGGAGGATCAAAGGTTGGGAACCACTGGCTGCAGTTCAATGCAGTTAAAGTGCATTATATGAGTCTACCCTAACCGTATGATGAAGTTTCAAATTTCATTCTATCACAGTGTAGATGGCTCCATAGATGAGTTGAAATCCAGTGTGGTGTAAGGAATTGGGACTATTAACCTGGAGGACAGGGTTCAAACCTTGCTTAGCTATGGAGTTCTTCTTGGAAACCTTGGGCAAGTCACACTCTTGTAGCCTCAGAGGAAGGTAGAGGAAACCCTGTAATAGGTTCACTTAGAATTGCTGTAATAAGTTAACCTTAGAGTTGTCAATAGTCAGAAATGAATTGGAGGCACACAATAATAATAATAATAATAATCATCATCATCATCATCATCATCACGTCAAACTACTCTGGGACTTCCAAATTCAGACTGAAAGGGTTTTGGAGCACAATACTCCTGATCTTACAATCGTATTAAAAAACAAAGTATGGATAGTTGATGTTGCAATCCCAGGTGACAGCAGGATTGAAGAGAAACAAGTGAAAAAGCTGACACGATATGAAATTTTAAAGATCAAATTGCAGAGACTCTGGTACAAGCCAGCAAATGTGGTCCCAGTGGTGATTGGTACACTGGGTACAGTGCCTAAAGACCTTGGCCTGCACTTAAATGCAATTGGGGCTGGCAAAATTATCATCTGCCAGTTGCAGAAGGCCACCTTACTGCACACATTATTTGCCAATACAACCCACAGTCCTAGACACTTGGGAAGTGTCCAACATGTGATTCAATACAACAGCCAGCAGAGTGATCTTGTCTGCTGTGGACTCATCTTGTTGTGTTTCTAATAATAATAATAATAATAATAATAATAATAATAATAATAATAATAATAAACAGCAACAAACTTACAAGTGGCCTCCACATAAATTTTATACATGAGAAGCAATCCTTATTCAAGAATGCACTTCCTTCCATGCCTTTTAATATGATAGAGTCCACTGCCCATATTTTTCTGGATATTTGATCAAGCTCCCTTTGCATGATCAGGGATAGAAGACAGATGGGAGATCTAAATCATCTTGAAAATGTTTTTTGACCTGCTGCATAACTTAACAGGACTTCCTGAAATGTCTGAGCCAAATGAATTTGCTATGTGAATGTTCCCTTATCAAAGCAGCCTCTCTTTCAGCCTCTCTCTCTCATGACTTGGCTTATCTGATTCTGAACACCTTTCCATGTAATGATCCATAAAACTTGTTTATGTAGCAAAGAAAAATGCAGCAATCCAAGCTTAACAGTGGAGTGAATAGAAGGCTTAATTAAATGAGGATGTAACTCACCTTTATTGAAAGGACAAATCACTGCCATGCTGCCCTGGCCTTTTCCACCTGCCTGAATTGCAGATTTATATGTTGGCTGATATGATGATGAAGTCATACAGGAGGGCCACTGAAGCGGAGAAACAGCAGCCAGCCTTAATTCAAAGACAGAATTAGAGCTTCAAGGTGATGTGAGAATAAAGTAAAGGAATGGCTTTAGGAAATCATAGGCTAAATCTAGTTGTTAGTCTCAGTTAGAGGAAAGCCATTGAATGAATGTGACTTGTTAAATCACGCTTATTTCCATCCTATTGATTCCGTAGATCTACTTTATAACAGTTGGATTTAACTCCATGCTCATGCTTTAGGTTCTTTCTTTCTCATAAGTGGGAACAACAACTGCAAATATAAACAGAATTGCTGTTCCTAAAATATAAGGAATACCATTATTCTACTAATAATCATGATTTGAACCTATGGAATCCTGGGATTGGTAATTCAATGAAATATTAGAGCGTGTTGACTAAATATTCATAGAATCATAGAATCATAGAATCAAAGAGTTGGAAGAGACCTCATGGGCCATCCAGTCCAACCCCCTGCCAAGAAGCAGGAATATTGCATTCAAATCACCCCTGACAGATGGCCATCCAGCCTCTGTTTAAAAGCTTCCAAAGAAGGAGCCTCCACCACACTCCGGGGCAGAGAGTTCCACTGCTGAACGGCTCTCACAGTCAGGAAGTTCTTCCTCGTGTTCAGATGGAATCTCCTCTCTTGATTCAAAACATCCCTCTCTGCGCTACAAATCCCAGATTCCCCAGGATGTTGCTGTGGCACGTAAAGTTAAATGTAGCACTGTAGCATGAATGGAACCTAGTCCTTACATTTTTAGAAACAACAATTCTCTTTATATTAACAGACCTTTAGGATAAAGGAGGAGCTAGTAATTGAAGAAACAATGCACATCTGATACTTTTATTGTAGCTGTGTTGACTTGTTCTTACTTTGTAATAAAAGTCCTAAAAGAGAAATGCAACTAACATGAAATCATCATTTCTCATGGGTCTCTAGCCTTGGACCAGATTTGCTATTTTTACATTAGTAGTGCAAAGGAGGAACTGCAGGGCAGATAGACATAAGAGGAGAACATCAGTCTTACGTAGCAGAAGTTAGAGCTGGAGTGTCCTTGGCTGGGGACTTGACTGCATGACAAGAATAAATAGATAGAGGTTCTAGAACACCAGATAATGTTCTGGAAGCTAAGCAAGGCTTAAGAAAGTACAGCAGCCATATTTAACATCTTATGTTCCAAGTGTAGGGTACCTTTTGATAGAAGATTCATTTGACCTTGTAGTCCTATGAGGGCCTATTCAAAAGTATTTTCTGCTGACTCTCAATCTTTAAGACACAGTATTAGAGCAAATGTGTTAAGATTTAGGGTGGACGCGTTCCAATTTATAGAGAACAGGCATCAATTTGGAGACATATCTTATCTTTGATTAATTTAAAAATAAATCAGAAGGAAAAGGAAGGGCTTTGAAATTGGCCAACAACAGTTAGCTCCTAGAGAGCAGATTGAGCAAGCAGTCACACACAAATCAACTTCTCAAAGCCTTTCCCTGAACTGTGGGATGTATGTTATTTCTATTTAAGTTATAATGATCACTTAAACAATTATAGTTTTTAATATAATTATTTCAGAATGTGCATATATGGCTGTAAATTAACATTCACAAATTATATGTAAATTGTATTCTTTTCCCCCCTTGTTCTTGCATGGGTGATGCCTAAGACTCTAGCTTTGTAGTTGTGCAGCAATGTCAGTGATGTATACCTATCAACTTCAGAAACTATCAAACCTAAAAGCAGACCAGAATAAAAATAGCTGATCATGGTGCTGTGGTGACACCAGAGAAGGGAACAAGTGTTACTGCTGTTAGGTTTCCCTTGAGCATCTGGCTAGTCATTGTGTCAACAGAATTCTTGACTAGATAAACTGTTGATGTGATCAAGTATGAATCTACTTATTTATTTTGTTCTTTTTTTCTTATGCCGAGAGTGCCACAGTCTAATATTTTTCCAAGTATTTGTATTGAAGCATTTTCCCTTTCATAATCTGAATAGTTCTTTGCATCCTTATTTTTCAGAAATACCTTTCAAAGCTGACAAATATGTATATGCAGTATTTGGCAAGGTGGGCATTTGCTCAGGGTTTGCTGATGATAATGATAATGACAAAAGTGGTTTCATTTAGACCATTGATATAAAAATATTATCTTTTTATCCCTAAAAATGTTGACTTTGATTTTCTAACATAGCAACACAATTTTGGTTTCAGATTAAGAATATAGCAGATAAAAATAAATCTAGATTTAAATCTATGTTTTATTTTCAAGCATAAAAATCCTTATATAGCAAACTGTTGTCATATATCAGGACTATATCTGCAAATATAGTTTATGAATAAGACTATAGGAGAATGAACTTGAATTCCAGCAATAGCAAAGTAGTTGTGTGCCTTCTGTCCATTTCTGACATGGAGATCCTACCACAGAATCATCTTGGAAAACTGAGAGAGTGTGATTTTCCCAAGTTACCCAGTGGGTTTCCATAGCTGAGCAGGGATTCAAACCCTCGTCTCCACAGTCACATTCCAATGCTTGGGTGACTGGTTCTCACCTGAAGATATAAAGTAGGGGGGAAAAGTATATGAATATGCAATTATAGCTAATATTCCAAATTATGTAAAATTATATGCAATATGCGAAATATGTGTGTGCAACTTTCAAAAATGTAAATAGGTACTCAGATGGTTCTGGACCATGGTTTGGAGGAGGGAGACTTTAATCTTTTCCATCTTTTAATGTTCTTGATTAATATCTTTCCACCAAATACAGTTTCTATTCAGAGAAATGCAATGAAAATGGTATCAATGAAAATAAACAATTCAACAACCAACAACCATGCTGCATTAAAGTGATTCTAGATTGTCGTTGTGCTCATACAAACTTAACATATATATGTTCTCATACAAACTTAAATGTATGTATTCATAATACAGTATGTCTGTATTGGCAAGTTTAGGCATGGGCAATCCATGGTTCTAAATAGTTCTAAAGTACTTACAAAACTAGGGGGTGCTGCTGCTTTGCTTCTAAAGCGTCTCTAAAATTCTGGTGGTGAAAATTTCAGAACTCTAACAAAACTTTCAAAATTTCATTATTATTCCATTAATGGTGATTTTTATGACAGAACCAATTAGGAACTGCCATTTATAATTAAATTTTGAAAGTTTTGTTAGAGTTCTGAAATTTTCACCACCAGAACTTTAGCAACACTTTAGAAGCAAAGCACCAGTGCCCCCTAGTTTTGTAAGTACTTTAGAACTATTTTAGTAAGTACTTTAGAACTATTTAGAAATTTTCACCACCAGAACTTTAGCAACACTTTAGAAGCAAAGCATCAGTGCCCCTTAGTTTTGTAAGTACTTTAGAACTATTTAGAACCATAGATTGCCCATGTCTAGTAAGTATCGTTCTAGGATGTGTTATTTTACCTTTCCTTACTGCCCCAACTGGGTGCTAACTTATTCATATAATGTAATACATGAAACATAACCTACATAAATCTCAAAAGTCCAAATATCTGGTATATGTACAAAACACAACAACAAGTAATCCCAGATACAATGTCCTTGTTTCGGGGGATCCTTCTTCAGGTTGTGTTGTCATACATTTCTATTCTAGTAAACCAATTGTAGTCACTATCAGTATGTACCTATGTTTATGTTTAGAAGACAATTAGTACAGAAAGGCTTTGAATTGGAACAGGACCAAGCAAGTGTAATTAAGATTAAAGAGGCAGCAATATATCCATAACAACGTACTGCAGTCTACTACAAGAAGATTTTTAGAACATGGGTTAAACACCATTTTCATTGCATTTTGATATAGATATCTGTGCCTTGTTGATCTATTCCGACAAAGGCAACCAAAATGATAGCAGCCTTTTATTTATTTATTTATTTTTATTTACCTTGTTTTATACCCCGTCTTCTCTCCTTCATTGAGGGACTCAGAGCAGCTAACACTCAGCAGCAATTCGATGCCATACAAATCTAAGACAGTACAAAAACTCAAAATAAATATAAATCACAGATAAACATTTTAACACATCTACAGTACATAATAAAACTACAGTACATAATAAAACAATAATTAAAACAACCTATAGTTAAAAACCAGATCCATTGGCATTTAACGTGCTTGCTCATGTTCATTGTCTTCCCCAAAAGCTTCCCTCCAGAGGATAGTTTTTTATTTGTTTTCTAAAGTAAAGCAGAGAGGGGGCGATAACCTATAAGAGACCATAAACCAGGAGAAACAGCTTAGGAAGCTGGATAAGTTTAGCCTAGAAAGGGAAGGTTAAGGAGGACATTATAACTCTGTTTAAATATTTGAAAGGATGTCATATTGAAGATGTTTTCTGCTGCTCCGCAGAATAGGCAATTGATTCAAATTGCAGGAAAAGAGATGCCACCTAAACATATGGAAGAAATCCCTGAAAGTAAGAGCTGTTCAACTGTGGAATATACTGCCTCAGAGTTCGTTGGGGTACCCTTTATTGAATTATGAAAGATTATTTTCTAAACATAAAACAGTATTTGCTGTTTGCAAAAAAATATTTTTGCCCAGGACTACTTACTTACTTACTTAGGCGATCCCTCGTTGGACGAGTAAGATGGTCTTCCATTATGGATTTCCTTGTGGGTCCGTATGTGGTTGTGGAGCCCTATTCTTGCTCTGCATCTTCTTCCGCAGTGAGGGCATTGGTTTCCAGGTGGAAGGCGGTCCCAGTCGGGGTTGGCTTGACGCGCCTTCCTCCTGGCACGTTTCTCTCTTTCACCCTCCACTCGTGCCTCCTCAAATTCTGCAGCGCTGCTGGTCACAGCTGACCTCCAGCTGGAGCGCTCAAGGGCCAGGGCTTCCCAGTTCTCAGTGTCTATGCTACAGTTTTTAAAGTTGGCTTTGAGCCCATCTTTAAATCTCTTTTCCTGTCCACCAACATTCCGTTTTCCGTTCTTAAGTTCGGAGTAGAGCAACTGCTTTGGGAGACAGTGGTCAGGCATCCGGACAACGTGGCCGGCCCAGCAGAGTTGATGTTGGAGGACCATCGCTTCAATGCTGGTGGTCTTTGCTTCTTCCAGCACACTGACGTTTGTCCGTTTGCCTTCCCAGGAGATTTGCAGGATTTTCCGGAGGCAGCGGTGATGGAAACGTTCCAGGAGTTGCATGTGATGTCTGTAGACAGTCCACGTCTCACAGGCATATAGCAGGGTTGGGAGGACAATAGCTTTATAGACAAGCACCTTGGTATCCCTACGGATGTCCCGGTCCTCAAACACTCTCTGCTTCATTCTGGAAAATGCTGCACTTGCAGAGCTCAGGCGGTGTTGTATTTCGGCGTCGATGTTGACTTTGGTGGAGAGGTGGCTCCCAAGGTAGCAGAAATGGTCAACATTTTCTAATGTTACACCACTAAGCTGTATTACTGGCATTGGAGAGGGATTGGCTGGTGACTGCTGGAACAGCACCTTTGTTTTCTCAATGTTCAGTGACAGGCCGAGCTTCTCGTATGCTTCTGCGAAGGTGTTTAGAGTAGCTTGTGGATCTTCTTCTGAATGCGCACAGACGACATTGTCATCAGCATACTGGAGTTCTATAACAGATGTTGTTGTAACCTTGGTTTTGGCTTTCAGTCTGCTGAGGTTGAATAGCTTGCCATCTGTCCGATAGATTATTTCCACTCCGGTGGAAAGCTTCCCAGCAACAAGATGGAGTATCATAGCGATGAAGATGGAGAACAGAGTTGGGGCAATAACACATCCCTGTTTGACACCGGATTCCACCTTAAATGGGTCGCTTTGGGAGCCACTGCTGTCCAAAACTGTTGCCATCATGTCATCATGGAGGAGCCGCAGGATGTTCACAAATTTGTTAGGGCACCCGATTTTTTGGAGGATGGTCCAGAGAGCGCTGCGATTCACTGTGTCGAATGCCTTTGCAAGGTCGATGAATGCCATGTACAGAGGTTGATTTTGTTCTCTGCATTTTTCTTGGAGCTGTCGTGCAGTGAAGATCATGTCCACGGTTCCTCTGGAGGAGCGGAAGCCATTCTGGGATTCTGGGAGGGTGTCTTCTGAGAGGGGCAGAAGGCGGTTTGCAAGGATTCTTGTGAGGATTTTCCCAGCGGAGGTTAGAAGGGAGATACCTCGATAGTTTCCGCAGTCTGTTCTTTCCCCTTTTTTGAAGAGGGTGATGATGGTGGCGTCCTTGAAATCTGCTGGGATTTTCTCGGTCACCCATACTTTTTCTATGAGCTGGTGGAGTTGGTGTGTCAGCTCAGGTCCTCCCTCTTTAAAGATTTCAGCAGGGATCCCATCTGGTCCGCTGGCTTTGTTATTTTTCTGTTGGCTGATGGCATTGCTGACTTCTTCCAAACTAGGCAGTGCTGCAAGCTCATCCCTGGTTTGTTGTTGTGGGATTTGTGAGAGGACCTCTTCGGCCACATTGGAGCTGTAGTTCAGGAGGCTTTGGTAGTGTTCTTTCCAATGTAGTGCAATTGAGTTTTGGTCCTTCAGGAGTTTGGTTCCATCTGATGAGCGTAGAGGCTGTATGCCATGGTTTCTTGGTCCATAGATGACCTTTGTGGCTTTGAAGAATCCCTGAGCATTATGGGTATCTGCCAGGTGTTGGATTTCTTCGGCCTTCTTTGTCCACCAGATGTTCTTGAGTTCTCTTGTCCTTCTTTGGACCTCAGCTTTTGCATTGGCATAGATCTTTTTCTTAGCAGCACAGTTGGTGTCTCTCTGCCATGCTTGGAAGGCTTTCCTTTTCTTGTCAATTAGCTGTTGGATCTCGATGTCATTTTCATCAAACCAGTCTTGATGTTTCTTGGCTTGGTATCCAATAGTTTCTTCGTAGGCTTGGATGATGGAGGTCTTCAGTTTGTTCCAATGTTCCTCAACATTTTCGGGGTGTACTGTGGGTAGATGGTCCTTGAGTGCTGTTTGGAGATGGGCTCGTCTGGAGGGCTCCTGTAGGGCTTGGGTGTTCATTTTGCGCCTTGTCTTCCTTCCTTGGAGTCTGCGCTTGGGAGCGATCTTGATAGCCATCGAGGATCGAATTAGCCTGTGGTCGGTCCAGCAGTCGTCAGCACCTGTCATGGCTCTTGTGAGGAGCACGTCACGGCGGTCTCTGGCGCGTGTGATTACATAGTCTAAGAGGTGCCAATGCTTTGACCGGGGGTGCTTCCATGATGTCTTGAACTTGTTTTTCTGGCGGAAGAGCGTGTTGGTGATGACAAGGTTGTGCTCCGCACATTTGGTGAGAAGCAGGATGCCATTTGAGTTGCTGTTTCCAACCCCGTCTTTTCCGATGGTCCCTGGCCACAGGTCGAAGTCTCGCCCGACTCTTGCATTAAAGTCCCCCAGGAGGATGATTTTGTCCTCCTTAGGTATCCCCGATAGGACGGTGTCCAGCTGACAGTAGAATTTCTCCTTGATGTCTTCGTCAGCATCTAGTGTTGGTGCGTAGGCACTTATGATGGTTGCCCGTTGGTTTTTGGCAAGATCGATTCGGAGGGTTGAGAGTCATTCGTTGATGCCAGTGGGAGCTTCGGACAGATATTTCATCAGATCATTTCTGATGGCGAAGCCAACTCCGTGCATTCTTTGGTCTTTTTTGGGCAGTCCCTTCCAGAAGAAGGTGTAGCCTCCTTTTTCTTCCTTCAGCTGTCCCTCTCCTGCTCTCCTGGTCTCCTGAAGGGCTGCTATGTCGATGTTGAAGTGTCTCAGCTCCCTTGCAATGATGGCAGTTCTGCGTTCAGGGCGTTCACTGCCACTGTTGTCCATCAGAGTCCGTACGTTCCACGTACCGAAGTTCATTTTTCTTTTTTGGCCGCAGGGTGGTGACCCCACTGGACGTGGCGGTCCAGTCAGGGATAAGTGAGGCAGACTATGTTTAGGGCACCTTTTCTAGCCCCCTCCCCATGTGGGGTGAGCAGAGTGGGTCCTCAAAAGGGCTGCTCAGTCGCGGATACAGCTGCCGAACTACTCAACTGCCTCGGACCTTGAGGTAGAACGACTGAGTCCGTACCCAGCGCCCATGTGCCAGTCTGTGACTAGGGGCTTCCAGATTTCACAGTCCTGCCCCCGTCGCCACTCGCTGATCGCCATGGGACTTTGGTTGGTTTGTTTTTATTTTCTTTGGAAGACGCCTGTGCGTGGGTTTTATTAATGTGTGGAGGTCAGTGCACAACTGATCAACACACAGACTTCACAGAGTGAGGTTCCACTGGTGATGTAGTTTAACACAATGACCGTGGCTTCTCAGTCTGTTGCAGCCTTCTTCCGCCTTTGCAGCCGTTGTAACATGTGCCATGTTATCCTCCACCTGCTCCGCCGTTGAGGTCTTTGGGTCTTCGGACTGTGCTTGGTCTGGAACCTCCCCCGCAGCCAGGACTACTATCTTATGTGTAGAAAAGCTATTTCCACTGCAGAAAATTCTGTCTGTTAACTTGTTCAACACAAAATCTGCAGGATTTTCTATGCAGGAAATGCTATCTATGCAAAAACATATTTTTGGTGAAGACAGTGTTTCCTGCACAGAAAATTAAAAAAAAAAAAAAAACAACCCATGTGTATATTTCATGTAGAATAAGCCCTGAATTGAGAATAGTCTTTGAAAATGTTGCTATTTTTGAAGACATCCTCACAGCAGGAAGGAAAATAGATGCTTTTGAACAGTGGTGCTGGATGAAAATTCTGAGAGTGCCTTGGACTGCAAGAAAATCAAACCAGTGCATACTCCAGGAAATAATGCCTGACTGCTTACTGGAGGGAAGGATATTAGAGACAAAGATGAAGTACTTTGTACGGATAATGAGGAGACAGGAAAGCTTGGAGAAGATAATTATGATGTGGAAAATGGAAGGAAAAAAGAAAGAGGGGCCGACCAAGGGTAAGATGGATGGATGTTATCCTTGAAGTTATTGGCTTGACCTTGAAGGAACAGGGTTTGGTGAATGCCAACAGGGAGCTCTGGTGTGGGCTTGTCCTTGAGGTCACAAAGAGTTGGAAACGACTGAACAAATAAACAACAACAACCTTACAGCAGGAAGAGAATTGGTAAAATTACTCATCACTTCCTTAAAGAACAAAATTCATGAAGAATTACACGCCTTTTGTAAAATATTGGCTGATCACCATGATATTACTTCTGTCCTTAATTTCAGGTAAGATGGTATTTGCTGTGATGTACTTATTCTATAGGAGTAGTAATAGCAGTGGTAGTAGCAGTAAACTTTTGTGGGCATCCAGGGGAAAATGAAAGAGGGAACTGTGCAGTAGGCAGTCAAGAAGCATTTGACTGAAATGTATAACAGATCCAAGAAACTGGAGAAGTACATATCCAGAAGACAGTGGGGAAATGCATAGCTACAAAGGATGTGCCAGATAAAGTTAGAGATAGTGAGCTGAAAGGATCCACATTTGGAAGCAAATGCATTTGGCAAAGCTTTGTGTGCTGTACCAGCCAGCCAGCACAGTCCATCAGTTTTTATGAGCTGTAAAAAATTTCAACTAACTTATTAGGAGGGAAATAATAAACACTTCATAATTTCTCCATTTTTCACAAGGAGAGAGAAAAGAAGAAGAAAAGCACTTGCTGGTTCTTTACACATGCCACCCAAAATGTTCAGTCGATAGCCTTCTGGCCACCCCCACCCCCCTCTATAAAACACTATTTATTCCCGATGCTGACAACTCTTTGAAAAGTTGTATGCCTTCTGCACAGTGTTGTATTATGGACGATGTATTAGGAGCCATATATCTAGTCTGCCTTCTTCCCGGGCACCTAATAACTATGCCAGAGCTCCATAAAGAAAAAGCCAGTGACAGGTTTATTCATCTTTTTATTTCCTTGTTGTGCTCAACTCCCTTTTGAAAATGGCTTCTTTCCACTTTAGTCTCTTCTTGCCTTGTCTGATTTGTAAATGTCTAATAAATTCCAGGAGCCCAGGGGATTCAAGGGTGTCACTCATCTTATTTTCTCCTCCACCACCAGTGCAGAATGATCTGATAGTCAGAGGTGATACATGCTTAAGAATGTTTGTTGTCAGAGATTAGGACTTTCATTCAAACTTTGGCAGAGCAATTGTGTTAACTAAGAGTAGAGGTGGGTTTATCTCCAAGGCCAAATAAAAGTCAAGTTGGTTGTTCATTGTCAGCAGATCCACTCAGGGTGACTCAGTCTTATAGGATTAATGCAGTTTGCCACACTTTAATTGCCTTGACTCAATTCAATGGACATTTGGGAGTTGTACTTTGATAAGGTACCAGTACTATTTGGCACAGAAGATTAAACAACTTGTAAAATTACAATTCCCATGTCCATAGCACTGAGCCATGGCAGTTAAAGTGGTGTCAAAATGCAATACTTCTGCAGTGTAGCTGCACCCTAAGATGTATGGTGACCCTATGAATTTTATTTTGTTTTTTTCATGTCAGAAGTGATTTGAGAAACTGCAAGTCACTTCTGGTGTGAGAGAATTGGCTTTCTGTAAGGACATTGCCCAGGGGATGTCCGGATGTTTTACCATCCCGTGGAAGGCTTCTCTCATATCCCCACATGGGAAGCTGGAGCTGTCAGATGGAAGGTCACCCGTCTCGTGGATTCGAATCACCAACCTACACGTCAGCAGTTCAACCGGCACAAGGGTTTAACCCATTGTGCCACTACGGCTCCAACCCAATGAATGACAGACCTCCACAATTCTATCATCAGCTGCTCTCCTCAGATCATGTAAAATTGCTTGCTATAGTGCTTGCAGTTCTGGGGGGACTTGTTTCATTTTTGCTTCTTATAGACTTAGCATGGGGATTTGGTTAACCAGTTAAAATTTGTAAGTAACCAGTTTTAAAAAAAAACCTGAAAAAATGGGTGGGGGTGTTAACCCCTAACACCCCCTCCCCCTTGGCTACAACCCTGGATACTAGTGCGGTATAGGCCATTGAATGACTTTGGGAAATTACATTTTCTAAATTTTAGGGGACTGGCAAAGACACCCCCACTGTGAACAAAATTTCAAGATAGAATTGCCTCAGGGCTGCCATAAGTGAGAAATTACTTGAGGGCATACAATGTTAACATAAACCTAGAGGTTCCATCCAGTGTAATGAGACTCAATGTCTCCTTTTTTAATGTGACTTTCCCTCCAGAATAGATTTGGAAAGCACCCTGAGGGAGGGAACAATGGCAGGGGGAAGAATGCATTCCATCAGCAGCTTAAAGAGCTGGGCATATTTAGCCTTCAGAAGAGAAAGCTGAGGAGACATGATGGCCTTTTATACATATGTGAAGGGAAGTCATAGGGAGGAAGGAACAAGCTTGTTTTCTGCTGTCCTGGAGAGTAGGACAAAGAACAATGGCTTCAAACTACAGGAAAGGAGATTCCACCTGAACAGGAGAAAGAACTTCCAGACTGTGAGAGCTGTTCAGAAGTGGAACTCTCTGCTCCGGAGTGTGGTAGAGGCTCCTTCTTTGGGGGCTTTTAAACAGAGGCTGGATGGCCATCTGTTGGGGGTGCTTTGAATGCAATTTTTCTGCTTCTTGGCAGAATGAGGTTGGACTAAATGGCCCACGAGGTCTCTTCCAACTTTATGATTCTATGATTTTTTGATTCTGTTAAGCTGGTGGGTTGGACAGGACAGGATAAAACATATATGCATGCTGCTCTCTTTCTCTGTTCCTTCAAGTCATCTGTAGACTTATGGCATCCTCATGAATTTCATATGGTTTTCTTAGCAAGGAATGCTCAAAGGTGATTTTGCTGTTATCTCCCTCTGAAATATGGCCCAAAGCACCTGATATTCATTGATGGTCTCCCATAGAAGTACTAAGCAAAGTTGACCCAGCTTTGTATCTGCAATCAGATAGAATCTGGCACCTTTAGGGTATATAGGCATGTCTAATTTCCCACTAAGATCCGTGGTGCTTATTTATTGATAAATGCACATAGAATTGTGCATTTATCTTCAATTTTACATGTCGCCTTTTCTAATTCTGAGTTCTGAGTGTGACCAACAGGTAACAACCTAGCACAATGAAATACATTAACCAGAGCATGTCTGTCATTATGTGTCAAAATAAACTGTAACAGATACCAAATTTCTCTTCAAATCCTTGTAATTTCTTTCAAATTTATAGTATGGGTTTTAAAATAAAAGTTGTCGTATGATGTTAGAGAACTTGTGTCAAGAAAAGAAGGAATATAACATCAAAAACAAATAGAAGGCCTTTTCAATGTACTGTGCTTCATGGCAAGTTCCATCTATATATAAGTTGTCTGGCAATTTGAACACATGTTATATCACTCTTAAAAGCAGCATGAATATGAATATCTGGCACCATGTAATATCTCACAATGAGGATATCTCAATTCTTGCATGCCTACATCTTTCCCCCAGACACAACAGGTGTGTATTTTAAATAATTTTAATCAGTACATACATTCTGCATTCTATGTACATCCTCTGACATACACATCACTGCAAATTGTAGATCTATTGAACATGCGAAACACATGATATTTTTTATTTTACTTTTTTTTCTTTCTCATTTATGAACTAATACAGAGATATCACTGTCTCACAGCCGCACTCCGTCACTTAACAAGTAATGTGAAAGTCTTATTACTCTCTAACAAGTGGGTTCGGAAATGGAGAGACAATGGGAGCTCATGAATTCAGATGTAGCCACAGCCTCTTGAATACCATATAGAATTTTATTCGCAGATGCTTTCTCATTTCAGGACATTTTCCCCTTACAGTCTTTCCTTTTCAGCTGTGATGTAGATGAGAAGCACTCATTTGAATTGCAGTCAGAAGATGATGATTGCTTTAATGGAAAAAGCTCTTAATGAGCTAGTCCATTCTACCAGGATGGGATGCCGAATGCTAGTTCAACAGAACTGTTGAAAGGTTGGCTAGATGCAGTCCACTCACATTATTATTAAAGTGTTTTCCAGCTCTGTAGAGCAAGCATTTTCCTACTAGTTCTGCCAGAGGGAAATTTCCCTTTAACTCACCTAGAGGAACTGTTATCTACTGAAGTCTACTGAAGGAGCCACCTTTAACTGATGCCAGCTACAAAGATTGGACTTGTTAAAGGAAGAGAGTAGATATTTAAGTGTAAGGATGTATAGAATATGCATTTTCTTATTTATTTATCATATTAGGAGCAAACCAAATAGTTGTATTGTATTTAAAAAACACACAAAGTTTGCAAACGTGGCATTCTATTAAATGTCCTTTGAGCAGTAGCTGGCCACTTGGAGTGTCTATGGTGTTGCTGTAAGAAGGTCCTCCATTGTGCATTTGGCAGGGCTCAGGTTGCATTGAAATAGGTGATCTGTGGTTTGCTCTTCTCCACACCTGCATGTTGTGGACCACTTCGTAGCCCATTTCTTATGGTTGGCTCTGCATCTCATGGTGCCAGAACGCAGTCTGTTCAGTGCCTCCCAAGTCACCCAGTTTCTGTGTGCCCAGGAGGAAGTCTCTCATTTGGTATCAGCCATTGATTGAGGTTCTGGGATTTAGCCTGCCACTTTTGGACTCTCACTTGCTGAGGTATTCCAGCAAGTGTTTCTGTAGATCTTAGAAAACTATTTCTTGATTTAGGTCATTGGCGTGCTGGCTGATATCCAAACAGGGGAAGAGCCAGAGATGTCACTGCCTTGGTTCTTTCATTATTGGCTGCTATTTCCCAGTGGATGTCAAGTGGTGCAATACTGGCTAAACAGCATAATTTCTCCAGATGTGTAGGTTGCAGACACCTTGTGATAATGTGGCATGTCTCATTAAGAGCCAAGCCCACTGTTTTAGTGTGGTGAGATGTGTTCCACACTGGGCATGCATACTCAGTAGAATAGCAAAGCACAAGGGCAGATTTCTTTGCTGTATCTGGTTGCGATCTCCAGGGTGTGCTAGTCAGTATTTTCTTGTGCATACTAGAGTTGCAGAAAGACACTCCATCAAAATGGCATCCACTGAAAGATTTTTCATATATTTGGATTTTATTGTGAAATATGGTTGCACAAAAAGATGTGCATGTGTGTGGAATCTTAACACTTTTTATAGAAAATGGGTTTTATGTAAAATGTATCTATGTTCATATAAGTTATGTAAAATATAGGCTACACAATGAGGATCTAAATTTTTTTTTTTTTTGCACAAGCACATTTTTGAAGAAAAGAGAAAATACTGTGAGTTCTGAAATGCCCCACTCTCCAAAATCACAATTGTGCCAAACTTCTGATGTTCTTGTCCAGCACTTACCTCATGAAATACCCTGTTGTGTCAGTGGAAACACACCTTTTTTGTGAAGGTTGCATACAACATTTTAGGTTTAAAATGTTTTTGTTACAATAACAATGCACGTATGACAGTTTTGGAATATTTTCCATAAAAACAGAAAGAGAAGAAAAAAGGAAAATCAGTAGCATCAATTTACTCAGTACTAAATGCATGGGATCATGAAGATGGTTGATAACAATTAGCACGGCACACAAATCTCAAAGTGAATGCTAGATAGGTAGCCCTGTTAAGAATTGGCATTTTTGGCTACTGCCTACTTCCAATGAGAGCAAATAAAGACTGCCTTGTGGTTGTGATTTTGACGTATTGGTGGGCTCATATGGAAGTGGTACTCAAGATTCCTGGATCACATGCATCTTTAGAAATCAGTTGCTGCCTTATGCTGATAGTCTGTTACACCTTCATAGGATTTCATATCCTGGAATAGGCTCAGACGTCTGGGCTTGAAGTAATGTTCTCCTCATTTTCACCTCTACCCCTGACACTCTAGGCACATGCACCTTTTTTCTGAAATAACAAATGGTCAGATGGCTACTTCTGATTTTGAAAAAAATAAAACTATTTTGGGCTCCAAAAGTTACATGCCTTTTAAGATATCTGAAAATAGAAAATCACATCCCATGGAGGCATTTTAGAAACAACATAACTATCTTTCCGTTTGTAGATGATCATCAGTGTATTCCAAGCTCAATCTAAGCTTCATAGGAACTGTCCAAGGTGCTGAAACTTGGAGTAGATTCTACAGCTGCTACAGCACCAACTGTTGTCTCCCACATAATTGTCGCAATTGCATGGGAGCTCCTACTTCACTGTATATGTTCAACCTACTAGTAGACTGTACAAAATGATTTTTTTAGTATGGGAAAGCTCTGGGTTCTCAGTTGAAAATGAATGTGTAGTGGAGAGGATCTATATACTTTAACAGATGCAAATTGGCAGATAATGTCCAAGCCTATACTTCAGTGAAAGTATAAGCCTGGTCTTTTCATATTTCTTTTTGGAAAATCTGAATAATTGGGATTTCCTGTATTTCAGATCAGTAGAGCTGCAAGGTAAGGGTTTTTTTTTTGTGGGGGTTAGGTACACTGCGAACATGGAAAAATGCATTTTAATAACTTTTTTTTACCAGAGAAAACACCTTTTCAGAAATCTCTAGGCCCTCCAATGGAAGTGGACTCTCTATAGTCACATGGAAGGACAATATGAATTCTAAACAGAATCAAATCCACAAATAAGCAAATATGCAGAAGTTAAGCTCACATCTGTACTTTCCCTAGCTAATTCCTCATTCACCTTGGGTGGTAACATTTGCATCACAATGCAAGGAAGTGCTTCAAATAATAATTCTTTTTTTTAATTACAGTTATGTTTGAGAGTCAGGAACCATATAATAAAAGATGAGCTCATATCATTATAGCAGACAGTTTAGATGCTTCTGAGTATTAGGGGAAAACAAGCATTTCTCATGATTTTTTGAGACTGTAGGCAAGTCTTTGTCTCACTTTCGATACTTTCTCCACTGGCTCTTATCCACATCCAACCATATCCACTTAATCTAATGAAACTAGCTTACCATCATGGGAGCAAGGAAAGATGGCAATAAACTGACATTTCAAGGAGAGTTTTACTGCTGAGATTGACCAAGCCTGGCTATGTATTCCCACAATCATCATTCCAAGAAGTCACTGAGAGTTCAGAGTCATAACCTGGAATCTAAGGTAAGAAGAGAGAACATGAACTATCACATGGACAGGTCAAAAAGTTATGAAAAGATATTGGATTTATCAGATGTAATTATGAGTTCCTTAAATAGCTCTTATTTCCCACTCTTAAAGCAAGAAATAAGGTGTATCAGTATGTTTCTGAAGCAGAATTTGCAGATTTTAATTATTGAAGAAAGTGAAATGGACACATTTATGAGTGGCTAGAAAAAGATATTCTTCTGTTCAGATAAAAAACCCCTAACAGGCCAAATGGCTGAGGATTGATTTTTGAGAGAGGGTCTGCATATATGAAAACTGAAGTGAATTAAATGTGCTAGTGTACTTAATTGTGAAACTCTACAACTGTATTCTGCTGCTTAGATTTGTACATAGTTTTCTGATGATATATATTTAAGTTTATTAATCATGACTGAATTTTCTGTAAGCCACTGCAAGAGGTCATTGGACTATTTGCTGACAAACCAGGGACATAAAGAGACTGAAAACAGAAGTGGAATGAACTAAGGACAACTTTTATTAAATTCTTACCTATTAACTCTTTCTTGATGATGGTTAATCAAATTTAGGGGAGCATATTTGATATGGGAGGTGCTAAAGCAGTCGGTCACCCCTGATTCAAGCCCCCAGCCACCCTGGGTGAAACATCAAAGCCCATGAGAGTAATCTCTGATGACCATGGTTACTCAAAGGTCCAGCTTGGATACTGGAGGGCTAACCTGGGAAGTCAGGCGTGGCCATGGTGGTCCATGCTCTCATCACATCTAGGTTAGATTACTGCAGTGCCCTCTATGTGGGGTTGCCTTTGAAGACTGCTCGGAAGCTTCAAATAGTCCAGTGAGAGGCAGCCAGGTTAATAACTGGAGCAGCGTACAGGGAGCACACAACTCCCATGTTACGCCAGCTCCACTGGCTGCCAGTTTGCTTCTGGGAACAGTTCAAAGTGCTGGCGTTGGCCTATAAAGCCCTAAACAGCCCTGGCCCAATTTACCTGTCCGAACGCATCTCCTCCTGTGAACCACCGCAGAGATTAAGATCTTCTGGGGAAACCCTGCTCTCGGTCCCACCACCATCACAGGCGTGTTTGGTAGGGATGAGAGACAGGGCCTTTTCAGTAATTGCCCCTCAGCTATGGAACTCCCTTCCTAATGAGATCAGGTCAGCCCCTTCCCTCTTGTCCTTTAGAAGGATGATAAAACCATGGCTGTGGGACCAAGCCTTTGGGACTGTGCAATGAGGCAGTGATAGAAACCCTTAGTATGCCAACCAAATTCAATATGGTTGTTGAGACAGTTTTAACTAGTGGATTTTAACGTTGAGATATGTGATTTTAATGCTTTTGTATGCGTATGGTCTAATATGTTTTGGCATTGAATGTTTGCCGTTTATATGTTGTGCTCCACGCTGAGTCCCCTTCGGGGTGAGAAGGGCAGAATATAAATGCTTTAAATAAATAATAAATAAACTATAGGGTGTAAGCCCCAATGACACTTTGGCCTCTTGTGAGTGCAAAGACCCAGAAACTAATCCCAAGGACATAAGATCCACCACAACCCCCAGATTGCCTGATTCTCAGGAGAAGTTTTAAATTTCTATCAAACACAAAATGTGCCAGTAATTGTATCACTGGATCAGAGCTCCTCCAAAACCTGCTTGGGAAGCCTATGTAAAGGATACCATCCTTAGGCAATTGTCCATTTCTCTGTGACAGTGTAGGGTAGGCTAAAAAAAACCTCTGAGAAAAAAGGGGGGAAATTCTCATCTGGCCCCAAAGTGACCAGTTAAAGTTACTCTGTGAAAGGAAATGGGTGGGCAAGCCAAAAAATCCAAATGAGGCAGAGTGTGTGGTTGTCTTATATAACCCAAATAAGACAAAACCCATCACACTATTGTCTGTCTAACAGTAAGGGAAATTATGGTCTGGTTCTAAACTTGAATGCCAGCGAAATAATTTTCCACATCTCCACTGCTAAAATCAGTGGAATATTACACTTTAGAAATACATTTTAAAATAAACAATTCCAAATTTACATTAAAATGCTCTCTGAAATTTATAGAACACTATGAATTTAAATGACACACAATAGTGATTCATATACATATCCCACTAAGTGAAAGTCCTCAATTCAGAATGAGGAACATAGTGTGCAACAATGGAGATGCATCTTATATGTAACTGTCAATGTGTTGTTACAAACACACACAGGGAAGAGGGATACTGGTATAAATCATATCCCCCACTGGGAAAATTCCCTCCTCCATCAAAAACTCCTATGCCTAGTAATCAGCAAAGTGGAAATATACACAAAAATAATTTAGAAGGGTCCACACTTCTTTTAATATAGGAAGGGAAATATTTCCAATGTCAGGAATGCCATCGGATTTTGTCTCAAATTTGGAAGGGTTCTATAGGCTGAGGATTGCCATTCTATTTCAAATTTGAAGGCTTTATGGATTCAATCTCACTAGCCACTTGTGGTTTCAATGGAAAAGCAGAGCCCTCTCCAACAAATTAGTAATAGGGCCAAAAACAGAACCCTAGAGCCCTGACTTCCATCCTCTTACTGTAGCTGCCAAATAACATTTGACCTGTAGCCTTATGCTACAGCAAGTATAATAACGAAAAACAAGTATCTCTTCACCCTTTCAAGTGATATTCACAATGTTGTCACTCAGCCTGCAACATTAAGGCTTCTAAATGCTGCTTTGCTACCATGTTGATCTCTTCCTCAGAGGGCTCTTCTTTAGTTTGCTATCAGCACAGGACTCAATCTGTTTCAAGAGAGGAAAAAGTCTCTTGTCTACACGGGTGATATTATTCCGGTCCTATTTATAAATGGTATATTATAGTGGCTGAAAGAATGCAGGTAATCACCTCCCGCCACAACCTGGACTTTCCCTAGAGGCACCCAAACATGAAAAAAAGTACCGAGCCACCATTAAGCTGCTCCAGTAGTCTTCCTGGCACATACAAATGACATACCATGAGGTTTGGGAGGGGAAGCAATTTTGTTTCTCCCCATGTGGCGCATCATTTCTATGTGCCAGGAGAACTGCCAGAGCAGCTTAATGGCAGCCCAGTAATGTTTTTTAAAATCTTAAGGCTAGTCTCAGGACTACCTGGGGGTCAGTCCACATAGGCCCAGTACCCAATACCTTTCAGTAAAAGTCCAATAGGCCCCACATTTTGGGGCCTGTCTGGAAGGGCCCTGAGACTGTTGTCTGTTTCACACAAGTTCTTACTAGCAGAGACTAGCCATAATAAAATAACACTTGTCATACAGGGCCATTATTCCCATAGTCAAAATAATTAGAGCATAATGATGGTGACATTTGTATAGTCTCTGCCCTGGCTGACTCAAGATTTACTCCAGCAAGGACACACACAAAATATTAGTCATCTAATAACAGGAAGGGGTAGGTGGGTTTAATGATTAAGCATGTTTGGAAGAATTGTTCTAATTTCATGTACTCCACACTTCTACACTTTTCAGCTGTTGCTTATCTTCTTTTTTTTTTTTTAAAAAGTATAAGCATACTGAAGGATGAATGCTTTATTCTGATACACTTTGTAGAATACTGTAATCATTTAAAGGTCACTTGGCCAACCTTTTACTGTCAGTCAACATGCTCCTTATAAAATAATCATTGTGACCTAAATTAATTACAATGCAAAAGCATCTATCTCTGATAGATATAACAGATAGATATAAATGGAATGTCTGTAGGTAAATCTGCTAGAGCTGCCTATGGGATAGAAGCTAAGTTTTACTATAATTATTCATGTTTTAAACTAATAAAGACAATAGGAAATGTATGGAGGTTAGCAATTTCCTACTAGTCTGTTGTAAAGACTGGTTAGAGTAAATATCTAGTTTAACCTAGTTTTTCTTATTTAATACAATATGACCACTATATCCATGGGGGATACATTCTCGGACTTTGCATGGATACATAAAACCATGGAGAACAGCAAGCCCTATTAGAATGAAGGACTTTTGGCCCAAAAATATCAGTGTCATGCTGGGGAACCTAGAGTGGAGGTAGTTCTTCAGCTGTGTATAAACAAAACTGTAGATTCTGCTCCTAGAGATATGGGAGTCATATTATATTTTTCCCCATACAAATGGGACCTAAAATATGATAGTAGCTTATGATAAGGAAAGAAACAATCTGTTCAATGTATTTTCGAAGGCTTTCATGGCCAGAATCACTGGGTTGTTGTAGACCTCACTACCTATGAGGATGATTGCCATAGATGCAGGCAAAACGTCAGAAGAAATGCCTCTAGAACATGGCCATATAGCCCGGAAAAACCTAAAACAACCCAAACAATCTGTTGATGACTCCACCCAATATTCTCTTTTAAAAGTAAATCAACTTTTATTTATTTTTAATTTGGAAATATATTTTCCCCTCTTCATCTCTCAATCTCTCTTGTATGTGTGTGAGAGAGAGAGAGGTCACATATGCAGCATGTAATGTAAGGTTTGTAGAGATCGATGTAGATCTGGTACACAAACCCAAAATCAATCTGGCCCTTTGAGCATCCAATGAGTAATAAAGCTCCTTCAAGCAGAATGCTAAGCCTAGCTAGTGAATTGTGAAGATGCTTAATAGGACACCCATGAGCAATAGTGTATGATGCACATGGGTGCCTGATGAGGATCAGGACTATTGCAATTAACATGAGGATTGGTACAATGTACATCCCATTATGCATCAGTCTCATTGCACAATAGCCACTTAGCAGGGTATGCTATATACTAATGTAACAGCAGTCTGCTCGTTATGAACACTATGGAACCACACAATTATAATTTTAGCAGACCTAAGTCTGCTTGTGAAGATATAACTCCCTAACAGGATTCTGATCATGAGATCTAATGTTCATAGTATCATAGAGTTGGGAGACACTACATGGGTTATCCAATCCAAGCCCTACCCAGGCAGAAATACAGAATCAAAGCACCCCTACAGATGGCCACCCAGCCTCTGTTTAAAAGAGATCAAGACTTCACTGCACTCCAAGGCAGCATATTTCACTGCCAAACGGCTCTCATCTTCAGGAAGTTCTTTCTAATGTTTAGGTGGAATCAATGACAAATTTTCTGGAGTGGGAAGGAAGCCCTGAAAAGTTCTCACTTGAATAGCAAGAAAAGAAGAGACACAAGGCTGGTGAATTGGAAGTTGAGCCTGCATCTTTCAAGCCCAAAAGATGACTCAGTGGCAGTGCTAAGTACTGGTCTTGGAAAGTTAGTTTTAGATGTTCCGGATTAATGGTGTTGCTCACATACCATGCAGGAATTTATAAATGAAAACTAGGAAATATGTGACCAATAGATGTCAAAGTGTGATCAATATGTCTATTTATTTATTTATTTTGCACACAATCTGGGAAAGACTACAAGCTTTGATTTTGCCTGAGCTTGCCGGTATGGGCACCCCCTTCTACCTCCTTCCCTCTCCTCTTCCCGGCTCACTGTGTGGAAACTATTTTTGCACTTTGAGCTCAACTTGCCACAATTAAGGTAAGCTGAGGGAAAAGAGGGATGTAATAAGAAGAGAGAGAAACTGAGACATTTTAAAAGCAGCTAAAATGGGATGACAGAGAATTAATTGGGACTGTTTCTGCCAAATCAAAATAATTGGAGTGAATGTGCCCACTGATGCTTTTTTGGAAGTTGTGGTAAAAAAAAAATGCATGAAGCGTACTTGTTAAATTTTTCATTTGCATCAATTTAATCTGTATCACACTCTTCTACCGGCTCCTGTTCACCGTCCACAACCTGAAGCTTGTCCACACATTCATTTCCCCCCCCCCCCTTCCCCTGAAAGTGATTGTATTTGTGGTTTGGAATTTTGAAGGCCATAGGATATCTCGCCTTCAGAGCAAGATCAAAATGAACAGTGCTTTCTAGTTAGGGCCTGAGCAATATGTTTACAATGTCTCTGTATAAACCTTGCACTCTTTCCCTTTGGGAAACAAACACACACTGCAAGCATGGAACAAGAGGAAGCTTGTTTCAAGAACAGTATAAACCACTTATCTGATGGTTCTAATCCACAAACACTGATATCATAAAGAACAACGAATCCTTGATACTGGCAAAAGATTGCATGTGTGGATGAGACAAGGAATGACTTTCATACTTTTCTGATTTTCAGTTTTAAAACATCAGCTTTGTTCTTTTCTTTCTAATGTCCACTGAAGCACTTCTTCAGTAGTGACTGGGCCCAGGTTGAATCGGGGGGGGGGGGGGCTGCCAAGTTCTCACCTATTGGGTCTGATGCACAGACTGTGTGTGAGCTGAAATCTCTCTGGTTCAACGTTGCCGCTTAACCTTCACAGGGAGACTGGCATCAGCAGCAGCAATAGCAACAGCAGCACCATCTGTTCCAGCAGGGTGTTCAGGTCTGGTGCACACTCCTCAGTGCTCTGATTAAATGCAGCTGCACACAAATTAGTTTTATTCCAAGAGCTATTTATTGACTTCAAATTAACTATGTGTGCATTAAAACTAGAAGCAAACAATCCCCCACCCAAAGCACTGCATACATCAAAATAAACACCAACTTTGAGGCTTATAATTTCTCAAACCCACATTGATGCACCTGATGTTTCACTGGTCTCAGAGAGCCAGGCAAGAGGACAGGAATTGGTCCTTTTGATAGTACCATTATAACATGGTTTCAGGCTTTTAGAGGATGCGCTACAGAAATGAATTATCTCAAGTTTTGAGATAATGTTCTTTTAGGGATTGTTCAGTTACCATTGCTGCAGAGAAAGGGTCAAAATGACTATTTAGCATGATTTCTTTATGAACTGTACCTACACTGCTTGACACCTGACTGCAAAACATGCTTTATACACAGTCTGCATTGATTTTTTCCTCCAGCCTAATTTATTTATTTATTGTGTCTTAAGTGAGTTGATGTTACAGTTAAAATGCATTTAAAAACACAATAATAACATATTCAAAAAGCAGGCATGTTGCTGACAGGAGGATCACCATGCCCTCACAAAGCTTTCTTTTTCCCTTTATTCTGGCAATTCTGATTGAGCATTCAAATCAGTTCCCAGAATCCTTTGGATCACAACTTCCAGTGGCAATGTTAATAAGTGTATTTTAGGAGCTTTAAGGAGTTCAAAAGCCTCCAGGGTATAAAATTGGCCACTTTGTCCTATTTATTTTCCAAAACATGAAGTGACCAGATAGTTTGGCCAGTCTACAGTAGGTTGTATACTCCACGTCTCCTGAAAGTTGTGTATGAAGTCATAAAGTCTTGCCAGCAGGAAATTTGCAGCACAATATATCATGTAACTGCTCCAATTTGGGAGAGGTAATCATAACCAATCACCTGTCATTTCACTTTTTTAGCCTTCTCTTTCTCCTCCCACCTTTGTCCTCAGTTCATTCCTATTCCTTCAAAGTGCAAAAGTCAATTAACTCAGGTAGCAGGGAGAGCAGGGGAAGGAATGTAATCTTGTTCTTTAATGAATCAGGAAACAGCAAACTGCTACAGCTTCTCCCAGCTTGTGTATTCCTTATTAATAACCTTTGCCATCTTGACCACAGTCTGATGTTCTTTTCCACATATTCTTGATTTTATCTGTGAAATCTTGGAGGGCTTGAGTGTTGGACTATGACTCTGGAGAACATGATCTAAATCCCCACTTGGCTGTGAAAACCTACTTGGGCAAGTCACACACTCTTAGGCCCCTTCTAAGCTACCATATAAAATCCAGATTATCTGCTTTGAACTGGATTATATGGCAGTATAGATGAATATAATCCAGTTCCAAGAAGATAATGTGGATTATCTGATTTGATAATCTAGATTATATCGCAGGGTGGAAAGGGGTCTAATCCTTAGAAAGTTCCATGACAGGTTTGCCTTAGGGTTACCATACACCGAGAATGACCTAAAGGCACACAAAAACAGCAACAACTTTTAGATCCCTAGAAACGTCAAAATGACGCAACTTTTGAGCCCTTACTAAGGACTGCATGCTTAATGCATGATTAGGCTTCTTTTAGAATAATGACTCCAGTCTTTGGTCCTCAAGGTGTTTAGGACTTCAGCTCCCAGAAGTCCCAGCTAGCTAAGCCAACTGTCTGGAACAGTTCAAGCTGGAGTCCAAAACTCCCAGACAACCAATGTTTGGAACAACTGTCTTGAAATATGCCTACTTTTCTTTGATCTCTCTGGCTTCTTCTCAAACTGCCTAAAATATATGCAATATATTTCTCCATATCTGTGGTAGGGACAACTGTGTAATAATAGTGAACCATATTGAACCTCCAGACCAACTTGATGGTAACTTCTGACAGAAGCATACCATTAAATCACCTGGAGGACCTAAAGGGGACATATTTTGTCAGTTAAAACAAAATAGATGAAATGGTATGTACCAGTCCAATTGTTATTGGGGTCATATTGTGCTGTTAATGTATCCAGCAGAGTCTGACACAATTCAGACCTCAGATACTAGGTTGTCTTGCTGAATTTGAAATCCAGAGAAATGGATAAGTGCTGAGCTTTATTACATGACCATTTTTAAATAAATGGAAGCGAGAGTGCTTCAAGCAGGTACATGTTCCCTCCTTTCAGCAAGCAGTTTTGATGTGCCAATTTTAAATAAAAGTACAGATGTATCTTTTGTGAGTCATTAGCAACCCATTTTCTTATGATATCTCTAAAGATAATGGCAAAGTGAGACAGCCGATGATTTCTTACCATTTAACTTTGACTGTACATCCCATGAAAAGCACAAGGAATAATAGCATAATACAGCCATGTTTAAATGTTCCTTTTTAAAAGCTAGAAAAGTTTTGAATTTGTTTCATAGAAAATAAACACTTTCAGAATGACACATTGAGTTTAAATCAACAATGAGTTTATTGTGTGCATCTACTTAAAAAGAGAGAAATAATATATTCCAAATCTGTTTCTTGCAATGAGTTGCTTAACCTGAGAAATGATTTTGACTCACTTAATTACTTTGTTAAAACTGAAACGGGCTGAGGAAGTTGAAAAGAAAATCTGCTTCATTTTAATGCTTTATAATAATGCCCCCATCTAGAATTAATAAAAATTATAAAACCAATAATACACTGGGAACAAAGTGCTACATTTGCACTATTTTATGTTTTCAAAAACCAAATACTTTAGAGTACTTTTCATTTTTGAAATAATAAAAAAAATTGTTCTAGTTGTCTTATAAGAGAGAGCACATGTGATGTGGTGTTGTGAGCATTGTATTACACCTCTGGAGAGTAAGTAGTTTAATTCCCCCACTCAGCCACAGAAACCATTGGGATTTATTTATTTTGTGTCAAGAGCATTGAATAAATAAACAAGTATAGAACTGAGGAAATAGAGGGAACACAAGCAGCTTTTAGACCAAAAATGAGCAACAGCGACCACATTGTCTGTAGCTTTGAACAGTTCTTTCTCTGTGCATGAGGCAGAGCATTATGGACAAGCATACAGATACTGAGTTGTTTGTTCTGCTCCACAGTCACACAAGGTGGAGGATTCTTCAAGGTAGTACCATTTAGCCAGGTTGTCTTTTGATCTGCCCACTCCACTTCTGAATCTGTTCAGGGACTTCCATGTTGGTTTGCTCCAGGAGGAAGACCCTTACGGGGCACCATCCAGTTGAAATTGCCTTATTTTGCTGCCCACAGGAATGCTCTTGCTGCTGGAGGAACATTGAGAGGAGTGGTGGTTCTCATGAAACGTTTCCTTGATATAAGTCTACTGGGAGGAGGAGGAGGATGATAGTCATACAGTGGGTGGTTTTCATAGTGTTCAACCTAATTTCTCTTGCAATTGACAGCAACTTCCCATCGCACATCGGGGGGGGGGGGGTCAATGCCAGCTAGCTTATAGAATCTACCAACAGGTGTAGGTATGAGACATCCTGTGATTATTCTGCATGTTTCATTCAGTGCTGTATTCACTTGCTTCGCATGGGCAGATTTGTGCCAAATGGGGCAGGCATACTCAGAAGTTAAGTAAGACAAGGCCAGGGCTGATGTTCTTATTAATTTTAGGTTTGAACCCCATGCACTACTGGTAAGTTTCCACAGAATCCTATTGCATTCAGCTACTTTGTGCTTGGTGCTCATACAGTGTTTCTTAAATTTTAGTGCTTGATCTAAAGTAACAGCATGATATTTAGGGTGGGTTGACCTTGGACGGTTCACAGTCAGCCCCAGAAAACCCTCTGGAATGGGGGCTTATCTATTTAAATAGCAGTAAAACACTGATGAAACAGATCATATTCCACCATAAGATATTATTCCCACATAGAGTGAGCAAAAACTGTATTTGTGCACATGAACCACTGTTAAGAAAAAAGATATACATTTAGAAAAAAAACATGGCAAACAAAATGCATGGGGGTGAGGAGAAGCACTGAGGAATTTGTATCTCTTTGAAATCAAATAAATAATCTAGCATGCATTAAATGATATAACCGAGCCTAGAACATTTCATTTTGGGAGAGAAAGTGAGATGATGGCAAGAACCACCGCCACTGGTAAATTCAGTACTGCATCCTGCTGAAGACATATTCAACACTGAGCAAAACGGGCATGGAACAGCATTGGTGGGGCCCTGCAAGTGATACAAGGCCTACTTTTAGAAGAGCTTGTCTGATCCTATTCAAAGGAAAAGAGGAATGGGTAACAGCTCAATAAAGTTTTGGAAGTTGGGAATGTGGATAGAGTCAGGGAATTAATGTTTAGGTTAATTGTTGTATAACACATTTTATGGATGTACTTGCTACAAATATGGTTATTTTGAATTTCAAAATGTATGAGAGTACTCATTATACATTACCACCCTAAAACCACTCATCAACACAGTCACTAGTTCAATACTGTGGTCACCTTGGGACCTGAGATCCAGGAAGGGAACCTCAGGGCAAATGGGCAAGGTGAATGATAGGAGACCAAAGGTTAGAACTATGAGGCCAACCTGGAAAGGGGTTTGTTATACCCACAGAATTCATTTTGGAAAGTCCATTGATCTAGACCTGTGGTTCTCTACCTGTGGGTCCCCAGATGTTTTGGCCTACAACTCCCAGAAATCTCAGCCAGTTTATCATCTGTTAGGATTTCTGGAAGTTGAAAGCCAAAACATCTGGGGACCCACAGGTTAAGAACCACTGATCTAGACCTTTTCCTGCCCTTGGTGTATAAGAGCTAATGCCATGACAAGCAAGCATGGACAAGTCTTCCTTTGCCAACTACCATTTCTCATTTTGTATATGTCTTCAAGTCATACTCAGAAATCTTCTTGCCAGTTTCTTATTCAGAAATAGTCTACAGCATCTAGACTTGTTAGCGATCTTCGATTTATGTAATACACAGGGCTGATTTTTCTTAGTTTCCAAGATAAGATGATCATGCTATGGCCTACATGTTAACTCATTGGGAATATTGACTGCCACATTATGTGCATGGTTTTCACACAAAACCTCCTATGTTAATTGAACAATCATTAATTTGCATAGGGGAATTATCTGATTGACTCTGCTCTGTGAACCTTCTTTATAATTATGCACATTGTGTAACACTGTGTCTAGAAAAAAAGACTAATTTTGTTCACTTCAAACTGAGCACGTGCGTTTTAAATAGCAGGAGGTGACAAAACCTGCTGATGATACTCAAAGAGTCCAAGAACACCATTGCTTTAATTTTGCTTTCTTAAAATCCATTGATGGTAAAAAGAAGCAATCATGGTGATAATATTGCAAATAATATTTTCAATGGTTGATTGTCTAAGTGCTGCACATATACAGGACATGTCTCCATGGAGTTGTTCCAGCAATGGGTCTGCTTTGAGAATTAGGATTAGCAGTGGTATGAGTTTACCTCACCCTCACCAAACATTTTCTTATATGAGCCCCCCTGTGCTCTAAGATTCAATGTGCTGGCTTTAGCCTATAAATCCTAAAAAGTTACAGCCAAGCCTACCTGTCCGAATGTATCCCCCCCTATGAACCATCTCAGAGATTAAGATCATCTGGAGAGGCCCTTCTCTCGGCCCACCTTCTTCACAAAGTGCAGTTGGTGGGGACAAGAGACAGGACCTTCTCAGTGGTGGCCCCTCAGTTGTGGAATTCCCTCCCTAGTGATATCATGGCAGTCCACTCCCTTTAGTGTTTAGAAAGAGAGTCAAAACTTGGCTCTGGGAGTGGGCATTTCTGGGAGTGTGGAATTCCTTGCCGCCCTATATGAGAGCCATTCGTGAGTTAGAGCCTTTTACCCTAACACTTAAGTCCTGGCTTTTTACTAGAGCTTTTGATCTTTGTTAATTTTATCAATATCTGTATGTATGTATTTTTATCCTTTACAATTTTAGCTTGTAAATCGCCTAGAGCATCTTGGATGGAGGGCGATTAATAAGTAATTAAATGATGATGATGATGATGATGATGATGATGATGATGATGATGATGATGATTTGAAAAACAGAGCAGTGCAGGAATGTTAGTATGGAATATGTGCAATTTGACTACGAATTGGCCTTTTAACTATGACACTGGATGATGTGATTCATTGAAATGTATTTTTATTCTGTTTATGTTTTAATGTTTAACTTCTGTTTTAACTGATGGGTCAGTCCCCTTGTGGGGAGAAGGGCGGGATAGAAATGTATGTAATAAATAATAAATAGATATGTTTTAAGGCACCATGGAGGTGCGATTGTAAGCCGCCTTGAGTCCCCTTGGGATAGAGAAAGGCAGGATATGAATAAGGTAAATAAATAAGTAAATAAATAAATAAGATCTGTTGAAGAAGGCATTCTCTCCAGCCCTCATGAGGACATGAAGGAGAGCCTTCTCAATGGCTGCTTCCAAATGTGGAACACTCTTCCTTGGGAAATATGGTTGATCCCCACTCTGCTGCTTTCCCACTAGGAAATAAATACCTTTTTGTTTAAGGAGGCATTTGGTTTTTAATAATGTGGTGTAGTACTTTGAGCATTTGAATCTGCAGCTGCTGCCTGTTATTCCAGGCAGGCAATTCAGGTAGTTACATATTTAAGTAGCAAGCATGGAATTCCAGCCAATATTTTCCTTTTATGCTTTTCGAAATGCATTTTTCAGTGCCATCCCAATATCCCAATCTTACTCTCATGCATACTAGCCCATTCTCTTTCTTTCACATTATTACTCACTCACACACATAAACACACTCACATCACACAGTCTTCCATCTTATTGCTGTTCTATTTGCCTGTTTTAATCTCCTTTACTGGTAAAGCAGAAAACAGGGGGCAGAGAGAGCAAAGGGTACTGCTGAGAAATGGATTTTCCCTTTAGGGCGATGCTGACTTCAAAAGGAAACCAGTCACTTTGTGAGTGGGGAGAATTTAATCATCAAGAGCAATAATTACTTTTCAAATATTATCATGGATGATAAAGAGAGGCGAATTGAAATTGCAAACAGGGCTCGGTCAGATTATTTGTAAGGACTCATTTGTGAAGCTGCTGTGAATTATGTGGGTGGACTTGTGGAATGATATTGTCCCAGCAACACACAACAGGGGATTTGTGTGTCCTCTGAGGTCTAAGACAAGCTATGAATTATTGCTCTTGCTGCTAGCTGTTCTTTCAGGCCACTTCCCAAACTATTGTCAGAAATAGTCTACAGCATCTATTGTCAGCCATTCCCCAGGCAGCCTCGAGCCTCCCCTGGTTGCAAAATGACTTTAGGAGCACATACTGATGCTTCAAAGCTGCCTTCAAGGAAGATGGCAGAAGAATACAAGCAGATTGTCATGCTCGAGCAGCACAATGTAGTACTCCCAATCATAATGTAATACTTCCAGGCTGTATCTGAACTGCAGAATTATAGCAGTTTGACTCTAAATTCACTGGCATGGTTCAATGCTATGGAATCCTGGGATTAGCCTGTCAGAGAACTCTGGTGCCATAACAGGTTCATATAGGGGGGTCGGGACTAGCATTTTTGTTGGTGATTTATGCATGTGTTAGGTATGTGAATGTAGGTTTTCATTGCACAATCATTGCATAGGATCTTATGGTGGATAATCTTCCAGATATTCTGGGCCTAAGTTGTTTATGGCCAATAATAATAATAATAACAACAACAACAACAACAACTTTATTTTTATACCCTGCCTCCATCTCCCCTATGGGACTTGGGGCGGCTTACAAAGGGAAAAGCCCAGGGTACACAAAGTTAAAAACATAACACAATAAGATAGTATCAAAACAAAACCAAATAAAAACATATCACAATAAAACATAACATCATAAAAACAGTACCATACAGAATGATAAAATTGCTGAGTTCAGAGGGCTCTAGATTTGTGCAAATTCAGAGCTAAAGGAAAGTGCAAAATTTAGAAGGCAGGGCTGGGAGGATAATGTTCATGGTCATTAAAATATCAGGATTGTAGAGCGGAGGACCATGCTAAAGTGCTGGAACTTAGGTAACATTGGGCCAATTCTTTGGAACTGCCTAGTCAAGGCACAGTGGAACATCCATGTTTTTAGGTTCTTGCTGAAGGTGGACAAGGTAGGTGCCAGTCTTATCAGCCTAGGAAGAGAGGTCCAGAGTCAGGGTGCCACCACCAAGAAGGCCCTCTCCTTTGTCCCTATCGTGCTTGAGACAGAGGCGGAAGTGAGAGAAGGGCCTCCCCGGATGACCTTAGGGCTCGTGTTGGTTCTTAGGGGAAGATGTGATCGTGAAGATAGGCAGGTCTTGGACTGTTTAGTGCTTTGTACATAATCACTTGCACCTTGAATTGGGACCGGAAACTCAAACGGCAGCTAGTGGAGCTGTTTCAACAGCGGGGTTGACCACTCCCTGTAGCTTGCTTCAGTTAGTAATCTGACCGCCGATCTTTCCACCAATTTCAATTTCCGGGCTGTCCTCAAGGGCAGCCCCACATAGAGTGCATTGCAATAATCCAATCTGGAGGTAACTAGGGCGTGGACCACCATAGCCAAGTCAGACTTCATGAGGTATGGGTGCAGCTGGCCCAGCTTTCTAATAGGTTAGAAAGAGTAATTTGAACATAAATGAACCAGTAGCCAGTGCAACTGTTGGAGTTATATGTCCCTTGTAACCAGTCTTAGTCCTCAGTCTGGCTGCAGCATTTTCATCCATTGAAGTCCCCAAACAGTTTCCAAAGCCAATCCCATTAGTGTGTGTTACAGATATCCAAACTGGAAGTAATCCAGGCATGTGTCATAGTTTGATTGGATGGTTCTAGCAGTGGATCACAGAGCCTTGAGCCATAGGCAGACCACAACTTGCAGGTTCCCCATCCATAGGATTACTTGGAAGTGGAACATGTCTTCCTTGTTAGAAGACACTTCTCTAATTGCATTTGTTAGCCATCTGCTTAATTTGTTAGTCATCTCCTTAATTCAGCTTCACTGTCATGAGCATTTCAAAACACACTTTAGCTTATTCTATGCATCACAAAAAATCTCTTGAGTGCAGTGAAAACTGCAGCTCCTCAGTGAGCATTAGCACACATGGCTTCTGCTGAGGTACAATAGCATAAAAGTCAGGGATGTACATAAAATCACAAGAGCCTCTGTTCTCTTGGTTAGTTGCATTAGGCATGGTCAAATTACCAACCCCCATCACTAATTATGAGATAAAGGGCCACATGCTCTACTCAGAGCACAATTTGACTTTCCAAAATGTTAGATGCATTGAGTAGAAAAGAAATAAGATGAATGAAACTTCAATTTAGGAGCAACTAGTTGGGTTGGATTGAAGTTGATAATTTACAATAAGACTCCTTTTGGCGGGAATTATTTTCCCCTTAGCTTCCTTCTCAGAATTGTGGCCATTGGATATGTTAACTGGACATTCCTGGGAGATGTAATCCTAAGAACTAATTTTTCGAAGTGATATAAATGACTTTTTCACATGGTCATCATGATCCTTCTCTACTTAAAAATATGGATGCTGCAATACCCAAACTGAATTACTTTCTGCTTCCCACCTCATCATGTTCTTTTCCTTTTACATTATGCAGGAATTATTAATGAATGACATCTTTAAAAAATCATCAGCATAAATGTATCAAAATTTTATTTTGGAGGAATACACATTTAAAAGAACTGACCAAACTTTTCAAACTTCATTTTTAGGATCAATACAACTTGGGGTTTAATAAGCTAAGTACAGATAAAGGGTAAAAATAACATTTTTTCCTCTCCTTGCATTTGTGTACGCATGCATATATCTACCGTTTTGCAGTTGAGATTTCTGTAAATTTATAGCTGAGCCTTTCAACACTGGAAAGAGCAGCAATGAAAATCTTGAGCTCTTAAAGCATACTATTTGAGGCACAGGCCACAGGTCTCTTATCAGCTGGAAACTGCTTGAGTTAAGTATTCAGGGAGATTGGCCCAGGGTGCTAAACTTTTTAATCTAGTAATATCAGCTAGATGGATTTGGAGATCCAATAAGCAGCTCTTTACCTGCTGAAAGAAAGGCGGCTAAACCTCATTTCTGGAGCAGCAGACAGTGGAGAAGTCTGTTGCTTTTCTAATGTAATCTGCACTTAGAATAGCCATGAATGCTAAAATACCAAAGATCTCATTGCCTGCTCTGAAATTGGTCTTCACAAATTTGAGGGAAGAGACATTTGGCAGAAAGTTATTTTCTGTGTTCTTGGAGTCATTCAGTGGATTTCAACATGTGGCAGACCAACATGGATTGGCATACAAAAATAACGCCCTTGCTATTGTTCAGGAAACAGCAAATGGTCAGCCATAGAACTGAATGTACCATATGCCAGCACTCAAATGTTGGTAGTACTTGCAGTGGCACTAAAATTTCTCCTAAGACATTTCTGTCCTTAGTAGATGTCTGATTTTTTTTAAATCATCACTAAAAAACAGCAAGTCTTTGTATAAAAGTTCTGAAATGCAAAACGATACACAACGCTCTCCTAATATTTCCCATTAGGGGATGTTTAATATTTTTCATTCTTGTATAAAAAAACAAAATATAATGAAGATGTACAGCTCTATCAGTTTCACTCTTTCCTTTCCTTTGATACCTTGCCTTTTTGTAAAACAATAGACCTGGTACTGAAATGTGACAACCTAGAGATGCTAGAAATTCAATAGCCACTTGATTTCAGGCCATGCTACCAAACACTTAACCAGCCTCTTCCAGACCTCCTGCACTTAGCAACATCTCCCTGTCTTTGTGCTCTACACTGTACAAGGACAAGCATCAGCAAGACCCTCATAGGTGACCAAGAAATGAAGGAGATGGTACTCTTTGCAGTGTACTTGAATACCACCAAGCAGGCATCACTTTGTACTCACTTTCGCAGTGACATTTTAATTTATGAGCTAAGAATGCACTGATTGCCAACTACAAAAATTGATTTGGTTGTTCATCTGATTCAACCCATGTCAGAGTTTGAAAGTAATTATGATAGCAGAGCTGATAGGCAGGCAATTACATTTTTTTGTTCTTTCTCTCACACACACTCTTTGCATTCTTGTGTGCTCTCTCTCTGTAACTTGAGGTTGTGTTACTGGAAGCCTAGGCAAGCATCTGTGTATGTGTGTTTTTATTCCTTAAGCACTGTGCTGTGTCAATCAAACTGCGGTTTTGGCAAGCTGGGCAGTACCATACTAAATTTATTGTATCCCGCCTCGAGCCATCAGCAGAGGTGGATTATAAATAAAACACAGTATGTCAAAGCAAACAAGATATATCTGCTGTATTTCATATCACAAAATCACAAGTCGAACACTTCCCAAGCGTCTAGGATTGTGTGATGTATTTTTGAATGATGCACGCAGATCCAAGTAAGGTGGTCTTTTGCAGTTGACAGATCATGATTTTGTCAATGTTTATTGTTTCCAAATGCCAACTGAGATCTTTTGGCATGGCACCAGTGTGCCAATTACCACTTGGACTAGTATTGTTTATGCCAGAGCCTTGATTTTGAGGTCCTGATAACAGCTGAGTTTTTCCTGTTGTTTTTCCTCAATGCGACTGTCACCTGGTATGGCAAAATAAATAATCCAAACTTTTTTTTTTCCACAATCGCAATGTCTGGTGTATTGTGTTTCTAAACTTTGTCAGGATTCGAAAGTCCCACAGTATTTTTGCATGTTCATTTTCCACTACCTTTGCAGGTTTATGATCCCACCAGTTCTTTACAACTGACAGGTGGTACTTATTATTATTATTATTTGAAACACTACAAGATTATTACACAGCAAACAAGATCACTATGCTGGCTGTTGTATTGGATCACATGTCAGACTCTTCCCAAGTGTCTAGGACTAAGTGATGTATTGGCGAATAATGTGTCCAGATCCGAGTAGGATAGCCTTTTGCAGCTGACAGATGGTAATTTTGTTAGCACCGATTGTGTTTAAGTGCAGGCCAAGGTCTTTAGGCACTGTACCCAGTGTGCCAATCACCGTGGGACCACCTTTACTGGCTTGTGCCAGAGTCTTTGCAATTCGATCTATAAATCCTCATATCAGTCAGCTTTTCCAGTTGTTTCGCTTCAATCCTGCTGTTGCCTGGGATTGCAACATCCATGATCCATACTTTGTTTTTTAACACGATTATGAGGTCAGAAGTATTGTGCTCCAAAACCCGTTCGGTCTGAATTCAGAAGTATCAGAGTAGTTTGATGTGTTCATTTTCTGTAACTTTTTCAGGCTTGTGATCCCACCAGTTCTTTGTCACAGACAGATGGTATTTGTGGCACAAGTTGCTTGTGGAAACATGGAACTGTTCAATTTTTACTGGTACGCACACACACAGTGTGGTTCATAAATCATGTTGCAGAATATGTAAGTTATTGCTCTGCTAGAACACTAGAGAAAGAAAAACAAAGAACTCTAAATATACAACTTTACTTTGCACTGTCCAGCTCTTCCTTTGGCTATTTAGGTGATCCCTCATGATGGTCCTCCAGGTCTGGTGTGTTGGCGATGGGTTTGTAGGTGGCTGTGGAGTACTATTCTTGATCTGCATGTTCTCCCACAGTGAGAACATCAGTTTCCAGGTGGAAGGCTGTCCTGGTCAGGGTTGATTGATGCGCCTTTCTCTTGGCATGTTTCTGCCTTTCACTTTCTTTCCATGCTTCTTCCAATTCTGCAGCCTTGCTGGTCACAACTGACCTACAGTGAGAATGCTCAATGGCCATTGCTTCCCAGTTCTCAGTGTCTATGCCACAGTTTTTAAAGTTGGCTTTAAGCCTATATCTTTTCCTGCCCACCAACATTCCCTTTCCCATTCTTGAGTTGAGAGTATAGTAACTGCTTTGGGAGATGGTAATTGGGCATTCGGACAACATGGCCAGTCCAACAGAGTTGGTGGCATAGAAGCATCACTTCAATGCTGGTGGTCTTTGCTTCTTCCAGAATGCTGACATTTGTCCAACTATCTCCTCAAGAGATTTGCAGGATTTTTCAGAGGCAATGCTGATGGAATCATTCTAGGAGTTGAGTTTAACGTCTGCAGACAATCCACGTTTCACAGGCATATAGCAGGGTTGGGAGGACAATGGCTTTATAAACAAGCACCTTAGTCTCCCACAGATGTCCCAGTTTTCAAATACACTCTGCTTCATTCAGAGAAATGCTGCACCCACAGAGCTCAGGCGGTGTTGTATTTTGGTGTCAATGTTGACTTTTGCAGAGAGGTGGCTGCCAAGGTAACAGAAATGGTCAACATTTTCTAATGTTACACCATTAAGCTGTATTTCTGGCATTGCAGATGGATTGGCTGATGATTGCTGGAAGAATGCTTTGGGGTTTTTTTTATGTCGAATGACAGGCTGAGCTTCTCGTATGCTTCTGCAAAGATGTTTAGAGTGGCTTGAAGGTTTTCCTTTGGTATCCTCCTGGACTTCACAATTGCTCTCTCCTCTCCTCCACTAACATGTGGGTTTTCTTCTTTGCTTTGGAATATAACACATGACTCTTCAGATATTTCTTTCCAATTGCAACCAGCTAATAAAGCAACATCCTGAATCTTGTTTAAAATGTTTGTACCTTGTAGAACAAGCAAGGGGGCTGTGTTAAAATTTAGCTCCTGTTCCCAAGCTGTTTTGAAACACGGAAAAGAATGCCAAATAAAAAGCAATTTATGTAATACATCAGTAAGGTGTGGGAGACAGCCAGTGTAACTTAATGAGCTGACATCTGTAGACAACTCTGTGGTGTCAGATATTAGCATTCGTTTCACTCATTTGCACATTGTACGTAAGTAGAAGATTGGGATGGTAAAAAGTGACTGGGGCTTGCCAACCAATTTGTTTGTTTTTTGTCTGCATGCATTGAAACATGCATTCCAAACACAGAGGTTCTCCTTTGTAAAATGCTGAGGATCATGTGGTCTAACCTAACTCAGAGAATTGTGAGTGGTCACAAACAAGGAACCCAGCACGGATTGTCAAGACTTTGTTTTTTTAAAAAAGACACATTCACCTTTAGACTCATATCACATAGCTTTTGTAGTGGTTGGTAATGTTTTCCAGATAGCAGCTACTGGGCCGGCTTCAATTTCCATGGATGACAAATTACAGTGAAAATTGCTTGTGGTTTTATGCAAGCGTCTCAGTCGGGAAATGTACAATTCTATTCACATTGCAAAAGAAAAGCACTGTTGGAAGCTAGCAAATCCATCACACCTGGACATGGTCTGTTTTTCCTTACATTGTATGTTTCCAGTTTAGCCATATGTGGCAACAGTAGGGCAGTGATAATCTCATTGTTCAGCTGTTATTGTAAATTTAACTATCTGTAAGCCCCTGTTGTTGGTTCACAAATAATCCTTAGTATTTTTTTTTTAAAAAAAATCTGTTTCCAATAATTACAGAGAAATCATATTAACCCTGAAGCTTAGCCAGGATCATCATATCAGAATAGAAGCAAAGGGTACTAAGAGTGAGTCAAAGCCACTTGTATAAAAGAAGAGTGGATGCAGCACATACTATCATTGGAGGCCAAGGTTCTTCTAAGAATTCGCACATGCACCACCCCCAAACTCATACAAAAGACACATCACAAATAAGATGGTATAACAAAAGCCACAACTTGTTTGTTGGTTATAGATGAAATAGGGTTGGCAGACACTATTGCTGAATCAAACATCCCAAATGCTGTACATTCAACCCCATGAAGTGGTCTCCAGATGTGTCCAAAGAAGGTGCCCAACACAAGGGGCCATAACCAAAAGTGGAGTGCAGTGCATGCTCCCATTCACACCACTCCAAGCTCACTGCACAACTGCACTTCCTGACACATAATAGGGAAATCCATCAGGCGAGGGCAAACTATACATGACCAAATTCAGGGATCATGACAACTGGCCCCAAATTGTGACAAGAGAAAAACAAAACCTCAGCAACCAAGAACTAAGGTAGGAGGGAGGGAAGCATGGAAGGCAACTGAGCTGGGAAGCTGGCAATAAACAGCCAGTAGGTGTAACGGAGTGAAGAGGTCTTCAATCTGCACCACCAAAAAAAACCAATCAGATTGAACCAACTGGTTCAATCTGATTGGCACAGAGCGCACAATGGGGATATGCTTGGGAAGAAGAGAGATAGGAAAATGGCAGGTAGGGGAGCACCCACAGCTGCAACCTTCCCTACCCAGTATATTGGGCAGGGCATTTCTGCAACCATTACCTTGGACCATATTCTGTTTGCAAAGGAATGGTAGTGGTTATATGTTCCCCAAATAACCAGATGTAGTACATTTGCAATTGTTTTCTCACATTTTGGAACATTTTGCTCCAATATTAGTTGACACAAGTATTGTGTATTTGCACAAAATGGCTTTCCCATAAAATGGCCTGAATCCTATTGTTCTCCCAAATATACTACATTCAATGAATCAATGGGATTTAGCTGACATACAGCAATAGAGTCTGTGAAATCTGCTTTAATCAGGATCAGCCAATACAGTGCAAACCAACATTCTTCTTGCAACTGGTGCTGTTGCTGCTGACAACAAAAAGAGCTGGTTCTTTTGATCTCGTGTGTGTACATGTATCTTCAAGCAACCTATCAACTTATGGCAACTCCGTGAATTTTATAAAATATCCTCAGGCAAGGAGTACTCAAAGATGATTTGCACCTACCTTTCTCTGAAATATAGCCTATAGTACCTGGAATTCTGTGGTGTTCCTAAATTCAGGTACTAATTAGGCCTGAATCTGCCTAGTAGGAATGGCATTTCAGGGACTGTCCCTGGTGACATCATAAGCATTATCTTTAAGTAAAATCTACAATCGTGTCTACCCTTCTAGCTGATCTGGAGATTTCACACAATCTTCCATCTCATCCAGAATTGGGCTCCCTGAAATTGAAGAATTTGTACACTCATTTCTTGTTTGGACATGGCCTATAGAAATTGGAGATTCAGGGTAATGCATTGTGATCTGGCAGTACTACTGCTTAGCTTCTAATCTCAGACAGGATTTGGTACCTTTGGGGTACTTAGGTTCTCATACCCTAAAGGCACCAGATCGTGTCTAATATTGGAAGCTAAGCAGGGTCAGGATGGGAGAGACTACCAATGAACATCAACTACTGTAGGCTCAATTTTAGAGGAAGAAACTCACTAAACCACTTCTGAGAGTTTTTTCCCCTAAGAAAACCCCATACAATCCATAGGGTTGCCATCAGTCAACAGATGACTTGAAGTTATGTACACACCCACAAACGGGGAAAAATCTTCAGCCAGTTTTCAACAGGGCATTTTGATCTGGATTTGAAGGGGGGTGTTCTTCAGGGTGAAAAAGAAAACTTTATAACCCTAGAACAGGTTTGGAATTGACATGGATTAAAAATAAGCTGAGAACAAATCTCATAAATGTTTGAAGTACATAGGGTTTGGAGTTGATACTCAATTGTGATCTAATACATGCTACTGGTGAAGTAAGCAAGTAGCCTCTTCTATTATTTACCTAATGCTGAAAAGAAGTAGATTGACTCATTTTCATTAGTGCTGTGAGTTTCAAGTGTTTTCCAAACATTCAGTAAATCTGGAGTACATTTCTTTCTTATTCAATTAAAATAGAGTCACATAAATTAGAGTTGCATTTAGAGTGTAATGAGTACAAAAGGCTAATCTAATTCTTGATTAGAAAGAGATATGCCTGGTAACAGTAACCCATGCAGAAACAAAACTGACAGTGGGTAATCCTGTAGTGTCTTTGCACTGGAAATGATAGACTGATCCAGTTATATTTAATGTTGAGTCTGACTAGTAAAATCAGAGTCAAAACAGTGAATCATGCACTCAGAGGCAGCCCTAGGTAATTTTCAATGGTAAGCAAACAATATTTTGGTGTCCCCATCCCCCCAACCAATCACTGATATATATTTTCTGTTCGTCGCGGGAGTTCTGTGTGCCATATTTGGTTCAATTCCATCATTGGTGGAGTTCAGAATGCTCTTTGATTGTAGATGAACTATACATCCCAGTAACTAAAACTCGCATATGCCAAGGTCTATTTTCCCCCAAGAGTGCCTCAAGAGTGCCCCTGGGCAAAATCAACTATACTGTGAATGCTTACTTTGCATAATGGGTTGAGCCGCCCCTGCATGCACTGTTGTTGCTTTTGTGCTATGGAAAGTGGTCCTTGTAAGACTGATGTATTTGGGGAATGTATTCCTTTCAGCCCATTTCCAAGTTCAGGCAGTTTACAACAAATTTATTTTTTAAAAGTCAAACTTCACAAAATACAAAAGTTTGAAAGGAATTAAAAAATAAAGTATAAAACAATCACAATACTACACAGTAACTTAGGGTGCATCCAGACAGCACCTACAGTGTGCACCCTCCTACATTTTCCCCTGGAGCATCCAAACAATGCTTCAGGGAAAAATGAATGTATTCTGCACAAAGCAGGAAAACTCTGCTTTATGCTAAGGTAATTTGTTTGCTGAAAAGACCTGGGTCTTTCAGAAGACCCATGTCTTTCCAAGTGCAGGGTCTATGTAGATGGGACCAGAGATCACACCACCTACACCATCCACGCGTCTATCTTGGGTGTCTTTGGCTCCTGGAGGCCAAGAAACCCAAGACAGCCCCCACCCTTGCCTCTGAGTTCTCCTTACATCAATAGTGTTACACCATGCACATGTTGTATCTATCACTATTGGTGATAGCTAAAATCCTTTATCACATATCTGCATTTGGAAACAATACTACCAAAGCAGAATAAATTTTCACCATATGGCAGAAACTTTCCTGTCCTCTGATCACTCCCTTCAATCACCCAATCAGCATATTCTTGAAAAAACAAATGTACACAAATATTTTGATGGGATAAAATTTGGATCTCAAAGCAAAATGAAGCAGACTCAAAAGACCTCTGAATTCTTTCCACCTTGTTGCATTTTGAGCATTTACTTTTTGAATGGTTAAAAAAAGTCCATAGATGAGCTCAGCATGTTTCAGGGGTGGTTAAGGCCACTCAAGTTCTTTTGGTCTAATGCTCTCTTCAAAAAGTGCATTCTAGCTAAGTGTCTATTGGGCCATTAAAATCAATTTCCTTTCTTTCTAGTGCCTCCCTCCTTGTGTTAATGCAGACACACAAAAGGACTGATTTGTCTTTGCTACGACTAATAAAATTCACTGGGAGTTAAATAAGTAAGCAAGGAAAATCACCTTATTAACCATCCAGGGGGCAAATCCAATACAATCAATGCTCAGGGTGGCCAGCTGTCCATGGGATTTTCCTTTACCCAATGGCAACATTCAATTCCTAACTGCTCTACACTGCCTGGACCATTTGGTTTGTCTACTGTTTGAAATTCTGTCAGGAGATCCTCCATTTAGCAGCTAAGGAATGCAATTCTTTGCCTTTTTACTCCTCAAGAATGCACAAAATTCCTCTTTGCTTAGTGAACCAACTAAGACAGCACATTTTCATATGCAGTTGTGACACAGGGTATTCACTTAATGAAACAGAGATAGTTGCAAAATCCCAATTTGGGCAAATTAACCAGCCAGCAAGTTTATTATTTCAAATAAATTAAAATGATGATATGGTGGCAGGTTAATTAAGCCTACAGTTTGAGATGTGATGAGCAGCTTCTAATAAGGGATGGAAAGAATAGTAAAAAATATTTACGATATGGTTGAAAACTATTTCGTAAAAAGGATTGAGAAACCCTAAATAGAAGAATCCAGAGCTGATGGGAAGCTTCACAGTTTGGAACTTATTCTGCACATTTGCGCATGCTTGTTTTGCACCAGTATTTTGTGGTGCAGAAAACAGTAATATCTGAATGGAAAATAATATTCTAAGATAGAAATATTAGTTCCTATGCTGAAAAAGCTATTTTCTGTGCAGAAAATGCTCTAATGGGGGATGGTAGGTTTGTGTATAAAACAGCATTTTCTACACACAAAACAACATTTTTCTGGATAAGAATATTTTTGAATTGAAATCTTACTTTTTAGAAATAAAATGCTGTTTTCTGCACAAAACAATTATGTGCAAATTTACTCATAATAGATCCTGAAAAAAATGTTAATTAACTTCAGTGATTTTTGAAAACTTTCTCACAACAGGAAGAAAATTGCTGAAATTGCTGTTATTATTTTTAAAAACTTAATGAAAAATTACATTCTTCTCTTTTAATGAATAGTATTGAAAATTAAATCCACTTCTGTTTACTATTTTGGACCTATTCTTGTTGGCTTCTACCAATGGTGACTGGTGATTTTCCACATCAGTGGATTAGTAAACTATTTGGGGTTTTATTCCAAACTTTAAGGGAGCTATCTAAAATGCTGATGCTATTTTCAAAATAAGTTTAGTTTTTCCTATATTTATTTTAAAGATTAAAAAAATAGGACCTTTAAAATAAAATCTCACATATATTGATTTCTGCATATTAGCTAAATGTATGTTATTTATATGTAGCTGATTCCCTTAAAAGAAAATGATTAATTAATTAAGCAAACCCTTTAAATTGATTCTTAGCTCTTAAGAAAGAAAAACTCAAACTATACACAGCAGTAGAAGACACACTTAGCACTTCCTAAATCCCAGTTGTAGGCGACATTCCCATTTTTGAATATTTTAGCAAGTAGTGTTACAGAAGTCCTCCTGGAATATCTAGAAATAAAAAGATATATATGTAATAAAGCTAGTGATTTGTTTAGTTTTTCAATTCCCTCAGCCTTATCCCCATCTTCCACCGCTCTTCTCCCCTTCCTTTATGCATTTGTCAATAATTTGTATGTGAGTGTCAATTTTCACTGCAAGCCAAATTGATCTATCTTGCCTATATGAACACCCACACACAGCAATAAAAATAAAAATATAGACATATAACACTATGGCAGATGAATACCAGAGAATTAAATCTCAGAACAGACAAGGAGCAGATATAATGGCAAAGCAGGGCCAACTTCATAGATTTTGAGGGTTGAAGTAATCATATTAGTATTATATTTATATCCCTCCTTTTCCCCCAATCCAGGACACAAGTTTGCTTGCAAATATTAAAAACAGATACAGCTTTTAAATTCACACAATGCAAAAATATACAGGTTGAGCATTCTTTATGCAGAATTCTGAAATCCAAAATAGTCCAAAACTCAACATTCTCTACATGGGTGGCTGAGACAGTGACACCTTTTCTTTGTGATGGTTAAATGTACACAGTTTTTTTCTGCTCAAAATTATGTAAAAGATTGTATATAAAATTAACTTCAGGCTATGTATATACGGTATGAAACATAAATGAATTTTGTGTTAAGGCTTGATCCGATCCCGAATATACTTCAGTATGTATGTATATGCAAACACAGGTATTCCATCCATTTCAGATTAGGGATATTCAGTCTGTGCAAATAATAGAGTTAAAAACAAGAACATGAAGAAGAAAACAACAAAGAAAAGAACACAGTACATTCGAAAAGTTCCTTTCCCACCTGAGCAATCAAGCAGCCCAATAACAAATCCACTAACAACTAATTTCAGTGCAAAGCAGAATTTTCCTGCTTTGCACTGAAAGCATTCGCGATTTTGTGGGGCATCATCTGAATATACCCCACAAATATCCGAGAAAGCTCGCTTTTTGTGCCCTGTCTGGATGCCCTCTTAGAACCTGGGAGCAGCTACCAAGAGGTTCCTCTCCCTTGTTCCCACAAGGAAAATGTGATGGGACAGAGAATGGCCTCTGCATCAAGCAAAGTGAACTATGTAGGTGCATAAAAAGAACACCAAGCTCCGTGACCAACTAATACCAGTTAGTACCAGCCCAAGCAACCCAAAATTCTTAGAGACAAATCTGAGTAGCAACTGAAAATTATATTATCAGCTATATTGAAGCCAGACACTATCTGTTCCTTTGTCCTAATAGTCAGAGGTCCTACTCTAATCAATTTAAATACATACTTTTCCCTACATACCACTATAGGACTGTGTACATGCAAACTTGATATTTTTAACATTAAAACCAATAATCTATTTACGGGTGAGAGAAAAGTGGAAGCAGCACAGGAAGAGTGTGGGATGAGAAATAAAATAGCCACAGGGTCTGTAACAACTGGGAGGTATAGGAGTCAATGCCATCCTAATTTGGAAAGATGCCTTCCCAGGAGCCAGCAGGGAAGGTTTATATTCTCATTGAGCAAACTAAATGATGTCCTTACATTGCCATTATGTCCTGGTCAAAATATGTGAGACACTGGAAATGATTCTTATGCCATTTAAGTCACCAATATTATTCTTTAAAACAGGGGTCCCCAAACTAAGGCCCGGGGGCCGGATCCGGCCCCCTGAGGGCATTTATCCGGCCCGCGGGGTGTGGAGAAGGGGGGAGGCAGCGGGCGAAGCAGCTTCGGGGCCGCTCCCTCCTCCTCATCCCGACGGCAGGAGAAGGGGGGGGGGAAGCGGCGGGCGAAGCACCTTCGGGGCTGCTTCGTCCTCTGCCTCCCTAGGCCCAGCTGGCTCTTCTGCTGGGAAGGGGCCACGAGCTGCGTGCTTCCGCTGATCAGAGCCAGGCGGAGCAGCAGCCACGTCCCGGGTGCGTCCCGAGCCTCTGCCTGTCAGGGCGGGGACTCCATGGGCTTCCCTGCAAGGCAAGGAGCAGAGGGAGGGGGTCAGTGCAGAGGGAGCGAGGGAGGGGTCTCCTTCCACCAGGGAAGCACCCGCCTAGACCCTCCTCCTCCGCTGCTCGGCAAGAACCCCCTGCCTTCACACACACACACACACACAGACATTGGGCTGTATGGCTGTGTTCCAGAAGCATTCTCTCCTGATGTTCTCTCTTTGGTTCCATCCTTTCTTGTCTCTTTCCTTCCTTCCCTCCCTCTTTCTCTTTTTCGTTCCTTCTCTCTTTCTTTCTTTCCCTCTTTCACTTTTTTATTTCCTTCTCTCCTTCCTTCTCTACCTTTCTTTCTTTCCTTTTCTCCTCCCCTCCTTCTTTCCCTCTTTCTCTCCCTCCTTCTCTCCTTCCTTCCGTCTCTACCCTTCTTTCTTTCTTTCCTTCTTTATCTCCTTCCCTCCTTTTCCCCCTTCTTCTTTACCTTTCTTTCTCTCTTTCTCTCCCTCCTTCTCTCCTTCCTTCCTTCCTTCCTTCTCTACCCTTCTTTCTTTCCTTCTTTCTCTCCTTCCCTCCTTCTTTCCCTTCTTCTTTCCCTCTTTCTTTTTCTCTTTCTCTCCCTCCTTCTCTCCTTCCTTCCTTCTCTACCCTTCTTTCTTTCCTTCTTTCTCTCCTTCCCTCCTTCTTTCCCTTCTTCTTTCCCTCTTTCTTTCTCTCTTTCTCTCCCCCCTTCTCTCCTTCCTTCATTCTCTACCCTTCTTTTTTTCCTTCCCTTCTTCTTCCCTTCTTCTTTCCCTCTTTATTTCTCTCCTTCTCTACCCTTCTTTCTCTCCTTCTTTCTCTCCTTCCCTCTTCTTTCCCTCTTTCTTTCTCTTTCTCTCCCTCCTTCTCTCCTTCCTTCTCTACCCTTCTTTGTTTCCTTCTTTCTCTCCTTCCCTCCTTCTTTGCCTCCTTCTCTCCCTCCTTCTCTCTTTCCTTCCTTCCTTCCCCCTTTCTGTGTATGTGTTTTGTGTGTATATATACATAGATGTGTGTGTTTGTGTGTGTGTATATATGTGTGTGTGTGTGGTTTTGTGCATGCATTGTAATGTATTTTTTTTTGGGGGGGGAGGTTGCTTTTTAAGTCTCTTCCACTGTGTTTTTTCAGTGTTTTTATGAGTGATGGTCACTCGTTGGCCTGATAGATGTCTTGTGTCCAAATTTGGTGTTAATTCGTCCAGTGGTTTTTGAGTTCTGTTAATCCCACAAACGAACATTACATTTTTATTTATATAGATTTTTCAAATTATAATCCGGCCCTCCCACAGTTTGAGGGACTGTGACCCGGCCCTCTGTTTAAAAAGTTTGAGGACCCCTGCTTTAAAAGGTCACCTTTTCCCCTCCCCACACTATATTTTGTAAGATCCAGGCCACAGCTTGGAGAGGTTACTGGGGGGAGGTCTTATACCAGAAAATCATTCACATAACAGTTGCTTACATGAGCAAACTTTGTATGTTTGCAGAGATGGCATCAACAGTGACCATGGAGATAGGAGGTGGATAGATCTGAGTTACCTGGTCCTTACATGCCTGCTTTTTTGAATGGGGGGGGGGGGTTGATTGTCCAAGCCATCCCTTCCAGATCTCCTTGGTTTTGCAGACACTCCTCTCCCCAAATCAGGCATTCAGTGACAAGACATGTCATACCCACTTGCCTCTTTCTGTTGCCACTGTTGCTGCCTGTTTCTCCATTTTCTCTTTGGATTCCAGCACCATCTTTTTCCTTTGTCTTTGGCATATCCACAGGGGAGGATGAATAGGATCACAGCATTAGGACTTTATCACATGAACCCAGTATTCCACCACAGTCACATTAGCATGGATTGTGGATACATACCAGGTTGAGAATCATTGATATCATACCTCTCTTCATTACCACAATTGCACTGATGTACCAATCTGTAATCTTGCAATTTTACTTCTGCGTCCCCTTGCAACCCTACCTTACTGCAATACTACAGTTCTATTATTATTATTATTATTATTATTATTATTATTATTATGCAATTCTAGCATTTAAAAACAGAAAAGGAAATATAAACATAAAACAGAGAAACAGCAAATTTCCCAAGGGGGAATAGGGAGCAGAGGAGAATCTCAACCCCTGCCACAACTTTACTGCTGGCACAGAAGTGGAAAGGGAGCTATCATATGAAAGGAAATCATTTGGGAGCAAACCGGTAATGGAATCCCCAACCAGTATTACCATACAAAACAGTAAAAATTCCAAACTTTGATCCAATCTGAGGATCACAGTACATGCTCACATTTTTCAGCATTTTAGTTAGCCCTATTAATTAACCTGAATTTACATTTTGGGTGCTCCCTATCAATCTCTCTTTTATGTGTGTATGTGTGCATGCATGCGAGTGTTTAATATGTTGATGAGGATGTGTAAAGACATTAAGGGACTAGTTTTACATGTAAATGTGCCTCTGGCATACAAAGATACTTAAGAAGGATTTATTCTGCATTTAAAGGTGTTTGGAGACCCACCTTGGATGCTAATATGTCTGCCCTCAGAGTACAGGTATTTAAACACCATTTCCCATGAGCGTGTTAATGTGTGCAGAGAAAGCAAATGAAATGCAAGAAAGGAATGATGAACTGTGCTAACAGTACATTATTCTACTTAAGATTTAAGCCTGGGGAAAAAAATAGCTTAGAGCATACTGGTGAATATTTTTAGCTAAATATTTATCTATTGGACTCCAATGTATTCCTTTTAAAAAAAAATAAAAAGGCAGTTCAAAGAACATTTATTAAAAGCCAATAATATTTTTTGCCACATAAATACATCCTTTGCTACATAAGCTTTAAATAAATCATCCTTGGGAATGGGTACCATCTTTCTGCTTTGGATATTTCTTCTCCAGTTCTCCAGGCTATGAACATTTCCACATGGCAATCCTGGGTAATTCTGATGCTGTATTTAATAATGACCATTAATGCTGGATACTGCTGGAAACTGCATATCAAGTGGGAGGCAAAATGCTATATACATGTTAGAGATCACTTCACAGAATGTGAAATGTGGCCATGGCTGAAAGAGGTCATGGAACCTCTCTATTAACGAAGTCCTACTCACATATTTCACAATGTAATTTTGAAACCCTACAGTTTTGTGAGTATTCAGGGAACTGCAAGGTAAGCCTGAATAATTTGCAATTCACCAAGCCTAAACTCTTCTCTACATCTACAAGTGAAAGAAATGGTACAAAATTGAGTCAGTAGAAAAAACTCAATTGTTTTAGAGTGTTTGACTGCATATTACATTTTATTGCCCTCTGATCCCCCTGCATGAGAAATTATTGTAAGAAGAAAACAAACTAACCAAAAAGAATAGTTCTGGCCTAGTTTTCTTCTTGCTGTGTTAGGCTTTTACTTTCATGGATTTTATTTATGTAGAAAGGCTTTCTGAGCTTGATTCCACACCAACCATGTAATTGGATAAATATTCTTAGTATAGAACTGGGGCTTATTTCTTTGGTTCACCCACATAGTTGGAAGTTATTGTTACAAGCTGCCAGGATCAGATTGTGATTGTACAAGTCTAGATGGGAGGAAGTGCAATTCAAGTGGAGTGGAGTTTTAGGGTGGATTTTTTATTCCTATTTTTCCTACTTCTTACTCTAGTTGGGACAATAGGCCTATCAGACAAAGAAGAAATCATAGACCATTCAACTTTCCCAATTTTGCAGGACTAGTCCTGATCAATCTTCTGACATCACTCATTTTCAGCTGCTTTTATAATGCCCCTGTTGCTCTCTCCTCCACCATCCACATTTTCCATTTCTTCTCAGCGTATTTCAGTGGCTGAAGATTGGTTTCAAGAAACAGAAGTTGTTCATATTCAGTTAACTCAGCAGTGCAAGGATGTAAGGAATGATAAGTGTCTTGCCCATCCCAGTTTACTCAGACAAAAGGAAATTCTGCAGTCTCTCCTTGCTTCTGGGTTCTTTATATGTCTGCCCTCAGAGTACAGGTACATTTGACTTGTTGAACACACTCTCATGTTGCAAGCTTGGCCAGTCATTTCCCTGTTTCCATCTGTGATCTGTTGCAGTATATGCTATAGAACAGAGGTTCTTAACCTTTTTTTTTGTTCCATGGACCCCTTTGCCAACCAGATGAAAACCACAGACCCATTCTCAGAAGGTAATGGGAGATAATTTTATAATACGTGACATTGGCATGTTTTAAAATTACATTTTAGGATTATTTAAAATTATGTTTTACAACTTTCCCACAAGTTTAATATCTGATTACATAACAGGGGGCAACAACTTCCTAACACCCATCACAATTTAAAATTATGGATGAGCATAAAATATTTTTCAAATTATGCAACAACTGAATGTGATATGAAATGATTATTACTGTAATTTAGTAGATACATTCATCAGTGAAGGAAATACAAGATTTCGGTTAGAGGTCAGATAAAAATGATAATAACTTGATATTTTACCCAATTCAACCCACAGATACCCTAAAAAATTTCCCATGGACCCCTAGCCTTAAAAAAAAAATCCATGAAATTCATGAAGTCAACATAGGTTGGCAGTTGACTTGAAGGTATATACACACAAATACACACATAAATACTTGCAATAGTTAACTCTTCATTATATGTGAACATGCCAAGATAGGAGGAGACAAATTGTGCATGTGTAGGCACCAAGCTCATTTCTATCTCAGTTTATTAAATCATCCATATACAGCCACTGTCTGTCTGCCTCGGAGGCTTTTCAATTGTTATTATTACTAAGACAGAGCATATTATGTGTAGTCCTATAATCACAGCTCAGATATAGGAGGTAGAGTGGTGGAAGGGAAAATAGAACCATCAGGTTTAAAAAAAAATAAGAAAAGAAAATGGCACAAGAAGTATTAATGAAGGCACAAGGTGGGAACACATGTTGGATTGCATATGTGTTTCCTTTAATGCATGATCATTCAAATATATAGATTTTGCTTCCTTTTAATTAGGAAATAGAACCATCAGGTTATTTGTGTATTTATTTTAGAAAATGGCACAAGAGATATCAATGAAGGCATGGGGTGGGAACACAGGTTGGATTACATGTGTGTTTCCTTTAATGCATGATCATCTAAATCTATAGATTTTGCTTCCTTTTAATTCACCCATCAGAAGAAGAGGTAAATCGTCACAGGGCTTCCAAGCCTTAAAAGATTGTCATTAAAGCCACTGTGTTGTACTTCGTTATTTATTTCTCTCTCTGAATGATCCAATCAATAAGAGAAGAAAATCAAAGGCAGCTCCCTCCCTTAAAGAGAGAAAAGACAAGTTAAATAAAGATGTCCAGGAGACTGGAGCAAAACAGGCCAGCAAAACGACATATTGATTTCCAGCAAAGAAACAGATTGTAAATGAAAAATATTATTCTGACATAGTTATTAAATGAAGGGTTGACACAACAAGCAGAGAGGCTGTTTTCTTTCGCTAGGGGCTTTGTTCAGAAAGGGCAGCTGATACTTCTTTGGCCAGCTGAGCTTTCTTTTAGAAATCCAGGCCATCCTTTTGGTAAGTGAGAGGCTCAAGTGCTGGGACTTTGGCTTTTTTCCTATTTGAAGATTTTAAGGATGAAGAATAAAGAGCAATCCCAGGGTCATAGGAGCAGAAACTCTTGAATTTTTAGCAATTGAATACATCTCCATTTGTGTTGCTAGTAATATATAGGCTGTTGCTAGTAATCATTGAGGTACAGAAGTCTCATGTCAACATCCCCGCCCCCAGCTTGGAAAAAATACTGTTTTGCCTATAGCTGCTAAGTCCCTTCAGGGAGATATGGTGGGTTATAAATAAAGCATTATTATTATTATTGGGTTGTTGTAGGTTTTTCGAGCTACATGGGCATGTTCTAGAAGCATTCTCTTCTGACATTTCACCTGCATCTATGGCAAGCATCCTCAGAGGTTTTGAGGTCTGTTGGAAACTATGAAAAACTGGGTTTATATATCTGTGTAATGTCCAGGGTGGCCATAAAAGTCTTTGACAATACATTATTATTATTATTATTATTATTATTATTATTGGAATTCCTCAAGCTGGATGGACATCTCCATCTCCATCCTCTGCCCCAAATTGAAGGAGCTCACAGTGACATATATAAAGTTTTCCTCCTTATGATTTTTACAAGAGCTGGAAAATGCCTGAATTTGATACATATGCATGTATTGAAGAGTTTTCTTTGTGGCTTTTGGGTAAAAATCATGCTTTTTTTTTGTGTCAGGAGCGACTTAAGAAACTGCAAGTTGCTTCTGGTGTGAGAGAATTGGCTATCTGCAAGAACGTTGCCCAAGGGATGCCTGGATGTTTTTCATGTTTTACCATCCTTGTGAGATGCTTCTCTCATGTTGCCTCATGGGGAGCTGGAGCTGACAGAGGAAGCTCATCCGCACTCTCCCCGGATTCAAACCTCTGACCTGTCAGTCTTCAGTCCTGCCAGCATAAGGGTTTAACCCATTGTGCCACCAGGGGAAATCATGCTTAAATGGAGAGTGTAGACTCAGAAGCCACAAAACTGGAATGCATGGAAAGCATAACATCATAGTGGCTTCCATAGAGCTGGTTGCTGTATTACCTAAATGTGGCTTCCAACAGACTTATAGATAAGTTAGGTTGCTTTTCATTCTTCTTATTGTGAAATGTCTCATAGGCTATGCTTGTATCAATTGCACTGAGACTATTGAGCTCACAAAGCCCCAGTTCACTCAGTTGATCAGTCAGGGGAATTGGGGAAGGTCAGAGAGCAAGTCACCTGTTCTGCATGTTTCCCCATTCTAGGTAGGGAACGATTTAGCTCCAAATCACACAAGGAATTGCTAAGTGTCATTTGTAGAAAAGAAGGAAAGCTGAAAGTCATATCTGGCTGCTTGTGTGTATGTGTGTTATGTGTGTGTTTGTCTGTATCTGTGTGTGTTAGAGGCAAAGCCAGAGTGTGCATGCATAATCAATAAACAAGCAATCTAGATTTCCTGAGATGTGTGTTTTATTTATTTATTTAGCTCCTAAATAATATGTAATTTCTCCAGGCCAAGAAATAAATGGAAGGGATTTAGAGGGATTTGCTTATCAGCGGAACACCACGTAGCATTACATTCCTCCTGCTTTTGGGAAGGTACATTGAAGTTCAGTTTAAGCTGCTGTGGTTCAATACTCTTCTTTCCTCTGTCAGGGCACCTTGAACAACAGACAAATTAATCCTCCCCTTCTTTTTCTTCCCTGCCTTTTTTGCAACCCTTGTCTATTTAGATTCCCTTACCCTTCCTGCTAAAATCAGAGAGAAATGTGGGGAGGAGAATAAGGACAACCTGAACTCCCTCCTCTTCACTGCCCCACCTTTTCATGGTTTTTTGTAAGGCCCAAATCAACATTATCCTGTAGTTAACACAGAATGTGGTGTGGAAGCAGAGGGCTCTTATCTGAACAGCAGCAACAAACAACTGGTTCTGTGGAGCAATTGCATTTCCCAAAGGCTAATTTCATCTCACAATGCGATTTACTTGGTACACCCAGACGAAGTGTAGAAATGAAGGCTAATTTATATCCCCCTTTTTAACTTGTATGACTAGTTATTTCATCTCATATCTGCTGTGGTAATGATTGAGTGCCTGATTTTGTTACAGTGGGTAGCCCCATTGTGCACCCCACTTAATGATATAATTTGGCAGTGAGTACAGCTTCCACTTTTATGTCCAACAGTGATCACATATGCAGGAAATGTAAGGGGTGGGAGGTTTTCTGAGAAAGGAGGCTTGGTTTCTTTGTTGTTGTTAACTATGGTTGATGTGGAGAATAAAGGGCATGCTGGTTAATAACTGGCTCCCAGTTAATCAGAATCCAGGGTTTATAAGAAAGAATGGGTTCCTATGATTTCTTCCTTTAAGTGAAATGTGGATGGCAAGAACTCTCCTCGTGGCTTTTTTTTTTAGGGGATAGAGAAATGGGGAAAGTTCAATGCAGGATTAAGCAGCAAGTTAAATAATTAGAGATCAGGGCCTCAGTTTATGAGGGAGCTCATTTTAAAAAAAAAGAACACACTTAAATTTTCAGTTTTACTGTTGGATGCTGGCAGCTTCCATGAATGTTAACAGAGCTATCCAAGGTGCTGAATCCATTTTGGCCACAAGGTTCAGTACTGTGGATAGCTCTTCCAAAGCACAAATCAAAACACAGAACAGATTCACAATCACCTGCTGCCACTAGTTTTATGTAACTGTTGAATGTATTTTGATTTGTTTGTTTGGGGAAGGTTGCGAGACCTCATAAAATTGTCATCACTTAAGGCCTCGATATAGCTTAATATGATCCTTAGGATTGTTCTCTTTCTCTATCTGGATGAGGCAAGGCGTCTATCAGTCCAGCATCTTGTTTTCAACAGTGGCCATATGCAGATGGATTACAGCTTTCAGAATCATCCAGCCAGCATGGGAAACATTCAGATAATTTCTTGTACTGCTGTAATATGGCTGCTGACTGGCTCCAGAAGATCTCATACACTCTGGAGAACAGATACACAGATAATGGGAAATAAATTGCATAAATATCCTCAGGCAAAACACAGGCCTCATTTTTCTTCAGTCTGAGCCGCTACATCATAAGAGTAAAAATGTGCCCATTCCCTTCCCATAGTCTTTGAAGAGAGAAATAGCTTGGCTAAAGAAGGGATCATGTGTTTTTGGATTACATGTCCCATCAGCCATACCAAGCTTAGGCAATAGTGAATATTGTTGTGAATTAATGTAGTAGATAGTTATTACATCTTGCTGTAACACATAGTCGCACTGATATTCCTTGTAAGAAAGACAGAAAAAAGAAAGAAAATACATTTCCAAAGTGCTTTTTGTCTATCTCTGGAACAACAGGAAACAGTAATTCCACCTGGTCATGGTTAAAAGCCACCTGAAGATTCAGGTTTGCAAGTTGGGTTACCCTGTTCTTCTTGCTGTTGCCCTTGTCCTAAAATGCAAAGGTCTTGGGGGGGGGGGGGCTGTTCTTTTTTCCCTTCGTATTTTTCAAAAAGTAATTCAGTTCTTTATTTAATGTGACAATCTGTTTAATTTTATTCTAATATCATAACATGTTGTTCAACATCTTACACCATGTTTGCACACTCATATAATTATAGGGTGGTTCAATGAAAAAAAATTGAACAGAAAATTATAATGTGGATTCATATTACAAGAGAAGAGATTCTTAAACAGCAACAACTGTTTAAGAGTAGAATAGATTGCCTCAGAGTACAGCAGACTCAGCTTTCTAGGACATTTTTAAACACAGGTTGAGCATCTTTCAGGAGTACCGTAGCTGTGTATTTCTACTCAGCAAGGGGTTGAACTAGATGATTCTGGTGACCCCTTGCAGTTTTAAGAGTCTGTGATCCTATTATTCTATGGTTGGACTGCACTACCCTTCAGCTGATAATCAGAGTTGTGCAGCCTACTGTGTATCTGCTAGTGTTCTTGTTTATTTGTCTATTGTCCAATGTATGCTGATAATAGGTTGAATCACTGAAGGCTAATAGTTACATATTATCCATGATTGCTCCAATTAATTGTAATGGCTAAATCATACAGAACTCAGCACAACCATGAAATTAATGAATTCATTGCACAACGGTCCAAAAAGTATGATCAGAAAAAAGGAGGATGCTAAACAGAGGCTGGATAATCATCTGTCAGGGATACTTTGATTGTGCTTTTTCTGTATGGCAGGGGATTGGTCTAGATGGCCCATGTGGTCTCTTCCAACTCTGTGATTATATGATTCTATGATACTATGTGTAAAGGCTTCCCCTTCGTTGTGTGATATTCTATTCAATCTAGTGTGCTGCCACCATCTGTGAGGTGCTAGGCTATGCTGCTACCAATTAATAAGGGTTTTCTATTCAGTTTATTAAGTTTATCCTGCTGAAGTAAAGATCCCCATTGGGATTTCTCCTCTTATTAGCACACAGCTAAACCACAAACCTAAATAAGTTCCCTTGACATATTTAAATCACTCAGGCTAAAAACTTTCCCTTAATTTGGTTCACCACACATTTGAACCACCTTCCCTTTAGCTCGATGACCAAAGGACTGAAGCCTCAAAATGTCTGCTTCTGGTAAGTGCAGTTGGCTCCACCCCTTTCTCCATGGCAACCTAATTCAGAGTGCTGAGCTTGGTCCCATCCCCCTAGTACTGTCATTTCTAAATGGTTAACCCTTTATGTACATCATAACTGTCTTTTACCTCCTGAACATATACATATAATAATATTCAACCGTCTAAGCATATATATATACATACAATCATATTTAACTGTAGAGACACATATACATAACTACGCTTAACTTACAGTTAAAAATCAATGCTTCATCATACCTTCCAACCCATAAAGATTATTTTTGACTTTTCTACAAACTAGAATAGTCAAAAATAATATGAGTTGCATAAACACATCATACAATAATATCTTACCACACAGTTACACTACAATACCTTAATAACATACAAACCACAGATCTACCTGACATATTATCACATTGTTCTTACGGCATCCTAGAAAGTGAGTCTGCTACCACATTGGTTTTACCTTATAAAAAAGCCTATAATCTACACAAAACCGGATGGTGTTGTCTGGTTTTTGTACTAGGACAATAGGTGATGCCCATGGGCTATTAGATGGTACTATAATGCCCATTCCTAGCATTTCTCTTATCTCCTTTTCGATACATTTAGTCAACTTCCCTGTAACTCTGTATGGAGAGGATGCGATAGGTGCGGTGTCACCTGTAAGAATTCTATGGTAAATTCCTTTTCCCTTCCTGGAAGGTCTGAAAAGATCTTATCATGTTTACTAAGTAATCCCTTAATCTGAGTTCGTTGCTCTAAGTACAACTCTCCATCAATTTTTACTTGATCTAAACTCCTACAAGCCTTCCTGTTTCCCTCCCAAAAGGAAAATGTCCCGGTTTCTTCCCCTGTTACAACCATACATACATTAGCTGATCTATTTACATACAGTTTTAACATATTTAGATGCACCAGTTTCTCAATATTAGTCTGTTAATCAAAGATCAGATAGTTCACAGTGTTGCACTTCTTGGTCACTTTCCATGGACCTGTCCAGTCTAATTGAAGTTTGTTAGACTTCACTGGAGCAAGATATAGGACCTCGTCTCCTACGTTGAAATTCCGGAGTCTCGATGACAAGTCATATTGCAATTTCCACTTCAGCTGGGCTGCTGCTAGATTGTCTCTGGCTATGTTTCTTGCTGTCTCCATCGTAGTTTGAAGATCTTGGAGATATCTTGTCACTGGTACTGGTTCCTGTTCCGGAAATGTCTCCCGAAACTCTTTCACAAGGTCGAGTGGTCCTCTCGCTTGTCGGCCATACAGCAACTCGAACGGACTGTATCCGGTACTTCCCTGAGGAACCTCTCTATTAGCAAATAAAAGCTGCTGCAGTTTCACATCCCAATCATGTGGATGTTGTTGACTGTATGCTTTGATCATCCTCACCAAGGTCTTATTAAGATTATCTACCAGTCCATTGGTCTGTGCATGGTATGCCAAAGATGTCAAATGTTTAATACCACACAGCTCTAACAGTTTTTCCATCAATCTTGAGGTGAATTGAGTTCCTAGGTCAGATATCAGTTCTTTTGGATAATCTGTTCTCCCCCATATAGACAATAAGGCATTGGCTACAGTGGTTGTTTCTATGTTAAATAGTGCCACCGCCTCGGAGTATCGAGTGGCATAATCAATCATCCTGAGAATGTATTTACACCCTCGCTGACTTGGTTTAGGCAATGGGCTTATTATACTCTGAAAAATTGTTCTCCAATGATCGGCATTGGAATTAATTGAGCTTTTGTTTTATCTCACCCTGAACTAATTCGTTGACAGGTGTCACATGACTGACAAAATTCTTTAATTTGGTGGTACATGCCGAGCCAAAAGAAGTTTTTAGCAATTCATTGTGTTATGTAACTATAAGCGGCCGAGAGAGTGTCAACCTTTGTTTCTCTAATTCTAATTCCATTTTTCTCAACTCTGCCTGCCTGATTTTCTCTCTATCCTCAATTTCTAGTTTCTTTAACTCAAGTTGGTCCTTAAGGGACATCACAGACATTGGTGTTTGTTCTGAATCTGAGCTTTCTTCTTCCTGACAAACTTCAGTCTCCTCTGTTTCCTCTGTCACTTTCTTTTGTCTTCTGGTGGCCATCTTTTTGAGCTCTAACTTTACCTCACAACCTTTACCTCCAAACCTTTCTCTTATATGATCTTGGGCACTAAATTAGTTATCTTAGGCACTAGAATAGCTTTATTACACGATCCCACCACTGCCACCAATTTGTAAAGGCTTCCTCTTCTTTGTCTGATACTCTATTCAATCTAGTATGCTGCCACCATCTGTGAGGTGCTAAGCTATGCTGCCACCAATTAATAAGGGTTTCCTATTCAGTTTATTAATGGATTCCCCTATTTTCATATAGATTCACTGCTACCACTCTGTAGTGCTTCTTTTGGTGTGTAGCGAAGTTTTTCTTCTTCTTTGAAGTAGTACACTGAGACTTGAGTTACTAAAACAGGAACAAGTTTATTTGGAGTATGGAAGGGTCTTAATGGTTTCAGAGTTCTCTTCTCCTGAGGTATAAAGCTTCACGAGTCACAGTTTCAACAAATCTTAATATAACTTTAGAATGTCTTTTACTTCACCAACTAGTTCTTTAGTTGTTACACTTCTAAATATGTTTCCTTATTTGACAGATTAACTAAGGTCAGCTAATGCCCCTGTCTCCCTTCAGCTTCCTGCTGAAGTAAAGATTCCCGGTGGGATTTCTTCTCCTATTAGCACACAGCTAAACCACAAACCTAAATAAGTTCCCTTGACTTATTTAAATCACTCAGGCTAAAAGCTTTTCCTTACTTTGGTTCACCACATGTTTGAACCACCTTCCCTTCAGCTCGATGACTAAAGGTCTGAAGCCTCAAAATGTCTGCTTCTGGTAAGTGCAGTTGACTCCACCCCTTTCTCCATGGCAACCTAACTCAGAGTGCTGAGCTTGGTCCCATCCCCCTAGTTCTGCCACCCCTTTATATACATCCATAACTGTCTTTTACCTCCTGAACACATACATTAATATGAACACATACATATATTAATAATATTAATAAGCATATATATATATATATATATATATATATATATATATATATATAATTATATTTTTATATATATATATATATATATATATATATACACACACAATCATATTTAACTGTAGAGATACATATACATAACTATGCTTAACTTACAGTTAAAATCAATGCTTCATCACACTATGATACTAAAGAACAATGCTTAAACTGAAAAGCTAGAAATATGCACCAGGAATAATTCAAATTAGCAAGAGTGAACTTCAAGATCTAAAACTAGATCTAAAACTCTATAAAATAGAGTAGACCACATAAAAAGCTCAGATAGAGCATGGTGTAATCTTTTATCTTTGAGGATGTTTATTGGCAGTTCCAGCATTGTTTTATTTTATATTTCACCTTTTTGCCGTATTCTGTGGGAATGTCCGCAGAAGGACTTCTCAAGGTGACTTCAAAGTCCTTGTACATAAGTGGAATATGGATTCTCAGAAGGATTAGAACTAGAACCCACAATCCCTTTATCAGAAAACAATTTAGATGATTGAATGGAGCAGAGTTTCAAGTGTGCAGTAATTTAGAGAAAACCAATCTCCAGATCTCTAAGAGAATATAAGCCACTTAAAACATATTATAAATAAAAAGTGAGGCAGTCATCAAGAACATGCTGTGGCACAATTTGTCTGCTGGACTTCGGAGGGGAGATATTTATAGGTCTCTCTTTTTTCATTCCCAGAAAGAATGAGAACATCATTCACTGGGTGGGTTATTTATAATTTCATAAAGCTGTTGCACCGGTGAGGTTTATTTTATCTTGTGCTTAATGCCCATCAAATCATGGCACAGTGAGCAAATAAGGAAGTCGAAAGGGGATTGTTTTCAGTGGAAGATTTTGGAGATAAGCATTTTATGTGGAACAGTGGGTCAAAGGATGTGGCTTTAGAGCATAAATTCTAACTTTGGACTCTTGGAGAGGAGGAGAAGGGATGCAGTTGTCCTGACCACATTTTGCCATGCAATCTAGACTTCTCCCTCGGTGCCCATGATGTATAGTAATGAACACAGACGTAGGTCCCATACCAAACACAAGATTGATGAACCCCTTGGAGTGAATAATTAGGAGGTGGTGATTGCAGAAACAATAATTCATTAGAGGCAGTTTTGTGAATCTGGGGGAATTTGAAGGTAAATATGCTCATAAATCCTCAAGGTTAGGTGCAGACTTCAAAGCTTTTTTCTCTTGTGCCGCTCTTTGGTACCAAGGCAATTTCAATAAACACTGCAGTGAAGCAGAGGGGCAATAATATTAATAATAATATAAATGCAATAAAAATTGTTTCAGAGGACAAACAAAGAGTCTAATGTCTGGGGAGATGTTTTATTGAAAGTTATTATAATACCTCCCTTTAGTTTTGAGGCCATTAATACTATTCTAAACAATTCCAGTCTTAAGGTTTTGTTTTTTTTTTAAAGGTAAATACATATTTTATAACAGGACATGGTGAGCAATATTTTGTATAGATGCTATATTTTATCTAGATGAAATACGTGACAGGTAAATATATTTTGTTTTTATCTCTAATCATCCTTTGCAAATGCAAGTTTTTTTTTACTTTACTGCAGTAATGAGTATACCTATTGTAAAATAACTAAAATATTTAATTGTATCAATTCCTATCCTAGAAAAAAGCATGTAGAAAGATATAGTGATGATGATGATGATGATGAAGATGATGATTTCAAACTCTGGGCCTCTTCTAGGTAAATTTGGTAAAATCATCATCTTCATCATCATCATCACTATATCTTTCTACATGCTTTTTTCTGGTATTTAAAATTCTGAATGGCTCGTTAAATTACAGGATTAGAGCTCTTTGTCAGAGGATTCTCAGTGCCTCACAAACATATGTGTCATAGGTTTCTGTACTATGGAATTATACGTGGTATGAAACTATTATAACTGTGTAGCATGGCTAAAGGACAGGAGAGTTAAAGTCAATCTACCACCATTTGAACACTAGACAGGTAAGTTTGGCTGAAATGTAAATGGGACATAGAGGTCAAATAATATTCATCCCAGACTGGGCAGAAAGAACATCATTAAACTAGGATTTTACCCAAGTTTTAGATCCAGAAATGACTTCATCAGATGAGCTACTTTGCCTATCATATGGCACTTGTTCTCCCTTTCAGCACAGAGAGAATTACACGAAGCATGTGTACTTTCAGCCAAGCTCCATGTTGAAAAAGGAAAGCTAGCAGCGTACGCCACAGCCATGGCAACATGGGAGGCTCCCCATGTTGCCTTAGTAGCAATGGGGGGAAAGCTTCCCCCCGTGGGATGGGGGTCAAGGTAAGGTAGGCAATACAGGGCATGGAGCAACAGGTTCTCCACGTCCCTTGACAGGACCCCATGGATTCACCACACTGCATGGTGAATCCACTCGTCTCATGTCTGATGGCCTGATCTTCACATAAAGGCAGCAGAGTTGAGAATTGGGTTGTTGTAGGTTTTTCCGGGCTATATAGCCATGTTCTAGAGGCATTTTCTCCTGACGTTTCGCCTGCATCTATGGCAAGCATCCTCAGAGGTAGTGAGGTCTGTTGGAAGTAGGAAAATGGGTTTATATATCTGTGGAATGACAGGGTGGGACAAAGGACTTTTATCTTCTGGAGCTAGGTGTGAATGTTTCAACTGACCACCTTGATTAGCATTTAATGGCTTGGAAGTGCCTGGGGGGAATCTTTTGTTGAGAGTGATTTGATGTGCCTGATTGTTTACTCTCTGTTGTTTTGCTGTTGTAATTTTTGAGTTTTTTAATACTGGTAGCCAGATTTTGTTCATTTTCATGGTTCCTTCCTTTCTGTTGAAATTGTCCACATGCTTGAGGATTTCAATGGCTTCTCTGTGTAGTCTGACATGGTGGTTGTGAGAGTGGTCCAGCATTTCTGTGTTCTCAAATAATATGCCGTGTCCAGGTTGGTTCATCAGGTGCTCTGCTATGGCTGATTTCTCTGGTTGAAGTAGTCTGCAGTGCCTTTCATATTCCTTGATTCGTGTTTGGGCAATGCTGCGTTTGGTGGTCCCTATGTAGACTTGTCCACAGCTGCATGGAATACGGTAGACTCCTGCAGAGGTGAGAGGATCCCTCTTGTCCTTTGCTGAACGTAGCATTTGTTGGATTTTCTTGGTGGGTCTGTAGGTGGTTTGTATGTTGTGTTTCCTCATTAGTTTCCCTATGCGGTCAGTGGTTCCCTTGATGTATGGCAAGAGCACTTTTCCTCTGGGTGGATCTTCATATTTATTCTTGTGGCTTGTTCTTGGTCTTGCAGCTCTTCTGATGTCTGAGGTGGAGTATCCATTGGCCTGTAGAGCCCAATTTAGGAGGTTCAGTTCAGAGTTGAGAATGTGAGGAATTTTTACAAATGTCTCATTTATGATCAAAACATACAGTCCCAACAAAAAGTTTCAGTTGTGGGTCTTCTCACCTCCACTACAGGTGTGATGTTGAGCAATGTTTTGTCATAAATTTTGCACTTTCCTTTTTTTTTGCAAAGATGCCTCTAGCTGCACCACTGCACAAAAGGGCATCACTAAAGGATTGCAAATAGAAAATTACATTTAAGAAATGCCTCTTACAAAAATCAACTAGCAAGTTAAATTGGCTGCTCCTCAACCAAGGGTCAAGGAAGGCACGTAGCTTTGCTTCTTTTTTTAAAGCTCTGCTCAGTTACTTGGATTTTCTTATATAAAGGTCATCATCACTTTCCAATCACACATACATATGCCAAGATATTGAATGCAGATCCAGCTCACTATTTCACCTGTGATTGTACCATACTTCCAACTCTCCAAATTTGGCAAGGACAATCTCAGTTGCTCCTTCATCATCCCACTTTTTCAACTGCTTTGAGAATGTCCCAGGTTCTCTCTCTTCCCACTTTTTACTTTCCCCACTTGTGTAATTGAATTGATACAAACTGAGCTCAAAGCACAAAAGTAGTTTATACTCAGTTAACTCAGCAAGGATGAGAGGAAATAATCCCAATTAAACAGCTCAGGGGAAGATCTCAGGGGCTCACATGTCTTTACACTAATGCATAGAGCATGGGAAATAAACATGACGAACTCCAACTTTTAGCACAACACCACAAATATGATATCATAGGCATCACTGAAACCTGGTGGGATGACTCCTATCGCTGGAATGTAGACATCGAGGTCTATAACCTCTTTCACAGAAACTGAACAAAGGGGAGAGGAGGCGGAGTAGCCTTATATGTCAAAAACTCTTATGCTGCAGAAGAAATGCATGACAGCAATCCGGGAAACCAGCTTGAAAGCATCTGGATAAGAATCAAGGGAACTGGGACTCAAAAAGATCTTGTTGTAGGAGTCTACTACAGACCTCCAAGCCAGGAGGAAGAACTTGATGAAGTCTTCTGCCAACAGTTGACCAAACAGGCACAGAGAAGAGATGTAGTAGTCATGGGCGATTTCAACTATCCCGATATTTGCTGGAAAACAAACTCGGCCAAGAGTACAAAGTCCAACAAATTCCTCGCTTGCCTTGCAGACAATTTCATGGTCCAGAAGGTAGAAGAGGCAACAAGGGGATTGGCTACTCTTGATCTCATCCTAACAAATGTGGAGGACCTGATCGATGTGGTTGAAGTGGTAGGATCCTTAGGGGCAAGTGACTATGTGCTCCTGCAATTTGAGGTACAAAGAAAGGCCGAAACTAAGACAAGTCAAACCCGCATTTTGGACTTTAGGAGAGCTGATTTCCAAAAAATGAAGGAAACACTGAGCAGCATTCCGTGGACACAGATACTAAAAGACAAGGGAGTTACGGATGGATGGGAGTTTCTCAAGAGTGAAATACTCAAGGCACAGTTGCAAACCATGCCAACAAAAAGAAAAAATAGGACAAGTACAAAGAAGCCAGAATGGATGTCCAAAGAACTTCTAACTGTGCTGAGACACAAAAGAGACATGCACAAGAAGTGGAAAAAGGGAGAAATCACCAAAGAAGAATTCAAACAAATAGCCAACAGCTGTAGGGAAAAGGTCCGCAAGACTAAAGCACAAAACGAGCTCAGGCTTGCCAGGGACATTAAAAACAATAAAAAGGGATTCTTTTCTTATGTCAGTAGAAAAAGGAAAAACAAGGAGGTGATAGGGCCTCTTCGAGGAGAAGATGGGGCAATGCTGACAGGGGATAGGGAAAAGGCAGAACTACTAAATACCTTCTTTGCCTCGGTCTTCTCACAAAAAGAAAGTCATCTTCAACCTCAGCAAGACGGAGTGGATGAGGGATTGGAGGACATCCAACCCCAAATTGGGAAACAAGTCGTACAGGAATACCTGGCCACTCTAAATGAGTTCAAGTCCCCAGGGCCAGATCAACTACACCCAAGAGTATTGAAGGAACTAGCGGAAGTCATTTCGTGACCATTGGCAACCATCTTTGAAAGTTCTTGGAGAACGGGAGAAGTCCCAGCAGATTGGAGGAGGGCCAATGTGGTCCCAATCTTCAAGAAGGGAAAAAAAGGATGACCCAAACAACTACCGTCCGGTCAGCCTCACGTCAATACCAGGCAAGATTCTGGAAAAGATTGTTAAGGAAGTGGTCTGCAAACACTTAGAAACAAATGCGGTCATTGCTAATAGTCAACATGGATTTATCAAAAACAAGTCATGCCAGACTAATGTGATCTCTTTTTTCGATAGAGTTACAAGCTGGGTAGATGAGGGGAATGCCGTGGATGTAGCGTACCTGGATTTCAGTAAGGCTTTCGACAAGGTCCCCCATGACCTTCTGGCAAGGAAACTAGTCCAATGTGAGCTAGGCAAAACTATGGTGAGGTGGATCTGTAATTGGTTAAATGGACGAACCCAGAGGGTGCTCATCAATGCTTCCTCTTCATCCTGGAAAGAAGTGACGAGCGGAGTGCCGCAGGGCTCCGTCCTGGGCCCGGTCCTGGTCAACATCTTTATTAATGACTTAGATGAAGGGTTAGAAGGCAGGATCATCAAGTTTGCAGACGACACCAAATTGGGAGGGATAGCCAATAGTCCAGAGGACAGGAGCAGGATTCAAAACGATCTTGACAGATTAGAGAGATGGGCCAAAACTAACAAAATGAAGTTCAACAGTGACAAATGCAAGATACTCCACTTTGGCAGGAAAAACGAAATGCAAAGATACAGAATGGGGGACAATGCCTGGCTCGAGAGCAGTACGTGTGAAAAAGATCTTGGAGTCCTCGTGGACAACAAGTTAAACATGAGCCAACAATGTGATGTGGCGGCAAAAAAAGCCAATGGGATTTTGGCCTGCATCAAGAGGAGCATAGTGTCTAGATCTAGGGAAGTAATGCTACCCCTCTATTCTGTTTTGGTTAAATCACATCTGGAATATTGTGTCCAGTTCTGGGCACCACAATTCAAGAGAGATATTGACAAGCTGGAATGTGTCCAGAGGAGAGCGACTAAAATGATAAAAGGTCTGGAGAACAAGCCCTATGAGGAGCGGCTTAAGGAGCTGGGCATGTTTAGCCTGAAGAAGAGAAGGCTGAGAGGAGATATGATAGCCATGTATAAATATGTGAGAGGAAGCCACAGGGAGGAGGGAGCAAGCTTGTTTTCTGCTTCCCTGGAGACTAGGACGCGGAACAATGGCTTCAAACTACAAGAGAGGAGATTCCATCTGAACATGAGGAAGAACTTCCTGACTGTGAGAGCCGTTCAGCAGTGGAACTCTCTGCCCCGGAGTGTGGTGGAGGCTCCTTCTTTGGAGGCTTTTAAGCAGAGGCTGGATGGCCATCTGTCAGGGGTGATTTGAATGCAATATTCCTGCTTCTTGGCAGGGGGTTGGACTGGATGGCCCATGAGGTCTCTTCCAACTCTCCTGATGTTTCGCCTGCAACTATGCCAAGCATCCTCAGAGGTAGTGAGGTCTATTGGAACTAGGAAAGTGGGTTTATATATCTGTGGAATGACCAGGGTGGGGCAAAGAACTCTTGTCTGTTGGAGCTAGGTGTGAATGTTTCAACTGACCCCATTGATTAGCATTTGATGGCTATTGCTATTGCCTCTCCCAACTTGCTTATTGATATCTTTTCTCATCTTGACCACACTGTGATGCTGGTTGGCTTCACAGATCACAGTTAGCTTCAAGCTATACTACATAAGAGACAGCTTCACGTATCTACATATTTCTGTTGTGACCACCTTTCACAGTTTCTTTCTTGAAGGGAGATTAATGAACGAGGAATAGTGATGGATGGTCAGAACCAGATTTCTGCACAGTTTAAGTGGGTAGCCTCTAAATATATACATTTCTCTCCCACACAGCAATGCTTTTGATTCTTCTTAAAACTGGCACAGCTTAAGGCAGTGAGAACTGGTGGCTCCCATGTCAGGAGGGTTAATTAAAATTTTAATTAAAACTTTAAAGCAGCTATCTAAGGCAATACACTTATTGGAGAGATAGGGTTCAGTACCTTGCATTCCTCATTTAAGGGTCAAAGTACTACCCAAAATAAATTCACTACCCAATTGACATGGCTGCCATCATGCAGCAGTGACTTCAAGCCCCAGAATCTCTTCAGCTATCCTTCTGATAGCTCAGTAGCTATGCAATTGTACCTATAAGTACCATACATCCTACATCATCTCCCGTGTAGTTCATTCACATTGTGTTAGACCTCTATTGTATCCAAAAAGTCTATTGGTTAATAGTAGAGGTGGGGGAATGTATGTATACCAGGGGATATATTGTTTGTCTTTTAGACCCATGATTCTTAACTTTTGCTCATGCTGGCTGAGATGATAGGAGCTGAGGTTTTGCTGATTAAAGTCTCATGTTGTATGTTTACATAAAATTGAAAAGTGAATCTTTTTCTATGTACAATGTAGCTATCCAATTCAATCCTGGTAGTGGAGACCAGGGCGGTGCTGAAATTGGCATTAAAAACCCACTAAAGTAAAATCCTCACATCCATTTCTTAGCTGTAAGATGGTCATGTTTTCATTCCAGTAACCAGAAAATATAAAAACCTATAGTGAAGGATAGAGTAAGTATCCTCCTGCACTGAATCCAAAGACTGCGGATCACTGTAAGCGGCTTCCAAAAATGTTCGGGTAAAGAGCAAGCCTGCCAGCTCCATCCAGCCACATCGAGATGGGTTCTCTGGAGCATATGATTCAGGAATTCTTATTACTGAGACCCCACAGCCCTATGTGAGCAGCACCCTTTATGCATGCAAGAGAGAAATAGCGAAGCAAAACGAATTTCATGTCAGACTTCTTTTGAGCTCACGTTGCTGAGGGCAGGGTAATTTTGTACTCTTGTGGCTGAGCCATATAGTCTGAGTCCAGAGGCTTCCTGAGAAACTTCCTAATGGTCTCCATTAGTAATTCAACTAATTGCAGCAATTACATGAAGGAGTTGCTGCTGGGGAGAGAAGCCATTACACTTCTCCTTAACACAGAGGTACATGCTGCTCGGTAATTAGAACAGCCACCAGAAAACCAGGGGAGAGGAGAAAATTACCAGCTGGAATGTGCAAGGGACATGTGCTGGGTCCATGGATGTTCTTGATGTGTTCTTAGCTTTTTGGAGCTAACCTTTTTACCTTTGCCATTTACCTCCAGCTATTTCCTTAATATGCCACTGGAATCCATCCTGGTGCATTTAGTAGAGTATTTTATGTGATAGGTACCAATAAGGAATGTGCTGTCTTGCCAGTTGAACAGGGTGGCAGATCTCCATACTACCGCTTTTTGAAAATCTATCCGAAAGGATTACCATATATACTTATGCATAAGATAACCTCATGTATAAAATGAGAGCAGGTTTTGGAACCACAGTAATGGCTTTTGATATGACCCATGGATAAGTCAAAGGCCATTCCATGAAGAGGGGGAGGCATTGATACCACCTCAAGAAGCCAGCTTCCCCTGGTCGCCAACATAGCTATTTTCATCGCTTTGAGTCGCCTGAGGGCTGAGCAAAGCGGTATATAAATAAAGTAAATATAATAAATAATAATAAATTTTCCCACCCAGGCATTCAAAAAGCAATGCCAGAGCAGAGGGAGTCCAGGTTTGAGGCCTTTTTAAGGTTCTTATGAGATTTTGTGTGTGTGTGTGTGTGTGTGTGTGTGTGTGTGTGTGTGTGAGGAGCGAGTGACTTAAGAAACTGCAAGTCACTTCTGGTGTGAGAGAATTGATTGTCTGCAAGGACATTGCCCAAGGGAAACCTGGATGTTTGGATGCTTTACCATCCTTGTAGGAGGCTTCTCTCATGTCCCTATATGGGGGAGCTGGAGCTGACAAAGGGAGCTCATCTGCGCTCTGCCTGGATTCAAACATCCGACCTGTTGATCTTCAGTCCTGCTGGCACAACGTTTTAACCCATTTTGCTATGCTCTTGCCTTTTACCAATTTACTCAGAGAAGGAGATTTTTCTTCTTTGATAACAGGTTGCTGTACCCATGTTGACTAGTCAATAAATCAACTCAGGTTTTATGGGTGATTTTTTTTTTTTGGCCTAAAATTTTAAAACTTATACGTGGGTGTACAGTAGCTGTACAAAAAGACTATTGAGAAAATGATATTCTCACCTATGGATGTAAATCTTAGCTAGTTCTTATGTACAGGAATGAATATTTTCAAGTTTTCCCCCACTGGTCAAGATTGGGGCATTTTTCAATAATTTTTCACACTTGAGAGTTTTGGGTGAAAATGGTGTAAATGTTTGTATTTATTTGCAGATAAAATGATCATTTAAGAAAAACAATTTTGGTACCAACACTTACAAAACTACCCACAAAAATGAAATGTTAAGTCCCTCGGAGTCTTTGACAACATTTTAGGACACCCTTTGTCACCAGGAAGGTGAAAGTTTGCAAATATTGGCCAAGATACTACATCAGAAGCATAGCTAAAATATTAAATGTGTGTTGTATTACTGTTATTGTTTATTGCTTTTTTATGAGTTTATTTTAATTGTTTTTATTGTTATTGCTTATATTGATGTATTGTGGGCTCGGCCTCATGTAAGCCACACCGAGTCCCTTGGGGAGATGGTAGCGGGGTACAAATAAAGATTATTATTATTATTATTATTATTATTATTATTATTAAAGCATTGATTCATCTTCTCGTTGGATCCTTGAAAAGCAACTTAAAAGCCAACTTTTCTGAGTGATAGAGTTGTGGGATGCTGGAAGACGGTGTAACCAGTCTCCTCCTGCCAGCTAGTGATAGTGCTACAAAAGGTTATGGCAGCTGCAGTCCAAAAAGGTTTTTGAAGCACTAGCGATGCTCCTCCGCTATTGTCTTTGTAGATACCACAATTATATTTGGATTGGGACCCTACTCCCAATTTGAGCTATTTTTAACATCTCACCTTTTATCTGATCATCATTTCTCTTCTTTTCTGTTCTTTTCTGAAATACTAGACAACAGATGACCTCGTTTCTTCAGCAGAATGTTCTAATGATGATGAAGATCTCATTGAATGTGAACAGAGTGTAGGTAAGCCAGGTCAGTCTTCTTTCTCACTTGCTTTTTCCCATTTTCAATAAACAATGTCTACATATATATATGTGTGTGAATGTATACATATATATCTACACTTATATATGTATATGTAATATATGTATATATATATGTGTAGAATCGTATATATCCAATATAAATGCATAAAGCCAAGCATCCAATCCCATGGAGTTGGTGGGAGTAAAAAGCAAATATTTCATCATTTTGGGAAGCCATCTTTGAATGAATCCAAACATTCTTCAACCACAGCCTGCTCAGTTTCTCTGAATCCTTGTGCTACACATTTGGATTGGTTTTTGAACTGGTTCTGGTGTGAGGAGAAAAAAAGGCAACATGCATATTATTTTTATGAGTATGTTAAAAGTTCGGACTACTATTCCTCCAAACGTCTACCTAATGTCACATCTATTATTTAATCCTTTTCGACGGATATGAAAATGTGACACCGATATTCCATTTGTCCATGGGATTTGGAATGTAGTTAACATGGCTGTGGATTCACACTATTGATATTCTCTTTTTTCTTGAGCAATTTGAGAAGAACTAAAGTGTAATCAGTTCAAAACAAATACCAAGCTGTGCCATGTTACCTGCAACAATGATGCTTCAAAATGTATCCACTGAACAGTCAATACTGATTGTCGCAATCTGAAATGGACTCAATTTCTCTTTTCAAGGCTAGATACATTTTGATGGTTTGATGGCTTTTTTCCTGATAGGACAGATATGACAGTGTAATTTCCAACAGGCAACTGCAGTCTGTTTCATTTTAACTGATTTTTCCAAGTCTTTCTTTTTTTTCTATTTATTTTTTTAATTCCAAAGCTTGCTGTGAGTTAAGCATTTATATAATAGAGAACAGAATTTCATCGAATTTCTGTGTACATTGTAAAAATTGAGTTTTCTGAGAATCTATCCTTAAAAGTGAAACACATAAACAATCTAATTTCTTTCTGTTTTGTTTTTCTATTTTTTTTTTTAAAAAAAACCAAAAAACAAAGGGGGCCTTTTTTGTTAATTTTTACTTTAAAAATCCAAACATCTATTTGTTATGTTCTCAGTTTTTGAAGAATTTCAGATGAATACAATAATAATAATAAAAGTCAACCAAGGCTAGTGCTTTCACATTTCTCTTCCACAAGTCATATTCTGCTTGCATTTTGAAGGTAGGACTTGCTCTGAGGGTAACAAGAACTATTGTGGCATTGCTTATAGCTATGAAGTTCCATGATAAAGCAGAGAGAACATAGTATTTTGGATCAAAGAACGTGTTGATGCACCATCGAATACAAAAAATTGCAGACTAGACTCTCCCTTTTTTCATGTTCTTATGGCTCTTCTCCATCTTGTGTTCATGAAGCCTATTCGAGCACTGATAATAAAATTGAAGCAATCATGTGTTAATGACACTGCTGATAATTCTAGAAGATTACATTTGTAATAGTCTTCTTTCCTGGCTGTCTTCAGTTTAAATAAGCCATCCAGTTTTTGAGATGCAACCTCACCAAGATGGTGAATTAGAGAACAGAGGTGTTATTCTGGCTCCAAGCTGTGATTTTGCGTAGGTCCTTCAGTTGGGTACGTACAAAAGAATTGACCCTTTGGGCAGATAGTGTTTCACTTTCCCCTTGTTACTTTCTACTGCATGCTCTTCCTAACTTGCAGTGATGCAATCCTGCTTTAATATCCATGGCCCCAGACTACAGAATCCTGGGATTTCCTGTTTAAAAGGGATCCTTTAGAATTCCCAATCAGGAAGCTCTAGTGCTCTTGAACTACAAATGTCAGGATTCCATAGGATGTGCCTCTGTTAGCTGAAGTAGAATAATAGTCCTATAACTGTCTAGTGACCTAAGCTTGGAAAATTAGGTTATTTGCATTAGAATCCCCTTAAACCCCCACCACCAACAAGCCATTGGCTGTGTTAGTCAGGGTATTCTGGGAACTGTAGTCAAAGGTAACTTTTCCAAGCTCTGTTCCTCAGTATCATTATTATTATTATTATTATTATTATTAATAATAATAATAATAATAATACATTTTTACAGCTCAAAGCAGGGTACAAAAGGGTCAAAACATATATCCATAAATTACACACAACAAAATACATAGATAATAACACACCATTATAAAAACATATACCAAACATGGGATACAAAAATCAACATGTAGTGGTAATATAATGCAAATTCAAAATTCATAATTCAGAGTTGATGAGTAGGCCTGCTGGAAAAGATAGGTTTTTAATTCTATTTTAAATTTTGATAGCTCATTTAGCTGTTGAATCTCTTCCAGCAGACCATTCCAAAGTCATGGAGGTGCCAATGAAAAGGTCTCAGGTGACAGTTGCCAGTCTAGCTGGTTGGAGTAAATGTCCCCAGAGGACCTCAGCATCCTAAGAGGTGGATTGTGCAGGAGAAGGCAATCCTGTAGGTAACCAGGACTAAAACCATGTAGGGCATTGAAAAATCAAAACCAACACTTTGTACTTTGTACAGAAACTAAGTGGCAACCAGTGGAGTGACTTTCATATGAGTGTAATATGCTCACTCCTAGATGTTCCTATAACCAAACTGGTTGCCATGTTTTGAACTAATTGAAGTTTCCAAATTTGGTACAGACGTAACCCAATGTACAGCACTATGTTCATTATATTTATTTACATGTTTTAATGTCAGGTAGAAGGAAGGTTCAACAATGACATCCAGTAACAGATTGTAAGCTACCATAGACCCAGACTGGATACTCATTTTAGGCCTCAAAGAGTTTGTAACTGCACTTTATAAAAGGTTAGAATACCAGTTTGATATTCTAAATAGCAGTTAGGGAATCATTGATTTAAATTTCTTTGCTAATCTTTTAGGACCTCATTAAACTCTTTCCCTTCTTTCTGATTGCCAAGAAATTTGCATTTAAAACACGAGTCTTTCTCTCCCCTTTATCAATGTTCTCCTCTTATCCACTGCCTGCAGAGATATTGTAAAGGCAATATCACATCACTATGTCTCTCGTGATGAATTACAGTGGCACAGAACCTTGAGATGTGGCATCAATGAATGAATCATGCTGCTACCAAAGGGAGAAGCACCTGTTTATCCATAAAGGTGTAGCTTGGAAACATCAGGGTTGTGCCACAGAACTAAAATAAACCTCAATGGAGGCCGTACATTCTGCTAACCCTGGTTCTTCCTTTTGTTTTCAATCCACTCTTTGACTGATAAAGTTTCTGTTGTATGCCTTTTCTTTGAGGCATTTGGTGAACCCATCAAACCACCTTCTTCGCTTTCACAGATTAAAAGATAGAATAAATGTTTTGCATGGGTGAAGTCCCAAACCCAACATGACATTTCCAGTTGAAGGATCCAAACTAGCAGGACATAATGCAAGGTGAATACATATCTGACCAAGACTCTTAAAAGTGGTTAGCTCACATGCTCCCTATGAATCCTATGGCTATCCCCAAGTAGATTAGCCCCACGAAAATGAATCAAAGTTGTTAATCACCACTTATACAGGTGTCATTTATTTCACTGGGTTTGCTCTATGTGGGATTAACACTGGATTTAGCTGTGGATATTTTTTTCACCCTTCACCATTGTTTTTCCAGTAATGGCCCAGTGCAGCCATCCTTGATCTTTATATTACAACATAGTGAGCATGCATAGGGTTGTCTATGATTGGAATTACGACCATATGTCTCCTCTCAGTTCCAAGTAATACATTAGAGATCCTTTTACATTGCCCAGTTATAGTGCTATGATTCCATGTTAACTACCATGGCAACATCCTATGGACTTAGTTATTTTCTTTCAGTGAATTGTTCTCGCATCTCCCCAAATAAGAAGCTCCTGGATGTTGCCAAGACAGCTAAAGTGGAGACATAGTGCTTCAATTGTGTACTGTGAAAGAACCCCAGAAGACTTGCAATCAATCTTCCATTGGCTTCTTTGCCCCTCAACTCTCTCTGATTTGCAATTAAAGTAAAAGGCTTTCTCCATCTTCATCAATCTGCTTCTTTTATCCATTGTCCTGAGACAGACTTATAACAACAAGGAGATAGGAAAGCAGTTATCTCTAACAACAACACACATACACTGTGTTAAATTTCATCTCTGTAGAAGCATGGTATTGCCTTTTAATTTTGCTCTGAGCAAAATTAAGTAAGAAATACACCATTTCGCATTGATGAAGCACAGAGTTGCAAACCTCACTGAAAGTTTCTCTTGTACTTTCACAACACTCCCCTACTCTTGGGATCATTAAGGTGGAATAGATTTACATATATTGGGGAGCATGTAAGAACTTATCCAGGACTCTTTGAACCCATTTTGGGGGATATATCAATTAAAGCATCCCATACCTCTCTTTAAGGATAGCTCTAAGACCAGACAAATAGTTTTAAAAACACTCACAGCAGACGCCTCTCATTTTAAACTACAAAGGCCAAGTGAAATAGCATAGTCTTTACTACTTGCTAGAAACTCAGAGGAGATAAAATCAGCCTGACCTCCTTTAAATGGGTTCCACAATTTGGGTGCTGCTACAGAGAATGCTGGATGCTTCCCCAGAGAAAGTGAATGACCAAATATTTGTGACGTTCCATGTTTGTTCAGAGATGCTCACAAAAGAAATCATCTCTCTTCCATACCATACAAGTATACAAGGATGGGTCATCTGGACCTGTCTGCACTGTGACACACAGATCTTCCTATGAGCACTGATTCTTACATTCATTCCAATGCACAGTGCCTCCACACCATTTTCAAATCTGTTCCTTCCACTGGATGTGAAGTGCTTTGGAAAGGAAGGAGCAAAAGGTGAATTGGAATAGAATCAGCATGTTCACACAGAACCTCTGAGCCCTCTTTGGGACATACTCAGATTAAACATAGCTAATTGGAAATTTAGTCAAAGCTATAGCCTTGCATGCCTACTGTGAACAGCAAGAGAACAGGAAAATCTCCTAACATCATATTAGTTCTGAGCTATGGCTTTTGAGCCTTCTTCGTGCCCCTTAGCTTTATACATAGTTTGTGAGTGCCAACTCTAGTTTTATTACCTGAGCAGAATTCTTCCCTGCATTTTCCCCCAGAATAAAAATGTCAGTATATTTTTATTCCTCCAAGAACTTTGATAAGGTGAAGCTGACACTACTGAATAAAGCCAGAAGGCTTTTCTTAACAAACGTCCACATATACTAGTGATGTGTTGAAATGAAGAGATTGAGAGGGTATCACATTAAAACATGCCAGTATTATGTGTGTGGCATTCTCTACTTTATCTCTTTGGGTATGGAGGTGGAGGAAAGGAGTCACCATATGAAGCGATCTTTCAGTATGTCAAGAAATAGCCACCATCTGAGTAACATCAAAATCATGTCTCAGCCAGGAAGAATAGACACCAGCAAAAACAGAACCTGGAAAAGTTAATGTTTGGACTGCAAATCCTATCATGACCAGAGAGTAAGAGATACTAGTTGTAATTGCAATCAACAAGGTATAATTTGGTCATTGCAGAGATGCCAATTCTTTCCAACCTCCACAATGACTTGAAAATTGCAACACTGAAGGAAATTCAAATAAGTGCTGGGGGTGTTAAATATTTGCTGCTGTTTGTGTCGATTTATGACACCTGTGTCTTCAGCTTTTTTAAATGGTGAAAACTGGAAAGAAGGAAGACTTTGAATGTTTTGCTTGATCTTGTCTAGCATAAAATAGACATTCTCTAAGGAATTCAGATTTTCTTTTCTAATTCTGCATGGCTTCTTTCAAATGCTCAATGGTGCTTTTTAGATACAGCCATCAAGCATGTTCGACCTTCAAAGGTGTATAAAGGTTCAAACTAAGAACCAAACTTGTAAAATAGAACACCAAAGACAAAGCTATGTTGCTATAAAGGTCATTTGATGGAACTTCCTGGCTATATGTGCTTTTTAATCTCCACAAGAAAAACAAAAGAGCAAGTTTTACTTATTGTTCATGCAGATGCCAACTAGGGTTTCTTTTATTTTAATTTGTATTTTTAATTGTTTTTAATGTATTGACCCCCCTCTCTCTAAGCCCCAAAAGCCCATCTCAAGGATTTGATATCTATATGTACAATACATATATACATAACTATGTATACATATATTTATGTGTGTATGTATTTCTGTTGCCGAAGGATATAAAACCAATTTTAGAAATAGCCTTCATCATCCAGTCACATGTTTACACAGAAATTCATGCCCTCATCTAATCTTGTCATCCACGAATGAGGAGAGATGCATGATAAAGTCATTTCTTAATGTACAAGGCATGTTAAGTTTTATATTTTGATGTTATGCTGACTTTTAAAAATGAATGTTTTCATTCACCAGTTATCCTTGGGGAGGGCTGGGGCAGGGATGATTTTTTAAAAATATACAAGCATATCTATCTATGGTCAGCCTAGTGCACATAATAGATATGCTGATGGTATATATTTGGAGAATGTTTTCTGTCGTTTCACCTCATCTTGTGCCGCATGAATTTTTGGTAGTTGATAATTCCTTATTATTATTATTATTATTATTATTATTATTATTTGGATCATAGTGGTACCATATTGCCATTTTATGTTGATTTGAAAGCCATTGCTATACATTTTTTTTTTCAAAATTTATTTCTGGAGTAACTCCAATGAAATAACCATTCCGTCAACTTGAGAGATACATAGATCTGCAATAAAACAAAGGCAACAAAATCTTTTCTTGCCATCCGAATGATTCCAAATTGCTATATTGAAATAATTTCACCTGAGAAAGTTGTGTGCAAAAGAATGAAGATTCTTGCTCCACCTTCTTTCATTTTATTCTGCCTCTTCCTTTCCTTCTCCCTTCTTTTGTATTTCTTCTGTGGAGTGCCTTCTCTCTTCACTTCTTTATAGATATATTTTGCATTTTAAAAAGGGGAAAAGTGCAACAAGAAGAACATCCCTCTAAAAGCCCTCCTCAAGATCCCAGCAAATCCCCCACTAATAAATTGCTGATGGCATAAAAAGAATTTTATTGCGAGTGCAGAACATCTGTTGTATTGATTTTATTTCTTTTGGGGTCAGTGCAAGAGCATTTCTGTGGCATGCAGTAGCTGTTAGCTGACACAACTAACCATTTATGGCCTCCATTGACTAATGCATGGATTTTGGTCACACCATCTTGTTTCATCCAAGTGATGTATTCAGGCTATGCCAACAATTCAGTAGCATACTTTTGCAGGGAGGGGGAGAATATTTCTTTACTTCTGATTTTTTTTTTTTAGTTTTTTATGACTGAGATTTATATATAATTTGTGCAAATACCATTGGCTACTTCCTCAGCCCCAATGTTTATATTTATTTACATTTTTGTTGATTTTTAAAATATATATATGTTTGATTTCCCCCTCCCCTCCTGAATCCCCCAGGTAGCAATCTTACATCTTGTCTGTGTCCATCTGTCATGTTAATGTGTCTTGAAATCCATTGTTTCTAGTGCTGTTGTGTGATTCTGTTCTCTGTTTGTAAGGTGTTCTAATTCCTCCCCCTCTCTCACTTCCTCCGTCCTCTTACCTCTTCCCCTTTCAATCTCCCTCAAAGAAATTCCACAAAGGGGCAAAAACATTTAGTTGCATCTGTAACACTACTGTTCCACCTGAATAAAGAAATATCGTGTCTGGAAAACACTTCTAAATAGCTTGTAGTAAGAAATCCTCTGATTCAGCTATACTGTTTCTTATTATTTTAAAATATAGCAGCAAGGTTCAAAGTTCTCTTTTCAGTGGAAATCACAGAATAACTGAGTGTGTTTTAATGCAATTTGAAAGTACCTTTAATCAAAGAATCTTAGGGTTTTTTTGGTTATTCTAGTAATTAGGTTCAGATTTTTGTAAGTGTTGTGTATATAATATGATTGCTGTAGGGTTACACCAAGGGCAACCACCGTGTTTCAGATTCCTTAGAAGCTTATTCCTTTGGTTTTAGAGTGATATGATGGAGACTCTAGTCCAGTGATTCCCCAGGTGTTTTAGCCTACAACTCCCAGATTACCAGCTGCTAGGATTTCTGTAAGTTGAAGCCAAAACATCTGGAGACCCACATGTTGAGAACCACTCCTCTAGTCTAAGTTTTACACAGACAGGTCGCCTGTTGAGTATTGCTGCCTTCAGCTCATGTGCATACATTCATAATGTGAAAAACATATCTAATTTGAGGTACATTATTGTGGAGAACAACTTTATTTATAATGACAAACAACAGTGCAAGAATAATACTAGTATTAGCATCTCTGGTGGTAACAGGTGTTACATGGAGTCAAAGTGAGCTGTCCAAGATTCTGCATTTTAGCCTTCAGATAGAGTCAACAATTTGGATAGTTCCTTTACAGTCCAGATTAAAACCTAGATGGGGGCAGATTCCCACCCTCCCGGCATAGCCGCCACTGCCTTTGTAGTCTCCTTTCTTCTCAGATAATCTGTGTAGGAGACGGATTCATCTGTTTGTAATCCTTTTTTGAAATCCTTAGGACCAGGGGCTTTTCAGATTTTGTTTTTTTCCCTAGGTTTTGTAATATCAATATTTGCACACACCAGTCAGAAATTTGATGGGATAAGGGAGGAGGGAATGAAATTCTTTTTTTCTGTGACTTGACTTATACAAAGCCTCTGTAAGACTTTCCCCTATATTCACCCAAGGTATGCTGTTGTGCTAAACTTCTCAAGGCTGGCCACCATGCCACCTGAAGGCTCTGAGTGGTTGTTCAGAGCTTGTACCACTCAAAGTCCTATGGTGGCATGAGAGTGGTCTGGCAGATATCTTACACCAGGGAAGTATCACAAGACTGTGAATCCTATGTGTGAGATTGTGCTGATATGTATGATCCATTTCAAGGGTATGGCGAGTGAGTGTAGCATGGATTGGCTAGGTAGAACTTTCAAACATTCACAAAGCCCACAGGGGTTGGATACATTCAGACTTTTTCTTCCCTAATATCTGCTTTTACATGAGATTTGTGTAAATCAAACCATCAGACCTGAAGCCCTCCCTATTTTTCTTTCCCCTGTCAAATTTCTGACAGTGACAGAGCAAGAGCTCCTTGAGAAAAACTTAGTGGGCTCTGAATATGCAGCTAACCTCCTTTCTTCAAAAGTGGAAGCAAAGGGTTTTTGCTTTTCGAGGACTTTCGGATTTCTAATTTCTAGAAAAAGGAGATACGACCTCTACTAATGGGCACACTACAATAGTTTTGATGTTGAATAGGAACAGGAATAGAAATAATCACTTATGTGAGGACATATAATTTCTGCAGATTCTTCCCCTTTATTGGAGAAATCAGCACTTCTTTAGAATTGCGGTTTTCCTGCCCCCACCAAAAAACAATTCTTCTTGTTTTGCATACAAGAAGCACTGCTTCCAGATAGCCAAAGGTTTTTTGTTCAAAGATTACTGTTTTAATGCACAACCATTCCAAATCAATCTTGCAACAAAAAGTAGACAACTGGAAGCAATGCTTTATGTTTAAAACTGTAGGTCTTATGCAAAACGTATTAAGATATACTATTCATGCAAAAAAAATTTTTCCCAGAATCTCACTTGCTATTTCTAGGCAAAAATCAAGGTTTTTTAAAGCAAAGCTCGGAGGTCTTGAAAACTTTTTATATTTTGAAGAAGCGTACAAAAAAACCAATTTTTCAGAAACCCAGATTAGCCTTTGTGTGTATGTCCATGAGAATGGTGTGCACACAAAACAGCAATCTTGTCTTAAACAAATATCAGACTATCTGGAATCTGTTTTTGCACCAAAAGATGGGCTTTATTTAAAAGACAACAATGTAGGCAGAAAAGCATGTGTTTCTATATAAATAATTTCCTGAAACACTTCTAGGATATATGAATTGAGACTTTACACTGATGTAGAATACTTTCTTTGAGATTTGAGTACATCATTGGGGTGTCCAAAGGCTTGGCTCTGGATATGGCTCTTCATTATTCATTCATATATGTATATTTCATAGAAAGACATGATAAGCTACCTCTGTGTATTCCTTGTCAAAGAAAGTCCCAAGGAATTCATTCAGTTGCCATGAGTTGACTCGAAGACACATTACATACAAGTTTTAGAAAGTATTATTTTTGATAGGATAAAGAATAATGTATCTTAGTTTTGCAGGTCTCTCATCATTTTCCCATGTTGTTCTGGTATAGACCATAGCCAGAATTCTCTTGCTGACCCACACTGCTATAACCTGGGTTTATGCTATTGTGATTGCTTCTGAGAATTTTGAGCAAAGAGATTATCAGTATTTTGGTATGATGGATTTTCCCCAGCTGTGCAATGGTTTCTGAAAGATGCCAAGGCACAGCTCTTCATCCTGAACCTGGATAGATAAAGTTTAACCAAGTATCCAGCAAAAGAGCTACCATGTATTTGAACCTTGAGTGTAAATGTGTTGGTAGAACCTTTGGCTCTGCCTTTAGGAAAAATAATCTCAACCTCAATGACAGAGCACATTTGGTATTATTCTGATTTGTCTCGATTTGGGAACAGGAAGACAGGATAAAACACCTGTCTACTACCTGCCAAAGGCCATTACTTAGTGCAATCCCTTTTTTAGAAAGGTGTTTAGTAAAGTCAGGGTGTAAATGTGTAGCTTTTTATACTTTAAATTCAAAGTATATGATTTTAAGGTTGCTTCTTTGCAACAGTAACCATGTCATCCCTTTTCTTTTGCTGAAAAAACAAAAACATTTTTCTTCTGCTGCTGATAGCCATGTTTTCTTTTTCATTTCATGAATCACTATGTCAGTTTATATTGGTGCTCAAAATGTAGTACAAAGGGTTTTTACAGCGGTATTTGTATTATGTTGTATGGAGTCTTGGACTCTGAGATAGATTAGATAGATATGTTATCAGTGAATACATATAATAAAATTAGAATTTCTCCCTTATAGAAAAATATATGTCTACCTGTGAATAAAGCAGATCTCATAACTCGCTTGGTGTTGTTCAGTAGATAACTTCCGTTTGGTGCCTGGCCTTTGAAGTGAGTTGAATTGTATCACTGGGGAATTCTGAGTGGCCTTAGGTAAGTCTTTATTGCTTGCTAATGAAGGAATACGGCTGGTTTCAGAAGCAGGCAAGTTTGTAAAATATGACTACATAAATAATAAGCTCTAATTGAAAGATTTTATGCAGGAACTCTATAATTTAGTTCAGACATGAAGCTAAACCATACACTGGCACTGCAAAAATGAGCCTGTTGTGATCTCATGGCCATTGTCTCTCCCCAAGGCTGGATGCTGTTTGGGGCAGATAAAACAGAACTTTATCACGGTCACTGGTGGCTTTCATGTTATTCGGTACACTGAATCCACTCTGGGTTTTAATCCAAACCTTCATGGCAATATGTATGATATAGGACCTGTTTGAGGGGACAAGGTTTAGCACCTTGGATAGCTCCTTTAAAGTTTGGATCAAAACATATCAGATGTACCACACCACTGTGATGGAATCTAACATGTACGAACATATGAATTTTCAAAACCCTCTTGGTGATCTTTTGAAAATGTCTACAGAAGTATCCTATCTAGGATACCTCTTGAAGGAATTTTCTAGGTGGTCCAGGGTGACTCTACAGTAACTTCCAGTGATGGAACCATAGTGATATTATCACAACAACAGAGAAAAACAGTACAGGCAGTCCCTGAGTTACAAACATCTGACTTACAAATGACTCATAGTTAAGAATGGGGGTGAGACAACAGGTAGTGAGGGAAATCTACCCCTAGTAAGGGAAATTCACTCCTGAAAGAGTTATCATGAGAAAAAGGTGTCTCACCTGAAGCTGTATCACCAATCCTTGTTACCACAACAAGCCAAATATTTCAAAATCCAAGTGTCACAGGGTCAGAAATCTTCTGAACAGGGACACAGACAGTAAAACACAGAGGTGTTAACCCTTCCCTATGCTATCCAAAGCATATATATATATATATATATATATATATATAGCTGGAATCTCACTTAAAATGTATCTGTTCTGACTTACATACAAATTCAACTTAAGAACAAACCTAAAGAACCTATTTTATTCCTAATTTGGGCACTGCCTGTAGTCGCAATCATTTAAATATTTAAAATTTCCTAAAAATATTTAAATATTCATAAAATGAATTCCACAGGAGTAAAAATTGGAAGAATGTATGGAAATATTCAGAAAATCATTTAAAAACCTTTTTGAGTGTTGGGAAATCCTGATAAGAAGAATCCTGGACTGATAAGAATCTTTACAGTACATAACTTATTCTGTGCAAAATTCACATGTGGTTGCCAAAGGCTTTCACGGCCAGAATCACTGGGTTGCTGTGAGTTTATGGCTATATTCCAATGTCCATGTGACTGTATGGCCATGTTCCAACATCTCACCTGCATCTGTGGCTGGCATCTTCAGAGGTTCAAGCAAGTGGAGTGTATATATAACTGGGAAATGTCCAGGGTGGGAGAAAAAAACCCTTGTCTGTTTAAAGAAAGTGTGAATGTAACAAATTAGCAAGCTTGAATTATCATTTGAGTAGCCATGAAGTTTGCAAAGCCAATCAGTGAGGGTATCTGCATAGAGGTAGTCTGACCTAAATGTTCTGGAGGCATTCTCTGCATGGGAGGTATTAACTGGCCCTTGATTGCTTGTCTGGAGTTTGCCTGTTTCTGAATGGTGTTCATTATTTACTGTCTTGATTCTTGTGTTTTTTTTTAAAAAAAAATACTGGTAACCATATTTTATTCAATTTCTGTTGAAATTGTCCATGTGCTTGTGGATTTCAGTGGCTTCTCTCTGTCTGACATAATGGTTGTTGGAGTAGTCCAGAAATTCTTTATTTTCTAATAATATTCTGTGTCCAGGTAGCAGACTTCTCTGGTTGAAGTATTCTGTAGTGTCTTTCATGTTCTTTGATTTGTGTCTGGTGGTCCCTATGTAGACTTGTCTACATGATATATGGTAGATCCCTGAAGTGGTAAGAGGATTCTCTTATCCTTTGCTGAACATCACATTTGTTGAATTTGCTTAGTGGGTCTATGGATTGTTTGTAGGTTATGTTTCTTCATCAGCTTCCCTATGCAGTCAGGGATTCCCTTGCTGTATGGCATGAACATTTTTCCTCTAGGTAGATCTTTGTCTTTGCCAAGCCACAGGACTTGTTGCTTTCTTTAAGAACAAACTTAGTGAAAATCTATAGATGGAAATAAACTAGAATCAGTGGTGCATTCACAAAGCCTCAAGAAATTGTAGTTCTTTAGATCTCTTCATCAGGCAAAATGATAACAAACTAAGGAAGGACAGCGGATGAAAATCCAAACATTTGCTAACACCCATAGCCATTGAAATATGAAGTTAATTTGGTCCTAGATGGAGATTGTACACTTAATGATACACCACTATTTATTTATTTATTTATTTATTTATTTAAAACACTTATATTCCGCCCTTCTCACCCCGAAGGGGACTCAGAGCGGAGCACAACATATACATGGCAAACATTCAATGCCTGGATACAATACACAAACATTAAAAACATTTATCTAAATATTAAAATACACCATTTAAAATAGCACAATTTAAAACCGTCCTAGCCATCCGCATCAAATCCAATTGGCTCTGTCATCTTTCCCATTGTCGCTTCATTGCCCTGTCCCAAAAGCTTGGTCCCACAGCCAATTTTTTACCATCCTTCTAAAGGACAGGAGGGAGGGGGCCGACCTGATCTCACAAGGAAGAGAGTTCCATAGCTACAATATTTAGCAAAAACCATAGGGGAAAATGTAACACAATGGATCTCCAAGAAATAAGCAAATGTATGAAGTTCAAACATTTTGCTTTTCTGTAGTTTGGGCCCATGGAGTTTGGAAATGAAGTTGTCAGTGGTTCAGGCAATATAATAAGTATATACTAAACCTTATTGCTAAGGCTAACTCTGACCATAATGTTAACCATACTGTTATTCCTTGATGCATTAGAATTCCAATAAGGTCAGAAAATAACCCATAATCACTCATTGCAAGTGGGTGTTTTTCTTTAAAAATTGTTCATGAGACTTAATCATAGCAATCCAACCATGTCTCAAATCAGAGAGATTGGCTTGGAAAGCTCCAATTAAATAGAAACCTTTTGTTATAATTGCCAGGGGAGGGGACTGAAAATTACATTCCCACATATACAGTATGAACCTATAGGAAATGGAGATATTTTTGTTTCTTTCATTCCTGAATCTTCTTGGAAAAGAGAGCAGACCTAAAGGAGAAACATCCTCATTTAATTGTTTCCTAGCAGAATAAGGATCCTACCAGCCCATCAAATAGCAGTTTGTCGGGTTGATGGGAGCTCAATTTTTTTTGTAAGAAACATTCTGCAGAAATGACTGTAATCATTTTACAGCAACAGCAGAGGGAAATTGTTGTAAGGGTTCAGGGATCTGGTCACACAGTCAGTTTGTGAATGGCTTGTGTATCCCAGAGTCTGCAAGTATCTTGCCTCAGGGTCCTTTCAAACTATGTGTATAGCACAATGATTCCACATTAACTGTAATGACAACATCCTATAAGACCCTAGATGTTGCAGCTCATTGCATGGTATTTAGAATTCTTAGTCAAGGGGCTCTCTTGCTTCATCAAAACTACTAAACTAAAGGATTCCATAGATTTGAGCCAGGGCAATTAGACTGGAATCATTTCATTTGCTATAACTGTGTACTGAGATAGTACCCCAGTTCTAGGCATAAGGATGGGATCCCAGTTTTTGTAGAAGTACCAAAAATATAACAGGAGAAAATCATAGGGGAATGGTTTCCTCTCCTTGTTGGAATGCCACTCTAGCAGGGACAAGCATAAGAAATCATGGGAATTATAGTCTCAACATTCCCTTCACTGTGAGACATAGTTGTCCACCCCTACTCTAATAAGGTGAGTCCCAAAATAGCATAGTAAAGATTGGGCATGCTAATTATGGAATCCAGATTGATTGATATGGCAGAAGACATAGAATAGATAAGAAGAAAAGGGAAAATGGGTTTGGAGAGATAGATAGGAAGAAAAAGGAAAAGAGGTTTGCAGAGATTGAGAGGAAGAATGAGGGAAAGGTTTTGAAGAGATCATAGAAGCATAGAGATGGAACAGACCTTGTGGGTCATCCAGTCAAGAAGCAGGAAAATCGCGTTCAAAGCACCCCCGACAGATGATTTTCTCATTTCTTATTACAGGGCCAGCACAGTGGAAAGCTGGGTGGTGACACTTTCCCACATGTGATGGGGAAAGTGGCAATGCAGGGTGCCAGTTTTCCCTGCTGCCCAATGGATTTGCCATGCTGCCCGGTGAATGTGACCTCAATGTGACCTTAATGTGATGAGGTCCTTTGTCAGGCTCAGAGAGCATCATGAACACAAAAGCATAAGAAAATGGGCCGATGTGTAAGTTTCTGTGTCAGAAACATACCTAGTGAAGGACTAGAAAAATCCACTGTGCAGAGGAAAAGAATAGGCTATCGGGATACTGCTTGAGGTCTGCCGATATGCTTTATCTCCTGTACTCTGAGGGCAAACTTCAATGTGCAATTGAAATGATAACCAACTCTTGATAGGATTATTCCCTCCCCACTAGGGTTACATGGCTGGGCTATGGATAAGAGAGCAGTATGCAATAGCTGGTTTGTGATAACTCTAAAAGCGCCACACAATCAGGCTATCAAGTGAATAAGTGAAGCAGTGTCATATGGACAATGTTAAGTAGAGGATATAATCAAAGAAGTTACACTGAAAACAGTTGAAAAGTCACCTAGGAGTTCAGAACAATTGTATTCCAGAACAGAAAAAATGCTGATCTGGAATCCTACTATATATGTGTGACTGTACACTGACCTACCACTGCTGCATATACCATGCAGAGTACAATAGCCTCACGAGGGGTTTCATCTGAACAAACCCTTACGAGGGGTTTCATCTGAGTATCCTTGTCCCTGTTGACTGCAGAACAACAGCACAAGGAACCTACAGCAGCAGAAAGGAACCTTCTCTTCCTCACCTTCTGTCTCATTGGAGCCCCACCTTCTCCAGGTCCCTTGGTAGGACCCACCCCTTCCTGCGTGTCTTGGCCTTCCTCTGCTCAGCCTTGCCTTGTTTCCTGCACTGGAGGTTTCTGTGCTGCTTCTCCTGCCACTGTTGTATGCGCTGGGCAGCCTGCTTGGTGCACTGCCCCATTTGCACTGCTGCTGCACCTCCTGTTTACACTTGGACTTCAGCACCACCTGCAGCGGCCCTTCGTCAGCCCAGACATGGACCCTGTCTGCCCAGTAGAGGGCATTGCTCCAGCATACGCGGGCCTCCAATTGGCTGCTGGGACTAATTCAAGATATGGCTGTAATAGGTACAAAGAAAGACACAATCCATCTATAGATCAACCAGTTCATGGACAGCACATAGCACTGACTAATCATTGACATTTACCAGCATAGCCCCAGTTACACCAACATAATCCCACTTACATGCTGTCAAATATACTTGAATGGGTATTACAAAAGGTTGTGTTTACTGTCTCCTTGTACAAGGCTCTTCTCACAACAACTACATTTTGACAATAAAAGGGAACAACTTACCTTACAATTCATTAGTGGCTGAGAGGATAGGAAAGTAGACATGCAGTTGGGACATTGAGGGAAGGATTTCCAGTGTTATTTAGTATGCATAATACTGGAGGCCTAGGAGGGCACAGATATCCCTTTTTTCTGATTGCCCATTCTAATGGCACTATGAGTTGACATTTGACATTTGATTTGTACCCTAATGAAGCTCTGTTATGTCAACATGGAATGAGAGAGCCAACAAAATAAGACTGGTAAAACTGTGTACTCTTCACTATTTTTGCATCTTGACCAGTGACTGCTTATCCTGAGGAGTCATTTGTTCATCTAGTAAGGTACATCTTCTGTTAAAGAAAGCATCTTCAAGACATTCTAAATTGTTTATGCTTTTGCTACAAGATTTCTTGAGAATGCATATTTATGTTATAAATAATGCATAAAAATATTGTAAAGCACCATGTACATTTGATGGTGCTATATACATAAATCATTTTTAACACATAGATTTTCAAACAAAAATAAATTGCACCATGTTCTTAAGGTGCACTTGTAGAAGTGTAAGCAGTACATATGTCTCATTTATGAATTGTCTAAATTGTCCACAGAAACAAGGGGAACAGTTAGTTTGAAAGCAGTCCTGGGTGTTATACATGGTGCTGGTGAAGAATACAAAACACAAACCTTAGCAATAAGTTTATATTTCTTTGTATCCACTAATTTTCTGTGGGTACATCTAGACTGTAGAATTAATGTCATTTAACACTACTTTAACTGCCATAGCTCAATGCTATGGAACTGTTGCTTTACAAAGTCTTTAGCCTTCTTTGCCAAAAGGTCCTGGTGCCTCACCAAACTACAAATCCCATGACTCCATAGCACTGGGTCATGGCAGTTAAAGTGATGCCAAACTGCATTAAGTCTACACTGTAGATGGACCCTGTATTGACTACAATGAGTAGAAACAATCATTAACAGTAGGGCACCTTCAAGAGAAAATACATTCAAAATACAAAATATATTCCAAACATAGGACCAGACGATAGATAAATTATAGATACAGTTAGATACAGATAGATAGATAGATAGATAGATAGATAGATAGATAGATAGATAGATGGATGACAGGTCATCCACGCATCTCTTTCTTTATTGTGAATACCATGAATGCCTTTCTGGAAATCTGATCCCCAATGCAGTGCATGCATTTCGGTTTATATTGATGCATACAGTAATGTATGAGGGGGAAAAAGGAATGATGGGATTGCTTTATCAGTGAGTAAGTATCATGCTCTTATTTGACAGGAAAATGTGGCTGTTACCAATTTATGATACATATCTAAACATGCATGATGGACAGAACTAAAGGATCACAAGACTTGCAAATTGAGATATACTAGCTGTCTGAAGTGCATAAATAAATAAATAATTGAAGCACAAATGTGGTTCAAATAAATCTGAGGAAATAAATTTCTTAAAGGTTTAACATTGTCTGCTGTAACAAGTATAAACTTATTTATGAGTTTGTAGAAGATAATTACTGGAATCATCAGCATAAGGATGTATATTTGTGAAATTATTAAAAGATGCTTTAAAAAAATATTGAAGGCATAAGTGATACCCACTTTATGGAAAGGGTCCCATTTTTTGAGAAGTAGAGTAGGTAACTTGTAACTAGAAATTGTTACACTGCTACATCTTAAGAAGCCAAAAGGTTCCCCATTCTTGTTTATTAAGAACCTCTTATCAAACTCTTTGCACATTACAGAAATGATCAGAAATAAATATTGGAAGGTTTTAATATAAGAGGACATTTAAGAAGAGATGGAAAGTTTGATTTTTGTTTTGAAAGAGAGAACCTGAAGATACAATCAACCTTTATAGAGAGTTGGATGTTGTTTCTGGGCAACAAAAATAATATCTATTGCCGGAAATCTGTTAGTAAATCATGTTCTGCCTTCATTTATTCATACATTTTGAAGCACTACTTAAGGCAAAAGACAATGGAATTTTCTCTATGCCATCCATCTCCTTCTCTCTTTCCCTTTCTCCTTCCAAAAAGGGAAAAAAATATAGAGATGGTGTGCAACATGTTTGGCTGCTGCATGCAGGACTGGCTATTTGAGCCACAATTGCCATGATCAATTAATTTATTTTAATTATCAAGTTTCTCCCTTTTTTGTTACATTTTTATTTTTCCCTTGACATGACATCCAGAAAATTAAACCCATCTGCAGATTAGTGTGGCTTTTTCTAGCTCACAGAACATCTGTCACACAAAAAAAGCACAGCAATTGCATTTGCAAAGGAACCCCTTTGATTAGCTTTGTAAAAGGCAGGAAGGGAAGCAGGGATACAGTGGCATTTTCAGTTGTTTCATTCATAGCTTTTCATTATTATTTTTGAACAGCAAGTCTGTGACTAAAAGTCCATCCCTGGAGCTGTGTGATCTTTCCAACAGATGCTGTTTTCCATATCTATCAGGGATGTTGATGTTGTTGGGTGGTTTTTTTCCTCCCTAGCTTAGCATAAAACACCTCCTGAAATTCACGTGAAACTGACAGAAGTTTAGAGGTATTTTTTTAAAAAAAACAGCTGGTAAAACAAATTCTGGTAAATGTTATGCCTGGAGCACTTCTATTCAAAACAGCTTTTTTCAAGATTAAAGTAGCTGACGGGGCTTTGTTTCTTGTGTAGTGGATGTAAAAAAAAAAAAAAAGGAGGACAGGGGACCCACTTCTCCTTTGCCTGGGAGCCATTTAAACAATTCTGTAGGAGGTCAATGTAACAAACACAGAAGAGAAAAAACAGTGAGTTCATACACGAGTGGCATGAGCCAAATCTAGCTTACTATGTCATTTAATGTGGCCCACAAAGCTTTCATTGCCAAGTAAACATAGTTACAGTTATACAGCCTAACAATTACAAATGGTCCTTTGAAGCAGCCATAAGGCTGATGTGGCCCTCTGTGAAATTGAGTCCGACACCCCTGGTTTATAACAAAGGACACCAAGAGAGTAATGTTGGGCTGTAGTAGTAATGGGCTTGTTGCTATGAATAAGCTGAACAGCATATGTGTCTTTCTCCCTGTGTGGAGTGATTGTGGCTATGTCAACTTAAACAAACCCTTATTTTCATGGGAAAAGAAGTTTTTTGTTTAGGAATTAGTAAGACAAAACATACAAAATAATTTATTTGGAGGAAAGTGCTTTTCTGCCCGGAAAAATGTATGACTTGCTTTTTTGTGGGAAACTCAAGAGCACCATTCAGCAGGGGTTAATTAAGTTTCTTTGGGAGGTTCAGCATTTTGGATAACTACTATGAATTCAGAATAAAACATGGGGCATGGTCTACTGACATGATAGCCACCAGTTACCACTAGCACCAATAGAAGATATGACTTAACATGTCGGTGCCACCCCAAAAATGTTTTCTGCCTCAGGCAAAGGACAAGAGAACATAAAATCAATATTTCTTATGTCAAACTATTTTGTATTGAAATCTGTTTATAAACAGAAACCACAAGTGTAGACAAAGTAGAATATATAGACTGCTGCACCTGTTTAATGGATGTGATTTTACAAGAATAATATTTGTTTTATGAGCTTTTCATTGTTTATAAATTAATATCTTCTTGCTCATGAATTGATTAGTTAATGCTTTTTGTGAGATGTTGATTTAGCAGTGTTATTTTTTGTTTTTGTTTTTGTTTTACTTTTGAAGATGCATTGATTCCCACTTCTGAAGAATGGCTGGATGCAAACATAACTAACTAATCAACCAACACTTTCATGTACTCTTGAATCACAGGATTAACACACATACACAGGCTAAAATCCTGTTGATTACTTATGCTAGTATATGTCCTTTAAATACTCACATAATATTAAACGTATCATCTACTGTTTTGTGCAGTGACTTTGCTCATGTTATGTGCTGGCAGCTAGTGGATTCCACGCACAGTTCCTTCTCCCTTATTCCTGGTCATTGATTTGTGCCAGGGTTGTAGCCTGGCATTATCCATGTGTTATTGAAATTAAGAACCTTCCTATCATGTCTAGTAGATGACAGCTTCTCTTTCTTCTCCTTTGTGTGAGCAAGGAGAACTAAGTGATTCCCTTAAGCACTCCCCCCCCCCCCCCCCACCAAACCAAACAATGCAGAATGGTTACAGCAGGCCTGGAAAGCCCCAAAAAGCCTCTTATGTCCACAGAGAAAAAGCGGAAATTGATCCAAACATTAACATAGATCAGTTTGTGGGAACTTTGTGCTATACCAATGGTCCTCTTGGATTTAAGCCAGAAAATCTAGGAACTTTGTGTCACTCTTGTAGGAAAATTGCTTTTCCGAGTTCTTCATTAAAGAAGTGGACGATGTGTAGCTTATGAACCAAAAGGATTCTTTTCAACATTTTGTATGCAGCACCCTTGTTACTCCCAGTTTGGCTATCCTCAATTGCATTGAAAAAGGAGTGTACACATTGTTTCTGTTAATTATTGTAAGTTGCTAGCTTATGTTATTTGGTGTTGCTCATTGATTTGGGCAAAAAAAATACGTTTTAAATGTTCTGCATTGCACTTTGTTGCCATGTAAGCCACCCCAAATCCCTTTTGGGGAGATGGTGGCAAGAAGGAAATAAATTTATTATTTTTATTATTATTCCAAGAGAAACGAGGGTCAAAGTAGACTGAAGAAAGCAATCTACAAAGGATTTTTCCATGCAGACTCTGTTTCCCAGAAGAGTTACTGGAAAACAGTGCAGCACTAATAGATTTTCAGAGCGATGGAACCCTCTTTGAGATCTGGAGGGTTCACTGTGCCTCCCATTCTCTGGAAATTCCCCAATCTGCATAAGAAACACAGCAACTGGAATAGTAATCGCACAAATATAATTGATCATACAAATTTTTATATTTCCCTCCAACCAGATCCAGTAGTCTAGTATATATCTGGGAATAGCACACAAAGGGTATATCTATGCTGTGGAATTCATGAACTTTTGACACTACTTTAACTGCCATGGCTCAATGCTATGGATTCCTGGGATTTGCAGTGAAATATAGCATAAAAATATAGAATAAAGCAGTGTCAAACTGCATTGATTCTTCAGTGTAGATGCACTCTTAGAAAACAGCACCTTGACTTTGTGTGAACCAGTGACACAACCACACCGTGAAGGTTGAATCAGCAACCATGGATAGGAAAATTTAATAAGAAGATGAAACAAGCACGGGGGATCAAAAAGGTCTGTCATATTGGGAGGATTAAAGGGTAAGGAATGTGCCTCCTCTTTATCACATCCTGGAAATTACAGCTTTGCTGTAATGACTATAGCAACAGGAAAGATAATGGAAATGAGGATTCTGCATGAGGCAGAATATATTAACAGATATGTATGCATGTGGAAACTGAGAAAAATGCAGGTGCCATACAGCAGGAAAAGAACATCGTCTTTAGTTGTGTATATTACCAGGAAATATGTGTATTGCATAAGGGACAGAGGGTGTCTACAGAGTTTTAAATGAGTCACTGGGAGTTTCAATAGATGGCCCACTTGTGTTTTCTATATTACTGATACCATGAGCCCGATCCATCATATACCACTGTTGTATTTGTAATTCTTGCAAAGGGTGGTGACTTACACAGATTTAGAACTTTTGTGGAGATAGCTGTATTGGTCTATTGCAGTTCTAAAAATGGCTAATGAGAGGTGTATTGGGAACTCTAGTTCAAAAATTAAGAGGCTCTCATTACTCTGGTTCAAAGTGTTTATATACCTGCATGGCAGAGGTTTAGCTTCTATCTTGAGAAGTAGCATACTACTAAATACTGGATGGGAAGTTTTTTCCTCCCTGATACAAAATCCCTTTTAAAAAGAGAGTTTTGGAGGCCTCTGTCCTGCTAACTTGCTGAAGCTAACTCTGAGAAGGGCATTTTTCCCCAGAAATCAGGAATATTCTCCCACCCCTCATGTCTAATGAGCAATTGTGTAACCCAGGACTTTGGTCATCTTTTTGTAAGGCAAGTTAGAAATACACTGTGTTTGGGGGTCATTTTCAGTTACTCTAAGGTAGTGTTTCACAAACTCTGATCTTCCAGGTGTTTGGGACCAGCTCCCAGAATTTCTGATCATTGGCCAAGGCAGCTGAGTCTTTGAGGGTTAAAGTCCAAAACAATTGGAGAGCTAGAGTTTGAGAGGTATTGCTTGAAGATATAGAGAACTGCTTTGAGTCCCCCCCAGGGATGAGAAAGGCAGTATATAAATACTGCAAATAAATAAATAAATAAATAAATAAATAAACCACACCGCACTAAAGCTGCCATTGTGGTCAGACAAATGGTCATCCACATAGAGGCTGATAAGACTCCAGAGACATTATAGGTTAGATTTATTCCTTCATCAACCCCAGCATGATCACTGCAGGCAAACTCTAGCAGCACAGGAACCCCAGTCCCCAAAATACCCTACAGTTGCAGTAAAAGGAGGTCTGTAGTAAAGAAGTACAATAACACAATGTGTGTTTCAGCAAGAAGAAATTGGAGTTTTGGAGGGTTTGGGGGTTTTGGAGTGGGTCAGGAACCAAAGTGGGCTGCATGATTCTCACTTGTGATTTAAAGCATCTAGGTGCTGGAAAATATATGTTTCCTGTTTTCAGTATAATAAGTGAGCACTCTCTGGGACTCCATGAAGTACTTACTACTTTCTCTTTTGCAGTAGCAGTAGGCTTTTTGATAAGTTAGAATATTTGAAAAGATAGAATATTTCATTCAAAAAGTAGGTAACCTGTGTGAAAACTGAATGTGTGTTTTAGTTGGTTTGGGGCACACTGCTTTAATGCTGTAAAGTTTCCAGGCATGCAGACTTCATTCAAAAGAACTGCTTAGTTTTCCTTTGCAAGTCTGAAAAAGTATGCCTGTGCAGAAGAAAATTTGTGCAATCCCTAGTAAAATGGGACATCTGGAAAAATAAATTCTGCCTTTCAAAAAAGCTCTGTACTGCCCCTAACTGAAACCCCTAGCTTATAATTTTGCAAGGGCTGTGCAGTCTTCCATCATATAAAAAGGATCCTGCCAGAGAACATACTTTGGCTCCTGCTTGGCCAGTGTTGATGGATACCTTTCAGTTTCTGTAGCCTGAGAATGTGAACAGAACCCTTGGAGAGGCAAGAGCTACTACATGTATTCTAGATCCTTGCCCTTCCTGGTTGATCAAGCAGGCCAGAGGGGGACTGGTATGAAGGTGATGAACAGTGCCTCCTTGTAACAAGGCAAAGTTCCAGCTTTCCTAAAGGAGGCAGTTGTGAGACCTATTTCAAAAGCCATCCCTGAACCCCCCTATTATAGATAACTATCTGACATTGTCCAACCTCCTCTTTCTGAGCAAGATTTTGTAGTGTGTGTGACCTCTCAGCTCCAGGGATTTCTGAATGAGATGGATTATCTAAATCATACTGGAAATTACTTCTGTATAACCCAGTCAATGAAAACAAGACATGCTGGTGGGTTTCTGTTTGTTTTAAGACAGCCATCAGACCACAGAAGGAACACTCCCAAAGTTCAGCTTTCTATTGCCAATACATTGCCCAGAGAGTTTTGATGAAGGGGTATATCATATCCATTACTTACTGTACTTCATTACAAAGTTCTGCTCCAGTCCACATGCTCCGAATGGATAAGACATGCTTGAGGGTATGGCAAATTTGGGCAGTTCTCTCCACTCTCAAGAATGCCTTCAAGCACTATTTCTCTACTAAGCACTCATTTAATGGAAACAGTTTTGAACTAAACTTCAGTTTTAATAATATTAGGGAAGGGTGTTGATGTCACTGGATAAGCTCATTTTCCAAAAAGATGATGCTGAAATAACCTTTCTCTTCCCAAGGATCATACAGCCCAGATCTTTCAGATCTCTTGCCAGTGGCTTTAGGGATTTTGATAAATGAGAAACTATTTCTCAACCATGAACCAGAGGGATAGTATTAGAATCCCTACCACTGTGGTGATGTTTTTGTTTTTTATCTAAAAGTTACTGTATTGAAATCATGTGAAAAAATAAAAAAGAGGATTAGTAAAAAAAAATGAGTTCAAAACTAATTCACTGGGGAAAAAGCAGTTGTCATGTAGTATTTTTTAACTAATAAATGTTTGTGATATAAGCTGTAATAGGGTTGCTGTGAGGTTTTTGGGTTGTATGGCCAGGTTCCAGCATGTTACCACCCCAAAACTCAAAGCAACCCAGTGATTCTGGCTTTGAAAACCTTTGGCAATACATTAAGCTGTAATTGTTGAGGGCTTACTTCGGTTGGTGTCTGTGAATACAGATTCATGGTGCATCTATATTAAAGAACCAATGAAGTTTGACACCAATTTAACTGTCATGGCTCAATGGAAGTTGTAGTTTAGTAAGGCAGTAACACTCTCTGCCAAAGAAGTCTAAAGACCTTTTACAATTGCATCTCCCATTATTCCATAGCATTGAGTCATGGCAGTTAAAGTGGTGTCAAAATGCAATAATTCTACAGTGTAGATGAACCCTTGGACACACACAGCACTAGTATGGAGTGTGTGATCATGGTCGATGTCATAGCATACTCTGCCCAGAATTGCTATGAAGAACATTAAAATAAATGAGATCTAGTTAAAAGAATTAAAGATGCAGTCAAAATGGGTGTTAATTTTATTCCCACCACTAATGATTTGGCAAAGCAAGATGAATAGCATACATAAATGGCTAACAAATGATAATTACTTTCTGATGTGAGGTGGTCATGCTCACTGAGCTCAGACAGGTATGATAGCAACAAATCTTCAAATAAATTTCAGTTTAGTGGTACCATGAAACGTTTTGCTTGTTCATGTTTTTAAACACTCTCTTAACGTTCTCTGGTTGACTATTTATCATCATATATACAGTATGTATTTATTATTTGTTAAGAAGTGTCATATGAGGGGGATTTTCTATCTTTTCTAATGGTTTATTTTATATTTATGTTTAACTGCTGTAGGAAACCACCTTGGGTCTTTAAAGAAAAACAATATAGAAATTTCCAAAATAAATAAATACATGTCTCCTTACCACCACTCAGCACCCAAGACAATGTACAGAGCCAAAAACATTTAATATTCAAGGACCTCTGGAAGAGAGGTTTTCAGCTTTCCTGGAAGTATTTAAGCAGAAGTTGGACAGATAGATATCTTTCAGCAATACTGCTTTTGCATCATGCACTACAGAGTTAAAAGTTGGACAAGATGGCCTTTGAGGCCAACTTGTCCAACTTTGCTAGAAATCTAAGAATCTGTGATTCTGTGATTCCAGCCTGCTCTCTGTACATCTTGCTACCTTTTTATGTTCAATGATTTTCCCCCCACAGAATAAAACAGTCAAACATAGTCTCCCAGCATGTTCCTTAAAAATAGTGGAACTATCTAATAGTGCAAATCTCACACAATAAAGCACTTGTCCATTATCATAACAAAATTAAAATATTAGGCTATTGGGTTTTAAACAACGTTAGCTGTTTGACTTAAAACCAGTATGGTGTAGATTCAAATTGGACTAGAACTTCAGAAGTCCCAGGTTTGGATCCCCACTCATCCAAAGAAACCCCATTGACCTCCTTGGGCAAGACATGCCTTTTCAGTCTCAGAAGAAAATCAGTGGTGAACTATCCCTGAAAACATCTTGTAAAGAAAACACTGCAATATGTTTGCTTTAAGGTCACCATAAATTAGAAAATATGTGAAGGCACACAACTACTACAACATATTTCCCAGGCAGGCTTCCCTAACTTGCTACCTTTGGATTTGTTGGACTGGAATTCCCAGAATCCTCCAACTGGCTGGCTAAGAGATTCTGGGCATTGAATCCAACACATCTCAAAGGTCACAGGTTGAGGGAGGTTGTCTTAGAAGTCTGGGTTGTGCCAACATTAGGATTATGTGGATAAATTGTTTGTGCTTTTTAACAAAACCTTTTCCAATTTCACCTTCAGGTTCATAAGCTGAGAACCATGAAAAGGAATAATGAACACATCACTATGAAAGAAACTTGCAATTCTGAAAGTAATAGAGATAAAGGAAATTAGTGTCTATGAGAAACTAATAGCCTTTCCTATTAAAATCCACCCATATAACATCTTAGTCTGTAATAGAAGAAAGTCTAAAGTGATGAGTTTTCTGCTCCTGTTAATTAACATTCTATCCCATTAGATTTGGTTCACTGTTAAGTTTCATTTTGTGGGTAGTTATTATGCTTCTGTGTATTAATATTCACTCAGCAAGCTCAAATTGTAATGGTTATTAGTGACCCAGAAGTCATCCTATGGATGCTTTCCATCCAATAGCATTTGAGATTACAGACTATAGTGAAATGGGAAGAGGAGACACAATTATAATATGGACTCATGTACAGGTTGTGTTTCCCTTATCCTTGAGGTCAGAAGTGTTCTGTATTTTTGCATTTTGCAATATTTGAATATACAGAATGAAATATCTTTGAAATGGGACCAAAGTTTAAACAGTTTATGAACCATCAGAAAGCAAAAGTGTCACTCTCTCAGCAACCCATGTGGATTTTGGTGTATTTCAAATTTCCAAATTCAGGGATGCTCAACCTGTACTTCTAAAGTATAAAGCTACATAGACAACCCTAAAAGTAATTTCACAAGCTCCTATCCATATACCAAGGGAATCAGTTCTCTCTTTTGAGCTCTGCTGCTGGAGTTACCCATTCACTTTCAAAATCCTGTTTCAAAATGTCTCAAAATGAAACCTTGTTATTACCGATACATAAAAGATGGAAACCTGTTAAATCTTTTGGATTTTCCATCTTGCTAGCTAACTGCTCAATGGATTTTTCAACAGAAAAATATTCCAACATTCATTGAAGTCAGAGCTTCGAATCATCATTTTGGGACTACAGCTTTCAGAATTCTTGACTGTTATTGATGTGACTGGAGGATATATGGAGTTTAGTCCACTGGTATTTTTTGAGTCTCAGAGCCCCTGAATTCTTCCACTGCCAAAGAGAAACTTACAGAAAACAGATCCATTTGCCCTGCTATTTTGTAAATTACAGGCAGCAAAGTGAGAGCAAAACAAAAATAAAATTAACTCACCTCCAAATAAGTACAGAGTGTTCCTCTGCAGTGAATCAGAGAACCTCCCTACTTATACACCAGGCAATTCATGTTGTGTTTTCATTGTAGTTGCAAGGACTTGTGTACCAGTAGAACTGAGTTCAAAGCACAGATTGATAACCACTGCAATTTAGTCTCCAGATACTTTTGTCTCAAAAGCTTGGCACTTCTAAACAGTAGAACAATCAAACAGAAAAAATACTTCAGGGTCTTGGATCGATACATGCAACAGCCCATAAGATCTCATGGCAAGAATCGCAGGGTTAAAAGTCTTCTTTTGCAGCGATCAAAACAAAGAAAGTTTCCATTGTTACGTGCTGACCTTCCTTTAAAAAAAGAGAATGCTCCTGATCTTTTCTTTTGACTCTCTTCCTATTCACAGACCTGCAAAATTGATAGTTATAAAACCCTTTCAGAATTATATATACTGTTGTTATAACAATGTGGTGTGCTAAATTAAAAAACGACCTCAGGTTTGCTTCATTACATATAGTTCTTTTCACAACTTACTTTGACATTTCCATGTTGAAATATATGAGTGAACAAAATTAGCACTGAAATCAGTAATTACATTTATGAAAACTATGTGTGAGACAACATTTTACTGTGTTTTCAAGGGCCCCCCCCCCCGCCCCCCGCCAATCCATGGGCAAATACATGCTAAGACCCCACATGGAACATCTTTAAAATATATTTTTTAAAAGGGCTAAACAGGTTTACTTTTAAAAACAAAATGACAAAATACAGGGTATTTCAAAATGATGGAGCCAATTTCAAAACAGTATATTTCACAATGGAAACATGTTAAAATGTGCTAAAAGTTACAAATGTTTTCATGAGTTATCAAGTTGTCAAGTTTTACTAACCATTTTGAGACAGAAACAAATCTAAAAAATAACTTCACAAATGGATAATATCTCATTAGGCCTTATGTTTCAGGTTTGTTGTCTTGCAAATGACTGACTACTTAATCACACTAGTGAATGAATCCATTTTAAATCCAGTTGCTGCCTCCTGCAGAATTTTAGGGAGGAGCCTTTAACAGCCTCACTAAACTACAAACCTCAAAATTCTACAGGAGGCAGAAATTGGATTGAAAGTGAATTCATTCTCTAGTGTGATGAGCCTAGAGGTTGTTTGTGCTCTGAGAGGGGCCTCTAGCAATAACAAATTCGAAACGCTATGCCCCACCCTTTCAAGTGGTAAACATGAACCATGGACATGTTGTGGTTGCAGAGAGATACCTTAATTTCAAATCAGATCCATTTTTTGAAACACCCTGTATATAACTTGTTGGGTTGTAATACATTCCAGTTACTTTTTCAAGTTATTTCTAAGAGAACTTTAGGCATTTTGACAGGACTTTTCAGTTTTTTGATGTTAAAAAATGTTTTCTATCAAAACAATTCCCTCACAGCACTTTTGAATTTTTGGATATAGGGAGAATACTGCCGTGAGGTGTTTGCCTTCTCCTGTAGCAGAAATTATTTTATAATTATTCTTTCTTGCTTGCAAGGACAAAATAATCAAAAATGTCTTTATTCTCCAAGCACAGTCTACATTGGAGGTTCAGCTAACTACTTTGAGTGGAATTACACCAACACATATTGTGGAACTGAGCTGTTATTCCAGATGCTGTATCGGCCCTGAGTGGTATCTAGAGTTTTCATCACTTAACTTGTTCAGCACTAAGGGATACTTTAGTGTATGCAGGAAATTCTAGAGCAGTGGTTCTCAACTTGGGGTCCCTAGATGTTTTTGGCCTTCAACTCCCATAAATCCTAACAGCTGGTAAACCAACTGGGATTTCTGGGAGTTGTAGGCCAAAAACATCTGGGGACCCCAGGTTGAGAACCACTGCTCTAGAGTATTCTCTGGGTCAGCTGAATCAAGTTCCATTCAGCCTAACCCATAATCTGCACACACACATACAACTGCCATTACCTTTTCCCTATGCTGATCAGTGCAAGTCTATTTTTTTTAACATCTTGCCATTGGTCTGCCACATCCTCATTGCTCCACATCTCCTTCTTGAGGCAATTGCCTCACTTTCTATACTGATAGGCCTGGCCTTGACTGTGAGGCTAATGAAGATACCCCTAGGATTTGTGATGCCTTTCTATTCACATACTCAACGAAGCTTCAGAGTATTTTTCCAGTGCTCCTTAATTTGAATTTCTTTCAAAATAAGCTCTAACTGTAGTAAGACTACTGAAGATTTTGTAGGAAGCTTAAAGCAGATACATAGATAAGAATGCATTTTCTGAGCACCAGCAACATTTCATAGCTAACCTACTTACAAGGGCATGCACATTTCTGAGTAAATTTTTACTTCTTAGCAAACTTTACAATAGAGCCAGTGATTTAAGAACTTTTCTGATTTGTCTCCCTGACCTGCCTCAGCATAGAAAATAGCATCTATAAATGATTTTACGAGTACTTATTTCATAAGGAAGGGATGGTGAGATTTTGTCATGCAAAGAATACTTTAGGGGTACGCAATAAATGTGAAGGTATTTTTCTAATAGGCCTAAAAAGTTGGGGTTCATATTCATGATTGGGGTGCTAACATGAGAATGAAATGGGAGAATGCCCTAAATGCCCTTGATAGTCTCATCAAAAAGATGCATTAACTGTTGAATGGTGAATTGGCATGTAGATAAATCTCACTATCATTGGGTCTAACAAAAGGATTTAAGCCAGTGAGTAGCTTTGTGAAAAGATTTCTCCATCTCCCTAGAAAATGGGAGGAAACAGAAGGAAATTCTGGAAAGAAATCAAGTTCCTCCAAAGCTTGAGGAAAGCAGAGGGCATCTGCCTTAGGTGAAGAAGCAAATGGTATCCCTCCTTGCCTCTCCTATCCCATTTCTTAGACACAATTCACAGAGAGCAGGGAGTATTTTTGACAATTGAGGCTAAACATACCAGAAGCAACTTCTCTTGAAAGATAAACTGTAATGCAAACAACCAAAATAGGTAAACATGTGTTGCTTTACTGTACCAAACCATCCAGACAAGTCTTAAAACCAAGACCTGTCTTGGTTTTAGTGGATATGTCCAAACAACGCCTCTTATAAAACTGAATTAATTCGGAACAAAGGAGGGTTTCTCTGATTTGTTCCAAATTAACTAAACACCTGGTAAGATCCAGATCTTAGGTAAAATCCGGGTCTTACCAGATATGGGCCCAGTGTGGATTGGACCTGAGGACTGTGTCACATGATTCCCCTAGAACCCAAAAAATCAAGTCGGCCCCCACCCCCTCCCCCAAACCCCAAAAGAAACTCTAAAAAGTTTGTAAAATGTATCTGGCCATCATTATGATCCTCACACCCTCCTGGCACAAGGACATGATGCGCCAGGAGATTGGAGAGGAGCCTACCCCATCTCCTGGCACATCATTTCCTCATGCCAGAAGGGTTGAGGAAGACCATAATGATGGCTGAATAAGTTTTAAAAACTTTTTAGGGGTTCTTTTGGGGGACTTCGGCATGGCTGTACCCCCCCCATGGGAAAACTCAGGTTTTTGGGTGTGTGTATGAACTTAAAATCGGTTTGACGTGCATTTAAGTCATATGTGGAAGAATCTTTACCAAAGAAAGAACAGCATAGCCTCCAATTATGTATCAGTGAAGAAACTGAAAATAAAGCCTCCTGAGTAAGAGACTGGTAGCACATTTGAAAAGTGCATGAAAGTGATGAGAGAATGGATAGGTGAGAAGGAAACTGCTAACTAAGGGAGAATTGAAAGCATAGAAAGTTAAGTCTGTATGCTTTCCTCATCTAATTTTTAAACACTCACACAATATTTTCAGCTTCTATTCACTCAGAGAAAATCAATACTTCCTTCACAATAAAGCATTTTGAGAGAAAACAGAGAGATTTAACAGGTTGTTGAATCAAAGCAGTGTTTTTTGCAAATCTAATGCAGGATAAATGAGTAACCAGAGCATCATCTGAAAACCTGACCTGAAATGTTTGGAGAATGAATGAAAAGGTATCACTTGGTGTGCAGATTTGTCATATCTCAATATTTTATTTCATAGTGTTCACATAGGGCTTTATCATTCTCAGTCTTTTGTTTGCTTTTTACTCATAATTGCAACTTTCTTGGGTGGCTTGGTATTGGTGCATCTATTTTCTGACATCCGACACTGGAAAATATAGAAATTCAGTAGTTATGAGGCAGAAATGGCAGGACTATCTTGTATTGTCTGACAGTGTGCTAGTGCTGTGGATTCTTGAATACAATAAATTCTTCAAAAATGACTAAAATGACTGAATAGTCAGGTGGGAAAGATTATGGAGTTGTAAAACAATTCTCCTGGAACACAAATTGCCATTTGCAAGTCATATCAAGGCGTAGTTGCCCATTTGTGAAATTTCTGGAGATTGAAATAAATCAGAGGCTAAGGAGCCTGGTAGGAAATAGCACTCAGGGACTTTATTTTTCAAAGTTTTGATAAAAGCACCCCATCACATTATGGGAAGTTGAGTATTTCTAGTTTTCTTAATTCTACAAAGACTTTCTGAATTTACCAAGTGTTAGCTTGATGATTGCTCAACTGGGTTTTCTCCCACAAACAACAGATAATGATGATACCGTCCCTGAAGCTAACCCAGCCAGGTTTCCTTGTCCTGGTAGACCCCTTCCCAAACGTAACTATTCGCTCCTAAAGGGGGCAGTATAGATTTCCAGTGCACACCTCCAGTAGAGGCAGAGGCCATTCTCGTCATGTGTGGTCATCTAATGGCCAGGATGGCTTCACACCTTTTGCTATTTCATGGAGGTGGAGCAGTTTCTCATCTTCCCCAAATTTCTTCCTTCAGTCTCATCCAGCCTGGGACACTTTTTTCAGTAGAACAATCAAGACTATGTTGGGGGACTTATTGGTTCTCTCTTTCTATTTCTGAAATGTGGATTTTTCATCCATGTCTTTGGCAGTAGTCCTTGCCATTGTGGGGTCTGAAAGTACAACTGGTCATGCTATGAAATAAACCCAGTAAGCAGAGCTCCCCAACATGTTTATTGTTACTTCTAACAATATTGCTCTCCATTAGCTTTTAATATTGGCAAAGCTCAATGGCTTATTAAGATCTTGCTAGTTAATAGCACCTCTTAATAATATGCAAAAGATCCAACCCTGCAGTCCTTACCATGTAGCATTACACTACAAATTTGCAGCCCAAATATTCATATCCTAAATAGTTGTGTTATGTTTTTGACTGGTAAATTAACAATTAGCTGACCAGGACTAATTTGTGATTTAGCGCTCTACAAACACTCTTGGGGAGATTTATTGCATTGTGATTCCTCATTTAAAAATAATTTCTATATAATAACAAAGCTTTCTCCTGCATTTGAGGGGATGGAGAGCATTCACTCATGCTACTAAGGTTGCCATTCTGTGCATGTTTACCAGTGAGTAAGCTTACTGTGAATGCCAAGACAGTAATAAGTTAGAAACATCAGTATATTTATCATTCTGATAGGACACATCATCCTGTTGTTTATTGATAAAGATTTGATAACTCAGTCAACAAGGACTGTAAGGTTGGTTCAGATGGCCCTGATCCAGTGTTACAAAGAGCTGCCAGTTGATTTCCTAGTTTTGCCTCCAATTTCCATCCTGTTTGCCCATATTCTCTCCTATAGCTTGCACAGTGCCCTCTGGAATGTGCTTTGCCCCTACTGAACAGTTGTGGAATGACATACCAGCACCACCCACTTCCCTGAATCGCTTCCTCTGCTAACCTACCTCCCCCTCCCTTCCTCTTTCTATTCCTAGCTTGCTGTTGTTTCTTCTACTTTCCCTAAATGCAACTTACTTTAAGCATGCATTATTATTATTAACACCCTACAGTAAAATGAAGCTATTTTATAACCCATTTGTCAATCTCAGCCAATTTCTTATATATATTTATGAAGTACATCCAGACTGCACGTTCCCCATATTTATTTATTTATTTATTTATTTATTTCAATTCCAAAATCAAACAGAAAAGTGAGGGGAGGTTTTTAGTGGCCTTTTTCCCTGCCAAATATTTTGATTTTTTAAATATGGAACTTATAACCATTGGGGGGAAAACAAGAAAGAATTTGAAATGATAAAAGTGTCCCTAGACTGCTTTGTCTGTTACTTTTTGGTGTGTGCATCTGGTTTGTTCATCTTTGAAAGTGTGTGGATTCTTATTATTATTTTTTTCCTTTACAAGTAATTAAAAAAATTTAAACTCAAACAGTTGTTCTCTTCTCCCTTCTTTCTGGGAATAAAGTTCCCCTTTTTTCTTTTCTTTTTTTAAGTATGCCTATTTTGATGTATTTTCTTTTTAATGTTGGATTTCTATCTTAGATTTGGTTTGTTCCAATCTAACGACATAAACATTATTAGATTGTTTTCTGATTTTTTTCCCTTCTACCTCCCCGCGCCTTTATATAAGGGACTACCTCAACTGCAGAATCCTACAGCCTTACATTTTACTTTTAAAAAACATATTCCTTTTTTCACATCCATTAAATCCAAATGGGGGCAAGGATTGTGAAAGCACTAAAAAAAGGCTTATACTTTTGAGCAATCATGGCAGCATGCACTCAAACCCCAATTTAAATGGATACTCAAATATTAAACACTTAATAGGAAAGATTACAATAAGGAGATGAAAGCTGAGCAGAGCTGCAGTTGAAGTTGCTCCAGTTCCTATGCATAAATTCTGGTTTCCTTGTTTTCTTTTTATCTGATTATTATTATTATTATTATTATTATTATTAGTTTGTATATTTTACTGCTTTCTAAGTAGGGGAAAAGTTTGAACTGTTCTTATTCTTTGAGAACTTTAATGAAACTGTCAATCTTATTACTATTATATTTCCTAGTAATTTTTTGTAATTTGCATGTTGAAGAAGTTGCAGCTTAGGGTTTGTGAGATTGTCAATGTTAGAGTTCTGTTCTTTCTTTTTGTTGATGGGCATGAATATGCTCATTTGTTTTTGTATATTGCCCATCCCTTCCTTACAGCCAGAAGCTCTAATGCTGCTAGATCACTCCGTTCTGCACTTACATGGACATGGCAACTGACTTACACATTCACTCCCATCATCTTCATCTGTGTAGTACACTCATAGACCGTACACCCCAACTTCATCCACCCAAGGCATCTTTTCTTCCCATGAGTCCCCCCCCCTCCTTCACTCTCCCAACCACCCTTTCTTTAGCATTGTTTAAAATTTTATGTGCAGTCATCCATTCCTTAAAACACACACACTCCAAATTCTAGGAAAAAAAGAAAAGAAAATATATTGTAAAAAATTTGAGAGAGATATCCAAACAATTTAAAAAAAAACAAGAAAGAAAGAAAAGGCACAGAAGTTGGTTCTCAAGCACCAGTTAATGGTGTGATTCATAGAACACTGCTATTGTGTAAGTCCTCGCAATGTCAGGATTGCATGCAAGCAGTGGTTTGGTGTTACACCACTAATCTGTAGAAAAGAAAGTAAATCAAACACGAATTCTATAACAATAAGATGTATCTTTTATAAAAATATGGAGGAATCATAACATGACAATTATGGTTTTTTAAAAAAAGCAAAATTCTTAATTTACAAGAATAACTAAAAGAAAACACAGTAGGAAAAAGTTCCAATTTGTTATAGTGCAGGGTTATGATTTTTTTTCTTTTCATGTTATGTGGTGTGGATGTATGTGTTGTTGCCTCCCTGTATCACCCTTTGTCGTAAATAATTATTATATTTAAAAAAACTGAAAATACTACACATTTTGATAAAAAAAGTTTTTTAAAAAAGAAACAAAACGACAACAGCAAAATAAAAAAAGGCAAACGTTTCTCGAATGTGGCAGTTCTGCTTGTCCAAGAGCATTCTTACACAACTTTCTTTTATAAATTTTTCTTTCATGCCAAAAAACATGCGGGCAATTTGTTGATGTAAGTTGACAATATGAAATCAACGTGGTATGATGCTTTCTTCTGACTATATTTTTTATGTGTATTTAGGATTTTTATTTTTTAGGAATTGTTTTTGGATTTCTTTTCTTTGTATGATTTATATTTCCTGTTATCTTGGGTTTTCTCTTTTCTTTTTAAAAATTAATGTGAATGAATTATTATTGTTGCTTTTAGTTCCAAGCTTTAATCCTTACTGTCAATTTATTATTTTCCTCGGTGTATAGTATTTTTATTTTTGTTGATGCATTCCTTGATTTATTTTTTGCAAGATTGTTGTTTTAATATTGGCTTTTGTGATTTGCATTTCTTATGATTTTTTATTAATTACATGCTTGTATGTTTGTGGGGGAAGGTTAATCAAAACAGTAGTTGTTTTCCATTCATGAGATATCCCTCTCAATCAGAGTTCTTTCTTCTCAATATATATGCTTTCCTTGTAGGATGGGTATGCCACATACAACAGAACAAAGGAATTTGACAATATATTTGGTAAAGTCTTCCATGACTCAAAGTCTAGTTCTGGCACTCCTATAAATGGATTTGTCACATTTCCTAAATATTAGTGTTTCATATTTCCTTATATTTTGGTCCAGAAGATACTCTCAAGTGTACTATTCTAGCATAATATTGTTCTTCCAACTTCCTGAAAGTAGAAGACAGTGGAAGGTAAGCATGGAAGATCAAACCATGATATCTTTCACCAAGACACCATGTTTAAGTTCCATTTTTTTATGTTTTCAAGTTTTTTCTTTCCCGAGTGTATTTTGTAAAGGAGAAGAAATTATGTCCCTCTGTCTGAAAAGAGTGGCGTTTTGGAGGGTTACAACGTTCACCTGCAGTTAGATACAATTTTTAAAAACTGGCCAGAAGAACTACTGGCAATTACTAAAAGAGGTAATTCATATTACTTAGTTGTATTTGCACCATAGAAACAATGATGGCACCTTGTGAAAACTCTGGTTGGTAAAGGAGAAGTGATCAGTGATGACAACATCTTCCATGTGTACTTCATGTTGGTAACCAAATAGTTTTGCAAAATTAATATAGACAGATTGATAGGATACCCAGAGGAGAGCTGCCTCCTTCTCCCTCCCTGTCTATAATTCAAGGTGCAATTACAACTTGGACTATGTCTCCTCTCCCAATATACAGGGCTTTGTTTGAATAAAGAGAATCTGTCGGAACCTAATATAGAATCAAATTCACAAACTTCTGGAAGCAGCTTTTATTTGAAACAAGCTGTAAACACTCTCAAGGATCTGGTGTACAATTGCACTATTTCATCTCTATCCCAAGTTGATTCTAAGTACGTCTAACATTTGTGACTATAACAATCCTGTAAAAAAAAATTTAAATTAAAGATGGGACAATTTTAATGCTACCTTGGGAGGCCTTTTGGCTGAATGGCAAGATATAAATAACCTAGATAAATAAATACATAAATAGTCTGCTCCACAACCCACCTTTTCAATGTGACAATCCCATCCCCCAGTGGCCATTTTGATGTTAGGAATAACAAAACATTCAGCTAAAAGAAAATAACTAGATTTATCTATACTGCTCACCCTCCTCACCCATCTGATTCTCTATCAACATGGAAATGCCCAGCTTGTGATTGGATCTGCCACTATGAAAAGATCCTGGGGGTTCTTTGGTTACATTGTGGTTCAAAAACAATCCCATCATTTGCAGTTGCCAGAAAAGATAGTTACAGTGGAATAACTTGGACTTCTGCCATTACAGCTAATTAACAGAATGTCATAAAAATTGCAAACTCAAGCAAACTAGCCAGATGTTGTACATCTGAATCTTGAGCAGAAAGCAATGGAAAACATTCATGGTTTCATTGTGCATTCAGATTCATTAAATAGACACCTGGAATTCTTAAAAGCAAAAATAACTGAGATTATGGAACCTGCATATGTGCCACCAGAATCGCCAAGTATCGACGCAAATCATAGCAATCTCGGCTGGCGAAATGAAAAAAAAAACCCTTCGCTGAATTTCAGCCTGTGAGAAGAACTCCTTTGTACTGAGGGAATGAAAAGCCCTGTGGAAAGGAAAGAACCAATTTGCCCACTTATAAGTTAAAAATATACAAACTTTTCACAGATATAAATCTTCACGTTTCTATTGGTCACAGAACTTGGGTGAAAAACAACCATTTGGCTTATGAAGGAAGCAAATTCTTAACATACTTTGCTTCTGTTTTCAATACCTTCCAAATTTATCTCAAGAAGCATTTTTTGGAACTACATCTTTCAGCCAAAGTATTTGAAAAGGATGTGAGAAGGGGCACAAATATCTGCCTGAAAGATAGTCAAGAGATTTAATACTATCCAACAGTAAAAGAGAGGTTTTACACAATGGAAGAGAGAGGTCCTTTCCTTGTGGTATTGTCTGTCAGTTTCAAATGAATGAACTAGGTGAAAGAATATATATAAAAATACTGCTAAAGAAGCTTCACATTATCATCCAGTTTTCACCAGCAGCCCAAGAGATACGACTTAAATATTTTCTCCTCTTTACATACAAGGAACTGGCAAGGACAAAAACCTCAGGAGGATTTTAAACTGTACTGTCCTCCCCTTCCCCTTGTTGTTTATTCATTTATTTATTTTTACAACAAAGGGAGGAGTGTAAATTCAAACTTGTAATCTTTTCTTTTTTAAAAGAACAATGTTTGTAGTTATGTTCCAAAACAGAATGCTTCTTTTCCTAAAAGCGCACCTGAGTTGCAGTGTGAAGAAATGAACATTAAATGCAAAAGAGTCTTTAGATGTTGAAATTCAAACACCAAAGGATGGAGTTATGCTGTGCGGGTCTTTCTGCCTGATATATGAAAGGGTTTTTTTGCCACATCTGGATGAGGCAGAGGATTTTTGGATTTCTCTCTTTATAGTCATCACGAGAGCTTGAATGGGTCCATTTTAATATTTTTTCTTCTTTTGATTTTGCCCCTAGATCTCTTTTGTGACTGGCAAACCAGTAAAATTATCTTGATTATAAAAATGAGGAATGGAAGGGATTTTAGCATCTTTGCTTCACTCTCTTCTCCACCACAACTTTGGTCACTTATGGTCCCATAGATTCATGTTTCGCCCACAAACATCTGCACAGTTCACAGAGGTTCTCATTAAATTTTCAACACTCTCTGGTGTCAGAAGGGTCCTAACTAGAGAGCAGCCCCAGGAGTATGAATTATATATCTATAAATACACTCATAAAGCAAAATTCAGGGCAGCCTTCAAAGCTAAAGTAGACCTTTAATGTCCCTAGTGATATTGCTAATATAAAGGAAAGCACAGCCTTATCAAACAAGTCTAGGTCACAGGTTTAAAAATGCTAACTTAAAGATATATCGACTACTTATTCTTTAAAAAAGATCAAGAAAGAAAGCATGCAGCTAATCTTGGCTATTTGTGAGTTCTTGGACTGCCGTTTTTCACCAAGCAGACCTCAATCCTCTCAGAATGGAGTGCTCATTATATCTGTTGCATATTTATCTGACCAAATAGAAGCTGATCTGGCATCACTAATGCAGCAGAAGAAGTCATTTTAACTGCTCCTTTCTGTTTCATCCTGAAGCATTCTGTTGTCAGCACAAATCACTTCAATAAATAGGTGACCTTCTGCTGGAAGTACAAAGGAGGCAGGGAGAGGGGAAGAGGTTAAACTTAAGGTTCTGGTTAGAACAACACTTCTCATTTAGGTCTTATTTGGGTCTATGAGATCTTAAAATATATGCTGAATTCTCAGTTTGTTCTCCAGAAGAATTATTTGGTATCTGGAAGTAAAGAAAAGACAGGGAAAAGAGACAGGAAACCATCTCTATTGAGTTCAAGTAAAACACCCTTAAGGAGATAAATTGAGGAACTTTCATTTTATGGTCCAGTTTGGCAAATGCTAACTTTCCAGATTCAGAGAACTGGCTAATGCTATATAGCAGGTCCTCAGAGCTTGCAAACATTTTCTGGGAGTGGAGGAGGTATTTCAAACCCCAGAATCCCCTAGCCAGTGTCCCTACAGTCTTGGAAGTCCCCCAAAAATATTTTTTCAAGTTTGGACATTGCCATAAGGCGAAGTAAAGGGATTCTTCTAGCAGAGAATCTCTAGTTCTACCATCTCTGTAGAGGCCAGTGTGGTGTAGCGGTGTGAGTGTTGGAAGCCTGGAGACCAGGGTTTGAACCTGCTCTGCCATGGAATCCCAGTTACTGACTTTGGACAACTCACACTCAGTTGAAGGCCACACCCATCCCACTCTGTACACATTTTGTAAAGACAACCCTTATGGTCACCAGAAGTTGGAAATTATGAGAGAAGAATTTTCTCCCTATATCATTAAAAAAACACAAAGAGACACTGGGTGATATTTTTCTTTTCCCTATCAGGTAAGCATTATCTATGACCAGCTTCACATGCTAATCTGAATAGTGTGGTTACTTCTATTTATTTGCAGCTCTCACACTATTCTAGTATGTTTCACTCACACAATTGTTGAAAAACTATAGATTACTATAGCCCCAGCCATTGTAGTTTTACAAGATCTTTAGCTTTATCTGCCAAATAGTGCTAGTCCCGCCATAAAACTTCAACTCCCATGACTCCTTAGCACTCAGCCATGGCAGTTAAAATGGTGTCAAACTGAATCAATTCTACAGTGTAGAAGCATTCCTTGGAAATAGTACTTCTTAAAATTCTAAGCAGTAAACAGAAGATGCCATTGGTTTGAATCTTGTTATGGGACATAGCCAGACACATTTCTAATTTTACAGCCCCCCCCCCTTTCCTCCTCACACACATTTTCCATTAATTGTGGATTCAATATTTAGAAAACTTTTGCAGTAAAATCATGAGTCCTGAGAGTGATGACCAGGAGCTGGAATCTTTCTGCTATGCTGGACAAGATTGCCTTGGCTAGTGTGCTAGATGTGACCTGACTCCATAGAAAGTATCCCCCTATGTTCCATTGCTGCTGTTGGAGAAAAGACGCCCTCTGCCTACTCTAGATGCAGCATGGGTTTGTCACGCAAGCCTCAGGCTAAATTACAATTCAGATGCACTTGTGTCAGACCCAGGCTGCTTTCACATTATTCTTACAAACCTACACACCCCACCTCAAGGGCACCAATGCCGGATTATGTGTATTTTCCATTGTGCTGCAAGCCATCAAACCACAAACATTACATAACTGACAGAAAGAGTCACTTAGTCCTCTGACAGTTTGCAAAAAAGCATTCCACTGAATTCAATTCCAGCCATTCTCAATTAGTAGAGCTCAGGTTTAGCAATTTAAAATGGTGATGTGCTGCCTCTTCTTCTCATAGCTTTCTGTTGAATACTACTGTTTACTCTCTGAATTAGGAACCATTCATGAGAATAATGAACAGCACAAGAATTAAGCCTATTCAATAGAACCCTACACTTGATAGCACGAATTCTTTCTTAATTCAAAATAGAACATAGGAAATGTAGTGCAAAACAAAACCTTGTTAGTTATGCTAGTGCTAAACCACAAGTATGTTTCCTACATATATGCAAAATACTTTTCTTTTTCTCTCCCCCCCCCCTCCCAATCCCAATGGATTTTGAGAAGTCAAGGAGATTCTACACTAACATTAAATTCAAGTTAAGAAGTGGATAAAACCAAAACAATTGTGTTGTGAATTGTTTTAGGGCGACTAAAATTTTAGGGCGACTAAAATGATCAAGGGTCTGGAGAACAAGCCCTATGAGGAGCGGCTTAGGGAACTGGGCATGTTTAGCCTGAAGAAGAGAAGGCTGAGAGGAGATATGATAGCCATGTATAAATATGTGAGAGGAAGCCACAGGGAGGAGGGAGCAAGCTTGTTTTCTGCTTCCTTGGAGACTAGGACGCGGAACAATGGCTTCAAACTACAAGAGAGGAGATTCCATCTGAACATTAGGAAGAACTTCCTGACTGTGAGAGCCGTTCAGCAGTGGAACTCTCTGCCCCGGAGTGTGGTGGAGGCTCCTTCTTTGGAAGCTTTTAAGCAGAGGCTGGATGGCCATTTGTCAGGGGTGATTTGAATGCAATATTCCTGCTTCTTGGCAGGGGGTTGGACTGGATGGCCCATGAGGTCTCTTCCAACTCTATGATTCTATGAAGTGCCTACACAGACACCCCAGGAACCAGTTCAAAGATGGGATAATGGCCGCAATGTTTATTTTATTTTATTTATTTAAAACATTTATATTCTGCCCTTCTCAACCCAAAGGGGACTCGGGGCAGAGCACAGCATATATACGGCAAACATTCAATGCCGGGACAAGAATTCATATGAATATGCATAAACATTAAAAACATTTATCAAAATATTAAAATACACTGTTTTAAATACACTGTTTAAAACTGTCTTGGTCATCTGCATCAAATCTAAATTGGCCTGGTAAAGTTTCCTTGGATTGGAACTGAACCTTGGATTGGAACTGAACCCAGAAATGTTGAGATACCACATCACCATGTCCATTCATGAACAGCACTAGGCTGTATCAGGACACAGGAAATGAGAATAATGAGATGGAAAACTAATGTTCACATGGAAATGATGTGGAGTTTTTGTTTACCTTCCAAAAAGCTCTTTTTGGGTATTCTTTTAAAATGCATTCGTAATAGCAGTGTTATTACAAGTTCTCCACGTTTTTTGATCTCAGAGTTAAGCGCAGTATGAGACTTACTCTAAACAACTGCAGCAGATTTTCTGGTTTATTCTAGACATTTTTTACATGATAGAAATGAAAAATCTTAATAATAAAATAAAATAAATAAATAACTTTATTTATATTCTACCCTATCTCTCCGAAGTGACTTATACAACTATACTAAAGTAAACAAACATATCATAAAGTTACACATCTTTTAAAAAAATCTTACTAATCAACACGACAACAAACATGATGATAATAACAGAAAAAAATGAATGTATTATCCGCCTCTCCCTGCAGCTCAAAAACCCATATAAACATAAAAAAACACCCATACACGGATATACATACATACAGAAGTACTAACTAACAAACATAATGACTAGTAGACCTCTCACACTCTTTCTGCTAGTTTTCTAATTTTAACTTTTCCACTCCCTTTAATAATAATAATAATAATAATAATAATAATAATAATCTTTATTTATATTCTGCTATAACTCCCCAAAGGGACTCGGGCGGATTTAAGAAATATTATATAGTTATACTTCTGCATTTTTAACATGTGACAAGCTCATAAATCCCAAAGTAATGACCCCCCCCCCCACACACACACACACACACACAAACACACACACACCCCACACAAAATTGTTGGAACATTTTATTCAGTAAATTCCAAATCGCTCTTAAAATAGATAAATATTACCTCAATGTCAACCTAATCAATTTGTCCATCTAAGTCCGTTCATTAATCTTGGTTAGCTTTTATCAAAAACTCTTGTCTTCAGTCTTAAAAATGGATATCCATCAGGAAACAGTCCATCCAGAAGGTCCTCCTCTTCTCCTTCACTTCCTTTTCAATATATATCGATGTTTCCACAATAATTCTTACTCAAAATAGCCCAATCACAAATCTGCCATCTTATAAAGGAAAATAAAAATACAATTGTGATAATATATTTAACAGAAATTAAATAAACTCTCATAGTAGAAATCTTGTTTTTTAGAACAGAAAGTTGCTGTTTCCTTGTGTTTAGGAGAAGTCATGTACAAATGGATAATGGAAAAATAGTAAAAAAAGTAATTTAACAAACACACACAAGACAGTTGTCTTGGGAAGGCAAGAAATAAGCTCTACATCAAATGCCTTCATAAGCATAGGAGATTTTAATAACAAAGGCCCTTCAGATACTTTAGATAAGAAATTAAAAACTCCCAGACTCATGACTCCAATGAGCCACAGCTAGCATAGTAAACTGATAGGTGACAGTGAATACTGTATTTACAAAGATTATGGATAGTCACTCATTCCTCCCTCCTATTGCACACATTGCAATTGAAGTTAGTCATAATGACTACTAGATTGTTGAAGTAATGGAATAGATCATCTCAGACTTGCAGTGATTTGCAGTGGCACTTACCTATGAAACTCACTGGCCGTTCTGCCTGGAGGAATTTGAGAGATATAGTCTAAAAGAGTAACACTGGCAGGCTCTGAAAGAAGGAATAGAGGAAGCCTGCTTTAGAAACTTTTCTAGGTAATATTCTATTACTTATGGCTCCCATTGCTTCCTACAAGACTTCAGTGTGAAGTTCATCTGAACAGCTGTGAACAGACTTGCATATTAACCAAGCTGTCCTGCTTTGCCTCATATGAAGAAACGAAATACTACATATATGTGAAAGAACACACCAGAAATGACAATCAGGTTTCAGTGTAGACAGTCAATATAATAAAGGGCTAGTTTGAAGGAAATACATCAAATAATAAGAAAAATGTAAACCTACTAAACCTGTTTGAAGTCACTTTGAGAGTATCTTCAAAACCCAAATCACAGAGATTTTGCTTTTGCCCAGTCTTAAAAATCATAAATCTGGTTTCTTCTATGCCTAAGTGGCCTGGGTAAAAAGACTGCAGAGAGCTCTAGAAAAGTTATGCTTATAAGAATAGAGAAGGATGTGAAATCAGCTATTTTAAGCTCCCCCCAAAACACACATACATACATACATGCCCTTTCAGATGGGCAAATTGAACATCCGACAATGTACTGTATTCAGGATATACTAATATTTTCTTTTTTCTTTTCTGTCCAGGAGGTGAATTAGTTATCCCTCTTCTTGTAGAAGACCCTTTAGATATCCCTTCTATTGCTACTCGTGCACCTTTCATTACACTCCCCACTACCTTCCGCCCCCTCCTCACCATTATTGAGACCACCAAAGATTCCCTGTCCATGACCTCTGAGGCGGGGTTACCTTGCTTGTCGGACCAAGGCAGCGATGGTTGTGATGATGATGGCTTGGTGATATCTGGGTATGGCTCAGGGGAAACCTTTGACTCTAACCTACCCCCTACTGATGATGAAGATTTTTACACCACCTTCTCCTTGGTAACAGATAAGAGTCTTTCCACTTCAATCTTCGAAGGTGGCTACAAAGCACACGCACCCAAGTGGGAAGCCAAGGACTTTAGACCTAACAAAGTCTCCGAAACTGGTAGGACTACTACCACAGCTTTGTCCCCTGAGCTGATCCGCTCCACAGCTTCGTCCTCGACTGGGATGGTGCCCAAATTGCCAGCCGGCAACATAAATAACCGTGACCTCAAACCCCAGCCTGACATAGTCTTGCTTCCGTTACCCACTGCCTATGAGCTAGACAGCACAAAACTGAAGAGCCCGCTAATAACTTCCCCCATGTTCCGTAATGTGCCCACAGCAAACCCCACGGAGCCAGGAATCAGACGGGTTCCGGGGGCCTCAGAGGTGGTCCGTGAGTCGAGCAGCACAACGGGGATGGTCGTCGGCATTGTGGCTGCTGCTGCCCTCTGCATCCTGATCCTCCTGTACGCCATGTACAAGTACAGGAACAGGGACGAGGGGTCCTATCAGGTGGATGAGACACGGAACTACATCAGCAACTCAGCCCAGAGCAACGGCACGCTCATGAAGGAGAAGCAACAGAGCACAAAGAGCGGCCACAAGAAACAGAAAAACAAGGACAAAGAATATTATGTGTAAAAAAATTAAATAAATACTTATTTATATATATAAATATATAAATACTTAATGAGCTATAACTGAATCGAAACTGTTACAGCTAACAAGATTGGGAGCTACAGTTTGTGGTTTAAATCAAATATTGAGAATAAACCTTTCAGCCGCTGACTGCTCAGTTTTCAGTCATTGCTTGGAGTCCTCAAACTCTGCCCTACTGTATTATAAAGCACACTTAGCGTTCTGAAGAAGGCCTATGCAGCATTTACCATGTTGGTGGACTTCAAAGCCTTCAGACCTCCTCCTCAGCTGAACTTTTCTGCAAGGGCAGAAGACTTCATGGCTTACTTGTTTCGTATCTCCAAGTGAGTCTTTAAAGATGTTCATGATCTTTGACTGTATGCTAATTTTTTTCAGTTTAATTATTTTAAAAAAATAAGAAAAAAATAAGAAAAAGAAAAATGCAAATGTTATAAACAAAACAGAACAACTGATCTGGCCATGCCTAGCCTATGTATCATTTTCCAAGATGTGAGGAGAAAAAGAAAATAATTAATGGTTTGGGGTTTTCATTATGTTTATTGTCTGAGTTTTTTTCATTTTCTGTGAGAGTTTTTGGGAGAATGAGCCAGGACATAAGTTGAGAAAAACCTTGGGGAAAAATTTTGTAATAAAGTAAGACTATTGCCATAAATGAACTCAAGTTCTATCATGGTGTTTGCTCTACATATCAGATTGTGTTGTCTCTTGAATCTGTTGTCTGCAGTAAGTTGTTACCGTAAAAAAAAAAAACAAATGTGATGGGGTGGCAATGTTGGTGATGATACTGAGAATGAGAGTCATGGAAAATTGGATACTAGCACACACACACCCCAGATCTGGCCCCAATGTTTTAAAATAAAGTCATAGGAAGATCAAACAGGGTTACCTTCTTTGACGAGGGGTGACTGGCTACAATTTGCTTACCACTTACTATATCTTACCACAGCTAAACTGTAGAGGAAAGGGGAGAGAATTTAGAAAACAAACAAATAAAAGCAAAAAAATGTAGCCATTTTGAATTGAGCATATAAAGCAAAACTAAGGAGACATTCTCTTGATTCTGGCTCCTAATCTGCTGGCAATGCATGAATCAACCATAATAATAAATTGAATTCAACTTTTAGAAGGATTATACTGAATTTAACTTGTGGCAAGAATCACAAAATGTCACACAAGCCAAAACTGTGTCACAGCGGAGTACGGATTAGGGGTGGGTTGTTGTTTTTACAAATCATGACAGTGTGTTTCATATGTAACTATTTTAATTTTGTAGATTGACATTTCTGATTCGCTGTCCTTCCATTTGCCCAATTCCCCCTTTCCCTTCTCTTTTATATGAAAGAAGATAAATTTAAAACACACAGAAATAAAAAAAATTACAGAAGCTTATTAATAGTATAATATATATAAATAAATATATATATATATACACAGATATATTTATCATGGTATGTTTGATGGGACGACTGAAACAGATGCTGTCAAAGTCTTAATATGAAATGAGAATGTTGTAAAGAAAAATGTTTTTACAAAACAACAAAAAGCTAAACTTTAAAAATGTGAAAAGAGTGTGCATTTTAACTTTGTCACAGTTACCTGTGTCAAAAAGATTTTAAGAGAAAAAATAAGATTTTGTTTACATATTTTACTACAATTTTTTTTTCTGGATGGTGTAATTTCTAGTTGGGTACCCCGATGTACATAATGCTATGAGGTTTCATTGGGCAGTTATTTATATTCAATGTACTTAATTTTCTTTGTTTAGTTTTTTTAAAAGAAAAAAAATTCTTCCATTATTTTGAAAGAGAGCAATTTACTGTACAGGAGAAAATAACCAATTGGGTGTTTTTGGCCACAAATATATCATGTGCAAAAAAAAAGTAAAGCAAAAGAGAGAGACAGAGAGAATAAAGGAGAGAGATGGGGAAAACACGCAAAAAAATTTAAGAGGACTCTGGCATATTAGAAATGTACAATTTTTCTGTGTACAGATGAAATCTAATCAGCTGTTTAGGTTTAGAAATCTACTCTTGCTGGTGTTTATAAGTCGCATGAATCTTTGACTATGAAGAAGTGTTATCCAATGCACACACGCACATGAGAACAAAATAAAAAAGGCAGCCTTCTCATATGGTTTGAGAAGAGGCTTTCCTGGCTAACAAAATCTTTTCAGTGTGTGTGAGGTTTGTTTTTTTAATTACCATTTTTAATTATATTTTTACACTACAATCGAAGGGGAGGGAAAAGACAGGTTTTCAAAGGTATTGAAAGCACGATTTTAGACAACCTGACTGGCCGAACATATACGGAGCTGATTATACCTTGATGTCTGTAAAAGATTGCTGCTGTTCTTGAAGTCTTGGAGTCTTGTGAAATAATTTTCTGCTTTTTTTTCTTTTTATTTTCCTTTCTTTTTTTTTAATTTGAGAAAACCCATCTTTTTGTTCCTTTTTTTCAGTGTCTGTTTCTATTGGACAATTTTTGGGAACATGTGCATTTCTGTATGTGGGCTTTTACCATATCCCTACTGTTTTTATTGAGAAAACCTTGAAGATTTTCTTTAACATTACTGTGCTGTTATTGCTTTATTTCCCCTTCCCTCCATTCCCTCTCTTTTCTCCTGTTCTTTTCTTTTCATAATTGCCTTTTTGTTCAAGGATATGCTTAGCAATAAAATGTTCTTCCCAAAGCCCTTGTTGTTTCTGTCACTTTCTGTCCACAGATATGTAAAGAGTTGCTCCTTTTTCATATGAAGTCAGAATATATTAAGGCTTCCATTTATTTATCATGCTAAATCCTCCAAGAAATGTTAAGACAATATATGTATAGGATCAGGGCCGAGTTAAGAGTTCAACCCCCCCCCCAACTGTTCAACCCCCCCCCCCCCCCCGCCCCCCGGAAACTTGGTTTACTCATGAATGTTAACTGGTTAACCAATTTATTTGTAAACCAGGTTTCTGACACATTTCAGGGTGGGGTTGAACTTTTAACCCCTTCCCCACTCTGGCTACAGCCCTGTATAGAATTATAATAGCTTGTTCCCATATCAGTCATTTGAAGTAGGTGATGCCAAGAGACAGCTATGTGGAGTGGTGAATGGAGGAAGACAAAAGAAGAACATTTTTTCCAAATAAGAATTCTGTACACACAAACCATATTTTGTTTCAGTCCCACAATTTTTAGCATTACAGTAATGTGAACTGTCAACTGAACATTCAGAAATACTGTTAGCATCCTAAGAAGGAATGTGAACACAGCATAAATGAGTTCTATGTATGAATAATTTTCCAGTGTTTCATTCTCTGCAATAGTAGAAAGTGAGATAAATCCTGGATTGTGACGATGCCCAGCAGTGCATGATTCTTCGCATTAATATTTCTCAAAACCTAAAAACATATTTTGACAATTATGTGAACATTTTCAAATATTCCTTCAATTTCTATTTGTTTCTCTTAACCTCAACTACAGTTGCACCTGAGACCCCATCTACACTGCCATATAATGCAGTTTCATACCACATTATATTGTCAGTGTAGATTCATATAATGCAGTTTAAATAGATAGGCCTGTTCCTGTTCCCACACATTTGTGAAGTCTGCTTCCAAAAAGTACCAAATCCCCTCCCCCCCTCCCCAAAAAAAGAAAAGAAAATGAGCTATAGGTAGCAGCCTATTGTTGGCCCGGAGTAAAATATACACAGAACAAATCTATCAACATGAATCAAATCACTTTGGTAAGTTACATTTTTAGCAAAACAACGCACATTATCAACACATTTTTTCAATTCCTGTACTATACGTTCAGATAGTAGAGGTGTTCATGACACCAGAAATCCACTTCATTTGTATTTACAAAATTACAAAATGTTTTGTTTCTAAAGCATTTTGAAAAATTCATAAGTGGACCGTATCATCTCTATTACAAAGTTCCCAAAAATGTTAGCTTTCTGTGTTGTTATTCACCCATTTGCGCCAATGGGGACACTTCCTAGGTTCTTCATTCCTTCATTTGTAGAGCTATCAAGATGAAACTTGCAGCACTCATTTACCACTTTAAGCCCCCCAACCCCAAGTTTCAGAATGTTTCACTCATCCACTGACTTTTTGGGAAATATTTGAGTTTTTACAAATAACATTTTTTAAAATAAACTACAAGAGCTATCTCCTTGAAGTCCCCTCTGGGCAGCTGTGATTTACTAAAGTGTGTGTACACGCACACTGCATTTTGCAGAATTGAATTATTCTTTGAAAACCAATAGAAAGGAAAGCATTTAAAGGTACTTGGTAGTACTACAAAATGCTTGGCCCCACAATATGGAGAAGGAATGGAATCACTACTGGATTTAAAGGAAACATCAGGAGTACCTCCTCCCTTCCTCTCTCCCTCAGCACTGATAGGCTAAGGAGAGCATGTGGCATATCAAATCTGCCTGCACCGCCCACTAAAGAACTAAGAAAAATAATGAAATTTTTACAAAATTTCTGTAGATGGCTGTTTTCATTTGTTTTTTTGCTTTTTTTGTGGGGAGGGGGGCACACATTGGCATCATAATGCCGGTTGTAAGTACAGATTTACCAAATCACAACTTATGACCTATATCCGGATTTTTGCACAGTCCTATCAGATAGATTTGGTACCTTTTGGAAACAAACTCCACATTTCTTCACAGCCACCTTTACCTAAGTTATACATGGAAATCAGTGTGTTGAATTGGGCTGTATAGCAAATTGAAAGGAGTCCATATGACACAGGGCAACATAATATGCTCAGATTTCTTTGGTGACATATTTCATCCCAGATATTCTTGCTGTTCTGTTCACACATCTTCCTTGAGTTCCTCAAAGTAATCATGCAGACTGATAAGAGATTTCCAAAGCCACAAGTAACTTTCCCAGACCCCATACAGAAAACTTAAACTTAGACCAGGCCATTCTAACAAACCATTCAAACACATCTACCACAATTATTGCCATTTCTGGACTGTCTTCAAAGGCAGCATTAAAAGTAAGGTTACAGCAAGAGCACGGATAATTAAGGCCTAGCATCCATCTCCTGGTAGGGTAGAAGCTGAGATATTGTATCCGTGAAAAGTAAACCTGCACCAGTGGATCCAGTAAAATCTTCAAATTATGAACCTGGTCATCAGAGAGTGCAATCCTTTCTAAAACAGACAGAACACTATTAATTTAGATAAAGGACTCTTCTGAATTTCCTCTCTGTGCTCAGCTGAACAAAAGCATGAGAAGGGTGTTGGCTTTTATGCAGTCTATTACTGATCACAGTTTAAGACACTCATAGCATCACCTGGTTCTGAACAGAAGGGAAAAAGGGCTGCTTTAAACATCAAAATGTTCTTGCCAATGCCTTTAATGTTGGTGTTAAAACATCACATAAGATAAAATACAAAATTGCAAGGCTCAAAGCAAAGATGCTGGAGAGTAAATTGGGAACCAGCCTAGCATCATCTTCTGGAAGTGGACATCTATGTATGAGTGCAAAATGATAACTTAAAATTTATCTCACCCATTCCCAGCTCAGACAACTGTTTCAGAAGGATATCATGGATGTTGGTATTAATGTATGAGAATTATCATTAATGGGAGAAACAAGATCATCTTCTAGAACATTAATTTTACATTCATTTTAGAAAAATTACATGCATGACTAGCATCATGTTCAGGAATTACGAGGTTGTAAACTGAATTTAAAGTCTCATAAGTCTCCTGGGCTTCACATATGTCACATTTATGGTAATTAATTATTGAAAGTTTTGCCAGAAACCTACCATTTCAGATTGGCAGTACCTCACCTGAAGGGTTTCTGAGGTACTGCAGATTGTGGCCTTGATGTGACCACTGTTCTCCCAGTCAAAGAGCTAAGTAAGACAAGCAGTTGTGACTAGACTTCAACAGATCTGTGCCAGTGTTATTCAAAGGATCCTGAAAGTTAATCTACCAGAAGTAAGAAGACACAAGACAATAATGATTATGAAGAAGACAGCAGTATTAAGACAGGAAGTATAAGATAGGGCTTTATTTTATCTATGCCATAACTTTCCTATCTTCTATGTTTCTCTATATTCTCTACTCATTTTTTATTCTTTTGTTTGAGTCTAAATAAGAAATGATTTTTTTCCTTTTTTCTTTCCTTCTTTTTAACATTCTAAACCCCTTCTTTGTATTACATGATGATGGGAGAAGATGATAATATAAGATGTTTTTTAAAAGTCCCTACCTTACAAACTCATCATATTTGGAAATTTATTCATCCTAGAACACTACGCTAATGCAGCCAGCATGGAGCCCTCTGGATCTCATCATATGCTGAACAGTTACTTCCAGTGGGGCTCCATGCTGACTTCATTGGAAAAGTATTTTCTGACAGGGAAATCTGAACACAGGAGACTACCAGTGTTCAGATTGAAAATGCTGGGGACAGCATGGGAGCAAACCCGAAATGTATGCTTTCTGGCATGCAATGGCCAAGCATGTGATGTGGAGCTCTGGGTGATGGATTTGCCCCAGTGCCCCACAATTTATCCTACTGCTCTATGGCTTCCCCCGCTGTCCCCTGCATCAAGGACTTCCATGTGATGAGGACCTATATCGATTCTTGTACCCCTCCATATTTTCTATATTTTATCAATAAAATTATATTAAAAAAACAGACTTCAAGGAATCTGCTCATTCTCAAACCATTGTGCAACCAGGAGAGTGCTACCAATTTCATTTCCAATTGAATGGCATGCTATCAGCCCAAAACCTAGGTTTGTCAAATGTAGATACATCACTGTAGTTCTGTGTGGTGATTTAGAATATTGGCCAATGTTTATTATTATTATTATTATTATTATTATTACTACTACTACTACTACTACTACTATTATTATACTGCCCTATCTCCCAAAAGGACAAAGAAACAACAAAAGATTGGCAGAAATTTGATGCCTGAGAAACCTAACATAATAAAGCACTTCAAATAGGATATACTTATAAAATAATAACAAGTGTGAAATTTAAATATACAAAGTAAAATAATTGGGACACATTTCTCTAATGACTCTATTAATGATCAGAGGTAATTAACACATTTAAAACAAATCATGCAGTTAACAATAGGCATAGGTAGGTTTCCATGAGCTGAGTCAAAATTTAAATAGAGTACTAGTCGTCCTCTTCTCCATATCATCATCATCATCATTTAATTACTTATTAATTGCCCTCCATCCGAGAGTGTTCTAGGCGATTTACAGCTAAATTGTAAAAGATAAAATACATACATACAAAAATTAAAAATTAACAGGGATCGAATGCTCTAGTAAAAAGCCAGGTCTTATGTGCTTGAGTAAAAGGCCCTAAGTCACGCATGGCTCTCATGTAGGGCGGCAAGGAATTCCATAAGGCAGGGGCAGAAATAGAAAAAGCCCTGTGTCTGGTACTTTCCAAGTGCACTTCTCTAGGACCCGGTATATAGAGTAAGTCGCGTTGGGCTGGTCGTTGCAACCTCCGACAATGGGAGAAGGAGAGGCGGTCCCTAAGGTACGATGGACCATATACTTGAGCACACAAGTGAGTTTTTAACAGCTTCTTAAAGGAGAGGAGGGAAGGAGCTGTTTTCAGTTCTTTTGGGAGGGAGATGGAAAGAGATAACAGAGAAGGCCCCCTCTTTCGTTCCCACCAGACATGCTTGAGACAGGGATGGGACCGAGAGAAGGGCCTCCTCCACAGATCACAGTGCTTGAGCTGATCTGTATGAGGACATGCAGTTTAGCAAGAAACAGTAACTGTCACACATCTAAAGCAAATTTTCTTTCCCAAAACAAATCTAGGCAGCTAAAAAGCCACCTTTCTCCCAAGGATGTTGCCAGAAATTTGTTTTGAAAAATGTGAAGCCTCCAAGAGAGACAATTCAATGCCCCCCTCCCATTTTTGCAAGAAAAGCACCCATCTGGGGAGTCTGGCATGGCTGAGGGTTGACAAAAACAGCCTTGGAAGGTCATATGCTACTCAATAGCCTCACCATGCTGATCCCTACTGTATGGTTGGAACTGGGGGATTAAATACAATTAAGGGGACATAGCGCATAGAGCCCAAGTTTTCATGTAGAAGGTCTCATGTTCAATTTGCATTTGAAAAGATAACAGTAGTTGATATGAAAGACCTCTGGGTTTTGGGTAAGCTGTGACTGAAAGGAAACAATGTAGAGAGCAAGATGGACAAACAATCTAATCTATTATAGGATAGCATTCTAAAAAGCAATTAGAAGCCACGGTCAAGGTGAAATGCAATCTTGAGGTTATTCTTCTTCAATTTAGTTAGAATGGTTGAATAGACAACAAAGGCATGTGAGGAGCCTTTCTTACACCTTTTTAGAAATACTGGAGTGTGAATAGTAACAACAACAATAACAACAACAACCAATATTCTACATTAGGTATATGTATATAAGTAAAATCTCCTGGCACAATCCCCATAAGCCCAGCAGCTTCACTGCATGAAGGAAATTATGTTCAGCCCCTGATTGGTGCAGAAAGAGAAGGATATTTCAAAATACTTCCACTAGCAAGCAATACTATGACAAGCTTTTGTGATAGGCATCTGCTTCTGATTGACATTGCCTCATTCCCTGGTAAAAGGGGGCTGGAAACAGTATCTTTGTTCCCTGATCAGCACATGAACAAACAAACCTCTTTCATCTGATGTGGCTGCTGCTTGTTATGGTAGGTAGTGGAGAGTGGCATGTAGATAGTCTTATAGTAAGAATTCATAGTCTGTCTGAATATGAGTAGTTATGGATCCATAACTCTAGGTTATGAATATGCATCATAATCCCAGCATAAATTATTATTATTATTATTATTATTATTATTATTATTATTAAATATTATTATTCCAACCTTGGGACTCAAGACAGTTTACAGAAATTAAAACTGATACAGCTAAAATTTACATTGTACAAAGTTAAATATATAATCATGATTAGTAATAAACTATCAATAAAAATGAAAAGCAATTAAAAACATACCATTAAAAAGAATATAAATGAGAAAGCACATGAAAGACCAGTCAGCTCTGAAAAGCTTTCTAAATTAAAAAGGGTTTCACCTGCCTGTGAAAGGCTGGCGAGGAGGGCTCCAACTTTACCTCTATAGGAAGGGAGTTCCAGAGCTTGAAAATAATCGCTGTGAAAGCCATATTCTCACCAGGAGATGTGGGAAAGCAATGAGGTAGCTGGAAGAGGCTCTCCAGAAGATCAGAAGATATAGGCAGATTCATATATGCTCCTTCAGATGACCTGGACCTGACCTTTATCAGGCCTTGTAGGTTATAACCAGAATTTTGTCTGAAAACAAACAAGTAGCAAGTGAAGCTGTTGCAACAAGCATGTCCCCAGATCCACCTCTGGTTAACAATCTAACTGCAGCTCTTGAATCAGCTAAAGTTTCCAAATATTCTTCAAACACAGCCCCACACAGCATACATTGCATGCAATAATCAAAAAAGGATAATCAAAACTAACATATATGGGATAGTGGCCACTGGTTTCTTCTTGAGCAAAGGAAACAACTTAGAGACACATGAGTCTATACAACAACTCCTTCCTAGAAGGATGTTGTCAGGAGTTGGGACAACGTGCCATGTGGAGTCTCTTCATTTGATTGAAGACTTCTGATGTTACCTTACCAAGCAGCCTGCAATGTGTCACAGCAATGTATCACTGTGCAGGAGCCCATATTCAGCTAAAGTTTCCAAATGAAAGTGTCTGTTCTTTAACCTTCTCTGAAGATAGGATACAGGCAATTTTCACCTGCTCTTTAAAAAAAATCATGTTTTTAAAGAAGGCACAAATAAAACAAAACTATGTATTGTCAAAGGCCATGTTCTGGAACATGGCCATACAGCCCAAAAAACTTACAGCAACCCAAAACAAAATTGGGTTGCTCTAGGTTTTTTGGGCTGTATGGCAATGTTCTAGAAGCGTTCTCTTCTGACGTTTTGCCTGCATCTATGGTAGGCATCCTTTGAGATTGTGAGGTCAGATGCAGGCAAAATGTCAGGAGAGAATGCTTCTAGAACATGGCCATACAGCCCGAAAAACCTACAACAACCCAGTGATTCTGGCCATGAAAGCCTTTGACAATACACAAAACAAAATTATCCCTATCATTATCTCCTTCCTTAATATAGAGTTTCCCTACATAGACCAAAAAAACAGTAGTTGTCCAGAAGTTACTATGTGATGTCCAGAGAGTTCTGGTTCATAATGCTGGAGAATTAAACAGGTTACTCATCTTATCAGTGCAGGGAAAATGGAAGAGATTAAGCTCATGTTACAATCATTGCTGCAGATGAGCACAGCCACAGAACCCCAAGAAAGATCCTGATCCTGTTGTGGGCCAAGAGAGCTCCTGGCCCATGACAGCAAGGTGCTCTCCTGAAGCTTTGTGGTCATCAAACAGCAGTGACAGTGACGGTCCACCTGGGCTTAATCAATTTTGGCCTGGTTGGACTATGTAGATTCCACCCCACTGTTACCACAAGTCAGGCATGGAATGTGTAGAAATCTTCCTAGCGTCAGTCTGGAGCATTTCTGAAATAACTGGCAGGTAAAGAGAAGCTCTTAATTTAGTCCTCTACAGCTTCTGTAGCAGTTCTTCTGCCATCTAAGCCTATGGGCATATCAAATATGAGAGGCAGCTTACACAGAATTTTCTTTTCTTGGGGACATCCATTCAGAAGTATGCCAAGCATAGCATGAAAGCTACTCAGGCAGAACTATATTATGACTCCCCTCTCATAACTCCTTGGCGTCTTTGGCTGTTGCAGAGGGAAGAAGAGAATGCAAGCCTCCATGACAACAATAATGGGACATACACAGATGGACTTGCACTTGTATGAGTCACTAATAGGATGCACAGTGTGAAATACTTCTAAGAAGTCTGCTTGTATTTTCTGTGCCCACCTTCTCTACTTGTTCAAGCATAAGAAATGCAACTATTCATGCAAACTGAATAAAAATGAACTGCTTGCAAATTACTGGAAGGTAAGTTCAGATTTCATTGTTGAAGTATTTTAATAAATGGAGCAGTAAACAAAACAAATAGAGATTAATCAAAATGAACATTGCAAGTATACTCTGCTTATTCCCTTTGGGGTTCAAACATAAATAGGTTTATATTATGTCATTTCAAAATTCTTTGGAGAAATAACATTCAAAGAAATAAGCAACTAAAGTGGAATTGTACACACACATAAAGATTAACTCTAGAGCATACCTGAATCCTTATTGTAGAAATTGTAGTGATGCATAGGGGCTACAGGGAAGTGGGAAATCCCCCCTGCTCTTTACACAGCTGAAAGGTTGAACTGGATTCCACAACAATAAAATAAACTATACCAAAAACCATAATGTTTTCTCCAATATAACTTTGTGATTTTCACTCTAAAAATCCATATACATTTTGTGCAGAATTATTTCCTGACACACTTTGTAATCTGCAATACAGGGCAAATATTCCGCAAAATTCTTGCTGCTGTGTTATTCTTCATATGTGGGTCTCCTGAGTATTAACAGTTCTCACTTTTGGTGAAATAGAAAAGAAATGACACATTTTTTTCATCTGTACTCTAAATAGGGGTGGTTGTGGATCTGCTTCTGTTAGGGTGATGATTCCACTCTTGCCTTTATCATTTTTCTCCCAACCAAAACTATTTAATGGTATGAGAATTCTGCTGGTTCCAAGCATAATTTGCCTTCTTCAGGAGAATGCATAAAAAACAAATATACAATGAAAAAATTAAAATTAAAATTAGTATAGAAAATTATATGATGATACATATACAATACATAGAGATCCCTTTGCATTTATTTATTTATTTATTTATTTACTTCGCTTATATACCGCAATTCTCAGCCCTTTAGGGCGACTTTGCATACCTTTGCATACTTATCGAGACTAATACAGTAATGCCTTTGGATACATAATATATCTAATACTAAACTTTATATATTGCTTAATACCAATATTAAGCCTAACTGCTGATATTTCTGGAGCTGAGATTCTCCACACAGCTGAATAAAATCCCACATTTTCTGCTTCCACACTGCCCCTTTATCCCAGGATCTGGTCCCAGATTAATGTTTATCCCAGTTTATCTGCCAGTGGATACTCATATAGTCCAGTTTAAAGTAGATAATCTGGGATCAGATCCTGGAATAAAGGGCAGTGTGAAAGGGCCCTCAGATAACCCAATCTGAGGGCCCTTCTCTGGATATTGTGGGATTTTCTGCCTTGATATTCTGGGGGCACATTCAGGCAGCCTCTTTATTGTGGTTACTCCCGCAGTAAAGAAGGGACTGTCCAGATGATGTCCTGGACAATCTCTAATTAATTCACTGCAAACCAAGAAAACCCTGGTTTGTAGCAAATTAATTAGATAGTGGATTTATTCCGCGCCTCCTTGGAAGGTGCGGGATAAACCCACTACTTTGACTGTCTGAACTTCTCCCTCAAAAGTTCTGGACTTTTGAGGGGGCAGTCCAGACGGTAGTACAGTGTTTTCCAGGCTGATTCAGCCTGGAAAACTGTGAGGGCTCCAATCCCCTCCCCAAAACCCACCACAAACCCCCCACAAAACCCTAAAAAATAAAAAGGAAAGTTAGTGGTAGCCATTTGTCTTCTCCTTCTTTCTAATGGAACATACCAATGACACCCGAAATGAAGAGGGGGGAATCGCTCCTGGCTCCCCCTGCTTTTAGGGATCATTGGTGTGTTCTCTCAGATAGGAAGAGAAGCCAATTGGCTCCTGGTAAGTTTCCTTTTTATTTTTAGTAGGGGGGGTGGATAGCCACATACTATCCTGGAAGTATTCAGGATAGCATGTGGACAGGCAAAGGGGAAAGCCAATTTTCCCCCTGCCTGTGTGGATTTAAACCCCTTTGGAGTGTGTTTCTTAAACCCGCTCCGAAATGGGTTTATTGAATGTGTGGAACAGCCCTGGATTGCATGGCTGTGTGGAAGGGCCCTAAGTGTTGAGTAATTCAGGGCTGAAAGAGCACATAATGTACATACTACTGATTAAAGAATCTATTGCTTTCCATATCAAGTTTGGATGTTTTTACCCAAAGCCTCTTCTATTTTCACATTAATCTGCTATTAAAAAAAAAAAAAGAAACCACTTTGTGTTTTAAACATATACTCAATATATTACAATGAGTTTTTTTCTTACCACTACTAATAATAACACTTTATTGATATTCCACGCTATCTCCCCCAGGGAACTCAGGGCAGATTTCAATATATGCAGAGACACAAGGCAAACATTCAATGCCTTGAAACAATTAAACACAGATGCACAGATTAAGGTAAAGGATTCCCCTTTCATCTCTGGGGAATGGTGTTCATCTCTGGCTTTGGGAGTGGTGCTCATCTCCAGTTTTAAGCCAAAGAGCCTGCATTGTCCACAGATACCTCCTGGTCATGTGGCTTGGCATGTCTGCATGGAGTGCCATTTACCTTCCTGCTGAGGCAGTACCTTTTGATCTATTCACCTTTGCATGATTTTGAACTGCTAGGTTGGCAGGAGCTGGGGCTAACAGCAGGAGCTTACCCTGTCCTGCAGATGCAAACTGCCAACCTTATGGTCAGCAAGTTCAGCAGCTCAACGGTTTAACCTACTGCACTACCACTGCCCCTAGGGATTGAAATAGGAATTGAAATGCTATTTTGTCTGAAAATACATGTGAAATGTGTCTCATAAAGCATATTACAGTGTATAATTTAATTCAAAACACTATTTAAATATCTATTTTCAGTTGGAATATGTGTATTTTACTGTGTTATATAACAGTATCTAGATCAGTGGTTCTCAACCTGTGGCTCCCCAGATGTTTTGGCCTTCAACTCCCAGAAATCCTAACAGCTGGTAAACTGGCTGGGATTTCTGGGAGTTGTATGCAAAAACACCAGGGGACCCACAGGTTGAGAACCATTGATCTAGATAATAGCAAAATCTGATAAATAGCTACTGTATGTTCCGGTTTGCACATTAATTTAAAAGTAACAGATTATGGTTCATCTATCAGTTCTCATCAGAAGGGAAACCATACACAACTTCTGAGGATGCCTGCCATAGATGCAGGAAAAACATCAGGAGAGAATGTTTCTAGAATATGACCATACAGCCCAAAAAACCTACAACAACCCAGTGATTTTGGCCATGAAGGCCTTCGACAATACATTAAACTATATTTACCATACATCAAATTCATGATGTAGGTCAAACACTTTTCCCTCCGACACTGAAGACCACTTTAGGGTTCCCCTTTCTTCCTCTCCACCTCTCGCCATACACTGAAAGGGGCTGCAAGGGATGAATAACCCTTTTGTATTCCTATGCAAGCTCCCTTTCGCCTGAACCCTCACTGGCAATCATAAACCATAAATTAAATGGTTTCTCATTAGTGAAGTGAGGGACTGGCAGACCTACCCGATAAAGCTCTCAAGTGGCCTCTGGGCTAGAAAAGAGTCAGTGTTTAAAAACCTGCTATTTATTAATTTTTAAGAGAGGGGGAAATTGACACACAGAGAGTAAACATAGTGCAGGTTTTATGCTAAGAACATTTCTGCTTCAGAACAGTTATCTCTCAATGCCAGAATAGCCCTAAGGATTAAGATGGTTTATAGGGATCAAATGCCTTGGAGATTTATTACAGCACGGACTGTTTACTCATTCGTATTAAAATACTGAACTCGGCTTATTTCCCTCTGTGTGCTTCTTCACTCATTCACTTTTCCTGCATATGCACTATCTCTCACATGCACATTCTCTCATTCCTTTACCATAGAATGCTCAGCTTTCTCTTAATGACCAAATGGATATTTGTGTATTTTGGAAATGGAGCAGCAAGGCATAGTAGTTTGAGCATTGGATTACAAATCCCTTTTCAGCCATGAAAACCCACTGGGTGACCTTAGACAAGTCACAAACTCATCGCTTCAGAAAAACCTATGATAGATTAATCATAGAAACCCTAAAAGTCAGAAATAACTTGATGCTAGGAAAGCAAAAGTAGACTCAGCAATATGAGGGACATCGCAATATTCTGCTTCCGAGTCATGAGCGGACATGGATACAGATCCTTTCTTTAAGTTTTCATCATGATTGTAACTTGTGGATTTTAATAATGTGCTTTAATGAGTTGTTGTAGGTTCTAGAAGCATTCTCTCCTGATGTTTCATCTGCATCTAGGGCAGGCATCCTCAGAGGTTGTGAGGTCTGTTGAACCAATAGAACCTGGCCATAGAGCCCGAAAAACCTACAATAATCCAGTGATTCCAGTCATGAAAACCTTTAACAATACAATGTGTTTTAATGTTTATATTGCTTATAATTTTTTTGTTTCAATGTATAGGTTTGTTTAATTGTCTGTTGATATGGCATCGAATTGCTGCCAATTGTAAGGCTGTTCTGAGTACCCTTTAGGGTGAGAAGGGAGAGATATAAATACAGTAAATAAATACAGTAAATAAATAAATAAATAAATAAATAAATAAATAAATAAATAAAATGGTGGCAAGACAGACCATCAGCATGAAAGCTTTGAAAGACTTGTATTGTCCACAGCAAAAAATTCCATCTTCCAAGCACAAGGGAATTCATCTCCAGAGTGACAATTTACATAAATATTAGTACTTTATGAATATGAAGGCAGAAAATACTACTGTATTTTTAAATGTTTTAAGTTACTGCAATGCTGGAAATTTGAAGACTGGAGGAGCATTTTATTTGAAGAGAAGAATTCCTCTTTAGAGAGGTTGAGGGCCCTTCCACACAGCCCTATATTCCAGAATATCAATGCAGAAAATCCCACATTATCTGAGTGTGGACTCAAATAATCCAGTTCAAAGCAGATATTGTGGGATGTTCTATCTTGATATTCTGGGATATAGGGCTGTGTGAAAGGGCCTGAAGTCCTCACTTTACTCCTCCTGTAGCCACACACCTGTGTGGAACCAGATTACTTGTGAGCCTTCTCAGTCTGAAATCCAAATGCAAACTTGTAGTGGGCAATTTCAAAAACTGCTCTTCATGTTTCCTTATGATTTTTTCTCTCTTTCAAACTAGATATGACCTGGAGAAACAGAGGATTGCATCAACTAAGCTGAAAAACTGAAATAGAAACCTTATATCCATTGAGTAATGGAGAAATATGCAGCGATATAGGTGGATGGGGAAGTGCTGTTACATTTTAAAGATAGACACTCTCAGAGAGATTTTTCAAGATTACTATTCCAATTTCTCTCTCTCGTGCATGTGCACACTCATGCAAATATTTGGATATGTGATTAAAACTGCCAGATATTTGAAAACCTTATCACACAACATATTTATAGTGTTATGATTCCACACTACAGATATAATTGCATCGTATGGAATCCTGCATCTCATAGTTTACTAAGAAATACAGAGGAAGGAACTGCTAAAATTAACTTTGAGTATTCTTTATCTAAGGAAACCTTATGAAATTCAGAGGATTACTGTAAGTCAATAGGTGACTTGAAGGCATATTCACACATACACAGCATTTGAGCTCTCTAGCAGAAAATTCTAAGTGCGCCTTCCTAAATTTCAAATGCCAGAATTCCATAACCTGTAGGCTTGGAAGTTAAAAATTGAATCATACTGTATTGTGGGGGAAAACTTAAGAGGGATATAAAAGTATAAAGTGGGGCACGCCTTTTAAAGGGATTCTAATCCAGTTTTTGCCTGAAGATGTCCATCAGAGAATGTGCCCATTTCAGCTTTTATACACCTGCTGGAACTTCCAGCAAGCCTTACTTTTACATAGCCCTTTTTCTCACTAACCTGATCGTATAAAGATACGGGTCCAAAATAGAGAAATATAGTCATAGAGTTGGAAGAGACCACAAGGGTCATCCAATTTGCCCCTCTGCCATGTAGGAATGCACAATCAAAGCAGTCCTGATAGATGGCCATTCAGCCTCTGTTTAAAAATCTTCAGAGAAAACAATTCCACCACAGTCCAAGGCAGCACATTACACCATCAGAAAGTTCTTCCTAATGCTTAGGTGGAATCTTTTGTACTGAAATTTGAATCTATTGATCCATGTCCTGGGGCCCTTCCACACAGCCCTATATCCCAGAATATTAAGGCAGAAAATCCCATATTATTTGAGTGTGGACTCAGATAACCCAGATCAGATATTGTGGGATTTTGTCCCTTGATATTTTGGAATATAGGACTGTGTGGAAGGGCCCATTGTCTCTGGAGCAGCAGAAAACAAGCTGACCCCATTTCCTATATTACATCTTTTGAAATGTTTAAACATGGCTATCATGTCAGTCACCTCTTAATCTTCTCTTCTCCAGGTTAAACATACTCAGCTCCATAAGACACTTCTCTGGGCATGATTTTCACACTATTTTGCTTTTCCTGTCATTTTTCTCTGAACACATTCCAGCTTGTCAATATGCTTCTCAAATTGTAGTACCCAGAACTGGACACAGTAGTACAGATGAGGGCTATCCAAAATAATGGCAGTCCTATAGCTTGTAGTTGTTGTTGCTTACTCATTAATAACACTGAATACATCTCAGGGCAATGGTATCTCCCCTGCACGTTCCCCCATTTTCCCCCCAAAGTGGGACTCAAGGGGGATTACACATTACAAAAATTACAGTCCCCTTTGGGGAGATAAAATGGGGTATAAATACATATAATAATAATAATAATAATAATAATAATAATAATAATACAATTAATATCATTCAAAAAGTCAACACAAAAACTGAATTAAACATTAATCGTATTCAAAACATAGAGCAGAATCTCGTAAAGTCATTGCATATTTATATGAACCATAGTTACAGTGCTAGGCATTGAATTTCTGCATGCAACAGGGATCCCCAACAATCATAGTTACTGATACCCCATAATGGGAGACTGGAGGATTTTCACTTTCTCTGTATATAAAAGTCATAAGTGCATAACCCTGGGTTATACATTCCTAATTCTGATACAACACTATGATTACCCACTCTAAAAACATTTAAAACGGTTAAAATCTTGATGTGTTGTGAATTAGAAGTTTCATGAACTACTCTGTATACATTAGAACTCTTCCAGCCCTCAAATTATGTGTGATGATGGTTAGAATGGATTAATGCTCATTAGACAGGACATCATAGGTTGTGGTACCTGACGTCCAACCTAAATGTATTACTGTACATTATTCTGTTGATCTCAATCTCAGCTTGAAAATATATGAGAAATGTGCAGTTGCTTTCAAAAATAATAGTTTCACCTCTGTGTCTCCTTGCCTATAATGATTAGCACAAAAGGATTACACTATATGGCATTACTGTGTTTTGCATTTCCCTAACTCCACAAGCTGCAATCAATGACAAGGAGTCAAAATGAGAAAACATTATACATGACGGTATTCTTCGTGTGATTTATTGACTTAAACATTACATTGGAAGGAAAAGAAGAGAAAGAGACATAAAATAGGTTGCTTTCAGCTGCAAACATATCTACTCAATGGTGATTCCTTTCCAAAACTGGGAAAATCACTTCCCATTTTCACCAATAATGTTTCCCACTCAAACGCTAAATGAATTTTTTTGCAAATTTCAGAGAAGAGCAATGGGGAACATTTTTTCCCCCAAATGTTGGTGTGGGGTTGAAGCATAGCCATGCTTATCTTCCTCCTTCTGTAAGAAAAGAGATTCCCCCCATTTCTGTTGTATCTATTCTAAGTTTCAAGTTCACTTATAACAGTGTGAGGTGAAGCAAAATTCCTGGGGTGTACAAACTATGCAGTCCACACACACTTGATCTTAGCCAAAAGGCTGAGAAGCGATAACCATGCAGTCATGACAGAGCAGGTTCCCAGGGGTATTATTAAAGCCACAGGGCAAGCATGTTAAAAGCATTCATCATGCTGGCTGTCAATGTTCTCTCAAAAGTTTCTAACTGCTGTTTAACATTCAGAGGTTCAAATAAGACTTTTCAGCCTGCTAGAGTAATGTTTCACTAAAATATTCCCAAAGAATTAGACCAGGGGTCCTCAAACTAAGGCCCGGGGGCCAGATGCGGCCCTGCAAGCTCATTTACCCTCGCTCAGGGTCAACCTAAGTCTGAAATTATTTGAAAGCACACAACAACAACAACAACAACAACAACAACAACAATCCTATCTCATCAGCCAAAAGCAGGCTCACACTTCTCATTGAAATACCAATAAGTTTATATTTGTCAAAATTGTTATTCATTTTAATTATTGTATTGTTTTAAAATGCTTTTTGCATTACAAATAAGATATGTGTAGTGTGCATAGGAATTCTTTCATGTTATTTTCACATTATAATCTGGCCCTCCAACATTTTGAGGGACGGTGACCTGGCCCTCTGTTTAAAAAGTTTGTGGACCCCTGAATTAGACCTTTAAGGTACCTACCTAGTTATGAGATTGTCACCTAAAGAATGGTAAATATTAACTGGGTGGGTATGTGTTCTCCTGTTGTCTGTTGACTTATAGCAACCCCATTAATTTCACAGGATTTTCTTATGCAAGGAATACTCAGGTGTGACTTCCTCTAAAATATAGCATAAAATATACTAACAGTCTCTCATCCAAGATCTAACTATTGGATAGCCTCTTGTTAGTGAATTTCTATAGCATAAATCCAGTTCATGCTATTGGATGTATACTATTGCAACCTACTTTTTGAATCATTGCAGAAACTACAATTCTTTACTGACCACACAATTTCAAAATCCCCACCCCACCCCACAACCCACCTTTTACTGAATGTTGGCAATGGGATCCATGAATATGTATCAATTTGTTTTCCTATAGATTAATATGCTGCAAGAATGTCATCTACAGAGACCTCCAAGAATCAGAGGTTTTTAGATGTCTGTTGCATCGTGTGCGGCCACAAGTGTATGCATAGGAATGACCATGGGGAGGTGGGTTTATCTGGACAGCAGAACATGTAGGTTTATACCTGACATATGTTTTCCCAATGTACAATTCCCACCAATATTCCTGGGTAATAACCAACTGCCATGTATAATTGAAACCAATATAAATGTTTCCATCAATAAAACCTCAAATTGTTACAACTAATGTCGCCTTTCACCCCACTTCTGCCCCTTTTCGGATCCAGTATGATGCCAACAAGCAGAAGTGACAAACTTAAGGTATCTTTGATTGAGTTCCCAGAATAAAATCTGAAATTCTTCCCTCTTTGATGGTTGCGTAGAAGAGAGAATAATAGCACATGTTCACTATTCCCAAAACCCAAAGTTGACTAGTAGGAATGTGCAATTTTTTTGTTAGTCATCATAAGTCATACAAAATTAGTTAAATTTGTACTTATGACTTAATATCCAATGCGCTGGCATGGCCCATGCAAAAAACTTAAGAATCAAAACTTACCCAATACTCTTTCATTCGCATTTTGTAAATCTCGGAAGCCTCCCAAAGTCAGTTTAATTTTCAATGCAAGATTGTTGTTGTTTATTCTGTCAGTCGCTTCCAACTCTGCATGACCGCATGGACCAGCCCACACCAGAGCTCCCTATCGGCCATCACCACCCCCAGCTGCTTCAGAGTCAAGCCAGTTACTTTAAGGATACCAACCATTCATCTTGCCCTTGGTCGGCCCCTCTTCCTTTTCCTTCCATTTTACCTAGCATCATTGTCTTCTCTAAGCTTTCCCGTCTTCTCATGATGTGGTCAAAATACTTCATCTTTGCCTCTAATATCCTTCCCTCCAATGAGCAGTCGGGCTTTATTTCCTGAAGTATGGACAGGTTGGATCTTTTCGCAGTCCAAGGCACTATCAGAATTTTCTTCCAACACCACAGTTCAAAAGCATCTATCTTCCTTCACTCGGCCTTCCTTATGGTCCAGCTCTCAAATCCATAGGTTACTACAGGGAATACTATCGCTTTAATGATGAGGAAGCAAAGCAAAAAAGAAAAAGGCTTCTTTTCCTCTTTAAATTAATGGCCTCTCACCATGAGGAGAGGGAAGCAGCAGGGAGAAAGCAGAGTTCACTAGGAAAGAGACAGAGAAAGAAAAGAATTTTGGTAAATGTAGTTAGGGAAGGCAAGGAGCCCTATGCCAGAGAATTCAAAAGGCCCTGCCCTAAACCACATTTCCCAGAATTCTACTTAGCATTAGAAAGCCCCAATAAGAATAGGTGAGAGTTATTTTTTCTCCGTAGCAGCATCCTGCCAGATTTCCAATAAATTGTTGAATCTGCAAAGAGGATGACTGACTGATAATTCTAGTAAGTAAATGTGCTGGGCTGTTAAGAATTCCCTAAATGGAAGTTCTGTTGGTTAATATGAGAGACATTAAATGAGATAGCTGTTGTGGCCTTTTAGAGAAAAAAAACATTTTTGACAAAATTTTAAAAATTCCCTAAATCAGTAGATAAATGAATATTTCTGAAAGTTTGGGGAAAATGATCCTCTGGTACAGAAAATTCAAGAAGATAGCTCTTGTAGTTTTCTTTTTTTTAAAAAAAGTTGTTCATAAAAACTTTGAAAATTCCCCAAAACTCTGTGGATTAGTGAAACGTTCTGAAACTTGATAGGCCAACAGTGGTGAATGCATTCTACCATTGTAGTCAGTTTCACTTCAATAGCCTTAAAAATGAGGGGAAAAGGATCCCTTGAAGTTTCCTCACTTGCGCAATTACTATAACAAAAGTAATGAAATGTCATTACTCTCATTATAGTAATGAAAGTTTTACTAATAATACTTTAGAAACACTTTAGAAACAACATGCCAGTGCCCCATAATTTTGTAATGACTTTTGAAGCTTTTTAAATTGATTAGAACAATGGTTCTCAACCTGTGGGTCCCCAGATGTTTTGGCCTTCAACTCCTAGAAATCCTTACAGCTGGTGAACTGACTTTGATTTCTGGGAGTTTTAGACTAAAATACTTGGGAACACACAGGTTGAGAATCACTGGACTAGATGTTGTCCAGGTAGTTCTATACCTTAACCCAGAATAAACCAAGATGAACTCCTCTAGGCCTGCATTAAATAAAGCTGGGAATGTTTCAGAGTTCCACAACAATGGGGAATGTAAGGTTTACAGTTCAATCAGTTTAAGCCCAGGCTGGACCACATAGGCTATGCCCTGCCACTTTTATGAGTAGGAGAACAGCACATCAGAAGAACTCTGTGACCTCTAGGACCAGTCTAGAGTATTTCTATTATGGACCAGATATTTGGTAAGTGCAGATGACTCCATTGTTTGTCCATAACTAGACAGCAAATAACACCTGCTGGAATTTCCTTTTCTCTGTAATTAAATTATTGGAGCCATCTCCAGTTTGCAATGTAATCCTAGTTATAAGTTGGTTGAACCATTTGAAAGGGAGGATGTAGAGTTCTCAGATTTGCCAAAGAAAGACTAATAAGGCACATATGCACATAAAAGTGAGTATGGGCCAAGGCAGAACATTTGTCTCTATAGTACTGCTTAGCACCGTTGCTTAGGAACAGCATTCTCAGCAGCCTTGTTTGATGGTGGGCCGGAGTGACTTCCACAGAGACGTCCAGAAGTAGTAATTTGCATCAGAAAATATTAACGTCCATTCCAATTAGGAGCAACACTTTATCTGCTGGTTTATTTATTAAAATGCTTTGCCATAGGGAATGGAAAGAAAAAGAAAAAGAAAATTATACTTAGAGAAAGAAACCATGGCAGGAGAGGGAGTGCTGGGCCTACAGATAACCAATATGCAGTCTGCTTCTATACTAGGGTCATTTATAAGCTGGAGACAGGGAAGGAAAAATATTAAAATACATGACAATGGCCAAATGAGCTCATACTTTACATTTAAGGGATAAATGCAATTTTCATTTAATTTGTCTACTTTGAAACCGTACTGCTAAAAAGAAAAGTAACCAGACTAGTGGCACGAGAAATGAACCCTTCTATTCGATATTTTAAAAAGAGTGCCACATAGGGGCCTATGCCAGCTCAACTATATTCTGCTCAGTTCTGAGTGAGCATCTAATTCCAACATTAGAAGCAAACTTTCTACTTGGTGTGCCTGAAATTTATGGCAAGGTGATTATTCTGACATCACCTCCACTTGAGGATAATGTGATCTTTACAGAGTGATGCTATGGCCTCATGAGTTTAATTCAATGCACTACTACAGATGTTCACTGTACAAGAACTGTGAAGAAATTTTCTATAGGCTGTTACTTTACAATGGGGGCTGGACAATACAACTTTCAGGTGGATTTATAATTGGTTGAATGATCGAACCCCAGAGATGCTCATCAATAGTCCTTCTTTATCCTGGAAACAAGTGACTAGTGAGGTACCACAGGATTCTCTCCTGGGCCCAGTGCTATTCAACAGATTTATTAATCACATAGATGAAGGTTTAGAGCAGTGGTTCTCAACCTGTGGTCCCCAGATGTTTTGGCCTTCAACTCCCAGAAATCCTAACAGCTGGTAAACTGGCTGGAATTTCTAGCAGTTACAGACCAAAACACCTGGGAACCGATAGGTTGAGAACCACTGACTTAGAGGGAATGCTTAGCAAGTTTGCAGATGACACCAAATTGGGATAGCTAATATTCCAGAAGACAGGATCACAAATCAAAATGATTTTGTTAACTAATTTCAACAAAAAGAAATGTAGGATATTACACTTAGGCATAAAATGAAATACACAGATACAGGATTGGTGACACCTGGAATAACAAGAGTACATATGAAAGAAATCTAGACCAGAAGTTGAACATGAGCCAACAATGTGATGCCACAGCTAAAAAGCCAATGGGATTTTGGACTGTATCAAAAAAAAGTATAGTATCTAGATTGAGAGAAGTAATGGTACCCCTCTATTCTGCTTTGCTAAAACTTTATCTGGAATACTGTGTTCAACTTTGGGCACCATAGTTTAAAAGAGAAATTGACAGGCTGGAAGCTGTCAAGAGGAGGGCGACCAAAATGATCAAAGGTCTGGAACCAATGCCCTATGAGGAGCAGCTTAAAGAGATGGATATGTTTAGCCTGCAGTATGGAAGACTGAGAAAAGAAATGATAGCCATGTTTAAATATTTGAAAGGATGGCATAAGAGGGAGGAGGCTTGTTTTCTGATACCCTGGAGAGTAGAGCCACTTCCAGACAGCAATTTATCATGAGAGAAAATAACTCATTTTCTCTCGCATTGCTATCCACATTGGTGCCCAAAAGAAACAAACTTTCTCATGTGTTGTCCCCATTGTAACATGGCTGTTACAGTGCTACAACCCAAATCCACCCCTAAAACTTTAAAATAACATAAAACTTACCTGTTGCAATCCCAGGTGACAGCAGGATTGAAGAGAAATAACTGGAAAAACTGATACAATTTGAGGATTTAAAGATTTATTTATTTATTTTATTTACAGTATTTATATACTGCTTTTCTCACCCCTAAGGGGACTCTAAGCGGTTCACACATAGATAATGGCAAAAATTCAATACCTTACAACTACAATAGTAAAACTATAATCATAAATCATATTAAAAACAGTACATCCCCAAATATAAAAACAGTTATTAAAACAATCTCAACTGTAAAGACTCTGGCACAAGCCAGTAAAGGTGGTCCCAGTGGTGATAGGCACACTGGGTGCAGTGCCTAAAGACCTTGGCCTGCACTTGAACACAATCGGCACTGACAAAATTATCATCTGTTAGCTGCACAAGGCCACCCTACTGGGATCTCCAGGTATTATTTGCCGATACATCACATAGTCCTAGACATTTCGGAACTGTCCAATGTGTGTGATCCAATTCAGCAACTAGCATAGTGATCCTGTTTGCTGTATACTAATCTTGTTGTGTTTCTAACAACAACAACAACTGTATTTCTTGGCTGTCTCTCCTCTTGGCTCAAGGAACATTACAACATCACTAAAAACACAATCATCTTAAACATTCTATAAAAACCAAATACCTATTAAAATACACAAAACAAACATTAAAAGTAAGATGCAAGTTTAAAATTTGTGATTAAAACTGGCTGACGGTATTAGAGTTGTGTGATTCAGGCAATACACAATCTGCTTCAGTGTCCTGGATTTTGATGGGGGTCCTGATACATTTTTGAGAGCTTCCTGAATATAGGAGGACAGAAATCTGTTTTGGATCTGGGAAACCAAAAAAATAGTTTTTGATCCAGCCCATTGGCGGCAAGGGGGGAGGGGGGAGAAATTACCAAGCTCCCCTTTTTGTCATTTTAGGTATTGTTTGTCCTTACATTCTTCTTTAGGAACTACATTAAAGGCATCAGATTTAAGGTAACGCTCTTTCTGAGATCGTTTGTCCTTATATCCTTAATTAAGAACTGGATTAAAAGCATCAGGGTTAAGATAACACTCTTTCTAGGATCCTTTCTCTTCTGTCTTTCAAGGAGACCTGGATTTAAAGCAAGGGCTTAAGAAAACACCTTTTTTGGGATCCTTTCTCTTCTAACACCTGCCTCCCTCCCCACACTTCACATGTAGCTGAAAGAAACCAAAAGCAGACATGTTGACAGCCACTGTTTTGTTGAGGTCAGAAAAAATGGTAGTGGAGCACATGCTGTTACAGGTATCTGAACCAGTTGGAGCAGCCGAAGGTTGTTTTTGAAAATGAATCTCTACACAATCCTAGAAGGTATATTTTCTAAACAACTGAAATAATAGTAGGATGATTTTTCTTCATATGAGAAGTATTTTAATACCAAACTGGGAAAATCTTCCCCAAGGACTATAACTGGACAAGCTGAGGCTAACAACATTGATTTCATCTTGGGATAAAAATGACATGAGTCACATCCTAAGTATCTCATAATGTCTCCCCATTCTCTTCCAAAGTACATGAATATGATTAGTGCCTATGATATCACCCAGCTAGTGGGGTTTATTGCATTGTGTCAATGGCACTACATTTTTGTAAGCCAATGATATCATATTCTTTATCTCTTATGAGTGAATGCTGCATAAAGTTGTTTGTTCATTACATCAACCTTTCACACTTCTATGCATTACTACTTTCAAGTATCACCTCCTACTGACTGTTTTTGTGCTGCTTTTATTATTTTGTGACTGTCTAGAATTTCATGGTAATGTTTCTCTTGTTAAGTACTATGATAATAGATATAAAGGGCAACATAAAGCTTTGTTGTTTCCTTCAGGTTAACTTCAAAGTATGGCAACCTTATCATAGAGATTCCTTGGCAAGATTTATGTAAAGGATCTATATGGTTTCCTACACTCCCCTGGAATTTTAAATGGCTAAATGAAAAAGTCTAGACACAAAAAAATGAGGACATTACATATGAGTTTGTTATTTTAGGAAGTCATGTCTATTCAGTAGTGTGTGTTAAGCATTTTAAATAGGTAGCTTAAATTGTATACCATACTCAGAGAAGGCACCATGACATAAATAATGGAATCCCAAATGCAGCTGATAAAAAGCAATATTAATATCCCTTCAGTATTTCTGATTACTACCACAGGCACATTTGTTTTGATATTCTTGTGTAACATGAGCACCAACAATATAAATATAGTTGGTCCTATGTTTTCCAGCCTATAGAAATTCAAAGAAACCTGTAATCACAGATTGTACATGGATGTTGTAAATAATGAAGAATTCCAAGTGGATGTTCATTGATTAACTTGGATTATGATTGGAATGTTAGAATTGCCTTATATGATAACAGTTGACATGTTCCTTTAGTTCCCATACCTATAATAATTACACACTGGGAATGTTGTTGTTGCATATATAAATATACTGTATTTAGAAAACAAATTATTTTAATTGCATCCACTCCATCATTATCTAGTGTTCTTCTAGTTGAACATTTAGACCACTGTTATGAATTTAGAGAGGTTTAAATATGAAATAAAGCCAATAGCAACTGTTATAAAATTTTCAAACAAAAAAATTAACAATATGTGCTAAATGTAAAATTAGTCCTATTTGGTGTACTACTATTAAAATTAATATGACTTGTTAATCATAGGTAACATAATCCTACTGGCCTAAATAAAATTTTGGTCCCAAATAGAGCAGATCTGTTGAAGTAATGGAATTTACATTCCTGTTGATTTACCATTCAGGTGATTCAATGAGTTTACTTTAATTTGCACAAGTAATTGGATTTAAGTCATTGATTTCAACAGGTAGGACAACCTCTTCACTTCCCTTGAGGTGTTTTGTTGGTGAAAGGCTATTTAATCCCTTTAGGAAGGTGTAGTTTCCTGGCCAGGCAACTAAGAATGAAGCAAAATGTGGGACAGGAGAAATGCTACTCTTCCAATATTGTAAAATCTTATGAAATGTAAAAATAAAATAAAATTCATATATGACTTCAGAATTTATGGTGAGTCTATCTTTATGGTGAGTCTATCCTAGATTCCGAAATGTTTAGGATATTGCTATTGCAACTCCCTTGACTTTGGTAAACTTCCTTGACTACTTGTGTATGAGCCTGACTGTCTTTACTGACTTGCAGTGACTTCTCCTGGCATTGTTGCTTCGATATACATGACACTTGAAAAGCTACTATGAAACAACAAGACCAAACACAGAAATGTGGATGAATAAAGGACCATTTATTTAACCTCCCTTGAAATCCAAAGTCTTGTGGAAAACCATCAAGTATTTGAAGAGGAGCAACTGATGAGGGTCTACTGATGAGGTGTCAACTTCCTCCACACCCTGGACAAGACACCACATCCTGAGTGCAGACCCAATTCACATAGATTGCTAACTCTGGTAATTGGTCAGGAATGTCCTCCCAAAGGGATCCCTTCTCTAGGCCATACATCATCAGGCAAGGGAGCCAAGCCCTATTCAAGCCCCAATAGTAGTAGTCCCTTTCCCTACTGCCTAAACCATACAACCTTAAGGGATCTTTCCCACCCAGAGAGAGTGCCAAGGTGAACACTGGTTGTTATTCACCCCAATTTCAGCCAAGAGAACCTGATTGAAAGACATCACCCTAATAATTTCCTTACTCTGACAGCTACAATTTGGGGGAGGCAAAAAAAACCCACCCCGTTTATTTTCTTTAAGGGGAAAAAATCCTACCCAGCCCCTAAGGCAACCAGCATATTGCTCATATTGAACAGAGGGGAGAAGGGTGTATCAAAGCAGTTGAAAGAAAAGAGGACCTTGAGAGGGGAAGACTGTCTGAAGTAGGCTAAGACATGCCCCTCTCGCAGGCTGAGTGGCTCAGATGCCAACCTCACGTGACCGCATGACCACCACCTGACCTCTCTTTGTGTAGGCTTCAATAATAATAATAATAATAATAATAATAATAATAATAATCTTTATTTTTACCCTGCTACCATCTCCCTAAGGGACTCGGTGCAGCTTACATGAGGCCGAGCCCACAACGCATCAATAATAAAACAATAGCAAACAAACAATACAAAACAGTTAAAATACATCTCATAAACAAAAATAAAATAAAATATAAGCAGTACAGTAACATAACAAGCATTTTAAACCTATGGCTGGGCCAAATGTAAAATTTAAATTAAAAAAAATATTTAAAAAATAATGCTGGGCATGAGCAAGGTAGGATATAACTGGGATGGAAAAAGCTCCCCCTCAACTAGAGCCGCATCTCACTGTCATATGATTCAGTTTCACAATGCAATTTAACTGTACTGAACCACATTATATGACAGTGTAGACTCATATAAAGCAGTTCAATGCAGTTAAACTGTATTATGAAACTGCATTATATGGCAGTGTATATGGGGCCTAGACTTCTAGCCTTTGTCTTGGGGGAGCCTTAACTGAAAAATCAGTAACAGAAAATATTCTTTCCACCTCTGTCTTGAGAGCTCTTCATGGTCCACATGTCACACTTTTTCCACACCTGCTTTAAATATATATGTTGAAAGAACAGAAAACATTGGATTTCTCTTTCTTCTTATGTATTAAAGGTGTCCAGCTTCTTTCATGATTATCAGGGAGATGAGCCTTTTGCAGAAATTTCACTCAGTTCCAGACAAAGACATGTGTCTCTCAGCCTCCTGCCTTTAGCTGTCCTCTCAGCCATTATCTTTTGCCTCTATCCCCTGTGTCCTATCAGTCACTAAACTATTTAATCCATTTCAGAAGCTTTCCCCTCCTGTCATGCTCACTGACTTTGCTGATCCATCTTCTTTTTGTCTCCTCTATTCTTTGTTATGCCCTGAGAAAGTTAGATAGGTATCTTGAACAACTTCTGCATTGTCTCCTAATTCAGAAATGCATTAAAAAGATCTCAAGCAGACAGTGTCAGCCTTGGTTTGCCTATTATGAATCTCTGTTACATGCTGATTGAGATAAGTCACATCTGAAGGAAGGTTTGTCCTGCATTTCTGCAAAGGAGCTGTGGAACTGACCTTTTTGCCTCTATATACTATGAATTAGTTGTGTGACCTCAACTGTCCTGTCAGATGAACTCTTGCTTTCAGTCTACAATGAAAACAAAAAGTACTCATGGCATTCACCTTGAAACTGGGATGCTTAACTGACCTACGAATTCTACCATTAAGACCACATAGGCTACAAAAATTAACTGAGCTAACAGTTTTCAAAAGGCCCTTTTATGAAAAAAAAAAAGGTTTTGCCATTTTCTCATCCCACCATCCCACAAAACACAGCAACTTAACAGACAAATTTCTACAAATTTTCTCCACTATTTCTAAGTATTAGAGATGCTGTTTCCTGACCACAATACCTTGGGATGATGTTAGTCTGGGCCTTGACAATATTCTGGAGAATCCAGAATGGTAGCTATGAAGTCAAACTTAGGCTAAGGACTGTGGATAAAGAGGGTTCTGCCTGGCAAGCATTTATGCTAACACAACTTAAGTTCTAGATTAAAGAACAAACTCACCACTGCTGAAAACAGAAAAAGAGACTTTTAAATCATCATCATCATCATCATCATCATCATCATCATCTTTAATTACTTATTAATCGCCCTCAATCCGAGATGCTCCAGGCAATTTACATTGCAGAAATTATACAGGATAAAACACATACATACAAATATTAAAATTAACATGGGTCAAATGCTCTAGTAAAAAGCCAGGTCTTAAGTGCTAGGATAAAATGCCCTAAGTCACGCATGGCTCTCAAACAGGGAGGCAAGGAATTCCATAAGGCAGGGGCAGAAATAGAGAAGGCCCTGCGTCTGGCTAGGCAATTATGATCTGGCTAGGCAAGGATACATGTAATGGTCACACCAAAAATACAAGCATAACCATATTGTGGTGTGCAAACATTTTTATACAAATAAACCCAATTTGCTAACATTGTCTTTGTTCAGTTCTCCTTCCCCGGCCTTCACTCCTGATTTGTCAGGAGAGGGACTAGACTGACTCACTTCCTAGTTGGCAGAAGCCCTGGGTATGCATTCAGCAGTCTGGAAGTGTCTCCCTGGATGAAGGCTGTTCCCCAGGAAGTTCAGTCCATATTTGGAGAGCTTCATTTTTTGATTCCAGGACAATGGCTAGTCTGGTGTGGCAATGATGAGATTATAGAGATGAAGACTCCAGGATGCACAGGAAAAAACTGATGATCACTGGTTATGGTCCCAGGCATAGCAGAATAAAGGAAGAGTCCCCAAAATGTCTATTGGAATATCTGAGCAATCAGTGTCTCTTTGTTTTCAGCTTTGCCTGACTGATGGTTGGTTTGCAACTGGGGCAGACCCAGATGGGATCGGGAATCTTACTTATCAATGTTGTCTGTATACAATGGCCAGATGGTTCCTGCCCAGGATGTGCCCTCTTCCTGAAGAACAGTTTGACTTTCCTGGGGACAGCCACATCTGGCTTCTTGGAGATTGTGCAGAAGTGGAAATGTAGCTTGTCCTTTTCTTAATGTTTCTGATTATATAAAACATATTTCTCTGTCTTCTCCAGCAAAGGATCACCGCCTTGTCGGGGCGCTGGAGCTTGAGCACCTCAATGATGTCATGAGCGAAACTGTGAAGGGCCACCCAAGACGGGACGGTCGTGGCAGAGAGGTCAGACCAAGCATGATCCCTGGGGAAGGCAATGGCAAACCACATCAGATGACCACCAGATCTACTACTGCGGACAAGAGGAACATCGAAGAAATGGAGTAGCCTTCATAATTAATAAGAAATTCGCTAAAGCAGTGCTTGGATACAACCCAAAAAATGACAGAATGATCTCAATTTGAGTGCAAGGAAAGCCTTTCAACATTACAGTGATTCAAATATACGCCCCAACCACAGCTGCCGAAGAAGCAGAAGTAGATCAGTTCTATGAGGATCTGCAGGACCTACTGAATAATACACCAAAAAGAGACATTATTTTCATTACAGGAGACTGGAATGCCAAGGTGGGAAGTCAAATGACAACTGGGATCACAGGCAAGCATGGTCTGGGAGAAGAAAATGTCTTATGTCCCTTACCTCCCTTCCTTACCTATGCTATGAAATATGTTAGCAATTTATGTTAGTTACATTCCATTGAAGAGATTAAACATTGTCCTTTTTGTGACTGCTCCAACTTCTGTGCATGTGCACATGTATGGATCAGTGGAGGTACTTATGATTGATGAATCTTTGATGGCCTCCTTTGTTCATGGATTAGCCATCCCAAACATCCAATAAATTCCTCTGGGAGATCAAGGTATGTGTGTGTGTGTGTGTTTGTTGTGTGTGTGTGAATAGGATAGGAACTAAAACATATATAGTGTAGGCCGAAGCAGTGAGGATGGAGATTATTATTATTATTATTATTATTATTTGCTTTATTTCTATACCGCATTTTTCAGCCCAGTCAGGCGACTCAATGCGGTTTATATATATTCTATTAAAAGGTTGGTGAGGTTTTGCCTTTGCAAGAGACTCACCGATGTAGATCTGGTCTGTACATGTTGTAATATAAATCTTGATAAAAAATATATATATAAAATGAGAAATGAAGGAGGTCTTTTGCTTCTAGTCCATCACAGGGGTCATGGAGACCTTGCAAAAAGGGAAAAGAAATTGTTTAATATTATTTGGCTTAAATGTCCTTGGTGGATTATAAATCTCAGGGGTAGGGGATGCGTTATTCAACAACAGCTAGTTTGCAAATACAAGTTATGCCACAGAAGGAGGGAGGGAGGGAGAAAGGAAGGAACTGTGTTACTATCATTGTTAAATTTGGAGAAATCTGATGAAACAGTGATTCTCTCCAGATGAATTCTGAGTTGCCATGTTGGCCATTTGTGTTCCAAGGATAAATTATCTCCCTGTGTCATGCATGATATAATTAGCACTTCAAAGATGGGATAGGAGTTATTTCTGAAAGCCAATAAGGTTGTGAAATGAACCCAGCAGGTGTACAGATTGACACTATTCTCACTAGTTCATTTCACTACATTATTGGCTCCCAGAAATAAATGTCCCACACAAAAATCTAGCTCTTGGTTGCCAAATTACATGCTTAGCTGGAGTTTCCTGAATTCTGGGCTCATTTACGCAGATTCTTTTTCGGGTTGTTTTAAAAATCAGAAGCATTTCTGGTCTGACTTCCAAGACATTGAAAGCAACTTTTTCAAAGAAAATGCTTTCTTTATTCTTGGGTTAAATTCTTGATTTTCCAGGAGCTTTGGAAAATTACTTTTTGAATTATAACATTTAGGCATTGCCTACAGGATTCTGGAACTCATAAACAAAAATAGAACTTTACCAATCAATGGGATTTTTCCAGATTATGGTCCATACCTATGCACAGACTGTATAGTCCAACAGACAAAACATTTGGCCTGGTCAAAGAACAGATATAAGGCATAACAAAGATAATCTTATTCCCATGCTATACATGACATATGAACAACAACCCTATTGATATTTCTTTTGAAAGTGAGCAGCTGAAAGATTTTGGCTAAGTTCCTTTACACAGTCAGTTTTCTGCTTTGGCATCTCATGCTTCTAACTTCTCTCTTCTTTCCATTGACAAGGTAAATGAACCTATTAGCTGAGAGAATGAAAGATGACCTTCAGTGCCACATTTAAACATTGACATAAGGAACTCCTGGGGAATTCACAGCAATGTAGCCTAATACTAACATCTTCCCTGTGCCCTTGAATGGGCTGTAAGCTCTTTGTGTTTGACCCCTTATACTTTGTGTGCACATGCACATGTAAATGTGAACATCTGAAGATACCAAAAGCCTATTTGTCTTTGTGTTACAACTGGTTCATAGCCTCCCCCATGCTATCTTCTGCATATATCATTCACCTGCTCCATCCATTTCTCATAGTTTAAAATAAGGACTAAAGACTTTATCATATTGAGATGGCAAACCAGCATAGAAGCAGGACCATCATCAATTTGTTCTCACAACAAACCCATCTCCTGCTGTTGATGAGCAGAAACCATCAATACTTCCAATTGCATCATGGTGCTGCAACTGTCTATTATTATTCCCAGCTACTTCTGTGCCGGCATGGTGGCACAGAAGTGATGCCAGGAAGCATGATAGTCCTTTTCTCTCACTTGCAAAATTTCTTTAACATATTTTGTAAACTAATAACAAAAAGAGTAGTGTAATTTGAGAGGGTAGCACTATGCACTCAGCTGGAGATTCAGCCAAAGGATCTCAGATTGCCAAGGCATCACCACTGCACAGTGCTTGGAGCAATGTGATAATAAGGGTCATCATGCCAGGAAGTTGCCACTATTCCTCATCACATGAATTGCAAGGATAGCAGCATGATGCAATAAAATCCTAAATGTCATTTTTGTTGTCAAAGGCCTCATTCTGGGGAAATTATTCTAAGCTCTGGGACTAGGGTGATAGATGATGGAATACTAGGAAAATTATAGCTTGTGCTGAGCGAGTGACATATTTGTCTAGTGAAAAAGTTCCTGCTGTTTCTCCCTCCATCCCTTTTTTTCTGACCTCTAAAGCATCTTCTCCATTGCTGTTTCCCTTCTCTCCTGGTATTCCATCACTGTAGCTCCTCCAGCTAAGGAGGGCAAGGATTCCCATCTATCAATGCCACTCATTGAATCAACAACAGGGGTCAGTTGAGGGGAAAATATGCAGGAGTGTTTTTGCTAAAGCAAACTTCGATGAGCCATTCAAAAAGCATGGAGGACTGCAGAGGAACAGAGAAAGCAAAGACATGGCTAAGGGACATCTAAATGATAAAAATTGGCCCTCTTACAACAACATTTGCCAAATGCACAAAGTGCTTTGCAGTCCTGAAAAACACAGCCCATTGATGAGTGTGTATGTGTGAATGTGTGTTTGTGTGCCATAAATTCTATACTCCATTCTTCTTTGGTTGCCTAAACTTTAATTCTAAATGTTTATGTGACAGCAATGCTAAAAATCTGAGGACTGCCACTACAGCAATCATAAGATTGCATAGCTTTGATAAGATTCACTACTCTATGAAAAAATAGAACAAAGAAAAGAAGAGTTTCTGAAGTTTCCTTCCCTTCCCTGTGTCCAACTCTCCTAAATCCCCCTGAAAGCCAATTACACAGAAAAATCTTGGAGAAAGAACTAGTATGTATTTGTTATTTATAGCCACCAACAGTCTTATAATCTTGTGGATCTAATCTGGATCTGAATCAACCGGGATGCTTATCCCAGTACTGCCCCATGTAGTGAGTCGTTCAGGATACCATTTTTACATTTTCTGACCAGATCTGAAAATACTCCTTCCTTAGATCTTTGTCACTCTGTTCTTCATTAAATGTGGTCTTCCTGAAAATTTATCTTGTGTCTAGATCCAATATAGTTTTTGATTCCCCATTTGCAACTCACTTTATGCAGTTTATGGATAAAATAATGAAAATTTTTACAGGGGAATAATGTAATCCCCCTAAGAGAGTCATTCAAAATGGACAGATACATTAAGGCAGACACAACATGAAAATTATTCCTTGAAAGTATAGTTGCAAGACGAAAAGGAAGAATGGAGCAAAGATGCAACACCATGCAGAACAGAGAGAGTATAATTTAACTTTAACTGAGATTTTATTTTAATTTTTTTCAATAATTTATTAAAATAGTTATATTCAATCACCAGGCTGTTGATAGAAGTTGAAGACAAAGAGTGCATGGCTCCCTTATTGCTTCTGGGCATTGTTCAAAGTGCTGATTAAGAACTATTAAGCCCTATTTGACCTTGGATCTACCCATATACCTGCTTGCATATTAACTATTTCAGCATAGTTCCTTTTTTCAGTCTCACATGTTGGAAAATGAAAGGTAGCAATGGATGTTTGAGGAGAGTAATTAAATTGGCAAGGCAGAAGCTAAACAGCAATCAACCCCCTTCCCACCCACAAACACAGGTCTAGTAGAGAAAACGCAAAGAAGTTGCTTTATGTACAACATATGAGTATGTGTTTCCAAGTCACCTGCTCAGTTAAACATAATCAAACACATGGTCTAATTGAGGGGAAAGAGACAAAGAGATAAGAAAAACATTTACAGTTTAGAAAACCACTAGGAAAGAATGGAAACAAGCAAACTAGAAAGAGCTGAGTACAGATATGCAAAAAAAAGTTGCTAATTCTTACAAAAACCTGAGAAAGATTTTGTGGAGATGTGTGAGAGATCTTTCTCAGTGGTGAATCCCTGTCAATGTTAATTACCACTGGTTCCTTTTCTGTTGCTCTTCTGCCCAGAAATCAAGATCTTGTTATTTCAACAAACCTTGGATGATAGAGGTATGCAAAAAGCCAAAAATCCATTTTGTTTCAAAATGTGAATTTAGTATGCTCCCTTTGTCATTTTGTAAGTGCTTCAAAACTATCATGGGAGAGGATTGTGTTTTGTTTCAAATTCAAAAAAAATGTTATTTTGTCTCGTTAATCCACCCATTTGTGCCTATGGGAACACTTCCAGGGCTCGTTTCTCTGTCATTTTTATGGCTATCGGGATGAAACTTGCTACACTTGTAGGATGCATTCATCCCTGTAAGCCACCCAAGGTTCAGAACGTTTCACACATCTACTGATTTTTTTTGGGATTAAAAAAAGTTTTTACAAATAACATTTTTATAAAACAAGAGTGATTTCCTTGAATTTCTCTACAATGACACAACATAAGCAGGGCATAATTCCACCAAAGTTTCAGAAAGTTTTGCACATCCCCTGATTTTTTAGGGATTTTTTTCAATTTCAGCAGTTTGGCCGAGTCACTCTCTAAATAAATCCTTAGTAAATGGAAAATCCCCCAAAATGAATCCTAGTAAATAGAAAACCTCCAAATAGATAAAGCAAATGATCCTAAAGGGCTCCTAAGATGTGGCTGGAGTGCCTAATTGCTGGCTGACTGGCTGCTAGGCTAACAAAATGATCATAAAGGGATCCTAAACCGTGGCAAGCCGGCTGCTGCTGTTGGCTGACTGGTTGTGGCTGATAGACAGCTAGGTTAAAAAGCTAGTAGCTGCATGCAAAAATGGAAATAGGAATTAAATGGGTTCTAGGACTTTTTTTGCTACTTACATATTACTGGTGTCGTGGGTTTATAATTTTATCAGATATATTTTGATCTGTTGGTTATGTTTATTGTTATATATAGTATGTTTGTTTACATGTTATTCGCGGCTTGCAGTCCCAATTTGGGAGAAAAGCAGGATAGAAATAAATAAATAAATAATAGTCCTGGGCATTGTGATGCTGCAGAACAGCTTCCAAATCTCATGGCTATTCCAGTTGACATATCTGGCTTCCTGGCTCTCTGACCTTTGGTATGTACCTCTGCACTATTTTTTGGGGGCAATTCTGCTTTCACATTTGGATTCTGCTAAAAAGTATTTTCTTCCTTTTAACCTTTGACTGGCTGGACCATGCATTTGTTTGCTACCAAGTGCAGGTCTTGGATGTAGTCAGCCTTTCTCCAACAATTTCTGGTGGACTATAGCTGTGTTTACTTGCAGCAGGATAGTTACATAAACATGCTTCAGGAGTACCTTGATTTACTCTATTTCTACCCTGCTTTACTCACCTTTGGAGAGGACTCAGAGTGGCATACACAATGACAATATTCAATGCCACATATTCAACAACATTAAATACAATGCATCCATGCAATAAACAAATAAACCTATAAATATAATAAAACCTAAGTTTGTCATTTGCGTGTTACATTGTGATGATTTTATATTGCACTACCCAAATGCCTGATTGCAAAGCCAGATCTTCACTTTTTCCTGAACATCAGGAGGGAGGGGGCCAGTCTGATATCATGGGGGAGGGAGTCCCACAACTGAGGGGCAACTACAGAGAAGGCCCTGTCTCTTGCCCCCACCAGTCACGCTTGTGGTGGGGTGGGACTGAGAGCAAGGCTTGCCCCACAGATCTTAACTCTCTAACAGGTTCATAGGGAGAGCTATGTTTGGATGGGTAAATTGGACCAGAGTAGTTTAGAGCTTTAAAGACCAAAGCCAGCACTTTGAATTGTGCTCAGTAGCAGACAGTGCCAGTGGAGTTCATGTAGCAGGAGGGTTGTATGCTCCCTGTACAACGCTCCAGTGAGCAACATAGTTGCCGCCCGTTGGACTACTTGGAGCTTCTGAACAATCTTCAAAGGCAGCCCCATGTAGAGTGCGTTGCAGTAGTCTATTCGGGATGTAATGAGAGCATGGACTACTATGCACAAGTCTGAGCTCCCAGTGTATGGGTGCAGCTAGTGTACAAGTTTTAATTTTGTGAAAGCCCCCCTGGCCACCACCAAGACCTGGGGCTCCATGCGTAGCAACGAATCTAGGACTCCCAAGCTGTGAACCTTGGGGTTACACTCAGGGGGAGTGTAACTTCATCCAGCACAGGCTGTAACCCTATGCCCTTTTTGGCCTTTCGACTGACCAGGAGTGCCTCTGTCTTGTCTGGATTCAATTTCAATTTGTTTATCCTCATCCAAATCATCAGAGTCACCAAGCACCAGTTCAGGACCTGAACAGCTTCCTTAGCAGCAATTGGAAAGAAGTGATAGAGTTGGATGTCATCTGCATATAGATGGCATTGAACTCCAAAACTCTGGATATTAGTTGTGTTTGGCAGAGGTTTGTGTTCATTTTAAACTCTCAGTTCTATTATTAGTTAAACATTGGGAGTTTCAAGACTGGAGGGCTGGATATTTCTCAGACTTCTCAGAGAAAGATATTAGGTTGAAAGATGTGTTATGAACAAATGGATACTTGAACCCAGGAATAATCCAGGATCAAAAAATACCATAGTGCTATGGGTAAGTTCTAATCTATTAGTGTTGTATGGAATAAAGTACAGCATACTAAAAGAGTTCTGGAAGGTTCTAAAACTGTCATTTGACCTCTAAGAAATGTAATACAGTTAGAAAACCTTTATAACACTGCTGAAACTGCTTGCCTTGGAGGCCTGCGGCTTGCCTTGGAGGCCTGTTTGGCAGCAATGCTAATCTCACTTTGATGCCAAGTTAAAAGTTGCTTGTTTACCCAAGCATTTGAAGCTTAGTGATTACAGCTCTGTTGATCTATTGGACTTCAGTTATGTTGAATTTCTTTATATAATGTGGAAAGGAAAATTAGCAGTGGGTATGGGTGATTAGCAATCCTGGGAAACCAGATTAAGCTGCAGGGCCCCAAGGAGGAATGTGGAAGGAGAGAGAAACTGGGACATTTTAAAAGCAGGTGGAAAAGTGGGACAGCAAATGCCTGATAAATCAGTGGCAAAAATAGCTGCAGACATATATAAATTGGTTCACTAAATTATGGCCAACTGTTCTTTTTTATATTATCCACTTTTTCTGCAGGGACGTGAGGGGGAGGCCTGTACTTTCTAACCACTTCACCTAGAGGATATTTTACTAGGTAATTACTTTGGAAATGCAGACACAGCATTATAAAATGAAGCTGCCCATATTTTCCTCTTCATCTTTATAGACAACAACAAAATATCTTCAAGCTAACCAAAGGCCCTTAAGCTTGAGCTCAGCTATGCAACCAGCTCCACTGAAGATGCTGGCCATCCATGCGAGAAATAAGCAGGCGGAATTGTTAGCGATAATTAGTTTGTACTCCACACTCCCGTAACAATTCTTGGCACTGTTATACATTTAATAAGAACAACATGGGCTGTTACACTAGGAACACAGCGCCAGTGTGCGCATATTGGTCCATGCAGCAAACATTATGTTTTTTCATTTGCATGTGAAGCACTCTTCAACTAGCAGCATTGCACTCAGGCATGCCTGAGGGGAAAACAACATAAAAAAATAATATCTAGAAGGCAACAAATGGCATGGGGTGAGAGACAAAATCTGCCTAGTTCTGAGCTTGACAGTATGTAGACTTTCTGTGTAATAGGAAATTGAGGGCTGCTTTATGTCAGTGACAATCTACAAGAAGTTCAGAGGTGAATTCACCCCATCTGGGGCTAAAAGAGCAGATCACTTCTGTTTTTGAAAGAAATTGCCTCGCCTATAAGCCTAAATATATGCCAGGCTAGGAACAGAGTGACACAGCTAGTAGTATCTCCAGCAAGATATGATTGGATGCTTTTACTGCAGTGGAAAATAGATAGGAAAAGGTACAGAGCAGAGCTTTTCAAACATTTCATGTTGGTGGCATACCTCTTAGACATACATCATTTTGTGATACATTAATTCAGTTTCACTAGCAAACTGGCTAAACCAACCCCTTGAAATAGATACAGATGCATACATAAATTGTACTAACAAACTGTATAGGGAGATAACGTATTTCATGAAAACCTTTCATTTATATTTCTTAAAAACATGATTTACTGTTTCTTTCAGAGGTTTCTTGTTTCTCATGACATTTGTGAGACATACCTACATACTGCAGCTGACCCAATAAAGTGTTGCAACACACAGTTTGGAAAGCTCTGGTGTAGATGTTCTGGGTAAAGCTTTAGGGGCTGCAGAGGGCCCCTTAGCTCTTCTAAGGTAACTAGTTTTGAAAAGCAGTTCTCAAATGTTATTAAAATGGTTGTCTTTCAACGGTGGCTGTTTTTATTTTAAGAAAATTGAAAGCTGTAAGATGCTCGGCTGTAGAAGAAAGCACACACTCTTCCACCCACCTTGTTCCACCTCTTGTAAACCAGTTTTAAAAATGGAAGAGGCCAGTTACTGTAATGGTATTTGACCTTCTACTCAACCTGACTTCCCTTTACAAGAGAATTCCACAACTTAAGTGTCTCTGAAAAATCTTGTCACAAGGACTCACAGGTCTAGACTCTCAAGGAGCTGGACATAAAATAGAGCCTCTAGTGAACTCTGCCTGAACCTCTGCCTCCTCCACTGCAAAATAATGAAAGTTCTTGTTGAATGAATTGCTCTTCATTTCTTCTGACATATCCAGTCTGCATTGTTTTCTGTAGACAATATGTTAAACAGTTGCTGTAAGAGTCTAGAGTTGCTGTTGTTGTTCTTCCCTTTGATTTAACAATGCTTGATCTCAGAGTAAACAGGGTTTTTTTTTTACTTATTGGAAAATCTTTGGAACAAAAGAGGATCTTACAACATCTTGTAAGACTTATTCTTTATCTTAAGACTTATTCTTAAGATAAACTGCTGTTAGACAATATCAGGTGAATGAAAGTATTGGGAGATACACTGGAAGATTCCTTATTTAGGAAACTCATTCTTTAGGGTGGTTTGGTTGCCCTCCTCTCTGTGAGGTAAAGGCAGGGCCATATCCAGAAAATTTTTTTGGGGAGGGTTGAAAATTTCAAGGAGGGTTGAAAATTTTGGGGAGGGGGGTTGAAAATTTGGGGGGGTAGGGTCACGCTGAAGCAAAGAGCACAGCAGGGGGCAGAGCAGCCTTCAATAGCCTGCAGCTCCGCCCCTGTCAACCACCTCCACCAAGTCTGGCCTCCTTAATGAGAGCATACAACCCCCCCCCCCCCAACTTGGTTGCTTCGCTACATCGGCTATTGTTGCAAGTAATGACAGTGTGAAGAAATTGTCAATATTTGCTTGAGATAGTGCTTGCAGTTCTGGAGGAACTCTTAATTTTTTGCGTCTCATAGACTTAGCATGGGGATTTGGTTAACCAGTTAAAATTCATGAGTAAACCAGGTTATTTTTTTTAACCTGAAAAATTTCAGGGGGGGTTGAACTCCTCCCCCCCCCCCCCCCCCCCGGCTACAGGCCTGGGTAAAGGCTTCTTAATTATTACTAGCTGTACCCGCCATGTGTTGCTGTGGCCAACTTTCCCTCCCTCTTTCTCTCCTTTCTTTCTCTCTTTCCTTCCCTTATTTTCTTTCCTTCTCTCCTTCCTTCTCTTCCTCTTCCCTTCCTCCCCCCCCCCTTTTTTTCCCTTTCTTTCTTTACTTTCTTCCTTGTCTACCTATTCTTGGACTGCAACTCCCAGCAGTCCTCCTGACCGATCTGTCCATCTATCTCTATCTAATCTATCTATGTAGATGATTTCTGGGAGTTGCAGTCCAGGAATAGGAAATTTATTTATTTATTTATTTATTTATTTACTGTATTTATACCCCACTCTTCTCAACCCCAAAGGGGACTCAGAGCGGCTTACAGATTATGGCAACATTCAATGCCGCATCATACAACAAATAATAAATATAACATATCAAATTATAAAACAATTAAAACATATAAATGCAATGAGTGCAACAACAAATAATAAATATAACATATCAAATTATAAAACAATTAAAACATATAAATGCAATAAAACATATTAAAACATCGTTTTAACAGAGTTCCATCAGGGGAAGGATGAGATGCAGTGTTCACTCAAGAGAGGGCTCAGGGGAATCAAGGGTCATGGCTGGAAGAAACAAATGTTGGTATCTCTGTGCTGACCCAAGGATGCTGAAATGGAGGCCAGTCAAGATAGAATCTGGCAGCACCAAGCAGTCCCCAGAAGCTGAGTGAGTCCCTAGAAGCTGAGGTAGCAAAGGAAACAAACACTGCCCCTTCCTCAAAGCCCCTGGTGATGGTACCTTCACTTCTTGCTTCGGCCTTGCAGGTATGGTTCTTTTTATGCCCCAGCCTCTGAGGCAAGCAAGTGTTGTTGCTGGCCTTGAGCTGCAGAGTCAGGGCCTCAGTTCTGTCAGGAGTGAGTCCACAGGAGCTGAGCCAGAGGCAACAGGAGAAACAAGCACTACCCCTTCCCTCAAAGCCCCTGGTGATAGTACCTTCACTTCTTGCTTCAGCCTGAGGCCCTGCAGGCGTGGTTCTTTTTTATGCCCCAGCCTCTGAGGCAAGCAAGTGATGGTACCTTCACTTCTTGCAAATTGGAAATATGCAGGGATTGGGATGCTCTCAAAGAAATCCAAGGAGAAGAAAGCTTGCAACTTGGAAGCAGTGCATTTGGCTAATCTTCCTCTCCTAAAGGGCCTGGTCTAGGGGATGCTGGGAGCTGTAGTCTGGAAGAGAGTGTGGATATGCTATTGTGTGTTTTTGCACATGCGCTGTAGCATCTTTTTTGCTTTTGTGGCTTTTTAAGTCCCTTCGACTGAGATTTCAGTATTTTCATGAGTGATGGTCACTCGTTAGCCTGATAGGTGTATTGTGTCCAAATTTGGTGTCAATTCGTTCAGTGGTTTTTGAGTTATGTTAATCCCACAAACTAACAGTATATTTTTATTTATATCAATTGAAGTTGATCTTTGATGTTAAACTGGTTGGGGCAGATTTTTAAATAAGGTATGGTATACCTTTTGCTAACTGTTTTTTAAAATATAAATGTTTAAACTGGATTGTTTGTTTAATGCAGGGGAGGGCAAAATGTAACCTACAGACTACATGTGTCCTTAGTGCAATGTCTCATTCTCTGCAATACTAGGAATTTAAGGACTAAAGGAAAATTTCAATTGGAGGACAGCATTCCTATTGTGTAACAATGCCTTCATTTTGACCCATAGCTATACCTCTGGCTAGATCTCTAGTCCCTCCCCGCCTCCCAATCTTCACTGTTTATGACTTATTTGATAGATCTGCAGTTCCTCATTTCTCAGTGCATGCTAGACCTCAGCAATCAGAAAACAGAGGGGCCTGCAAAATCCTACAAGCAAAGTGTTTTGACATTGCAATTGCTTCTATTCCTTGCCGGCTGCTATTATATAAATGCTTAGAAATGAAGTTGCCAGTCTACTTATTGACCCATTTTACCCAGGATGAGATACCAGAAGAAAAGATGTGCAAAGGTTAATTGCTATTATTGTTGAAATGCTCTTCTTACACTGCCATCTTGGACAATGTTTGGCACATCAGTGAAAACACAAGCAGATGTGGAATGGTGGTGGCTTTGCAAAAGTGTTGTGCATTGAGGTCAGAAGCACTTTGGCATTTTCAAGCAGATAAAGGAAACTTGCTAAAAGGAACTTGCCAAGAGCAATCTAGAGATGGGAGGTACTGAAAGAGTAGCTGTGTCTCCAAGATCCAAGGTGCACAGATAGATTTAACCATTTTAACTCACTTTATAGTGAGTATTTTTGGCTTTGTTGCATGCTGCACATTTCCTTCCTTCTGCTGCATGTTTAGTTTCAATGAAAGCCAGTTCTTTTGATTTCTCTTTCAATGTAGACTCGGCAATCTTATCTCTTCCTTCCCACTGGTTGGTCATTTGTTGTTCTTCGTACAAGAGCAAAAAATGAGACATCCTTAGGAGCAGGCACAATTGGCACACTACTTTCAATTATGTAAATGTACTCCTGACCACTGCTGAAACCTGAACATCCAGGTTCAGGGCCGAATCCAAGAGTATAGCCAAGTTCCAAACCTGCATCATCAGGGTGGTATAACTCTATCCAGCATAGGCTTAATCAATATTCTTTGATCTGGGTTCTTGTCAATTTTCTGGGCTGTATAGCCATGTTCCAAAAGCATTCTGTCCTGACGCTTCACCTGCATCTATGGTAGGCATCCTCAGAAGTTGTGAGGTCTGTTGGAAACTAGGAAAATGGGGTTTATATATCTGTAGAATGTCCAAGGTGAGAGAAATAACTTTTGTCTGTTTGAGGTAGGTTTGAATGTTGCAATTGGCCACCTTGACTAGCATTTAATGGCCTAGCAGTTTCAAGGTCTGGCTTCTTACTGCCTGGTGGATTCTTTGTTGGGAGGCGATTAGTTGTCCCTGATTGTTTCTTGTCTAGAATTCCTCTGTTTTTGAGTGTTGATCTTTATTTCCTATTATGATTTTAGAGGGTTTTTTTAATACTGGTAGCCAGATTTTGTTCATTTTCATGGTTTCTTCCTTTGTGTCGAACTTGTGGATTTCAATGGCTTCGCTATGTAATCTAACATGGTAGTTGTTAGAGTGGTTCATCATTTTTGTGTTCTCAAATAATATGCTGTGTCCAGGTTGGTTCCTCAAATGCTCTGCTATGACTGACTGCAGACTACTTCAACCAGAGAAGTCAGCCATAGCAGGGCACTTTATGAACCCATCTGGACAAGAGGCATATAGAGGGAGTGATGATTATTCTCTTGATAAATACGTAATGTGCCAAAATCCTATTGGCATTTTATGCATTTGTACTTTTTCCAGAGTTGAACAGCAAAGGCAAAGAAAGGTGGACAAAAGTTAAAATCCTGAAGAGCTGTATCTCCAACATATGGCTTTAATATATCTCCCAGGGAAGGCTCCTCCCCATCCTTTCTGTAACAGCCGTTTTTATTTTGGTAGAGAGCAGCAGACCAGCTATTTTTCTTAAGTTGAACACATTACAACAGACATCGTCAGGGACTTCCTGGGGATGATGTCAGTGCTATGCAGCCAGATAAAGGAAAATAGCTGAATAAATCTCGGCTGTCTCTCCCTTCCTCTATTGACAGTGAAATAACAGTATAACAGATCCTTTTCTCAGGCTGGCCCCACAATCTCGACCCTTGGAATACTGCCATCCATCTTATCCTTGCTACCACTTCTTCCCTTTCTAAATTGGAAACTTGGGCTTCACAATGACCCCTTTATATGTGGACTTCTGGCTGTGTTGTTTGCTGTGGTTAGCATGACTAGCTCTCCACCAAATTTAATATGAACATTCGGAAACAGTAGGAAAACAAACAAGTGGATTCCCCCAGGAAGTAAGAAGGCAGACCTTAAAACTGCTAGGCCATTAAATGCTAATCAATCTGGCAAATTTCAATGTTCACACCTACCCCCAACACTCAAGAGTCCTTTCTCCCACCCTGGACATTCCATAGATATATAAATCCCATTTTCCTGGTTCTCAACAGACTTCACAACCTCTGTGGATGCCTGCCATAGATGAAAGCAAAATATCAGGAAAGAATGCTTCCAGAACATGGCCATACAGCCTGGAAAACTCACAACAACCCAAACAAGTGGAAGTTAATTAATAACCTATGAATGCTAAATCAACTGCAGTCCCTTAAACCCACAGTAGGTTCTCCTATCCCCCAATTGTCCTGCTTATATACTATCTGTTCCTTATCTCTTTTGAATCCAAACCCTGTTTCTAGGTCCTCTTTCCCCTTCTCTATCAAATCCAAGGAACAGATAGTATATAAGCAGGACAATTGGGGGGTTTAAGAGACCGTAATTCAGCAGCAACATGGATGAATACATTAGGATTCAAACTCAGATTTCAAGAAGTCTGGAAACAAAGTGTGGTCTGGTTTCTTACACATTGCTTTAATCTTTAGTTCCTTTGATCTCAAATATCAAGAAATTGGTGGATTTTGTGAGTTCTGAAAAAAATAAACATGAAGATCTCTCTTATCTGTACCTCTGATGGTGCCCATTCCCCCCTCCTTCAAACCCTAGATTTGGAAAGTGTGAGGCCCATACTGTAGTGGAGTACCATAACTCAGTGGCAGACTAGCAGTATGCTCAGAATATCCAGCCATTTGATACTGAGAGTTGCTGCTAGTCAGGCCTGATGATATTAGGTTAACAGGACCAATATAACCTGATGGTGTAAGGGAGCATCTTGTGCTTTGGTGTCTGCTGACAATTCTTCCCCTCAAGTTGAGGGAATTATTAATGCAAGCACCTCATCTCCCGGAGACTTGAATTTTAGATATGGGATATACAAAACTCAGTTACACATGTTGGGTGGAAGATTCAAAAAGCAACAGACAAAAAAAAGTTACTTTTCAAGACTCTGGGAGTGAACAGTATATTTGGATATGCCAACTAAAATTGCGTAATTTTTTGAGATACCTCAAGAAGTTTTTTTGGTTGTGTTTCAAAAGGTTTGCAATTTCACAAATAAATGTCTACCTGTAAATACTTTCTCTGTGGCTTCCCTCCATCCATTTTCCCCACCCAGTCATAAGCATGACATTGACAGGAAGAGATTTGTAACAGTTTATACAGGATTCTAGGCCTTGCATGCCATATTCCCATGCAAAATTTAAGAAGGCACCCTCCCAGCTATAAAATTACAGACTGGACTTCCCTTGCAACAACACATATACACACAAAACCAAGAAATAAATAAAATGAATGTCTCATTACTCTTAAAAAATGGTTGTTGTTTTTTTTTGTATGGTAAAATGGGCCATTTTCACTTCTGCAAGAAAGAAGTTGAAGATGTTGCTTCCCTTGTTAGAGAACTCATTTCATTCTAGAAATAATTTCAGTACTTCTCCTAAGGTCCAGGTAGACACCGAGCTGTCAAACTACAACCATTCAAAGTCAAAAATGAGGTGAATAGGAACAGGCTACTACAAGACTACAATACTGGGTCTTGCTCTTCAACATTTTTTATTACTGACTTTAAGAGAAAATGTAACTAGAGTGCCTGCCCCTTTAAATAGTCACTAACTATTTAAAGCAATCACCAACTTCTGCTACCATCAGTTTCATCAATTGCTTGCAACTTGTCATTCTTTCCAGCCTAGTTCCTTCATGAAAGGATGCTGCTAAGAATTTTGGGCAGACATAATAATGTTGTTCTGATAAACAAAGCTTTTTAGATGTATTGTTGAAGGCTTTCATGGCCGGAATCACTGGGTTGTTGTAGGTTTTTTCGGGCTATATGGCCATGGTTTTTTTGGACTACCTCTGAGGATGCTTGCCATAGATGCAGGCGAAACATCAAGAGAGAATGCCTCTAGACCATGGCCATATAGCCCGAAAAAACCTACAACAACCCAAAGCTTTTTAGAACTGAGAATAAGCCTTAATGCCATATAATTATAGAATCATGGAGCTGGAAGAGACCATAAGGACCATCTAGTCTAAACCCCTGTCATGCAGAAACACATAACCAAAGCACTCCCAACAGGATGACCATCCAGCTTCTCTTTTAAGACCTTCAAAGAAGCAGATTCCAGGCATCATATTAAACTGTCATGCAGTTTCTACAATAAGTTTCACCTAATGTTTTGGTAGAATCTCTTTTCCTGTAATTTGAATTTGTTGCTTTGTGTCCTAGTCTTTGAAAAAAAAAGTAGAAAAAAAGCTTGCTCCATCTTCAATATGGCATCTTTTCAAGTCAGGAGACTCCTTTCATTCTGAAAAAAAACCAGTGGTTCTCGACCTGTGGTCTGTGGACCACCAGTGGTCCACAAAAATGAAAACATAGTCCACGGCTTTACCATTACTACATTGTTGGCTCAAAACCATGAGGCAATTGGAGCAACTGGTCTCACGAAACCCTCTTATAGTGCTGAGGCAACAGGGATGCCAGGAGGGGAGAGGCTGACTACCCACAAAATGTTACTACTACCACCTCAGCTCTAGATTATTAAATATGGTTTTCTGTGGGCAAGCAGAAAGCAACTACTGGATGGCATATGTTCTGTATCAGAAACTAGAGCTTATGTGGTCTATCCAATGCAATTTTCTGAGTCAGCACCCCAAATAAGCAAACCGAATCTAAAATTGACCAAAAACTGATTTGTAACCTTTTTGGTACTAATGTTGGAGAGTGGCCTCTGGTCAAGTGGTCCCTGGTCCACTGACTACTGAAATAAACCATGGTCTCCAATCCTCAAAACCATGTTTCCTTGAAGTAATGTGTGTAATTGTCCAATATCTATGGAATTTGAATTCAAGACCTTCTAATTTTCAAAGAATTCTTTTCTGAACAAGACCTTTGGTCATTTAAAAGTTTCTAAGTCACTGATGCATGCAGGTCTTGTTCATAAGGCTCCCTAAGGAAGATATTCCCATTATCTTGAAGAAATTATATGACAGCAGTTGTACTTGCTAGGGCAAAATAAAAAGGCAGTCCATATGATTCACAGCAAAATCAGTTCCCTGGCTGAGAATCTTACCTTCAGGATGTAGTGCCAGAAAAAATAGGCACATTATGGACTTTGTGTGCTTTCTTCTAAAATGCTGTCCTTGCGAGAACCACATTATTGAGCCCAAGGGAATCAGTGCACCCGTTGCCGCATGGTTATGCCTACAGCACTATAAAAAAGAATTAGAATACATCACCTGTGAAATAAAGACACTTAACCTTGACCTGGTCTATGTAATCCAACTCAAATCCCACTGGAATCTTTATTTTTGAACATATGTATCCATATTTCACTTGGGAAAATAAAACAAGCCAGAAAAAGAATCATGTCTATCCCCACTGACAGTACCTAAGAGACAAAGACACAACAACATGAGTGACAATTTCCTTTTTATTTATCTACTCATTGCAGTCTCCTCTGGGAGTCTCCTCTAGGAGGAAGAAGTATAAATAAAGTAAATAAATAATAATAGAATATATAATAGAATAAATAAAATATACATATTTTATTGCTGTTTTAAGTATAATTGGATCAATTTTATTGTTAATAATTTTTACTTTTCTGTATTCTGTTGTATCTCTATATTGTTGCATTATTGAGTGCTTTCTATGAGCTGCCCCAAGTCCCTTTGGGGAGATGGTGGTGGGTTACAAATAAAGTTATTATTATTTGAAACACAACAAGGTGAGTCCACAGCAGACACTCTGCTGGCTGTTGAAGTGGATCACACGTCGGACACTTCCCAAGTATCTAGGACTGTGTGATGTATCAGCAAATAATGTGTGCAGGTCCCAGTAAGGTGGCCTTCTACAATTGGGAGATGGTAATTTTGTCAGCGCTGATTGTGTTTAAGTGCAGACTAAGGTCTTTAGGCACTGCACCCAGTGTGCTGATCACCACTCGGATCACCTTCACTGGCTTATTATTATTATTGACTGGCTTATCATTATTATTGATTGGCTTATTATTATTATTATTATTATTATTATTATTTAATTGCTCCACTCCCCATTTTATCCTGTAAAGTACACTGGGCTGAGAGGTAGTGATCAACCCATGATCACTGTGAGTTTCACTGCAGAGGGGAATCTTTTGAGTCCTCATACAGCTCTCTGAGCTTCACACAGTACAAATTCCACATTCATCACTATTAGCTAAGAGACTGAGGCTGATGGGACTTACAATCCAACAATACCCAGAGGATAATGGAATCAATTCCCTCATTTTAGATGTTTAAAACAAGTACTATATTTATAAATGTGCATTTATCTCACTGTACATATTTGTAAATGTATTTTGATATATGTGGGTTAAAATCTGAGAAGTGCTGCAGAACATTCAGTAAATACAAAATCCACTGAATCCATTCTACATGTTATTTAATTTTGGAGGTGTTTATCTGGTCAGATTGCATTGTACTGGGATTTGGAAAGACTTAATTCATTGAGCATCTGTTGATTTCAATCAGCCCAGCTTGCTCATCTTGCAGGCAGGACCATTTTAGAAAAATATCAAGGTTTTTCTAAAGGATATTTGAGAGGAAGAAACAGAATGGCAAAGATCAAGGAGACAAACTATAACTTTACACTGACACATGTGTATAACAGGTATGCATTAGTAATTTCCAACACTGTATGACCGAATGTGCAAACAAATATGAAATGCACAGTTTCAATGTTCAATAACACATCTGCTCCTACCATCTTCAACAGAAAGCAAGTGCTATGCCATATTCAAGAAAGTACAACCATATCTGCAATTTCCTAACAGGGTGCCATTAGTGATTTTAAAGACTACACAGCTGTAGGCAGTAATGTAATACATATTGTATATCCTCAAGTATAAGCCGAGTTTTTCAACTCTTTTTTTAGGCTGAAAAAGCCTCCCTTGGCTTATACTTCAGTCAAAGTTATTTATTATTTTACTCATTGTATTGACTAGAATCTAGCTGAGCACTTAAAATACATGTAATAAATTATGCCATTAACATTAGTGCCTTTTTTTCATGTCAAGAGCGACTTGAGAAACTGCAAGTCACTTCTGGTGTGAGAGAATTGGCTGTCTGCAAGGACGTTGCCCAGGGGACACCCGGATGATTTTATGTTTTTATCATCCTTGTGGGAGGCTTCTCTCATGTCCCTGCATGAGGAGCTGGAGTTGATAGAGGAAGCTCATCCACCTCTCCCCGGATTTGAACCTGTCAGTCTTCAGTCCTGCCGGCACAGGGGTTTAACCCACTGCGCCACCAGGGGCTCCATTGATAGGTTTTACCTGTTAATAGCTAGAAACAAGAGAATCATGGGTTGGGGGAGAAGACCAGCAGTAGATTGTACACCAGTAGTTCTCAACCTGTGGGTCCCCAGGTGTTTTGACCTACAACTCCCAGCCAGTTTACCAGCCGTTAGGGTGACTGGGAGTTGAGAGTCAAAACATCTAGGGACCCACAGGTTGAGAACCACTTTTGTACATGGTATCATGTGACAGAGATCTTTAGTGATGGACCTTTGGTGATGATGCCAGTGCTTGCCTTGTACATCTCTCAAAATCCCCTCAACCAGAATGGTCATGGAATTGTAATCTAGGTAAAATGTAATCTTTCAGAGTTTTGAACATGTATCCCGTATGTGAGATTCAATCTACAAGGGCTACTCTGTCGTTTCCAAATTCTAATGATGGAAATAATGTGAAAACTAAAAATACTTGCTGGAATGTACAATTCTGGACCTCATATTGCCCAATCCATTGGCAACTATAATTGCTTCACTGAGAGGTGTTGTGAACTGAACAGACACTTGCTGAGCGGCTGTTACCTCACTGCAATCTTGACTCATGGAAATTTACTGCCCAGTCTTGCAGAGACTGATATCGCCTCACTTCATACTCTAGAAGAGGGAATTTAACACTCCTTTCCAGCAATTGCCTAAGAAACAGTTCTCCCCCTGCAGCTACCTAGCCTGCAATGAGCAGACTACATCTGCAGTCAAGTCCATTGAAGATTAAAAGAGCACAGAAGTGTAAATAATTTTGTGCTAAAATGCTCAAGCAGCGGGATTCTGCTCTTGGCTTCAAAAGTAACACGTGTCTGAAGATGTTGTTGAGCACAAAGGTTTAGTTTGGCCCTTATCAAATTAGAAAAGCAGAGCAAATGGTTCTGTGCAAGGGGTTTGCTCAGGAGGTTAGATCAGTCAGTGATCTCAATCAGTTGTTTGTTGATCTGTTTTTTTTTCTAGCAAGTATCTTAGGTTGGCCTACAATCCAAGTAACCAAAGTTGACCTTGCTTAGCTTCCGAAATCAGACAGGTGTTGTAGACTATGTTTCAAAGGAAGGCAATGGCAAACCATCTCTAAGTATTCTTTCTCTGAGCAAACCTTATGAAATTAATCGGGTCAATTGGCAACATGAAGGAACACATATACATATATCTTAGATTGGATTGGTTGTTTATTGGTTGGTTTTTGTGGCACAGAGTTGATCTTGCTTGCATTCAAACTACTTTGGAATCATATGGTTCTTCTGATATTGTTGAAGTGCAACCCAAATCAGTCCTAAACAGTATAGCCAATGGAACCAACACCCAACAATATCCACATTATGGTTCAGCCATATTATTCTCGCTCATATAGTAAGCAGAACTTGGAAATCTTACTTTTTTAGACAAACACGCCCCCCCCCCCCCCCCCACCACCATATTGCAAGTCAGCATGGGTTTTTCTTTGAGAGTTGCAATACAAAAAGCAACCTTTCTACATTCTAGACCTTATATCTGTAACATGAGAAGATCATGCTTTGGGCAGGTGCTAGCATAATAACAGCCAAGATCTAGACAGTTTTGCAAAGCTGTGGGTATTAATATGGAATAGCTGGATGTTAGTCAGGACTCAAAGGTTAGGTTGGTCTCATCTTCCAGAGAGTGTGCAACATTGGGGAAAAGAGTCATTATCTTTAAAATAGCAGCACTAGCAAACATTGCCACCAGCAGACTGGACTGGCTTGTGGGAATGGTGAAGAGGAAAAAGGAAATGCAATCTTATCATTGCTGGAAGGAAGTTTTTTCTTTTGCCTCAGTCCTATCATCATTCTGTTTAATAGTTTTTGGAGTCTGAGAATAAGTCTTTATGATGGACTCTGGAGTAGCAGGTGAAGTTGATCACTTAGGGTGGATCTAGAGTCAATTAGGGCAGATCTAGACAGCTGTCCAGACAACGTTCTGGACAATTCTGAATTAATTCACCACAAACCAAGAAAACCCTTAGATATTGTGTTTATTAGATAGTGAGTTTATTCTGCGCCTTCTTGGAAGGCGTGGGATAAACCCACTACTTTCGGTCTCTGGACTGTAGTCCAGACACCATTCCCACAGTTTTCTGGGCTAAATTAGCCCGGAAAACTGTGAGAATACCTGCCCCCTCCACCAAAGTCCTAAAAACACCCCTTTAAAAAAAGTACTTACTGGTCTCCATAGGAGAGCTGTGGCAGCTCTCCTCGTGCATAGAAATGACATGCCAGGAGAAAGAGGTGGTGGAGGAAAATCACTCCTGCCCCCCCTTTCTCCTGGCATGTAATTTCTACACACCAGGAGAGCTGCCGCAGCTCTCCTATGGAGGCCAGTAAGTACTTTTTAAAAAAAAGGGGGGGGGGTTAGGACTTTGGTGGAGGGGGCAGGTATTCCCACAGTTTTCCAGGCTAATTTAGCTGCCGCAGCTCTCCTATACAGTCCTGTAAGTACTTTTATTTTTAAAAGAGCTGTTTTTAGGACTTTTGGGAGGAGGTAGAGTCTCAATGTGTCCTCTCAGGCTAGTCCCGGAAGGATATCTGGACACCCACCCAAGAAAGCTCATGCTTTCTTGGGGGGTGTGGACAGGCCCACAGAAACATTGAAATAATAGGTTCCTTTTGTCTGGTTAGAAAGGGGATTGGTGCAGGGGGAGGAATAAAAAGTCATATTCCTCCTTTGTTTGCCTAGGTATTGGGTAAACAACTGTAGTTTTGTCATCTGAAAGAGAGGCCTTCTCTAGCCTGGAAAAGCTTAGCTCTGATGGTTTAGGCTTTAAATGTCTTTCAAACTGATAGTGGGTTAAACAGGCTAACTTTGTGACTGTTTTAATCTCTCGGCATCAGAGGAAGTCAATGACAAATTTTACCAAACAAATCAAGAAAACTTTAATAGATTTGCCTTAGGGTCGCTGTAAATTGGAAATGACTTAAAGACACACAACAATGAGAGATTATTTATTGTTTTCCATTTGTATCACCTCTCTCCTTCAGTAAGCCCAAAGCTCTTTTCCATGTTTACATGGTGCTCCTCTCCTCTTTATCCTGAAAACAATTCTGTGAGGAGAGTCAATATGACTTACCTCAAGAAAACTACCTAGTGAGCTTCATGGTTGAACAGAGATTTGAAATCCCCCTCCCTGAAGTCTCATTCCTGCATTCTAGCTCCTAAACGCACCATGAAAGTGAATGTAACCTTCTTCTGAGTAAACATCTGTAATATCACTGCAGCAATGGAAACAAACCAATCAGTCCTCCACATGCAGTTGGATTACAATTTCCATTAGCCTGAGCAAGCAAAGCCAATGGTTTGAATACTCAGAGCTGCAACCCACATATGAAAGCTGCGTAATTCCCACCCCTCTTATACAGTACGAAGAATGATATACCCTGCCACACGCATTTACACAAAGCAAAGCTTCCACTAGTTTGAAGATGTTAGACAAAACAGAAGAAAGGGCATGTGGTATGAAAAGTCCAAGGCCCTTACTGCCTGTCAACATTAATTGATGGGGAAGGAAATGATCCCTTACTAAATGCTGGAAATTGACTTAATGGACTGAAGTTGTGTTTGAGTCCTGTGTTAGGCCCAGTGATGAAATTACAAGAGAGCACTCTGCATCTGTTTTCAATACAACTGACAACCGAACAAAAGGCACCCCAGCCAAACTACATGTCTAATGGCTCGAATCTGATCTTCTCTTCTTCTCTCACCACAGCAGACAGGCCTGAAATCTCAGAAAAGAAAGAAATGTTTCATTACCAAGATGTTAGCTGGTGGTTGTACATGCCACTAACGGAATGGCAATGCGTTTTTTTAATTCTTCAGTTTAAAGGGGAACTCTAAACCATTTAACTAAATGCCAGAAACAGCTGTTAGCAAGGGCATTTCTGCACTTCTTGGGAATGATCGTTTACAGAAAAGAAGAAAAAAATGGAAGGCTGCTTGTAAGCACACTATAAACTGGGGGATAGTAAGGCTCTGGAGTTGTTACTATTAGTAATAGTGTTAAATGTCTGGAGTCTGAAGAGATGTGGCAGATCTCAGATTTTAAAGCTATGTAGTTAAGGAATGGTATGCCAGGCAGCCTGCTCACTGATATAAACTCAGTTAAATGTGAGAGTTTAGAGGCAGGACATTCTGTGTGGATGCTGAGGAAGAGTTGATGGGACCTCTTAAGGTAGAAGTCTGTTCTGCACATCATTAGAAGCAAGAGCTCTAAGAGAAAAAAGATGGCACATGTTCTGGACTGCAGTTAATACCACAAAGACCAGTATTACAATCCAAAATGACATTAACAGACTAGAGAGCTGGTTCAAAACAAACATAATTAAGAGTAGAGTAGGTTAAGAGGGGTCATGATAGCCATGTTTAAGTATTTGAAAGAATGTCATATTGCAGAAGGCACATGCTTGTTTCTACAGTATTACTCCAGAGACAGTCGGTGCAACAGATTCAAACTGCATGAAAAGAGAACCCAATAACATTAGGAGAAACCTTCTGATGGTAAGAGCTATTCAACAGTAGAATATGCTGCTCTGAGGGGTGGTGGAGTCTCCTTCTCTGGAGGGTTTTAAACGGCCATTTTAAATGGCCATTTTTGGGAGTGCTTTGATTGTGTGTTCCTATATGGCAGGAGGTTGGAGCGAATTTACCTTATGATCTCTTCCAACCACATGATTCCATGAACACTATTTTGCTTTATTTTGGTCCTTTTCATACCATGCAGTTGTGTTTTATAATGCTACTTTAACTGACACAAAAGCATTCTTGATATTGTACAGTAGTTTGGGAAGATACTCAAGCTCTCTGGATGAGAATTCTTAATATCCTTCCTTAAACTTCAAACCCCAAGTTTCGGTATGGTGGAACAATGGTGGTATTGTAACCACACAGCTGATGGAAATAATTATGTTATTATACAGCTGTCAGTTTATTGACTAGGCCAGTTATAAGGTATATGTGATTTCCTGATTACAACAGCTTCACTGGCAGGCATGTAGCCGGGGGGGGGGGGGGGGCTTGAGGGGCTTCAGCCCCCCCCCCCCCCCCGAAATTCTCATGGTGGTTCGCGAAAAGGCCTTACTGGTGCATTATTTAAATTGTTATGTTTATTCATATCATGATCTGATCACCATACTCAATATATCCCATATGCATGGGGGTTTGGGGTAATGAAACAAAAGGTTTGCTAGGGTAGACCCTCTTTCACTCAGACTCACCCCCCCCCCGAAACTCAGCCCCCCCCCCCGAAACCCCCCCTGAAAAAATTTCACACACACCCCACCCCACCCCCAAACGAAATCCTGGCTACGGGCCTGTTCACTGGGTATGCTGCTTACAAAGTTTTATAAACACAGGTTCTGGTGATCCAAAGAAGAGAGCCTTACTCTGTGTGTAAACTGTAACACTGATTTTTCAATATTAAAATTCATGTTGAAAGCTTTGATTAACAGAGATAGCTCTCCTCTTCATAAAGGGTGCTTCCAGACAAGACTAAAATCTGCAGGTTTAAAAAATTTACTTAAAGGCAGATTTCAGGCCCATTGCCCCACAAAACCTGGGTTTTCCCGGGATGGTGGTTACATGCCATCCCAATTAAAATAAGGATTGCATGCAGCTACCCCAAAGCCCCCCCCCCCCCATTTTTCCCTAAAAATTAAGTAAGACATACCTGGCTGGCATAACCTTCCTCCTTGTGCCTTCCTGAAGAGACAGGAGGGCATGGAAGGACTTGGGGGGAGGAAGGGTTTTCCTTCTCACCCTTTACATCTCCTTAGGCATCATTTCCTTGCGTCCTTCTGGTGTATGGAGGAAAGTTATGGTGGCCAGGTATGCATTACTTAACTTTTAGGGCAAAATTAGGGACTTGGAGGGAAGGGCGGGCACTATCCCACAACTTTAGGCTCCAGGAGTCCAAAAGGTTCAGGATGGCAATAGTGACTTATCCCCAAGTAGTCCCAGAAGCCCAATACCCCATTAGACCTGGGCCTTTCAGGAAGGCCTGGATCTAATGGAAAATCAAATTAATTTAGAACAAACAAAGAAAACCTTAGTTTGTTTCAAATTAATTCATTTTTACCAGCAGCGTCATTTGGACGCTTCCAGTAAAAAACCAAAACAGGTCCTGGGATATGGGCTGACTGGATGGGCCCAAAGTCAATCACCTTGAGATGAATGGAAAACTCCTGCATTCTCTCCTGCATTCATATAGCTTGAGTAACACTAGAGTCAAGTCTATGGGCTTGTCTATACAGGCGGGGGGATCCCTACTCACTTTGAGCCTGATGCAGTGGGGACATATGGTGTTCAACCTCCCCTGCCTCCTCCCACTGACCTGTTGCATAGACTATTAAAACAGTTTTACTGGATGATTTGTTTCTCCCGTTAAGTATAATCTCAGCTTCATAAAATAATGCTAATTTAGTGCAAAATGTAGAAAGTACAACAGGGAAAAAAATGTTCTTTCAGTTACACTCTGGTAACAAGCTTGCATTAGGGGCTTGGTGAACCGTCCCTCCAACTCTTAAGAGACCAGTGAGATTATTTTTACATAATAGTAAATCTGTTCCGATCTCCCCTAAAGGCACTGCTTTCTCAAATGATGTCACTCTTTTCTTCTTCCCTGCTTATGTATCACATGTCACACTGAAGAATGTTAAATAAAAAGGTGCCATCTCAAAGTATCATTGAATGCCTTTGAGCTGGATGGAAGCAAGGTGTGTGTGTGTGTGTGTGTGTGTGCATATGTTTTAAGTTCATTCATAGCCTAGATGACTTTCCTGTATTGATTAAGCAGTACTTTCCAAGCAGGTATATTATCTTAGAAAATAATCAGTAAATTAACTCCAGGACATCAACCTCCTAGGAAGATTAATGACACATAATTTACTTCTATGAAAAAAGCAAGCATCCAATAAATTAGAAAACGCACACCACCATCAAAGTAAATTGTTAAATATCTCCAGCATTCACTTTATTGAGTGTTTGACAAATGGATTTTACATTCATTCAGTCACATCAGAACTGCCTCTTTGATGCCCATCCTGCTGTAGGAACAATGCTAAGGGAAGCTTGCAAAGCCTGACATGAATAACTCATTTTGTTGTAACACATACACACACATAGATCAAAGACGGGAGTGGTTAGTGACTTCCGTGTCATTGAGACAATGAATCTGTTCTAGATTTTCATTTGACTTTTAAGAGAACTAACTTCAACATTTAAGGTAGCTCCTCTAAAGTTTGGGCTAGAAGCCAGAGAAAGAGAGAGAAATGAGCTTCTGTGCCCCTACCTTGAGAGACCAGAATCTGAACAGAGTATGAGCCTTGAGATTCCACCTGAACACAAGGAAGAACTTCCTGACTGTGAGAGCTCTGCTCTGGAGTGGCCCACAAGGTCTCTTCCAACTGTATGATTCTATGACTCTATCATTCTATGTCCATAAGACTGAGAAAAGGCAGTCATAAAGGTAATGCCACAAATATGCATATCCTTTCATTTGCAATATTATTAGGATTGGTCAATCCGGATATTCAGTTACAACTCATTAACCAGGAACTATAGATAAATCATGCAATCACATGAATAGACTACAAAATAAATAAAGCTCGATTGTGGGAAGCAGACAAATGCTTGGATGGATACCCTAGAGTGGAGGCAACGTTTCCCTTTTGTCTTTCTGAAAAAGATTTAGAAGATGGGAATACACTGTGATTAGCTAAAATAATTATTAAAAAACAAACCAAAAAGTCCTGCTGTGCCATACAGAGGACAATGCAAGCTAAAGAATGTCTGCATCTTCCAATCTTGGCAAATAATTAAGCCTCATAATATCAATGCCAGGATGATTAATGAAGAAGAAAGGACAATCTCTCTGGCACTGCTGTGCATTTCAAGCCACAAGAAACCTTTAACCCTTTCAATCGAAAGATGATTTATCTCATTTCAGCACTACAATCGCTCTTCTTTCCCCCTTGAAATTGAATCCAGCCATTACAACTATTCCCTATTTTACATCAGAGGCTGTGAGAATCTCTATCAAGTAATCTTCTGTCGTTGATGCTCTGTGTGTGTGTGTGTGTGTTTTCTTCTTGTTGTATTTCAGGCAAATACGTTTTTTACTCTTCCTCCCACCCAAAGGCATTCTCTATCATAATAGTTCTCAAAGTTTAGTCTACTGGGTGTTTGGGACTTCAATTCCCAGAATTCCCGGCCAGCTTGGCCAGTGTTAGAAATTCTGGAAGCTGAAGTCCAAAACACCCAGAGGACTAAAGAAGCACTACCCTATAGTATCCTGAGCAGCATGGTAATAAGTCCAGAGATCAATATTTTACATACTTTGGCCTAAATATCCCTCACAGCCCAAGCCTTCTGGGTAGCATCCTACACGAGTACTAAAATCTCTGTGACATATATACATTTCCCAGGAAGAAAGTCCTTTTTTAGTACACTTGCTCAGGAATGCATTGTATACTACTAGTAACAGAATTAAAGATAAATCTGAAAGTGATACAACTATTTCTCTGCAAGATATTTTTGTAATGGCTGAAGCAAATGATCTTGTCAAGTTCAAAAGTGGTCAAAATTCAATATAGAGATGTTAATTCTTCACTTATTTTACTCTTTCACAAGTGTGTGTGTGTGAGAGAGAGAGTGAAATAATGCAAGGAATCACATAATCAATTCAAAATGTGAATTGCTGCTCCTGAATACTTCCAGAAGAAGTAATTCACATTTTGACTTTAAAAAAAAGTTGATTTGGGAAATCTAGAGAGGCTCAAAGGCACATAAACAACATAAGGTCCACATGTAATACCAGGGCTGCTCTGCCCCATGACAGTGTAGGCGATCTTCACAATTTGATTGATATTACTCTCAGCCCTATAAAATAAGTCATGTGAGGGTGTATTTCATTCTGATTCATCATCAGTACTCAGAATCTTAGCATAATCTGTAACAGACAAAAATCAAAGTATGATCAAGATGGCCAGTGTTAATAACTGTCACATTTTTAGTATAAAAAAACGGTGATTGGTAAGAGTTTTTTTCATTAAGCATAAAATGAAATGTTTTTACTAGGATTCCAGCAACACGTGGAAAGAAAATTCAAAACAGAACATCAGTCTCAGCTGTGGCAGGTTGTGAACTAAAAAAAGGAATGGGCTTCACCCCAAAATGTGGGCAGTGGTACTGTGTCTGCTCAATGCGAAAACTATTCCTGATCTTAAGACAATATTATTCAAATGCTAATGGTGGGTGGGAGGAGGCTTTCTTTGGTCCTTTGCCATTGCTGTTTTCTTCAATCAAGTACCTCCTGTCCAAGCCTATCCATGTCAAGAGAATATAAATCTAAAGACCCCCACCCATTCTTATATAAGCAATCTCCCCACCCTGATATATTCTCTATTTGAAAAATGACCTGCTTTCCTTCTCTCTATTATATGAAGCCGTTACCCATGGAGATGTAAGTGGATGATTTTGATTACCACTTGGTTAAGCTTCCTCATTGTTGTAGCAAGGCTTCTTCCGTCATGAAGACAGTGAATAACACTTAGATAACAGCCAGGCATGAGGCTGATGATGTGTTACATTTTTCCTGATGTATATGAGAGAAGGAGGTGATTACTATTAGCATTACATGAAAGAATTCCACAGGACACAATGAAGAAATTGAATATGGTGTCCAAAAAGAATGCTCTGTGAATACATTTTAACAGATTGGAAAACTTAAAAAGAGGAAAATATCAGTAGAATTATACTATGGAATTAATGCAGTTTGGTGCCACTTTAATTGCCATAGCTCAATGCTATGGCATCATGTAGGTTGTAGTTTTACATGATCTTTAGCCTTCTCTGCCAAAGGGTGCTGATGTCTCACCAAGTTAAAACTTCAGGGATTTTTAACCATGACAGTTAAAGCAGCATCAAACAACATTAATTCTACAGTTTGCATGAACCCCTAGAGTCACATTAGTTTAGGGACATTGTTCTGTTGCCGCTGGAGCCGGAATGAAGTGCTTTTAAGAGAGGATGTAAGGCTTGCATCCAGCGGGAAGCCAGGGGGCCCAAAAAGGAGCCGTTAGAGAAAATTCCCCTTATTAAGCAGTCTTTATGAGGTTTGAGCTTAAATATAACAGTTCTTTATTAATGAACAAACAGGAATTGTAAACTTTCTTATCAGTCTATTAGCTCTTGCAATCTTGTTTACAGGAAACAGGCACTATCTTCAAAACTTTGTTAAAAGGAAAATTCCCCCTTTTAGCTCCTCCCAGGCTGCTGTGAATCTAAACCTGACTGACTTGAGTCCACTACCGGCTGAACTGCGTCTCAGAGTCTAGCAGACGTGCCAACAGGCCTGTAATCACTTAGCTGGAGATGAGCAGAGCTGTTATTTCCTCTGGAAGTCCTCGGGGCTGTAAAGCTGTTTCCCTGGAACCCTTTGGGAATCTGTAGAGGCTCTTAAAACTGTTCTCCCCCGGGAAGTCTTAAGAGACGAAGCCTTTGCACAGGAGGACGTTTGTGTACATCTTCTGCATTGACTTCCTTTTTGAGACTAACTGAAAAATGTCCCTTTCCCTCCAAAAAATCCAAAGAGGGGCGGGACCAGGGAACCTAACTGTTATTGCAGATTATAACAGGAAGCCACCCTTGCTGCAAAATCCCTGCAATTTAGGACAATAAACAAACACTCAGTGCAAAGCACAAAATTGGAGCCCCTGGAACAGCCGTTCCAGAACAGACATTATAAGATAATTAAGAGTGGACTTGTAGGGAAGCTCAGAAATATTGATTCACGAAGAATGTTTACAATATTTTTCAAAAAAATTCCAAAAAAAACCTTTATATTATTTACTAGGAATCACTGATGGGGATATAAAATTAGACTCGAATGAAGACATTTTGTTCATGTATTTGACAACAGCTGCTAGGATAATCTATGCGAAAGTTTGGAAATAGAAGGAAATACCGGATAGGGACCAATGGATAAAAAAAATGAAATTAAAGACATGGACAAATTCACCTTTTTAATAAAGAGGAATACTGGAAATCCGATCAAGCGAACAGACTGGTTACAGGTGGAGAAACACGTGGAAAAGAGAAATTAAGAAATCCACTCGTGAACAATATAAAAAAAAATGGACACAAGGGTGGTTAAACCTTCGGTTTCGTTTTGCCTTTTTTCCATTTTTTTTTGGAACCTTAGTTACAATCTGAAAGACCACGTAGATAATAAAGTTGAACTTGTGAAGGATTAGAAGGAAGTCATAAGATTTTTTTTCTTTTTTCTCTCCTTTTTTTCTTCCCTCTTTTTTTTTTTTGGTTAGATACTATTAGATATTCATAATTTGCACTCTTTCTCTTTCTCTTCTCTCCTTTTCTCTTTTTTTCTTATTTTCATTTCCCACTTTTCTTTAAAATGAATTGTTCCCCCACTTTACTTGGAAACTATATATTCTTCTTTATACCACATAAAAATTATTTTAAAAAAAGATAATTAAGAGGTGGCTAGAACAGCTTTGGGTATTGCTTTGAGTGCTGGGCAAGGGGAAAGGAGCAATAGGATGATCAAGAGCAGAGACTAGCCATGCAGGCACCAGTTAGCTGCTCAAACCATCCATGTTGGGGAAACCCATCAAGACATCTGAGTACATGTAAATGTTATCGAGTCCTTGCACTCCTCCCCTTCTTCAAAGCTTTAACAATGAAATTACTCCAAGCAAGAGAATTTATGTTTTAAACAATTTCAGCAGCTCCAAAGTTGCACAATGTCAAAACTGCTAGAGGCACTAGAACAGTGGTTCTCAACCTGTGGGTCCTCAGATGTTTTGGCCTTCAACTCTCAGAAATCCTAACAGCTGGCAAACTCGATGTGATTTCTGGGAGTTGTGGGCCAAAACACCCGGAAACCCACAGTTTGAGAACCACCGTTCTAGAAGCACCTAGCAATAGCTGTACCCTAAAAACTCTATTAAATCTGACTCTTTAATAAATGTATCCATGGTACTTGATATTTTATGTGTAACTTGTATACTGCGTCAACTCTTAAGTGTATAAAAGGTATCAAATATATCTTGAAGGCAGCTACCTCTCTGTGCCCTCAGTTTGCATAATCTCTTGGAAACAGAGATCGCGGCAAAGGTCCCTCTAGCTATTTCCCAAGTCAGATAATATCAGGACTTTTATGTGTATATGCAAGACGATCCCCCTTGTTACTAAGATGAGCTCAGGATGTTTCTCCATTTAACTGGAGCTGAGACTGCTGAAGCTGGCTGCTGTGATGGACTGGATGAGGGCTAACAAGCTGAAGCTCAATTCTGACAAGACAGAGGTCCTCCTGGTCAATTGTACAGCCAATCAGGGTATAGGGTGGCAACCTGTGCTCGATGGGGTTGCACTCCCCATGAGAAGATACAATAAAATAAAAGAATGAGGTAGATAGGTAGATAGATAGATGGATGGATGGATGGATAGATAGATAGATAGATAGATAGATATGACAAAAGCTTCCTAGATGTTCATCAGTATGTTAGAACTACAGTTAATATATATATTCAACTATAAACCTAGTTTTTCAGTCCCTTTTTAAGGCAGAACCCCCCCCCCTTTGGCTTATACTTGGGCGAGGGTCCTGGGAAGGTGTGGGAGTAAAAGAAGGGCTTCTTTCAGTCCCACTCCTTCCTGCCAGGACCCTCACAGCTCTGCACAGCAACTCAGCTCTCCTTCCTCTCCTCCTCTCTCGCAAAGCTTGTACCTTCCTCTCCTCTCTCGGCACCAGTCTTTCCCACTTTTCCTTATACATATACACACAGCATTTCTCCCAAGATGTATAGTTAAAATAATCTATGGTAATTACTGGAAGGATGTATAAGCAAAATTTCATTGAAGATTAGAGTAATGATTTAATCAGAGTTGAACAGTCTTATCTTACATTCCAGTTTTATGTAAATAATCAAAAACATTTAGCCTTCCGATGCCTCAATTAATGTAATTTTATTGGTATCTATTTTTATTTTGAAATTCACCAGTAGCTGCTGCATTTCCCACCCTCGGTTTATATTCGAATCAATATGTTTTCCCAGTTTTTTTGTGGGAAAATTAGGCACCTCACTTTATATTTGGGTTGGCTTATACTTGAGTATATATGGTACATTTTGATATAAATCAGTTTCAAATGATAGTGCATCACTTGATCTTGCCTCTCTTCACAGTTGTAATGAGCACCTATCTATTAACCCAACCATGTTTCTTGTGCTCTCCCAAAGTTGCCATTTTCAATACTGAGCAAGACATCAGCATTTATAAGTAAACTAGCCATTCCCTACCACGCGTTGCTGTGGCCCAGCCTGGTGATCTGGAAAATAGGTAATGAGAAAGTGTTGATTTCTAATATATGTGATGTCTTTCTGCTTGTGGGTAAACAGTATTTCTTGCTGTTTCTTTGTCAGTGTTGTTGTGGAGATTGTCTGGTTTGCTTACTCTGGAACATGCGACATATAATTGTCCTTCTTTAGGGGTCCCTTTCAAATCTATGATACTATATCTGTGTGTGTGTGAATAATATCTATCATCTATCTATCCATCTATCTATCTATCTATTAGGGCTGGGCGGCCCGGCGCAGGGGTGGTCCGGCGTGCCCGCTTGGCGGGGCCCTGGCATCCGCCGCCCTGGGAAAGACCCCCGCCCAGCAGCAGCAGCAAGGCCGACGACGCTCCGGTTGCTGACTCCCCCGATCGCCTCCCCCGCCGGGAAAAGGAAACGCAGGAGGAGGCGCAGCAACGAGACGGAGGCGACCGCCCGGTTGGTAGGGAGGGAGAGGGAGGGAGGGATAGAGAGGGGGCGGACTAAAACTATTATTAAACACTATTATTATTAAAACTATTATTTAAAACTAATATTTTCATGTTGCGCAACCGCGTCCGCCATTTTAACGAATTGATTCGTTAATAATAACGAAATTTCGTAAATACCGAACTTTTAAAAAGGAAAATTTTGTAATTATTATAAATATCGAAACGCAAAAAAACCCCAAAAAACGAATCGATTTTAGAAACAAATTTTTGCGTTGTTACCCAGGCCTACTATCTATCTCTATGGCTGGATGGCTCTTTGTCATGAGGACTTTGATTACGTTTTCTTGCCCTGATGAAGGGAGTTGGACTGGATGGCCTTAAGTATTTTCTGTTGGTCAAGGGGGTTCTATGCCCCAATTCTGTCGTTGGTGGGGTTCAGAATGCTCTTTGATTGTAGGTGAACTGTGAATCCCAGTGACTACAACTCCCAAATGTCAAGGTCTATTTCCCCCAAACTCCATCTGTGTTCATATTTGGGCGTATTGAGTGCTTGTGCCAAGTTTGGTCCAGATCCATCATTGTTTGAGTCGACAGTGCTCTCTGGATGTAGGTGAACTACAACTTCCAAACTCAAGGTCAATGCCCACCAAACCCTTCCAATATTTTCTGTTGGTCATGGGAGTTCTGTGTGCCAAGTTTCACTCAATTCCATCATTGGTGGAGTTCAGAATGCTCTTTGATTGTAGGTGAACTATAAATCCCAGCAACGACAACTCCCAAATGACAAAATCATAATTTTTGAGTGATGGTCACTCCTTGTGTTGTGAGAAGTTTTGTTGCCAAATTTGGTGTGATTTCGTTCATTGGTTCTTTTGTTTTTAAGGAACTCATTATGCACAGAGCATTTATATATATATACTAGCTGTGCCCTGCCACGCGTTGCTGTGGCCTATAGTAAAACTTATCAAAGTTGAGGTAGATATCTGGACTATTATGAAAGAGAGGTACCTACCTATTCCTTCCCCCTTTTCCTCCCCCTTTCTCTCCTTTCTTCCTTCTCTACCTCTTTCTTTCTTTCCTTCTTTCACTACTTGGTTTCATCCTTCTCTCTTTCCTTCATTCCCTCCCCCTTTCTTCCTTTGCCTTTCTTCCCTCCCTGTTTGCTTCCTTCTTTCACTTTTTATTTCCTTTTATTTCACCACCATCATAACAATAACAATAATGCAATGCATTGCCTCTGGGACCTGACACCTCTCCCATTCCCCCAGGGTCTAATAGGAATAATAGCATAATAATAATAATAGAAATAACAACCTTTACCCGCCACGTGTTGCTGTGGCCAACCTTCCCTCTTTCTCTCCTTCTTTCCCTCCCTCCTTCCTTCCTTCCCTCCCATCTTTCCTTCTCCTCTTCCTTCTCTATCGCTTTCCTTCCTTCCCACTTTTTCTTTCTCTTCTGGTCTCTTTTCTTCCTTCTCTCTTTCCTTCTTTCCTTCCCTCCCTCTTTCTCTACATCTTCCCCCTTCCTTCACTCCCTCTTTCCTTCCTTCATTCACTTTTTTCTTTCCTTCTCTCCTCCCTTCCTTCCTTCCTTCCCCCTTTTTCTTTCTCTTCTGGTCTCTTTTCTTCCTTCTCTCTTTCCTTCTTTCCTTCCCTCCCTCTTTCTCTACATCTTCGCCCTTCCTTCACTCCCTCTTTCCTTCCTTCATTCCCTTTTTTCTTTCCTTCTCTCCTTCCTTCCCCCTTTTTCTTTCCCTCCCTCTGTCTCTCATTTCTTCCTTCTCTACCTCTTTCCTTCCTTCCCCCTTTTTCTTTCTCTTCTGCTGTCTCTCTTTTCTTTCCTTCCATCTTTCCTTTTCTTTCCTTTTCTTCTTCCTTCTTTCTCTAACTTTCCTTCCTTCCCCCTTTTTCTTTACCTCCCTTTCTCTTTCTTCCTTCTTTCCTTCCTTCCTGTCTTTCCTGGATTTTGACAGGGTGGGAAGAGGCGGGGTGGGGTTTGGAGGTGGCGTGAAGTAAAAGGAGGTAAGATTGGGGCAGGGGAGTGATGGAGCGTAGGGTTGTGTGTGTGTGCGCGGGGTGGGGGGAGTGATGGAGCGTGGGGTTGCATGTGTGTGTGCGGCGGCGGGGGGAGTGGGGTTGCATGTGTGTGGGCGGCGTTGGGGAGAGTGATGGAGCGTGGGGTTGTGTATGTGTGTGCAGCGGCGGGGGGAGTGATGGAGCGTGGGGTTGCGTGTGTGTGTGTGGCGGCAGGGGGAGTGATGGAGCGTGGGGTTGTGTGTGTGTGTGCGGCGGCGGGGGGAGTGATGGAGCGTGGGGTTGCATGTGTGTGTGCGGCGGCAGGGGGGAGTGATGGAGCGTGGGGTTGCGTGTGTGTGTGCGGTGGCAGGGGGAGTGATGGAGCGTGGGGTTGTGTGTGTGCATGCAGCAGGGGGTGTGTGTGTGCGGGAAGCGGCGCGGCGGGGCTTGGAGTGGGCATGGTTTCCGCAGAGGGAACGTTGGTTAAGTTTCATTGTGGTTTTTTTGAGTTTTGTTGTTTTGCCGTTTTGTGAGTGTGTTGTTGTGTTGTTTTTCATTTTGAGTAGATATGTTTGTACCTTGTGGGTTGTGTTATGGGCATGGGAATTTTGGTTAAGTTTCATTGGGGGTTTTTTTAGTTTTGTTGTTTGCCGTTTTGTGAGTGTGTTGTTGTGTTGTTTTTCATTTTGAGTAGATATGTTTGTACCTTGTGGGTTGTGTTATGGGCATGGGAATTTTGGTTAAGTTTCGTTGGGTTTTTTGAGTTTTGTTGTTTTGCCGTTTTGTGAGTGTGTTGTTGTGTTGTTTTTCATTTTGAGTAGATATGTTTGTACCTTGTGGGTTGTGTTATGGGTATGGGAATTTTGGTTAAGTTTCGTTGGTTTTTTTGAGTTTTGTTGTTTTGCCGTTTTGTGAGTGTGTTGTTGTGTTGTTTTTCATTTTGAGTAGATATGTTTGTACCTTGTGGGTTGTGTTATGAGCATGGCAATTTTGGTGCAGTTTCGTTGGGGGGTTTTAGAGTTTTGCTGTCCCGTTGAACCAACCTAACAGATTTATATATATAGATAGATAACATCATTTTATTGGTCTATTCAAACCAATAATATTGAATTTGCCATTTGGCGATGAAAGAGGCTATCAAAAATGTGACATATTTCATCATCTGAAAAATGCCAATGTTGTTTTCTTGTCTTCCTTTTTTCCCTCAAGAAAGAAATGTGGCAAGCGAATGTGAAATGCCTACCTTAATGAATGCCAGTACTTATTGGATAATTCAAGCCCTCGGCTGGCACTTGAAACCACTTCTTGCATCTTCATCAACAAAAGATGTTTTCTGTCAGCCTGCTTGGATTCAGTCAGCTCTACGTCACATGAGCAAAAAGCTCAAACACAGCTAAGAGGAGGAGGGCAGATTTTTATCTAATGTGGTATGGAATAAGACTTGAGTGGACATTGGGGAAGGAAACAAAGGTAATTTAAAATTAGCTAGATCCACATAAAATAGCCTTCTCTCTCTCTCTCTTTTTCTCAAGAAGAATTCAGTGAGTTTTTTCTTCACTAGGAGTTGTAAAATTTAAAATATACAATAACATATGTTCACTGTATATACAAGATATGATATGATTACCCATATATACAGCTTTAAAAGCAGCTACTAAAACATGACATCATTAAGATTTCCTGGGAATGCTAACAATGACATATAATATTGAAATATAGTGTGATAGCAAAAATAAGGATATAAACTAAGGAAACATATATGAAACTCTTAATTTGTGCTTCCATGCCTTTGGAATATGTGAAGCTTGGACTTTTTTTTTTTTTTTACTATCATAAAGTATCTTTAGAAATTATAACTTTAGAGGAAATACCTTTAGAGGCAATATGCATATCTGGGATTATCTTCTCTCAGTGTACACATTCCTTTCATTCTATCATAAAACATCCTTAGGGTTCATACTTTCTAGGGGAAGTACCTTTAGGGACAATGAACATTAATCTTCTCTCAATGCACAAATTGCTCATTTGCTGCGGTGGGTATAAGGTCTACACAGATTGAGTATTTGAGAATATTATCAGCAGATCCAAAGGAAATGGTGACAACATCATTTAGCCCACTGGTAAAAAAAATACTGGTATATGCTAGATGTGCTCATGCAATTTGGCTCTGAATTGCTTATGGCAGGGGTCCTCAAACTTTTTAAACAGAGGGCCAGGTCACAGTCCCTCAAACTGTTGGAGGGCCAGATTACAATTTGGAAAAAATCGAATGAATTGCTGTGCACACTGCACATATCTTATTTGCAGTGCAAAAACACTTTAAAAATACAATAATTAAAATGAAGAACAAATATAAACTTAGTATTTCAATGGGAATTGTCCCTGAACGAGGGCCGGATAAATGACCTTGGAGGGCCGTATCCGGCCCCCGGGTCTTAGTTTGAGGACCCCTGGCTTATGGGGTGATCATTTAATGGAAACTATTAAATATAGTAATTCTTGCTATCTCAAGTAGCATTAGGAATGGGGAATTCATGTCAGTTTCACTTTAATGGTATTTCCCAGATTCCAACTCCATTGAAGTTTGGTATCAGAACGCAAGACTTTCCCTACCACCAGCTGCCTACATGCAAATCAATACTACATAAACATTGTCTTTCACTGATACTAAAACACACCTTAGAATCCCAAAACAATTGAGGTTCAAAAAAGGGGGCACATTTTAGAATTGATGGCATCCTAGAGTTGCAAGATTTTTTTTCAAAAAATAAAATAAAAGAAGATCAAGAGCAGTGGCTGAGAGGGTAGAAGGGAAGCCAGCTGTCCTAGCCAGCCCACACAAATCTTCCCTGACCCCATGCCTGATGCTGCTGCCATCTCCCAGAACCAACACTTTTCATACTGATGACAACTCAGTGTAGCCAATATGTGTATGTCTTCTGATCTCTGGGCTGCTACTCCTACTGGCATTAGTTGCTGCCAGGTTGGCCAGGCTTGCCTTGAAGGGGAGGTGGTGGCAGCACCAGTCACAAGATTATAGATGCTTTCAGGGGCTGGCTGGGAAAACTGGGCAGAAAGAAAAACAAGTTGGGGTGAAGTCTATTTTTTAATATAAAAACCAAAAACCCAATTGGACTCTCATTGAAGTCCACACACGCCCTAGAAATTATTTTATTTCCTATATTTATACCCCGCCCTTCTCCCCCAAAGGAAGAAAAAGCTCGTGCTTTTCTGGGCTGGGTGTCCAGATGCCCTGCCAGACTTTCCAGCAGGGCACTGGAACAGCCAAAATAGCCCTCCACCAGAAAATAACTTACCCAGCCACCATTCCTCCTTTTCCAGAGCTCTCCTGTTGCATAGGAAAGATGTGCCAGGAAAAGGGGGGCAGCCACAAATTATCTCCTCCCCCTTCTTGTGGCATGCCAGAAGAGCTCCAGAGAAGGGATAATGGCAGTCAGGTAAGTCATTTTTCTGTCTAAAGGCTTTTCTGGAGGTTTTGGGAAGGCCGTTAGAGACCGGAAAACATGAGAGGGCTGTGTGGACAGCCCCCTCAGAAGTCCCAGGACTTCTGAAGGGGCAGTCCAGACACCACCCACAGCTGGAAAGACCTGGGTCTTTCAAGAAGACCCAGGTCTTTTAAGAAGATCCAGGTCTTTCCAGCTGACAAATTACTTTGGAACAAAGCAAGTGTTCCTGCTTTGTCCCAAAAGCATTTGTTTTTATGTGGGGCATTGTTTGGACATTCCACATGAAAACGCAGTAGGGCGCACATTTTGGGTGCTGTCTGTATGTGTACTAAGACTGAACGAGGATAGATTGTACTAGATCTACTGGTGGGTTTTCATGACTAAGCAGGAATTTGAACCCTGGTCTTGCCAAGTCCAACCCATAGGCTCTCTATGCATATATTATTATGCCATTTTTAATGTACATACCCCCCCCCCCAGTGTTTGTGTACATTTTTCTAATGTATGTATTTTAGTGACACTCTTTATTTATTTCCCTTGATATAGAGACCTTGGCAGCTAACTATGAAACAGTATTCATTAAAAACAATGCAAATATCTTAAAATATAAATATAAAAATTAAAACCAATCAAAAGACTTACAGTAATAAAACCATTAGATATCTAAAATATTAAAATATCAATCATACAGTCTTTAAGAGTCCAGCCCTGTCAATTTATAAATGCCTGATGCCATAGAACTGTTTTTACCTTCTGACAAAAGGTGAGTAGGAATAGAGCTAACCTGGCCTGTCTTGGGAAGGAGTTCCAAAGTCTAGGTGCAGCCATTGTGAAGGCCCTCTCCTTTATTCCTACAAGCTTGAGAAGGTAGTAGGACAGACAGAAGGCCCTCTCTAGGTACCTGATCATAGTGCTTTAGTGAACTCATAAAGAACTACTTTAATCAAAGAGCTACTTTGATAAAAGATAAAAGCAGGATATAAATATATTTATTTATTTGTTTGCTTATTTATTTATTTATGGTATTTCTATGCCGCCTTTCTCAGCCTGAAGGCAACTCAAGGCAGCTTACAACTGGCAACAATTTGATGTCACAATAGTTATAAAACACAATTAAAAAATCAAGGTGGTCAGTTGAAAGATTCACACCTAGCCCAACTTACAAAAGCCCTTTGTCTCACCCTGTTCATTCCACAGATATATAAACCCCTTTTTTCCCAGTTCCAGCAGACCTCGCCTCTGAGGATGCTTGCCATAGATGCAGGCGAAACGTCAGGAGAAATGCCTCTAGAACATGGCCATATAGCCCGAAAAAACCCACAAGAACTGAACAATTAAAAACATTTAACACACATTATAAAAACCATATACAATTATAAAAAACATATAATAACCAGTGACTTCCTGTTAACTCATTTTCCAAAAGCATTGTCTAAGCCGTTCCATGTTCACTCTTTCCTGGTTCCATATTCATCCTTTATGCTGCATTTCAAATGAATCATAAAGAAAGATATGGTCTTATAGGACTTTATAAGTCAAAACCAGTTATTTTATTAGTTTAGTTGCACATACTTTTCCAAAGTGGAATGCTTGTGGCTGCTTTCCAATGGAGGGTGCACTTTCTTGCCACCCAGACCACAACATGAATAGATTTGTAAAAGAATCTTGTTTAAACTGGATACATTTTCCAACACTAAAAATAGGAAAAAATCTAGAGAGCAACTGCTGGTCAGTGTCATCAATTCTGAGCTACACGGATCGGAGTCTGACTCAATATAACATAGCTTCTGATCTTTCTTAAGAAGCAAGTGAGTGCCTATGTGAGAAAGACCTACATTCTTTACCAAAACAAACCAGCAATACATAATATAATCATTTTTGTGGCTAAGTTCCAGATTGAAACATTTATTGAAATAAAGCAATGGATTCTGACATATCTAGTCTGACAGCAAAGTGAATATTTGTGATGAAATTGCCTAAAAGAAAAATGAACAAGGAGGACTTCTGGGGGGATATTTTTACTACCTTTTAGCAAAGCATTTATGCACAAGACTACAAAATGAACGTAAGGTGAATTGAAATGCAGAATAGGGCGTTGTAGGTGTTTCATCTCCCTCAAGCAATACAACAGAAGGTCCCTCTATTTTCCAGGAGAGCTTCCGGCAGGGCTCCGGCTTTTGGTCAAGTGAAAGATTTCAGGCCAGTACATCTTATTACACGGGTGGTCAAGTTATTGAACTCTATTGACAAAAGGCTGGATTTTCTAGCAAGACAGAGCTTCATTAAAATTCTGCAGAGACTGAAAATTCAATAATCTCTCTCACAAAGAACTGCATGAGTGGGGCTGATTAGGCAATTTCTCTCTCATTCCATTCCTTTTGCTAAAAGCATTGTTACTTCTTGTTGGTACAAAAAGGCAATCATTAAATGAGTATTCACTATAGTTGATCGAGTGGAAAGTTTTAAAGGTGCACTGGCTTCTTTCTTAAGGCTGTGTTGAGCCTTTAAAAAAATAGTAGCTCCATCACAACATGGCAGTCCCAGTATAAGACAATTCTAGAGTGAATGATTTGAAATGCAGAACAGATCATTTCATTCTAGGCTTCTTCTTCTTTCATCCTTCTGGTGGCCCTGCTTCTCTTGGTAAGAACAATGCCCAGACAGCCTTTTGAAAAAAATAATAAAAAATCATGCAATTACAAGTGAGAAGAGCTCAGTTACAGCAAAGCCTTTCCCAGAATTCATTTCTCTGCACTGCCAAAACAGAGTCCCATGGAAGCCATCACATAATGTAAGGCCACTTCCAATGGTTGCCCATTGTAGCAGCGCAGAGAAATGGAGCAGAGACTGCAGTCAATACCAGAAGATGAATGGAGGTGGGGAAAGGTTACATCCCGAATAGACTACTGCACTGCACTCTATGTGGGGTTGCCTCTGAAGACTGCCCGGAAGCTTCAACTAGTCCAATGCTCGGCAGCCAGGTTGCTCACCGGAGCTGGGTACAGGGAACATACAATGGCCTTTGTTACGCCAGCTCCACTAGCTGCCTATCAGCTTCCGAGCACAATTTAAAGTGCGGGCTTTGGCCTATAAAGCCCTGAACAGTTCTGGCCCAGTTTACTTGTCTGAATGTATCTCCTGCTACGATCAACCTAGGGCCCTGAGAGCATCCAGGGAGATCCTACTCGTTCTCCCCCCATTATCGCAATCGCGTTCGGTGGGGACAAGGGACAGGGCTTTTTCTGTGGTGGCCCCTCCGCTGTGGAGCTCCCTCCCAAGTGAAATTAGATCTGCTGCATCCCTCTTGACCTTTTGGAAACAACTGAAATACTGGCTATGGGATCAGGCCTTTGTAGATTAGGTTGACCTGCTGATGTGACGGCTTTTATGGAACTGACTGACTGCTCCTTGGACGATGACTTAAACTGGCAACTGTTGACTGATTGCTTTTATACTGTTTTATACTGTGTATAGTGTTTTATTGCTATATTGTTATTTAAATTGTATATTTATGTTTTTAGTTGTGGGCACCATGGGGTGCCGGTTTGTTAGCCGCCCTGAGTCCCTCAGCGGAGGTCGAGATAGGACGGGATATAAATGTCCAAGATAAATAAATAAAAGGACATGGGATGGCTGCCATCCCTGAATATGTAAAAGCACAGGGTCTCAATGGTGGGAAATGAGACAAGACAGTTCTCTCCAGTTTTCCCTATCTCCCCCCACCTCATCCCATCATGGAATGAGGTTCTAGTGTTACCAGTTCAAAATCATCATAGACTTTGATGTTTCCAGGCCAAAACCTCAGAAGGTAGATGCAGAGCAGAGCAGAGGGTGAGCACTGGCATCACTGGCATCACATTGAAAGAGGAAACCAGCTAAATAAATGTACAGACTCCCTGCAGAGTCTTTGCAGATTACAATAAATCAATGAAGCGTAGAAAATTATAGCAAGATACTAATGTATTGCCAGAAATTGACCAGGCATTTCCCAATGCAAGAAGGTGAGCCTACCTAAACTGGATAATTTGCAACCCCCTTTCTGTTAATCAGGAATACTTAGGTGATCCCTCGTTGGCCGAGTTGGATAGTCTTCCAGGATAAGTATTCTTGTGGGTCCATAGGTGACTGTGGAGCCCTATTCTTGATCTGCATCTTCTTCCGCAGTGGGGGCATTGGTTTCTAGGTGGAAGGTGGTCTCGGTCAGGATTGGCTTGACACGCCTTCCTCTTGACACGTTTCTCTCTTTCACCTTCCACTCATGCCTCTTCAAATTCTGCAGCACTGCTGGTCACAGCTGACCTCCAGCTGGAGCGCTCAAGGGCCAGGGCCCCCCAGTTCTCAGTGTCTATGCCAGAGTTTTTAAGGTTGGCTTTGAGCCCATCTTTAAATCTCTTTTCCTGTCCACCAACATTCCATTTTCCGTTTTTGAGTTCAGAGTAGAGCAACTGCTTTGGAAGACGGTGGTCGGGCATCCAGACAACATGGCCGGTCCAGCAGAGTTGATGGCAGAGGACCATCACTTCAATGCTGGTGGTCTTTGCTTTTTCCAGCACGCTGACTTTTGTCCGCCTGTCTTCCCAAGAGATTTGCAGGATTTTCTGGAGGCAGCATTGATGGAATCATTCCAGGAGTTGCATATGTCATCTGTAGACAGTCCACGTTTCGTAGCGGAAATGGTCAAAAATTTCTAATGTTACACCATTAAGCTGTATCTCTGGCATTTGAAAGGGATTGGCTGGTGACTGCTGGAACAGCACTTTGGTTTTCTCAATGTTCAATGACAGGCCAAGCTTCTCGTATGCTTTGGAAAAGGTGTTTAGAATGGCTTGTAGATCTTCTTCTGAATGAGCACAGACGACGTTGTCATCAGCATACTGGAGTTCTATAACAGGTGTTGTTGTAACCTTGGTTTTGGCTTTCAGTCTCCTGGGGTTAAATAGCTAGCCATCTGTCTGATAGATGATTTCCACTCCAGTGGGAAGCTTCCCATCAACAAGATGAAGTATCATAGCGATGAAGATGGAGAATAAAGTTGGGGCAATAACACATCCCTGTTTGATACCTGATTCCACCATAAATGGTTCACTTTGGGAGCCATTGCTCTCCAAAACTGTTGCCATCATGTCATCATGGAGGAGCCGCAGGATGTTCACAAATTTGTTAGGGCACCTGATTTTTTTGGAGGATGGTCCAGAGAGCGTGTCGAATGCCTTTGCAAGGTCAATGAATGCCATGTAACAGCCTTGGTCGCCTTGGTAGATGATCTGCGCAGGGAGCTAGACAGGGGGAGTGTGTCCCTGTTAGTTCTGCTGGACCTCTCAGCGGCCTTCGATACCGTCGATCACGGTATTCTTCTGGGATGCCTCACAGAGATGGGACTTGGGGGTACTGCTTTGCAGTGGCTCCGGTCCTTTCTTGAGGGACGGTCCCAGAAGGTGTTGCTGGGTGACACCTGTTCGGCTCCACAGCCGTTGTCATGTGGAGTCCCTCAGGGTTCAATTCTGTCCCCAATGTTGTTTAACATCTACATGAAGCCGCTGGGGGAGATCATTCGGAGTTTCGGACTGAAATGTTATCTCTACGCGGATGATGTTCAGATCTGTCACTCTTTTCCACCTGTCACCAAGGAGGCTGTCCAGACCTTGAATCAGTGGTTAGCTGCTGTGTCGGACTGGATGAGAGCTAACAAATTGAAATTGAATCCAGACAAGACAGAGGTCCTATTGGTCAGTCGTAAGGCCGAACAGGGTATAGGGTTACAGCCTGTACTGGATGGGGTTACACTCCCCCTGAAGTCGCAGGTTCACAGCTTGGGAGTGATCCTGGACTCATCGCTGAGCCTGGAACCCCAGGTCTCAGCGGTGGCCGGGAGAGCTTTTGTGCAACTAAAACTTGTGCATCAGTTGCGCCCGTACCTCGGGAAGTCTGATCTGGCCACAGTGGTCCACGCTCTTGTCACATCCCGTATAGACTACTGCAACGCACTCTACGTGGGATTGCCCTTGAAGACTGTTCGGAAACTCCAACTGGTCCAACGAGCGGCAGCTAGACTGCTTACTGGAGCAACATACAGGGAACACACCCCCCCCCTGTTATGTCAGCTCCACTGGCTGCCGATTCAGTTCCGAGCACAATTCAAGGTGCTGGTTTTGACCTACAAAACCCTTTACGGTTCCGGTCCAGCGTATCTGTCCGAACGTATCTCCCTCTACGTCCCATCTCGGAATCTGAGATCATCTGGGGAGGCCCTGCTCACGACCCCACCGCTATCACAAGTGAGGCTGGTGGGGACGAGGAGCAGGGCCTTCTCAGTGGTGGCCCCCCATCTGTGGAACTCACTCCCGGGGGAAATCAGGGCTTCAACTTCCCTCCTTGCCTTCAGGAGGAAGGTAAAGACCTGGCTCTGGGACCAGGCCTTTGGGCACCCTGACAATTAGACATGGAACCAGAATGATAGGACCAACAATGTGTGGAAAGTAGAATCTAACTATGAGTCGGTTAAACACTGACCAGCAATGAGATTTGTATTGCTTTTATTGTTTTAATTGTTTTTACGGGTTTATGGCTATTCCTGCCGATAATGTTGATTGTTTACGTTAATTGTTATCAGTGTTATAATTATTGTTGTTATTGATGTTATGTTTTTGATATTATGTTTTTGTAATACAGGCATCGAATTGTGCCTTCTTTGTGTAAGCCGCCCTGAGTCCCCCCCGGGTGAGAAGGGCGGGGTATAAGCAACCGTAATAAATAAATAAATAATGTACAGAGGTTGATTTTGTTCCCTGCATTTTTCTTGAAGCTGTCATGCAGTGAAGATCATGTCCACAGTTCCTCTGGAGGGGCGGAAGCCGTTCTGGGATTCTGGGAGGCTGTCTTCTGAGAGGTGTAGAAGGCGGTTTGCAAGGATCCTTGCGAGGATTTTCCCAGCAGAGGTTAGAAGGGAGATACCGCGATAGTTTCCGCAGTCTGTTCTTTCCCCTTTTTTGAAGAGGGTGATGATGGTGGCATCCTTGAAATCTGCTGGGATTTTCTCGGTCACACATACTTTTTCTATGAGCTGGTGGAGTTGGTGTGTCAGCTCAGGTCCTCCCTCTTTAAAGATTTCATCAGGGATCCCATCTGGTCCACTGGCTTTGTTATTTTTTTGTTGGTTGATGGCATTGTTGACTTCTTCCAAACTAGGCAGTGCTGCAAGCTCATCCCTGGTTGTTGTTGTGGGATTTGTGAGAGAACCTCTTCAGTGACATTGGAGATGCGATTCAGGAGGCTTTGGTAGTATTCTTTCCAACGTAGTGCAATTGATTTTTGGTCCTTCAGGAGTTTGGTTCCATCTGATGAGCATAGAGGCTGTATGCCATGGTTTCTTGGTCCATAGATGACCTTTGTGGCTTTGAAAAATCCCTGAGCATCATGGGTATCTGCCAGGTGTTGGATTTCTTCAGCCTTCTTTGTCCACCAGATGTTCTTGAGTTCTCTTGCCCTTCTTTGGACCCCAGCTTTTGCGCTGGTGTAGATCTTTTTCTTAGGAGCACAGTTGATGTCTCTCTGCCATGTTTGGAAGGCTTTCCTTTTCTTGTCAATTGGCTGTTCGATCTCATTGTCGTTTTCATCAAACCAATCTTGATGTTTCTTGGTTTGATATCCAACAGCTTCTTCACAGGCTGTGATGATGGAGGTCTTCAGTTCCTCAACATTTTCGGGGTGTTCTGTAGGTAGATGGCCCTTGCTGTTTGGAGATCGGCTCCTTTGAAGGGCTCCTGAAGGGCTTGGGTGTTCATTTTGCACCTTGTCCTTCTTCCTTGGAGTCTGCGTTTGGGGGCGATCTTGATAGTCATCTAAAATTATAGCAAGATACTAATGTATTGCTGGAACTTGACCAGGCATTTCCCAATGCAAGAAGGTGTGCCTACCTAAACTGGATAATTTGCAACCTCCTTTCTGTTAATCAGGGATGCATTAATACTGATATACTAATATGCAAGTATCAGCATATGCACTCCTTTGAAACAAGAAAATTAATCAAATCCTGGAAAAAGCCACTTCCTACTAGGAAAGTTCACCTCCCACCAATCAGTTCCTCCCTCCAGTAACTCCTCCACCCAATGTCACAATAATGAAATGGCACCTGGATGGCCAGCCATGCAAAAGAAAATATCTGGATTTTCTGTAAAATTTCAGTGAAGCTGCGGTCCCATCTTCACTGCCATATATTGTATCTTGAAACAGCATTGTAGACTCATGTAATTGAATGAAACCGCATTAAACTGCATTATATGGGTCTACACTGACCATATAATGCAGTTTCAAACTGCATTATTTGGCAGTGTAGATCCTACCTAAAAAACAAGGGGTTTTTAACTAGATTAAAAACCCAAAGAACTACATTATTTGCATTGTAAGCAAATCATCAAGAACATAGTGTGTCAAGATTTGCAGTGCCTATGATATGAGTATGGGTTTTTTTTTTTATCACACACACAAGCCTTTGGTCAGCAGATGCAGTCTGTCCATCTCATTCATACAAGTAAGGGATTCAGGCATAGATTGTGATTTAACAGATGCTTGACACTTCTCACTCAGTTTTCCGCAATCCCTTGCAGGCAAAACAGAAAATTTATTGAGCTCTTAATAGACTGTTATACTTGGAAAGAAAGGAAACTTTGATGTGTTTGGCTGAATATGCCATGTGTTCACTGTTATGTTCAGCTGACTTATACTGTTCAGCTAGACTGTGTATTGCAAATGCAGAACAGAACAAATCTTAGGAAATATAGCTTGCTTGAAAACTCCACCTTTGCCTTGCCCAGTGTGAGAATATCTCCTTGGATGAATATTTGGTGCAGAAGTTTCATAAGTGATTGCTTAAGAAATAATACTTTGCCCTGGAGGGGAAACAAAAATAAGCCCTAAGTGAATAGTTAGACTCCTGTTTTCCCTTTTAGAAATCAAAAGTCACCCAGCTAAACCATAGTCATCAATGACATCTATGGTATTAAATATTCAGGAATACCATGCTTCCATGGTCTTTCTGAATAGAAAAATAGCAAGGCAAAATGCATAATCTCCCACTAGAGGGCAGGCAAAGCTAATATTCTCAAAGGCCAATGACTAAAAGATTGAAAAATCAACTCCTGTTATCTCTAGTGTGCTCCAGCTGTTTGCAAATGTTTGTCCTCCCCTTCATCCTTTTTTGGGTTCCATAACCTTGCTGCACACCTTGCAAAGGGAAAGTCTGTTTGGTTTAGACTAAAATGACAGCAAGAAAGGGGTTTGTGTGCTTTAGATTCTCAGTGCTATTTCAAATCTGTACATTTGTACTGACTGAGATCAGGACACATTATTGAATAATCTCTGACCAGTCTGAAGTTTGAAGGGACTATTAATTTATGCAGGAAATATGAAGAAAGCAGATTGTTTTGGTCTATTGTCATCCACTGATGCAGGACCAGATTTGGAAAGTTAAACTCCTGGAATCCTCAGCTGGCCAGTGCTTCTTCTCCAAAACTGGTTGTACTTTGCATGGGCCACTCACAGTGTAAGGTAAAAGTGAAGGTTTCCCTTGGCATTAAGTTTAGTCATGTCCAACTCTGGGGGGTGGTGCTCATCTCAATTTCTAAGATGAAGAGCTGGCGTTATCCATTGTCTGACTGCATGGAGCACTGTTACATTCCCGCAGAAGCAGTACCTATTGATCTACTCAGATATTCACAGTGTATGTTTAATTTAGCTTATGTAGACATAGGGCAAGTGACCCATGAGTCTTCTGTGCTAACTGCTGGTTGATATCTTCAATACCACAACACTCCTGTCTTAAAAGTTCCTATAGATCAAGGGCAAGAATGATGTCACCCTCTAATTATTGGACTTCACCTTCCAACACTCATTGCCTTTCAAAATGCTGGCTTAGTGCTGCTGGGATGTGCAATCCAATAGTATATGGAGAAGCACATCATTATTTTCAATTAGACACAAAGGATGACCAAGAACTGTCCTCTGAAAAATAGGACACAAGGCCATTCTAAACCTAAGCTGATTTAAAAAATGAAGTTCCCCCTGATAAAGAGATGTTTATGCATCAAGCAGGGAAGTGATAGATTGTAATCTTCTAGATACATCTTAAAACTCATTGCTATATTAAGAGAGAAGTTTGTTCCAGCTAATCTTAGGTACATTTAATTCTTATTCCTTTCAACAGTTACAAGATATTACAAAACTTTATTACAGTCACTGACCAGCACCTATTCCTTTCAACAGAAGAGCTGTGCATGCTGAATTTTCTCCCATGGAAACCAATAAGGCTTTCGTGTTGAATGTTTGCTGGACTGTGTCCTACACAAGTAAAGAGATTGGCTCTCTGTCAGAGCAGAAAGTGTTGCTTTTTATGAGAAGTTGAAGGAGAAGATCGCCTATAGTTCAAGGGGTCAAAAGGCCTATGTGTTTGGCAGCTAAGAGAACTGGAGTCACACATTCTCTTCTCATGTGTGCTTGATTTAGAAGTTGATATTGGAGCCGAAAGGAGACTTTCCATTGACTTCAAAGGCCCTTGGATCAGGCTGCTGTGTAGTCATTGTATCAGTGGCCTGAATTCATTTCACATTGGCATCAGCTCAGCACAGCTGACTGCTGATCTGTTGCAGATGCAGTGAAGTGGCCTGATGCAAGCCACTCTTCTATCCAACATCCACAACAGAATGAAAGGAGTTGCCAGGTATAAATGTTGGTTCTTGTGCATTTTTTGAGCAATTAACTGTTTGAAGAGCATCTCCCAAGGAAAGAAAGCATGGGAACAGAGCTGTTATATTTCCTAAAAGTCAGGTCAATTTTGTGGTAAGAGATGGAACTTGAAAAGTGTTACTTTTTAGATGAAAACTCAAATTCCTTCAGCCTATGCTGCATGGGTGATTTTGATAATTTTGACCCAAAATGTAAGGTCTTTGGTAGGTGATCAAGTACACAGCAAATGTTTTCTCAACATAGGAAAGCAACTGTTACATTTCCCTTTTCTTTGAAGATATTAGCTGGTTTCCTGGAAACATGACTTGGATGAACATTACCCTCCTACACACATGTTTTGGTTTCTGGGGAGATTTTACCATCTTGACTTCCTCATTTTTGATACTTTCTCTTTTGAAGTCCGTTGTGAATTCATTGGTCATCTTTACCACATCAAAGCCTTGTCTATATGAACAAAATAAACCTGGACTCAGCATGACATCAGCACTAGCTGTCTACAGGATGCACAGCTACTTCCACTGAGTATCCTTGCCCTTAACAGGACTTTGCTCCAATTCAAGCAAAATCAAGGAGATACTCTGGACATTACAAGATATTCCACAGTATCTTTAGACTTTGAGGAAGTCTTGACAGCTCGATTGGGTCCATTTTGACCCAGTCCAATGTCCAGATGGATGCTGCTACCATCAACATGCTGATAGGTAGCTTGTTGCTGAAGCACTACAACAGCTCCATGCTGGCCATGGAGCCTTCTGATGAATGCAGTTGCATCTGCTGAGGACAAAATGAACCATCCATGCAACAAGCAAGAGGGATGGGTCACTTGTTGTGCAGGTGCCATGCTATGACAACAGTCGATGGGATTGTAATGGTCAAACACTTGTAGGGAGCTTTGTGGTTGGTGAAGAGCAGTGACAGCAACATGGAGGACAAAGCAGGGCTGATGCAGGCTTGGCCTGAATGGACTGTCTGGATGTCAATGCAACATTTTCAGCGCAGTGTCTCAGAGTCACTCCAGGGCCAGTTTGTTGCATAATGATCCAACTGTTTCCAGCTTAAGCAACCAGTTTAGTTAATTTCCCCAAACTCCTGCTGAAGGCATTTAGACTAGAATCATCTCACTTCAAAATGAGATTTGTGAATCAGCTATGGGATTTACAAAACTCCAGTGAGCAGAAATTTAACAAATGTTTTAGGAAGGAAATAAACATCCTTGGAATAACATTTAAGAAATAAATAGAAAACACTATGCTGTTATATTAACTTTTTATATAGTGTTTTAGAATAAACAGCCCACTTAATGACAGTGCTCCTCAAAGAAAAGAAAGCCACCCCACATTACAGGTAACATCATTACTTGTGACACATCACTTCCAGGTTATTGGCTTATCTCTACATCTATTGAGATGCAACCAGCTCTTTCACATTATACTTGCTCTATAGTTGCACTTTAAAGGCAAGGACAACAGCTTCTAGCATCCTGGGAAAATATTCTAAATACCTCTTAGAAGTGAAACAGAAGGAGTGAAAGCAACAACTGCAGCAAACAGGTATGGATAAGTATTGTTCTAGGATAGGCATGGGAAAACTCTGGTCCTACTGATGTTTTGGACTTCAACTCCCACAATTCCTAATTGTGAGAGTTGAAGTTCAAAACACCTGCAAGGCCAATGTTTGCCCTATGTTTGCCCATGCCTGCTCTAGGGAGTGGTATTTATTTATTTATCATGCCAGAAGTGAATTGAGGGTATAGTTAATATGTATTTTAAAATACAAACAACATTTAAAAACTTGATATTATGCTAAATGTCCTTTGGCCAAAAGCTGGCCACTTGGCGTGCCTGTGGTGTTGCTGTAAGAAGGTCCTCCATTGTGTATGAAGCAGGGCTCAGGTTGCATTGTAGTAGGTGGTCTGTGATTTGCTCTTTTCTACACTCGCATGCCGTGGACTCCACTTTGTAGCCCCATTTCTGAAGGTTCGCTTTGCATCTCGTGGTGTCAGTGCACAGTCTGTTTAGCGCCTTCTAGGTCTCCCAGTCTTCTGTGTGCCCAGGAGAGAGTTTCTCATCCAGTCTCAGCCACTGATTAAGGTGCTGGATTTTAACCTGCCACTTTTGGATTCTCACTTGTTGAGGTGCTCCTGCAAGTATCTCTGTAGATCTTAGGAAGTTGTTTCTTGATTTAAGCCATTGGCATGCTGGCGGATATCTGAACAGATGATGGGCCAGATATGTTAATGCCTTGGTCCTTTCATTATTGACTGCTACTTCCCAATGGATGTCAGGTGGTTCAGCTAAACAGTATAATTTCTCCAGTTGTTGTGGGATGTAGACATTCTGTGATAATGCCGTATATCTCATTAAGAGCCACATCATCATATAAAATTACCTTCAAATATGCCTGTAAGGTGAAACATGAATTTTGTGTTTGTCCCATCTCCATAATGTTTTGGATTGTTCACATATGCAAAATATGTATCCCAAACACTGAAATCCAAAAAAGCTTCTCATCCCGGGCATTTTGTATAAAGGATACTCAGTCTGTACCTGGTTTTAAACATGCAGTCAGCATTTCGGTTTCTGTTCTGTCGCCGCTGGGTCTGTAATTAGTTGACTTGTAAAAATAGGATGTGTAACCTTTGCCCAGCGGGAAGCCAGGGGCCTAAGGAGAAATTCTCAGAGGTTTACACTACAAAAGAATCTTCAGATGGCTATAGAAATACAACAAAGTCCTTTATTAATGAAATCAAACAGGAACTTCAAGGCTTTCTTGATAAAGTATTTGTTCTCTCAATCTTGTCCACAGGGGACAGGCACTGTCTTCAATAACGTTTTCTTTAAAGAAAAATTCCCCTTTTCAACTTCTCCCAGGCTCACTGAAATCCAACCCCCTGTGGTGTGTGCTCCGCTACTGGGCCGAACTGCTTCTCGGATGCCAAGTGGACCTACCAGCAAGGCAGTGGATATTCTCCAGCTGGAGTTCTTTAGTCTTTAAGGCTGTTTTCCTGGAAATTCCCAAAGCTGTGGGAATGCTTCCCTGGAGTTCTTAGGAGACTCTTAAAGCTGTTCTCCTCTGTATTTCTTTTCTTTCTGTTTCTGTTGGAATTTCTGTAACCCTGGAAATTCTTAAAGCTTGAAGCCTTTGTACAGGGGAAGTTGCACACATCCTATACAAAGGCTAACCTGGCTGAGACTGACTAACAAAATGGCTCACTTCCCTTCCAAAGCCCAAAAGGGGGGTGGGACTAGGGAACCTAATGATAATTGACAAGTGACCTGCCCTGTAACTGCAAACTTTAACAGGAAGCCATCCTTCTGCAAAATTCCAAGCCTTGGGCTGCAAACAAACACTTGATGCAAAGCAAATAAAGTGGGAGCTTCTGGTACAGCTGTACCTGCACATTTTCTTTAAAAGAAGATGAGAAATGAAACAAAACATATATATGCTTGTAAACGTGGATGCAGCTAGCCAAATAGCCTAGGGCTTTAAAGGTCATAACCAGCAATTTGAATTGTGCCGGGTAACAGACTGGCAGCCATTGAAGCTGCTTCAATTTGGGGGTGTGGGGGGGGGGGGGTCTGCTCCCTGCAGCCAGCCCTAGTTAGCAACCTGGCTACAGGTCTTTGGATTTGGAGATCTCTCATTCATGAGGTCATCGAAGTTAACAATATAAATGGCAGTTAACAACAATGAAATCGTTCAGTGGAAATTGGGAAATTTTCATTTTGTTTCATAGTTGAAGAAGTAATTACAACTTTGAAAATATCTTTATATTTGGAATAAAAAGACTTGAGGGATTTTTTTTAAAAAAAAGAATGTGGGCAAAAGCAAATTAACCAGATCTTCTCCTTGTTTTTGGCAAAGTTTAAAATTCTTGTTTAGTTTTCCAAAGTTAAATGTGGGCTTTCATTATAAAAAGTACATTCATTATCAGGATTCCCTACTTTTCTCAAGAAAAGTGGGAAATCCATTTACACAATTATATTAGAAAACTGTCCCTAGCCCACTTGGTTAAATCCAAATCATAAAATGTACTGCTGAAAAAAAGTGACTTGATGATAAAATCATTAGCCATGAAGCAGACTCTGAGGAAGGATCATCCAAACTCCCAAATGCTGAAGTTTCCATTTTCAATATATAGCTTTTAAGAATCTGTTGCTTGTTTTAGTTAGCAACAGTCTTCAGTTAAGTCTTCTACAATTGTGGAATGAGATTTCTCTCAGATCTAGAATCCTTTTTGGTGAGGCAACTTGCTAGAAGTCTAGAAAAGAAAGATTTCCAGTCCAGAGAATCTGCTCTATTAATCCTTCCAACTGTCTCAATTTGGCAGAAACCATCCTGATCTCTCATGCCAACTCTGGTTGCTTTAAAAATGGCCCTCTCCACTCCTTTTCCCATTTTTTCTTCAGCTTACTTCACTTATTGCAAACTGAGTTTAAAATGCCAAAACAGTTTGTATTCAATCAATTCAGCAAGGTAAGAGGAAGGACAGGACCATGCCCTTCCCAGTAGGCTCAGGCAAAAGCAAACAACTGCAGCCTTTCACACCGTAATTATTATTTTGGAGAACTTGATGTCCACTTCATTGTACTCTTCACATTTCTCCACCTGAGGAAGACGTTAGCCAAAACCGATCTGGAAATCCTCTATTTATTTATTTATTTATTTCCGTCACTTTTACCCCGCCCTTCTCACCCCCGGGGGGGGACTCAGGGCGGCTTACAAAGGAAGGCACAATTCGATGCCTTATCACATATACATACATATATAAGCAAGTTAAACAATTACCTATTAAAAATTTTAAAAACATCACTACACAAAATACAGTAACACAATAGTAGGCTAATCCTGAGCTCAGCATTCGAAGTTTCGTAAATCCATTCCGTCTCATCAGATTCCAGCTCGTCATCAGGTCTTTCTTTAGCTGCCTTGATGTCCAAATGCCTGGTCCCATATCCAGGTTTTCAACTTTTTCCTAAATGAAAGGAGGGACGTTGCCGATCTAATCTCCCCGGGGAGTGAGTTCCACAGGTGGGGGGCCACCACCGAGAAGGCCCTGCTCCTCGTCCCCGCCAATCTCACTTGTGATAAAGGCGGGGTCGAGAGCAGGGCCTCCCCGGAAGATCTTAGGTTTCGAGGTGGGACGTAGAGGGAGATCCGTTCGGACAGATACACTGGGCCGGAACCGTATAGGGTTTTGTAGGTCAAAACCAGCACTTTGAATTGTGCTCGGAATTGGATCGGCAGCCAGTGGAGCTGACACAACAGGGGGGTGGTGTGCTCCCTGTATGTCGCTCCGGTGAGCAATCTGGCTGCCTCCTGCTGGACCAGTTGGAGTTTCCGAGCAGTCTTCAAAGGCAACCCCACGTAGAGTGCGTTGCAGTAATCCAATCGGGATGTAACAAGAGCGTGGACCACCGTGGCCAAGTCCGACTTCCCAAGGTACGGGCGCAGCTGGCGCACAAGTTTTAGTTGTGCAAAAGCTCTCCCGGCCACCGCCGAGACCTGGGGTTCCAGGCTCAGCGGTGAGTCCAGGATCACTCCCAAGCTGCGAACCTGCGTCTTCAGGGGGAGTGTAACCCCGTCTAACACAGGCTGTAACCCTATGCCCTGTTCGGCCTTACGACTGACCAGTAGGACCTCTGTCTTGTCTGGATTTAATTTCAATTTGTTAGCTCTCATCCAGTCCGACACAGCGGCCAAGCACCGGTTCAAGGTCTGGACAGCCTCCTTGGTGACAGGTGGAAAGGAGTGACAGATTTGGACATCATCTGCGTAGAGATAACATCTCATTCCGAAACTCCGAATGATCTCCCCCAGCGGCTTCATGTAGATGTTAAATAACATCGGGGACAGAATTGAACCCTGTGGGACTCCACACAACAACGGTTGCGGAGTCGAACAGGTGTCACCCAATAACACCTTCTGGGTCCGTCCCTCAAGGAAGGATCGGAGCCACCGCAGGGCAGTGCCTCCGAGCCCCATCTCCATGAGGCGCCCCAGAAGGATACCGTGATCGACGGTATCGAAGGCCACTGAGAGGTCCAGCAGAACTAACAGGGACACACTCCCCCTGTCTAGCTCCCTGCGCAGATCATCTACCAAGGCGACCAAGGCTGTCTCAGTTCCATGTCCCGGCCTAAAGCCAGACTGTGCCGGGTCTAGATAATCAGTGTCTACCAGAAACCCCTGGAGTTGTGCTGCCACCACACGTTCCATGACTTTGCCCAAATAGGGGAGATTGGAAACTGGCCGAAAGTTGTCGAATTGAGTGGGATCCAGTGATGGTTTCTTCAACAGCGGTTTTATCACAGCCTGTTTTAGACTCGCTGGAAATTTTCCTTCCTGTAAGGAGGCATTAACCATCACCTTCACCCACTCGTGGATATCCTCTTACAAGGGACTGGAAACTCCACTCAAGAGTATCTTTCTCTAAAGTAAGGGATCTCATGCCCTTAAGAGAAGTCTGCTTTACAGCAAGAAAGACTAGTTTTGTTACTGATGTAAAATCACTGTATAAACAACAGTTTTTTGTTCATTGTATATGCTTCTATGATGCTCAATGCTGCATCATATAAGTTGGTTATATGTTTAATATTGCATTATATAAGCTGAAAAAACATTTACCTTTGTGATTTATGTACTACGTCTTGTAGTGGATTTGTGTTTGTTCTAGGGCACATCTACACAGAAATAATACAGTTTGGCACCAGGTTTTAGTATGACTTTGGATAGCTCCTTTAAAAATCATACTAAAACCTAGGTTGCATCTACATTAATTAATCCAGTTTGACACCACTTCATCTGCCATGTATCAATTGTATGAAATCATGGAAGCTGTAGTTTTGTTTTGTTTTTTAAATGTAGCTTTCTATACCAAAGAGCGCTGGACTGGTGCCTCACCAAACTACAACTCCAATGATTCCATAGCATTGAGCTGTGATAGTTGAAGTAGTATCAAACTGCATTGATTCTGCAGTGCAGATGTAACCCTGGAAAGGATTCTCCACCTCTCTGAGATGGAAGCAACTAGCTGTCACTGATAGACAATAGGCTTTCTGTAGAGCATGTTGTTACTGGACTATTGCCTTTGCCTGCCAGTATTGGAATAAACAAGTAAAGCACTCCTGAGACATAGCATTTAACCCCTGTTTAAATATGCACAAAGGATAGTCTCCAATGCTCCAAAGCAGTCTATTCCACTATTGTATCCTTTTCATGAAACTTGAATTTGTATGTGTCCTAAACTCTGGAGCAGGAGTAAACAAGCTTGATCAAACTTCTTCATGACAAGCTTCCAAATATTTAACAATGACTGAGTCTTAAGCCACATCTCAATTTTCTCCAAGATAAACATGTTCAGCTCCCTAAGTAATTTCTCATAGGTTTTTAAGGCCTTTTACCATCTTGGTAGTCTTCCTCTGAAATGTTGCATCTTAATATCTTTCTTATTAGAGTAATCAATGTTAGAGTGCTTATTGAGCAGACCTCGTCTGGAATACTGCGTCCAGTTCTGGGCACCACAATTCAAGAAGGATATTGACAAGCTATATAATGTGCCCAGAGAAGGGAGACCAAAATATTTTAACATGTTGTAAACCGCAATGAGTCGCCGCACAGGCTGAGATATTAGCGGTATACAAGCATACCAAATAAATAAATAAATAAATAAATAAAATGATCAAGGGTTTGGAAACCAAGCCCAATGAGGAACATCTTAGGGAGCTGAGTATGTTTAGCTTGGAGAAGACTGAGAGGGGACATGATAGCCATATTTAAATATTTGGAAAGTTATCAATCTTAGGTTCTTGTGGGTTTTTTCGGGCTATAGAGCCATGTTCTAGAGGCATTTCTCCTGACGTTTCGCCTGCATCTATGGCAAGCATCCTCAGAGGTGTGAGGTGTGAGGATGCTTGCCATAGATGCAGGCGAAACGTCAGGAGAAATGCCTCTAGAACATGGCTCTATAGACCGAAAAAACCCACAAGAACCTAGTGATTCCAGCCATGAAAGCCTTCGACAATAGTTATCAATCTTGTTTTTTGCTGCTCTGGAGACTAAGACACAGAGCAATGGATTCAAATTGTAGGGAAAAAAGATTCCACCTCACCATTAGGAAGACTTTCCTGTTGGTAAGAGTTGTTCAATAGTGGAATAGTGGAACATGTTGCATCAGAATGTGATGGAGCTTGCTTCTATGGAGGTTTTTAAGCAGAGGTCATCTGTCGGGGGTGCTTTGAGTCTATGTTCCAGCATGACTGGAAATGAAACTGGATGGCCTTTGGGCTCTTTTCTCTATGATTCTATTATTCCAAATATTAAAATGCCATCTTCTGCTTTCCTCTGTTCTCATTCAAAGTATGATGTAACCAACAATGAATTACTATTCCAGAGTTAAAGAATAATGTTAGATGCTGAGGCACTGCAATCTTAAGATATTAAATCTACATACACAAACGTTCTCCCCTCCTTCTTGTGTGTTATATCGCTCATTAAATATCAAATAACTAAACAAATGTATAATATGTTCTCTATATATGTCCCTCTTTGATTAATAATAATGAATCCAATGATATAGTCATGTAGATATTGAAAGTCCTTGGATATCCGCTGTGGAATACTACTATATTCTTAATATTTTTTTCACAGCTATTTTCTGTCTTTTTATCTTTACTCATTTCTGAAAAAACTCCTCATTCAGCTATGTTTTTCCTTGCTACTGGGAATGAACTGGTAACCTTTCTATATATAGCCCATGTCACTAGTGTCCTATCAATATTTACACAGAATTTGTGTCCCACAAGTTGATTTTTTCCATTTTTATCTTTTGCATACTTCACTGTTTTTTACTGACCTCTTGTTCCCATGTATTTACTTCAACCACATCTGCTTTTTTATCTTAGTTTTTTTTTGTTTTCACACCTAATCTACCAAAAGCAACCTCTCTATATAGATTTTTTTTGTTTAGAATCCATCCTCTCTGCAATTCTTTGAAAAACATAGGTTCGATGAGTCACAAGAACTGTAAAGCACTTTAAATAATCTGGCAATTCAAATAATGAATTTTAATCTTTTTTCCACTGACAGTAACTTTTGTAAATGTGGTTATAAGAATTCAGCTGTTGGCACACATTTTCACCTCACCCATATCCCAATATTATTCTGGATAATGTGCTTGGAATTCTTTGTAACAGTCCAGGTCAGTGGACCCTGGGGTATTCAAACAAGGCAATGTGTTCCAACCACGTGTAAAGCTGGCCTTCTTGACTGCAGCTGGAACAGGAGATATGTGAGTGTATTCATTGGCCAGACATTTCATTGCATTCGTTTGCTTTGTTTTAATGGAGGTGAGGAAATCATTCCCCACAAAGGTACAATAGTCCCTTCTGCACAACTTCAGAGCTCCTACAATGCCTTACTAATAAATTTATGGGGCAGGTTGCTTTCTGCATACTAATTACATCATCTGGGTTTGAAAAAGGAAGAATACATTTTTAAAGCAGTTTAAGTACTAATTTAATTCTCCAAGACTGCTTCATAATAATGTTTCGTAAAAGAATGTATAACTTTTTAGAAAGGGCTCAAACAGCTCATATAGAATGTATGCAGTTTGACACTACTTTAACTGCCATGGCTCAACCCATGGCATCCTGGGATTTGTGGTTTGGTGAGGCTCCGTCACTCTTTGGCGAAGAAAGTTAAAGACCTCATAAAACTACAATTCCCATGATTCCATAGGATTCCATAGGATTGAGCCATGGCAGTTACTAAATTAACATAGATGCACCCTAGGTTTTAGTATGATTTTTAAAGGAGCTATCCAAAGTGCTGGACCATTCCCCCTTAAAGTTTGACTAAATCCAAGTAGATTCAGCATCCCTGTGTCACAAGATTCATCAGCGAGCACTATGTACAAACAATGAAATGAAGGAAATATACAGTTGTTAGCTGTATAAATTTTGTTAATATGGATGTGTTGTTGTTGTATTGGGACATTGAATGTTTGCCTTTTATGTTTGGAATCCGCCCTGAGTCCCTTTGGGGAGATAGAGCAGAATATAAATAAAGATTATTATTATTATTATTATTATTATTATTATTATTATTATTATTATTAGACTACCTGTAACATAAAAATCAAGTATCAAACCACACCCACAAGTTTATATTACCATTACAGTAACTTTCATGATATATTTATTGGAAATATAAACATCAGTATGCCATGACATCCAAATGATACATTGCTTTCATAAAGTTAATATAGAGCAGCTATAAACATCTCTGTTGTTTCTCCAGTTAACACAGATCTAAATTCAATTGCAGCTTCCAACTACAGAAGTCATATTGAATCAAGTCTTGGATGGTAAATCCCATTGATTTAGTAGGTCTACTCTAGTTGAAATTTGTAATTCAATTTAAACTATAGTTATTTTTGTTATTTCTGTCACAATTCTTTCTTTGCTCCACCACAATCTTATGTTTTGTGCAATATGGCAGCACCACATCTGTTTGCTGCAATGTTCCAACAATGTTAATAAGTTTCAAACTAACCTGAACTTCTCTTTTCATGCCTCTCCATCCAAAATACCAAGCAAGGCATTCAACAAGTTACTTGACAATCTCTATTTCATTTTCAAAGTAATTGTATAAGGCAGAAATGGGCATGTAGGCTGCATGTGGTCCTTGGACTCCATTTTTATGACTCACAAAGCCCCCCTCCCCCCCAAGATAGCTGTCAACACACATACACACAAAATACAGCCACAAGAACTCCAGAACTGACAAATGTCTCCCTTTTCCTCTGTGGTTCCATTCCAAATGGTGAAAGAAAGTGACAAAACATATGGTAACTTTGCTGTGCCATTTTGAGAGTGCCTGCAAAAGGAAACCAAGATATTTGTATTTGTTGTGGAGGAAGCAACTTACAGATGTTTGGGTGTGTAAAAATTGTCACCTGACTCACCACGTAGTTACTTGTCCCAATGTAAAGGAAAGTTTGTTCACAAAAAAACTATTTATTTTGTGGCAGCTCCATTCAGTTAAGTAAAGTGTGGGTCTTGTATTGTTGCTTCTCCAGGGTACATCTTGTTGAAGTTTTTAATTACCACATAGAAGTAGTTTTGTGAAAAACATGTTATGTGTCATTATACTGTGGAAGAGTACAATTGCTTTATCAACCTGACCAAATTGAGCTTGATTTGGTAGTCATTGTATTCCTTCTCACTTGCTTTGAAAATGATTTTCTCCTTCAACAAAATGGGAAAAACATTAATTTAATCTGAATGTTTGGATGAACAACAAACCATATTTGCATTCCCAAGCTAATATGTCGATTGCACTAAAGCTATGCATTAGATTTCACACTTCAAGTTACAGAATGCAAAAACTGGATACCAAAATTATATAGTAGGCCTGCTTATTTGATTTGTGCAGGAAGACCTAACAATGCTTAGAGAAGGGTTGATTTTAAGGCTTTATTGTGATTCTATGGTCAACCTTCACCAGACTTTGACCATAGAATTGTACTGAAATCCTGGAGGGACCAGTGTTCTAGGTATCACTAAATCATCCTGCATTATTCTATGGTAAACTTTGTCCAGAAGTCTAAAACAATGTTCATTTCAGGTTAGAAAAAAATGCATTTTGGATTTTACATGAAAATTATGTTACACAAAGGGTCATCAAGTGTATCCCTCATGTAATACTCAAACCCATGGACAGGTTAAAAAAAATCTTATGAAAATGCAAATATTTGAAGGAGTTGCATTTACAAATTAATTTACTTGGGAATTGATTGGAACTCTTTTAGGGATAAACTAGGTATGCATAAGTGTGCCTCACATGGGTGAATGTCCTTTTTGAAACATTACAAGGGATTCTGTTCCCTTCTTCCCTCTCTAGCACTCATAGATCCTTCCACACACTTACCGTAAAGCTTCATGGTTAACCACCAAGATCAGAGAAGCATTTGCTGTCTCCCTACCAAAGACACCACAAGGACAACAGTTGTGAGATCCACTCCTTACCCACCCCTCCTCACTCCAAAGTAGTTCCAATACTACTTAAATCATTGTACTTCTGGCTATGGAGATATAGGGAACTACTTGTCTGATTCCACCTACATAATTCCTGTAAAGTATGGAAAGACCATATGAGGCAGCTTCAAGGGCTTTGCAAGTAAGTTGTGGAAAGGGTATATGGTTCAGCAGTAGATTTGCATGCTCATATTTACACTATGCTGGTAGGATTTTGGAATGAAGCTAACGTTTGTAAGGGAAATTTTATGAAAAAGGTCTTTTTCTGCAGTTTAAAAATGGCAGAATACTAAAACTAGACATAATTCTCTTCTGATTGCTGTTGTGTTTGTTATGTGCCTTCACAATATCTCCAGTTGGTATTGATCCTTCCCTAGGGGTTTTTTTTTTTTTTTGTATAATTTATTCAGAGGATGCTTGCCATTGCCTTTATTTTAAACTGAGATAATGTGATTTGTTGAAGGTCATTCGGTAGGTTCCATAGCTAAGTGACATTTTCACCCTGGTATCTGGAATCCTTGTCCAAGACTCCAACCACCACATTATACCAGCTATTATGCTTGTGAACATGAAATGGACTGGAAATAGGCTGATCCATCCATTTACTTCTCTTGAGGTATACAGTTTGTAAAAGGAACTGTTTTTGATTGCAGTTACAAGAATTCCTTAGCAAACATATTCCTGATGACACCAGCTAAAGATTCTGAGCATTGGGGAAAAATAACTTTTTCAGGCTCTGTAAAAATTAATATAAAAAGTCAAATATAAGAAAACAAATATCTCCAGTTCTTTATAGTTGATGTTAGGGTTCTCATAATGAAGATTAATATGTGTAGTCACAAACAGCTGCAGAAGCTTTTCCCCTCTGATTAAGGAGTAAACTCACACATTTGCAGCAGACTTTATACAATATATATATATATACACACACACACACACACACACACACACACATACACATACACAGAGTCAATTTACAGTGGTTGAAAACTGGAATACATCTCCAGCCTTCTTTTCCTGATACTTCCAGATAATGGGAGATTTCTTATTTGAAGCAGGTTGTTTTTGTAGTCCAATTTTTCATGGTACTCCAACCTTCAGTTTCCTCAGGACTCAAGCCACTCAAAACTCCAATCTTCCAACACCTCAGCAAGGAGTTGCCTTTTTCTCCTTTATTACCCTAGCAGTTACTTCACCCTGACTGTAATTACAGAATGCTAACCAGGTGTTTTGGCTGTTACTGCTTTCTGCCCTGATCCTTACACTACTTGTTATATAAGAAATGATTTTTAAAAACTCTAACAAGAGATCTCTCCTGTCTGTCCTTTCCTCCTCCTTTTTCCTGTACCCACATCTGAAGTAATGAATCTGAGTGGAAAATCTCAATAGATCGTAATCCGTAGACCAGGACTATAATAACTACATATCCTTAATATAATCTCACAAGAGTGAAGCTCCATGTGTTGGTGGGTGGAATGAGTAGGAGAAAAGTTATGTACTAATATAGAGTATGTACACATTTGAGACAACAAAACTGGAGCCAAAAATCCAGTCCATGGTGAAGAAAAACAACATTTTCATAACCATATTAGGTTTCTTCTCAACAGTTTTAGGGCCCAACTGGGAACTAAGAAGCACCAATCTCCTTTTTATGACCACAACATCAGACTTTATTAGCTAACCTAAAACATGAATAAGCACACACATTCAAGAATCCATAAAAGATTCTTGGGAACAATATGTTTCAGAGTGTGGGTGGGGGAGAAATGAGATCAGTTTAATATGGTTTATGAAGTATCTACAAGGACAGTAATAACTAAGTAGAGAGAGAAGGTGGTCTTTGATACAGTCTACTCAGAAGTCTGCTCAGTTTAGTTACATAATATAGCATGGCAATAACACAATGTTATAACCTCACATTGTTTCTGATGTATGGCGCCCTAAAGCAAACCTATCATAGGATTTTCTTGGCAAAATTTATTTTGAGAAGGCTTGCCATTGCCTTGCCGAGAAAGTATTGAGAAAGTGCATCTCGCTCAAGGTCATCCACTGGGTTTCCATAGCTGACTGGGGATTTGAAACCTGACCTCTCAGAATCCTTGTCCAGTACTCAAACTACTACAAAATCCTATTAACACAAGGACAGAAAGTGAGGTGAAATCTTCTGAACAGGGGCACAGATAGCAGAACAAACGCCACAGTGGTATTAACACTTCCCTCTGCTATGCAAAGCTATATATATATATATATATACACTCTGAATCTACAATTTGGTGATGGATCTGGGCATTTTATGTTTTTACCCTGTTTCTCCTTCCCTTCTGCTCCCCCACCCATACTGTGCTTCAGCAGTTATATTTATATTTTTAATGTACCAAACATACTCAGTATGTATGAAAATGTGACTATTTCCTGTGCTGGTCAATGACCGAAATAAATGATTTGAGATAGATAGATAGATAGATAGATAGATAGATAGATAGATAGATAGAGATAGATGGAATTACACTTTTAAAATGTGCCTATTCCAACTTACAAACACATTCAACTTAAGAACAAATCTACACAACCCATGTTCTGCAAATTGGGGACTGTTTGTATTTTGATGGACTACAGCAAATTTTCTGTCTTATTCTAGGGCAGTGGTTCTCAACCTGTGGGTCCCCAGATGTTTTAGCCTTCAACTCCCAGAAATCCAGGTAAACTGGCTGGGATTTCTGGGAGTTGTAGGCCAAAACACCTGGGGACCCACAGGTTGAGAATCACTGTTCTAGGACGTACTGGTGAGTTTTTTGAATGCACTGTTACTGGTTTAATGAATGCTGGAGCACAGATTAGGGGTGTACTTTTTCACCTTCGAGCGGTTTCGAACTGCATTGTAGCATCTGGATTGAACTGCCCTAGAATATATCAATGGAATCTCTGTGGCATTGATTCAATGAGTAGGGACTAACCATTAAACTTAAACTGATATTTTTTGCTGTCAATGCAATGTTTAGGTAACCATATACATAATCTTCAAAATTTTCCATGGTCAAAGCAATAAAATATAATAGTCTACTTCCAGTTCTTACTAAAAACCAATTTAGTGACAGCAAGTAACCATAGCTCTTCTTATATTGTTTTATTTCACTTTTTTCCATAGAGTTTAATAATCTGGAATGTTTGTTTTTGATATTTTTCACAGCTGGACTGGATTCATTCTTCAATTTATATTCAGAGAACATGGAACAGATTCCAGGAGTTCAAGCTGACCAACAAATGCTTGATGCAGGTCAGTAGCAGGGGATTCATTCCTATGGAATAAGAAGGATTTTGTTAAATTTCCTCTTTCATTCCAGAGAAAACTGACCTCAGCCTGCCTTCTATTTTTATGAGATTTGCATTTAAACTTCAATTATCTGTTCACTGGCTGAATGTATTTTCTTTTAATGTAATCCTGAAGTTCCTCAAGAAGCATTGTACTGTAACATAGCCAAAGTCTGAATTGTTGTCCACTTTAAACTTTAAAGAAAAGTGAAGGTTTATGTCACATCTATATGGCGCAAGCTACTCCATGGTATTTCTACTCTGGAGCTGCCCCAGATCCAGCATGTACCAGCTGTCCAGATGGGCCATCCCATCCCTACACTGGTCTCTCCCTAGTCACTGTGTTGCCACAGCAGCTTCTTGCAGGCCATAAAACTCCCTGTGAGTACTTGACCATCACCTATGATGTCTGCATATGTTAGAATTGGGTGCCTTAAAAACAGCAGGAATGGGGTGCTTCTTGTTTCATTCTGACCTCAGCAGATACAACAGGTGCAAACTTTCTTCAAATGTGCTCTTTTTTGTAGATGTTTTCTCTCTTAAATAAAGTGGGGATTTTTTTTGAATATTTTAGATATGGGGTGAGATGGGGGTTGCATGCCATGTTTTTAAGACCTACTTGATGAAATCTACTTTGTCAAATGTATGGCATTTTAATATGCCTTTGTGAATGTGTGATCAGCATCAGAAGTGCATATGTTAAAAGTCTAATTGAATTTCCAGTTATGTTCAGCTTTGGGAAATGCAAATTTGGAAAGTCTGTATTGAAATGTGAACTTTTTTTCACCAATTTCTGACTTCCAATGCAAGTGTGTTCATTTTGAAAGGTACTACAAACTTCAATAACATTGAGACATTGCAGTTAAAGTGAACTCAAACTGCAGTAATTTTTCCATGTAGATGCATCCTTTGAAGGCTGCAGGACAGGAAGAAAAAATGTAACAGCTGCAGTGTGTGCATGCGATCACATTGAGATTGAGATGGAAAAACTATAGTTTTTAGGATTTATATCTGTCATGGATCTTTTAATGGAAGAGGAGCCCTGCCATCAGATAAACATCCACTATGTGGTTGGACTTCCTTGCATATTTACATGCTAGCAACTGACCTCCCAAGAGGCAGACATTCCAGGAATATTGTATAAACACACACAAAAGGTCAATCACATGAGTGGGAGTTTTACTGTATCCCTAGGAATGATGTAGGTGCAGCTGGGAGGATGGCAGGATGTAGTCATCATCCCCGGGAACTCTGGCCCAGCCTTTTTGTTTCTTTCTGATGATGTTTATTTTGCATCTCATGAGCATTGTACTTGTAACAAGTTTTTTGGGGTTTTTTTTGTTTTTGTTTTTTTGTGAAACGAAAAACCAGGTGGCTGAAGTGGGTTGCTTTTTAAGTTCCTGGAAGGGGGAAAATGCTGTTTGTCAAAACATTACTTTTTTGGACTACAACACCCTCACTATAACATAAACCTCAGTTGTCATATTTACCATAGTAATATGCTAGATGATGTTCAGGGGCATTGCTATGTCTGTTCTAGTGGATGTTTTTCTTTGGCGTGTTGTGTGGTGTGTGTGAGGGGTGGGGGTGGGCATTGGCCCTGCACACCAGACCAGTTTTTAAGCCAGTCTGGGGCTTTGTAGGTGAATGGAGAATTGCTCATGAAGGGGAGTACTGCATATTGTTGGCCCTCCACATTTGTGAGTTTAACTTTTTCAACTTTGATTATTCACAGATTTATACACTATAGCTGTAGATCCTCCAGTGTGACTCTATAGCAGTGGTTCTCAACCTGTGGGCCCCCAGATGTTTTGGCCTACAACTCCCAGAAATCCCAGCCAATTTACCAGCTGTTAGGATCTCTGGGCATTGAAGGCCAAAACATCTGGGGATCCACAGGTTGAGAACAACTGCTCTATAGCCAGCTTCCAATGGAAGTTGACCACAGAGTTGCATTAGAAGACTAGAGGTTCTTAGAGAAAACACATATTTAGCCATTTGAAGGTCCATCAACACAATTATGTGGTTAACATCTGGTGAAAGTTGGCTATTGAGTTGCCCTGGGGCACCTTGAGACTCTTAGAGGGAATAACCCTCTAGGCATTTGTAGACTTTCTATCGCAATTCTGTGGTCAGCAGACAGTGGAGTTTGATTATACAGTAGATTATAGAGGCCTGCACTGCAACCCTCTGGATATTTTGGTCTTCAGCTCTCAGAATTCCTGGCTATTGGGCAAGCTGGCTAGGGCTTCTGGGAGTTAGAGGCTAAAACGGCTGGGGGGGGGGGGCACAGATTGTGCAGGCTTGACCTAGAGGCATTTAAAAAATCACAGATTTTCCCACTTTTGCAGAGGTTCTGTGTCTCTAACCCAGGCATAGGCAAACTTTGGCCCTCCAGGTGTTTTGGACTTCAACTCCCAGAAAACCCAGCCAGCTTACTGTCCGTTAGAAATTGTGGGAGCTGAAGTCCAAAACACCTGGAGGGCCAAAGTTTACTGATGCCTGTCCTAACCCCAGCAGATGTGGATGGCTAACTGCACATCCTTATGCAAATGTGTAGAAAATGCACCTGTTTGTGTAATCTTGTTTCAACAGAATTCCAGTTTACAAAGATAACTGTTGAAGGCTCGGTGGATGGGCAGAACAGAAGATTGCTGATGCTTTGTCCCACTCTGGTCCCTGTTTCTAGAGCCTGAAGAATATCAGCAATATTCAGATAAACTAAACACGGAAAATGTGTAATCTCTCCCATTAGGATAGGACTGTACAGGTGTGTAAAGAGGTGTTCATGAGCTGAAGCTTCAGGTTTCCTTCCCATTGAAAATTGTTCCACAAAATCATTTTGAGTAATGTGCATTTAGCAGCCCTTCAATTGAATGTAACCTATTGGCTTTGGTTGCTCAGCTACTGAGGATTTACTCCATGTACTTTTAGCAAATGGCAATATGTAAGAGACTTGAGATAATACATAAAATTCAACTAATGGCCAAGTCCCGAATGGTGGCTTAAATAACACGGAAAAAAATGATTACATGTCTAGTAAATCTGCTGGCACTCAGGAGCTGGAAGCAACCCAGATTTACCTTCTGTCCTGCCTTTTGAAGCCAGTATTATACAGAAGGGGGAGAGAGGGAGGGGAGAGAATCACCCAGACATCATTGGTGTCAAGCAAAACCTTCTGAAACTCTATTGCCCCCATTAGACCAAATGCATAAAATCTAAGCCTGCATTGTTATGAAGGAGACAGCTGGAAGAACAGCCACACAGGAGCAGTGGATGGAATGCTAAGCTTTGAGAGTTTATAATAATGAACCAAGCACATAACAGTACAGCCTGATAATGTTGGTGTTCCCCTTGGGTCCTTGTTCTTTCATATCCCAAGAAGAGGGATTTCTGATGTCACTAAGAGGTATATATGCATATCATTTAACTGGCTACCAGGCTCACAGGAAGCATTATTGTTTTCAAAGAAAAGAGAAAGAAAAGGAATCTTTTTTTGGGGGGGGGGGGTGCTGCATGTATTGTTGTATTGATGTCCTGATGTTAATTAATTGATATTACTGTTTTAAATTATTAATGATTTTGTACTGTATGGTTGATACTGGTTGTTAACCACTCTGAGTCGCCGTTGGCTGAGAAGAGCGGTATACAAGTGAAGTAAATAAATAATAAATAAATGTAAGTAATCCATATGCAGTAGATAAACAACCACAGAAGAAGTGATGGAAAACCCATTAGCGGTAAAAGGTTTTTCTAAGTCCAGTGGAGTTGTGACTTAAAGCAGCCCTAAGTATTTCAAACAAAAACAGCAGAGGACACATACAGAAATAGAACAACATATAGAAATAGTGGCCACAGCATAGGCACAAACAAAACAAAAAACCATTGAGTTCACACTGCGCGGTTCAAATATTTTTAAAGATCCATTATCCACTATTTGAGACTAAGTGGAAGTTTTTCTTTAATGGAAATATTTCAACAAGGTATAATCTTAATCTGTCAGAAGTGTTGTGTGTTTGTTTCGATTCCTGGCCCTAAACTGAACAGCAAATTTGACTAGAAGACATCCATGATTCTTTCCAACTTTGTGATTCTATTCCTGCTTACCATTATTTGCAAGCAAATTATCCCATCCTTATCAAAACAGGATTCAGCACTGATAAATTTACATAGATTTACTTCATGACCTGACTGTTGGTTTTAACTAAAGACCAAACAAAAGTTGCATGCATACAATATCCCTTCTCCCTGTCTCTCTCCTCAGCTAAATGCATCTTACATAATGGGAAATGCCTGTGTTTGTATGTAGCTCCCTAAAGACTGGGTGGACTGCTGTCTTAAATTGTTCATGCCATACATCCCTTTCCAAATCCATTTCATCTCATATTCTGTTGACTCATTATCTTTTGCTACTATATGAGTCTATTGGAAGCTCTCCTAAATCACTTCACAGAACTTGATTTTCTCTTTTTAGTAAAGAGGAGTTTATGTGAGCTGATAGATTTAAACTTGCATAGATTTAAAGAAAAGATTATTTCTAAGTGATGCCAGAGCAATGTCTAAGGCAAGAGATGGGAACACCTGGTTTCCTTTACAGTTCAGAGAGATTGTGGGCACCTCCTCCTTTCATACCTCTTCCATAAGGACTGTCCTGAAAAGAACCTCAAATTCAAGTGATTGTAATATGTGAAACATGCTAACAGAGATCCCCTTACCACCTTTACAAGGACAAAGAGGGTGGGATGCCTGGGAGTTCTCCAGAGCTCTCTTCCAGCTCCTACAGTGACAGGGGCAATAGTCCAGGGTGATCATCCAGTGGAGCCAAACTAGGTGATGAGGATGATGATGATGCAGATACATTTTATTTGTTACTAGCCTCTCCTCATGGCTCAAGGCTGGAAACAAAATAGTTAGAAGACATGGATAAAACAACACCAGACCCATTGAATCAATAACATTTATGCAAGTTATGGTTTACTATTTATCATAGAAACATAGTTGGAAGAGACTACATGTGCCATCTAGTTCAAACCCCTAATGGATCAGTTCACTCAATGGGTTTAGAAACTAGATTTAGGCTTCAGTAACCAAGTATTTAATCAACTGGAGATGCTCTATGTAATAAAAAGTAATAAATTATTATTATTATTATTATTATTAACTTTATTTGTACCCCGCTAGCATCTCCCGGAGGATTCGATGCGGCTTACACAGGCCGAAGCCACAAAACACAATACAATAGAGAACATAGCATCACAATAACAAAGCAAATCAACAATAAGCAAAATAACATAGCACCACAATAGCTAAGCAAATCAAACAGTAAACAAAATAACGACAATGGCAGTGCATCAAAACATTATTAAAACTGGTTCGGCCGGCGCACTGGGGTACAAGGGTTAAAAGTGCTGAAATGGCAGGAGGCACGTAGGGTAAAAAGTGCGGTGTGCAACGACAATTAGTTATGCTAAGGTGCTACTAGGTCTTGAGGAGGGGATTCCTAGTCTGAGAAGGCACAACGGAACAGCCAAGTTTTTAAATTCCTTCTGAAAACGGCTAGAGTGGGGGCCTGTCTGAGATCTTTTGGGAGGGCGTTCCAAAGTCGGGGGGCCGCCACAGAAAAGGCCCTGTCCCGTGTCCCCACCAGGCGCGCTTGCGACGTGGGTGGGATCACGAGCAGGGCCTCTCCAGATGACCGTAGCGAGCGTGTGGGTTCGTAGATGGTGATGCGGTCACGCAGGTAGGGTGGTCCCAAACCGTTTAGGGCTTTGTAGGTAAGCACCTGCACCTTGAATTGGGCTCAGAAAATAAATGGCAGCCAATGGAGCTCCTTAAACAGAGGGGTAGACCTCTCTTGATAATGAGCCCCAGTTAGCATCCTGGCTGCTGCCCGCTGGACCAATTGAAGTTTCCGAGCCGTCTTCAAGGGCAGCCCCACGTAGAGCGCATTGCAGTAATCCATTCTAGAGGTGACCAAGGCATGGACCACCCCAGCCAGATCAGCCTTCACGAGGTATGGTCGCAGTTGGCGCACAAGTCTCAGTTGCGCAAAGGCCCTCCCGGATACCGCTGACACCTGAGCCTCAAGTGTGAGCGAAGAATCCAAGAGGACGCCCAAACTGCGGACCTGTGGCTTCAGGGGGAGTGTAACCCCGTCCAACACAGGTGACCACCCTATACCCCGATCCGGTTTACGATCGACCAGGAGGACCTCTGTCTTGTCGGGATTGATCTTCAGCTTGTTCCTCCTCATCCAGATAAACACAGCGGCCAGGCACTCGTCTAGCACCCGAGAAGCCTCCTTGGAATTAGGTGGAAAAGAGTAGTAGAGTTGTGTGTCATCCGCGTAGCGATGGCACCCAACTCCAAAACTCCGGATGACCTCTCCCAGCGGTTTCATGTAGATGTTAAAAAGCATGGGCGACAAAATAGAGCCTTGCGGGACCCCACAGGTCAAAGGCCAGGGGTCAGAGCAGGCGTCCCCCAGCTTCACCATCTGAGTTCGTCCCTCCAGGAAGGACTGGAGCCACGACAGAACCGTGCCCCCAAGGCCCATCCCGGAGAGACGACCCAGAAGGATACCATGATCGATGGTATCGAAAGCCGCTGAGATGTCCAAGAGAACCAGCAGAGTCACACTCCCCCTGTCCAGCTCTCTGCGGAGGTCATCCACCAAGGCGACCAAGGCTGTCTCGGTGCCATGACCAGGCCTGAAACCAGACTGTGACTGATCTAGGTAGTTGGTATCGTCTAGGAAACCCTGGAGCTGAGAGGCGACCACCCTCTCCAGCACCTTACCCAGAAAGGGGAGGTTGGAGATCGGCCTGTAGTTATTCAGCACCGTGGAGTCAAGGGAAGCTTTTTTGATAAGTGGGCGAACCACGGCCTGCTTCAAATTAGATGGAAAAATTCCTTGCTCCAACGATGCATTGACAATCAGTACAAACCAGTCAAGCAACCCCCCTCTGGCTGATTTAATGAGCCAGGATGGGCATGGGTCTAGAGATGAGGTGGTCGCTCTCACAGCCCCAAGAATCTCCTCCACGGTTTCAGGAAGAACATGCCTAAAAGAATCCCACAAAATTGGACAAGCAGGTACCTCCGTCACCTCTTCAGGCACTGCGATGGAATTGGAGTCGAGCTCGAGGCGTATCTGGGCAACTTTATCTGCAAAATGGTGTGCGAAATCGCGACACCGAGCTGCGGGGTCGTCAGGGACCTCCTCCACCGCAGGTGGGTGGAGGAGTTCTCCCACGACCCGAAACAGCTCCGATGATCTATTTGCTGCAGATGCTATACGAGCGGTCGTGAATGACTTCCTGGCCGCCCGTATAGCCACGGAGTATGCCTTAAGAGAGGCTCTAGCCCGTGTTCGATCAGATACATCTCGAGATTTCCTCCATTTGCGCTCTAGCCCCCTTCTCTTGTGCTTCATCACAGCCAGCTCCTCGGTGAACCAAGGAGATGGCCTGTCACGACGCAACGAGATGGGGCGTTCGGGTGCGATCATATCTAACGCCCTGGCCATCTCCCCGTTATAGAGAGTTACCAAGGCGTCGATAGAATCGCCAGGCTCCAAGGCAGGAAGAACCCTAAGATTCCTCAGGAATCCATCCGGATCCATCAGTCTCCTAGGGCGGACCATCTTAATTTGTCCTCCACCCCTGCGGAGGTTTAGGGTCGCAGTAAGTCTAAATGTGATCAGATGATGGTCAGACCATGACACTGGAAGGATGTTTTGATCTTCCACTCTGATCAATTCGTCGTCCGCCACAAAGACAAGGTCGAGAGTGTGCCCAGCTTGATGCGTGGGGCCGGATATTATCTGTGACAGTCCTATGGCCGTCATGGTGGCCATAAAGTCCTGAGCTGCGCCAGATAAAGTGGTCTCAGCGTGGATGTTAAAGTCTCCCAGCACCACCAGGCGCTGGGAGAGCAAGGCCGAATTAGAGACCACCTCCGCTAACTCAGACAGGGAAGCTGCTGGATCTCGGGGTGGGCGATACACCAACAGGAACCCCACACTGTCACGGCTCCCCACCTTCAAGTGGACACATTCAAACCCAGAAGCTTGCGGGACAACGCATCTGGTCACGGCGATGGATTGCCGGAAGACCACTGCGACCCCTCCTCCCCGCCCCCCTTGTCTGGCCTGCTGATGCACTCCGAAACCAGGTGGACACAACTGAGTGAGATTTACTCCCCCCAGCTCATCCAACCAGGTCTCGGTGATGCATGCCAGATCCGCCCTCTCATCCGTGATCAAGTCCTGGATGGCCGCGGTCTTACCATTAACGGATCTGGCATTAATCAGCAGGACCTTAAGGCCAAGGGGGCTGCCATGGAGCCTACCACTACCTACCTTCTCCAGGGTCGCAAGAACTCTGTTGCGCTTCTCCCTGGGATGTTGGTGACCCGCTATTCTCCTCCCCCACACGACTTGGATGGCACCCCCTTCCTCTGGAGCCCCCCCCCTACATGGGCAGGATCTATGACTAGTCAGCTCTCAGAGGAAGAAGTCGGGCTGGGGAATAATCTCCCTTGGGCGTTAGGTAAGGATGTTTCTGATGATGGGGTAGATAATGAAACATCAAGGGAGCTGAGTGGGCTGAATAAGGGGAGTGTTCTCGAGCGAAGGAGTGTGGCTGGTTGAGCGGGGGCGACCGGGGCAGATGGGGTCTCAAAATGGTATGAACCAGGAGGGGGGGAGGGGGAGGCCCTAACCGGGGAGCTAATTGTGGAATTCACACGGGGACCTGATGGTGTATGGCGAGAAGGAACCCCGGAGGCAAATAAGGGGCGTATCTGGGGGTCCACAACTACCCTCCTAATGGTAATGCCCCATTTCTTTAAGACAGAGCGCTTTGCCATAAGCTCTCCGAGCCATGAATTGTCTTCTGGTGTTATTTGAAGACGGGAGGAACGGTCAGATGATTGGTAGTCCCTCCATAACCACACTATGGCTTCTAGTCTTATGTCCTGTTGTCTTTTACCCAGGATTTGGGCCAAGGAGTTACAAACTGCCCTCTTAGAGGTCCATCTGCCTCTGTTTATCATTTGGTCAGCAATGTCCACCGCGAACATGTCAGTTTGTAGATGATGATCCTGAGTGCAGGCTGCGGTTGGCTGAACCAAAAGATCTGTTGTTATATTATTGATCGTCCTCTGAGCGGCCATCATAGACCGCTGCCACTCCACAATGTTCTCAATCCTATGACTGCCCAAAGATTCTCCCCTTCCCTCAGTCGACTCATCATTCAATCCTCGTTCAGCCCCCAAATCCCCAAGGTCCGACATGCCTTTCTCCCCATTTTGGCATAAGTCCTTAGCTAGCTCTGCACACAAAGAGTTCTCAGTCTTTGGGGGAATTGATTGCACAGGAATTCCTGAGAAAGAGGCAAAACCTCTAAGGAGGTGGTCCATTTTCTCGTTTAAAAACCTGAGTTGTAACAACACATGATTAAACGATTCCCTCAGGAGGTCGTAAAAGTGCAAAAGATCATTCTTCGCATGGGGTTCTGCTCCACCCATTCCTATGTCTAAAAGGTAGCTCACACAACACTCGTATCTAAACACTCCCACCAGCTTACATTCACATACAACTTCTGGCACAAACAGCCACTCCCAGGCACTCCAAGAGCCCACAAACTTCTCTCTTTCCCACAATTCACTCAACCAACCAACACTAAACCTGCATTCTCACTCACTAGACTAAACACACCCGAGCGATCATCCACACTTCCTATGCGTCTCTTTATCACAACCACTAGTCTAAACACATCCAGCTACCATTCACACCTTCCTATATGGGTGCTTCTTGTCGCAGGCAGTCTCATGCGCTCTCCTGGGCCTCTTCGCCTGACTCACCCCCACAATCCTATCCTCATCAATCAACTCCTATCTGCCTCTTAACACACTCTCAGCAGTCGGGACATACAACATATAACATAAAACATACAGCCAAACTATACTATATCTAAATACTAAAATAACTAGCAAAAGAGAAAGTAGGAAAAAATAAACAAAAATAAAGACAAGAAAAGAGTCAGATGGCGACAACAGCAGTTCCCTCCGTTGCAAAAGGCTCACAACAGCGTTGCTTCTCTCCTGTCCCCCAAGGGAGTGGGAGAGGGGCGCTCAGTGGCGGCGGGGCCCAGCAAGCCCAATGGAGGGGGCCTTGCTCTCTCCCCTCCCCCAACAGCGGAAGAGGGGCGCTCGGCGGCGGTGGAGCCCAGCAGGCCCGATGGAGGGGGCCTTGCTTCTCTCTCCTCCCCCGGCAGTGGGAGAAGGTGCTCAGCGGCGGCGGGGCCCAGCAGGCCCGATGGAGGGGCCTTGCTTCTCTCCCCTCCCCCAAAGCCGCGGAAGAGGGGCGCTCGGCGGCCGCAGCTTGCTGATTCTCCTCTTCTCCCCCTCCTAGATGGTAAAAAAGGGGGGGGGGGGTGGCGGCGCGGCCTGGCTCTCTCTCCTCGGCCCCTTCCCGATGGATGGAGGGGCCGGATAGGCCGCGAATTGCCGGCTCTCCTCTTCTCCCCCTCCCGGATGGCAAATGTGGAGTTAGAGCTAAATCTCATCTTCAGAATAAAATCCACTGTGCTTTTTGAGTTATTAAACTGATCCCAAAATTAAGATCAATGGATCTTAATTTTGGGATCAGTTTAATCTCATGTATTACAAGAAAACTTTCACAGTCAAATATTTTGGTCCCAACTTTGATCATCCCTAGTCAAAATGGTCAGTGAAAATTGTAGTCCATAAAAGCAAATAAATAAATAAAATAAAAATAAAGCTTTTTAATTTCTGGGTATTATCAGATATGCATGTTTTGAAGTCAATAAAGGATAGGTTTTGGAATTATTACTATCTGTCTCTACTGGTACATCAGGAAGAGGTGGGAAATTGAATGCAAGAGTGTTGTTGTTATTACTATTAATTATTTTCTTATTTACTTACTTTCCTCCCATGTTAGGGCCTACAAAGACCATAACGTGGCCCTGAACCACTGCAGTGGCAAATGACATGATAAGGTAAAATGTGCTTGCCATCATTAATCTTGAGTGACCCAGCCTTCACTGATGGGAATTCTGTAGAACATGGCTTCCAGCCGTATTTGCTTAGATTACAGCCTGTCCCTTTGTGCCGGTCATACAGAGACTGCACCCTGCCTCAAGGGCATCCAGTAATATGAATATCTTCACATCATTTTGCTAGTGAAATAATAAGCCTCAGGGGAAGACAAGGATTTAGCATGTTCTAGCTTAATAAGGTCTCTACAAGCTATGAGTCATGGCCCACAAAAAAATTAAGAAAGGATTATGATGACATGAGGAAAGAAAGATGGGGGGAAAACCTGAGCCAGTAATGACAAAGGAGCAAGAGGCATTCGAGCAGGCTTGGAAAGAAGTGGATATATTTATTCAATATATCTGTTAATTGTAATTAACAGTGGAGGGATAGAGATAATAAAATCAGATTCAAATTTCACTAAAGTCTGTTAACAAATTTCACTAAGATCTCTTATATGCTTTTTTGACAACTAGTTTTGCATCAATTACGCTGTGTTATAGAAACAATAATTGTAAGATTTTTATTGAAAGAAAACCATCATTGGAAACACACAGAGAGAGGAGGGGATAATTATCAGGTAGTAGACATGATGGTACATTCTTTTCATGGAACATACTCTATGGACCTCATCACATTTGCCACTGGAATTGCCACAGATCATGGTGAATCCAGTGGTACCCAGCAGGAGAAACTCACTGCCCCACACCCCACATCGCCTGACTTCCCGCTTACTCCATCACACTGGAGGAAGCATCCACTGCCTGGTTCCCCCCATTGTTCCTAATTGAGTCTCCTGTGTTGCCACACGGGTGGCGTATGCTGATTCCTCTTCATTTTTGCCATCGGGCCCCATTGGAAGTAGATGTATGTTATGGGATGGGAGCCAGCAGGCTCCGGACAAAACTGACGAGGAACCATCCAATTTGGTCCATCTGATGAGGTTATATATGGAGTTGTCTCTTGGGGCCCTTCCACACAGCCATATAACCCAGAATATCAAGGCAGATAATCCACAGTATCTGCTTTGAACTGGATTATCCGAGTCCACATTGCCATATAATCCAGTTCAATGTGGATTTTATACAGCTGTGTGCAAGGGGCCTTATTGTTAACCAGGACAAATTAAGTTATAATCTCTCCATTACAACATTTTCACTCACTGCCATTCCATGAGTGATGTACCCTTCAAAGTGCTGCTTCTAACTTTTAAACTAGTACACAATCAACCCTCCACATTTTTATGTCACGCATATAAGATTTCATACCTCACGTGTACTGTGTTAAACCTGGCCTAGTGCGTGTTATAGAGTATTGATAACACAGTGGTGAATCTAGAGTTGAGAATTGTAGAGGGTATCTCCTCCACACAGGGGCAAGGAAAGGTGCATGCCTAGTTATTTATTGTGGTTTAATTGGCTGGTTGTTTTTAGATTGACCAAGTCATTCACATTGTACAATTATACCAATATGATATCATTTTAACTGTCATGGCTATAGTTTGGTGAAACCCTAGAGTACTTTAGCTGGGAATTCTAAAAGATCCTCCCTCTGACCCAAACACAAAAGACAGACATGTTTGGTTTTGGATAACAAAGGCCACAACTTGAAATTTTATTCAATACAACTGAAATACACATTGGTCCTGGATCGTAGCATCGGGCAGCTCACCCGCTGAACCAACAGGCAGCTGATAGCGTAGTGTAGGATTATTTAGTGCTGGTCTGGGCTCCCTGTGCCACCACACCCCTTGATGTCCAATAGGAAGAACTCTCAACTGAGGACAAGTAGCCAAATCTGGATCCAGGGCTCCTGCCAACTGTCCCCAAGTTGTGACAAATAATTAATAGAGTCAAAACAAAGCAGGTAACACAACCATAATGAACAATGAAAACTAAAGATGGGAGGGGAAGGAGCTCTCAAAAGCATCCGAGCTGAAGAGCTGCCAGGCTGCCTTAAATACTCAGTAAGTGGACCCTAGGGAAGACTTACTTTAGGTCTGCTCCTGAAAACCAATCAGATTTAACTGGCAGGTTCAATGTGATTGGCTGCTTGTTATGTGCATTTGGAGAGGCTTGAGGCATGCCAAGCCTACTAGGAAGGAGACATAAAGAGATGATCCTGTCCAGTAAGTCGTGCATGGCATTCCCCAGATTCCAAGGGACAGAACCATGGCAATTAATGTGGAATAATAGTGCTATAATATTAATTGGTCCTAGATCTCAGTTGTGTTTTTAATACTCAAACAAAGTTGATTTCTTAGTAGAAGCCAGAATACACTACAGAATCTCTGTTACAACATGGGGAAGCTCTGGGTCAAATCGACAACAAGTCATAATGAACTTATGAGGTGGCTTTGCCAAATAACGATTTCTCAATTTAATCTGCCTCACAGAGTTGTAGGTAAGATGAAATGGGATAAATCCTGTAATTGTGTCCTTACTTCCTCAAAGGGAAGGCAGGGTCCAATGTGATTAATAATGAGCACTAATTCAGCCTGCAAAGCAATGGCAAACAGGCATCTCATACTCAATGAGCAGAAGAACCTGCCTTTCTGGAAAAATACAGGCAGTAGGAAAGGAATTGTATGGTTGCATGCTCTTTGCTTCCTGAAATGAGAATTTCAAACAGGAAGACTTTATTTGGTTCTGTAAAACCACCATGAACACCTCTCCTCTGGCAAGAAAAACACATAATAATAATGAATTGGCACCAGTAGCTTCCTGACTTTTTATGACCAAAAAGGGGGAAAAAATCTTCTGGCTGAGGGAGCCACCTTACTCTATCTAAAGGCAAGGGTATTTTCAACCACATTTAGTATACAAATGCTGTTTTATAAGATGTAGCCATAGGATATATGAGAGGGACAATGTTTGCCCTTCTCCACTCTGGCACCTCTCTCTGCATATTTCAATCTGTTATCCTATTCATGTAAGAGATAGTTACACAGGACATATAATCAATTCACTCTGACAAAACTGTTAAACAAAGTTCTGTTCTCCATTTGTGTCTACTAGACCTGGCTCCAGGTTTGAAAAGTAACTTTTAGGCTTCCTTCTGTATCAGTGAGCTCCTGCGTGACATTTGTTGATTTGCTAAGTGATTGTCATGAAGATGATGATGCAAACTTCCATGAAAGAAATGGAAATGTGACCAAATTACATCAAAGCTCAGAAGACCTGTGTGTGTGTGTGTGCATATGTCCCTATCTCCCATGAGTCCTTGATCTTTGTTTCTCAATCCACAGCTAATTAGTATTTGGGGGCAAAAGACAAAAGGGAAAGCTTACACTCTTAATTTCACTTTTTCACTTTATTTACTGCTGCCATCATTACTAGTTGCTTAGGCTTGTGCATAATTTCATTTTTAATTCATATTTTGGAATAAAATTGTTAAATTCATGCATACAAGATGTTATCGGAAACATGCAGGAAAGGTGTGAGGGGGCAATTTAGAAATTGAAACAATTTTTTTTCGTTAATGTACTGTAACATTTGGATGTCTCCCAAGGTCAATTTATTTTTCAGTATAACCATTAGGCAACTTTGATACAGCTAAGAAAACATAAAGCGCTTTAAAAACCATTCCTTTTACTTTGACCCAATCATTGCCATAAGGAAGGCACTGTGGGGGGGACTACAGTTAATGGGCTGGAAACCATAGCAAGCTTAAAATGTAGTTTGGGAATGTGAAACCCCCAGTGGCAGAGGATTCAAAAGGCCCTGTCCTTAACTACATTTCCCAGACTACATCAGGATCAGAAGTCACCAATCAGGATTAGCGGATAGAGAGGCCTGTCCCTCCCAAACACCAGCCATAGATCTGCAAAGAGGACTGTGACTGATACATCCCTCTCTAATAAGTAAGCCGAATCTCTTTGCTGGGCTAGAAAAAATAATCACCTAAATGGATGGGCCTTGGGGGTCTCCTCCAACTCAACAGGGGAAACATATAAATTGAATGTCAGGAGAGTTTGAATGGCACCTTTCTGCCTGGAAGAAGGGGGTCAATCTAGATGTCCCTTTATGGTATCCTTACTATGATTTCTGTTTCTGGGTTATAAATAGTAGTTCCTAATTGTTTCTGTTGTAAAAACATGGCAAATGTTTATTACACTGCAAAAACTTTGTCTTTGTGCAAGGGACATTGCCCTATAGCACAGTTTAACAAAGTTTCTGCCACAAAAAGTTTCTGGAGTAGAACAACTACTTTCAAAAGTAAAGACCACACAATGAAACAGGAAATAACAGTTTCAAAGTAGGAACAGATTTTCTTTATTATTAAAAAATCTTCTTAATAAAAATTTTGAAAATTCACCAAAAATCCATGGATAAGTGAAACATTTTTAAATCTGGTGGGCTAACAGAGGTAAATGTGTTATACCGTTGTAGCATATTTCACCTCAATAACTTTAAAAATGAGGGAGATGGCCCCTGAAATGTCTGCAATAGTAGTAATTATTGCATTAATGTGCATGTGCAATTACTGTAAGAAAATAGTAATGAAATTCCATTAGTCTCATTATAGTAATGTTTTTACTAAGTATATTTTAGAAACACTTTAGAAACTAAGCGCCAGTTTTGTAAGTACTTTTGAACCATTTTTATGGATCCCACATGCATAAAGAGTGTTTTTGGAAGGGCAACAGCAGATATAGGTCATGATATTTCCCCAAACCTCTGATTAGTCCAGAAAATTGATAATCTTCTCCTTTCATATGGGTCTGAGAAACTTGGCTTGATTCCAGCTTAAATCAAGTAAAACTTCATGGAGTCTGCTATCATGCATGGCTATCCGTACTCACCTGCACATTAGCCTGGGCAATTGAAGCAGGAAAATGCCTGAATTTCCCCAAATTTTACAATCCTGAGTGTACATGACAGAAGTGACATTGGTCCACTATTATTTATATTTTCTAAAAACATGAGACTTGAAGATCTTAAATTCCTAGTTTCAGTCATTAATCAAAATAAGACTGCATTAAAGAAGTCAAAAGACAACTAGGGGTTCATGTATCTGTATCCATGAAGTTCCCGAGCAGAAAAGCTCCAGATACTGTGGATCTGCTCAGACTTTCCAGCTTCAGAAATGAGAAGGCAGAGCCCAGATAGCTCAGTTAGGTGAAAACTAGTTTAGCCCTGCTGTACTGTTTCTCTAAGCTGTACTTGTCACCATATTCTCTCTCCTTCTCCCTGTTCATGCTGGTGTCTTTGCTGATGTCAGCAGAGGGGCTGGCAATAACAAGGAGCTCTCCTGAGGTCTCTAACTGTCTGCTGTGGCAATGGAAACCACAAGGGTTTATCCATCCTCTTTTCCCTGTAGCATTGAGCACAGAGTAAAGGGGATAGTGGCACAGCAGATTGGTTTGCTTTGCAGCCAGTCTGCTGTGCACACTCATCTCTGAAACTCGAGAGCATTCCTTGACTTTGTTTAACATGAGTTAACATAGTTTTTCCCCACATTATGTTGAGAGAAGACTTGTGTAGGTATTCTAGGTATTACTGTGCAATTCTATGATCAACATCCACTAGAACAGGGATTTTTTTTAACTTTTTCAACTTGTGACTCCTTTTCACCCAATAAATTTTTGTGACCCCAGGCATGCAGGTATATAAGATAAGTATACAAATCAAACTTTTTAAAAAAAAAACAGTTGGTTAAATTCAGAGATACAAAGAGAAAACAGTATCACAGCAATAAGAATTAGTGCACGCTTCAATCCCAAGTACATAGAACCCAAACCTCTTAAGTAAATTAAAGTGGACCCCAAGTATCCATTGGGGTTTGGTTCCAGGACCCTCTGTGGATACCAAAAACAATGGATGCACAAGTCCTATAATATGCAATGGTATCATAAAATGATATCCCTTATATAAAATGGCAAAGTCAAGGCTTGCTTTTTGGATAGATATATATTAAATTTTTCAAGTTTTGGATAGTTGAATCTGTGGGTACAGAGGGCCTACCCTTTCCTATCCAAGCTCTGCATGAAGATTATGTTGCAATCATTAAAATAATAATAATAATAATAATAATAATAACAACAACAACAACAACAACAACAGAAATCAGACTTTCTTCAAGAAAGTAGTGTGTGGTTGGGAAGAAAGAAGGGCAGTAAATATTTGAAGGGGATATCAGGATTTTTCTTCTTCTCCTCTTTTGTCTTTACATATCCCCCTCTACCTTTCCTCAGCCATACCCTCCTCTTTCTCCCTCATTCATTCACATGGCTGGCTGCTTTGGCTGGCTACTTTCAACTCCCTCGGCAGCTTGGGCTGAGCTTCTCCTCCTCCTCCTCCTCCTCCTCCTCCTCCTCCTCCTCCTCCTCCTCCTCCTCCTTTTGTTGAGATGATAGCAAGGACTGTGAATAGAGAGGTCCATCTCTGTTCTGACTAATCTCTGTTCAGATTAATCAGAACAGAGAACAGGAAACAAGCACTCTGGGTTGAAAGCAAAGCTTCAGAGGTTTGTTCAATTTGGCCAAAAAAAATGCAAGTACCAGGAAACACTTCAAATGTAGAAGGATAAATTCACAGAAAAATACGTGACGGCGCGTGTGGCACCACATATATGTAGTACTGTTAGTTGCAGGATTTAAACTGTCATTTTATTCCTGTCTACCTTGTATATGTATAGTTAAATTTCATTGGTTATTATAGCTGTCAATTTATTGTTGTTGTGCACCAATTGGCTTGTTTCCCTAGTTCATTTGTTTAGGCTCTGCCCCTTCCAAGGGAGAAAGGAAAGGTATCTCTCTCACCTTTTTTACCTCAGAAAAAGACTCATTGGATGGACATGTGCAAAGCTTGGCCCAAAGCCCCTGGTCAAGGCATTTTTTACCACCGATTCTTAGGTTTTTACCCCTGAGTCTTATACTTTATGTTCAAACTCCCTGAATGAGATTGTGAAGATCTGAGGCGCCTTCACGCCAGTTTTTTGGCACCATAGGAAGGTCTTGTCCTTCAACATAGGCCATTGAACTGGGGTTGTGGTTTGCTCCGGCATTCACAGCCATTGAGAGAGAAGGAACAGGAAAAGCTTCTCAGCTTTCAACTCCTAGGACTCTGGACTTTAAAGTTTATAAAGTATTTTTCCCTGTTGAAACATCAAGTTTGTGCCTAAGAAAGTGAACTCATTGTCAACAATAAACACCATTTCGAGTTACCTGTTGTGTTCTGGTCCTTGGGAGTTCCAGTTTCCCTAAAGGAGAGCAAGAAGCAATCCCCTGGGGAAAGATGTCATGTCCATGCCTCTTTCTCTATAGCCCCAGGCGCGACGGCACAAAATATAATACATTTTATGCAGACTTCCTGTGTTTCCCCTGATTACCTGAGAAACTGTGCCAGCAAGGATCCATGAAGGAATTGGCCCGAGGTTTCCTTGATGTCACTGACAAGAGAAGGAGAGCCCCATGGTAGGATGAAGAACAGCTGGTGGTTGGTCAGTTTAGAGGTGCAGTCCATTACAGAGATGCCCATGTGGAGGGTGTGAAACAAGGGGAAATGATGTGGTTATGCATATGATTCCTTGATTGACAAGTGTCCAGTTCTGAAGAGACAAATGTGCAAGACCCAAAGGATAAAAGGTGACAATCCCAAATAACCAGGAGCTTGGCTGCCTATTAAGAAGGCTAATGTATTCATGTTTGTTTAACCTTCTCTTCTGTGAGAATGGCAGCCTGCAGCCTTAGTTGAACAGGAAAACATCTTAAACTTATTTTAGTGACAAAAGGATAATCTGTTTCACAAACATACACAAAGGGTTTGATATTATCTGGCTTGAGAGATAATGAGAAGGACCTTTTGTTAATTATACAGTGATCTCCATTTCCAGGAGCTTATGCAAACAGGGGACGCAGGGGCAGCAGATGCTTTCAGGATATATTTGATACAAGTTTATACATTTAGAAATTGATACAACACAGAAAAATATCAGTTTTACACATTTATTAAATGGTTTAGCTTTTCTATTATTTGGGGTGCAGTTGCTGCTATGTCCCATCAAAACCTCCAGTGGCTTCAATACTGTAAAACTATGAAAGAGTGGAAATGTTTGAAAAATAAATAAAAACATATTTCTTGCTTGAAATCCTTTTATTGTCCATTCACTTGTGGGGGGAGGGGGTGCTGCAGCTCGAAAACACTTTGACAGCAGAAACAGTAACCCTTCCTAACCTGCATTGGGCGGGAGGAGTCTTTCGGGACCTCCACCATTTAGTTATATGATCCTGTTTAGTGTTCTGACCCCCATTTTAAAATGTTCTGTGCTAGAAAACTTACAAATGACTAGAGAGGAACATATTTTTTCAGTCACATGTTGGGCAGCAATTAATATGGGGAGAAATACAGCAAGCTGTGAATAATCTCACAATTTACACATAGGGAGGAATGAGATTAAATATGACATAATCAATTGTGGAAAAAGTTCACAGCTTTGAAAAATGTATTCAGTGTGTTTAATCAGGCGCACTGGTAGAGATAGTGACTGTGGTGGTGCTGGTGGCAATCAGGATGATGGTGATAATGATAGCATTGTAAGGAACAAGTTTGATTCTGTCTGCTAGGGCATGGATTAAATGATGAAGTAAAGCATTTTCTTCAGAGAAAAAGCAATGTTTATTATCACCTGAATCCAGAAACTGCCACAAACAAAAATAACCAGTAGCCAAATTCCTGCTACTATCTGTTTGGATACATTCTAGTTCTTTGATTCAAAAGTCAAAACATTAGTATGAAATGCAAGGTCATATTTGGTTAGAAAATATTTTTAGCACAATACAATTGACTGTAAGCAAGAGGCCTGCTCATCTTCTTGTTCTGGCGAATGCTCTCCCAGCTATTGCTACTCATAAAGAGCCTTAGAAAATATTGAAGAAGCTGCCCAAGAGGTTAATTAACATCAATGGAAGAAAAGAATTGTGACAGGGGAAAGGAGACTCACCAAAAAAGCCAATGCATAAATCAGATACCATAAATAAATCACGGGGGGGGGGGGGGGGGAGACAATTACTCATAGAAAAGGCATATATTGCAAATTGGCACCTGAAAAAGGTTTTATCACATGTTGTTGTCAAATTGTTGTACAGGTTGAGCACCCCACATCTGGAATTCCAAAATTGTCCACATGAGTTGCTGAGCTAGTGAAAGCTTTGCTTTTTGGTGGTTCAGTGTACACAAGCTTTGCTTCATGCAGAAAATTGTTTAAAATATTGTATAAAATGACTTTTAGGATATCTCTGCAAAGAGTATAGGAAATATATATTAATTTTGTATTTGAATTTGAGTCCCATGTCAAAGATGTGTGTGTGTGTCAGAGTCTGTAGCCTTTCTTCCCAAGCATGGTCAGAGGCAATCTGAGATTCAAGCCATAGTCTGTCCAAGAAAAAGGAGGCAAGCAAAGCAAATTACACTGTCTGTCCCAGAAGGTCAAATACACAGAGTCTCATCAAAAAGTCCAAGTCCAAAATCCAAAGAATATGGTCTGAGATTCAAGGCACTAGAATCTTTCTCCTGAAGAGCCTCGGGCTCAGGTGCTTTCATTCCTAGAGAGTCCTGCTCAGCAGTAGCAATCTCTACAGTGTAAGCTGCAGCTCATCAACCCGGGGCTCAGATTCCACTATGGGGAGGAAACCCTCCTCCCCATCATTCTCTTCTTGCCCCAAGGTCCTGACAGTGTGTGTGCGCGTGTGCGTGCGTGCATATAACAGGTATCCCAAAATCAGGAGGAGGGGGAGGATCCAAAACATTCCTTTCATTTCAGGTAAGGGATACTTGACCTGTATTGCAGAGTTTTCAGCACTATACTACAATCAGTGTTTGTTGACCAAAAAAGACATAAAATGATCTGAATTTAGAAACAATCATATAATCACAAAATAGAACAAAACCTAAAATGGCCTCTAGTACAAAATCTTGCCATGCTTGAAGATGCACTTAAAATAATTGTGAAATATGTCAAAGCAGGAGAGCCTGCCACACTCTGCTTCACTGTTGAACAACTCTTACCATCACAAAGTTCTGGAATTTGTTTCCACTTGTACTTTGAATCCATTGATTCAGGTCTTACCCTGTGCAATAACAGAAAACACGCTTGCTCTATCTTCTACATACATGGCACCAAATATTTAAAGGTGGCTAACATATCATTTCTATTACATCACATTCACACATAAGTACAAGGGTTGAATGAAAAGTAATGCCTCCACCTTCATAACTCCTCAACAGATGGCAATACTGATATGTGGCAGGTACTGGCTTGTTCAGTAGACTCTCCTCTACAGTTCCATTTTGGAGGGAAGCCTCAGCCTTCAATGGTTGTTTTGGTAAAGTGCAAAGTATGGAACACTGTGCAGACAGTCGGTCAATGTGACTTAAACAACGTGCAGTCATTTAATTCTTGACAGCAGAAGGTGTCACCCCAAAGAAGATTAATCAGAGAATGCAAGCTGTTTTTTTAGTGATTGTGTTGATGTGAGTACTGTGCATCGTTGGGCAAGGAAGTTTAAAGATGTTGAGGTGGGAACATCTGACTTGTGTGACAAACAAAGAGTTGGACGTCCTGTGACAGCAACCACCGAGTTTCATAAGCAAAATGTTGACATATTGATTCAGGATGATTGTCATATCACTCAGAGAGAAATTTCAAGCATAATCAGGTCACATTGTTGCTTTGTTTGGCTATCGGAAGATCTGTGCATGATGGGTTGCAGAAACAGAGTGTCGACTTCTTCCGTGATGGCTTCAGAAAACTTGTTCATTGTTGGCAGAAATGTATCCAATTGTCTGGTGATTGTGTCGAAAAATGAATAGTGGTAGTTAAAGACCACATTCTAAGGATAATTTCTGCATTTGATTTATTAAAATTATTATTATTATTATTATTAACTTTATTTGTACCCCGCTAGCATCTCCCGAAGGTCTCGATGCGGCTTACACGGGCCGAAGCCTTAAAACACAATACAATAGAAAAACATAACACAACAATAGACAAGCAAATCAAACAATTAAGCAAATAACCACAATAACAATACATCAAGACACTATTAAAACTGGTTCGGCCAGCGCAATGGGGTACAGAGTTAAAAGTGCTGAGATGGCAGGAGGAACGTAGGATTAAGTGCGGTGTGCAGCAACATTAGTAGTGCTAAAGTGCATCTAGGACTTGGGATGGGGATTCCTAATCTGCGAAGGCACATCGGAACAGCCAAGTTTTTAGGTTCCATCCAAACCCAAGTAACGAAGGTGGAGGCATTACTTTTCATTCAACCCTCATATATTGAAAAATAATAATTTAATTAACTAATTCATGCATAGATATTAGAAAATGATCTAATTATTTGTATAATCTTTAATTTGTATAATCTTTAACTTCTGCTATCAGTTAATTGTCAGAAAGCAACACCTCAGAATGGCTAAAGAACGTCATTATCAAAACCCATTGTGATCAGACTCATCAATTCATAGTTTTGGAATAGCAGTAGTAGCTGGAGCTGAATGCTATACATTTGTTAAACATGAATTGGACAATTTGCCAAACTATGGACTTCATCATACAAGGCATACAAACATTACAGCTGAACCACCTTTGCTAATGGTCCTATCACGTGATACTATTGCCTCTTTCCCATACCCATGATTCTCTAATTCCTAGCTATTGAGAACAAAATCTGTCAATTGCTCCTAATCCTGCTAAGTTCCTGTCCCCTAACTTAATATGATGGGTCCCTTCCACTTCTGTGCCGGTATGCCAGCATTAATGTCAGTGAGTAGGGTTCTCCCTCTTACTATTTCCAAGCTGACTTCTTTGTATTTTATACTCATCTTTGGCTTTTTCTTGTTTTGCCTTGTTTTTACTGCTGACATTGCAATCTTCCTAAAAAAATAAAAACAATAATAATAAAATAAAAGGACCACAGTAATGCAGAAAGTTGGAATTGTTGGCATATATGAAAGTATGATTGTGAAACCACAAATTTTGAATCAGCAAAGTTGCACTCCTAAAGAGATATGCAATATCAGAATTGCTCAACACAGTGTGTATTCATCTAAGCCACTGTTTTTTAAACTTAAATGGGGTTCCCTTAACTCAATGTTGGAGGTTGCAAAAACTTTTGCAAGAGCAAAATGGTTCTGAATGTCATCTAATAAGTGTTTTCAACATTAAATGAATCTGTTAGCTACAACTTGCATTATTCACAGTGGACTCTGCAGAAAATTATTCAGCTGTAATTCAAACAAAGAGGAAATCAGCCTGTTTAGCAAGCCTTGCAAATGCTGATATTTTATCAAATGTTTAATTTTATACTTATTTTATATACCAATATATACCTGTGGTCGTGTAAAAATTTCTTTAAAAGAGGTCCTGGATGGAATAAGAAACCCTGATCTAAGCTAATGTGACTGTAGCAGAATAGCATTTTGGTGTGATAAAGTCCTTAGATTATTACACCAGATAAGCAACAAAAAAGATCTATTTTTCTTCCTTTGCCAAGCATACTTAAATTTTAATTATTTATCATCATTCCACATAGCTGTTTTCTAATTTCCTTTCTGCAGTTTTGGTAATTTGATCTTTCCTGAGTGGGAAGCGATTGCAGTCTTTTACATTCAAATTATGATGAGATGTTTAGATGGTGAAATCTGAATGAAAGGGATGTAATTGTTATAAGGCACTTCTTAAGAGACATGAGTAACCCCTCAATTTCCTCTTTTCTGATTGTATGCAGGATAGCTGCAGATGAAAAATGAAAGAGAAGACAGCAAACCTTTGAAAAAAGTAAAGGAGACGAGATCAACAGCATGGTAATGACTTTACCACTTAAAATTGCCTGTATTTAGTATAGTCAGTAAGATCCCAAAATGACTATAAATGGAAACTGTCTTCTTCATAATGAAATAAAATGACTGAAAGACTTGCAGACTTGCCATACGAACTCAGAAGTGTGTGCTGTTAAGTTTGGCCAGATTTACACTAGCTGTGAAAGAAGCAGCTAGTGCAAAATGCAGCAGCCAGATTGGGGAGAAAACTGCATTTTAGAGACCATATAATGCGAGCACAGTATTGGCTTCCAATTTGCTTTCTAGTTAAATTCAAGGTACCAATGTTGACCTACAAAGGACTGCACCTCCAAGTGAATCTGCTTCACTATCATCATCATCATCATCATCATCATCACCATCACCATCATTTCCCCTTAAATGCTTCTATGGAGCTTGTCAGATGGGGAGAGGGAAAGCAGGGGAAAGTGGAAGAAAGCAGAGAGAATCATCCTTCTTCGTTCCCTACTATCATTCCCTGTCTTCTGGGATGGCTGACCTTCCCACGTCATTTCCCATCATTTTTCGTATTATCCCTGCTTCCTCCCCATTTCCTACAGTTTGGAGTCAGGTTGCACCCAACTCCTGAAAATTGATTCTTTCCATTTTCAGGTGCTGGCAACATGGATTCCCATGGGCAGCCACTAGAAGTGGTCATGCATCATGGGATTACTTCCATGGAACTCTGTTTTGTCAGCGCCTGAGAACACAGAGAAGATGCAGAGAAGACTGCATCCAATGACGTCCTAAGGAACATTCTCACCAATCTGATCCCTTGGCTTTCCATAATCCCTGGACCCCTAGAGGGCATTTTAGGACATTTTGGAGCTAAATAAATTGGAATAAATAGACCTCCTGGCTCTAGTAGTCACAAAAATAGCTCTGGGGGCCATATATGGCACACAGCCCATTCTGATGTAGGATAAATATATTGGTTTGCAATATCATCCCCAACGCTGCACAAAAGCACCTGGCAACTAGAATGCAGGCCAAGGAAGGTTAATATATGCGTAATATATAAAGAGCAAAACAGGTAGCTATAAAATTAAATTTTATTATAGCCCCTTATATTTGAGTTTGCCAATGTAAAAATGTTCCTAAATCCTTCAGCAACATTAATCATGGAGCAGACCTTTATTTTTGCAAATACATACCGTACCCTAATGGAGTCATTGATTGCTATGTTCTCAGGTGACTTGTTTCTGGTTACAGTGATTTTACGAGACTGTACTACACTCTCCTTATGCTGATCTATGACTGTAATAAAGATTTTTTATTTTATACAGGTTTTCAGCAAATATAAAAGACTACTGAGTACAGTAGTGAAATCTTGCATGTATCATGGATAAGGTTCCAAAAGGAAAAGTAGTAGATAATGTGTTTTATTCACTAAAATGTTTAACTTCAGTTGCTATTTGTTGCAATAATTTCACAGCAATGAAACATTGTCACTCTTTACTGTCCTGTCTGTTTAGGATGAGGTCATGATACCCAGACATAATACCATAGGATGCTTTGCATAGATTCAGTGTTGGATGTACCGGATCCTAAGCATATTCAAGTTTTAGAATTAGCTATGTATCATTGTAGCCTTGATTCATCCACAGTGGATAATCTGCACTCATTCCAATTTAATTAATGCCACAAAATTTATTTGAGTTAGCCTCATTTTGTACCCAGCAATAATACAGTATTCTGATGTCACATATTTCCTGGGAACCTCATGTGCATTTCAGTTCCAGTATATTTTTCATGGGACTGATTATAATAATAATTTAGTGATGGAAAATCTTGCATTGTTGCAGTAGTTTAACTAACTAGAAATCTTTGTGGTTAAACAGCTTAAATCCCATGGGAATTGGTAGAATTATTTGTTTCTATGTATAAGTGACTCATGAAATCTGATGTGAATCAGAGACAGAAAATATATTTTGTGTCCCCTTACTCTTAGTTTTGACTAATACATACAAAAAGGGGGTTCATAATGATATCCAAACATGATGTGCCCTGTGAACTGCCCTGAGTCTCCTTTGGAGTTAAGAAGGGCAGTATACAAATACCACAAATAAATAATAAATAATTTATTATGATTGTTAGAATTTTCTCAGCTATTTGGTTAGAACTGGATGCATTAATGGTTGGTCTCTTGTAAGAAAATGACTTGTCATTCATAATCAGGTGACTGGTGGCTCCAAGCAAATGTAGATTTTGCACAGAAATATCATTTTGCAAAGAAAACGCTTTTTTCTATACAGATAATGTTATTTTTGGTGCAAAACAACCATGTGTGAATACAGAAGAACTACAAACTAAAAAGATTCTCATAACTTCAAGGTTCTTCTTCTCAGGGATTCTAAAACATATTTTTCAACTATTTTCTGAATAATTTCATATATGCTTTCTATTTTTACACTGCATTTATATCAGTAGTAGACTGAACCAAAGCAACACTTATAAACTGTAATTGCTTTTATTTTCTTCATGCACATCCTCTCCCTGTAGACAGATAAGATAATCCACTTTAGATTATATTTAATTAAAGTCTTATTGTTGATTACAGGGAATGTAGCTGACACCTGATGGAAGCCGAGATAATTAAAGTATAGTTATCTGACTATATGTTTCTGTCAAGTGGACTAATCTATCCACTACCCATAAGCAAGCATTAGAAGTACTTTAATGGCAGCTTAATAGGAGGAGGCTTGATAGAATACAGGCAGATGGTTTTCTGGGTAATGATCCAGTCCATAATGATTTCAGTAATAGCTTGTCTTATCTATTTACCTGGCCTGGAACAAAGCACACCAACAAAGGAAAGCTCAAACAGTTCAACAGGATTAGGTTACCCCAGTGATAAAAGCATTTAAATCACTGAAGCAGCCCGCTTGCTTCTGCTGCAGGTGAAAATGTGGAATTGATTAAAAAGAGTTGAAATTGCAAACATGAGAGGCCAGTTCTTTGTGTCTCCCACCTGTGAAGTACTTGAATATTTTTTTCACATAATTCACATGATTCATGTTAAACTTTGATGCTATAATTTTCATGAAACAGATGCTGTAATTGCATATATGACATCTAAGGAGCAATCATTATATTTCTAATATTCCATTTGTGATTGTTACCTATTTTACAAAAATGGAACCACGCACAGCAAGAAGCAGGCCTGAGCTGGAATAAGGGAAGCCCTTAAGTCTACAAAAAAGCTGCATCTATAGATACTTTTCATATGTGTATTAGATATATTTCTCCTGTACAATCTACCCTGGACACTTAGATTCTCTGGGGGGCAGCTACTCCAGCCATCCAAAACCCAACTGGCACCCATCACCCAGAACTGCAATGACCTGCCAAAAGAAATTTGACAGCTACATCAGCTATCAGAATTTAAGACACAACAGAAAACCTATCTGTTCTAACAGACCTGTGTATCTTGTTGTATGTATTTACTTAGTGTTGTGTTTTGTCTCTCTGTTTTAACTATGTTGAGCCCTGCTTCAAGTCACAAGGAGAGGTGGGTTATTTTTATTTTCTATATTGTGTTGTTCATTCGTTCAGTTGCTTCTGACTCTTTGTGACCTCATGGACCAGCCCATGCCAGAGCTCCCTGTCAGCCATCACCACCCCAGCTCCTTCAAGGTCAAGCCAGTCAATTCAAGGATGCCATCCATCCATCTTGCCCTTGGTCGGCCCCTCTTCCTTTTTCCTTCCATTTTCCCCAGCATCATTGTCTTCTCTAAGCTTTCCAGGCTTATCATTATGTGGCTAAAATACTTGATCTTTGCCTCTACTATCCTTCCCTCCAAGGAGCAGTTGGGGTTTATTTCCTGAAGTATGGACTGGTTGGATCTTCTGGCAGTCCAAGGCACTCTCAGAACTTTCCTCCAACACCACAGCTCAAAAGCATCTATCTTCCTTCGCTCAGCCTTCCCTATGGTCCAGCTCTCACACCCATAGGTGACTACAGGGAATACAATTGCTTTTACTATGCAGATCTTCGTTGCCAGTGTGATATCTCTACTATTCACTATTTTATCAAGATTGGTCATTGCTCTCCTCCCAAGAAGTAAGTGTCTTCTGATTTCCTGGCTGCAGTCTGCATCTGCAGTAATCTTTGCACCTAGAAATACAAAGTTTGTCACGACCTCCATGTTTTCTCCCTCTATTTGCCAGTTATTTAGCATTCTTGTTGCCATAATCTTGGTTTTTTTATGTTTAGCTGCAACCCAGCTTTTGCACTTTCTTCTTTCACCTTGATTAGAAGGCTCCTTAGCTCCTCCTCGCTTTCGGCCATCAAAGTAGTATCATCTGCATAGTTAGGGTTGTTAATGTTTCTTCCAGCAATTTTTACCCCAGCCTTGCATTCATCAAGACCCGCACATCGCATGATGTGTTCTGATTACAAGTTGAATAGGTTGGGTGAGAGTATACAACCCTGCCATATGCCTTTCCCAGTTCTGAACCAGTGAGTTGTTCCATGGTCAGTTCTTACTGTTGCTACTTAGTCCTTATACAGATTCCTCAGGAGAGAGACAAGGTGATTTGGTATGTCCATACCACCAAGAACTTGCCACAATTTATTATGATCCACACAGTCAAAGGCCTTAGAATAGTCAATAAAACAGAAATAGATTTTTTTTTCTGAAACTCCTTGCCTTTCTCCATTATCCAATGGATATTGGCAATTTGGTCTCTCATTCCTCTGCCTTTTCTAAACCCAACTTGAACATCTGGCAACTCTCTCTCCATGTATTACTTGAGTCTTCCTTGCAGGATCTTGAGCATTACCTTACTGGCATGAGAAATAAGTGCCACTGTAAGAAAGTTTGAGCAGTTTTTAGCATTTCCCTTTTTTAGTATGGGGATATAAGTTTATTTTTTCCAGTCTGATGGCCATTCTTGTGTTTTCCATATTTGCTGGCATATGGCATGCATCAACTTGACAGCATCATCTTTCAAGATTTTAAGCAGTTCAGCTGGGATCCCGTCGTCTCCTGCTGCCTTTTTGTTAGCAATGCTTCTTAAGGCCCATCGAACCTCACTTCGCAGGATGTCTGGTTCTAGTTCACTCACCCCACCATCAAAACTATCCTCAATATTATTATGCTTCCTATACAGATCGTCTGTATAGTCTCGCCACCTTCTATTCATCTCTTCAGCTTCTGTTAGGTTCCTGCCATCTTTGTTTTTTATCATGCCAATTTTTGCCTGAAATTTACCTCCAATGTTTCTAATTTTCTGGAAGAAGTGTCTTGTCCTTCCTATTCTGTTGTCTTCTTCCACTTCCATGCATTGCTGGCTTAAAAGTAGTTTCTTATCTCTTCTGGCTAACCTCTGGAATTGTGCATTTAACCGGGCATATCTCCCCTTATCACAGTTTCCTTTTGCTTTCCTCCTTTCTTGGGCTACTTCCAGTGTGACAGCAGACAACCATTTTGCTTTCTTGATTTTCTTTCTTTTTTTTTTTTGGGGGGGGGGGGGGACAACACATACTCTGTTGCCATCTCCTGAACAATGTCACGAACTTCTGTCCATAGTTCTTCTGGGACTCTATTTACTAAATCTAGCCCTTTAAATCTGTTCTTCACTTCCACTGCATATTCACTAGGAATGTTAGTGAGATCATATCTAGCTGGTCTCTGTGTTTTCCCTGATCTCTTTAGTTTTATTCTAAATTGAGCAATAAGAAGTTTGTGATCTGAACTACATTCAGCCCCAGGTCTTGTTTTCTATATTAGTTTTAAATAAATAAATAAATAAATATATTCATGGGATTGAGTCTTTAACTTGAAATCATGTTAAATGGAGAATTCTGGGAGTTTCAATCTAAAAATGCAAATTATCCAAACTCTTTGGTTCAAAATGTAACTTCTCCCAGCTCTTCTTGACCCACAAAATGCAAAGACAGGTCAAGAGAGGGTAGCCAAAGAATCCAGTGAATGTGTTGTCTTCAGGATGGTGGAATGTGAACTCCAAAGATGGAGTGTGGGGGGAAGAGGACTTCTGCGAGGGAAAGTAGGGAACACGCTACAATGCAACATATTTATTATATTAAATATCTCTACCCTGTCCATTATCATTTAGGTTTTTCTTTAGCATCTAAATGAAATAAGTGTTGATGCAGATCATGTTTCCAAAGGGAGGGTATTCAATAACTGGAATCCCAAAGCTGAAAAAGCTCTTTTGCATGTCTCCACATAGAGGAGATACTTTATTTTGTCATTATCTTGTTTATTACATTTAAATTGGAAAGTTCAAATTTTATGGTTCAGACCTCATCCTATGGTGGAGATGAGTGATTTTTTCTCCAAGTCTTCCTCCTCCTCCCCCTTTTTTTTCTCCTTTTATATGCCCATCCCACTGACACAGAAGTCACCAACTACCACAAAAGCATAAAATAAATGTTACAAAGCAATAAATAAATCTATATAAATAAAAAATGTAATGTTCGTTTGTGGTATTAACAGAACTTAAAACCCACTGGGGGAATTGCCATCAAATTTGGACACTAGACACTATCTCAAGCAAGCTATATCCTCCACTCACAAAACCCCCCAAAAAACTTCCCCTCCCTCCCCCCCTCCCCCCTCAGAAAGATGTCCAACTGTAAGCCTCAGGAAGGGAGGGGGAGGGAAGGAGTGCACGTGCATGGCCAGCAGCAAGTGCGTGTGCACAGCAAGCTCCCGCAGAGGCTCTCCGTTCAGGAGCTGGAGGAAAAGCCCTCATCCCCGCAGGCCTGCCTCTCTGCCGCTATCCTTTACATGCTGCCTAGGCTGCTCTGCCTCTCCAAAGTTCATCTATCCAGACCCGACTAATCTACCACTAATGGAATGGATTTGGGAGAAGAAACTCTGCGGAAGCAAAAGCAATCAAGCTCAGAGCAGATCCATTGATAACCCAGGCTGAGAATACAGAAACCCCAATCCTATTTATGTCAGGCAGGAAGACCCCATTTAAGCCCTCCAAACAGATGACCATCCAATTCCAACCCCATTCTGCCAGGCAGGAAGACACCATTCATTCTACGAATATAGCATCCCAAGCATATAGGATCAAATGGTATAATAATAATAATAATAATAATAATAATAATAATCCAAAATAATAAATATATAATCTATAATAGGCTTTAAGTCAATGATATGACACATAAAAATCCATCCCAAAGAACTACAAAAAATTGAACTGGCCCAACAAATCCATACAGCAATGTAATAACTGGCATTATACGAGGGGTGTTTCTTAAGTAAGGTCCGTTTTGTTGTAGACACTAGTATTTCGCGTGCATACCACAACGAGAGCGTGTGTCATGTACCGGCATGCCTCAGGAACAACTGTGCTCAGTTTCCGCTCTGTAGCTAACCAGTACGGTTCTGTTCTGTGCTTTAAAAATGCTATCAACTCACCCTCCACATGTGAGATTTGCTCAGTGATACGGTTTTTGTCAGCAAGGAACATGCCTGCTGCAGAAATTCATCGACAGATTTGTGAAGTGTATGGTGATATTGTTATGAGTGAAAGTAAAGTGCATAAGTGGGTATGACAATTCAAAGATGGCCATAACAACGTCCATGATGAGGACCGCTCCAGTCACCCTTTTTTGATTACAGTGAACTCTTGGTTATCGGAGCAGGCGGCAAGTTTTTATGAAGAGGGTATTTTAAAATTGGTTCAGAGGTATGATAAGTGTTTGAACATACTTGGCAACTATGTCGAAAAATAGAGTGAAGTATGTACTTTCTGAAAATAAATTTACTTTTTTAAAATAAATTTTTGTTGTGTACTTATGTTCAAACGGACCTTACTTTAAAAATACCCCTCTTATATCTATAAATTTATATAACCCTTTCTAAATATTTGTAATAACATGTTAATTATAAAATACTTATTTAATTTTAAAATATTTAATTATTTTCATTTAAAAATATTTAACTTTTGAATACTTCATTTAGATATTTTAAGTTTAAAATATTTGTTTAAACATATTTTAATATTTTCATTATAAAATATTTAATTCTTTAGTTCTAAAATATTTCATTTACATATTTTGATTTTAAAAATTATTATTATAATTTATACATATTTAATATTTACATTTCATAATACTTTATTTTAATGTATTTTATTTGGTTTAATTATGAAATATTTAATTACTTAATAATTTGTTTTTAAAATAATTATTTAATTTTAAATTATTTAATTTTAATGTTTTAATTTTAAAGTATTTAATTGTTTACCTTTACAAAATTTATATCTAAAAATACTTAATTAACTTTAAAATATTTTACTGTTAGTATTTTAATTTAAAAATTATTTAGTTGTTTACTTTTCAAATATTTTCCATATCACCAAGCTAGGCCACAGCAACAAGTGGCTAGGAGGGAGGCCGGGGAGGGAGGGGGATTGCCAGGGGAGGGGCCCTTTGATGCCACGCATGGAAGGACGGGCACGGGAAACCCTTTGAGGTATAGGAAGTGGCCCCAAAGGCCATCCAGTCCAACCTCATTTTACAGTAAAGGAAGACTCCATCAAAGCCCTCCCGACAGATGGTCAACCAGTTGGAAGGGAGTCCCAGAGGCCATCCAGTCCAACCCCCTTTGTCTGTCTGTATGTCCATCCATCCTTCAATCCATCAATCATTCCATCTATATATCTATCTACCTACCAACCTATCTATGTTATATCCATCTACCTTCTGTTCCATCTATCAATGTCCCTTCCATCTGTCCCTTCTGTCTATTGCTTCAACTGGAAATCCTCTCTTATCTGAGGGCCACAGCAATGCGTGGCAGGGTACAGCTAGTATTTAAATAAATTCCCTCATAGGCTGGTAGCATGTGGATGAATACAAAATTGGAAGACTTGGGATGGGAGGAGCCACAGTTTCTCTGTTGGAAGTAGACCCTTCCATGCCTATACATGTCTAAAAGTTTTGGGAGTTTAATGTCTTAGCCATCTCTTCTCTCTTCTTGCACCAGCCTGAGTTTGCTAATCCTCCATTTTGTGGTGCGCAGTATCCCTTTCTCCTGCATATTACAAGAGCACATGTTGCAGAGCCTCTTAGCATGAAGTGTGGTGAAAGCTTTAGTATTTATAAGTAAATATATTTCATATGTGTTTACAAAAAAGAGACCCAGTTAGCTTTCTTCCTCTACTGAAGTGGCACTGGAACTTACTTACTCTCTAGTTGCAAATATTACTCTAGTACAGTGGTTCTCAACCTTCCTAATGCTGTGACCCCTTAATACAGTCCCTCATGTTGTGGTGACCCCCAACCATAATATTGTTTTTGTTGCTACTTCATAACAGTCATTTTACTACTGTTATAAATCATAATGGAAATATCTGATATGCAGGATGCATTTTCATTCACTGGACCAAACTGGGCACAAATACCCAATACACCCAAATGTGAATGCTAGTGGGGTTGGGGGAGGATTGATTTTGTAATTTGGGAGTTGTAGTTGCTGGGATTTATAGTTTACTTATAATCAAAGAGCATTCTGAACTCCACCAGATTTGAACCAAACTTGACTCCCATGACCAATGGAAAACACTGGAAGGGCATTGACCTTGAGTTTGGGAGTTGTAGTTCACCTATATCCAGAGAGCACTGTGGACTCATGCAATGGTGGATCTGGACCAAACTCAATATGCCCAAATGTGAACACTAGTGGAGTCTGGGGAAAATAGATCTTGACATTTGGGAGTTGTAGCTGCTGGAATTTATAGTTCATTACAATCAAAGAACATTCTGAACTCCATCAATGATAGAATTGGCTCAAACTTCCCACATGGAATCCCCATGACCATCAGAAAATACTGTGTTTTCTTATGGTCTTTGGTGACCCCTCTGACACCCCCTCGCGACCCCCTCAGGGGTCCCAACCCCCAGATTGAGAAACACTGCTCTAGTACATGACATTCTGCAACATACCCACCTTGAATTGTCCTGCGTCAGCATGAAATGTTGGCAGAGGAAGCCATTGGAAACCTGCAGTCTTGTCGGGTCTCTATCAGCTGGTCAGGCTTAGGCTTCCATATAAGCATGAGTCTAGAAATAGGACAAGATTTAGAGTCAGCAGCATGGTGTGGTGCACCTCCACATGGTTTGTGTCTGCTAAGTAGGCCTGTCTCTATCATCAGACAGAGTGAGGTGGCTGTCTCGTGGCTCAGAGTTTGGGTGTTATGGAGGAAATAGCAGAGCCAGGTCCCCAATCAAGACCTGTTTCTAAAGGATAGGCCTGTATATTCCAGGAACTCAGTTCTATCCTTCTCCCCCAAACTAATTCACCATCTTAAAGAGTATGGATCATGCTGTCTAACCATCAGTGCAAAGTTAAAATTCAGTTACCATTCTGAGGACAGAAAAAGGAAAGCAAATGTTCTGGTCAGTTCCCAGTAATTGCTTTTTCTTTCAATCTTCTTCCAGTCACATATTTATATGACAACACTGGCACACTTTGGGGACATATGATTTATTTTTGGAAGTTTATCTATAGAGTCAAATTTGGAAAAAAAAAAAGAGATGATGGGTCCTCAGAGCAGGAGCTACAGCTAAAGATAAACTTCATAAAAACCGGCAGACTTTTTGAGCTCCCTCAGACTCATGAATGGACTAAGGATTAATGAGCTCTAGCTGCAAGGATAAGTATCGTCTTTGGCTGAGAAGATGCTGTAATACTATACAGGAATATTTGGGCAGAATTCTTAGAATAACGTATCAATAGAAGTAGCTATATCAAGAGACTTGCAAGAATGTGTTTTTTTCCCCACACGGAAATTTGTTTCTATTTTCAAATTATCTGTGAAATACACCTTTGATAAAATCAAAGGGAAAGGAAAATGTAAAAAAACTCAACCATTTGTGCAATTGTCTTAATGTTTTCAAATCCCAGTCACTAACATGTCTGTATATATATTTTTCATATACACATTTTCCCATTCACATTATTTAAAAAATGTGTGCGCACTTTATTTCTCCAAAAGATTCACAAATATGCAGATTTCTAAGGTGAGGTGAGCTTTGTATTGCAATGAATATTAGGAGGTGTGAAATTGATCATTTTGGCTTGAATCTCGAACCTAGTAACTTTCTTTTCCATCTCATTTTTGAAATGATCTTTCACCCATGCATGATTTAGTATTGTGATCTATATAAATAAAAATGTAATGTTCATTTGTGGGTTAACATAACTCAAAAACCACTGGACGAATTGGAGGCAATACACCTATCAGGCCAATGAGTGACCATCATTCATAAAAATACTGAAAAACAGAGCAGAAGAGACTTAAAAAGCCAAAAATAAAAAATTGCAATGCATGCTCAAAACCACACATATATATGCAAACACACATATACACATATACACAAATATACACACACAAAACACATATACACAGACTGGGCCACGCAAGACGTGGCAGGAGATGGCTAGTAGTAAATAAAAATGTGTGTCATGGCAGGCTAAGATGTTTTGGTACATGAGCCAGAAGCATTGCTTAGGCTAGAATCTATCGCTGTGAAATATATTCCACAAAGCTGCAATTAGTTTGTGTTTAATTCACATTCTTTTAAAATCTCAGAATTTGTCTTGAAGACATCTTAAACTGATTTTGACCTGGGCACATCTAAGGGATGGCTCCCTCTAAGTCATACTGCATACGCTTCTGCTTAGGAAAAGGAACACATTCAAAATCTCACATGTAATCCAAGTAGCAGAGAGGAAAGGTCTCTGATGTGGATTAAACATTGTGAAAGGCACCTGGAGTTTGGAACAACTTTTTAGGCTTACAACTTTTGGACTCCCTTTCGTCTACCAACATGGCCACTCTCCAATGCACCTGGAAGCTATAGCTGAAAATGGAAAATGTTCCAAAGTCTGTTATGATTAATAGAAAGTCATTTCTACTTCTAGGAAAGGGGCCTTTTCAATTATCATAACCTGAGAAATTTATTTTCCAAGATCTGATGTATAATAAGTAGAAAATTGTTCAGTTAACATTGTAAAAACTTACCCAAAGGTTTCCATGCTTAATATTACACAAAGTTTAGTTTTGCTATCATATGATGCTATGCAAGACATTAGCCTTTCAATATGAAGGAAACTGAGCATGGGAAGAAATCCATGTTCATAGGTGCCAACAAAACAGAAGGGAATCCAGCTGGTAGAAACAATAGGTTTTTGTGATGACTCCTTTCTTCCTTTTGGTTCCACTTCAAGCTGTAGTTCATTGATCTAGAAACTGCATTGTGGTCATTATCGTTACTACACAAACAATCAGTGTATATGGAGGTGGGGGTTTCACACTAGATGATATATTACGTCCCAATCCCAGTTGTTGCTTCAAGACTAAGAATTTGAAACAAACAGTAGGCATTCCCAGAATATCTCATGCCACATTAGGCTCTTTAAAACATAGGTATACCAGTGGGTTCATTAACGTGAATGGCAATTTAGAAGCAGGCTGGCAAAATGTAGTGAGTCAATTAATGCAGTGAACCATAAAGGAGATAGTGACTTTAGCTAAAATTGATCAATTGTCTGTAATCAAGGTCTTTAGACAGCAATTAGGCTTTTGTTGAAAGTTTATACTTAGAGAAAGGTTAATTATGCCTTAAGAATGTTGCTCTTTGTTCTGCGTGAGAGAGAATATGCATGTCTGAGTGTGTTCCTGGATCCTGCTCCTTTTATAATGTCAATGTTATTTTGCTTACATTTGATAGATTTCATCGCCACTTGTCCTCACCCCTTATTTTTATTGATTGGTGCCCATATTGAAGTTCCGTCTATTGGCCTACTTAGAGCATTATTTTCAATTTTGGGTCGCAGTGAGTTTCCAGGAATTCAGACAAGAGTTTTCCCCAGCTTCATCTGAGGATGTCAGAAGTTGAATCTAAGGGCCCATCCAGATAATCCCATCCAAACAATGCCTCCAGTAAAAATGAATTAATTCAAAACAAACCAAGGTTTCCTAATGAGGTATTTAATTAATTCAGAACAAATTAAATACATCATTAAATCTGAGCCTTCCTGAAAGTCCAGATGTAATGGGGTATTGGGCTTGTGGGGACTGACTTCTGTGGTCTTCTGGAGCCTGTTTCTACTGCCCACACTTGGAGCTCCTAGAGCCCACCACCTTCCTCCAGCCCTCCATTTCCCCCTAAAACTTACTTTTGAAAATCCCTGGCCACCATGAAGCCTCTTCTTGTGTCCTCCTGGCATGAGAAAATGACTTGAGAGAAGATCGTGCTTGTAACAAAACAAAAAAAACAAACTGGGCCCCCTATATTTTCATGTAAAATAAACTGATTTGACTAGACATTTAATCTTCATTACTGGAAGAGCTTGGGAGGTACTTTTAAAACTATTTTCCCCTCTTCCTTGATAGCGTTTAAAATTGGATCATTGCCATTATTCACAACAGTGTTACAGAAGTCGATTGTGTTAATTTTTGCATTTCATTGATCCTGCTGTATTTTGCCTTCTGGTAAGTTTTTGTGGAAAACATTTTAGGATGACTTATCTGGGACACCTGGCTTGACAACAGTCCATGTGAAAAAGATCTTGGGCTCCTGGTAGACAACAAGTTCTACGTGAGCCAACAATGTGATGCAGCACTTTAAAAAGCCAATGGGATTTTAGGCTGCATCAAAAAGAGTATAGTTTATAGTGTTTTGGTCTGACCTCACCTGGAGTATTGTGCCCAATTCTGAGCACCCCAATTTAAGAGCGATACTAGCAAGCTGGGATGTGTCCAGAGGAGGACGACTGAAGTGATCAAAGGTCTGAAAACCATACCCTATTAAAAGCAGCTTAAAGAGCTGGGCATGTTTAGCCTGCTGAATAGAAGGTTGACAGGAAACATGATAATTATGTTTAAGTATTTGAAAGGATGTCGTAAGGAAGAGGGATCTGGCTTATTTTCTGCTGCCCTGTAGACTAGAACTTGGAGCAATGGCTTCAAATTACGGGGAAGGAGTTTCCATGTGAACATTAGGAAGAACTTCCTGACCATGGAACTGTTCAACAGTGGAATTCTCTGTTTAAAAGCTCCTTCTTTGGAGGCTTTTAAACAGAGGATGGATAGCCATCTATTGGGGGTGCTTTGGTTGTGCTTTTACTGCATATCCAACTCTATAATTCTATGATTCTAAAGTAGGTTTCTTTTACTTTGTGTGGATTGCTTATCATGTTATTTTTTGTTTCATGTCCAGATTAAATAAATCATTTTCCTATATCATTGAAGATCAAACAGCTTTGAAGACATTGTGTCATGTAAACAGCCTTTCATCATTTAATTTTTATGTTTGTGATGACCTCGACATCATATTCACCACAATAAAGACAAAGGCTTCTTTTCTTCCATTTTTATTAAAATACAAGGGAAAAACAGTTCTATAAAGTACGTGGTCCACGCAGCACCAATATTGTAACATTTTGCTTGTTTTTCTACAGAGTGTATTTGGAACATCTAAACAAGGATACATGCATACACACAAAACAAATGAATCCCTACCACATTGACCCAAGACTCATATTATATTAATTTCAAATACGTTCCCATTTCTGAAGGTGGAGAGAGAAAGACAAAGAGAAATGCCAGTGCCAAGGCATCTGAACACCAACTGAATGAAGCACTCTTTTGTTGGTGATCTTCATGAAGACACCAGCAGCTCTGCTTCATCCTCACTTCTCAACCTTTCACTCCAAGTCTTAGGTCCAGCCAAAGTTTGGTCAATATGAGTCCTGTGTTGAATATGGTGAAGAGTTGAATATGACTGGCCTGTATTCCCTACTCAATACATCTTTTATTGCTTTGGTTATATTATTGAATGCAGGTTTAAGATCTAAATCCAACATCAGGCAACACAAAAGGTCACATATGGAACACCAGTTAAGTTCACGAGAAGCTTAACTCAACCATACACTCTTAATATAAGGTATCTTGCTTTCTTACGCTCTGTTCTAATGTGTGTGTAATCTATTTTTTCAGAAGCCTGCAGCATAAGTCAAGCTCTGAAGCAGAGGTTAGTCTCCCAGACAGCAGCTTATGCTCAATATTATTTATAGAGGGTTGTATACAGACTCGATCATACTTAGAGTGGACCCACTGAAATGACTGGGATGTATGGTAGTCAGCTGAACTACTTTAAGTTTAAAGATCCAACCCGGGGTAATATAAAACACTGGCCTTTAAGTTGATATGGCCCATAGCATACTACAATAATGTTCAAATGTATAACTTCTCTTGTAGTATTTTATTTTGCTGCCTCAGCCTATCCAGAACATGTAAATGCAAACTACATGGCCACAGAGTTAGTCCTTCTCAACCATACCTTGTAATACTCATCCAAGAATCTGCCTCATATTAGTGGGACAAAAATGTAAGTGACATGGAGAATTACATAGGATGGGGAAAATCTTTTTAGGGGTTGGTCCATGAGGTCACGAAGAGTCGGAGACGACTGAACGAATGAACAACAACAAAATGAATTTAAATGTGGAAAATCCATCTATACACTCATCCTCCCTCCTACAGAAGCCAGCTAGCTGTGTAACGCAGCGAGGCAATTAAATTAGAGTATGTTGATTCTGAAATACTTTTGTACTTATACCTCAAGCCTCACAGTCTGTTTTTATTTTATTTTTCTTTGAGGATTGCTGATCTGCCTGTAGATCCTGGTATTTGCTCTATGTGGTCTAAGGTCTCTCCTGTTTTTCTTTCATTAATTGTAACAGGTTGTCTATGAACTTAAACACCATTTCCTGCTAGTTGACAACAAAATGATACATCTTAATAATATAAAACCTTGAAGGAAACTGAATTTAAATCAGGAAGTTAAAACACATTTTCCTCCTAATGTCATTGTGGGGTGCTTATGGGAGATACAGCTAAAAATTATATTTCATCTGATGTTTCTTAGGACATATTTCAGGTACATCTTTATCGTAATTATTTTTGCTGGTTAATGACCATAATTAAATTTGTGGAATGGGTAACAAATGCGTGTTGTTGAGAAAGATAGAAAGCTGGTCGATTTTTTGTTGACAGAAGCCATTTTCTTAATCCTTGTACTGTACGGGGAACACACATCTATGAATAACAAGCATTTTGCACGTAAGAAAAGGGCATAATAATGAAAACAGAAAAAGCAGAAAATAGCCATGCAAAATTGCTGTGACTTTAGATATGCAAATAATACGTATTACCATTTAGTCACTCACAAGCCCTTGTGTGAGTTTAAGGTATGTTCTAACAGTCACAAAAATACCTTGTCTTTCTATCAATGGGATTCAAATGAGAAAGAAAAGGATTTTTTTTCAGAAAAATATTTTTGAAATGTTTTCAAAAGTCAAGAGAGAATGAGGATAGAAAAAGGGAGAAAGAAACCAAATTTTGTGTCTATTTTGAACAGTAATTTGGTTAGGCTGTTTAGTTGTTTGGTTTCCCCAACATACACCTAAAAACAACATGAAATGAAAAATGATCAAAAACACAAAAAGACACGGAAGAGGAAATATCACTGAGGAAATAACATGTATACTGAATATCTCATTCCCTTTAAGAGGAAAGAGGAACCTTGAAATGATATAACAAATTTAAATGTGACTGAACATTTTATTTGGATTTTTATAGACTACTGAATGAACTTGCCTATGGTCTGTTCTTCTCACTGAATGTACTGTGGGCTTACTTGGGATGATTATGCATAAAACTGGGATGTATCACCATTATGTGCCATATTGGAGACTAATAGATAAAACCTAAGCAAAACATTTGAGTCTTGGACTCATTTTGTAAATACACAGAGCCGCATTTGATTTTTAAATTATTTTGAAAACTTGTGTGTGTATACACACACACACACACATGTATCTTGGCCTGATTAACTGAGAAAACCTTCATGATTATTTATATAATGATAAAGATTTTCAGTTAATCAAGCCAGGGTAAAAATTAAGGCCATATTCCAAACATCTTTAAGTACATTGCCATCCCACTGATTTCTGTGGCCGTTCTAAAGGCAGCAACCCATGAGAAATGTCCATTAATAGTAAGAATGGCTTCTTTCAACAGTTATTTGGATATTTATAATATATTTACTCAGTATACATCTGAGTAAACACAGGAATGCCTGGTGATAATTTCTACTATGGATTTAAAACCCAATAATTAGAAGATGAATGATAAAAAAAATGTATCTGGAAATATGTGATAAGAAATATAGTTCACATACTAGAATCAGGGAAGTCCAGTGGTTCATCTATACATATTGACTCACAGCTCAATATCTTTCCTTACTTGTCATATCTCTTTCATCCCACTCTAATGAATCCCACATTCCATGCCACTGTCCCTCTTTTCTTCTTCTACCTTACATCTTTGTGTTACTCTGAACTGAGAGAACATCTGTCACCTCTTTGCCCTCCAGCTCCCAGCTTTTCACTGTTCATGCCTTCTCAGTTTCCCTGACATTCTTTCTCAGTATTTGTGTGTCCCCATGCTCTATCTGTGTAAAGGAAGGAAGGAATGAAGGTGGACAAAGAAAACATACCATGCATACCTCACTGTCAAGTCTGCATAGCTGCAGTGGAGAAAAGCACGTTCTAAAATGCCTTATGCATTAGATGAATTGACACAAATCAAAACAAAAATATATCCAGAATGCACAAATGAAGAGGCAATGTCAACTTAAGGGGAGGAAAAGAATACTACTGTATTCTGGAGGTAATGTCAATTAGTTTTGATTGTTTGTTGGCCATTGGGACAAGAGCCCATATAATCTCTATGTCCTTCTACCCCAAACACAGAGTGGACACAATCCACTAAGAAGTTCTCATAACTATTTTTTTAAAAAAACACAGCAGGTTGAAGTCTATGAAAACTTTCACATCTTTACAGGGGCAAGTTCTTTCTCATTTTAATGGATCCTGTGCAAAAAAACCCAAAAAACCCCTTCCCAAAGAATTGTGTTCAGTGTCCCTTTCAAAATCACATCACTTTCCCTCCTTTTCCTTTCTTGAAAAATACCATCTAATTCACAACACTGCTTCTGTTCCTTTTTGTTCTCTCAGCAATTTGGGGTGAAGGGTGCCTGTGAGACCAACATGATCCTTTTAAAAAAATTAATTTTAGAACAGAAGATAGGCTAAGACACTGCTGAAGTTCATAGACTCTGTGGCTGAGATATATTTTAGGCTAAACTAATGTCACTGAATGAATATGATCCTAAACTAACCACAGGCTGCTAGGATAGACACAGCAAGAAAGATCAACTCTACGACATTAAATGAATGGAAAAAAAATATCAATACCAATGAGGTAAAGTGGTTTGTAACCCCATCCCCCTTCTTTTCCCTCACATAAAAATACTCTTTCTGAATTATTGTTTCCAAATGCAATAAATTATTTTCCTTTCTTTAAAAAAAAAAAAGAATTACACTGTAACTCATAATCCTAATTGTACTGATGTTTTTCTTTTAGAAAAGAAAGCAAGCACGCTGATAAATATTTTTTTCAGTTCCATACATCCAGGGCTAGCACTAGCCAAGTTCATTTTTAATGTTACACATGACCTTGTGTAATTTTGAGTACACATAAATACTAAGGAGTAAGCATAGGTTCATGAGACCATGACAGATCCCAATGTCAAAAATGATGTCTTCCACAACAGATTGCTTTCAATACATGACTTCTACCTCCACCTTGCTTTTCTTTCTCTACTCTCCTTCCAAAGACACACAATGTCTTTCCTACACTCTTACAATCCACTCCAATTTATAGATATTTCTCCCTGCTCAGAGATTATCTCATGTAGGAAGAATATCATATGAAAATAATGCTTTACATGGTTCCTTTTGATGGTACCAGAGTCAATGTTCCACTTCATTCTCTTCCTGAAATGACATCCAAAATATTCTTATTGCTTCCACTTATCCAAAAACTGAACAAAGTGTGATCGACCCAGATAATGCTGAAAAACTTTCCTCGGTTGATTTCCTGCAATGGAGGAATAACTTGTTTTCATTTATTTAATTAATTAATATCCCACTCTTCTCCTTGCACAAGATCCAAAGCCAAATGACTTCTTGTTCTCCCTACTAGAAATGGGAAAGTAGATCCATGTGTATCATATCGATGTGCCCCAAACACTCATTCAGATGGGGAAATTGGATGTCAAGGGATTACCTGTTCATCTGATGATCTTGTTTGCAGTACAAAATCATTAGAAAGATTTGGCCTTGGTGGTTAATCTGAGAAAAGCAAATTAAGTACACCCATGTGCATTTCAGAAGATAACTGGAACTGTTCTGTAGCTGTTAACTGTTTGTATCTAAGAAAGGAAAGCAAAATCAGCTATCCTGGATATAACCAGGCTGAGCTATCATACAACTATCCCTTGATATTTCACAAACAGAAGTTCCATGTATCTTGGTTCTGAAAATGCAAAAAAATCTTTTCCCCATGAATGAGATTTTTTTCATTCAACATTGGAGCTACCACTTTCTAAATTGGTTAAGGCACAACAGATCTTTCTGCTATAATATTTATCCAACTCTCAGTTGCAAATTAGGACCCAAAATCAATGATGTCCATGCTGGGTGTTGCTGTGAAATGTTTAACACTCAGTTACAGGATAAAAACACTATATTGGTTTCATCCAATGCATAATAAGGCAGGGATCACAGAACTATCCATTGCAAAACACAGTACATCCAACCAACTAGCATCATCAGCTTTAAATTTAAAAACTTCAGGAAGAGCTATACTAACCCTGTAATATCTCTAGTTCCTGGTGTCAGCAAATAAAAGGGCATCACTAGGCAGTTCATAGCAGACATTAGAACTTTTGTCTAAGAATCTATAATACTCTACCACAAAATAATGAGTTCTATTTCATAACACTGGCAAGCTTCATATTCCTAATATTTTGCTGAATGAAAATTCAGTGGGAAAAATGTAGCAGGACAAAGGGATACTCCTTGATTTCAGGTGATGGTATAGCTTTCACAATGAACTGCCTTTCTGGAACAAATGCTTTCAGCTCCTTATGTGCCACACACCTCAATGTGGCACATATATCTTATCACACCAGACTTCGTGTCTTGAAGGCACAGCTTTCCTGAACTCCATTCTTGAAGAGCAAGGGGAAAATCCAGGTAGGAAGGGAGGAAACATATTGCTTATCTGTTTGTTTGCTTCACATCTGTTGTGTTCATTTGACCTCACTTTTAGGCTTGCTTTTTTGTAACATGGCTTTAACAAAGCCTATTCAAATCAGGATGCAGTTTACTTCCCTTTAGCATCACTTCAAAGGGGAAATGTTCAACATATCTTCCTGTGGTAAGTTTGGGTTTCATCTCTTTCTAAAATTTTGCTCCAACCAAAGTCGAACTTCTTGGAGGTTATAGAAAAAAGGTCCTTTGCCCCCAAGATAGGCAATTTTTTGTCTCTGAACAATGCACACACGCTCAAAGGATACCCCATAGGCTACGTTGGCATTATTGTCCATGCAGTCTGCCACTATCTGGCATTGGGGTGGCAAGGAAAACCGCTTCAGAAGCTGATGAGCAGCTGCACATCTGTCTTCTTGGTTCCTATGTTTCTTTACCTCAAAAGAGGAGGAGACACCAGGAGCAGCCCAGCCATCTGATGGGTGAGCCTCATCAATGTAGACTAACAGAAAGTCGGCCACACTGGAGAACTCTTCCACCAGCTTGCCAAAAGCTGACAGCTGGTTTGTGAAAGGGGGTCAGGTGGCTGAGCCAAAGTTGACCACCAGTGGACGCTCCGATTTGGCAAAGTCTAGAAGGTGGCACTCCATGCCATATCTTCCACTGGAGTTTTTCCATCTGCTGCTGCTGTTGCTATTGTCACCAGTCCCACTTGGTATGTGGATTACATTGGAGTTAGGAGCTTCTCCACCCAGTTTCACCTGTTGTGTAAAGCAAAAATATATATTATAATTTATTGAAGATTTGGTGCCATTTGAATTTCATGAACCCAATAATTGTCAGCTTCTCCACTGATATTATTGGGGGTGGGGGGAGTTGTCACAGAAAATGAAACAGGATTTTTTTCACTTAAAGTTATTATTTCCCACCAGCATGTGTTATTTGCTTTATTTCTTGATGGATATGTTTGAATAAAAATTAAAACTGATTTCTGAGTTTCAATGTTTTTAAAGGGCAGAAATATAATGGGACATATTGTTCTAGTGCTGTGCTAGTTACCAGGCAATTTCCTAGCCCAATTCGAATTGCTGATGCTGACCTTTTAACACTTAAATGGCTTAAGTCCAGGCTTAATGAAGGAGCACTTAGGGCTTAAATACTTGATCATTTATTCACTTTAATCCACCTTAAATACTGTGATTGCCTCCTGCAGAATTCTAGAGTTTGTCATTTACGGAGAGGCCTTTAAACTGCTAATCCTGAGAAGCCCTGGGCCTCCTGAAACTACAAACCCCAGAATTCTGCCAGATGCAGTCATGGCATTAAAAATGGATTAAGTGAATAAATGCTCAAGTGTGATGCGACCTTTCGTCCCACATGATCCTTCCCAATTGTCAGTATTACTTTTGGAGGCTTTCTTCTGAGTAATGCCAATCACAAAGGTACATGTCTAAATCAAGGAAAGAGACTTTTCCCTAGTAGCAATAGGGGAAGAGCAATACCAAACAATCAACGCCTGCCTACTAGCTACTGTACCTCCATCAAGATTGGACTACTCAATTTGGTTGTGAAGGAAATGCTTCCTAGCCTATCTATGGTGCCAAGGCATTGGTTTAATTTTTTAGAGACAATGGAAGGCCATTCTCTGTGCCTTTCTCTCAGAATGAAGTACATTGCAAACCAAGAGGGCTTTGAAAATCAAACAATAGCTGGTTTCACATCATCACATATCTGGAAAGTGACTAAGTCATCATCTGGTATGGATAGCATCACTGCATTTCCCACAGCAACAAAGGAAATCTCATGGCCACAGGTTACCTATCATGTTAATTTTTCCTACTCTTTCTATCTTTCTGTTTGTTTGGAGATTTTTGTCCTTAATGAGAAAGGCTTGCCAAACAGACATTCACAAGGCCTCCTCTGCTTTTTTGCAAATAGAGTAATTAGGTCGGTGCCTTGTTCCGTGCTAGCATCAGCCACTCCAAAAAGCCCAACCCATCCCAGTAGTTAGTGCTCAGACACAAACAGCAGCATCTCCTGCTAATTGGTCTTGATGAAGCTCTAACATTCCCAAAGGGGCTCTTTATTCTAGCAGGCTCAGGAATGGGATTGACATGCTTCATGGACCTTTTTTTGTTTCTTTGTTGTTGTTATTCATTATTAAAAGGGTGGGGAGAATTAGCTCTTGGAAAGATACCCACAACACACCACAATAAAATGTCATCCATTTTTTAAAAAAATAAAATAAAAATTATTGCTCTGCCAAACCTCTTTTGAAATGACAAACAAAGGCAGGCGAAAGGGCCATTCTGAGAAACAAACCCAGAAAATTTCACTCACACGCAATAACTCTGGCTCCACAGTTCTTTATAATTACAGACTTCTGTGCTAACCAGTCAGTTCCATTTTATGCTTTGGGATTTGACAAAGAAACTGACCAATGATTTTCAAACCCAATCTGCAGGTAAACCGGGATGTTGTTTCTTCACAACTAACTTGAGTACTCCAATCTTCTTAATTCAAAAGAATAATTAAGTTATTCTCATTCTTTCTCATATTAGAACTGTCAAAGGAAATGGCTGGACAAGATGTGCCTGACAAATAAAATGGAATATTCCTTTATTCCATTCATAATTAACTTGTAGAATTCATTGCCATGACATGACACAAGACTTTGATGACCTTAAAAATGGATGAGACCTACTCACGGAGAGTATCAATAACTCAGAGATAAAGCAAATTTCGTTTTCAGAATAAGAGTTCCCAGGATTTGCTAGACTCCTTAGCCAATGGCCACATACAGTAGCTGGACAAACAACACTGAATTCCTGCATGATCATCATGACTTGCTTGTGGTTTTCCCTAGACTCTTAAGTGTGAGGTTAGCTACTTTTTGAGAGAAAGAGAGCGAGAGCTGGACTACATCAATGTCTGTTTGTGGAAAAGCACAACCTGATTTTTTACATCACTGCCTAGACTATGAATCTCACGCTGAAACTGTACTACATGGCAAGGGCATGTTTAATGGTGCTCCTGCAGGCAGATTTGAAAAACGAGGTGGCAAAGGCAGGCAAAAAAGACCCATTCATAAGCCACTGCCTAGAAATAGATATTGACACTATAGTAACATTGTTCATGTAACACCAATGAACAAAGCGTTTGTACTTTTTTCCATACTTCTTTTAGAGGATAAAATCATAAATCTATTCAGATTCTGCAAGGTGATGTTTTGAAGCCCATCATTAGAGACTTCTGAGTTTTGTGGCAAGCTGTGTCAACTCTTTACAGAAAATAGATGCTGCCAGATAATTAGCAGGCTGTGGTCCTGGCTGTTTAAACACAGACATGGCACATTAGGGCTATGAGTAGAATACTTTTGAACCCTTCTGTCTGATTTTGTTCCATATACATCCCCTCCAGCGCTTGGAGCCTATCATTTTGCAATGAATCATCCCACATTTTCATCAGCTACAGGACAAGAGGACAGTTCATGCTGCTTTTGTTTTTCTCCAAAAGCCACACCTCTTAGGAAACAGTAACTGGATGATACATGGCCAATCTTATCCCTCCCTGAGAGTCATCAGTTGCCAAATGCCAACTGTCATGTTTCCTGGTCTTCCTCTAGTTCTCTCTCTCCTCATCCACTTGAGGCTCACTTTACGTCTAAGACAAACCTCAGGAAACTGGTTAGCCACTGTGTGAACAGAATTGTAAACTAGGACTCTTCTCATGTTCATGAAAAAGCTTTGCATTCCAAATCTTTTTGTATTTCACCTGAATAAATAAAAGTATTCATAAATGAGAAAAATTGATAGCATTCAGGTTTACAACGCTTTTTATCTAGATAATATCTCTTGGGTCCTTGGTAGCAGAAGCATATCTTGATGAGAGGCCTCAGTAGGAAATAGACACTGCTAATACTCAGGAAGAGTGCTACAGTTGTCAGCAACAATATTAAAAGTCCAGATATGGTTTTGAAAATTTCAGGGTTGGTTAAACAGTTACAGACTAGGGATGTGCAATGTGCATGATTCCATTTGGCAATATCGGATTAAAGGAAATTTGTCGATCCAGCTTCCAGACCTCTGAAAATGGACTGGCCAGGGGGCAGCTGAAGACTCAGCCAATACAGATCACTAGTAGCTGAATCTTTCAGCTATTGGGAGCTAATGTGGCTGAGCAGCACTCTATCTGAGGTATATGGGCATGTGGGTGGCCTCAGAAATCGGGCAAGAGTGGGCGCCTGGCAGCAGTGGCTCCCCCTCTTTTTTCTTGCCCATCAACCTTCTCCATCCCTTCTAGAATCCCCCCAACCTTGCACAGCATCCACTTGAGGCAAACAAGGCTGGAGAGAGAGAAAGGTTTCCCTAGGCCTGTCCTCCAGAGAGGACTCCACTGGGCGCTCACTTTCTCAGCAGCACTTTGCGTGATACAGACATTGAAAGAGTCTCTGTGCTCCTTCCTGGGGCATGACAGGACTTGAGTTTTTTCTCTGTGTGTGTTTCTCACATTTCTTTCTCAGACAATCAGATGCCTGGTTAACTGTGTCCATTCTGCTACCCTCTTGTGGCACATGCTGGTTGAGACTTCAATTTCCAGAACCTTCTCTTGTAAGTTTTTTAAAAATGTTATGGTAAAAACTATAAAAAAAATCCCCAAATATCAGTGAATTGGTGAAGGATTCTGAACCTTGGCATGCTTGCAGTCATAAATGAGGCTACAAGTGAGGCAAGTTTCATGCTGATATGTCTAAAAATGGCAGAGAAACAAATCTCTAAGGTTTCCCCATTAGTGCCAATGGACCGAATCTTACCGGCACAAAAATGGCACACACACCCTTCCCAATTTTAAACATTTCCCAGTAAATGGAATAGGGAGGCAAAAATGGGGCTGAAAATGGTACATTTTTGCTGAGTCACACACCCCTCATACAGGCACAGTCCATCAGAAAATATCTCATTTCTTCAGATCTACAACCACTTTGAGTCTCCTTGTGGAGAGAAAAAGTGGGATATAAATAAACATAACAATAAACATAATAATAATAATAATAATAATAATAATAATAATAATGCAATAATGATGACCTCCCCTTTCACCCTCCATGGATATGAGGAATGTTACATTTCCTTACACCTTTAAAATAGTTTGTTGATATTTCTTCATAAATATCTTGCTAAGATTAATTTTATGCACTCTCTCTACTGTATTTACTGTGTATAAGTGCACCATTCACAATATCAGATTGGGAGAGACTACTCACTACTTCTTGATAAACATCCAGTAAAGCTATTTTGAACTTAGAAGTACTGGGCAATATTTCTTTTTAATAGAGAGCTTCTTTCATAAAAAAATTCTTACTGCTGTGAAATACAAAGAAAGGCACTTCCTTGAACTTGAGGCCAAAGTAAACAAATATGATGAAAGCTAAGAGGACTTGTTCCACCGCCCTAAAGGCTTGTCAAAATTATTCCAATGATGGGTCTGTCAAAAAGTCATGAAGTAATCAAACCATTATTCTCAATCAGGGGTCCTCAAACTTTTTAAACAGGGGGCCAGACTCTCAAACTGTTGGAGGGCCAGATTATAATTTGAAAAAAGCATGAATGAATTCCTATGTACATGGCACATATCTTATTTGTAATGGAAAAGACATTTAAAAACAATACAATAATTAAAATGAAGAACAATTTAAACAAATATAAACTTATTAGTATTTCAATGGGAAGTGTGGGCCTGCTTTTGGCTGATGAGATAGGATTGTGATTATTGTTGTGTGCTTTCAAGTAATTTCCGACTTAGGTTGACCTTGAGTGAGGGCTGGGTAAATGACCTTGGAGGGCCATATCCAGCCCCCGGGCCATAGTTTGAGGACCCCTGTTCTATATACACCTGTCAGACCACCTTTTTTGTGAACTACTTTTGCAATGATGCTACACAACACTGTCTGTAATCAGGCATCTTGAGATGTCATTCTTAGATGGACTTGTGGCACAAGTATATCCAAAAAGTAAAGAGAAGTAGCCAAATAATGTTTTGGTCTTGACACTTGGACTGATAGGAATTTAATCATGTCAAAAACATAAACTGTGTGTGTGTGTGTGTGTGTGTGTGTGTGTGTGTGTATATATATATATATATATATATATATATATATATAATGGTTATGAAGCACCTAAAGGTATTCACATTTTATTTATAAGTTTGTGTGTATGACTAACCTTCTATATCAGGAAGAAAAAGAACTAATACTAACAACAAATATTCAGAAGCCCTGCTAGAAGTCACTGGAAAAACCAACTGTTTCTGTGCTAGCCCTCAAGCAATTTTGTATCATAGCTAATGGGACATTTCTAAAAAATGATATTAATGAATGGAGAATTGATTCAACTGTAGAAAGAAGGGTTGAGGTAGGGCTTATCTAGCTGCTTAATCTGTGGCCAGTCCAGAACAGTCATGCAGTGGAGTGGTCCTGATGGCAGCCACAAACTCAATCTACCACCTGCAGTGGTGGCAGGGAGAGTCTACATGATCATGGTTCGGTTTCACTATTCTGTCACCTTACCAACCCTGTCACTGTTGCCACTTCTGGAAAGCCACAGAGCTCCAGGAGAGCTACTGATTGTCACAGGTGTCCTATGCTGACATCAGCAGGGGCACCCACATGACCAGGGAGAAAGAGAGGGATAATCCAGTTCTCCTGGAGTTCTGCGACCATTTGCAGAGGTGATGGTGGCAACACAGGCATGATCAGACCCTGCACAGATAAGGACAAGGAAAGTAGGATGGTGTTATCAGTGGTGGCTGTTGTGAACAGTAGACCTGCCTACTTCAGACACAGCTATGCTGTCCTCACTGTGCCCAAGCTCCAGAGTATTCCTTAACTTTCCTTAATATGGGGTTAAGACAAGAGTTTGACTGTGACAGGGTTCCTCTTGGGTGGTTCTTATTGACTGTAAGTATCCCAGGCATGGGCAAATCCAACCATAAAAAGAAGTTGTAGCAGTGGAGATATACTACTGCCTATTATGCTTTTATATTTTCTTCCCTAGAAATTACTGATTCTGAAGCTTAGGAAGCTAAGCACCGATTCTTGGACTATTTACAGACTGTTCAGTGTAAATCACACTCACATAAACTTAAGCTGGCATATATTTATTGGCTTAATTCTCTTTGAATTAAGATTTCTTAAGTAAAAGGTTTTGATTAGCTAGGGAACAATGACCTACACAATTAAGATCCTGACCTATGAAGACTAATAAGATCCTGACCTATGAAGACCTACTTCTACCCTGATCTTGAAGCTAATTCTAATTTTGCACGGATGGCAACCCAGACAGACTCTGAGATGGCATTTCTGGTTCTGAGCCAGGGAACCATTTTTGGAAGTCCCCAATCATACAGACTTGTGAATTAGCATTTAAAACTAATAGAAACTCAAAAGCATAATAGATCCAATACAGTAGTATGTTTGAATGAAGATGACTTGCATGCATGCATACCCTCTCAACCTCTGGGCCATCCCTATCATGTTTTCCAACATCCTGGTTGTGCTCTTGAGGAAAAGCCTGTAGAATGTATCAGAACCAGTTTCTGTCATCTCCAGTAATATTTGAAAAAATATTCAGGGATACCTGTATTGGCCATGTAGAAAATTACAACAAAATCCAAACTTCACAAAAATAGCAAAACCTTTGTTGGGCCAACTAAAAAAGATTGAAATATACCTGGTAAATTTTAGAAGCTCAGCTGCTTCTGCATCAGCAAAAGGTGTTAAAAGCATACAGAAGAATAAAAACCGACCATGTTAGAATTGCAAGTTTACACATATCTTCTGTTGCTCATTAAAATTACCTAGTGCAGGCAAAGGCCATTCTCCTCTTTTTGGCCATATATGGGGCTGAGAAAAGAATAGTAAAATCCAAGTAAAGTGATAAAATGTCAACTCCATTAGCATTCACTTGCTTAATAAAGGTATTATTCTTTTGTGGATTTAGGAAGTGCTGGAAGCTTTTTTCTAAATTCTGGCTATTATAGGCAATAATGAACTATTGAATCCACTCAATATACTAAAGCAGCTTCCTGTAATCTTATGGAAAGCCAAAATAGTGTTTTGGTTTGAGGATTTGGCTACAACTTTGAGGGCCAGGGCTTAAATCCCTACTCATTCATAGAAATCCACTATGGACAAGTTTCATTCTCTCTGCCTCAGGGGAAGGCAAAGAAAACCGCCTTTGGAATGAATCTTGCCAAGACAACCAGATTACATGTTTGCCTTAAGGTTATCATATGTCAGAAAGAAAAAACACAACACTAATCTCATGAGTATGCCATCAAACAACCAGTTGCTGAGAGCAGTGGAGAGAGCTGCTATTGCTCTTACAGGCTGTTTGTGGATCTCTTAGAGACAATTGCTGGACCACTGTAGGAAATAGAGTGCTGGACTAGAAAAGCTCTTCCCAGCCAAATAGTTCCAAACAAAGTTGTGCCCTGAGAACTTTTGTCATGTTTGTTAAAACAATATCACAGGGGAACAAAAAGGAGCTGCAGGCAAGCCCTGTGCCACAAATACCTTGCCCTGAAGACCACCATACAATGGAAGTGAAATAAAAGTATTTTGTTTCCTGCATTAGTCTTTGGGATCCATGCATTTTCTCCAGATCTGAAAGACCAGATTCTTCATCCATGGAGATTACATGGACAATCTTACATTGGTTTACTTAGAAACATTATTGAACAGAATGGACTCCCGCACATGTATACATAGAAATAGTGTATAGTAGGAGTAAAAGTGGCACTCACTTCCATCATCATGAAGTGCCTTGAAAAATTGGTCTGCAGGCATATCATTTCTTGTCTTCCACATAAAGCATCAGTTTGAATATAGAGCTAACAGATCTATGAAGGATGCTATACTGCTATAGCCATCACTCTCCATGCTGCTCTGATCCACTTGGAACAATTGGAGAACTATGTGATGATGCTTTTTGCAAACATTAGTTCCACATTTAACACAATCCTCCCACATAGACTGGTGTACAAATTTATGAATCTTGGATTGTCATATTCATTCTGTTTTTGATTATTGACTTCTTGTCTGCATATTCCCAGAGGGTTAGATTAGGTAATAATACCTCTTCATCTTACTCTCAAAACTGGGATGCCACAGGGCAGTGTGTTGAATCCTCTGCTTTATACTTTGTATACTTTTATACATTCATTTGTTGCTGTGGGAAATGCAATATTATTACCAAATTCCCAGATGATACAGCAGTGGTGAGACTTGTCTCTGAAGAGGATGAGACTCCCTATTGGGATGAGGTGGATCAGCTGCTCTTTTGGTACAGAAGCAATAACTTGGTTCTTATCATTATTAAGACCAAGAAGTTCATAGTGGACTACAGAAAAAATAAACCAGAAATTCAGCCCTTGGTCAGATAGGATGATGCTCCAATGGGCCACCACTGCACAGAGAATCATTGGTTGCCCTCTCCCCTCTTTGGAAGACCTTTCTAAGTCCTGCAGCCTTAAAAAAGCTCAGAACATTCTTAAGGATCCATTTCACGCAGCATATTCTCTTTCTGAATTATTACTATCTGGCAAATGGTACAGAGTGACAAAGACAAGGACAAACAGACTGAGATATAGCTTTTATCATAGAGCTGTAACTATACTGGACTCCATGTTTTTGCATTGATGTGGCATTGAGAGCTGTGAAGTGGTGGTTGGAGTATGGCGGGATGGGTGTGCTGTTTTTTGTGATGTGTTCTGGGGAAAGCATTTAATTTCATTGTACAATGTACAATGACAATAAAGTTATTCTTTTCTGCCCTACTGTATCCTCCAAGGTGGGGCACAAAGCTAGGATGAGCCCTGAAACTGAGCAGAAAGATAATAAAACAAAAAAAAATTGGAGTGGCAGGATGCTCCCACCCATTTTTCCACTGAAGCTTTAGAAATGCTGCAATTATTTATATTAGTGTTACTTCTTGCAAAGTAATACAATGTAAGCCTATTTGAAAACAGATTTGTGCTATGCTATTTCCTTCTTCCTTTCTGGATTACATAAAAACAAGTCTCACATAGTGCAGAAGCATTACCTGATATACAGGGAAACATTTTTTAAAGAGTCCCTGGCGTGATTGATGAGTTGTTCATTACTTATAAACATACATGTTATTGTGCATAGATCAAGCATGGTGGTGCCGCCTGCCACAAAGTCTATATTGGCACACATCATGATGACCTATATAACTTAGGAATATTGTGAATGTCCTGGACATACACAATCAGGGGTTTTCATCATCATGTTTTCTCAGCAGACACATCACTCTCTAAACATGTGATGGAATACAGCTGCCTTTTTCATCCCAACAGCATCTAGCGACATTAAAGAAGTGTTTTGGAGTGAGGGCATGAGGTGTCCTCAAAACAAGCCCTTTCTTTGAACTTTCCCTCTCTAATGCAAAGATACCCAGTCTTAAACACTAGCTCCATTAACTCTCATTATGATAATTAGCCTTGTTATAAAGAAACTCTCTGTGCAACACAGGGTGTGCTTGCTTCCCTGGGGCTGCTATTCAGATGATAAGGAGGGAACAGTACAGCAGAAATCCACTCTGAATCTGGCAGGTGTTCAAATCAGAAAGCAAAGTTCAGTGAATCTGAAGAAACCTACTAAAGCTGGATAAAAACACACAACAGAGGGGAAAATGTACAAACATGACAGAATCATCAATAGTTTTTCCAATGGCACAGAATCAACATAGAGCCAATTGAGCAACAAATTACATGTGGATCAAACAAACCCAATACATTTTACTCCAAATCTTTCTAATAGCTAATCTTAAGGTAACTGCTTTTGTTGAGCATAAGCTATATCTCATATCAGGAAGTGATGTTGGTAAATGTGATGTTAATTAAAAGCATGCTGAGCAAAGAAGAGGCTCTTTTCTCTTACACACACATACACACTACAGCCTGGCCTTAATATCACTTTCCTTTACCCATTCAACAGTATCTTTTGGCCTTCCACTGCTTCCCATAGAAAAATTCAGATTTCATTGTATTACAGACTAGGACAGTTGGATATTGCTGAAACACATGAGCAATGCAATATATAAAAACGGGAAGCTCTATTCATAAAAATAAGATCCAAGTTAATCATGACGGTTTCTTAATTTTCTTTATTGCTTAAGGCTAGAGGCAAGAGACTCACAATGACTTAAAACCAACTGCAGCATAATACACTCTTTCTCCACTAACTCTTTGGGAACTAGAACACTGCATCCCCACTCTCCCTCACTCTCTGGTTCCAACTTGTGTGTTCAGTTCTCCCACGCCAATCTTGAGATGAGATAAATCGTTCACAGACATGCTACCTCAAGTAGCCTGTGAATTTCCTTCTTTGCATTTGCTCTAGTAATGCTCATCCTTTGAAAATATTAAAACAAAAGTAAAACAAGTGAGGGGCCAACTCTTTATTGATGTCAATATAATTTTCAATGATACTACAAATGGGGCACTGAGTGACTACATATCCAAACTGGTTGCAAATGGTAATAATGTTTATGGTGGTTTTTACAATTTTTTTGACAGAATGACTTCAAAATGGACTTAGTTATCTTAAAGCACGAGCCATTAAATCAAACCGGTCATGTTTAATTTGTTACTGTGTATGTTCAAGTTGTTTCCAGCTTATTGACAAGTTGGAATGTGTCCAAAGGAAATGTGTCCAGAGGGCATGGCTTCAGAATCTGGAAGCCATACCCTCTGAGAAGCAGCGTAGGGAGCTGGGTATGTTTAGCCTGGAGAAAAGAAGATTCAGAGATCACATGATATGCATAATTAAATATTTGAAAGAATGCCATATTGAAGATGGGACCAGTTTGATTGCTGCTCTAGAGACTAAAAGGAAGGAGACTCCATTAGAAAGAAGGTCCTGATGGTAAGAGTTGATGGACAGTGGATAATGCTACCACAGATACTGGTGGAATCTCCTCTGGAGCTTTTTAAGAAGGCTGGATGGCCGTATGTCAGTAGTGCTCTGATTGTGTATTCCTGCATGTCAGGGGCTGAACTGGATGGCTCTTGTGGTTTCTTCCCACTCTTATGATTCTGTGGCACCTCATAAGCTGACCTTATCATGGGGTTTTCTTGGTGAGATTGCCTTCCTTTGAACCTGAGACAATGAGACTTTGAGACCTTGGGTTCCCAAGGTAGAAAAAATACTCTTGCCATCTTTTTCCAGAGTCCTCTTCCAACACTTAAATCTCCACATCACACCGGCTGTCACTTGTGCATAATTTGGGTTTGTTTCATTTCAATAGGTCTTCTTGAAATATGGCTAAATCTGAATCTAACCCCAAATATTTCACATGCCAAGCATAAGGGATACAGATAGGTGGTAGTTATCTTTCTCATACAAGAGCAGTGTTGCTGGCAGAAAGAGGAACTGGAAAAAGAGGAAAATATCTACCACACCATAGATTACATAGCATCATCATTGGTCTGTAAATTTCTGATTTTATCATTGTGGACCACTTTGAGAATGATTACAACTGCAAAGCAAAAGGCAATTATAAAAAAGGCAAATAAAATGTAAAGCTTGATATCATTAAAACTTTGTGAATTGTATAATATTTTCAGGTACATGCTTTTAGTACTTCTCTAATATAATTCAGGATAGTAAGATGTTCCAGAGCAAATCTACACATTGTTGGTTTCTGTGCATGTATGGGCAAGTCAGGTGTGTTTCAAGATGCCTGTTGACTTGTGGTGACCTCATGAATTTCATAGAATTTTCTTAGGCAATGAATACTCAGAAGTAATTTTGCCAGTACCTTTCTCGCAAACACAAACCTACAGCCCTAATATTCCTTGGTAGCCTCCCATCCGAGAACTAACCAGGTCTGATCCTGCTTAACATCCAAGATCAGATGTATCACACTTGTATAATTAAAGGGTGATTCAAACTAGCATATAGGAAGCATTTTATATGAAGATTATTATCCCTGGGTACATAACTCCTTACTTTACTCCTGATTCTACCATGGGAGCTCTCCATGGTGCAATGGATTCCTCAGAAGCGCATGCTTTATGCAACCTCCCATAACTTACTACCTCATCACACTAGAGAACAAATCCATGTTAAACCCAGTAGCTTCCTCCTGCAGAATTCTAGAGTTTGTAGTTTAGGGAGGAACCTTTATAACCTCACTAAACTACAAACCCCAGAATTCTGCAGGAGGCAGAAACCAGATAGTGCAATGAAGTCATTGTTTTCTGATCTGTTGATCTACAAATATATAAATCTGCAGAAAATATAGCCAATGGCTAGACTTGATGGGAGTTGTAAACCAACACATCTGGGGGAAGACTGAATATCACTTTTATATTCAAAATTATACATGAAACTTTTCAAAACAAGAGGCCCCAGCGTTTTAGAAACAATTAACATTTTGCACTCAATTTGGGAGTATAGAATGGATTAGTCACTGCACTGTATAATAAAAACATTTATATTACAGATATGAAATGAAAAAAGTCATCTTAAAAATGTAACAGAACTTAGCTTAAGGCTTTGTTGCTGTATGTGCCAATACAAGCCTAGTACTTCTCATCACTATGTCAGTGATCCTATTAATAGAAGAAGGGAAAACACCAAGCTGTGGAAAGTAAGGTAAGGTGCTTCATTTGAATTTTCATAGTGTTCTGCTTCAGGATCTAATGCACTAGTCCTCATCTGCCTCCACAAAAATGTCCTGAAGCCAAGAGGGAGAAATCCTACAAATAAAGTTCTTTGAAAGGATCATCCAATCAGTTTACCAACACCAAGTTTTAGAAGCCTCCCACTCAATCATTTGCCTCCCAAATTTTGTGTTCCTCTTTCCAAAAGGCAGGGACAACCTTCTCACATGTGATAACTCCATAGCAGAAAGAAATCTTAACTACTTCACTGCTCAACCAGCAAAATGAGAATAATGAAAAACTGTATTATTCTAGCAAAGAATTTCAGTTCTGCTTGGGAAGTTGAGATCAACAAGATGCATCAAACAGTTTCACTGAAATATTATTTTCTTAAAGCAGGTGAACTAACTTTTTTTCTGAGGGTCAGACAGCATGATTATATCCTTGCTAGTAGTCCTGCACCTATTTACACCCACATAAATTAGTCTTGTGCCTATTTACACCCACATAAATTCTGTTCTTTTACTTAAAAGGAAGGCATTCAACATTTATGTATTCCATGTACATATACGTATTATGCATCTGGGGCATTAGTAAAAGTCTATCTATGGTAGAGAAGAGTGAAGCAATAAATAAGTTACCATCTGCAGTTAAAAAGAGAGAATACAGAGCTATTAAATGATGGGAAGGTGGCAAACACAGAGACGATTCTGTTTTGCACAGAATAAAGGAACCTATACATGTTTTTCTCACATAAAATACTTAACAAAAACAATTATTTGGTTAGATTGTAGACAGGACTAGGTAACTGGAATTTCAGAGTTCCAATCATGGACTGGACACTTTCTGTGTTAAATACTTCAGAATCACGATATTTAAACTTCTGGTAAACTATATGACCAGCTTATCCCAAGCAGTGGAAATCAGTGTCCCCATTCCACCCAACTGTCACAAACCCACCTGTTTGTAGGCATCTAGGAGGAAGCTGTTCCAGACGCAGCGCAGCCCCTCTGAGGTGAGCATCCTCCGCCACTCACCACGTGCAGCCTTGGAGCGGCTCAGGAGAAGCACCATGTGCTTCAAGAGGACCACCGAGTCATAGAGTGCAAGGAAGAGGCAGTTGGAGAAAAAAATAGGCAAGATCTGTAGCGTGATCAGTAGGTCCACGCTTAACAGACCCATCTTGCTTGCTGCGGCTGCTCTTCAGTGGCTTCCCTGGAGTTCCCTTGCCATGCCCTGCTCCCTCATAAAAATAATAATAATAAATAATGGCAACAATAATGATGAGAAAAGAAAAATCACAAGGTGCTTCTTAAAAGACTCATTGTGCGCCTGTCTCCTCTCCCAGAAAGTTGTCTCAGTACAGGCAAAGCTGCTTAAAAAAACATTACTGTGAAATGCCAGCGTGAAAGTCTTTCCACCCTGAACTGCTTTTAATTTTTCAGAAACTCTAAGTCAAACTACTGTTGTTGTTCCTCCTTAGTCAGTAGCTCTTTTCAGTCTGTTTGAGAGGAGCGGCTCTGCTGCCAATTGCCTGCAGTTCTAAAAATGAAGCAGAATTGCTAACTTTCCTCTAACTCTGAGCTATTTAAGCACTCGGCAGCTCCCTCATTCTTTTATCACCCAAGCTATCAGGTGAAACAATCTTTTAGTGTGTGTGAAGGGGCAGGTGGAGGGGCAGAAAGCCTAGGTACACAAACTTTCTGCTATTTTCCCGTTCATTCCCTTCTCTGCCTCTCTTCTGCCACTCTTCTTTCACTCTCTCTTTCTCTCTCTCTCGCTATCTGCCTGTGGTACGAAGTGCTTTCCCTCTGGAGTCCTAGCTTGGTTCCCTCAAGCCTTTTATACATTCCCTGGCTAATTGCTGCAATAGAGAAATGAAACCCTAATCTTAGTAAAGATCTTGACGTCAATGTAAAAGAGGGCTTTACTTTGGCCAGGACTGCAGTGAATAGAAAAGTAAAATTCTCAAAACTCTACCCCCCTCCTCTCTCTCTCTCTCTCTCTCTCTCTCTCTCTCTCTCTCTCTCTCCTTAAAAAAAAGAGAAGGGAGTGGGGAGGGAAGAACTTTGCTTTGTTGGTTTTTTGAAAAAAGCTTCAGATACCTCTCGGAAGACTGCCCCCTCCTTCACAAATGTTTTCAAACTCTGGAAAAATATTTTCAGATGATGTGGAAAGTGACACAGAAGCTTGAAGGTTTTTATCCTTATTTTTTTCCCCTTCCAATTATTACTATGTCTTTGTGTATTTTCCAGGAAGGTGTAAGAGTTGATGCATCCTAGAAAAGGGCACATTTTGGTATGTTTCCCTCCCACAACAATTAAGCACGAAAGCATGTGCTGTTTTAAATATCTTTTGTTGTCTTCCTGGTATTTAAGGAAACACAAGGAACACCCAGGTCTGACTTCATCTGCTGATGTGTAAAGGAATTAAAGAAGAGGGGGGGGGGGGGGGAGGACAGAGCTAAGTGTAAGATCTTCATTCAGCTTTGGTTTAAAACTGAAGCTCATCAGTGAATATATATTGTATCAAGAGTGTAAATCAAGAGTTTCATACTCCATACTTCCCAATTATAAGGCTACAAAAGATCTCATTCATTTATATCTGTCCCATAAGAATAGCATTTTATTCTAAGGGGGCATAATATATTACTTTACTCCAATGGAGTATCATTTGTTTTATAAGACCTATAAAGTCTACTTAGAAAATAAATAAATTTCCATACTCATGTTTTTTGTTTTAAAAAAGGATTATTTAGAGGGCAAGCCTATTCTCACTGGGAAACATTCCAATGAACATAGTACACTAGAGACCACCTTCTCACCTTGCCTCCAGAAAACTCCGCCACACCAACTGGGAACTCCACTACCACCACGGCACGGGAGCTGTAGTTTTACAGAGTCTTTACCCTTCTCTGCAAAAGGCTGCTGGTGCTTCACCAAACTACAAATCCCATGATTTCATAGCATTGAGTCTTGACAGATAAAGTCGAGTAAAACTGCGTTAATTATACAGTGTAGGTGCACCCATCGAGTCAAATTCAAACTGGGCAATGAGTCCAAAGCCCATCATTCTCCGACATGCCCCTAAAGATTGGGGAAATAACAACCTTTGGAGGAGCTGTTATATGGATTTCCTTCCAACAGGGAGAATATTTTTGCAGTATACACCTAAAAAGGAACTAACAAAAACCTACTCCCCACTATAAATGCCCAGGAAGCTGCCAACAATGGCTACTTGTCAAGATGGCTATATGTCACCTCCAGAATCAGAAGCACTATATACTTCTGCATTTCAGTTGCTAGGGAACACCAGCAGGAAGGTGCTAGCATGTTCCTGTCCTGCAGCATGAGTTTCACACAAGCAAGAGTGCAGAGTGTTGAATGAGATACATCTTAGGTGTGATCCAGCATGGCTCTCATGTCCTCAATCATGGGTCCCCTACCACTAACTCCAAGCACCTTAGGATTGTTCTGATGACTATATAGCCTACTATATTCCCAAGACTCAATGTCAAGCAGCTATATATCATAAGCAACTATATGAAATCTCTTGAAAATTTGTTGTATTAAAAATATTAACAGATAATTATTTGTGTCCATTTTACAGAGAAAGGGAATAAGGTTGAAAGCCAATGCAGTGCCTGTAGCCACCATGAAACCAGGATTTGATCCTAAATCACTGCTTAGCCACAGTGGTTATAAAATTCCCATCTACCCACCCTCCCAGCTTAAATACAAAGGACTATATGATTAAGATGTGCCCCTAGTTCACAAGCAGACAGGAATAAAACACAACATTAAATTGTAATCGCAAAGCCTATCCCCAAAAAAGGAGAATTTCAAACTGGTAGCAAAAAGAATATAAGAAAAAACAATGTCTTGAAATTAATGCCTTACCGCATCAAGTTCATCCTCTCCCTGCACTCTTAATAAAATGAATGCTATGTATGGTCTCATTTTCTATATTGGTCATTGTAAGCTGCCCCAAGTCCCTTTTGGGAGATGGTGGCAGAATATGCATAAAGTTGTTGTTGTTGTTGTTGTTGTTGTTGTTGTTGTTAATGAACACTCTAAAAATACCTGAGACAGACTGTGACCATGAAAACCATATAATGAAGTGGAGAGAGTAAGGACAATGAATATATGCTTTGGGCTAAAATGTCCCAGATAATGGTGACAAATAACAGGAGCTATTGTCTACACAATCTAAAGTTTAATGTTTAGGTTTGTATCTCTTACCTATCTCCATCCCTTTGCATAAAAACCTTATGAGATAGGCTAGGCTTGGACCACTCACCTATCTTCAGCATATACTACCTCATTTTTTGTATGCTCAAAATTAAGCTTTTTGCACAAAAACCAGTAATCTTGCATGGCCACTTGCCCCTAAGTTTCTATCTGGAAACAGTAGGAGTGTTTTTCCACAAAAAAAAATGATTTCATGTTACAAATCGTTTTTAAAAATAGTGAGTTTTCCTAAAACAAAAGCACACAACAAAAACATAACTATCCAGAAACAATGGTTTATTTTGTGCAAAAAAGTAGTTTTATGGTACAGACTTATTAATTATTATTATTATTATTATTATTATTTCTTACGCACCTCTACTTGTGACTCAAGACATGCAACAGAATAACTAAAATACATAAACTTTGTAAAAATTCTACAAATACTCAAATTAAAATGTTTTTCTAGAAAATATACATATTTCTATAAAGTACATATTAAAATACACAGAACAGAAATTAAACACAGGACACAGTTTAAAATTCATGCTTAAAACTGGCTGAGTAGGCCTGCTGGAAGAGAAAGGCCTTTAGATGGTTTGTAAATTCCTACAGCTCATTTAGCTGTTGAAGCTCTTTTGGCAGGTTTTTCCACAGTCTTGGAGCAGCTGATGAAAAGGTCTTCTGGGTAACTGTCACCAGTCGATTTCTGGCAAGGTGGACCTGTGTTCAGGGTGGATTGTATGGGAGAAGGTGATCCTGAAGGTAATCTTGATCCAAACCATGTAGGGCTTTGGAGGTACTTTGCCTAGAAACTCATTCACAGCTAGTGGAGTGACTTTAGGATAGGTGTAATATTCTCACACTTGGATGTTCCTGTAACCAATCTGGCTGCCATATTTTGAACCAGCTGGAAATTTCAAACTTGGCACAAAGGTAGTTCTCCTTGGGGAAGGGATTCCACAGGCAGGGGGCAGCCACCAAAAAGGCCCTTTTTCGTTTCCACCACCCATGCTTGGGATGGGGATGGGACCAAGAGCAGGACCTCCTCAACCAATCAAAGGGCCCAGACACACTTGTACTAGGAGATGTGGAGATCATCTACAAAGGTGACCATCATAACAATCTCAACTCTGAAGCCTGTTTGAAATGGGTTAATGAAGTATGTGTCATCCAAGACTGCCAGAAGTTGTAGGGCAACTGCCTTCTTAATATCCTTGCCCTTAAAAGGAAGGTTAGAGACTGATCTGTAGTTATTAAAATCCAGGGGGATCCAGGGTAGCCTTTTTCAGCAGCAGTCTAACTACTGTTTCTTTGAAACAGGATGGAAAGTTCCCCTCCCTGATAGATGCATTAATACTTTGTTGTATTTGAGATTGAACTGCATCTCCTTTTATCTGAAAAATGTTTGTTAAAAGCATCACAATGAGCTATTGAATGTTCTAGCAATTGGTTCGAAAGGGAGGGCACCTGAGTTAAAACCTTTCACCACTCTGAACAGCTCAGCAGGTCATTAATCTGCAGACGCAATGCACGCAGAGAAGAAAGTTTTCGTCACTGCACATACTGCCACCTTATAAAAGCAAAGGTGCCCTCTATACTATGTCTTGTCACATAAAAGTCAAGTTTTCCACCATCTGCATTCAGATTTCACTTGAACATTAGGAAGAACTTCCTAACTGTAGGAGCTATTCAGCAGTGGAACTCTCGGTGTGTGGTGGAAGCTTCTTCCTTTGGAAGTTTTTAAACAGAGGCTGGAGGGTCATCTGTCAAGGGTACTTTGATTGTGCTTTTCCTGCATGGCAGGATGTTGGACTAGATGATCCATGTAGTCTCTTCCAACTCTATTATTCTATGATTCTAGTGTTGTCCTTCCCATTTCACTTCCCTGAGGGTGAAATGAGACATTTCATTATGCTCAAATACCAGAACAAAACTGCAAAAAAGAAAAACCTGCATTATTCTTCCTAACAAGGCAGGAAACATATATCTGTCACCATTTCATTTTGTTAAGGGCAGGTGGGGGAGGGGCAAAATATGTATTTGGGGGAATGCTAGGACAGTGACTAGAATTGCCTTTACTATCTTGATTTTGATTCCTTTTAACTAATTTTCCTTGACCAGTAAAATTCAATAGGGGTTACTGAGAACTGAGCCAGCCATTATCTGGAGAGACTCACTTCTTTATCTGCAGAGCTCCTCTTTCAGTTCTTTCTCTTGATCAGGCTAGACTGTATCAGCAAGATAAAATGGAAAAACTCTCTTAAATATATATCTCATACAGCCTTTCCATGAAGTTGAACACTAGAAGACAACAATATAGCATGTTATAAAATCCCTTTGTGGAAGGCACACTACATAAGAATTAACATGATACTGATGAGTAAACAATGTGATATGTGTCACTGAAAATACACTTTTTATGGCTAATCAAAATTTTATTTGGCGTTGGGCTGGAATGCACAATTATTATATACATAAAGCATCTCACGGGCACACAGAGGAAGCAAGATTTCTGATATATGTATATAGAGAATTTATAAAGTGTTGATAGCTTCAGGGTGCGCCATTAGCTCTGGTGATATTGGAACCCAGATTTCTGAAAGCGTTCAGTCTGTTGGGTGTGATACAGTAAACTCTTTCTTTCACCTCTGGAAGAAGCTGCCAAGCTACTGATACAGAGACATATTGTACAAGTTGTACCTTCAGCAGGGACACCGTATTCTCTGAAATGCTGTTCTGCCAAGTTTTGATATGGAATTGAGAACTTTGGACATCCCCATATACAGTTCTGGGAAAAGTGGAGGGTGAGGTTTCCACTGCTGTTTTTAATTCCTCTGATATGGATTTATGAAAATCTCATTTTGTTGCATTTGTACCAGAGAGAGTTACATTTATTTTTGAAATACTTAATAATTACTTATTTTAGTTACACAATAAGATACTTGTAAAGTATTATTATTGTCAGTTGGTTGTGGGGTGCATAGTCTGCTCCTTCTCATGCCTTAAGCTCATCAAGAGAGATCATGTTGGTTTGGTAGATGGCAATGAGATCTTCTTCATCATGGACCTCCTTCCTAGTGTTGCCTGTATTTCAGAATGCCTTTTCTATCAGAAGCCCACGTGGATAATCCGGTCTTGCCTTTGCTTAAATTACAATATTTTCATTCTGGAAAGTGTTGGGTTATCAGGAATCCACTATGTTCTATCCAAGCTGTTGATTTTCACCTATGAAGCCCTAAAAAGCTTGTAGTCCAGATCTGAAAGATCATCCTTTTCTCTATGAACCTGCACAGGATAGCAGATCTTCAGCCGAGCTCCTGGAGCCATTTTAGTCTCTTTTTAAATGAAGAATGTCATATTTCTGTTCCTCATTTTTATTGTGATTTTATTCTGCCTTGCTTTGAAAGACCAGATGGGCAGGTAATTGATTTATATTTCTAATAAATAAATGAGTAAAGAAATATCCACCGCAGCCCTTCTGCATGTTTTAATACAATTTTAATATCATTTTTCATGCACACCTGTAGTAGTTTTGTAAGCCCCAAAGGCTAGTATCCAGTTTGTTCAAAATAAATATACAAATTGGGATTGAAGCTGAATTCAACGGAAACTAAATTCTACTCCAAGAGACCTTATGTCTCTCTCTTTCTACAAATACCTCTTGCACATGTTGTATGTGGTAATTGCCTTCTTTTCCAATGGGACTTATTCATTCTACCTGCCTTTGCAACACTTGGGAAATTTTGCATTTGAAGCCAACTCAGAAGTGGGGGATGGAAGACATATGTAGAAGCACCATTAGCATACCAAACTATCCCAAGCCCATAATGGCATACTCCCTCCTCTAGAGGTCATACTTTGCACTGGAAGAGAGTGAGAGGAGAAGACCAGCAGAGTCTGCCTCGGGAGAAGGAGACCTGCAGTAATGATGATCATACCGTGACTCAGTGATTCACTGAGAATGAATTACACCATGATCTTTGGGTTCAATTAGTGGATAGCTTTTATCCATCCTAAATGAGTGGGCAGTTGTGTTGCCAGCTTTTCCCCCTGACAGCCTCTGTGTCTTTCAAATCTGTCTGAGACAGGCAAAAAATGTTGTGCCATTCTGTTTTGTTTTTCAGCATGGAGATGTACTTACTGTTTGGGGCAATTATCACATGGTAAATTTGCATACCCATTAGGCAAACATTCTGACAAGAAAAAGAAGTTGCAATCTTCACTGAATTATACACACCTAAGAGCAACTTTTTCCAATAGGTTGTGCTTCAGTGCTTATCAGCATTGCCCACTAGTCATGATGTGGGTTGAAGTCAACCAATACTGGAGTGGAGTCTCAGGTTTAGGAAAAACTATAAAGAAACCCCATGATCCCTTTCACCAGTTCTGAAAACTTAAGCTCTCTCACTTATATTCTCTGTCCTATACTATATTTGTGTCAATCATGATAGCATACAGAGGGTGTTTTCAACAGCCACAATTGTAGACTAATTCTGTTTCCCAGGAACCTGTTCCTACTCTCTTATTCTGACTAGCTTTTAATAACTAAATTTAAGCGGATGATTTTAAATTCATTAGTGCTGCAGTCTCTCTCACTTGCTCTTGCTTTCTCTCTCAGTGGGGATTTCTTCTACTGATTTTAAAGATTTGTTATTTTAGTGTTGCTACCCAACTGAAGCCTTCTGGATAGTTCAGATTCAACACTTAAATAAACAAGCAAACACACTAGAGTCTGTGAAACTGCTGCTATTCAAATTGGCAGGTGTCTATGTTATGGCCATAAATCATTTTATAGAATTTAGGATTTTTTTTTTTACACTTTTGGCTAAGTACAAGAAATTGCAAATCAGCTGGCCAGTGCCAATCATTAGCATAACGTTAATGTTTCTTGGGATCAACCCAGACAATTACTCACCTCAAGAATTTGGCATAATTTTGCCTTAAGGAAACATCGATATCCTTGGTTGCAATTCACAGACAGGGCCTAAAGAGCTCTCAGTCAGAGTAATTCTCAATTCATAATGAAAACTCCTCATGAGATTTTAGCACCTAGGCAACAGGGTGCCCATCACAAAACTTGATCTAGTGTGCTTTCAGCTAACTTTCCCTTCTGATTTCTGTTGCTACTTGAACAAACTGGGCTTCTCTGTGGCTAGTAGGGAGAATTTTGGCTGGTCCATTCTGGTCATCATTTTATTAACCCGTAAATCTTCCACTATTGCTTTGTAACCTTTCCAGTTAGCTTTCTTGCTATGTTTGGCAATGAAACAGACTACTTCATAAGTACAGGCAGTCCCAAGTTCTGAACAAGATAGGTTCTACAGGTTTGTTCTTAAACTGAATTTGGATGTAAGCCAGAACAGGTACATTTTTAAGTGTAGCTCCAGGGGAATATATATATTGAATATATATATTGAATATATATATAAGATTTGGATAACATGGGGAAGGGTTAGCACCCCTGTGGTGTGTGTTTCTCTGTCTGTGTCCCTGTTTAGGAGATTTCATTTCGCTTTCTGTACCTGTGATAATTGGATTTTGAAAAATGTGGCTTGTTGTGGAAACAAGGATTGGTGATAAAGATTCAGTTGAGATACATTTCCCCATGATGACTTTTTCAGGCGTGAATTTCCCTTCATAAAATAGATTTTTCTCACTTTCTGTTGTCTCACGGCCATTCTTAACTAGGAGTCATTTGTATGTCAGATGTTCGTAACTTGGGGACTGCATGCCCCCCCCCCCCAAATTCTCATGGTGGTCTGCGAAAAGGCCTTACTGGTACATTATTTAAACTGTTATGTTTATTCATATCATGATCTGATCACCATGCTCAATATATCTCATATGTATGGGGGTATTGGGGTAATGATACAAAAGGTTTGCTAGGTAGACCCTCTTTCACTCAGACTCAGCCCCCCCTACCCCCCCCCCCCCCCCGAATCAAAATCCTGGCTACGGGCCTGATTGGACCTTACTCTTTTTTATGGTTTTTAAGCAACTGTTGGGTGGCTATCTCTCAGCAATTCTTTACCTGTGAATTTCTGGATAACAGGGGTTTTGACTAGATTGCCCTTAAGGTTTTCTCCAGATCTATAATTCTATGTTTTTAAGTGCAGTGAGATTTTGCCCAAGGAGCATTTTGGGGAGTGGGGCAAGTGATTTAAAAGTGATTAAAGAGACTTGTACTCCTTAAATCTGACAAGTTTTATTTTGCCTAAGCCCCTCTCTTCCATTCAATTACAGATTGCAGTACACAAAAGCTTGAGCCAAATAAAAACTGTTAGTTTTTTCAGGTACCACAGGTTTTTTTGTTGCTTTTGATGCAACAGGCTATCATGGTTATATCCTTAGAAATTCCTCTACCAGCATACGTGATGTGATCATACAGAAGTACTCACAAGTTTGAATTTACTCTTCCAGTTCACAGATGAAAATTAGCACATGTGTGTCCAAGCAACATTAGAGTGTGCTCAAGATGGCTGGGAGAGGTTGCAGCACCCAGTGTTGACAGGGAAGAGCAACAACCTACCCACCTTTTTCCTCTCATCTCTCCTAAATGACTAAAAATTAATTCTGCACATTGAACTGAGTGCCCTTCCACACAGCCCTATAACCCAGAATATCAAGGTAGAAAATCCCACATTATCTGCTTTGAACTGGGTTATCTGAGTCCACACTCAGATAATGTGTGGTTTTCTGCCTTGATATTCTGGGATATAGAGCTGCGTGGAAGGCCCTCAGTTTTCAACAATAGAAGTGAGGTGAGGACAAAGAGGGAAAGCAGGAGGAAGAGAGAAAAACTGGGATATTTGAAAAGCCACTGCAAAGGTGGGATAAGAGAGGATTAATTAGGGCTCTCCCTACCAAATCAGGACAGATAGGGGAATAAGTTTATTATAGTTGTAAGATATGGACCACATTACCATTGAAGAAAGAAGACCTGTACAAACATCCTCAGGCTCTCCAATGGAAATATTCTTTTGTTTCTTCAATATCATTTATATGGATACATTAGTGTTTCTGTCTTGACATGTGCAAAATGAATAAGAGATGTGGAATGAGCTGATGACAAAAAGGAATTTATTGACCTAGATTAATTTAGTGCTCACAGAGTTGGAAGAGACCACAAGGGCCATCCAGTCCAATTTCCTGCCATGCAGGAATAAACAATCAAAGCACTCCTGGCAGATGATCATCCAGCCTCTGCTTAAAAACTTTCAGAGAAGGAGACTCCACCGCACCCCAAGGCAGCATATTCCAGCATATAGCATGCTTTTTTCTCTCTCATTTGTCCCTCGGCAGTCAATGTCTAAATCAGTTTACTATGGTTTTTCACGTAAACACTAATTCTCATAAAATCCCCCTTTCTATTACTTCTGGAGAAAAACCAAGTCAAGTTAGTTCCCTGGCCATAGGACATGATGCAGTTCATATGGACTGGACTGAATTGAGAACCATTATCATGTACGATTTATGTACCAACTCCACTGTCTATCCATCAGATATCTGTGCAGGGGGTGGCAGAGTCAGATTGTTTTATAGTGAATGCTTATCTACTCATGAACATAATGGAGCAAAAGCTATTGAGATACTAGGAAATAGAATACTTTTGGGATACAGTTTAATCAAAATAGAATTGCAGGAAAAATGGCTATTTAATACTGGCTGGCTGGAGGAGGGAAGATGGTTGTCAAAAGAAGAAGCAGGTACAAGCAAGTGCTTTAAAGAAAACCAATTAAAGACAGTCCATGGTTAGCACCTTTATATGATCTGATGGAAACCCAAGGACTCTGTGTCACCTGACTCCTGATAAATTGACAGATGTAGCACTGGCTAAAATGCAGTGCTGGTGGCACTGAAACAAAATAGAGAAAGATCTTCCTCTGTTTCTGGCAAATTACCAGGTAAGAAGGATAAAATACCTGGGTTAAATACCAGGATCCCCAGATTTCTGACACTTCACAACAATCATTCCAGACAGAGAACTTTTAAAAAAAAGAAAGCACCTCTGGGTGTAGGAATGATATGGAAAGTTGTAAAGAGTCCAAAACTGAGATTAACTGATTCAAAAACAATAACTTAAAAATAAAACCAGACATGAGTTCATATAAAATGACTGGAAGACTGGAACGTCGTTTTTTTCCAGTAGCATTTTCTTTCCAAAGAATCCTAGCCTAAAGACATGACCTGACATTTTTACAGATAAACCACCTCCATTTGGAATGAGAGGAGCTGTATATGAACAAAATATGCATTTTAGTGCTACCCTTGCAATTTCTGTTCAACAGACTTTATAATATGTATTGTCGAAGGCTTTCATGGCTGGAATCACTAGGTTCTTGTGGGGTTTTTCAGGCTATAGGGCCATGTTCTAGAGGCATTTCGCCTGCATCTATGGCAAGCATCCTCAGAGGTACCTCACTACCATCAGGAGAAATGTCTCTAGAACATGGCCCTATAGCCCGAAAAAACCCACAAGAACCTAGACTTTATAATGCTGTCAACCTAGCTTTTTTCACAATTGCTAAACTCTCTCCATCAAAAGAAAGCCAGGTAACTAACCTGCAAGTGTGAGGGCCAAGTGAGAGGTTGCAAAATCACAAATCTCTGACTGATGAACCCCAGCTATACCAGCAAAGGAATCAAATTTCTCTGAGCAAATAGTCAAATGAACAAACCTGGCTATAAAACACACCTTTATGAGTCAGACCTGAATTTGGAACAAAAATTACCACCCCACCCAACACAATATTAAAAAGCAGCTTCCCTAAAGAAAAGACAAAGAAGAAAACCAGGAAGGTTCATTTATAGTCATTGATGGCAGTGGGAAAAGTTTCTAAGATAACATCAAGAAAGCAACAAAAGCTATTGCATATGTTGAAAGAGGTGCTAAAAACCCCATCTGGCAACACCAATTACTTGAACATTCTTCACTGTTCCTCTAAATGCTTGAAGAGAAGTATTTTATTACTTAGTCATATCATTCTTTGTAAGTTCTCACTGGCCTCATTAAGTCTCCATCTGAGACGTGTATTTAGTAGTAGACTAAACTATTGTTGAATTCTGATGTCAATGATAGGCCATGTCTACACTGGTTGCTTAATCTGGAGTCAGTATAAAACATATACTCCAAACTGGCTCTAAGCTCTAGGAAGGCATGCAGCAGCTGAAAGCCCTCTGGAGCACTCTCAGTTACTGTGTGTCTTCCCCTCTCAGTATAAGGATGGTGTGAGTGACCCATCTGTATGCTGGGACGAAAGGTCAAGGAAGGCACGTGGTGAGTGAGAGCTCTCTGGAGCACTCTCAGCCACCGCCTGCCTTGCCGTCCTCCTGGCATAATGCCAAGCGGACAACCCAAGGACTGGGGAAGGAGGATCAGGGCAGTCACTGCATGTCCCACCTTCCTCTGGGCATAAGGATGGGGCAAGCAGTCCTGCCCTGCCTCCTCCTAGCCCTGTCCTCTTCCAGGCCATACCCCTTGCAGGCCCACCCCATCCAGTGTGCAAACGGCTCCCCTCCCGACCAAGATCTATGGGCCAGGCCCACAATGCAGCCCCAAGGCAAAAAGGTTTGCACATGCCTATCCAAGATCCAAGCATCCTAAATCTAGAAAACTGAGATCCTATGGGTAAAGTCTATATTATTTATTTTATATTTCTATGTCCTTGCGTGCCTTCAAGTTGTTTCTGACTTACACTGACCCTAAGACAAACCTGTCAAGGGGTTTTCTTGGCAAGATTTGTTCAGAAAGAGTTTGCCTTTGCCTTCCTCTGAGGCTGAAAGAATATGACTTGCCCAAGATCACCCAGTGTATTTCCATGGCTGAGCAAGTATTCAAATCCTGGTCTCCAGAATCAGTCTAATGTTCAAACCACTATACTACACTGGCTTTCTCTATGAGGTGATAAATGTACAGCTCAATCATGTGCAGTGTTTACAGAGCATCTGAGTCAAATGAGTTTAGATGTGCCTCAGGACTGCGTTGTTAGCAAGGCACAGAGTAAATATGACCATGGCAATTACATTTATAGTCCACATGCCTGTCCTATTTATATTCTTACTTATTAAACTAGCTGTGCGGTAGAGGTTGAAGTGTGGAGGGATGGGTGTGTTGTTTTTGTGATGTGTGTTGGGGAAAGCATTTAATTTCATTGTACAATGTACAATGACAGAAAAGCTATTCTATTTCTATTCTATTTTTATTTCTAGTCCTGTACATGATGCTTTACAAGTAAAGAAAATCAGGACAGTTCCCTGCCCTCAGGCCTACAATCTAAGTGTCATATATGAAAGGATATTCACACATCTCTTGTTTACAACAAAGGGTGTTTGTTGAGCAGGAGAAAATAATCACACACATACCTTACAATCCTGTATTCTGTAATTCCAGGAATAAAGGTGAGTCGTTTGAGAAGAAAATTGCTCAAAGATACAGAGCTCAGAATTTATAGGGTTCACCTTTTTCATCCAGAATAACTTTTCTGATTTGAAAATCAGGCACGCATATGCTGTTTTATTTATAGGTATACATGGCTACAACTTGTGCAAATGTACATAGATGCTGTCATTTTATTCACCTTAACTTTTAAATGATGAACATATGAGATGATAGATGCAACAGACAAAACTAACAAATGAACAAATGCTTGAAGAAAAATAGTGCATATTTTAGCACACAAAAATGTACCTTATGCACCCTGTAATGCACATGTTTTAGTACATTACAGCTGAAAATATCTGTCTTGAGAGTGTTTTTATCCTAAGATCACCAAAATAAATAAACATGAACACACTCATGCACTAGCTACCCTGAGGCAAGAGAAAAATCATTATTGGTTGGCATGTCCTATCAATAATCACAATCAGCAATGACATAAGAACATTTATTTGCCTTTGTCAATGAACATTACATAATGTCTTTGTTCCAAGCCTCTATTCTTGACTTGCAGACATTCCCGCAGGGTAAACCATCTGCTCATTTGCAGAATAATAATTATTTGCTTCTGGTCATTAAAGGAACCAGCTTTTGGGTGGGAAAACTATGGTAATGTACATGATAATACCTTCAGAAGCAGATCTGGAACTCAAAATCCTGCCTCCTTAAGCTGTTTTTTCTCCTACAACAGAATAACAGAAGAGGAACCATGGTGGACTGACCCATTTTAAATCTGATGTGGAGAATGACACTATCAGCCTACGTGAAAGCTGTTTTTGTTCAAATACAAAGGATAAAGCTATGGCATGTGGCTTGTAATTTTTCTCTCTCTCGTGTCTTAGATTTTTACATTCAGGTACTTACCCTGGGAACCAATAAAATGGTCTATTCTACATGTAATCCAAAGCAATACAGTCCATTCTGTTGCCCCATTTTATTCTGCTAGCTTTTTAGCTTCGTTGGGAGATTCAGTAGGCCCAATTTTTGTTGAACACAGTTTTAATTATATGTGATGAAGTTTGAATACAACTGAATTGTTCTGGAGAACCTAGCAATGCCTAGAGAATTATTCTTTCTAAGTCTCAGGCATGACCTATGGCCAACTAGAAGTTGGACATGGAATCCCACTGGTGGCCCTAAGCATCACTAGAAACTTTATCACATTAGCCCTGGCACCCTGCGTGCTGCTTTCTTATGGTGCCACTTCCCCCATCACATATGGGAAGTGTTGCCAAAGCTGTGCAAATCCATGCTAGCTCCATTGGAGCCAGCACAACATGGGAAGCCTCTTATGTTGTGTGGGAAGCATCATACAACAATTCCACTCCGGTTGTGAGCAGGGCCTTCACCGAAAGACCAGTGACATTGTGTGATGGACAGCATGTTCATCTGTTGCTGGACTGATGGGAAAGCATCCTAGGGTGCTAAAAAAGCCCCATGTGATGAGGTCATAGGGCATCGTCTGTAATTCAGTGGCATCTATGTGATTCTTCAGCCAGAACTGCAAGAGCTTCCTCATTTCAAGAAATAAAAATGGGGTTTGGGATTATATACACAAAATCTATTACACAAAGGATCCTAGTACTGATCCTGCATGTAAAACCTGCATACTGCAACTTCTTATGATTATAATCAGTGGACTCCATATAAGTATCTTTCATCAGTAGAATGGAAGGGATTTTTCCCCAAGCCCCCAGAAGTCCTCCAATTTTGAACAGTCATTTTTTGGGGGATTATGCTGGAAGGAGGGGATATCTGCATCATTCTATCATCTGCATTTATATACATACATTGCATTTTAACCCTTAATTGCTAGTAACTACCAACTGAGGTCACTTTTCTAAATAAGAACATGATATTCATCAGACAACAATGAATACTGCTTACTTTTATTAGTCCTTAAAATGTTCTTAAATTAGTCCTTAAAATTTATTTGTGATTATCTGATCACAAATAAATCCAATAGTACATAATCTCCTAGAGACTATATACCAAAAACAGTAATCACATGGCTCTCCACATTTTGCTGAACTTTAAGTCACATAGAATCATAGAAAGGGGCCCTATAGATCATCAACTCCAAATTCCACTTAACTCCACTTAATACAGAAAATCTTACTAGAACATACTCAGAAGCTGGCTGTCTAGCTCCTTCTTGAACATGTCTAGATAAAAAGATTCTACCACCATTCTAGGCCATTGGTTTAATGGTTAAACACCTGTTATGGTCAAGATGTTCTTTATCATGCCCAGCCAATCTGCTCTGCTGTAATTTGAAACTTTTAGATCTGGCTCTATCTATGGAGCAGCAGAAAACAAACTCACATACCACTTTCTATGACAGGCCTTGAGATATTTAAAGAGTACAATTGTGTAACTCCTCAGTATCCTCTTTACCAGATTGAACATGCCCAACTCCCTCAACCTTTCCTCATTTGTTGGTTCATCATACCTCTTATCATCCTTGTTACCCTTCTCTCAACCTATTCCAACATGTCCATATCCTTTTTAAAATGAAGTGACCAGACCTGAACACAGTACTGCAGATGAGACCTCAGTAGTGCAGAATATACTGGGACTATTACTTCTCTTGTCTTGGAATCTACAGTTCAGTTAAAGAATGTTAAAATATTATTTGCCTTGTGTGCTATAGCATCGTACTAGTGCAACATATTCAATTTATGATCAATAATAATGACAAGGTCCCTTTTGCATGTACTGCTGCTAAGCCAAGTATCCCCCACTCTACAAGTGTGTCTATCACTCATTCATAACAATAGCTATCTTGACCACATTCTAATGTTCCTAGGCCACACATGGCCTAATTTTCATTTCTGAAGAAATTAAGGATATGAACATTATCCAAATTTGGCTCTGTCCTAATAAGCACAACACATTCCCCTGATACATTACATGGCTAATGAACATTGCAACATTTCATAAAGTCAAAAAATTTATTTACATATTTGTTCAAAAAGGATTGCTGCCCAAAATAGGATGTATTTGGGTTGGATCTACCTGGCCATATAGTCCAGTATCAAAATATAGATTAACTGCATAGAACTTGATCATATGAGTCTTCACTACCATATAATTCAGTTCAACACAGTCAATCTGCATTCTGAAGCTGGAAGATATAGCAGTGTAGATCCAGCCCAAATCTATATGGAAAAATGAGCTTAAATAAAAATTAAAGCCCATAGGAATTGAAAGTCGCTTTTGCATTAATAAAAACCTCAACTGTAGATCACTGAGGCTCATCCAAGAGTGAGGAAGAGAGTCCTCAATATATAAGGTGCCCTTGAAAAGTACTTTTTCAATTAGTAATCATTGGCATGGAAGCCTCCCATGTTGCCAGATCCATGGGGTGAAGCCGTGCACACTACGCATGCTCCTCACTTCCCTCCATGTGATCGCCCTGCCAGCTGGCGAAGCGAGGTGAGGGCTCCATGCCACGCCCTTAAGTGGCTAGCTGCCACCAGTCATGTGACAAGATCTTTTATTAATGTGGGGAAAACCAACAAGAAATACAAGAGTATTTTGCTAGTGGCATCCCTATTCCTATGTGACCTATAACCTTGGCCACATGAACTTCATCTTTCTAGAAGCAAGACAGCGTAAAATGTGGGTTTAAACCAGATGTTTCCTATTTGGACAGAGTTCCCTTTGTCTGTGCTCCATTTGTCCTTTTCATAAAGTTTACTTTTTCATAAAGTTTGTCCAGCATTTCAACAATTTTTGAGGCTGAAAGGTGCCTTGAAACCCAACAATTCAGTTCCTGACTATGATTCAAGAGGGGTTTTTTTCTCAAAAATAAAACATCACAGATCACACCTTCTTTCTTTCTTTCTTTCTTTTTTTACTATACAGTCTGAATTGGCTCTATTTTCATATCAAAAAAAAGTTAAAATTGGTGTTGATCTCCACAAAATTGGATCTGTTTAGTAACATCAATACAAATAGCCCCAATTCAGCAAGCATCATAACCACATGTCTAAATTTAAATCTGGGAATCATCTCAGTGGTGGCGACAGAATTTGCTTTAGCACTGAACTCACTTGTGGCGCCCAATAAGTAATAAAATATCATCAGCACTGCCATTACGCTTTTGCAGTGGTTTGTTTTAAAAGGCCAGAATGATCATTTTGCATTGTTTGGCCACTGAACACCCAACTGTTCAGCCTCGTTTAAATTTTATGGAAGGCATTTTCAAAAAAGGTAACCAATGTAATAATAGTGATGCTAGTCATCATGTAGAACCGTACTACTCAGAGCTGACATACCGTCAACAAATAATACCTCCCAAATAAAGAGGCCTTGAAACTTTTAAAGGCCCACTGAATTTAGTGGAAACTTGCACAGCACCTTGAACCCTTTTGCAAAAGCCAAGGTAAAGAATGTTTAAAGGCTGGCTGTAAAAGACACATATTGTTTTAAAGGGAAACTTATAAACTGAAATCCTGAACACATTTCTTTAAGATCAACTTTTCTGATGGCAGTAGAAATATTTAACTTTAATTTCTGTGCAGCGTGGAGGATTAAGAGAAATTACGCCAAGAAAACTTTGTTAGCTAACCCCCTTCCAGATGTTCAGTTTGCATAGGAGAGGTAAAGACTACAGAAGGGACAAAACCTGTTCTCTTCCACCCATTATGTCTTCATTTAAATGCAGCCTGAACATCTGAATGGAGCTATAATAAATAGCTTTTTAATTCTGGTAACTGCTTTTGGGAAGATCTCATTACTCCCCTGTTTACAAAATTGAACATTTTATATTATTTATTACAATATTTCTACCCAACAAAAAAACCCATATAAATATATAAATGAAATAAATATTTAAAATGGTGCTAAAATATTATCAATCAAGGAAGCCAAGTCTTTAGGTTTGCAGGATCTGAGCAGGACTGCTTGTGACAGGCTGTCTTGGGGCTCTCTTAATCACAGGGTTCCCATAAGCAAAAGTCAACTTGACAGCAGTTAACAATATGCCTCAGTTAATTAAGTCAATATATTCCTAGGTATTACAGCTAGCTTTCCATATTCATGAATTCTATATTTACAGACTGAATCTTCTATGGCTTGAATTTTTTTTTTAAATTGCAAAACAAACCTTGGTTGTGTCACTTTGTTTAAAGGGTCCCATAGTACTCTATTATTGTGTGTAATGGGATTTAAGCATCCATTGAGTTAGGTATCCATGGGGGAAAGGTGGGCCTATAATCAAACTGCAGCAGATCCCAAGGGCCCTGCACTTCTTCAACAGAATGTTTGGTAACAGAGGCAGATATAATGTGGGAAGAATGGAAATACATGCCTACAATGAAAAAAAAAAAAGAGGTTCAAATCATTCTGCATCAGCAAACTATTTGATCCAATCTAATAATTTGTTGCTGTTGTTCATTCATTCAGTTGCTTCCAACTCTTCATGACCTCATGGACCAGCCCACACCAGAGCTCCCTGTTGGCCATCACCACCCCCAGCTCCTTCAGAGTCAAGCCAGTCACTTCAAGGATACCATCCATCCATTTTGCCCTTGGTCAGCCCCTCTTCCTTTTCCCCTCCATTTTCCCCAGCATCATTGTTTTTTCTAAGCTTTCCTGTCTTCTCATTATGTGGCCAAAGTACTTCATCTTTGCCTAATATCCTTCCTTCCAGTGAGCAGCTAGGCATTATTTCCTGAAGTATGGACTGGTTTGATCTTTTTTTTTAAATAGATTTTTATTGATCACAAAAAGAAAAGCATTTTGTTATTTTACATAAAAAGTGGGAGAACATAAATTGATAGTAAAGTAGGAAACCGAGAAGAAAGGTGGAAACAGAAAAAAGAAAGAAAAGAAAAGAAGAAAAGAGGTCCCATTGACTTCCATTCTGTGCTTCTGCAGTTCTCTTTTTCTTACTTTTACATATATATTCCATGATTATATATGTATATATTAGTAGTGACTTTAATTTTTTTTCTTTTTCATATTCCTCAACTAAATTCCAATCAGTCCTTTTAATTGGTCTTCCCGAGATATTCTTCAAAAGAACGTTAGTTGGTTCATGTCTCTAATTTCTCTTAATTTATTTATCCAATCACTAATATCTAGTATCTTATCCAGTTTCCAAAGCTTCGCATAAGAGATTCTCGCCACTGTTGACATATACGTAAATAAGATATCCTTATTATGATCCAATATTAGCTCTGAGTCCATTAGACCTAATAGATAATATTCTGTTTTGTTTTATTTTTTTTTGGGGGGGGGAGGTCATTCTAAGTATCTTTTGGGATTCTTCATGTATAAAGTTCCAATATTTTGGGGCTCCCTACAGGACCACCACATATGAAAAAAAAAACTCCCCTCGTGGTCATGGTTTGATCTTCTTGTGGCCCAAAGCACTCTCAGAATTTTCCTCCAACACCACAGTTCAAAAGCGTTTATCTTCCTTCACTCAGCCTTCCTTATGGTCCAGCTCTCACATCCAAAGGTTACTACAGGGAATACCATTGCTTTAACTATGCAAAACTTCATTGTCAATGTGATGTCTCTACTCTTAACTATTTTATCGAGATTGAAACTAATAATATGTGCATATAAAATAAAACAACTGGATCAGATAAACATTGCATAATAAAGAAATAAAACATTTTAAATCTTTTAAAGACTTCAAGAAGGGTGTTTTAAAAATAAAAAATGCATCCAGGATTTTAAAAAAAAAAATCACCAGTTTATGATTTTGTTAGCTTTTGATTTTGGCATTCAATCTTATAGATTTTTTTACATGCTAGGAATAGCTAGTAAAGCGGGATATGTGCTTTCCTTTTCCTCTCTGTTTTATAGTGCACACATATGTAATAAGGTAACAGCTGTTTATCGTGCTTGCTGTAGGTAGACACATACAGCCACAATGGCATCAAATAAAAATCCAGTTCTTTTCCATCTGAAGTATTATTGAACTGTTTACTGTGGCCAAATTGATGCAACCTGACTCTGAACCTTTGTGTTTCCCCAGCCTTCTCCAGCTATGATCATTGTAGCTTCTTCTTTGAGGGAAGACAAATTTAGGACACTTGGAGAAATTCCATAGTAATCCTGCAGTTATGCAAGAAGTTCTATCAAGTACTTTCTTTGAACTTACTTATTTTGATTTCTGATTGTTACAGGTTGTTTTCTTTTTTAATGGTTCTGATGGTTGCTTTGTGTTTCACCATTCAGAAGAAGCTTCATCACAGAGACTTGGTGAGATGACAAGAAGGCGCCCACCATGTGACCACCAGAAGCAACATTGCCAGCAAGGTTCTGCCAGGGAGCTGTTTCTGGACAGCAAAATAACATTGGATCTTTTTGATGTGGGGGTACTGCATCGACCCAGGTCCAGTCCAATCTAACTTTCAATCCATCAAAAGCACTGGGGACCACTCTTAAGTTTTATTAAAACTCCAGTGTAACCTGCAGTTGTTCTTGAGAAGGATTAAATGCTGGAAGAAGCACTTGTGCTACAGAACTGGCCATACTTGATCTGGACTGATCACAGTGAGTCCGGCATGATAACTTTTTATTTGGCCCATGTAGACACATGATAAATGAGTGCAAATTATTTTTGCACTTTGACCTCAGTTTACAATACATAAAGTAAGCTGAATTCAAAGGGATGGGAAGAGAAACTTCCAAAACATTCCATAATCAGTTAAAAAAGTGAGATGATAGAGGATTAATCAGGACTTGCCTTGCTAAATTGGGACAGTTTAAGGATATGATATTTATTTGTTCCACTTTTTTCCCATGCCATGACTAATGCTGGTTTACCTTCAGATTACAAATTATACTGTTAAAACACAATGAAATAAATTGCCAAATAATAAAATTCAATTACACTAAATGTAATTAAAAGCACAGCAACAAAAGTGCAACAGCACCCACTCATTAAAAGCCGCTTTAGCTTCCATCAGCTAATGTGAATAAAAAGGCCAGAAATACAAGGACACCAGAAAAGAAAGAAGAAAACCATTCCAGCCTCTCTTGGAGAGGAGGTCCATAGCTTAGAAACAATCATGAAGAAAGTGAATGAATTCATGCATTTCCCTCCTTTTTTTAAAAAAAAATGCCATAGCGTGTGCTATCAGGAACTCAGATGGTCTTGGGGTACCTGGGTCTCTTTCAAGAACTATTTGGAAAGCTTCCAACTAGGAATCACCATAACTTTTGACATACGCAGGATGTTGTTACACCATACTTTAAAAACAGGTGTGTGCTAAGTTACCTCATCTATATATTAATAAGTACAAGAGATACCTTTTATCTATAATACATTTTTATACCAATTAACTTGAGTGGTTGCATTGGCAGGTAGATTATTTGCTTATGAAAAATAATGGTTAGGGAGTATTAGTCATCTTATAGAAAGTGTTTACTTCAATGATGAACTGAAATTACCCTTCCCAGAAAAGATGTCGAGTATTAGCAATATCTGATGTCTTAAGTGGCTGTGCATAGAAAATGAGCAGCTGGCAAATATATAATGCTGATTCTGTACTGAAACATACCGTATTTACTCAAATCTAACACTCATTCCTCCACCCCCCCCCCCATTTTTTTCTCTAAATGACCTCTTCAAACTTAGGGTGCACATTAGATTCATGTCATGCAGTAATTTTAGTGCTCAGCCAAAGCCAAAAGGGAAGCTGCTTTAGGAGCTGCAGCCATTTGAGGGGTGCCATCTCTCATTTCATTGCCATGGCTCAATGCTGTGTAATCCTGAGATTTGTAGTTTGGTGAGGCATCAACATTCCTTGTCAAATTACTGCCCCCATGATTCCATAGCATTGAACCAATGAAGTTAAAGTGAATTCATTCTACAGCATAGATGTATCCCAAAGTTTTCCTTTCGATTGCTGGAAGCTTGGGTGCTCTAAATCTTTTGTTTTTAAAGAAGGAATCCTAAGCAGGTAGCAACTGCAATGCACATCCTTTTTGTCCAAATGACAACGAGTGCACTTTTTGCCACTGCACATTACATTCCCCAGCAAGTTTTTTTGTTTGTTCCAAGGTTTTGGAAATTGAGGCACATTAGACTCAAGTAAATACAGATAATTATATGACAATTTTAAAAAACAAAAGGATTTAAAGTCACTCAGGGCCTTTCTACACTTCTCTAAAACCTGGGCGGAAGTGGATAAAAATAACCCGCTGCCTCGCGGGTTTCAGTCCTGATCCCCAACCAAAATCCAGGGCTTTCCCTTGTTGTTGTTCATTCGTTCAGTCGTCTCCGACTCTTCGTGACCTCATGGACCAGCCCACGCCAGAGCTCCCTGTCAGCTGTTACCACCCCCAGCTCCCTCAAGGTCAGTCCAGTCACTTCAAGGATGCCATCCATCCATCTTGCCCTTGGTCGGCCCCTCTTCCTTTTACCTTCCACTTTCCCCAGCATCATTGTCTTCTCTAGGCTTTCCTGTCTCCTCATGATGTGGCCAAAGTACTTCAACTTTGTCTCCAGTATCTTTCCCTCCAGTGAGCAGTCGGGCTTTATTTCCTGGAGGATGGACTGGTTGGATCTTCTCGCAGTCCAAGGCACTCTCAGCACTTTCCTCCAACACCACAGCTCAAAAGCATCGATCTTCCTTCGCTCAGCCTTCCCTAAGGTCCAGCTCTCACATCCGTAGGTGACTACAGGGAATACCATGGCTTTGACTAGGCGGATCTTTGTTGCCAGTCTGATGTCTCTACTCTTCACTATTTTATCGAGACTGGACATTGCTCTCCTCCCAAGAAGTAAGCGTCTTCTGATTTCCTGGCTACAGTCTGCATCTGCAGTAATCTTTGCACCTAGAAATACAAAGTCTGTCACGGCTTCCACGGTTTCTCCCTCTATTTTCCAGTTGTCAATCATTCTTGTTGCCATAATCTTGGTTTTTTTGACGTTTAGCTGCAACCCGGCTTTTGCGCTTTCTTCTTTCACCTTGATTAGAAGGCTCCTCAGCTCCTCCTCGCTTTCGGCCATCAGAGTGGTGTCATCTGCATATCTGAGGTTGTTAATATTTCTTCCAGCAATTTTCACCCCAGCTTTGCATTCATCCAGGCCCGCACATCGCATGATGTGTTCTGCATACAAGTTAAAAAGGTTGGGTGAGAGTATGCAGCCTTGCCGTACGCCTTTCCCAATCTTGAACCAGTCTGTTTTTCCGTGGTCAGTTCTGACTGTTGCGACTTGGTCCTTGTACAGATTCCTCAGGAGAGAGACAAGGTGGCTTGGGATGCCCATCCCACCAAGAACTTGCCACAATTTATTATGATCCACGCAGTCAAAGGCTTTAGAATAGTCAATGAAGCAGAAGTAGATGTTTTTCTGAAACTCCCTGCCTTTCTCCATTATCCAGCGGATATTGGCAATCTGGTCTCTCGTTCCTCTGCCTTTTCTAAACCCAGCTTGAACATCTGGCAACTCTCGTTCCATGTATTGCTGGAGTCTTCCTTGCAGGATCTTGAGCATTACCTTACTGGCATGAGAAATAAGGGCCACTGTACGGAAGTTGGAGCAGTCTTTCGCATTTCCTTTTTTTGGTATGGGGATATAAGTTGATTTTTTCCAGTCTGATGGCCATTCTTGTGTTTTCCATATTTGCTGGCAAATGGCATGCATCACCTTGACAGCATCATCTTTTAAGATTTTAAACTGTTCAGCTGGGATCCCGTCGTCTCCTGCTGCCTTGTTGTTAGCAATGCTTCTTAAGGCCCATTCAACCTCACTCCTCAGGATGTCTGGTTCTAATTCATTCACCACACTGTCATAACTATCCTCAATATTATTATCCTTCCTATACAGATCTTCTGTATAGTCTCGCCACCTTCTCTTGATCTCTTCAGCTTCTGTTAGGTCCCTGCCATCTTTGTTTCTTATCACACCAATTTTTGCCTGAAATTTACCTCCAATGTTTCTAATTTTCTGGAAGAGGTCTCTTGTCCTTCCTATTCTGTTGTCTTCTTCCGCTTCCATGCATTGCTTATTTAAAAATAGTTCCTTATCTCTTCTGGCTAACCTCTGGAATTGCGCATTTAACTGGGCATATCTCCCCTTATCACTGTTTCCTTTTGCTTTCCTCCTTTCTTGGGCTACTTCCAGTGTCTCAGCAGACAACCATTTTGCCTTCTTGGTTTTCTTTTTCTTTGGGACGTACTTTGTTGCCGTCTCCTTAACAATGTCGCGGACTTCTGTCCATAGTTCTTCTGGGACTCTGTTTACTAAGTCTAGGCCTTCAAATCTGTTCTTCACTTCCACTGTATATTCGCTAGGAATGTTAGTGAGATCATATCTAACTGGTCTGTGTATTTTCCCTGATCTCTTTAGTTTTATTCTAAATTGAGCAATAAGAAGTTCGTGATCTGAGCTACAATCAGCCCCAGGTCTTGTTTTCACCGACTGGATGGATGTCCGCCACCTTTGGCTGCAAAGGATGTAGTCAATCTGATTTCGGTGTTGACCATCTGGTGAGGTCCATGTATAAAACCGTCTTTTAGGTTGTTGGAAGAGAGTGTTCGTTATACACAGCGAGTTTTCCTGGCAAAATTCTATCAGCCTGCGTCCCGCTTCATTTTGTTCTCCCAGACCATGCTTGCCTGTGATCCCAGTTGTCATTCGACTTCCCACCTTGGCATTCCAGTCTCCTGTAATGAAAATAATGTCTCTTTTTGGTGTATTATCCAGTAGGTCCTGCAGATCCTCATAGAACTGATCTACTTCTGCTTCTTCAGCAGCTGTGGTTGGGGCGTATATTTGGATCACTGTAATGTTGAAAGGCTTTCCTTGCACTCTAATTGAGATCATTCTGTCATTTTTTGGGTTGTATCCAAGCACCGCTTTAGCAAATTTCTTATTAATTATGAAGGCTACTCCATTTCTTCTATGTTCCTCTTGTCCACAGTAGTAGATCTGGTGGTCATCTGATGTGAAGTGGCCCATTCCAGTCCATTTCAGTTCGCTGACCCCCAGAATGTCTATCTTTAGTCTTGACATCTCACCAATAACAACATCCAGTTTGGCCTGGCTCATAGATCTTACATTCCAGGTTCCTATGGTGTGTTGATCTTTAGAGCATCGGATTCGTCGTTCACCTCCAGTACCGTCGGCCGCTAGCCTTCCTTTCGGCTTTGAGCTAGCTGCGTCATCACATCTGGGGCTAGTTGAACTCATCCTCTGCTCCTCCCCAGTAGCATTTTGGCCATCTTCCGACCTGGGAGTCCCATCTTCCAATGGCATACCGACATATCTCTGGTTGTACTGGTCCATTTAGTTTTCTTGGCAAGGATACTGGAGTGGTTTGCCATTGCCTTCCCCAGGGATCACGCTTGGTCTGACCTCTCTGCCACAACCGTCCCGTCTTGGGTGTCCCTTCACGGTTTCGCTCATGACATCATTGAGGTGCTCAAGCTCCAGCGCCCCGACAAGGCGGTGATCCTTTGCTGGAGGCTTTCCCTTGAGGGGTGGCTAAATGTCATCCCAAGCCAACCAAAGGTTGGCCAGGAAGGCATCCAGCCCCTCTATAGTCCCCCAATTTTCCCCAGAAGAACCTACCAGGGGGCCCTGCTGGCAGTGCAGGCCCCTCTGCACAGTACTCCTGATATGCAAAAATAATGTCAGGAGGTGGGAGGGGAAGGAAATCTGCAGAGGGTCTTGTGCTGCCAGCAGGCCTCTCTGGTAAGTTTTTTTTAGGAGAAGGGTGGAAGCTGTAGGGGAAGGGGTACCCTCCCACTCCTTCATGCCCCAGGAGCCCAAGGAAGCAGTACTGGGAATCAATCCCCACAAACCCAGAACCTGGAAAGATCTGGACCTTAGCTTAAGGTCCAGATCTTTCCAGATGTCAAATTAATCTGAAGTAAACCTAGGAAAGCCAGTTTTCTCTGCATTAATTTACTTTTACCTGAGGCTCGATTTGCACACCTCAAGTAAAAGTGACATAACTTCCTGTGTTTTGGGCCTGTCTGGAAGGATCCTAAATGTCATATTTTTCCATAAATATTTGTCTTTGTCCAAATAGTACTTAGGAATTGCAATGAAAAGCACTCTACATATGATTAAAGTTGTATTCTTTTTTTCCTTTTAATATTTCCAGAAATGTGGAATATAAGCATGGCCTATGTTATGTGTTAACTGGTGGAATACACAACTCTGTCATCAGCTGAAAAAAGTTATCCTGAATATTATTATTTAAGGAAAAATCTAGTCTTGTTGCCATACAGTTTCCATAAACAAACAAATATCACTATTCAATGTAATATTTTGGTGACACATTAATTCATTTTCTTTCTTTCTTTCTTTCTTTCTTTCTTTCTTTCTTTCTTTCATACATTCACATTTGTGTTGTATAAATAGTTAGAATGGTTATTATCCATATTTATAATTCTTTCAATGTTTGGTTCTTTTGTTATCTCAGATGTTTTTACCCTTAGACTAGATTTTAAATATTCTAAGTACTAAAGGTTATTGTCACTACATGCATTCCATTTCAAATTATTCTTTTTAATTAATATTGTTTTCTACATACTGGAGTGTACATCAGGACAATGTTTTTACTTACAAGCTGCCAGTCTGCTACCAAGAACAATTCAAAGTGCTGGCTTTAGCCTTTAAAGTCCTAAATAGTTCCAGCCAAGCTTACCTGTTTGAACGTATCTCCATCTAAGAACCATCTAGGGGGTTAAGATTGCCCGGGGAGGCCCTCCTCTCAGTCCCACCTCCTTCACAGGTATGACTGGTGGGGACGAGAGACAGGGTTTTCTTACTGGTGATTCCTTGTCTATGGAACTCCCTCCCCAATGAAATCAGATCAGCCTCTTCTCCAATGACCTTCAGGGAAAAATTTAAAATGTGGCTTTGGAACCAAGCCTTTGACATGTAATTGGAGCAGTGCAATAAGTGACCATGAATCAATGTGATTGACAAATGGAATGGCCCTGGGTTATTATTTGGATGGCTTGATTTTAATTGATGTTTAATAATTTATGTTGTAATTGATTCATTTTAATTGTGATTGTTTATTTTTTAATATAAATGTTTATGGCATCGAATTGCTGCCTGTTGTAAGGCTGTCTTGAGTCCCCCCAAGGGACGGGGTATAAATATGACAAATAAAATAATAAAAAAGCTTTAAAACTAAAGCAGAATTTGCATTTAGAATAATTGAGGGGGGGGGGTGTCTCTCATTTTTGAGAGTTTTGCCACAGGTCCAGAAATTGGTGACTTTTAAAAATGTTTCTTGTTAAGATGTGTGTCTATATTCTCTTACTAGCATTCACACTGGTGAGATAAGCAAGCCAGGAAAGGAGGCTTTAAAACCTCTGCCTCCCAGCTGCACCTTACTATCATTCGGCCTGCAAGAACAGGAGAGGGTCGGCGTCCTGGCTGCCTCGCCTCCACACTGGTGAGATAAGCAAGCCAGGAAAGGAGGCTTTAAAACCTCTGCCTCCCAGCTGCACCTTACTATCATTCGGCCTGCAAGAACAGGAGAGGGTCGGCGTCCTGGCTGCCTCGCCTCCACACTGGTGAGATAAGCAAGCCAGGAAAGGAGGCTTTAAAACCTCTGCCTCCCAGCTGCACCTTACTATCATCCTGCCTGCTTCTTGAGAACTTGAGAACTCAGTGCTTGGAGCTACTCCTGCGAAGTTGCTCCTTCGATATCTATTGGTGTAGCTGCTTCTGGAGAACTCAGTGCTTGGAGCTACTCCTACGAAGTTGCTCCTTTGACATCTATTTGTGTAGCTACTTCTTGAGAACTCAGTGCTGGAGACCGAGAGGAGATAGACAGACAGACCGCTGTTGTTGCCGCTGCTGCGGTCGCCCTTGCCGCAGCGAAATTGCTGCCAGAGTCCATCCCCTCCTCAGAGTGCTGAGGAGGGACGTGTCAGGGCCTGTGCTGTTGCCAAAGCCGCCTCTGAGGCCGCCGCCGCGAGCGCCGCGTGTTCCAGCTGGGCCTTTACCGCCACTCTGCCATCCCATTGGGCCGCGGCAGAGCTGCCCCCGGGAGGGGACAAGCAACCGGGTGAGAGCTGCTGCCGCCATTGCTGCTGACACTGCCACCAACATCATCGTAGCTAAGGCCACGGTGGGAGCCTTCCCCTTCTCAGGGAGCTGTGAAGGGTGAGTAGCCCCCTGCCCGGCCGGTGCTGCTACCGCGGCAATTGACGCGACCCTTCAATAACCCCAGCCGGCGTTTGGCCTCGATTCCATCGGCCGCTAGTGCCTCTGGCCTGGTGTCCTGCAGAGCCTCCGTTGTGGAACTGTTGCTGTGGTCCTTGGCGCGCCAGCCCCGCCAACCCTTCGCGGCCCCAGTTGCTGCCGTTCGACTTGGCGCTTGGTTGGGCCTCCGGCGCATCGATCTCTGGCGCGCCGGTCTCCCGTGTGCTTGCTGCCTGCTGTGGCCCGACGCGTTGGCCCCGGCTCTGCCGGACACTTGGTCGTCCCTTCCTGTCACCCACCCGGTGCTCGGTCATCAGCCCGGCGTTCCGGCTCCGGCTCCGGCCCAACAATTAAGGACGTCCGGCCTGGCGTTCGAGGGAGTTCTTCATTGCGCCGGTTCGCTGATCTGCCGTTTTCCAGCGCCCCAGCTCCTCCATCCCTCTGGGAGTAATCCGCCGCCATTGCTCGAGTTTTTATCATCTCGCCGGGCAACCCACCAAATCCGGAAAACTATGTGGGCCATCCTTGTTTTGGTTTAATTATTGCCATCTTCCGGCATCTCATTGTCTCCAATTTTGTGGGTTACTAGCATTTATACTATCAGCACCTTAACCTATTACATCAGTGGACTATTATTTTATATGAGCTTTAGCACCTTAATCTTTCTTAACCTTGCTATCTATTTTTGAGTGTGCTAATCATTCTTGACAGTGCCAATTACCTCTGCTTTTATTGACTATTATTGTAGTCTATGTTGACCATCTTAATTTGTGCTGACCGTTCCTGATGGTTGCTAACTAATCTTGATTCCATGACCAGTTGGTTACATCGTGTATTTTATTAATTGTTGTGATCTTGCACTTTATGCCATTAGCACTTTAAACTACTTCTTTGTGCACTTAACCAACTATAGCACTTTAATTCGATTGATACAGCTAGTGTTGAATCAAGCCTCCATGACGCACTTTAGTTAACACCTTGGGTTAATTTAAGCCATCGCATTTATTTGTTGTTCTACTGTGTTGTGCTGAAATAAGTTTCCATCTGTATTTCAACAGCTTAACCCTGCCCTGACTGTGCTTAACAATTACTACTCATGCCACCATCTACTTCTTGGCATCTGTTAATTTGGTTGCTAATTGCATATGTGGGTAAGAAGAAATGGAATAGCACGAGGGAACTCGAATACAGCCTAACAGGACCGAAGACCACTTGGAAGGCAAAGCTATGGCAAACTGAAACTGTAACATGGCATGCAAACCGCAATGATCCTTGGTTTATTATTATAAGCATCAAATGCGTCATGGAGGAGGGAGAGGCTTCCGTTAACCGAGGAGCCCCCATAGAAGTCGTGGTGGGGAAGGGGAGATACGGGAAAAGGAGACCTTTAATTCGGCCTAGGGAACGTGGAACAACATTAGTAATCCCAAATCGGTCTCCTGATACGGTAAGTAGGTGTAACCAGGATGGCGGTCCCTCAGGATTGAAAGTGGTGCTGTTGAACGCCAGATCTGTCAATGGTAAAACAACTTTAATCCAGGATTTAATCCTGGATGAACGGGCAGATCTGGCGTGCATCACAGAGACCTGGCTGGACGAAGCTGGAGGTGTAAACTTGACCCAGCTTTGTCCACCCGGGTTCTCTGTGCAGCATCAACTGAGATCCGGAGGGCGGGGAGGCGGGGTTGCAGTAGTCTATAGAGATTCCATTTCTCTGACCAGGACCCCCATCCCGCAGTCAACAAATTTTGAATGCGTCCACCTGAGGGTGGGTGACCGGGACAGATTAGGGATTCTGCTAGTGTACCGTCCACCTCGCTGCACTACAGTCTCCCTACCTGAGCTAGCGGGGGTAGTCTCGGACCTGTCATTGGAGTCCCAACGGCTGCTTGTGCTGGGGGACTTCAACGTCCACGCCGAGGCTGCCCTAACGGGAGCGGCTCAGGACTTCATGTCTATCATGGCGACCATGGGTCTGTCCCAACAAGTATCTGGCCCCACCCACAGTGCTGGACATACATTGGACTTGGTTTTCTGCCAGGGATGGGAGGAAGGTGGCGGTGTTGAGGAGTTATCCATCTCTCCGTTGCCATGGACCGACCACCACCTGGTCAGCTTTAGACTTACTGCGCCCCCTAACCTCCGCAGAGGTGGAGGACCTATTAAATTGGTCCGCCCCAGGAGGCTTATGGATCCGGAAGGATTCCTGATGGCTCTTGGGGATTTCCCCGCCACCTCGGTTGGTGATCCTGTTGATGCCCTGGTCGCTCTCTGGAATGGGGAGATGACCAGGGCAATAGACACGATCGCTCCAGAACGTCCCCTCTCAAGTAGCCGAACTAAACCAGCTCCTTGGTTTACTGAGGAGCTGGCGGTGTTGAAGCGAAAGAAGAGGGAACTAGAGAGCGTGTGGCGTTCGGATCCGAGCGAGCCAAACCGAACACGGTTTGTGTCCTTTTTAAGGTCATATGCCGCGGCAATAAGAGCCGCAAAGAAAACTTTCTTTGCGGCCACTATTGCGTCTGCAAAGAACCGTCCGGCTGAACTGTTCCGAGTTGTCAGAGGCCTTTTAAAACCCACCATTCAGGATGGGTGCCCTGATGACGCGGCAGCTCGCTGTGAAGCTTTTGCTCGGTTCTTTACAGACAAAGTCGCTTTGATCCGCTCTGGACTGGACACCATATTAACGGCAGTCTCTGAGGATGTAACACGAGCATCTGCTTGTCCGATTTTGATAGATTCATTTCAATTGGTTCAAACCGAGGATGTGGACAAGGTGCTTGGAGGAATGAGAGCTACCACATGCATCCTAGACCCCTGCCCATCCTGGCTTCTAAAGGAGGCCAGAGGGGGATTGGCCGAGTGGGTTAAGGTGGTGGTTAATGCCTCCCTTCGGGAAGGCATTTTTCCAGCCAGCTTAAAGCAAGCTGTGATAAAACCGCTGTTGAAGAAACCATCACTGGACCCCACTCAATTGGTAAACTATCGGCCTGTTTCCAATCTTCCCTTTTTGGGCAAAGTCATGGAACGTGTGGTGGCCTCACAACTCCAGGCATTCTTGGTAGACACGGATTATCTAGACCCGGCACAGTCTGGCTTTAGGCCGGGACACGGTACCGAGACAGCCTTGGTCGCCTTAGTGGATGATCTCCGTCGGGAGCTCGACAGGGGGAGTGTGTCCCTGTTGGTGCTACTCGACCTCTCAGCGGCCTTCGATACCGTCGACCACGGTATCCTTCTGGGACGCCTCGCGGGAATGGGTCTCGGAGGTACTGCTCTGCAGTGGCTCCGGTCATTCCTCGAGGGTCGGTCTCAGAAGGTGTCACTGGGGGACTCCTGTTCTACCCCACAACCTTTGTTTTGTGGGGTTCCTCAGGGTTCAATACTGTCCCCCATGTTGTTTAACATCTACATGAAGCCGCTGGGCGAGATCATCCGGAGTTTCGGGGTGCGGTGTCATCTGTACGCAGATGATGTCCAGCTCTGTCACTCCTTCCCACCCGCTACTAAGGAGGCTGTCGAGGTCCTGAACCGGTGCTTGGCCGCTGTGACGGTCTGGATGGGGGCGAACAAATTGAAATTGAATCCAGACAAGACAGAGGTACTCCTGGTCAGTCGCAGGGCCGAACAGGGTATAGGGTTACAGCCTGTGTTAGACGGGGTCGCACTCCCCCTGAAGACACAGGTTCGCAGTTTGGGTGTGATCCTGGACTCATCGCTGAGCCTGGATCCCCAGGTTTCGGCGGTGACCAGGGGAGCATTCGCACAGTTAAGACTCGTGCGCCAACTGCGACCGTACCTTGGGAAGTCTGACTTGGCCACGGTAGTCCACGCTCTGGTTACATCCCGCCTTGACTACTGCAACGCTCTCTACGTGGGGTTGCCTTTGAAGACGGCCCGGAAGCTCCAATTAGTCCAACGGGCGGCAGCCATGGTATTAACAGGAGCAGGGCGCAGGGAGCATACAACTCCTCTGCTGTACCAGCTCCACTGGCTACCGATTAGCTACCGAGCCCAATTCAAAGTGCTGGCTTTGACCTTTAAAGCCCTAAACGGTTCTGGCCCTACATACCTATCCAAACGTATCTCGGCCTATCAGCCCACCAGGACCCTAAGATCTTCAGGAGAAGCCCTTCTCTCCATCCCGCTTGCTTCACAAGTGTGGCTTGCGGGAACGAGAGATAGGGCCTTTTCTGTGGTGGCCCCCCGGCTTTGGAATGCCCTCCCTACTGAAATAAGATCAGCCACCTCGCTAATGGCATTTCGGAAAAAACTGAAAACTTGGATGTTCGAGCAAGTTTTCAACTAATTCCGATGTGATGATGTTTTGATCATGGACTAGCAATCAAGGATAACGAATTGGATTACGACTTTAACTATGAGAGGTTCCGGTCTGTATTGGTGGCCCAATACTATGTATGTATATGTATGTATTTTTATATTTTATTTTATATTTTTAAAGTGAATATTGTATTTTTAAATATGTTGTAAACCGCAATGAGTCGCCGCACAGGCTGAGATATTAGCGGTATACAAGTGTACTAAATAAATAAAAATAAATAAATAAATAAATAAAATATTAATTACTAAAAGGCAATGGGTATTTTAATATTAGAACGGTACAGAGGAGGAAAAACCGGGAATCATTTGAAGTTTACAGCAAATGGGGGCATCTTACAGATGAAATATGTTATATCAATATATAAATAACAAGAAATATGGTGTACAAAACCAGGACCTTTTAAAGTATACACTAAACCTTTGGAGTTTTCCACTGATAAAACAAACATAGGTCTATTTCTCACCCAGCATCTCTGTGATGATTTTGTTCTATCTGATAAAATTGAGCGCAAGAGAAAGCTAAGTTCTTGATCAATTGCATTTTTGTGTTTTGTCAATACAAATTTGTGCCAAGATGGTGTAGTGAGAGAGCTTAAGTTAGCCACAACACCTTTCAACACCATTCGCATTGAGAAAGAGGGACTATTAAAGAGCTCTTTTGGCAAAAATGACTAACACAACCAAACAGAAACAAACATTAAAACGAACTTTGACCTACAGCATCTGTTTGGAATGAAGACATTTCTGGTGATGTCTACAGAAAGTAATATTTTGTTCTATTGTATTGCACAAGTACTTTTCTCTCTCTTTTGGCTTTTAACACTGTGTGCTGACTATCACGTGCTTTGAGTGACTGCAACCAGTTCAAAAAATTCTGATGCCTTAATTGAAAGGAAAGATTGCCCCCTTCTTTCAATGTGATGTGCAGAGGCTAACTGGGTTGGTAGATTCATCTAATGCTTTCTCGTCTATATCTGAGGGCAAAAGGCTAGCATAGGAGGGTCAGAGACTTACACTTACTTCATTTCATTTGTATTCTGTGACACACTGGAAGCTTGGTACAATAAGCTATTCTGATGGATAAATGACTAGAATACATGTATTTGACGTGCATTCGTGTTGAATACAACGAATGTAATATGGCATACTCTGGAAAGATAGCTTGGAGACATTAGACTTTTTAGGGGTTACTATACTCTCATGATTTCTCAGCCAACATAACTAGGAAGTGTAGTGCCTGCTAGATTGTGGAAAATATGAACCCTAAAACTTACCTTTTCTGAGAAAATGTTGACACCAGTTAAGACATTGCCCAAGACATCTGTAACTTCTGGATACAAACACATGAAAGATCAGAGTTTGGGAATCACTAAGGCCCCATCTACACTGCCACAGTTTCAGAATGCAGATTAACTGAATTGAATTGGGTTATATGGTACTGGAGATTTATATAATCCAGTTCAATGCAGTTCAATCTGCATTATACGAGAGTTTGCACTGATCATTATAATGCAATTCAAGCTGCATTATATGGCAGTGTAGATGGGGCCTGAACTAGGGATTTGGACTAGCCAGCATGACCAACAGCCATGGTGCCTATAATATCCTCTATGCTGTAGTCCAAAAAGCAACATTTTCTAAGATACTCACAATGGTTAGAACTGAGAAATTTGCATATCAATATAGGAACAAGGGCTGGGAGGTCTGTCTATTCATGTATGTTATCTTGATATTGTCTTTTGCTCTTTTAGGTGAGCGACTTTCACATTATCTGCTGCATGAACTTTTCAAGTGGGAAGACGGGATTCAGTACAGGGCTTTTTTCAAACAGAATATATGCTCTAATACCATGCTACACTTTTTCCTTCAGTTCCCTATCTACTTTGTAAAACACATGCTTTTTATTAATGTATGTAAAAAAATAAGTAAAATTTGTATCCAAATTTTTAGTTAAACCCACAATGAGAAGCTTCACTTCTGAATGAAGTAGAAGCAGGAGATAAAAATGTACACAGACCTTTGTACTCCAGATGTTCTTAAAATATGCAATGACCCTCCTCAATGATAATTAAAGATGAACTGGTTTTCATTAAAATTGTGATGCTTTCTTATACAGATTTTCCTGTAATGTAATCATTTATCCCTCAGTGTGATGTTTGGCACATCAGTTTCAGTTCCCCACCTATAAAATGGGACAAACAACAACTTGCCTCACAGGATTTCTCTGGGAATAAACACATTAAAGGCTGCATTTCATTTTGGAAATTTGAACATGCGATATAAATGGTAGGTTTCTAAAGAGGCTGCATAGTATAACATTGGATATTACTCTGAACACGAGGGTTCAAATCCCTTACCCACTGGAAGATCTTTGACAAGTCACATTAGCTCAGCTTCAAAGGATAGCAAAGACAAGCCTTGTCTGAACAAATATTGCCAAGAAAACACCACAATAGGCTCACCATGGGTTGCCGTAAGATGCACCACAAAAATAAAGCTGAAATGACTAGCTGGGGATGGTTAATGGTTGAGAGACATCCATTCAAGGGTATGTGATTGTCATCTGGTCATCTGAACAGAAACAATTTCAATTTGTCTTAGCACTGAAAAAATTGAAAGCAGCTATTCAACGGATATTGATTTGCACTTCCTTCCAATTTATCAAACAAGCCACAACCCATTCCATGAGTTCACACCATTTATGTACAGGCTCCATAGGTGCTCTAAAGGAGAAAGAGAAATGCCAGCCATTGCATGCAACTCAAACATGTGAATATGATAATGATAATAATAATAATAGAAGCAGTAATTGCTTAGACATATTTTCCTTGAAAAAGCAATTAAAGTATGTAAAAGCTAACAGCAAAAACAATAGATGATGTTACAAATATCCACCCTCTTCAAGAATAACCTCTCATGGTATTATATACTAGAATCGTGTCAAAAAGATTGTCAAGTCATATCTATTAAATGCTCAAGAATAGAGAAACATCTTAACCAGCCACTGAAAGATGAATATGTTGCGATGTTATGTATATCAACTCTGAGTCAAACTCTTAGGATTAAATGAAGTTATGTTTCCTGGAATTTGACATTCAGGTGAGGTTTGCATAGAAGCACCAATGAATGGGTTCTCTGCTATTGTCCACAGTATTTTGCTTGTGTATATAACTACATCTCTGTATTTCTTGGCTAAGTTATTGTGTTTTTGAGCACTAGTGCTCACTGACAAAACACAACACAAAGGGGAGTACTGGTACCATGAAATGTGTGTATGTTTATGAATATGTGCATTCAAGTTACCTGTTAATTTACAGCAACCTTATGCATTTCACAGGGTTTTCTTAAAATATCACTTATCACACTTTAGATTTGAAGTTGAAATTTAGTTTACTAAGGGCCGCAGAAAGCAAGGGCTAGTTGCCTGGAGAGATCCGCTAACAGCCAATGTTCCGGGAAGAGACCCGCCAGGTGAAGGCAAACAAAAGAGGCTTTATTCAATCTGCAGAAGGGATGCAGTGTACCACAACAGATACCAAAATGTACAAGTGTAAAGCATATGGGATATGCAGTCACTTTTATACAGAAGAAACTTCATGCACTAACTGTCAAGTAAAGAGAAAAATTGAGACATAAGGGGAAAAAAGGTATTATGAAGTCCACAAGAAAAGACACAATATAACATCATAAGGATATGTTTCATTTTGATTAGCTGGGTACTTTGTTGTCCTTAGAGAGACCTCAGGGTCCATGAGACAAGCACTGGTGTGTACTAGCACCAGTTAAAGATCCTGGGTGAACTCCAATTGAGGCAAAGTTGGGACCAGGCACCTATTAAAGATTCCTGGATCCAACAAGAGATACTCTCAGGTGGACCCAACTACATGAGATCCGCATTCGGCCCTGGCCAGTGCCCGATTAAGGAAACCTGGCTCCCTGCAAACATGTGCTAATCCAGATCAGTGCAGATTAAAGGGTTAGATAAAAAAATGTAAAAATAGGAAAAATGGACTTCTTGGGAGTATGACCTGTTGCCAGTCTGTGGTGGATTGGGGGTGAGTTCATACAAAGGAAAGGGTGTCACTATAATTCATTTCAGCCCCTTGCCTTTGGAGAACTATAAATCCTTTTTAATTAGGGGTGCCGTGTTTGACAACAGTAATGCTTGGCAGTCTTTCCATCCAAGTACAAACCAGGGCTGGTTAGCTTAGCTTCCTAAATCAGATGAGATTGGTGCAGAGATCACCTTGCTTTTAATTTTTAAAAGCAAGGTGGACACCTTCTTCATTGAAAAGTGGATTGAAATGCTTTAAATAAATAAAATGAACATACAATGTGCACATAATACATAGACACTTAATGGGGGGTATATGGAGTGGGGAAATAGTGCTATCATTGAGGGAGAGGGGAAAGTCATAGGTTGCTGTTTACCCCAAATCAAATAATCTGGCCAGTATTGGCAATATTTCCCTGGGCTGAAAATGTTGCTGTACTATCATTGATTGCTACATGGAAAAACAGCCGCAACCCAAAACCTGGTGCTAAATGAAAATATCTATCTCTCTTGTATTACAGAGATATGGCTGGATGAAGCTGGAGACAGATGATCTAGTATGATTCCACCTTCCTCCTTAAATGCCATATCTCATAGTCTGCTGAGTTGGATGATGTATTTGAAGGTCGGTCATCATAACAGAATAGGAATACTGTTAGTGCGTCACACACCCCAATACTCAACATTATCCATTTGGCTGAGTTTGGTGGTGATGTTCAAGTCCTCCCACCATGGCTTGTTGTGTTCGGAGACTTCAACAAACATGTAGAGACCTTTCTGTTGGGGGAGGCTCAGGACTTCCTGTCATCTATGGATATGTCCCAACTAGTGTTTGATGCCACTCGTGCAGCAGGACCAGTGTTTCTCAACCTGGGGTCCCCAGATGTTTTTGGCCTACAACTCCCAGAAATCCCAGCCAGTTGACCAGCTGTTAGGATTTCTGGGAGTTGAAGGTCAAAAACATCTGGGGACCCCAGGTTGAGAAAGACTGCCTTAGACCTATTAGTTCTGGCAGGATTATGGTAATCTAAGTGTAAAGGAATGTTCCATGATTCCAATTTCATGGGCATACCACTACCTGATGGGATTTAAAATCCATTTTTACAACAATTACAGGGTTGGGAGACCAATTAGTAGATCCAGGTGGTTTTCTGATGACTTCTGGGGAGTTTCATTTGCCTTGGCAAAGAGATGGTGATGAAGTACTGGTTGACTTCTGCAACAGCAACATGGCCAGGTGGTTCTAATTACTCCTGAACATAGTAGTGCAAAATGATCTATGTGATTTTTAGCAATGAAATACAGAAATTACAGCATCAATGGTGGAAAACCAGAACAGGTCCAACCAAAGACAGTTTCTTCATGGTGGTAGTGATAGTGATGAAATTATACAGGGTGAGGCAGCATAACTTCATTTTTTTAAATGCGCACCATTCAGTCGGTTGAAGACATAGTGGAGCGCTAGTGGTCTTGTTCAAGAGTATAAAGTTTTGTCCTGACACAGTTCAGTCACCATCTTGCATTGGAACAGTGAGGAGCATGCTTTTGCCATTGAGGCCTACTTTTTGAGCAGATTTGGAGTGGCTGGCCCGCTCTCCAGATTTGGCCCCTTGTGATTTTTTTCTATGGGTTTTTTGAAATCCTGTGTTTATGCGAACCGTCCAAGAACCCTACAAGATTTGAATACCAACATCCAGGAAGAAATTGCTAATGTAACGCCAGCTATGCTGGCAAGAGTCATGACAAACACCAGAAATCAGTTTACTCAGTGTATGGAGAATAGAGAATGGGGGACATCACCTACCTAATTTGATCTGCAAAACTACGTAAAACAAAACTTTAGGTATGTGCCTACATTATATAAAAAAAAATAAAATTTCTGATTCATATAATGGGTTTTATTAAGTTTTGAAAAAAGGAAGTTATGCTGCCTCACCCTGTATTTCCCTGCCAGAGTGTTATTTATCAGAGCTGTCCTCAGTTGTTAGGGGCCTGGTGCTTTCCTGCATGATGTTTTCCTGCCAAAATCACTCAAATCTCCTGATTTGGACACTGTAGTTGCTACAGGTCTGATGGATGCAACCTTTGTCTCTCCTGTGTTATGGGACATGTTTCATTTATGTAGTCTGGGGATTTAGGCAGGATCCTTTGAGAGCCAAATTACCATTTCATTCCACTTTCAGGAGTGGTTATGGGATGTTGACAATTATTTTCAATGATTAAATGTGTCTTAGATAGAGGAGCGTTAACAAGTGTTTCAGTGGCATAATTTCACCTCATAGCTTATCCATCTATTCTAACCTCTCTTAAACTGGATTGTCAATAAATCTGAACAAATATTTTTTTTATTTGTGTATAATAAACATTGATTGAATAAACTCCTTATTTATTTACTTGGAAACAAATGCTTTTTAAAAATCCATTAATCTGTTAAATCTAACAATCTTTAAAATCAACAAACATTATCAATTGCAAACATGAAAATCAATGCCAGTGTCTTAAAAAGTGATATGAAAGCCAATATCATACTGTTTTACTAGTATGATATAAACTCATTTGATAAATGCAAGAGGTAAAACTGCCAAAATACCAAAGGTATAAAAATAATGACCTAGAAGAAGAGCTTGGAAAAAGTTAATACAACACCTGGAATCCCACAGCCAGTATGCCCAAAAAGTAACTTACAAGATTTGCCTAGGGACTTCTTCACATGGTTCTTTTGGGCTGTGCCATTGCGCTGGCAAATCAACGGCAAAAAGGAATTTGCATGGGGCAGCTCGTGGTGCCCTGCATGTCCTCCTCATCACACGGATGGGGGAGGGGAGAAATAACTTTGGCACCCTTTCCCTACCTCCCATCACATGGCAGAAAGGGTGGCAACGCACAACGCACACGGTGAAATGGGCCATCATCACATGGCGAAATGGGCCAGAAAGAGCAGGTAACTCTGTTGGTGCTGCTTAAACTATACTTTCCTCTCTATCATGGAGGAGAAAGCATCTTTCTCTGCTTTCACTCCACTTTGGAAGGAAAGTGGGTGAGGTCTACCACGCATTGTGTGATGGTGCATGGCAAGTCCTGTCCCCGCCATGAATAAAAGCAGCAAAAGGGGGGGGGGGTGCCCCATTCGAACAGGTCCTAGAAGAACAAAGACATTTTAATCTGGTACCTAGTGAAAGATCTGGGTGGACTTTCATGTGTAGACCATTAATAACTGGCTGTATGGGAGCCTTGTGAAAATATGCTTTGAATTTCAGAATGTTGCACATAAATGTGTTTGCATATAAACTTTTATATATTTCAGCAGTGATTTCTTTAAGGAAAATAAATGTTCTAAATTCACATACAGGAGCAACAGCATGCTATCTCACAGCAAGGAAATATTTTCTTCTATATGGAGAAGAAAAACATCCAATCTCTAAATCGTCTTAATATCACATTTCACCAAGAGAGAAATCAGTGTGTCTCTCATGCTCTGTAAGATTATCTATCTCACTTGGAGTGGAGTTCAGGATATTTAAGTTTTGAATTCTGGGCTTTGCATTTTGTGTCTGTGGGCAATCATATAATCCTTTGGTGTCTTTATCTGTAAAAAAGAGATAATAATTTTCTGCAGCGCATGGATTTAGTTCACTTCCAGAGCTGGACAACCTGCTCCTATGAATTGACTGTAACTACAGCTGCATAATCAATGAAGCCAGAAAGTCCAACCTCTGACAAATGACAGAGAGCTGACTAGGTCTTTAGTATTTTGCCAGGTAATTCCCATTCACTTTATTACTCTTCCATTTAATTGGCATTTGCTTAAAACAATTTCCACCACACTTCCAGGCTAGAATTAAATGTAGGAATTTATTGTCCTCCTCATCTCTGATCAAACATCAGAAGCATGAAAGCAGCATACTCACTTGCCAGGCATGGGTGTTATCAAAGCCTAGCAGAACTTTGTGAAAGTGGACTTTGTTCAAAAATAACACATCAGCACCTTTGAATGTTAGGTAATAATAGCTCTCTGGGAACTGTGCCTTCCAAATGTATGCTCAGCTTTGCTTATGTAATCATTTGATTTTTGCCTTCACTGCTTTTCCATGCATAAAGACTTGGTAAGAACTGAATGAAATGAGAAATCAAAAACAAAATATCATAATAAAATTGTCATCTGTTATATTGCCTTTGCAAGCTGATTCCAGAAAATTTAGGTAACATGAATACTCAGATCCCTTCACTGATGTATAGTAATTTCATAATTGGGAGATTATGTTGTGAGATTTCTACAATTATGAGTAGATCTGATGTGAGGAATTTAATGGGACAAAGAGTATTTTGATAGGAGAGAAGTCAAAGGTCATCTGACAGAAAACCGGATATACTATAAAGAATGTAGATTCCTTCCATTCTCTCAGTACATCGAAGGAAAGCAAGTGCCTTTCTAAAACCATTACAGATACAGAATGGGAGGCATGACAGTGGTGGATGAAGGTTCTCAAAACTCTAATCCCACTGGTTCCTTTCACATACCCTCCCAAAAGCAGCCTTCAGCTGTGTTGATACACTTCACATAAATAATTCCTTCCTATTGATTATAATGAGAAAAGGAGCAGAAGCACCCATCAAAAAAGCTCAGATAAAGCTATGCCCACTTTGTCTCCAACCTTGCCTATAGCAAACTGACAAAGTTTGGATCCTAAACTTTAGAAAGTACTGGTAGCTCTGCTACAAAACCTTCCCACCTAAACCTGTTGTAGCTTTCATTGTACACCTGAAGCTTGGTCTGATACTGTTCTCTGTAAAACTTCATGGGGACATTTATTCATGTGGGTACACTTCAGTTGAAGAAAATCTCCTGTTAAGAACTGAATTTTCAAATTTCAAGTTTATCAGGGAACTCTGACATGGGAATCCTTTGCAGATGAAAAGGTAGGTCTTCTGAGTACCGGTAGCTAGGGAAGAAGGACATAAGAGATCTATTGCACTCCAGCCCAGTTTTTGAGTTCTTAAGGATATCTTGTTCATAGTGGGCCCGGAATGAGTTGAATGATCCCTAAATTTCTCCCTAAATTTGACAACAGACATTATGCCCAATTTTATTTTATGAAGCACTGTATATTTTTTCATGGTCCAGCTTGATGGAAGCCCAAGTCCTCCAGAGGTGTGGGGTCAAGGGATCTTGCTCCTTCTGTCTCCCTCCTCAGAGTTGATATTCTTGATCTGTCACAGCAGGGCTTTTGTTATGCAAGCAAGAGATTCTTCTTTTCATTCCCCATCCTCTTTCAGAACAGTCATGATCAAAGGGAGTGAGACTGACCTGTTGTCTAGGGCAGGTCATTTCATCTAAAATGGTTGCAGTTTTAGTTCTCACCACCAAATCAGGTTTGAGATTTGGAAACATGCAGCCTCAATGTGTGGCAACAATTCAAGGAAGGTATAAACACACACAAACATATTCACTCTCCTTCCTGATAAAGTTGCCAACTTGGAGCCTGCAACTGGTCTTTTCACATATGGTTAACCATGGAGAATGCAACTAGCAATGTCTTATAATAATAACAACTGGATATTGTACCCCCAGGATCAGAGGCATAATCCCCTTGCATATCACTTGTTGGAGACCTGTATATAACCCCCTTATATACAGGTCTCCAACAAGTGATATGCAAGGGGATTACTTCTGTTCACACTGGAGGTTTTCCATAAGGGCCTCATCAGTCACCATGGGGACCACTACACCAGATAGAAGGGCTTTTTACTTCTCCATTTTTCAAAATGGGTGTCTGTAAGGACATTGCCCAGGGGACACCTGGATGTTTTACCATCCTTGGCCAGATCCAGACAGGCCTTTATCCCAGGAGAATCCATGTTTTAAATACATGGGTTTTCCTGGGGGCCTATCCATACCCCCTCCCCCCAGAAAACACACATTTTCTGGGGTGGGTGTCCAAACGTTCTGTCTGTAGGCCCTACCCCCCTCCCCTGAATCCTCCAGACCTCTTAGAAAAGTAATAAAAACGTACCCAGCCTCCATTACAAACCTTGGCCGGCTCTCCCAGTGCATAGAAATGACGTGCCAGGAGAGTGGGGTGGGGGGGGGGGTGGTGGTGGTGTTATTTTTGAACTCTTGAACACAGGGAGAGAATTCAGACACAACCTGTTGTAATATTTTTTAAATTTCTTTCTACTTTGTGCAGGAAAGCAACAACATCATTACAATACTGGGAAATGGGATGAGACAGCTGAATTAAATGAGCCTCTGTGATTGCATCAGCCACTGTAATGTTTTGTGGATGATAGGCCCAAAGTGCCAGCTCTGAAACTATGCCCTTCACTTGCCAAAAGATAATGCTGACAAATCCAAGGACAAAGCAAAATAAACCTGCAAGAGCTATTCTGAGCTTGCAATGCAAACAGAATCTGTCTTCCTAGTGTAATGTGCCCTAATGCCTTGCATGTTCATTTGGCAATATTATAGCTTGGCGTAGACTTTGGCCTTGCTATCAATGAAGCCTGTTCATTTTCTGTCTAAGGATGGAAGCTGAATTTCTTGCAATGGGTGGCCGTGGCTGGTTCAAGTTCAGTCAAGCTTTGACTGTTATGGCCATGTCATCTTTTTGATTGAACCAAAGTTGTTTCTGAAAAATAACAAAGAGTCACTTCCCTTCCAGTTGGGCTCATTTTGTTTCTGTAAGCAGACCTGGTCTTAGCTTTGGGCAGTCCGAAGCTGCCATCTTAAACAGCAAATCTCAGTGTCATGAAAGGACAGCAAATGGTTTCCTATTTACTTAGTAATTATTGTATTTTGATTGCTCAGGGCATAATATTTTTTCTCATTCACCAAAATAATTTGACAGAATTTAAGTGTCGTGCACCTTGATCATGCTGGAGGATTAGGGGGATGAACTTTCCTCAGATAGCAAACTGTCTTGGGCCATTCTTATCCAGAGTACAAGCCTTGAGGGAAAGCTGTTCTCTTTTTAAAATTTTACCTGCTGAGTGCTTTTGTGTTCTAATGCCAAGCTGGACTGGCAAACCAAAACTACAAACTGTAAGGGTACTCTGTTTTCCTAGACCTTTGCCAACCTGTTCCGGATCTCTTCGGTCAGGGCAGGATGTCTGCAGTCATTTCAGGTCTTCTCAGAAGAAGATCAACTTGGCAATGCCAAACTCAAGCATTAAAAAAGCCACCAGAGCAATTTTGGCTGGTTTAATTCTAGCCAGCTTTTTTAAAAAGTAAAAAAATAAAAAGCTACTCAGAATATTTTGCTTTATTCCTAAGCCAGCAGCTAGCATGAGAGGATATTTTTCTTTTTACCTGCTTGTATAATCTTATATAATAATGTTCCATCATGCATCTGTAAATCTGTCTGACAGACCACCTGCCTCTTTCAGAGATGTTTTGTTAGTGTGGGTATAAAGGCTGCCTATTGGAAAGCTGAAGAGATGGAAGATAATGACCAGAATATGGAAAAACTATAACTTAGATATTATAACTGTGGCCTATGATACCACTTCAAAGCCCTGCCTTTTTACTGCCACGACATACGTTCATAGTACTCTTTGGCCATCACAATAACAGGTGGTTCTGAAGGATGGAAAGTTGTTCCCTCCACTGGCTGGAAGGAAGCCCTTTAGATCAGAAGGCTTTGGACAGCCTCCTTACTGCATTTCTCCATTTTTCACCAGCATTTTATTTCGTTTCAATTCTAAAGTAAGGGTTGCAAGACTTTTTCCCTACATAGAGCTATATACAATTTTGCATACATTTTTGCAAAATGTATTCACTTTTGTGTACATTTTCCTAGAATGTACTCTTTTCTAAACACATGTGAACTGAGGACTGTATGTTTCTGAGGACTGTATGTTTTGTTGCATCCATTTTTGTAAAATATTTGTGTGGTGTGTTTTTCCCATCCAGCAAAAGAATATATGGATTTCGAAGAAAAAAATATATTCCATTTTTGTTGGCAGTCTCAAGAAGTTAAAAATGGGCATTTTCATATATTTCTAGCCATAATCCACTACCTAACATGATAACTGTGAATGCATTTCTATTCCATCCCAAAACATAAATTGAAGGAAATGCCTCCATCCCATTTCACTATCTGAATATAAGAAAGTGAAATAGAGGAATATTTCAGTTTAGCCTGGGGGATAGAGTGCTGTTATAGAGAAAGTAGAACAATGTTTTGCCCAAGATGGCCATTTGTGGGTGGCATAGATGGTTTGAAAATATTATTTACAATAAAATACATATAATCCTTTTTTAAAAATTCTATTACAACCACAGTTAACACCATTTTTTAAAATACAATTATGTGCTCAATAAATTATTCAGAGGTGCATTTTGAATTTAAAACATCACAGAATGTAACATTCTGCACTGAAGCATAATACACTTCCTAAATGTCTAAAACATCTTTGATATAAATGACTGAACAATAAGGAAGTCATGAGAACCAAAGATGTGTGGGCAGTAAAACATTCCAGGAATAGAATAATGCTTTCCTTTCTCTGCTTAGTCTGATGGATGGTAGTAAGTCATGAACATTTCTAAACTGAATGATGGGGAATATGGAAGAAAACTTTACCCCTCCCACTCCCCCAAATGCATCATTTACTCCAAATATTTCATTTAGCATGCAAAGAGTATGCCCAAATGGGACATAATGTTTCTTTTATTTATGGCAGAATAACACTACACATGCTGTGGCAGAAAGGGCAACTATTACAAGCAACCCCATTCATAAATTCCTTGCATCATCACAAGTTCAGTCTTTCTCCCTCCTTCTTTACCTCTTTCCCTCTCTCTCCCACCACTCCTCCCTTTGTCATTGGAAGTACATTTTGTCAGAACTTTTTTTCATATGTTTCAGAGGAATACACTTTAAATACAAAGAATACTTTGTCAGTAGCTTATTGACAGATATGAAATAGATCAAGGAAGAAAATGGGAGCCTGCAGATTGCTCTAAATCAAAGCCATCTACCAGGGGTGATTTGAATGCAATATTCCTGCTTCTTGGCAGGGGGTTGGACTGGATGGCCCATGAGGACTCTTCCAACTCTTTGATTCTATGATTCTAAGGCATATGAGTTTTGCAACATTATCTTATGGAAATATGTCCTCCAGGGGAGATCTAGAACCATCACAACACAGCACACTTAAGCCACATTCCAGCTGGACAGCCCATGAACCGTGGTGTTAAATGTTGTTGGCAGATGTAGGAGAACCAAGAGGGACTTCCTCCTCCTGACTACATTTTAGGACACATTCTTTGCCAAGGAAACCCAAGATGCATCTGTTCCATTTCTGAAGCTGAGTTGCAATAATATCCCCTTGGTTTCGCATAGATAGAGGTATAATTCAAGCATTCCATGTTTTCTTTGGATTTCTACTTGTTTATTTTCCTTTTGGCTCCTTTCTAGCATAGAACAATAGTAACTCCATATAGTGATTATAGCTTTACTATGGTTTTTATGCAAATTAAAATGTGTCCCAAAACATGAAAGGCAAGATTTCTGAAGCTTAGCATGGTTTCTTTTTGTTCTACAGAGGAAGATAATGAAATGCACACTTCACCACTCTACTAAAGTCTTACAGAAAGTTGGTTTTTTTCCTTGCTGACATCCAAATAATCAATTGAAATGTGAATGATAAAGGCATTAAATTCATCAGCATATAAATAAAAGTATTAACTATATACTTAGGCCCAAGAACTGAATCCATTTTAAAGTTTTCTATTATTCCTAGAATTACTATTTATCAAAAATAAAGCTATTTTCCATTATCATTTACTGAGTATTGCTTCTGTAGATTTATTTGGGCTAGCATGGATTACCAGTTTATACATTCCCCCACCTCCACCTCCACCACCTCTGAACAGAGATGCAAATGAACATGCTCTCCTATAAAAAAAGGGTGGAGAGGCTCATTAAGTAAGACTTGAGACTACATTACACCAACCTGCTCTCCCATCAAAATCCTTTAAACAAATGGAAACATCTCACTATTAGAATGATCATGTTCACACCTTGCTACGATTATGCAATGCTGGCACTTTGGTGATGCTAATTTCCTTAATCAGCCTTATGCACAGCCTTGCTCCCTACCTGTGTTTGCCCAAAACAATGCATGTGAGCTGTGATTTTTCTCCTATTTCCCTTCCCAACCCAGTTTTCCACGACGGCAAGATCACACAGTTTCTGCATTATCACAAGATCTCCCTTTGCTTCACAGCAACATGGTTGCAGCAGAAGGACATTATCACACAACAAAAATTGAGGGAAGAATAGAGATATGGTATTAACTGATATATTTGTATTTCTAGGCACAAAGATTACTGCAGACACAGACTGCAGCCAGTCTCGATAAAATAGTGAAGCAGAGACATCACACTGGCAATTAAGATCAGCATAGTTAAAGCAATTGTATTCCCTGTAGCAACCTATGGATGTGAGAGCCAGACCATAAGGAAGGCTGAGCAAAGGAAGATAGATGCTTTTGAACTATGGTGATGGAGAAAAATTCTGAGAGTACCTTGGACTGCAAGAAGATCAAACTAGTCCATAATCCAGGAACTCAAGCCCAACTGTTCACTAGAGGGAAGGATATTAGAGGCAAAGATGAAGTACTTTGGCCACATAATGAGAAGACAGGAAAACTTGGAGAAGACAATGATGCTGGGGGAAATAAAAGGAAAAAGGAAGAGGGACTGGCCAAGGGCAAGATGGATGGATGGTATCCTTGAAGTGACTGGCTTGACTTTGAAGGAACTGGAGGTGGCCACAGCCAACAGGGAGCTCTGGCGTGGGCTAGTCAATGAAGTCATGAAGACTTGGAAGTGACTGAACGAATAAACAACAAAACATGGTTGCTGCAGAAGGGCATTATCACACAAAGAAAAGTGGGGGAAGAATAGAGATATGGTATAAACTGGTGTATTTGTTTTTCTAGGTGCAAAGATCACTGCAAATGCAGACTGCAGCTAGGAAATCAGAAGACGTTTACTTCTTGGGAGGAAAGCAATGACCAATCTGAAAAAAAATAGTGTAGAGACATCACACTGGCAACAAAGACCCACATAGTTAAAGTAATGGTATTCCCCATAGCAATATGGATGTGAGAGCCGGACCATAAGGAAGGCTGAGCAAAGGAAGATGCTTTTGACCTGTGGTGTTGGAGGAGAATTCTGAGAGTGCCTTGGACCATGAGAAGATCAAACCAGTCCATAATCCAGGAAATAATGCCCAATTGCTCACTGGAGGGAATGAAATTAGAGGCAAATATGAAGTACTTTGGCCACATAATGAGAAAACAGGAAAGCTTGGAGAAGGAATGCTGGGGAAAATGGAAGGAAAAAGGAAGAGGTGCCAACCAAGGGCAAAAAATGGATGGAAGATATCCTTGAAGTGACTGGCTTGACCTTGAAGGAGCTGGAGGTGGTGACAGTCAATAGGAAGTTCTCGCATGGGCTGGTCCATGAGGTCACAATGAGTCGGAAGTGACTGAATGAATAAACAACAATTAACTGATGGTATATTTTCATTAATGAAAAGATATGGTCCAATCATTATTCAAGTGCAATGCAAGTACAGTAGAGACACAATGTTGTGCAGTAAACTGCATCCAAAGGTGCTATTATCTTGTTGTAATTGCACTATATTAGTCTTGTGTAATAAAGTTGTTGGAGTCCCTTGCGTTGCTTTTCTTTTTTTCACAGGAGAAATAAATTATTCTTTGCATTGGTATAGCTTGCTTTAATTTCTATGCTCCTTGAACATATTGAATGTGTGTAGGTTCTAAATGAGGGGGGAAACCTATTGGCTGATCACAGGATTTCTGTTGTTGGAGCAGAACTCTAAAAGAGATAATCAGATACCATGTTGTAAGGTGTTCATTCTTCACTACAAAGGAGGAGATATCTTTGTAAAGATGATGCCTCCTGTGGTATCTGTATGCATAATTCAAAAACAAATAAATATGTATTTTTTTCTCAAGACCTGCTTTTATTAATCTCAGACTAATTGATTTTTAATGTAAGAGTAATCAGCTAAATTTTCTTTAATCATTGACAACTCTTGTTTTAACTAGCTGTTCAATGCTAAGATTAATTAATGACAGGAAACTTTTAAAATCTATTAAATGCAGAAATATGAATCCTTTGCAGACAAATGGAACATATGTATAAGATTTGGAGTCATGGTTTTGTACAATATGAAAATGGATTTCAAGTTTCTTGTAGCTATTTCGAATATTAAGTTACAATTTGTGTTAATTCATTTGCTAAATATGATATCTTAAATTAGGGGAATATTCTGAAATGAAATTTTTAAATATGCTGATATTAACATTTCAGTATAAAGGAATCTTATTCATGTTCATTAAATCCAGGACTAATCACCAATCTGCAATTCCTCACCCATAACGGAAGACTCCTTGTTTCAAAAATCCATCTATTTATATCTTACCATTCAAGAGTTTGTTAAGTGAGTTCCATTCAGTTTAGAAGTGGGATAAATGTGTTCAAAGCATTGGCATCCCATCCCCCCAAAACCTTGACATGTGATAAAAAAATAACTTTGGCCTTTTTCAGAGTTCAAACTTTTTCAGAGACAAATTACTTTTTTCTCTGTAACATTCCTCTAAGGAACAGAAGTTTGTCTGATGCACTGTTAAGAAGCTCACATTCAGACTGCTCAGAAGGACTAAATCAAAAGACGAGAGCTCATAGAGAGGTCTTGAGCCTGTGGACATTATGTTCCTTGGGCCAGGTTATAAATGTTCTTTATCCCAAGGCTCAAACTATTTCTACGAACTCTTGTACCTGTTACTGAAACCTTTAGCATTGTGGATCCAATTTCCTGTGCATGTTTCCCCCTTTTTTTCCCCCTTCATTTCTGAAGCCCAGAATGTATTGCGTGGCTCAAAGTGGTAAGAAGGAAGGTGGTGGCAATGTTGCTTTATGTATATATGCTGTGCTCTGAGACTTTGGGAAAGTTACTTTTGGGGCTTCAGCTTCCAGACTCTGCCATCCATCATGCTGACTCAAGGACCTTGTGAGCTGTGATCTTTAAAAAGTAGCTTTTTGAAAAAATCGAGAAGGAGTCAGCTTTGTCAGAAACTTGTATGAGGCCATTACTGTCACAGTTGTAGTTTGGTTCCAGGACACCCACCCTTGGATACCAAAATCCATTGGTGCTCAAGTCTCATTACCTACAATGGTGTAGTAAAATGGTGCCCCTTATATAAAATGGCAAAATCAAGGTTTGCTTCTAGAGTTTATTTTAAATATCTCTATTCAAGCTGTTAATGGTTGAATCAATGGATGTAGTCATTATAATAGCAGTGGGGCTGTGATATTCTTTCAAGTGAAACAAACATTAACAGTGTGTACAAAGGGACATCATGTGGTCTCGTGCAGGCTTTCTATACCACAGCCTCCCTGGCCAAAGCTCTTTAAACCCACAGCCTTAGCAATGCTGATGTTACCAGGCAGCTGACAGCTTCAAGGCAATGCAGGATCATCTGATTCCAAACTACAAGTTAAATGGGGAACTTTAGGTGAACCCCGCCACCTTTATAACATGAGCTTTTGAATGACACTTCAGAAAATACATGTGAAAATCTATATTTTAAATGGGAGTTAAAACAATCCTGGCACCTGTCTGCACATCCCCACACAAACCTGTCAGTCCTGGGATTAGGTCCCCCACCTTCCTTACAGACTTCATCTGTATCAGAACAAGATGGAGGCTGGATGAGGGACATCCGGCAGGAGGGTGTTTTTTTAAAAAAAAATCATTTAGTTATGTGCTAGACCTCATATATGTACATGCAAATATCTTAATGTAAACAGAAGCAAATTTGCATAAGTGCATATGAGGTTCAGCTCATAACAGAGTAATTTTTTAAAAGACTCCCCCCAGATTTCTCTCTTCCCCCAATTGTTTATTCAAGCTCTGTTTGGTATTATAAAGTTTAAAATAAAGAGTTTCAGAGGGTTCTAATTGATCTCCGCTCGTGCTTCCTTTAAACCAGTTTTGCGTCCATTTTACCGCCCAATCAGCTAATAAGTTGCTTTGGGCTTTTTAAAAGCAAACATATGCTGGAGCAGTCTCCACAGGGGGGAGGGAAGGAAAGCACGTGTTTTCCTTGAGTGCGGGGATATACAGTGATGCAAATATGTGCATTTTCCAGCCAGAAACAGGATCTTTTTCACTTTTTTTTTTCCCCGTTGCAGTGAATCAGCATGAATTTACCACTAGTGTCATGTAGCCACCCCTTCTTTTAACCTGGTAACTTCCGCATTTTAGGTACTATGTAGAAGGGCCCACAGATTGGATAAAAACTAGAAAGTGGTTTTCTGGATTTTCAAGACTACACCTGCTGCTTATAAAGTAGGATTGGTATGCCATATCCTTGGCTTTCTTCCTGTTGTCTTTATACTGTCACAGGAAGAGAGTGCTGCATTCCATTGCTGCCAGTGCCTCCTTTCTTTGCATAGTACATGATAGGCCAGGATTGTTACTTGCTGTGTTTTGTGTGCATCCCACACAATTAAGCTGAATGTCTTTTGGATACTGGCAGAACAGATGGAGGATGCAATGAGATTGTTCCTTAAATGATTAACTGCAAACTGAGATTGGTAGCTATTTCCATATTTCATTTCTATATGCTGGACTGTTAGAACATTAGCCAGTAGGCTTGTGTAATTAGGCTGAACCGTGATCTGATTCTGTTATCTAAATTTTTGTGGACCTATGGATCCATTCTTTGAGAACCTCCCAAAAACGGCTGATGTCCAAAAAGCCATTTTTGGTCCACAAACTAAAAATGCAGCAAGATCTGGCCCATTGGCGGCAATGGGGTAGATTCACAGGCTTTCCTTCCCGTCAGTTTTAGGGCTATTGGGATAAAAATGGCCACACTTGGAGGACACATCTATCATTGTTTACCCACCAAGTTTCAAAATGTTTATGTCATCCCCTGATTTTTAGGAATTGTTTTTCTTTCTAGAAATAAAATCTCCTTAAATATTTCCCATAAAGATATCCCTGATGGCCCCGCCCTGTAATTTCTCCAGGAGCAGCAGCAGGGCACCATTCCTTCATGCCAAATGTCAAAGATGCAGACTTCCACACTGGCCATTGTTGCACTTCCTTTACTAATAAAAAACAAACAAACAAAAGCAACTTCTTCCAAAGCTTTTGCATTTCTTGACTTTGGAAGGTGGTGTTTTGCTGGTACAATTCTTATGAATACAAATAATAACAATAATCTTTTATTCCCTGATGGATGTTGGAGTTAGAGTAGAGAGAGACAATGGGTTTTGTTGGCAAAGCTTCCATGCTGTATTTAATAGGGGTGCTCACTCCCATTAAATACACACAGCTTTATACAACACATCACAGTTTTCTTCTATTCTAATGGGCTCAACAGGCAGGGCTCACAAGGAAACCTTGTGCAAGCACATGGCAGCCACTCCGTGTGCCACATGATCCTGAATACAAAACAAAGGTAGCTGTGACTGACAGCTGTGTGGTCTGTTTTGGTTTTTAAAAAAGCCATGGCAGCCCTTGCCATTATGGGCATCTGAACAAGCCTATTAGCCAGTTCATATTATCATTCTATCTAGGTGGGGGGGGGGAATCATTCAAAGATGAGCAGTACATCCAGTTTAGTCATGTAAATTGGTTTTAGTTTTATCTCCATTGGGTTCCTCAGCCATGCAAACTCTGTTGCTGTCCTCACAAGTTGCTGAAATTGCAATGAATATAAATAGTGTCTTAACATTCTGGTTCTGTTTTTTGTTTTGTGTTTACCAGAACAACTGATTTTATGATGCTAATTATCTTATATAGCCAGAAAAAAACTTACTTTAAAGGAAGACTGGGGTACTTGTAGCTTTCCAGATTGTCTTAAATTCCAGTGCCGACAAATCTGGGCCAGTCTACCCAATAGTGAAGCATGGTGAGAGTTCATCAAAAAAAATTCACACACTTTTAGCATCACAACTTTATGGGTGGTTTTAAAAGCCTATTGAAGTACTGATACAAATGTTCTGCAATGTCCCACAGGCAATTAGCAAGAAGTGAAACCTAATAAAACAGCCACATTCCAGAGGGTGTTTCTTCAGGGATCAGGCCAGTTGTCCATCTTGGTCACACGCTGTTAGGTGGCTGAACCTTTGGCCAAGGAAAAGGGAATATGATGTTGTTTTCTAATCCTTTGTTTGTGGCATCACAATGGTATCCACAGCAACAAAATATGATGTGAGACTTCAAGGAATGTGACTCTACTGCCAGCTGCTGATGAACTCATAAGAAGTAAAAAAAATCCTCTTTTGTTACACAAACACCCACTGGAATGACGTACAAATAAACAGAAATAGGGAAAGCAATGCACATATACGCACAGATAAAAAGAGTTTTAATTTGTTTGAAGTATCTACCACACATAGCTTGCAGGATGGCTTATACATATTAGCTTCCCTTCTAGGCAGGTTACACAACCAAATCTGCTTAGTTTCTAGATCAGCAGCAGAACTGCATCATGTGTGTTCAGACTATTTTGAAAGCTGATGTTTCCCAGAGGTGTCAGCACATATTCCATCTGGGAATGTGAAATGCACTGGGGAAATACATAAGCCAAACCCACAATGGTTATTTTCAGTCTCATGGGTGTGCCCATGGAAGCCATATACAACTTGGTCTTTGTTTGGTTAAGCTAGTTTGCAGGGATGGATGGATATGACATTTTAGTTTATTTTTACCATGCATGCATGTATTTTGGCAATGGAAAAGATCGTATGTTCTGAATTGAAACTTATATAAGGCAGCAATAATTGCGCAACAGAGTGAAAAAACATGATTCAGAGTTTTGAGCTCTTTGTCCTAAGTGTTTTAGGGTGTCATTTTAAATTGATCAGCTTTAACAAGCACATCTCTATGTATCTCAGTTTCCCTCCCATGATCTGGAAAAGCTTGAAAACTGATTGCTTATGTTTTGGTTTTGGTGAGCTAGTTACTTAATACATATAGACTCATCCTAATAGTTTTACCAGTTTTATTTATAGAGGAGCAGGTGTATAATTTAGTTTAGTGAAAGTTCATGCATGATACAGTTCATGATGTTTTTGAATGCTTTCAAGTCATGGGGGGGGGGGGTCATTCCCTTCCCCTAAAACAGAGATTGTAATTTTTCCCAAAGTGATTTTAATTGCCAAGTGGGTATTCAAACTCTGGTCTCTCATGGCCCTTCCAGACAGGTCCCAAAATATAGCTTCTGTATCCAAACGATGCCTCAGGTAAAAGCCAATTAATTCGGGACAAAATGGGAAAACCCTGCTTTGCCCCAAATTAATTTGATACCCCGTTAGACCCTGGTCTTCCTGAAAGACCCGGTTCTAATGTGGTATAGGCCCTGTGAGGACTGACTCACGGGACTGCTTCTGCAGTCCTGGGGTCAGTTGCCACAGACCATCTCAGTTCTGACCGAGGAGGGCACCCATCCCCTTCCCAACTTCCCCCCAAAAGCCCTTAAAATAAATAAACACTTTACAGGGCTGCCATGGCTTCTGTCCTGAGGCCTTCTCACGTGTAGAAATGGCATGCCAGAAGGTGGGGGGGGGGAATCTCTCCTCCCCCGTCTCCTGGCATGTCGTTTTTACACATCAGGAGGCCTCAGGAGAGGCATCATGGCAGCCCAGCAAGCTTTTACTTATTTTATGGGCTTTTGGGAGGTGGGTGGCCCCATGCTATTGTAGTACTAACCAAGATGGCATGGGGACACCCACCCGGGAAACCCCATTGGGGGGACAGATGCGGGGACAGCAACACGGGCAACAATGAGTTATTTTAACTCATTTTTGCCTGCATTAAATTGCTATATTGAAGCACTGTCAGAGTTCTGCTTCAACATTCAAAGCACACCACCATCCTGTATCTCATCCTTTTCCCCATATATCTGAAACTATACAGTCTCTGGTCCCCTTCACATGCCTCTACTCAGCTGTAGAGGATATGTACCCCTGTGGCATGATCTAACCTCCTTGGGATTATCATATGAATATGCCAGAGGCATATTAATACACATTTCCCAGGCTGCGATCAGATGTGGAAAGAGTAAAGGCACATAAGAACAAAAATATATAAATCTATGGGTGCAACTGCTGTGTCTGAAAACAGATGTTGTAGAACTGAAAAACAGAGCAGAATGGGATAATTGAAATAATTAAGGATTGAAGCAACTCCTTTATGAAGAAAATATATGACATTTGGGATTGTTTAGCAATGTTAAGAACATAAAAGTTTATAAAATGATGCATGTTGTAGAGAGAGAGTAAAGTAGACAAAATATTTCTCTTTCTCATAATGTCAGAAGATAGTACCATTTAAAGGAAATACTAGGAAATTCAGGATAAATTAAAGAAACTGATTCTTCATCTACATAGTTAAGTGGTAGAATTTTCCACTACAAGCTGTAGTGACAGCCACCAACAGGGGCAACTTTAATAAGGGATTTTACAGTTTCATAGAGCTTTCACAGTTTTTGATTATGATACACATATATGCCCTCCATTGCCAGAAGCAGCATGTTTCAGAATATTTCTCACTAAGGAGCATAAGAGGGTAGATGGAATTGCATTCCAGATGTTGAGTTTTCCATATGCAACTAATTGAATCAGAGAGTTGGAAGAGAGCACAAGGGCCATCCTGTCTAACTGCCTGCCATGTAGGAATACAAAATCAAAGCACCCCCAACAGATGGCCACTCAGCTCCACTTAAAAATCTCCAAAGAAGGAGACTCCACCACAGTTTATGGCAGTGTATTCCACTGGTGTTTAGAATGAATCTCTTTTTTGGGTTCTTGTAAGTTTTTCCGGCTGTGTGGCCATGATCCAGAAGCATTCACTCCTGATGTTTCACCTGCATCTATAGCAGGCATTCTCAAAGGTTGTGAGGTCTTTTTTCTTTATGGCTTATCTACACTGGTAAAAAGAAACCTTCCCCACAAATTGCCTGCTGGCTGTCATCTCAATGCAGAGTTAGGAATTATTGCAAAGGGAGAAATTCACTACCTCACTTCTGCACTGACCTCCAGCCATTAAAAACTCACCTATCTCTTGCCACAACCCCAATGGGCACAACTAACCATCCCATGTGAGAACAAACAGTATTTAAATTAGCAAAGTCAAAGTAGATTGTTCACCACATTAACGCAGACTCACACATTCGTCCTATGGAGTATGTACTGGATTGGCTTGCTGAAAATTAAGTATACAATTTATTGTCGAAGGCTTTCATGACTGGAATCACTAGGTTCTTGTGGGTTTTTTCAGGCTATAGAGCCATGTTCTAGAGGCATTTCTCCTGACGTTTCACCTGCATCTATGGCAAGCACCCTCAGAGGTAGTGAGGTCTGTTGGAATTAGGACAATGTGTTTATATATCTGTGGAATGGCTGGGGTGGGGCAAGGAGCTCTTCCCTGCTGCAGATAGGTGTGAATGTTTCAACTGATCACCTTCATTATGCTAATGAAGGTGATCAGTTGAAACATTCACACCTAGCTGCAGCAGGGAAGAGCTCCTTGCCCCACCCCAGCCATTCCACAGATATATAAACACATTGTCCTAATTCCAACAGACCTCACTACCTCTGAGGATGCTTGCCATAGATGCAGGTGAAACGTCAGGAGAAATGCCTCTAGAACATGGCTCTATAACCTGAAAAAACCCACAAGAACCTAAGTATACAATTGTTTTAATGTATTGTCGAAGGCTTTCATGGCTGGAATCACTGGGTTGTTGTAGGTTTTTTGGGCTATATGGCCATGTGCTAGAGGCATTCTCTCCTGATGTTTCGCATGCATCTATGACAAGCATCCTCACCTACAACAACCCATACAATTGTTTTGCTACTGAATTTATATATATGAAGGGAAAAGCCACCTCACTCAAAGCATAGTACAGAACAAGTTACTTTCAGCTTCTTGGCACAGCTTCTTCCCTTGTCTACTGAGTACTCATTACATTTTACATTCCAAATTTTATTCTAGCGACATAGGTCTTTGCCATGCCTTCTTCTTCCAACAGGCAGTTTGCTTGCTCACTCCATCTTCTACTATTCTTTACAGCACTGAATTAATTTTCATTATGTACACTTCATTTTATTGCACCAAGTGTATTTCTGCCAGTCAGGGCACTGGAACTGACAATAATGTATTTTAGGAGCTAATGAATGAGACACTCCTGTGCCTTGCTTCAGGAGCTCTTGTCTGATTCACAGATCATTGCCTGCATCACACCGTCAAGCCTATCTTTAGTTCATTAACTAAATCACATCAACCCATTACAAATTTGAAGATGCTTCAAACACAATTTCCATGGAACAAGCACCAGTACTGACTTACAGTCCCAAGACATTCTTGCATTGAATATTGTGGCTGCAAGTGTTTTAATCAAGTTTGCTAAATGCTAAAATGCAGAATGCCCACTTATTTATCTTGTAATGTGTAAGCTCTTTGAGTTATCAGTTTTGCTTGTTGTAGTGACAAAAAAAAATCCTCCAGGTCTCAGTAGGTATACTGTTGCAACACGTTGACTGAGATTCATGAGTGCTACATTCGTTATTAAGGGTTTTAAAATGTTTAGTGTCATGATTTATTTACATTTATAACACAACCTACTCCCCAAAGGCCCAAGGTGTGCTACATAGAGGCATACAAACAAAGCAAATATGCCATTCCTTACTATTTTACAAATATGTACTTTAAAATATAATATTAGCCTCCCTTTTTCAAAAGTGCAGAATACATTCAATTATATTTCCCCACAGGTATTAGCAAGGCATGTGGCAAATATGCTTATATGCAGCTATGAGTATCTTTCTCTTGTTTTTTCTCCTTTCTTGACCTGACAGCAATATGCAGAAGTTGCACATTTTGAGTAGAGAAAAATCTATTTAAATATTCTGTTCCTTACTCCCTGCTTTCTCTTTTAGTCATTTTATACTTCAAATCCCACATTCCACTGCTTTTTCTTCTCATGGGAGAAAAGAAATATTCAGTTGTCCCTCCCATGCATTCTGCCTCTACAGATTCAACCACCCAAATCTCGGGGAAGGGGGAACTTGCAAAAAGCAAGTCTTAAATTTGCCATTTTATATAAAAGACACCATTTCACAATGCCATTGTATATAAAGACACTTGAGCATCCAGGGATTTTCTTACACATGGGGGGCCTGGGAAAAAATCCCCGACAGATACTAAGGGCCACTGTATCAGGGCTGTTGCCATACATATGGCTGTTTCAGGCAAAAGGCAAGATAGTATAGCCTTCCTTTTCCCACCATCATGGAGTCCCTAGTGGCACAGTGGGTTAAAGTGCTGAGCTGCTGAACTTGCTGACCAATAGGTTGCAGGTTCAAGTTCAGTGAGCAACGTGAGCTCCCGCTGTTAGCCCCAGCTTCTGCCAACCTAGCAGTTCGAAAACATGCAAATATAGGTAGATCAATAGGTACTGTTCCCTCAGGAAGGTAGTGATGCGCCATGCAGTCATGCCAGCCACTTGTCTATGGACAATGCCGGCTCTTTGACTTAGAAATGGAGATGAGCACCAACCCCCAGAGTCGTACATGACTGGACTTAATGTCAGGAGAAAACCTTTACCTTTACCATCTCACCATCAACAGCTAACTAGATTGTCTGTTGACTCCTGCTTTGGTATTGATGATGGGGTAACATCCTTCATTACAGGAAGATAGGTTCTGTGGCATACATTTTTCTGTATTCCCACAGAAACAAATATCCAGACAGTTTTAATGACAAATTTTAAACTTCAATTTTATGTCTAATTTTTTGTTTATTTTCCTGTGTAATGTATGTAAATATGTTTTAATATGTGTATTTTACAACGTGTTTTAAAATGATTATGTGTTTTGATTGTGTGTTTTTGTTGTAACCCGCCTCGAACCATGAGAAGAGGTGGATTGTTTATTATTATTATTATTATTATTATTATTATTATTATTATTATTATCCAGACATGTCAAGCTCAACAGCCAGGGGACTGTTCCTGCCTGCTTCCCAACTATTGCCACCTAAAATTAAGCTTGGCTTTAATATTCAAACATTTTCCCTGTAATGGTCAGCACCGGGATTCTGAACATTAAAACAAATACCATGAAAATAGTAATAACCCAGTAACCATAACAAGGCTTTGCCTCTCTGCTGCCATCCATCTGATTTCACCTCAACCTGAACTAGGGACCTTCTGTATGTAAAGCATAACCTCTTGCAGTGAGCTTGCATAGCCTGCTTTTGTCATTCAAAAGAGCAAAAAGAAAAGAAAAGAAAAAGAACCTGTCAGAATGAATGGCAGTTGTATGCAAAGCAACTGCTCAATATCACCTTTCTCCCATCACTATAATGCATTGAGTGCAACCCTGAATATTGTTCCATATCCCTTTATCCCATGGTAAATATGAGTCACTTGTAGGTCTGGAAAAAATATTTGAAGCATGGTCTTCTTGCATCATCAGTCTTCTAATGAAAAATAGAAAAGCAGTCAGATACATAAATTTCCAGCGGTGTCCATACTTTTCCCAATGACTCTACAGGTCAGGTCAATGAATTTTGTAATATCATCCCTGAACAGAATGTATACATCAACAACATTGTTTTTGGTAACTACCATTGCCATATGATTGAGATATTGAAGGATGGTCATGAGCAGATGTAAATAAAATAGATTAGCTCACCCAAAAACACCAAGGAGTGTATTCTTGCAGTTTAACTGTTTATAGTTCCAGCAACACAGTTAATGAAACACAGTGAGATGTGGCAAGTTACGTGTGTGTGACTGCAATGAAACTGGGCACAGGACTGGACATGCAACACCAGTCTTTTATTGCCAGCAACTCTACCTCATTGTACTGTACAGGAAGCTCTACTGAGCAGAGAATAAAGGAAGCATTTTGCATTCACGGCACTTTGCTAAGAAGAGCACAATTTGGGAGGCAGGTTTAGTATCCACACAGTTGAATGTTAGGACCCAAATAGATGCTAGCTAAAACAATTCCTGTCAACAAAAAAGCATGCCCACCTTTCCCATTCCTATTTATTCATTCACCCCCTAACTTTCACTGGGATAAGTGGTTTTCCCATTGTGCTTCAAGAAATCTCTGGGGTTCTTTTGAAGCTTTTAAGTAGATTGTTGCTGAGACTCTCAGGAACATCTGACAACCTCCCCAAAATCATGAAAGCTGATCTTCCCATCAGGAATTGTTTGATTGTGTTCTATAAAGCTTTTGAGTTCACATAGGGCAATGTTCAAAATCCACAAGTCCTGCTATTACTATCTTGTGGGATGGTATGCATGTCAGCTAAAGCTTTCCTTTCACTGGGTTTATAGTTTTGAGAAAACCAGGGAATTCTGAGAGTTATAGCCCACCACAGGAACTTTTCTAACACTGTCCTCACTGCACACCAGAATCTTCTGCAATATAAAAAGATTGAATGAAAATTACACATCAGAAGATAACTGATGTATTTATTTGAACCATTTCTACATTGCCTTTCAGCCCACAATGACTCCCGAGGCAGCAAACAAAAAAACAATTGAAACAATATTAAGATTATATATATATATATTCAATGTTCTTTAAATAGTCCCCCTCGATGGACTGTCACCTTGTCGTGGTGAGGGGGCTTGCGTGTTCCGATGAACCTGTGGGCACAACAACTGGAGTCGTGCACTCCCAGGAGTGGCCGCGGGGGAGGTCCCAGACCAAGCACAGTCCGAAGACCCAAAGACCTCAACGGCGGAGCAGGCGGAGGATAACATGGCACATGCTACAACGGCTGCGAAGGCGGAAGAAGGCTGCAACAGACTGAGAAGCCATGGTCATTGTGTTAAACTACATCACCAGTGGAACCTCACTCTGTGAAGACTGTGTGTTGTTCAGTTGTGCACTGACCTCCACACATTAAAAAAACCCACGCACAGGCGTCTTCCAAAGAAAATAAAAACAACCAACCAAAGCCCCATGGCGATCAGCGAGTGGCGACGGGGGCAGGACTGTGAAATCTGGAAGCCCCTAGTCACAGACTGACACATGGGCGGTGGGTACGGACTCAGTCGTTCTACCTCAAGGTCCGAGGCAGTTGAGTAGTTCGGCAGCTGTATCCACGACTGAGCAGCCCTTTTTAGGACCCACTCTGCTCACCCCACACGGGGAGGGGGCTAGAAAAGGTGCCCTAAACATAGTCTGCCTCACTTATCCCTGACTGGACTGCCGCGTCCAGTGGGGTCACCATCCTGCGGCCAAAAAAGAAAAATGAACTTCGGTACGTGGAACGTACGGACTCTGATGGACAACAGTGACAGTGAACGCCCCGAACGCAGAACTGCCATCATCGCAAGGGAGCTGGGACGCTTCAACATCGACATAGCAGCCCTTCAGGAGACCCGGAGAGCAGGAGAGGGACAGCTGAAGGAAGAAAAAGGAGGCTACACCTTCTTCTGGAAGGGACTGCCCGAAAAAGACCAAAGAATGCACGGAGTTGGCTTCGCCATCAGAAATGATCTGATGAAACATCTGTCCGAAGCACCCACTGGCATCAACGAACGACTCTCCACCCTCCGAATTGATCTTGCCAAAAACCAACGGGCAACCATCATAAGTGCCTATGCACCAACACTAGACGCTGACGAAGACATCAAGGAGAAATTCTACTATCAGCTGGACACTGTCCTATCGGGGATACCTAAGGAGGACAAAATCATTCTCCTGGGGGACTTCAATGCAAGAGTCGGGCGAGACTTCGACCTGTGGCCAGGCACCATAGGAAAAGACGGGGTTGGAAACAGCAACTCGAATGGCATCCTGCTTCTCACCAAATGTGCGGAGCACAACCTTGTCATCACCAACACGCTCTTCCGCCAGAAAAACAAGTTCAAGACATCATGGAAGCACCCCCGGTCAAAGCATTGGCACCTCTTAGACTATGTAATCACACGTGCCAGAGACCGCCGTGACGTACTCCTCACAAGAGCCATGACAGGTGCTGACGACTGCTGGACCGACCACAGGCTAATCCGATCCACGATGGCTATCAAGATCGCCCCCAAGCGCAGACTCCAAGGAAGGAAGACAAGGCGCAAAATGAACACCCAAGCCCTTCAGGAGCCCTCCAGACGAGCCCATCTCCAAACAGCACTCAAGGACCATCTACCCACAGTACACCCCGAAAATGTTGAGGAACATTGGAACAAACTGAAGACCTCCATCATCCAAGCCTGCGAAGAAACTATTGGATACCAAGCCAAGAAACATCAAGACTGGTTTGATGAAAATGACATCGAGATCCAACAGCTAATTGACAAGAAAAGGAAAGCCTTCCAAACATGGCAGAGAGACATCAACTGTGCTGCTAAGAAAAAGATCTACGCCAGTGCAAAAGCTGAGGTCCAAAGAAGGACAAGAGAACTCAAGAACATCTGGTGGACAAAGAAGGCTGAAGAAATCCAACACCTGGCAGATACCCATAATGCTCAAGGATTTTTCAAAGCCACAAAGGTCATCTATGGGCCAAGAAACCATGGCATACAGCCTCTACGCTCATCAGACGGAACCAAACTCCTGAAGGACCAAAAGTCAATTGCACTACGTTGGAAAGAACACTACCAAAGCCTCCTAAACCGCAGCTCCAATGTGGACGAAGAGGTCCTCTCACAAATCCCACAACAACAAACCAGGGATGAGCTTGCAGCACTGCCTAGTTTGGAAGAAGTCAGCAATGCCATCAGCCAACAAAAGAACAACAAAGCCAGCGGACCGGATGGGATCCCTGCTGAAATCTTTAAAGAGGGAGGACCTGCGCTGACACACCAACTCCACCAGCTCATAGAAAAAGTGTGGGTGACCGAGAAAATCCCAGCAGACTTCAAGGATGCCACCATCATCACCCTCTTCAAAAAAGGGGAAAGAACAGACTGCGGGAACTATCGAGGTATCTCCCTTCTAACCTCTGCTGGAAAAATCCTCGCAAGAATCCTTGCAAACCGCCTTCTGCCCCTCTCAGAAGACACCCTCCCAGAATCCCAGAACGGCTTCCGCCCCTCCAGAGGAACCGTGGACATGATCTTCACTGCACGACAGCTCCAAGAAAAATGCAGGGAACAAAACCAACCTCTGTACATGGCATTCATCGACCTTGCAAAGGCATTCGACACAGTGAATCGCAGCGCTCTCTGGACCATCCTCCAAAAAATCGGGTGCCCAAGCAAATTTGTGAACATCCTGCGGCTCCTCCACGATGACATGATGGCAACAGTCTTGGACAGCAATGGCTCCCAAAGTGACCCATTTAAGGTGGAATCGGGTGTCAAACAGGGATGTGTTATTGCCCCAACTTTATTCTCCATCTTCATCGCCATGATACTACACCTTGTTGATGGGAAGCTTCCCACCGGAGTGGAAATCATCTATCGGACAGACGGCAAGCTGTTTAACCTCAGCAGACTGAAAGCCAAAACCAAGGTCACAACAACATCTGTTATAGAACTCCAGTATGCTGATGACAATGTCGTCTGTGCGCATACAGAAGAAGATCTACAAGCCACTCTCAACACCTTTGCAGAAGCATACACAAAGCTTGGCCTGTCACTGAACATCGAGAAAACCAAAGTGCTGTTCCAGCAGTCACCAGCCGTCCCCTCTCCAATGCCAGAGATACAGCTTAATGGTGTAACATTAGAAAATGTCGACCATTTCCGCTACCTTGGCAGCCACCTCTCCACCAAAGTCAACATCGACGCCGAAATACAACACCGCCTGAGCTCTGCAAGTGCAGCATTTTCCCGAATGAAGCAGAGAGTGTTTGAGGACCGGGACATCCGTAGGGATACTAAGGTGCTTGTCTATAAAGCTATTGTCCTCCCAACCCTGCTATATGCCTGCGAGATGTGGACTGTCTACAGACGTCACATGCAGCTCCTGGAACGATTCCATCAGCGCTGCCTCCGGAAAATCCTGCAAATCTCCTGGGAAGACAAGCGGACAAACGTCAGCGTGCTGGAGGAAGCAAAGACCACCAGCATTGAAGCGATGGTCCTCCAACATCAACTCCGCTGGACAGGCCACGTTGTCCGGATGCCTGACCACCGTCTCCCTAAGCAGTTGCTCTACTCCGAACTCAAGAACGGAAAACGGAATGTTGGTGGACAGGAAAAGAGATTTAAAGATGGGCTCAAAGCCAACCTTAAAAACTCTGGCATAGACACGGAGAACTGGGAGGCCCTGGCCCTTGAGCGCTCCAGCTGGAGGACAGCTGTGACCAGCAGTGCTGCAGAATTCGAGGAGGCACGAGTGGAGGGTGAAAGAGAGAAACGTGCCAGGAGGAAGGCGCGTCAAGCCAACCCCGACCGGGACCGCCTTCCATCTGGAAACCAATGCCCTCACTGCGGAAGAAGATGCAGAGCAAGAATAGGGCTCCACAGCCACATGCGGACCCACAAGGAAACCCATGATGGAAGACCATCTTACTCGTCCAACGAGGGATCGCCTAAGTAAGTAAGTAAGTAAGTAAGTAGTGTTAAAACTGTCTAAAAATACTCATGGCCTTTAGTTTTAAAGCAGTCTTCAGCTTTAAAGCTTGCCAAACCTAACAGCATTTTTTCCCCCCTGGAAGTTTACAAGAGATGGAGCCAGCCTAATCTCCTCAGGTAGGGAGTTCCGCAATGGAGGCACTGCTGCAGAGAAAGTCCTGTTACATGTACCTACCAACATAGGTTGACAGATTGTTGCAACATGGAACAGGGCCTCCTCTGAAGATCTCAGATTTTTGGCAGGCTCATATCAGAGGATACTTTTAAAATAATCTGATCCAGAGTAGCACAGATGCTGAGCGGTTTACTTCTGTCTGAGCTTACCCAGAAGGACAAGATCCTGCCCTCCCCCTTTTTCCCATATCTCCCCTCTTTTATTTATTTATTTATTTATTTCACTTGTATACCACTTTTCTCACCCTGGAAGGGACTCAAAGCGGTTTCCAACACATACACATGAAACCTAACATAAAACAATAACATATAGCTATCAATTAGGTCATAAAAACTGAACAACATTTGGACATTAAAACGTGGAGTTAAAACATATTAATATAAATAAATTAAAATCACATAATCCAAAATCGTAGTCGAGGCCACTGCAAATATCAAATATCAATGGCACATACTTCCTGACCATTCTTTGTATTGCTTACTGCCCAAAGGCTTGGTCCCATAGCCAAGTGTTTACTTTTTTTTCTGAAGGTCAGGAGGGAGGGCACTGATCTAATTTCATTGGGGAGGGAGTTCCATAGATGAGGAGCCACCACCAAGAAGGCCCTGTCTCTTGTCATCATCAGTTGCACCTGTGAGGAAGGTGGGACTGAAAGCAGGGCCTCCCCAGACAATCTTAAGCTCCAAGATAGTTCATGGGTGGATACATTGTATCAACTCAATTCATTGAGTTGATACAAGCAGTCCCTGAGTTACAAATACCTGACTTACAAATGACTTCTTGTTAAGAACAGGGGTGAGACAACAGGAAGTGAGAGAAATCTACAACTAGGAAGGAACATTCATTCCTGTAAGAAAAGGTGGAAAAGGTTTCTCAACTGAATTCAAGAGATAGGAGTGTTGTTGCATTAAACAAGGGATTGCAATTAATGGCCCATGAGGCCTCTTCCAACTCTATGGACAAGTCTACATAGTCAAGAGGTCACTGCAAATTGGCTTCAGGTTATTTCCATGACTTTCAGCTATTTCTGATATTAGCAATTTTACAAGGTTAAACTGGCTTCAGCCCACTTTGGGCAAAGTCAGAGGGTATCTCAGACTTTGTTGGAAACTCTGGTATCCTCTGGCTTTGGGGCACTCTGGACAATTGGATAGGAATGGATTTCCATGCAATCTTCAGCCCTTGTTGCTGCCACTGCTGCTCCCAACCAGCCACAGAGACAGAGGGGGAGGTGACTGACTAGTGAGACTGATGTTATCTTGGTCCAGCTGGACCGCATAGACATCAACACAGCTGTATCTCTGAGGACAGTCCAGAGCAATATAGACTCACTCTATAATTCTAGGATCATAGCATTGAGAGGATACTTTTGAATTTCCTTGCTGTTACTTTCTTGAGAGCATTCATATAAATTTAGTTCACTAAATGATTTTCACATATAATTTCTTCTGATTACTACAGATGCATGTTATCAGGTTGAGGAAAGTAGCTCCTCTCCTGCTTCAGAGTCCAGATGAATAAATGCTAAAATCACAGTTTTCTATTTTACATTATAGACCACTCACATAGCTTTGTTTCTTTTAGCCAACAATGTGTATTTGAATTAGTGTGCTTTTAAATGCCACTGAACTAATTAATTCTGTATCTTTCTGCTGATCCCTTTCTCAAATTCCCCTTTTCTACACTGATTTCCTTTCCAATTCCCTTTCTCCCTCCCCATCTTTCTTACTCATTTCATGTTCCTGGATCTGACCCCAGGTTCCTTAGGAACTGAATAAAATGTAATGGTAATCTCTGTGTTCTTGTGCTATAATACAGAGATCAAGTCAGAGCTAGAAACTTACAAGTAGCAACATGGGGCTTGAGAGTTTACTTCACTAAGAAATGGGTACAAAAGAAATACGTCATGTCAGTGGACTTATTCATCTCATTAGCCCAATGGACCTTTTCACTTATGGATTACACATTTTTCTAAAGCACTGTTGTCATCAGCATTGTGCAGGTAAAATGTTGGGCTGTCGAAATTTTGGCCACCTAATCTAATCTTTGTTCTACTAATTCTGTGAACAATTAGTCAGGAGAAAACATAAAGAGGGGAGAAATCATCAGAAATAGTAAGGAAGTGGAAAAGGAGGGAGGAGGGAAGTAACAGCAGATTAAATTTTCATGACATTCCAATCTTTGACTGCAAAGTACACTTGTTGCCCAGCAGGCAAACCCTTGCTTCTTAGAAAAATGCAATGAAATCCCAGAGCCAACCTGTCTCGGCAAGTGCCTTTGCTTACTCTTCAGCTACAGTCCCTGACAGATTTATTAACCCACCTTTTACAAGAACCTAATCATTTTGCACCAAATCAATGCACAGAGAAGAGTTTGCTTTACTCACCCTCTTCCTGGGACAATCTGTTCTCCTCTCACAGTTCCTTAGGGACATTTTTGTCATTTATTGAGTTTTACAACATGTGAGAGTGCCTCCAAGCAAAGGGTTTAGAGCTCAAGGGCACAAGCAGATACAATGCAGAGCAAGAAGAGATTGGAAAATACATGGTGACATGCAATGCCATTACAGATGGAATGCTACCCAAAGCACAAAGCTTTTCGGGAAGAAACTACAAAGGAAAGCAAAGTTCAGAGAAAAGCATATCAAGGTGAAAAGAAACCATGCAATTAAGTGCATTTAACTATGTCTATTTTTTAAAAAATGCAAATAATTTTCTTGGTGGGATCAGAAATGCAACAAATGTTAGTCTGACAGTAATTTAAGGAGCTGTTTGTTATTCATTCTAAAGGGCCCATCCAGAAAGGCCCAAAAAGGATGCCTTCAATAAAAATGGATTAATTTGGAACAAACCAAAGGCCCAAGTCCAATGGGGTATTTGGCCTGTGGGTACACAGCCATCTCACTTCTTTGGACTTCCAAAAGCCCAGAGAAATTGGATGGAGCCCCCTCCCCCACTTCTCATCCCCCTATTCCCTCCGACAAAACCAGAATAATGGTGGAGGAGAGGAGGGAGGTTAAATTTTCCTTCTCCCTCTCCTATCCCCTTCCTTCAGCATCATTCTGAAGTGATCCCATAGCTCTCCGGAGAGGACCTCTGAGTCTGGGAAGCTTGTGAGGTAAGTTTTGGGGTAGGGAACGGAGGGCTGGAGAGTGGCTGGATGGTCTCTTAGGTCAAACTTTGGTTGAGTCAGGATGGCATGTAGCCACTCCAGGAGGGAAATCCTGGGGTTGTGAAAGGGGATAGGGACTACAATGTGTGAAAAATTGGTTAGTTTAACCCATTTTTGCCTGTGTTTTAGTCATGTCTGGAAGCACCCTAAGGCCCATCTACATATGACTAAACACAGAGAGACTAATTAACTGTGATATTTTCTGCTGGACCATGTGGTTAGGTAACTGTCAAAATCTCCAATAAGAGATTTTTCTGACAGCCTTACCAAAGTATTCAACAACTACCATAATTCCTTGGCACTATGCCCAACACATCTGGAAAATACCAGATTGGTAAAATTTATTCTAAGACATATAAGAACTATGCCTTTGTTGAAACATCCACATAATTCCGAATACTCGAGAACAGAGAGTGACAGTTTAAGATATATATGCAGCCACTTAACTTCTCCTCAACTGTTGCTATAACTCATCATTACCACCACCAATCTTCACATTCTATGGGCAGTTAAATATTGTGACATACTGGAAATCCCAAGGTACTTTTCGGTGTTGCAATGTGATAATTTTGATGGCATCACACTTCAACCATGAAACCACGGTTTCATTTCCTATCAGATACTGGGTTTGCAATATTTAACTTCTAACTGTTAAAATCTGGAGCAAACCCATGGCTTCAGTGCAGTTTGGTAGCATGATCTGAGTGGTAATGCTGCCACCATTAGCACAAGGAAAAGGGGACTGATTGGGCCCACATTGCTGCTGTTCCCGCTGCCAGAAGGCCATGGAACTCCATGAGAGCTTCTGGACACCACTGACATCTTCAAAGGCAACTGCATGAACAAAAAGAAGGAGGGGGATTGATATGACTCATTCACAATGGCCGGGATCTTATATGGAGTTCTGCAGCCTTCTAGCAATAATGATGGTAATATTGACAGTAACATGACAGTCCAGTGGGGCCAGTGTGGTCTCAGCCCAGCTAGACCATCTGGACTCCAACCTGCCATTATCATGGGTGCAGGACAGTGTGGGTAGCCTCCTCTAGGGCCACTGCAGAACATTTTCTGTGGGTTTTGTGGATTAACCAGCCAGCGAGGATGAGGCCTAAGAAAGCAGGCAGAGAATTAGACAAACTTAAACAAGAACATCCAGGATACAAAGATAACTTTGGAGAGCAGTGAGAGGAACAGAAGGTGCTATGAATTTCAGCTATGAATTTCGGCTATGGAACTCCCTCCCTGCTGAAATCAGACAGGCGCCTTCCCTCATGGCCTTCCGCAAGGGCCTGAAAACCTGGCTCTTCGAAAAGGCCTTCAACTAGTGCTATGTTTTTGGAATGACCACCGGAATGGACTATGACTATGAGATTGATTATGACCCCAAACAAGACGAAGCGGATTTTTAGTTTAATTAGTTGTGTATTAGTAAGATGTTGTGTTATGGTCTTGATCTATTGTAAACTGTTGTCTTTTTATGTTCTATGTTCTGTACACCGCCACGAGTCGCCCTCGGGCTGAGAGTGGCGGTTAACAAGTGCAAATAATAAATAAATAATAAATAAATAAATAAATAAATTATTCTTCCAACAAATGAAGAAAATTAGATTATGAACAAGAGTCAAAAGCTCTTTGGATAATCTTTCTCCCCACCTCCCCCCAATCCCCCCCCCCCACCCCAAAATGCCATGAAACAACTTGAAAATCAGTTCAGTAAATTTATCAAATATTTCCTAGAGGATTCCTGAAATTTCAGAGAAAAACATACACTGTTCAAATGTTTCCAAGTAATCTCTCATACAATTGTGTCACTTCAGAATCTGTGAGCACCAACCAATAACAGAAGGAAAATGTTCTGGCATGTTAACTGCAAAGGATATTGCAAAGTACATTTGAGTTGGCACCTTGAATGATCTGTCAGCTGCAACAGGAGCTATACCTGTTTTACCCCTTTATTCTGGGAAGCCTCAGTGGACTTACATGGAAGAGAAGTTGTGAACTGTATACAGGTCACTGGAGCAGTCAAGGAACCATATTCATGCAATGAGCATACACTAAAGAGAGCAAGCAGAGTTTATCTCTAAGCATGCAGCAGGCTGAACTGAACTTTTCACCTCACTCAGTGCATTCCAGATCTAAGATAACCCACAAATGTCTAGCTGGAAAACTAACTGGGCTCATCTTCCCCCTCCTTCCTAAAGTCAAGCTATCATAGATACTCTGGTTGCCTCTTTTATGCTTCTTTTTTGCTGGCAATGTTGAGAATGGAGTATGGAAAATGTGACCCATGGATCCCCACTTTTAATGCCCAAAAAGCTTTCTGTCAATTCTCAAAATTTCCAGGTGATTTCTAGAAGTGCTGTAGGAGTACATTGAACATAACCCTAGGTATTTCATCTCTAGTTTCCACTGCAAGATGAAATGTATGCAGGACTGGGGACATTGTCATTTCATAGAAGAGGTCTCCTTGCTTATTATTATTATTATTATTATTATTATTATTATTATTATTGTATTCTTAGGGCCCATCTACACAGCACCTTTATTCAGGAGCTCCTGATTCAAAATGGAGGGTGGCCAAATGATGTCCCCTGAAAACATGATGTCCCCCCCCCCCCCGCCTCTGGAATGCCCTCCCGAAAGACCTCAGACAAGCCCCTACATTGGCAGTCTTCAGAAAGAATTTGAAAACCTGGCTGTTCCAATGTGCCTTTTCAGACTAGGAACCCAAGTACCAAATCCCAGAAGCACTTTCGTTAGAACCAAGATCACCGCACACCGCACTTATATTATAAACCCATATTCCTCTGACACATCAGCACTTTTAATCCTGTACCCCTACTCTGGCCGGCTCAGTTTTAATAATGTCCTGTTGTACTGCTATTGTTATTGTTTTTGCTTAACTGTTTATTTGCTAGGTACTGTATTGTTGTATTGTGTGGGCTTCGCATCGAATCCCTTGGGAGATGCTAGCAGGGTACAAATAAAGTAGTAATAATAATAATAATAATAATAATAATAATAATAATAACAACATGGGAGGAATTGCTACAAAGCCAAAAAACAGCTAGATAAAAAGTGCGAGAATATCCTGGTTCTGGCCAGAAGATTCTGATCTTCGAATCTCTGTATGTCCCTACACTTGGAAAATACGGAATTTTTCTGTTGGTTTGTTCCTGGGATATAAATACTGGTTCCTCACTGATTCTATTGTAAAAACATAGCAGCATTTGACTAGGGGGTGAAAACTTTAACCTGGGAAGAGAAACTTCATCCTCCACCTGTGTAATGAAGTCTGTGACACACAAACAAAGGTTTTGCCATGTAATCAACTTTCCCCGTGTTTTTTATAACAAAAGCAATGAGGAACAGACATGTATAACACTAAAACGTCACCCCATTGTTCCCTGGCACAAGTACATGACAAAACCTGTCTGGACAGATGGCCATGCAGCCTCTGAATGATAATAATAATGATGAAGCTCTACTCCTGGCTTGAAAGTATCAGTTCCTGTTTAATAGTCTTGTCGTGGTGTTGAAAGTAGTGAGCATACTCCACAAAATTTGCTTGTGTGCCACAAACTTCATTAAACATGAGGAGGATGAAGTTTCGCTTACTAGGACAAAGTTTTCACCTTCTAGTCAACATTTGGCATTTTTTTTAAGGATAAATGCAATGAGGAACAGATATGTATGACTCAGGAACAAAGCTCTTACGAGTGATGGGCATATTCTCATCTGCTCATTTAAAGTTTTCTTTTTTAAAAAAAAAAAAGCTGACATTTCCAGCAGACGCTCCATGGCAGCCATTTTGTAGGCTTCAAAATCTCATTACGAAGTAGGAAGTCTGGACATCACAAGCAGAAATTCCAGGACCAAAAAGGTAACTAGAGTAATAATCTGGATTATCCAGAGAAAATAACCAGATTAAACAAAGCACTCCGGAAGTCACACAAAACAGCACAGCATGCAAATGGTTAACAAAACAAAGAAGCCACAGAGAAGAGAGCATAGTCAAGCGAAGTCCAGGGTCGTAGCAAGTAGAATCCAAAGTAGCAAAGTTCCAAAGTCCACAGGAGCAGTGACGTAGTCAAACCAGTCCAAGGTCAAGGAAGGGGGAAATCCACACTCACGAGAATCCAAGCCGAGCCAAAAACACACACGAACAGAGGCAGCAACCTGCAGATCCAGGACCCAATGCCAACACGAAACAGGCAGCAACAAGTACCCAATGCACAAATATAAACCATACCTTGCCTTTTGAAAGATTCATCATTTCTGAACCTACTTTTGTCTTACACATCATCATCAGAAGATGAGCTAATCTCCACCCCATCATTATCCCTTGCAGCTGTTCTTGACTCCACATGTGAACTCCTACTCCCATCTCCACCTTCTCCATCTTCTGTCAAGACTTAGATCCCCCCCAATACTCAGATGTATTCCCCGATTGCCAGTCCTCATTACCAGAGAACCCTACAAATGTATCACTGGACGTTGGCTCCGCACATACAGCTTGTACCTCTTTCACCTTAGTCCAGTCCAATGTGTCATCCCCATCTTCATCACTCCTTAACCCATCATTCCCAGAGAAACCCACAAATGATTTCTCATCTGTAGGAGCAGTAAGTATATCCTGGATCCTCTTCCTTTGTTGCTCCTCATCAGACTCCTGCTCCTGAGTAGCCCTTTTTCTTCCCTTAGACCAATCCATGATGTTTCCTTCCTCCTCTTCACTTGTTGACCCATCATCCCCAGAGAAACCCTTGAATGACTCCTCATCTGAGGGTGCCATAAGTATGTCCCGGATCCTTTTCCTCTGTTGCTCATCATCTGATTCCTGCTCCTGAGTAGATATTGTGGGATTTTCTGTCTTGATAATCTCGGATATAGGTCTGTGTGGAAGGGCCCGCAGTTGGCAGATCAACAGCAGGATATGCATGGCATTTGCCTTCCTCATGTGATAAAATTCAAAAGTCCAAAAGTGTGACTTTTAAACCCTGACTACAACCAGCTTGGACTAAAGGTTGAGAGAGAGAGAGAGAGAGAGAGAGAGAGAGAGAGAGAGAGGCCGAGGGCATATCAAGGAAAAAGAGATGTTCAAAGATTTCTCAGAACTTTGGTTTTAGTACTCTAGTGACAACTAGACGGGGTCTTTCTCCATACCTGCAAAACTAAAGAGCAGATATAACCTCAGGTGTTTCACCCATTCTTCCTACTATTGAGATACTGGTACTATTCTGCCTTTATGGTCTTCTCCTCCAATAAACAGGTTGACTACTAGGCTAACTCAAGAGGGCAATATATGATTTATAGGAGATGTATAATTTGCTTGGAATTGCTTACAGCTAAATCTGTAAACTCCTCACCTAGTGTTATGTGGATCTATTTCTGAACAACTAAAATCTAAATATAATTGTGGATACTGCAAATGACCTTGGGGCAATTCAGTCACTCACTATTTATAGATACCATAAATCATAAAATAAGAAAAGTTCACCAAAAATATCTGCAGCTTGAAAGTGATAACATATGGATGAATAAATCTGGCTGTTTAACTTTCTACAAAACCATTTTCTGTGAGCAAGTTCATTCTACCACCTTTCCTTGTCTGCATTGTTTTAAGTCCACATATTCTGACACATTTTCATGCACAATGTATGCAGGGTACAGCTATGAGGGGACAAGATTGCCCTCAAATAAAAATATATACACCCACATAGAAAAAAATCCTTCATTCTCCAAATCTTTAACATTTTAGGAAGTGAGACACTTACAATCATTCACACCTTAATCACATATTGTTGTACTTTCATTCCTTTAGTAATGTGTCACAACCTCTGAGTATGCTTGCCATAGATGCAGGCGAAACGTCAGGAGCGAATGCTTCTAGAACATGGCCATATAGCCTGAAAAACTTACAACAACCCAGTGATTCCAGCCATGAAAGCCTTTGACAATATATCTTCCTAAATGCTGAATTGAAGTTATAAATGCCTGTAATACTGAAGTGATTTCAGGACCACAGTTATAGGGACCATGATCGGTGAGCATCCACTAAAACAGATCAGCCAGAATGTAGAACAAAGCTCTCCAGGTTTGAAGGCAAACTACAGAGGTTTATAATAGTTTTGCCAAAACAGAATGCAAGTACCAAGTCACTACTTAAAATTATACAAGACAAATTCACAGAAAAATACAAGCTATTTTATCCATTTTGCCAGGTATTCAGAATTCCTGTGCCTCCCTCTGATTGACTGAGAAATGAGCCAGCTTGGATCCACGCAAGAATTGGCCTGTAGTTTCCTTTTCATCACAGACAGTAGGAGGGGTTCTCCATGGTAAGAAGAAGAGTTGATCCAGTCCGGTATAGAGATATCCCCATGGAGGGTGTTAAACTGATGTGTGTATGCAGATGATTCCTTATCCAGTTATGGAAAGACAATGGTGCAAGGCACAGAAGACAAAAAGCGGTCATGTTGGATATCTAGAGGCTAATTTATTCATCTTTGTTTAGCCTTGTCCTCCAATGGAGCCATAAGACTCTGTGCATATCTAACCAGGTAAATAGTACGAAACATACCTTGGTGATAAACATGGGTTCCAGGCTCAGCGATGAGTCCAGGATTACCCCCAAACTGCGAACCTGCGTCTTCAGGGGGAGTGTAACCCCATCCAACACAGGCTGTAACCCTATGCCCTGTTCGGCCTTTCGACTGACCAGGAGTACCTCTGTCTTGTCTGGATTGTTTCAATTTGTTCTACAAGAGGTCATGGTTTTTTTTTCAGTTTTCATGATGAAATGTTATTAAAGAAATCAGATATCATCTGGCTCACATTTTGCAAATAATACCTTGAGATAATAGAGGAACATTTTAAAAACCACAAGTGCAAGAGAAAGTAATTCAGAGTTCTAACTGAATCCATCCATGAGTCTATGTGAAGAGAGAACTTACTGGAGCATATTTTCCCACATCAGAAAATGTATAGCATAAATGTTAAGGTTGTCTGGTTTGGTTTTGCCTGTTGGGAATTTGTATTTTTTGAAATGTGGCACAGCAGGTTCATCAGGTATGTTGCAAAATTTTTCTGGGTGCATTGCAAAACTTCTTACTCCTTAGGAATGCCTCTTGTCCACTATAATTGTGCTTCTATATATATATATATATATATATATATATATATATATATATATGTGTGTGTGTGCATATGCAGAAACACACACACAGTCAGCACAGTGATCACCATATGGTGGGTAGAAATTATGACTACCATCTTATTAAAGAAAATGCAACTGATTATTCAAGAGAGTTGTTTACTTATTGAGAAAGAAAATCTTTATTCCCCAGATCCAGTAGTTGCAGGGGTCAGAGTTTAGAAAAGTCACTTTGTGAACTAAAGCCTCCACAATTCCCTATCCTCTTACTTTTGCTCAGGCAACATGAACCCACCTTTCCTGATTTTCCTGCCCTACTTTGTTTCAGACCTCCTTTAATATTGTTGAGTGATTTCAGCTCTGCTAAAACTGCTGGTTCATAAGCCCGGTGTATCTAACTAATCCAGAAATCTAAATCAGACACAGACGGATTAGAAGGCAAAACCAAAGGTTTATTCTCAATGGCCAAAGAGAATATCAGTGGAGAAAGCACTCCAAATTACTCAGTACCACAACTGGGAATACAAAGCATTTTTATTCTATTTTAGAGCTATTCAAGAAACTCACATCAGGATTGGTGATAAAACTCCAGTGGAGACACCTTTTCCTCATGATAACTCTTTCAAGAGTGGATTTCCCTTCCCAGGGATATATTTCTCTCACTTCTTGTTGTCTCACCCACATTCTTAACTATGAGTTGTTTGTAAACCAATTTTTTGTAACTTGGGACTGCCTGTATATACATCTGTTATGAGCATTGAGATAGGAATTGCAAAGAGCTTTGGACACATATTTATTTAATTTATATACCATCTTTCTTCCAACTGCTTTTCAGACAAGATCAGAGTAGGTAAATGACAAAACAATCATTTTATTGTATGGTTCCAAATGTACTGTACAGCCAACCACACATAAAGGCAAATAAAATGAATTGTTGAGACTCTTATATATCTTTGCTTGTGAATACTGTTGAAATGTAAGCAAGCCTATAATGTGTGGCATGCAAGCATAATCCGGTATGTTGACCCCTTTCAAAACTGCTAAATAATCTAGAGAACAAACAAGGAAATTGTATTGGATTCAATTCCTCTCTTTAGCCTCTTTCATGTCCATAAAGATGGTCTTGGCTGTTATGGAAAGCTTGAAGGATTCAGCTTTGATGCCTTGGAATACATTTTGTAAATTCTACCCACATGCCTTATAACACATTTTAAAATGTACGAGAAAGATACCACTGTGAGCATCCAACAGGCAAGAGCAGCTATGAGTTTGGACTACATGCAGTGTGTGCACATATTGTGTGGGTGAATCTGACACTGCAAAGAGTGGCACATATGAATTTATCAAAGGAACATATGTATGTTCAGCTTCTTTAAAAAATATAGAGAAGAAAATATATTCCTCTACAGATATTGAGAGCTACATTCCAACAGTGATTTCAAAATAGCCATTGTTTTTGTGCAGAGCTTGAAAAAGTTTCCAAGTGGCTGAAGAATACCTTTTTCAAACTCTGGTGCTATTAATTAAAAATCGCTTTCAAACTTTTCAAAGCATAGCACTGCTTTCCTAAATTGCTCTGCACAGCATCCTTATGCTCAATATGTTTCTAGTCCTGTTTGATCAGTGGACCTCAGCTTATAGGCCCACATCAACTGTCCCATGTGTTCTGACTTCTGAGCATTGGTCCTCAATAGGAACCAGTCTCTGTTGGGCAGGTTATCCAACACAGATGCCACAGATCTACATGGGTTACTTAATGTGGGGCCGGTCCAGGGTAGCAACACTCTAGGGGCAACTATACCTTCATTCCATAGCAGCAGCGGGGGGGTGAAGACTGCCAGCCTTACCTTTGTGATCTTTTCCACATTATAGCAGCAATCATGGAGCATCAAAGAGCTCCTGGTCATCACTTGTCAACAATTCCAAAGACTGCATGACTTGGAGGTGGCTGGGGAAAGTGTAGTGTGGGGAAAAGCAGAGAGATGGGAAAGCAGGATGGTGACACTGGCCTGTGTGAGCAGTCCGGCCTGTCCTGAATTGGAAACTAGCCCAATTGTTTATACCACCCTAAAGTATGGAGCTGCTCCAGAGCTTTGGGGAAGTTCTGTAGCATCCCTTGATTTTTCTTAATGCAGGGCAAAACCATGTGTTGAGGATAAGAAGGCTTTGTGCATCATGTGGATGCCATGGAGCAAGTTTGTGTCCACTTTGGAGTAAGTGATCTTCCTCTATTGTATGGAGAGGAAAAGAGCACACTGGCATAGTAAAAACAAGCAGGTTTGGCTCTTTCTTATGTAGTTGCTGAGATAATGCCCAAATGGGGTATTCCCACATCTTAAGATCCATAAAGAAAAGCTTGGCTAAGCGCTTGATGAAAGGGGAAGTAAAAGGTTGAGGCAGTTTGTTTCCGTAGGCTGTCCAAAGTAAAAAACAAAACAAAACATTTCAATTCCTTTATGCAAACCAGTTTTAAAAGAATTATTACTTGGTACAACTTAAGTCAAAGCATTTTTATGTCATTAATCATAATAGATGGGATACATTACATGAGTCATCGCCATTATTAATATTTACTGTAATTGAAATTGTAGTTGCATTTTTGGGGAGAAGGGAGGGTAACATACCAGCATAAACCAAAAGTTTTCCAAGAGAAATACATGCTAAGAAAAAAAGACTTAACCCTACAGTTTTTAATTTGGTCCTAATAATTCAGTTTAGGATTAAAGAAAGATGGAGTGCAATCAAAATGCTTTCCTTCTGGTCAAAAAGTTATCAACTATCCTCTGGGCTTCTCTTCTCATCAGATCCATAAAGCGGGGGGGGGGGGGGTTAAGACTCTAATCCCCCCCCCCCCCCAATGTGTCAGGTTAAAAAAAAACCTGGTTTACTCATGAATTTTGACTGGTTAACCAATTCATCAGTAAACCAGTTTTTTTAACCTGACACATTTGGGGGGGGGGTGAACCCTTAACTTACCCCCAATCCCCACCCGCAGCTATGAACCTGCTTCTCATATAGATTGAGGAAGTGATTGAGTTCATCTTCTTTATGGACCTGGTTCTCACTCAAGTGGTAAACTTGTATCTGAGCTGCCTCACATGAAGATGCTCACATTAATGCTCACTTGTACAAAATAAGGCAAGGGGGTGTTTTCTGAAATCTAGCTAAAATTAAGGATCCTGAAAGTCTCAAGGAGACATAAAGCCCTTTATTCTATTAAAATAGTTAACAGGAGGAAAGCAAGACTAAGAATTGCAGTGATTTGATCGTGTACTTAACAATTACTTGTACATAATGTTTTGAAATAAGGAAGTTAGCTGCCGCTAAAGAGGAGAAGTGTGAGGCTAAAGAGGGGAAATGAGAAGGGGAAAGAGAAATCGAGGCATCTTCTGGAATCGCAGAGGATTAATGAGAACATTTTTGGCTAAATCGGGAGAGTTGTAGTGTGTGAATGCTAGAGAACTACAAATATTGTATGTCTTGTGACCTGGCCAGTATCTCGTAAACAAGCATGATGCCTTCTGGTGTGATGGGTAAGATTAAGGGTGCACCTAAACTGTAGAATTAAAGCAGCTTGACATCACTTTCACTCCAATGACTCAATGCTATGGAATCTTGGGATTTGTAGTTTGCACTCTCTGGGAGACCAGGTTAAAGATTTTGTAAAATGATAACTGCTATGATTTCATAGCATTGAGCCATGGCAATTAAAATGGTGTCAAACCCCATTTGGACACCAATGAGAAAGATCAGAGTTTCCTTAAGGAAATCTTGTGGAGAGAGGAGGGAATGTGGTTTCCCTCTCACTGTTTGGAGGCCTGTCTGGTCCACAAAACACTTGATACTGAATTAAACAACCAGACGCCAGAGTCCTCTTTTATTATTGTCTTGTGAAGCTGAATGGAGAAAAGTTTCTCCAGTTTTCCTGATGGACAGGAGAGGTTTTCCAAAGGAAAGCACTCAAATTTGCAAGGAAAGGGGTTAAGAAACCTGACCTTAAATGACAGAAACACCATTTTTTGGCGTCTTTGGCTCTTCCCAACTGATAATTGCAAATGTTTTGGTATTTTGAACTGGACTTCAGCTGCCAAGATGTTTCCATCCCCATTTCATTGAATGTTTGCTGTATATATGTTGTGCTCTACCCTGAGAAGGACAGAATAGAAATGTCTTAAAGAAGAAAAAAGAAGAAACTGCATTAATTTTACTGTAGAGATATATCCAAAGCTATTGGTAATGTTATACTAATGTTGTTGACCCACAATATCCCCTCCCCTCTCCGGAAGACTTCTAGTTCACCAAGTTCAAAGCATCAGAATATCGAGACTGAACAACCTCAGTTGTAAACCCCTAAATCTTCCGCCACCAACTCTGCTGGACTGGACATGTTAACCAAATGTCCGATCACCATCTCCCAAAGCAATTACAATACCCTCAACTCAAGAAAAGGAAACAGAATGTTGGTGGACAGGAAAAGAGATTTAAAGATGGGCTTCAAGCCAACCTTAAAAGCTGTGGCAGAGACACTGAGAACTGGGAAGCCCTGGCCCTTGAGCATTCTAACTGAAGGTTAGACCATAAAGGCTTTTTTCTTAGTCCTAGAAGTGATTGATTAAGAGGGTGTTGTCTCCAGGCCATATTTTGCCCACTCCTGCTTTAATCTGATGTTTGGACAGCAGGTGGATAGTATACTTTTGAAAGGTTAAACTGAATAAGCTTGGTTGAAAGCCTGCACAAAGTTTACAGTTGGAAAAGAAATCAGAATATACCAAAATCTCTTCTTTTTCCATTTCTGAAACTGGATCATCTCAGTGGCTCTAAAACATTGGGTGAACTTTTCAGCTGTCCAACTATTTTTTTAATTTCCATGCTGCCTCTCAACTTCTGGATTCCAGATGGGGCTGTAAGGAAAAGTGACAAAATACCAAAAGAAATTATACTCTTGCGGTATTTTGTCAGGAAGTTCTGGAAACCTCACCAAATAGCTTGTTCTCACAAGTTTTCCAGGCTCAAAGGATAAGAGAGTAACTTTAAAGGGATTTGGATAGTAAGACATGTCAGTAGACGAGGTTTCAAATAACACTCCCCCACCTCTTCCAAATCTATTCGCAAGTATAAAAATGAGTTAGCCAACATTTTGCAAAGATTTCCTTTTTTAAAAGACCAGAGCTAAACATACTCACCAGAAGACAGGATTCCATGGAAGATTGCAGAGCCTGGATGAGTTATTTTTGGACTACATCTCCCAGAATTCACAGCCAGCATAGTCAGTGGTGTTGGTTATGGATTCAGGGACTTCTAATCTAAAGAAAACTATTCCTAAACTCTGAGAGGTTATTCTGAGTTTATTGTAAGCTCAGGAGAAGGAAATGTAATGTCACATGTCAGTCCTATGATTCTCTGTAATTTCCCTTGGGAAAAAGTCAAGGAAACAAAGAGACCACAAAAGTAAAAGATAGACTTATATTCATGCATTAATACAGTCAATAGAATGAATAACCTCGACAATTTCATTTATTCATTTTACAATTTTATTTCTAGTTGGTTCAGTTACTGAGATTGTTTTAAAAGATTGCTTGAAATGGTATATGTGATATTTTATCCTAGTTCATTTTTTCCTAATATATACTTTTGGGGGCCGTTTACTAGTGTAATGGATTTTAACATTATTTTCACAGATGTGTGCATTTCCATGTGCTCTTTCCTCTAATATACCTAGTTAGATACCTCTTTTTGAATTGGAAAATTCTATTGCAAAATTCAGCAATGGTTTGTGTTTAATTTATTGATGTCAGGTTTAATGTTAGGCTTTAATTTGATTTAGGTTTTAATTTTACTTTTGTATGTGGGGTTTTTCTAGGATTTTATGTTATTATCGCGTGTTTTATGTAGGCATTGAATATTTGCCGTTGTTATGTTGGAATCAGCCCTGAGTCCCCTCGGGGAGATAGGGCAGAATACAAATAAAGATGAAGATGATGATGATGATGATGATGATGATTATTATTATTATTATTTGAAATACAACAAGATGAATCCACAGCAAATAAAATCACTCTGCTAGCTGTTGTATTGGATCACACATAGGGTACTTCCCAGGTGTCTAGGACTGTGTGATGTATCGGCGAATAATTATGCAGATCCCAGTAAGGTGGCCTTTTGCAGCTGACAGATGGTAATTTTGTCAGCACGATTTGTATTTAAGTGCAGGCCAAGGTCTTTAGGGACTGCACCCAGTGTGCCGATCACCACTGGGACCACCTTTACTGGCTTGTGCCAGAGTCTTTGCAGTTCAATCTTTAAATCCTTGTATCGTGTCAGCTTTTCCAGTTGTTGGGTTGTTGTAGGTTTTTTTCGGGCTATATGGCCATGGTCTAGAGGCATTCTCTCCTCTCCTAGAGTGGGTCCTCAAACTAAGGCCCGGGGGATGGATGCGGCCCTCCAAGGTCATTTACCCGGCCCTTGCTCAGGATCAACCTAAGTCTGAAATGACTTAAAAACACACCACCCACCACCACAGCAACAACAATGGCAATCCTATCTTATCAGCCAAAAGCAAGCCCACACTTCCCATTGAAATACTAATAAGTTTATATTTGTTTAAATTGTTCTTCATTTTAATTATTGTATTGTTTAAAGTGTTTTTTCCACTACAAATAAGATGTGTGCACTGTGCATGGAATTCATTCATGGTTTTTTTTTTTCAAATTATAATCCGGCCCTCCAACAATTTGAGGGACTGTGACCTGGCCCTCTGTTTAAAAAGTTTGAGGACCCCTGCTCTAGACCATGGCCATATAGCCCGAAAAAACCTACAACAACCCAGTGATTCTGGCCATGAAAGCCTTCGACAATACATTTTCCAGTTGTTTCTCTTCAATCCTGCTGTCGCCTGGGATTGCAACATCAACAATTTATATTTTGTTTTTTAACACAATTGTGAGGTCAGGAGTATTGTGCTCCAAAACTCTTGTCTGTCTGAATTCGGAAGTCCCAGAGTAATTTGACGTGTTCATTTTCAGTAACTTTTTCAGGCTTGTGATCCCACCAGTTCTTTGTCGCAGGCAGATGGTATTTGTGGCACAAGTTCCAATGTATCATCTGAGCAACGTTGTTACTCTGTCTATTATTATTATTATTATTATTATTATTATTATTATTATTGGTTCAAATAATACCTTCTTCCTACAATTCTTCAATTGATAATTAAGAGAGGCAGATATATGTCACATTCTAAAGTTATTTGATCCTATACACCAATCCTCACCTGTTCCCAGAGTCTCCAAAAAGTTCATACAATGGAAAGGGGTGCATCTACATTGTAGAGTGCCTTGGACCACCAGAAGATCCAACCAGTCCAGGAAATAAAGCCCGACTACTCATTGGAAGGAAGGATTGTAGAGGCAAAGCTGAAATACTTTGGCCACATCATGAGAAGAAAGGAAAGCTTAGAGAAGACAATTATGCTGGGGAAAATGGAAGGAAAAAAGGAAGAGGGGCCAACCAAGGGCAAGATGGATGGATGGCATCCTTGAAGCGACTGGATTGACCTTGAAGGAGCTGGAGGTGGTGACCGCCAACAGAGAGCTCTGGTGTGGGCTGGTCCATGAGGTCACAAAGAATCGGAAATGACTGAACGAATGAACAACAACAACACACTGTACAATTAATGCAGATTAACACCACTTTGACTGCCTCGAGTCAATGGTGTGGAATCATGAGACTTCAAGTTTTGCAAGGTTATTAGCCTTCTCTGCCAAAGAGTGCTGATGACTCACTAAACTCCTACTCCCAAAATTCCAAAATATTGAGTCATGGCAGTTAAAGTGATGTAAAACTGTATTCATTCTACAGTGTAGTTGCACCCTAGGATAGCCAATTATAGAATGATAGAGTTGAAAGAGACCACATGGGCCATCTAGTGCAATCCCTTGTAATGCAGGAAAAACACACTCAAGTATACCGACAGATGGCCATCCATTTGTAAAATGTGAAAGTGATGTTGTATCAAAGGCATGGATGCAACAGACTACAATGCAGAAATAATTGTGTAGATTCAGTATAAGATGGTTTTAAATCATACATCTGTGTATCAAAGGAAATGACTTTCCAATTTAGTCTGATTTAGTCCATGGCACCAAATGAGCCAAATATATATTTTTTTACAAATCCCAATGCCTTTGTTTAATGAGAACCTCCCCTGTGTCAAAAATCCAGTGAAGTAGGACTGTTAATCCAATTATAAATGTTACAAAAAAATTCTCTGCTTCCCATCAACTATTACTAAAAGTAGCATTACTGAACACAGACTTCTACTAGTGCTGAAAACAACTGCTCTCCCCATTTTATGACTACTTTTGGAATAGAAGTGTCTTAGATGTCACTTTCCACTCTTCAGCATATTGGCCCGGGCATCAAAGAAACTTACCCCAAATATACATATATACTTTAAAAGCCAGCTCTTCATAAACATTATATAGTTAATTAGAGAAGAGCTTCCCGATCAACTCCAGATGCATATATGGCTTGGCTACATGCAGTTTTATAAGACTCCTTTAAGTTTTCAAGTGGAGAGATCAAAGAGGCAATCTGTCTTATAATATAGGTGCCTCAGGAGAGTACTTTGTAAATTGTGGTATTGGGACCATCAATGATCTGCTTTACCCTTTCAAAACAACTCCATTGTTTTAAAAGAGTTCTAGCTTTAATTAACCAGAGAGCTCTAATTAACTTAGCATGACTTGTCATTGCCCTTACCATGGTGAATATTTATTTAGTTGCTTATTCCCATAACATATTCCCTGCTTCTTGGCAGGGGGTTGGACTGAATGTCCCACGAGGTCTCTTCCAACTCAATGATTCTATGATTTTATTTCCATTCCATTGAACCCAATGCATAGAGGCAATTAAAAAATAAATAAATAAAACAATAATCAGACTTTTAAAATGCTATAAAACACTAAAAGCCACAGCTGAGCCCAGGATAGCATTTGGAACTATCACCCAAAAAGCTGTTTCTTAACAAGAACTACAAACCATTGCTTGTCATAATTTTCTCCTATTATTTTCAACAATTTTCCTATATTCACACTGTATATGCCTACAGCTATGTAACTACAGAGTACATTTTTCACCTCTCTTCTGTATCAGCCCTTTGAAAGACTTTTTCATCAATCAGTCAGCTCTTGTGGTTGTGCTTGTTATGGGTGTGCTCTGCTTACAGACTTTTTGTCCTGTCAAATTACAAAAATTAAATGAAAAGCAAAACATTCATTGGCTAATTCTCTTGTTGAAGGCCAGAACTCTTGGGGGGACTGGTGATGTCCCAACAAGAGAGTGAGAATTTTTGTTCATATCCCTGGAACATAATCCAAGTTTTCCAAGATGTCTCAGGGCCAGCTGAGCCAACACTCAGCCAATTTTAGCCGTCTTGAATCCTAATTGATCTGAGTCTAAGGTTCAGTTTGTTCACTCTAATCCAACCCTTTCCTAATCTGCTTCTGTGGAGACAAAGGCCCCTTCTACACTATCATATAATTGAGATTATGAAATCAGATAATCCACACAATCTGCTTTGAACTAGATTATATGGGTCTACACTGCCATATAATCCAGTTCAAAGGAAATAATCTGGATTTTACATGCCAGTGTAGAAGGGGTCTAAAAGAAAATGAAGCAGGTGCCAGCCAGGATTTTGATTCGGGGCGGGGGGGGGGGGGAGGCTGAGTCTGAGTGAAAGAGGGTCTGCCCTAGCAAACCTTTTGTATCATTACCCCAATACCCCCATGCATATGGGATATATTGAGCATGGTGATCAGATCATGATATGAATAAAAATAACAGTTTAAATAATGTACCAGTAAGGCTTTCTCGCGGACTACCATGAGAATTTGGGGGGGGGGGGGCTGAAGCTCCTCAAGCCCCCACCCCTCCCCGGCTACATGCCTGGGTGTCACCAACATACTGTGATATACCATGTTATCACAGCAGGGCTTTAAAGCAGGAAGCTCCACATTTCTGTTGCCTGCAGAATTCTGGGAAATGTAGTTTAAGGCAGGGACTTTTGAATTCTCAGCTACAGAGCTCCTCACCATTCCAAACTATATTTCCCAGAATTCTGCAACTGACAGAAATGTGAGGCTGCCCGCTTTAAAGCCCTGGTGTGGTAACATTGATAGGTAAACAAGAAATGTTCACCACCACTGCAATACTTTGGAAACCCTCCCACTGGAGACTGTTAGGCTGAAAAGGTAAGCTTCAGGGGATGGTATCGTAAGGCATAACTATGATGTTGGAGCTCCATCATTGTAGTTACATCTAATGGTATAGGACACTGGTCTACAGGTATATCTTGTAATTTTTAATGTATTTGCTTTCTTTGTTGTTATTTTGGCAGTCATGCAGAGCAGTTCATCCATGCAAAGATTCTCTCTCTGAGGAAAGAAAGGGAGAACTCAAAGGAATATCCAGCTTTCTGATTTCACAAAATATCATCATGTCCCTTGGCAACACACCAACTATGTGGCCAGTAGGTCTATTTCCCAGTGCAGGTGAAGTGGAGCAACTTTCCTCTTTTTCTTTTGCAGGTAGTGCATACTTTCAATCTTCACAGATGAGATACAAGATTCAAGGGGGAAAGAGTTCTGTTTCATATCCAGGAGCAATATCCCTGTAGCTACTTAGGGGGATTAGTCAAATTTTGATCCTTAACTGAAGACCTACAATTTGCAAGATGGATTTACTTCAGGCTCTGGACCAGAGTTCTTGAAGATTATGCAAGGAGTTCTTGTTTAACAGTCTGTAGATGAAAAATCAGCTTGGTCCAGTAAGAGATGACATAGCAAAAAAACTAACAATTGTGCCCTGGGTGCATTCAACCTTTGCTCCTCTACACAAATTCTACATAGCTTCTGCTATGAATGCCTTGAAGCCTAAACCACAATGCATCGCTGGAATTTATTTCAGTGTCAGACATAGGCCACTTCTACACTGACCTATATCCCAGGAACTGATTCCAGATTAACTGCTTTAAACTGTCATATATGAGTCTCCACTGCCAGATAATCTGGGATAAGAAGATAATCTGGGATCAGATCCTGGGATATAGGGGCAGTGTAGAAGGGCCATTGCTTCCTTAATCTCCCATCAATTTGACAACTGTAAAACTGTTTGCTTATTCTTTCCCCTTGTCCTGTGTTTAATGATCTCATCCCTGTACTAAATGTGCACTTTCCACAAATTCCACTAATGTGGTTGCAGTACTTGTTTTCAAAAGTCCTGTTCCTTTCATATTATTTGGGATGCAACCCATTACACAATTATAGCAGTTCAATGCCAAAGCAAACCTCTCTAAACAGAGCGGTCCCAAAGTTCAGAGCATCCCTAGCTGCCATCCAGTATGCAGTTATAACAGTCTTACAGCAAACTGTCAGGACGTCATTCTAAGGAATCCAGAATGCATATGGTGCTTCAGAGCCATTGCTACAAAAAACACTGTCTTCGTTTCCTGGTGTTCTTTTCTGTAATCCTATGGATTATTCTAATCTTGGTTCCTAACATTAGAGTTGTTTCCATCACTGGCTATGTTTGCTTTTACTGCTAGACATGTTGGTGGGAATGATGGGAATTGTAGTGTACCACCATCTGGAGGCCACTATTTTGGAAAGGATGCTTGAGAGCCATTTCTAACATAATCAACTGCATTTCCATTTTTTTCCATCGTATATACAAATTCAAAGCAGACATAGCCAGCATAATCTGTTGCTAGGAATGCTACGAATTACAGTTGAACACCATCTTGAGAGCTGCCCATACCCTTCACCTGATATATATCTTAATTTTCATTTCTTGGAAGTGGAAGATGTAAATTGTAGTCCATTTAGCTTGTGCATCAATCTAACACTGCAAGCACCTTATCAACTCTGGAATTGGAAAAGCCAGGCACTTTCAGTTTTAGGGTTATTTTTATTTATTTATTTATTTATTTATTTATTGTATCAGAGGCAAGTTGAGGGTACAGTTAAAATGCATTAAAAACAAAGTTTAAAAACTTGGCATTATTCTAAATGTCCGTTGACCAGAAGCTGGCCACTTGGAGTGCCTTTGATGTTGCTATGAGAAGGTCGTCCATTGTGCATGTGGCAGGGCTCAGGTTGCATTGTAGTAGGTGGTCTGTGGATAGCTCTTCCCCACATTCGTATGTCATGGACTCTGCATCTTGTGGTGCCAGAGTGCAGCCTGTTTAGCACCTTCCAGGTTGCCCAATCTTCTGGGTGCCCAGGAGGGAGTTTCATCTGGTCTCAGCCACTGATTAAGATGCTGGATTTTAACCTGTCACGTTTGGATTCTCACTTGCTGAGATGTTCCTGAGTGTATCTCTCAGTCTTAGAAAGTTGTTTCTTGATTTAAGCCAGTGGCATTCTGGCTGATATCCGAACAGAGGATGGGCCAGAGATGTCACTGCCTTGGTCCTTTCATGATTGGCTGCTACTTCCCAACGGATGTCAGGTGGTGCAATACTAAACAGTATAATTTCTCCAGTAGCGTGGGGCGTAGGCATCATGTGATAATGTGCCATGTCTCATTAAGAGCCACGTCTACTGTTTTAACATGGTGTGATGTATTCCACACTGGGCATGCGTATTCAGCAGCAGAGTAGCAAAGCGCAAGGGCAGATATCTTCACTGTATCTGGTTGTGATCCCCAGGTTGTGCCAGTCAGCTTTTATACAATATTATTTCTAGCACCCACTTTTTGCTTGATATTCAAGCAGTGCTTCCTATAAATCAGAGCATGATCCAGAGTGACTCCCTGGTATATTGTTGTACTTCAGTGCTTCAGTGGGATTCCTTCCCACTGGAGCCATGTTGATTCTGGTTCAGACACAAGAGGGAAAGGGAAAGTACCTTTCCACATTTGGTCTTTGATTTTCTACCCGCAATTGCACATAAAACATCTACTCTAAACATTTTGTTATTAGATAGCTGGTGTGTTGGGGGGGGGGGGGGGGCAAAGAATGAGAGTAAGAAATGGCTTATAAAGCTAGATTTGATAAACTTTTTCCAGGTACTCAGCACAACATAAGATGTGCCCCAGTGCATCTGAATGCATAGAATCTCCCTTTATGTATCCAAATCTAATTTGATGGAGTTGTTGAAATCTATTTGAACTAACTGCAGTGACAAGCACTACACTACAAAAGCAGCAGCATAGCAAAGAGCAGCTATTGCCAATCCTTGACACAGACACTTAACAAATTACCGAAGATTGGCACCCTGACCTAAATGCATTTTCTTGGAACAAAGTCAGATGGAGTTTAGTAGGCATAGCTTGAGGCACATTTTTTTCCTGCTTATTAGTGGCAGTTCTCCAGCAACCAAACAAAAATTCAAGAAAAGATTGCAAAAATAATCAGCTGCACAGGTGACCAGCTGTTTCAACAATGATTGTGTTTGTATTACTTGAACATTCACTTTATCATCAATAACAAAATATAAGAACGTGAATTCAAAGGGGAATGTGTGGCTGGTTATGGTGATCTCACCATATGTGTAAATGTTTGTGGTATTAATGGTTACTGTAAACCAAGAAAATGAGGTGTGAAACAGATTTTTTTCACCAGTGTAGACAAACCCTAAGTTGTTTTTGTTATTTAAATTTTGCATGTTAGTTCATCCCACAGGGACACTGAAAGGTACCTTAGATTACATGAAGACTGTAAAATTGATGCATTCTAACTTTAACTGCTGTGGCTCAATCATATGAGCTGGAATTTTATAAAGTTTTTTAGATTTAGCTACCAAAGGATGCTGGTGCTTTACCAAAACATAACTCCCAATATTGCATAGCATTGAATCATGGCAGTTAATGTGATGTCAAAGTGCATTCATTTTATAGTATAGATGCATCTTTAGATTGAGTCACTCTACTGCTCTGTCTGTGCCATTATTGGCAACTCTCAAGGCCCTTCTACACATAGTCGAAAACCCAGAAGTAACCAGGTTAAAAGGGAGGGTGGCTAAACAACATTTAGCCAAAGTGTGGGTAAAATCAGCTTAACAGCTGAAAATTAAGTATTAAAAAGGGGTGCTTAAAACCCGATTCCACCTGAGAAAAGTGCACCTTGTATACTGTATATCCCTGCAGCCATGCAAAACATGTGCTTCCCTTTATTTCCCCCTGTGTGGCCTGCTACAGCGCATGGGCACGTTTTAAAAGCCTGAAACATCTGATCAGCTGATCGGGCTGTAGGACACACAGGTGGCTCAAGGAAAGAAGAATGGAAAAGCATTTAGAACTCTCTGAAACTCTTTCTTGTAAACTTTACAATATTAAAGAGAACTTGAATTAACAATTTGGTGAAAAAAAAGAGATCCAGCAGAAGGACTATCACTGTGGAGCAACTTAAGCAAGTAACCTTCCTAGGACTGCTCCCAAATGGAAACATCATTCATCCATGATCTGATCACCAGCAGAATGAACCACTTTCGTCCTATGCAGCTGATGCTTGGTAAAGTAACTTGAGAATGTGGAATTATAATTAGGGCACCTTGTAACCAACATGACTAAGTAGTGATCGTGACAATAAAACATTTATTAGACTTATTAATCCTTGTGACATTTTTGATATCGAGCTAGAATTTAGAGGCTCCCACCCAGGAGAGAGGAGCCCTTACATCCACCAAGGAGGATCCAGTACTCTGGCGAGCGAAGAGAAAAAGAGCCAAAGAATTTTCCCTGATTTTTCCCAATTAAATCTCATCAAAGTTGAAGAAAAGCCACCGAGTTGTATTTATTTCATCCAGCTGGAACGGATGTCAAACCGTGATAGTTCGTCAGGAGAGACATGAATGTTTGTACATTTTTATAGAAAAACAGAGCTGTCAAAGTTCAAATTTCCCGCCCCCGCCCCTCAGCCGGCATCTCCCTGATTGGCTGCGGTCATCAGCTGGTGAGGAGGCATGGCTGGCTTAGCCACGCCTCAGCCAATCAGAAAGCCAGCACCACTTCGGGCTCTTGGCCAATGGGAGTGAAGGAGGCGGTCCTTGGAAAGAACAATGAAGTAAATGTCCAGATGATTGAATTAAAATGACTTGATGTGTCCAAATGGCTGGCGATAAATTTAAGAATAGATTCCTCAAGCTGGTTGGGTCTTTTGAAAGGTTGAGATATGCAGATAGGGCTGGCACAATCACCCAGCTCTGATATTTCCTTGTCACAAATATGGGTTCATTGTGTTATCTTATGTTTTCCTCGGTCCATGGGGGAAATGACAAAAGGGAGGAAAGCTGGGACATCCTGGCTTCCTTTGAAAGCAGAATACTTCTTTATTGGAAGATGACTAGTTCACCAGAGGGCTCCCCCCAAGTGGTCCTGCTCCAAGACTCGGGGGGGGGGGTTATTGTCATGCAATCAGTCTTTGCTTAAAAACCTTGAATCAATAGGGATATGCCTTAGGAAATGGTCTACCCAAGGCTGATGTCATGCTGGAGGTCACGAAAAGGTGGCTTCCCATATTTCATACACAGACATACACACAGGGGTCAGGGAGATACATAAGGAATAATGAAGCATAAGGGGATTTCATATACACCCATCCTGCCCACCAGAGTCCAAAAGAATAAGTTCATAAGCACGAAGTCATATCATCCCTTGATCATGAGAAAGGAGTCCATAGGACTTGGGAAAAAGTTCCATAAAGTCGCATCCCAGGAGAACCGGAAGCCATCTGCAGCCCAGGAGAAGAAAGGTTTAGTGAAAGAGAAGTTTTGAGGCAGTAAAAGACACAAAGTAACACTATGGAGAGGGAAAGGTTACAATTAATTGATACTTTTTATTGGGGGGATTAGTTATAATGTTAGGAAGGGGGGAAAGCAAAGAAATAAGAAGGCTTTTGAGTTGCAGCTGCTGTTTTGTGGCCACGTTCATGCAGTTGGCCCAAGCGGGGCAATGGAGAACTGAGGAACTCCCTGCTGCGAGTCAGATCAACTTGAAGGCAGGGAGTTCCGGGTTCGGCCTCATTTTCATCAGTTTTGAGGGGATTGGGCTAGGACAAGATACATAGTGCCTAGAAAGGGACCAATAAAGAAAAAGGAGGAGGAGGAATAGCCAGTGTAGTGTAGTTCTTTGGGCATTGGATTATGACTCTGGAGAATAGGATTTGAATCCTGCTCAGCTATGAAAACCCACTGGGTGACTTTGAGTAAGTTGTTCATGCAATCCAAGAAAATCCCATGAAAGGTTTGCTCTAGGGACACCACAAGTCAAAAATTATTTGAAGGCACACAACAATATAGTAGCAGGAAACACTTGCTCCTAGGCAGCCCTGCCTGGCTTCTCTTTTTCCCACCACCACATATTAGGCATTGGTTACAAGAAAGCACAAGAATTCCTGGTCCCAATAATAAGATCAGATTGTAGATAGAAAATATACCAATCATACAGAGATGCCATAGATTCAACTCAGAGGGGAACCAAGTCCATCACTGCAACCCTATTCCTCATTTTTCTATCAAGGGAATCCAATGATCCCAGGATCACTCCTCCCAATAGCTATTACTGGCCATTGTCCCCAGAAGCTCCCATTTCTCTTCCTAGAAAGTCCCCAGCAGAAGTGTAAGGGCAGACTCTAACACAGGAATAGACTCAAGCTTTCTTCTAATGAAGACTTTACACCAATCATCTGCTATGAAACACGACATCAATGAATGTACTTTGAACAAATAAGACAGCGGATCATAATTTGTATCATTCAGAGCAATGTTTATTATTGTCAATTCTCTATAAAGTCTATATAGCCAATAAAATCCAATACCTGTAGGTGGAGATTATGTCAAATCTGGGAATTTCTCCTGATTCTGCCCTCATCTCTCTATGTTTTGATTGGAACCAATCGGAGCTGGCATGCTGGAAATTGACCCCCAGAATTCTGGACAACAATAGTGGTAGTACTAAGTATTTGACGTAGAATATCTGTCCTTATTTGTCATCTAAGTTGTTTTCCGAATCCACACTTCCTAAAACAGCTGACAGATCTTCACTATTTAATAAAAAATGAATCTTAACTTGATTTTTTTCCATGGAAATCCATAAAGTAAATGCCAATCTTACTATGTTCAGTTTGACAAGATTATTGGAGCCTTTCTGTGATGTGAACTTCAGTGCCAATCCGTTGTGGGGTTTTTTTCTTCTAATAATGAAACAGGATGTACAATTACTTTTTTTTAAAAAGAAAAACCCTTCATTGAACTAAATTTTTTCATCCACATGCATTCTTATTTGCTAGAAGAGTAGGCATTTTCTGTGTATCTGTTAGGAGTCGATGAGCTCAGCCAAAATGGCATTTAGCTGACTGGAGGATTGGAAGCTTTGTGATTGCTGTTGAGTGTGAAATCTGCAGCACGATTAAAATCTCCCACTGCTTGAGAAAAAGCATACATTCAGATTCTTAGAAAAGCTTCCTCAAGCAGTTTCTCTAAATACAATATATTTGGTGTACAGATGTTAATAAAAAATACACATCTAAGATTACCAGGACCACCACTGCTACATTAAGCAGTTTTGCTTTTTGCAATCTCTTGAATAGCAAGACTCCGTCTTTCTGGGCTTTTGGAGAGAACAGAACTGCAACGCCAGCATTCTCAGGCACAGGAAAACTTAGCTATCTCTCTTCGTTCCAGTTTCTTGGCCACACAGGCACACGCCACAGCTAGTTGCAAGAAGCTTCTGAAGAAATCCAGGCTGATGTGAGAAATACAAAAGAAAACACTGGCTGACTCAGGAGCCTCTTTGTATACCTCCCCAGTTTGAAAGTACATCTGTATGATTGCATTTTCCAATATAAGTCAAGCTGGGGTTTTCTCTCTCTCTGTGTGTTGGCCTGTTTCTCCACTGAATTTGTGCTGAATGTGAACATACAACTCTCTTGTTCCAAGGATGTAAATCTTAATTTATTACGTTCTTGGGCCAAAGGACAAATATTTATTTGGTATTTATTATTTTAATCATTTATTTCCTACCATTTTCACAACAATGGGACTCAAAGCAGTTTACAAATTATTAAAACCAGAACAGATTAAAAGCCATACAAAATATTTATTCTGAAATAATATCTATTTGTATATAAACAGCATAGTACTACATGATAATAAACACACTAACACTATACTACAAAAAAGCTCTAAATATTACAAAAAAAAATGTAATTCCTCCACTCACATCCACCTAAATAAAAGACATTTTTCCATTCTTATTAGGGTCCATATTATCATTTGGACTAGATGGCCCTTCCACAGGAAGATGCTTTCAAATTCAGGACTGCCACTAGAGAATCATTCAAATTAAAAAAAAGTTTGATACAAAGCAGGAAATATAGCCATCTTTTAGAAAAATGGAATGTGATGGACTCCATACTGAACTATGTTGTAACAGAATCCCATCCCCTGCCATTCCAATTCTCAAAAAGCAGGAAATGTGTCAGCGAATTATGGTTGAACATTGGAAAGTTCATTGGGCACTTTTTAAGTCTTCACACGCTTTCATAGAATCATGGAAGAGACCTCGTGGGCCATTCAGTCCAACCCCATGCCAAGAAACAGGAAAATTGCATTCAAAGCACCCCTGACAGATGGCCATCCAGCCTCTGTTTAAAAGCCTCCAAAGAAGAAACCTCCACCACACCCTGGGGCAGACAGTTCCACTGCTGAACAGCTCTCACAGTCAGGAAGTTCTTCCACATGTTCAGATGGAATGTCCTTTCTTGTAGTTTGAAGTCATTGTTCCACGCCCTAGTCTCCAGGGAAGCAGAAAACAAGCTTGCTTCCTCCTCCTTATGACTTCCCCTCACATATTTATACATGACAGTCATGTCTCCTCTCAGCCTTCTCTTCTTCAGGCTAAACATGCCCAGCTCTCTAAGCCGCTCCTTATAAGGCTTATTCTCTAGACTTTAAAAAGAGATTTTCTCCCAGGTAAGATGGAATGATGACGGCCAGGAAATTTGCTTCCCATTTCAGTAGAGACACTGAATGTTTAATCTACCTGTGTGACATAACATTATGTTCTCTGCATTAAAAGCCTTTTGTGGAAGATGCATTGTATGCTTGTAATATGGAGCAGAATAAAAGATATAGGCTGCATCTACACTTATCCAAATAATCCAGGGTAGTGTGTTCCAGAGCTGCCTGATTCAGCACAGGAACATCCCTGGAGAATTTTAGTGTCTGAATTATTATTATTATTATTATTATTATTATTATTAAACTTTATTTGTACCCCGCTAGCATCTCCCGCAGGACTCGATGCGGCTTACAAAGGCCAAGGCCTCAACACAACAACAGCAAAACAATAACAATACAATTTAAAGCAAATTAAAACATATGCAATACCAAAACATTACATCATTACGCAATAAAAACCAGGGCCGGGCCAGTGATGAGTACAGGTTAAAAAGTGCTGGGTGTGGCAGGAGGTATGTTGGATTTCCGGGCAAGTGCAATGTGCAGAGAGTCTTAAACTCTAAGAAAGTGATTCTGGGAGGTAGTGCTGGAGATTATCCTATTCCGGAAAGGCACATCGGAATAGCAAGGTCTTCAGATCCTTCCTGAAGACTGCCAACGTGGGTGCTAGTCTAATGTCTTTGGGGAGGGTGTTCCAGAGTCAGGGGGCAACCACAGAGAAGGCCCTGTCCCTCATCCTCACCAAACGCGCCTGTGATGCAGGTGGGATCGCGAGCAGGGCCTCTCCGAATGAACGAAGGGAGCGCGTGGGTTCATACACGGAGATGCAGTCACGCAGGTAGGCAGGTCCCAAACCGTTTAGGGCTTTGTAGGTAAGCACATGCACCTTGAATTGGGTTCGGTAGGTAAACGACAGCCAATTGAGCTCCTTAAACAGGAGGGTTGACCTCTCTCTGTAAGGAGCGCCAGTTAACATCCTGGCCGCTGCCCGTTGGACCAGTTGGAATTTCTGAGCCGTTTTCAAGGGCAGCCCCACGTAGAGCGCATTACAGTAATCCAATCTATTGGATTGAGTGTTGCTTCTGAAGAGATCCCTACAGGGTACCCAGCCATATGACCAGCCGAAGTGGAGTTGCTAGTAAGCGAGTGACACTATGGTGGATTTATTGGACATGTGGACACTGGACTAGGTTGAATCCAGCCAACTTGAGCTTTCTACTCCTCAAAACATCAGGATGACTTTAGAGTTAGCCATGTTTTTTAATAGGGTAGTAAAGTTTCATTTTCTTTCTATGGTTCATTTTTTCCAGCCTTCAGCTTGTTATGTGCCATTCCTATATGATTTTGTACTTTTTAAGTCTGCATGGAAATTTGTAAACACTTTGCCTGCACTTTTGCCTGGTGTACACATTTTTCTTCAAGCATTTCCTCCACATATCAAGTTTTCCTTCATTGATATATGCACTTTCTGGGTGCACTTTTCCATTCCATTCTGTATGGTATTTTTCCTTTGAAGAATAACATTTCAAAAGTCAGTGAAGTGCAAATACCAAAGGACAACTCTGTTCCTATTTGCACTTTGCTTGAGAAAGCACACCTTTGGCAATTTGAAATCATAAAAATTCTACCCTGTCCCTAGGTTTTCACACAGTTGTTTCTTGTAACATTCCCAGGGACATCTTGAAGACATCATTTAAAAAGAGTCATACTATAGTAGACCTGGACAAAATCCACTTTATTTAGGACAAAATAAATGCAGCTGACTACAGACTTTGGAGCCCTGTGCCTCGGCTGTATGCTGACCATTCCCATGTGGATGGCTAGGGTGCCTAAAATAGAGATTACGCAAAGAAAATAAGAACATACCTTTCTGCATGAAGATAGGGACCTGCCTTTGAAGTGAGAATCTTTCCCCCAGGTTTGTTTCTGTCTTGCCTTTCCAAAAGATGCTGGGAATGTCTTTTTAAAAAAGGTTTTAACAATATGCATCAAAGGTTGAACATATTACCTTATGGGACTATAATACAAATATACTTCCAACCATCATGGCCATTTCCAAGTTTGGTCATGAACAGAAATGAACATCAACATTCATGCTTCAGCTCTCTGTCCTAGCTTTACAAAATCCTTATCTTCAAATGGGATGGAGCAATGCCTTTGTAAGCCGCATCGAGTCCTTCGGGAGATGTTAGCAGGGTACAAATAAAGATAATAATAATAATAATAATAATAATAATAATAATAATAATAATAAATGTGCCTGTATTAAAAAAAATAGCATTCCATGTATTGTCAAAGGCTTTCATGGCCAGAATCATTGGGTTGTTATAAGTTTTTTGGGCTGTATGGCCATGTTTCAGAAGCATTCTCTCCTGACATTTTGTCTACATCTATGGCAGGCATTCTCAGAGTTTGTGAAGTCTGTTGGAAACTAGGAAAATGGGGTTTATATATCTGACCGCATAGGGAATCTGATGAGGAAACACAATCTACAAACAATCTACAGACCCACTAAGAAAATCCAACAATTGCTACATTCAGCAAAGGACAAGAGGGAACTTTTCCCCTCTGTAGGAGTCTACCTTACACCATGCAGCTGTGGACGAGTCTACATAGGGACCACCAAACTTAGTGCCCAAACACAAATCAAGGAACATGAAAGGCACTGCAGACTACTTCAACCAGAGAAGTCAGCCATAGCAGAGCATCTGATGAACCAACCTGGATACAACATATTATTTGAAAACACAGAAATGCTGGACAACTCTAACAACAACCATGTCAGACTACACAGGAAAGTCATTGAAATCAACAAACATGTGGACAAGTTCAACAGAAATGAGGAAACCATGAAAATGAACAAAATCTGGCTACCAGTATTAAAAACCTCTAAAATCATAACAGTACATAAAGAACAACATTGAAAAACAGGGGAACTCCAGACAAGAAACAATCACAGATAGCTAATCAGCTCAACAAAAGATAACCCCAGGCAGTAAGAAGCCAGAGCTTGAAAACTGCTAGGCTATTCAGTGCTAATCAAGGTAGCCAACCGAAACATTCCTAACTCCAACAGACAAGAGTTCTTTCTCCCACCCTGAACATTCCACAGATATATAAATCCCATTTTCCTAGTTTCCAACAGAGCTCACAACCTCTGAGAATGCCTGCCATAGATGCAGGAGAAACATCAGGAGATAATGCTTCTGGGACATGGCCATACAGCCCAAAAAACTTACAACAACCCAGTTTTAGCATCTCACCTTCCCCTTTCATCTGGTTTCACAGTGTGTGTAATGCAGATGATATTTTTTATGAATACCATGGATCATCACAAAGATAAATAAATGGTTCCATGAGAAAATCAAACCTATATTTTTTCCAGAAGCCAAAATGACTAAACCGAGGCCATTATACTTTAGGTACATTTTGAGATGATATGACTCATTGGAAATGGCACTAATGCTTTGTGAAATGGAAGGCTACATTAAAATGGAAAGATCACATTACAGAGGTATTGACTCAATAAGAGAGTCATGTTCTTGAGTTTGCATGATCTTGCAGGCGATAGTGATAACCAGGATTCTCTCATTCACAGAGTTTTCATAATTGTACACTAATATGGCAAATCCCCTCTGATTATTTCTTGTCCAAAATAATACTGTTCATGGAGTCACCATAAGTCAACAAGGGACCTGAAGTCACATTCACACAGCAGTCACCACCATCACAATATATGTGTTTAGCAGGGGGTGTGGATATTCAGAACACTGTTCCCTCTTATGAAAATAAGGGTGTGAGACATATGGGGTGCTGACCCTATCTTCCTCTGTAAAATGTGTAGAGATTGCTTAACTAATCCAAACTGTGGGTCCTGACCACAAATAGAGTCCCTTTAGCTAAACATTAAAGTTACAAAAAATTGGCAACAGTAAAAAGTTTTTGAATACCATCTAGTCATTGACACAAATCTGTTAGCAACAACATGCAGTGTTTAGAATGGAATCTGCAGAAAATGCTTCAGCTATACTCAATAAAAAGAAGAACAGCATGTTTAGCAAGCCTTGCAAATGCTGATTTATTATTAGTGCATGTTTAATTTTTATACTTATAGATCTGAGATCACACAAAAAATTCTCAGACAGAAAGGGGTTGTAAGTGGAAAAAATTAGCTGTAAAGAGGCCACCAATTTGTAACGATGCCACCAATTTGTAAAGATTTGTAAAGGAGCCGCCACTTTGTAAGGACTTCCTAAATTGATAACACAACTAATAGCTTGTAATATTGAATTGGTCTTCCTTCAATGTGTAGTGTGGCTTAACTTGAAAGTATTTATAACAGAAACTTGACTTTAGAAAAAACTGTAACAAGTTTATTGAAGTATAGAAGAAGCTTGATGGTTTCAATGTTTCTTAACTCTTAGAGGCACATTTCTTCAGAGGTCACATTTAATACATTTCATAAAACAACTCTTAAGAGGACTATTCCTTTCACTAAACAGGTTTTGAACTTATTTTCCTTCAAAATGTGTTTCTTTCTTTGACAGATTACTTCAGATACAAGTTTATTCTTTCCTTATGTTATTTCTGTTGCAGTAAAGATTCTTATTAGGGTTCTCTACCCCTTTTTACTCATACACTAACCAGTAATCTAAATAAGTCAACTCGACCTATCTAAACTACACAGGCCAAAAGCCAAAACCTTCCTGATTCTCAACACAGTAGAATCAGCCTTTCCCTGTAGTCCTTAGACTACAGACTACTTTACTGGTTCTCAACACACAACAGAACCAGCCTTCCCTGTAGTTCGCTGACTACAGACTAACTGTTTTAAAATGGCTGCCCTGCCAAGTGGCAGTTGGCTCCGCCCCTTTTCCATGGCAACCCAGCTCAAAGTGAGTTGAGCTAGCTACCATTCCCCCAGTTATGCTCGTTTAAATACTTACCCTTTTAAACACCTATCTATTATTATGCATAACTGTAGATTAAAACTCACACTTCACCATAGTAGTATGGTAAGGGAACAAGGTTTTGTCTCTACAGCAGTTCACACCATGAGATTTTTCACACCACAATTGTAGCTGCACAGTACCAGTTTAACTGCCATCATCTGCAACTCTGTAATTTCCAGTTTGGTGAGTGATTTCAGCTCTCTTGTAAAGAATTGTAAATATTTTTCAAAAATTACAAATTCCTCTAAATGGGGCTATAAGTAGTATTAAAGTAGTATTGATAGAGCTATAAAAGACATTTGACTGAAAATTGACCACATAACTTGGTATTGCAATATCTGGGTTTGTTGAGGCAGTTTGGAAAGGAGAGGCTAAGAAAATCACTCATTTTGGAGGGGGGCAGCAAAGTTGATGATTGATTCTTTTCAGCTGTTTTCACCATTCAGAATTGGTGGGGGCATGCCTTGAGATATCGGTGGCTTTTGTGGCTGCAAAATTAGTCTACATGCTCCAATTTCTCAAACTGCCATCTAAATTTTCTCTTTATTCTGTATACTACTTTTTAACATATATTTAAGTGGCACCAAACTAGAAGAGGTAGTTAAACATCAGAAGACAGAATCAAAATTCCAGATGACCTCAACAGGTTGCATGAATGGGCCAAAACTAACAATATGAATTTCAACAGGAATAAATATGAGGTTGATAAAACAGATCCAGAAATTCAGAATTAATAACAACTGACTTGTGTATGTGAAAAGGAGCTAGGCGTTCCTGAAGACCACAGGATAAACATTGAGTCAATAATGTGATGCAGTCCACATTCTCAAAAACCAGATGTAATTCCTGGCTGCATTAATAAAACCAAAATATTCAGATGAAGAGAAGTAATAGTACTACTCCATTCCATTTCAAGAAGGCTTCACCTGGACTACAATGTCCCGTTTTAAGCACCACAGTTTAAGAAGGTAATAGAAATGCTGGAATATGTCTAGAGAAGAGCAACCAAAATGGTAATGATACTAGAAACAAAGCCAAACTGAAGCAAAGTTGAGGGAATTTGGCATGTTTGGACTGGATAAAAATATTGCTGAGAGGTGATATGATAGCTATCTTCAAACTCTTAAATGTTATATGAAAGATAGAACAAAATTTCTTTCTAATGCTTGGAACCAATTGGTTCAAATTAGAAGATAGGAAATATCAACTAAATATCAAGATGCTTTTCCTAACACTTTTCCTAACACTTATTTCACTGTTCAACAGTGAAATAAACTTATCTCAGAGATCAAATTGGATTCCTGCACTGGCAGAAGGTTGGACAAAATGGTTCCACAGCCCCTTCTAATTTTATGATTCTATTAGTCTTTGAGATATCACACTTTATATAGAGAAATGATTCCTATGTTAATGGTGCCTATCCTTTGCAAGGTGAATCTTCCAAATTCTGTTGGATGCCATTTATATAATCACGTGGTAACATGGCCTTTAGTTTGTGATGATGGAAATCAACATCAGGAGTGCCACACTTACCAAACGCCTTACTTTAAATCAACTGGAGCTGGCAATTACTTAGAAAAAGGGGGGGGGGGGAGAGAGAACAAGGGTATTTCTTCTATCAATAGGGTTCACAATAGCATTTGATTTGTTCATTTTTTTCTTGCTGTAGTTATAGTCATTCTCAATGTAAAGGTAATGTTTTCACAGCCAGCATTTTTCCTGATTATATCTAAACAGCCTTCCGCAGTACCTTCCCAACAGGCACATATTCAAAGCCACGTTTTCTCCGCAAACATTGAAACTCATTGACTTTGGAGCCTGCTTATAAACCAGCATCCCTTAACAAAATCAGCTGGAGCTGCTGAATCCTCACTGCAAAGGTAAATATATTTTGGAAAAAGGTAAGCTGGCTGAAGATGGGAATGAACGAACTAGCAAGAAGGATGATGTTTTCCAGTTGCCAGCATAAAAAGAAAGAAACAGAAAGCAAGACCTTAAATTGCAGAGGAGAGACTTCTATCAAGGAAAAGAGTAGCAAGGGAGGAGAGCAGCAAGGGTTAAAACAAATGAGCAAAGACATGAGGAAGGAGAAATTGTAAGTTTAAACCCACAAAAGGGACAATGTGATTTTGCACACAAATGTGTTTAAAAAGATCCTTATCTGCCGTAGCTTCGGAAAATGGTGATGGGAAATGGAGAAACAAAGAACCATAGGTGGTTGCTCTGCTTCCCCTGCATTCTAAGTCATTTCTCCCTCACAGGATTTTTCCCACCTATGTTTCTGCAGCACTATGCTCCTGCTTGCCTAGTGGAGCATGGATAACAAATGCATATAACAAATATCCTAAAGTCACTCCGCTGTCTTCCAATTAGTTTCCGGGCAAAGTACAAGGTGTTGGTTTTGACCTTTAAAGTTCTACATGGTTTGGGTCCAGGTTACTAAATGACCCTTGTTTTATCCCTGTTTAGTGTGTTTTACTATGTATTTTGTAGAGATACATTTTGGTGTGTAACTTTTATGGAGGTATGTTTTAATGTGTGTATTTGTAGTGTTTTTGCTGTGCTTCTGTATTTAATTGTTTTGTAACCCACCTCAAGCCATGAGGAAATGCGGGTAAGAAATATTATTATTATTATTATTATTATTATTATTATTATTATTATTACATTGCATAGTGTGATAGAATCACTTTAAAGGAGATAGTCTAACTGCACCAAAGGGAAAAAAGCCAAAGAAACACAAGCTGGAACAAATAACTTATCTCATTCGAGTTTTTTAACATTTTATCCTGCACATGTGGCCTGCCCACTGTCACTGTGATTATGTTTATTGTAATGTTATGTTGTTACTGTATTCATATGTTTTCTTTTCTTTTTAATGTATTTTTAATGCTGTTGCTTGTTGCTTATGTTTTGATTTTATCTTGCTGTAATATGTGTCCAGGCTTGGCTTCATGTAAGCCGCCCCGAGTCCCAGTTGGGGAGATGGTGGCGGGGTATAAATAAAGATGATGATGATGATGATGATTATTATTATTATTATTATTATTCAGAGGAGGAGGACTAAAATGATCAAAGGTATGGAAACCATGCCCTATGAGGAGCAGCCTAAAGAGGGAGAAGGCTTGTTTTCTGCTGCCCTGGAGACTAGGACTCAGACCAACAAGTTCAAATTACAGCAAAGGAGATTCTACATGAATATTAGGAAGAACACCCTGACCATGAGAGCTGTTCAACAGTGGAACTCACTGCCTCAGATTGTGCTGGAGACTCATTCTCTTGAGGCCATCTGTCAGTTTAAACCCACAAAAGGGACAATGTGATTTTGCACACAAATGTGTGTAAAAGATCCTTATCTGCTGTAGCTTCGTAAAATGGTGATGATTGTGCATGGCAGGGGGTTGGACTGGATGGCCCCTGTGGTGTCTTCCAACTCTATGGTTCTATGATGGCCATCTCTCAGGGGTACTTGAATTGTGCTTTTCCTGCATGGCAGGGGGTTGGACTAGGTGGCCCATGTGATCTCTTCCAACTCTATGATTCTGTGATTCTGCAATTCTACGATTCTGTCTTAGTTCATTATTCACTTGTTGTGCATTCCTGCATGCCAGGACATTTGACTCTACAACTCCATGATTCTTTGATTGACTAACAAGACAATCCTAGTAGGACATGCTCCAATGTAAAACATAAACCAGATTTCACTTCCATTTACAATGTGAAATTAATGCATTTTAATATCACTTTAACTGCCATGGCTCAATGCTAAGGAATCCTAGGATTTGTGGTTTGGCGAGGCACCAGCTTCAGAGCCTAGGACTGCCCTAACATGGCAACCCTGCTGAAAAACTAACAAGTCTATTACAGCATTCATTTTTGAGCTATAGATCATGTCATGACATGGAGTGTGATCCAGAAATTTAGGCATGTGTACAATATGCAGATGAAGTACTTTGGCCACATCATGAGAAGACAGGAAAGCTTAGAGAAGACAATGATGCTGGGGAAAATGGAAAGAAAGAGGAGTTGACCAAGGGCAAGATGGATGGATGGTATCCTTGAAGTGAATAGCTTGATTCTGAAGGAGCTGGGGGTGGTGACGGCCAACAGGGAGCTCTGGCATGGGCTGGTCCATGAGGTCACAAAGAGTCAGAAGCATCTGAACGAATAAACAACAAGCAATATGCATATGTGTAAAATATGTGGCTTGACCTTGAAGGGGCTGGGGAATGACTACGACTGACAGGGGGCTTTGGTGTGGGCTGGTCCATGAGGTCACGAAGTGGGAAGCAACTGAACAAATAAACAACAAAAATGCATTGTAGCAGGTGAGATCAGAGGGAAATTAATTGCAGAAAGTTCTTCTGGTGGCAACCACATTATTAATATTGGTGTTTTACGGAGCTGTTGCAAATGACAAAGTCATCCTGTCAGAAAGAAAACCATTTAATCCATGCTGTGTGATAAGAAGCCGTTATCCTAATCCCAACCTCAGGCAACAGACTGGGAACTTCTGCCTGAACTCTTTCACTCTAGTCTTCCTTTGAAATTTCTTTGCTCCACAATGACCACTATAAGATCAACATCAAAGTATCTGAGAAAGCTAAATTGCTCTTCCACTGGCTTTCAGATATTGGTATTTCTAATGTCAGATTTATGTCCATTTATTCTTTTGCACAGGAATTGGTTTGTTTGCTCTAGCATTAACAAGGAGTGGTTGTTAAAAGTTTAAGCACACTACTTCCTTATTTTTGAAAATCATAATACTGTGCTATAGAATTATAATATCTGCTTACTATACCTGGGGAACGTTGTATTGACAAAAAGTTTCTTGCCATTGTTCAGCTATTGACCCTGAACTTCAGAGTTTACTTTATTTTGGACCAATGCTTCCAACAAAAAGAACATGGTATCCCCACAAAAATTCTGTTTTGCAAACACATTAAAAGAGAGTTTATCTAAGTACATCAGTCAACATCATGTACATTGGGTGCAAACACTGTGATCTTGGAAGTTTCCAGCAATGGGGAAACAGAATGTAATTTGTTAAATTACTTAGGGTGGGTGGGAATGAGACTGTAGCAATAACTGTACAAAGAATCTGCTACTAATTGAAGAATTGCTGAAGACGGCAGTAGATAGATTTTTCCCATGAAAGATGATAGGCTCTGAAAGGGCTGCTACTCATTTAAAAATCTTATTAGACATTCCTCCTTGGGACACTGGCTATTTATTGGGTAGCATTTGTTCTATTAGTTGCCATGGCCTAAAACTCAGACTAATGAATGATATAACCCTATACATTTAATGCCTTGGTTTCATTTTAGAAGCATTTTAGGAGACTAGCTTTGTTATAAACCATTAATCTTCCTCCTTGGTAATTTAAGGTGAATGGAATTGTTTAGCCATATGCCCAATTAACTATCGGCCATAGTTTCCCACACTACAAGGTTCATGGGAGCTGGACTTCATAAAACAGTTTCCATCCTTTGTGGGTTGACGTGAATGTCTGGATAAAGCTAATTTTGGGAGACTTCCCTGAAGCTGAATTGGCTGGAATGGGAGGACGAAAAAAGTAACTTTGATAAGTCGTCGTGCTACTAACTCTTGGTACGTTCAAGACTCTCCTGTTGACCAAACAATTGGCTCTGCACACTGCAATAAAGAGAATTTTTCTTTGACCTGGATTTTGACCTGAGTTAAAGAAAAAAAATCAAGAGCCTCAAAAGCTAGCCTCTAATATTCTGCACAAAAAAGGGAATTTTGACAGCTCTGTTTTGTGTTGCCCCTACAATACTGTGACATGACAAGCTGTATGTGCCAAAATGCCACTTTCCATTAAAGATAAAGCCATGCCCTCTCTTTCATCTCTTCAGCATATGGTTTGTTGATAGTTGTGTTCAGTTGCACTCGCTCTGATGTGTTCTGGGAATAGAGTGTGCAGGCCCACAGGAATAGCTCGTAATTCAGCTAAAATGAAGAGAGGGGCTGTAAAACCATATCCTCCTGTTCAAGGAACATGCACTTCATTTGCCATGATTTATATATTTTGGCTGGACAAATTTGTAAATCATAGCAGTATAACTTTTCATTGGTTAATAAACAGATAAATGTGTGTAAAAGACTAAATGTGAGCAGTGGAATTAAACTGTGCTGTGTAATGTAAGTCGTCATTTTTTAAACATTACTACTGTATTCTTATCCCATGCTTCATTCACAGAGCTCAGAACAACATATATCATTCCACAGTTTTACCTAAAAGCCATCCTTGTAACGAAAGAGTACAGAAGATGTGATAAAGGGCTCCGTGTTATCTAGTAGTTAAGTGAAGATGTGCATGTGGGATTCATTGTCCGACTCTATTATCTGTCATTTATTTGGAGGTTTGAAGGAAGAGGGGTTATTGTTGTTGTTTTTCTATTATGTATACACACACCAATTGAATTACCAGAGTGGTATCCAAGTGTGTAGAAAGTTAAACACAAGTCAGATCAAACTTGCCATTATAGAGGGCACTAAGAATTATGTGTTATCCCCTATGTTTTGGTGCAGTTTCTGATCTAGTGTGTGAACAGCACAGCACTACATGGATAAGTGAAAAGGTAGACCAGACAATTCATGTACTTTATATGGATATAGCAAGGGGAGAGGGCATTCTTACTCCATAAGAATTCTGCCACCCCCAAAATGCTGATTCACTCCTCAGAACTCTTACTTCCTTATTTATTTATTTATTTATTTATTTGCAGTATTTATATTGTGCCCTTCTCACCTCACAGGGGACTTAGGGAAGATTACAATGCAGATAGACATGGCAAACATGCAATGCCATTCAGACATACAACAGATATAGACAGACATGGAGGTAATTTAACATTCCAGCTTTTCCGGCTTCATGAGTGTATGAGGGTATGCTTGGTTCCGGCCACAGGGGGAGCTGCTGCTTCACCATCCACTGGTGACACTGTGTCATTTGATGAAGTTCTTCCTCATTCTTCTGCATGCTACTGGAGGGTTTTATGGCATCGTAAATTAGTTAAATTAGCCTCCCCGTATAAAGCAGTACCTAAATTTCCTACTTGACAGATGCAACTGTCTTTCATAGAATCAGAATCATAGAATTGGAAGAGACCTCATGGGCCATCCAGTCCAATCCCCTGCCAAAAAGCTGCATAGGTCAACAACAAACTAGACTATTAATGGTTGGGAACTTACTCCAACCCGAGCTGGCTTCAAACTCATGACCTCTTGGTCAGTAGTGATTTAATGCAGCTGGCTACTAACTAGCTGTACCACAACCCAGTCCTAATTGCTTTGCTTACATTCCCTTGATAACTCTGATTAATTGACATTTTAATTTACTGCTATGGTTGTATTTTTGGGACTGATGGGAAATTTGATTGGGGGACAGAATTCCTATTTGAGAAAGCAATTCCCTCCATTTTGGGGCCCTACAGGTATAACCCTGTAAGTACTATAGGCATCTTAGATAGCCATCATTTGTGGTATGTTGGCCTATTATTATTATTATTATTATTATTATTATTATTATACATCACTTATCTCTCCCGAAGGGGACTCAAAGCAGCCCATTCATACATTACTTCTGTAGGCTTCTTGTAGAAAATTCTTGCTGATTTCAAATATCAGTCACTGATGAGTAAAGGGAGGATTAACCTCTCCTTCCCCATCCACTACAATCCTAATATTATAAAGACTTCTGTATAAGCTATGTGTCCTTTTAAAAAGCATGAACATCATATTTAATATTACCAGAATTTATACTAAATGAGCATAGAACTGTTTGAAGCAAGTTTATCAAATTCTTTACCAATGTGGACACCAAATTTTAAAAAAACCAAAAACAAAGGTTTTTCCAAGTTTTGAATAAACCTTAGCTTCTGTATAAGGAGAAAGGCAGGATAACAATTAAAACAACATTAATTAAAATTTAATTACTGGTAATAAATAAGAATGAGCTTTAAGCGTAGTTTAATTTAGGCTTAACTTAAATGTGTACATACTCATCTGCAAATCATTTTTTTCACTCCTTTTTGATGTGCGACAAACATCCAGTTTTTGTTGCCATCTAAAATAGTGCAATACTTCTCTGCACATACTCAAAAGAACCAGTATCTTGTTTACAGTTTGTAGAAGAAATTGTTTTAAAAGCTTCATATATTTAATATATTTAGGACAGAATAGAGGACAAATATATCAAAGAGAAAGATGGCAGCAGTCTTCAGATATGTGACAAGTTATTATGGAGAACATAGTTCTCTCATGATCTGGAAGGCATGACCAGAACCAGTGGTGGAAACAGCAGGCGGCAGACTTCGTGTAAAAACTTGCATTGTAGAGATTGCAGAGAGAATGGCATGGGACTAATGGAGTTTTATATTTCCATGTTTTGTTCCAGCAATCAGCTTTGGCACTGGAAAAAGGGAGTCCAGAATTGAACCCTGGCCGACAGTAAGGTCTGTGTAGATCTCCCTCTCCAATAAAGCCTACATATTATGAGAAAAGTCATCTAGTAAACAGAAGTAAAAATGCATGGAATGCAAATCATAATGGTAAAATTACAGTGTTGGAGGATACACTACACATGTTACCCAGCAGGACATGGAAGAGAAATTACAAGGAAATTGAATGTGCCAAATGGAAAATGAGATACGTATTTGCTTCTTCTACACTCTTATATTTTCCATGCACACATGTGCAAGCACACACACAATTATTTCCATCTTTCTAAAGGGATCACTGCTTTAACTCAGTGAAGTAGTTACATAAATTCTGAGGACAGATGATATTCCAATGCAGGGCAAGAGGCATAATTTAACATGATATAAGGCAATTGAGTTTTTTAGAATTTGATAGATAAAAGCCATAAACACAAGCTTTGATTAGTATTATAATAATAATAAGCCTAAAACCTATACATATCTGGGCAGGCTACAGTTGGACAATATCAAGCATAAGCACGTGAAAAATGTGGTCAGCAAAGAATATGTCTAAAGGGTCAGAAAGATTTTGAAGAGCAAACTAAATGGTGGAAATACAATCAAGACTATCAACACCTTGGCCATCCTTGTCATCAGATACATACCTGGAATTGTGAACTGGACACAAGCAGAGCTGGGTGATCTAGACAGAAAAACAAGAAAACTGATGACAATCCACTACTCATTACACCTGCGTAGTGATGTCGACAGACTTTACCTGCCCAGAAAATCAGGAGGCAGAGGGCTTCTGCAAGTGAAACAAACAGTAGAAAAAGAGAAACGTGCACTGGCAGATTATGTGAAAGGCAGTCAAGAACCAACATTGATGGAAATCAATAGTAGAAAACTTCTTAAAGTGCAAAAGAAAAAGAGTAAATACTGTAAAAATACATTGCAGAACAAAAGAGAAAACTGGCAAAAGAAGGCTTTCCATGGACAGTTCCTGGAAAAAAATATTAGAGCAAAATTGACCAAAAAAACCCAAAACAAAACAAAAACATGGCTGTGGCTCACAAATGGAACTCTGAAAAAAAAACTGAGGGCCTGATTCTGGCAGCCCAAGAACAAGCCATTAGAACCAATGTCATCAAAGCAAGAATTGAAAAGTGAATGACAGATCCCAAGTGTAGACTCTGCAAGGAAGCAGACAAAACGATAGATCACATCCTCAGCTACTGTAAAAAGATCATGCTGAAGGACTACAAGCAGAGGCATAACACCGTTGCTCAGATGATTCATTGGAACTTGTGCCACAAATACCATCTGCCTGTGACAAAGAACTGGTGGGATCACAAGTCTCCCTCCTTACTTTTAGGAAAAAACTAAAGTCGTGGTTTTGGAGTCAGGCTTTCGGCTAGTGGACATAGCAGCACTTTAGACACTGAACCAGACCATAGGATTGTTATGACAATTGCAAACGGATATGTGATTTTGATTAGGCGACTATGTTAGTATATGAGTATGTGATTTTAATTAATGTTATTGTTTAATTTTCTATATATTTGATTTTACATTATTGTATTGATATTATGGCATTGAACTGTTGCCCATGTTAGCCGCCCTGAGCCCCCCCCCCCCCCGGGGGGGGGTGAGAAGGGCGGGGTAGAAATGACGTTAATAAATATATAAATAAATAAGATTCAACATGGAATGAAACTAGGCAATGGTAGGTTTGTCTCTGGCCACCTACTGGGTTGGGTCTTGCTGATATTGCCAAAAAGGAGGCATCTGAACCAGTGACTTAGGTTTCAGGTGCATTTCCTTTAACAGGTATATCACAAAGTATGTATCCTGTGTCTATGAGTAAATCAGGCCAGTTTGGGGCCATATAGACAGTGGTTAGTAAATCCAAGGTCAGTCCAGAATGCAAATGCTCCCAATCGGCCCCAGAAGTATTCCCTTACACCCTGCCAAACCTGCAACAGTGGCAAGCTGGCATCCACACAGTCCAGCTAGGTCAACACTGCATTGGCTTCTCTGAACTGTCACCTCACCTCTCGTGTCACTGTTGTCTTGTGTTGATGAGTGCAAGGAAAAGGTGATGGTGATTATGTGTCTTGCATGGACAAGGACCTGATATAACCCATGAAACTCCCCAGAACTGGAGGAATATCATGAAGACAGCCAGGAGCCAACTCAGAATGAATCTAGTCTTTCATACCCTGAATCAAGGAAGTTTACTAACATTGAAATGAAGTCAATGTACTAAAGACAGCCATTCCAAAATCAAACAGTCACCATAATTAATGCCACAAAGGGAAGAGAAAAATATTTCTATCCATAAGCCAATCCAGAGGATAATAGTAAGTTCCTAAGTAGGAAGCACACAAAAGCCAAGGAGAAGGAAGGAGGAGTGAAGAAGAAATGATAGTTGTTGTTGCCTCCAAGAACCCAGGTTTGTCGTATTTTCTCTCATAGGTAAAGGTAAAGGTAGTCCCCTGACATTAAGTCCAGTCATGTCTGACTCTGGGGTGTGGTGCTCATCTCCATTTCTAAGCCGAAGAGCCAGCGTTGTCCGTAGACACTTCCAAGGTCATGTGGCCGGCATGACTGCATGGAGCACCGTTACCTTCCCGCCGGAGCGGTACCTATTGATCTACTCATATTTGCAGTCTTGATGTGGGCCATAGGCCATTTAAATAGTACACAGTCAAGCAAAATCTGAAAGACATTTTGAAAATGTATTATATACATTATATACATTTTAAAATCGTTTCCCAGATGTAAGGATATTTACAAAAGTTTATATCACTTGGGTTGTCCATAAATGTTATTTAATATCTATTGGTTAGATGTTTTGGGTGTTTTTTTAAACTCCAAATAATACATTTTTCCATTGGATGAAATGTCAAGAATGGAAAACAGCATCAAGTGGGTTAATTGTCCTAGCAAATTGTAAGGTGAAGAAATGGCTAAATACCATTTAACTGGGAGTGCACACAATAAAGTAACAACAAGAGCCATCTTTATTCCAAAAGTACAAGTGAAATTACACTAATTGCCTTTTTATACTGGGACAGTTTCTTTCATCCTTGCAAGTTACATATGCACATGTTGCGCATGTTGATTTTGTTCTTGTAAGACTAAAGCTTCCTGTTAATACCAACGCTTCCATTTAAGAAAAGATCAGAGTTGTCTATAAACAACTGAAAATACTTCTGGCTGTTTTTGTTTCAAACAGCCCACTTAAAACAGCTTCCTCATCATATTATAGCCAATGTGTGATTTAGCATTGCGCATATTTGAATGAGCATATATAAATTAGACATGGCTGTTCTTTCCCTGGTCAAGAGCTGTAGCATCATTTCAAAGGCATGACCTGCCCAGAAGCCTTCATGTACAAAACTTGCAAAGGGCCACTTTTAGAGGCTACAATTTCTAGCATCCTGAGAGAATTACAGAACTGTAATCCACAAGACAAGTTTTCATGTCCCTTGCATTTGAACCAGGGTTCAATCCTTACATCCATTTTCAACTACACTGCTCAACATGAGGAACTCATGAAGCAAGAAGTAATAGAGAGTGCCCATTAATGGAGTCCTGGCTACTGTACATCTCTCTCACTTTTCCTGGAATAACCACAGAAAGGTCTGGCAGCTTAGAAGAGAGGGTTCCTGGTCAGCTCATTTGTCAAGATAGATTTAGCTACGCAACTTTTCTTTTTACAAACATTACCTATCCTGGCTGAGATGCAACATTCAGTTCTTTTCTCCATTCAAATATAGAGGGTCAATAAAGTGAGCAGGGCAAGAATCTGGAGAAGCTGATGGGCAGGTTCTTCATTCATGCATTCTTCTTCTCCTTACCTTCTAGGCAACCACATGGCTGGGGTCAGAACTGGACATTTGTTTATCAATAGGCATTTGGTATTCAGCAACTCATTTCCTCCTGTTCCTTAAATACATTTTCATCCTGCTATTTTTCCAAGAAAACCATGGTGGGGCATACCATTTTCTCCATTAAATTCTGCATGAGGAATAGGTTGGCTTGAAATATAGGGAAATTTACTGGACCAAGAGCTTCATAACCGATATGGCAAACTCATTCTTGATCACTATAGTCACAGTCCAATATTCCAAGTTCTATTGTGTTTCTCAACCTAGGGGTCGGGACCCCTGAGGGGGTCACAAGGGGGTTTCAGAGGGGTCACCAAAGAGCATCAGAAAACACATATTTCTGATGGTCTTGGGAATCACTTTGGCAGAGAAGCTGAAGATCTCTTTGCCTGTCCTTCTCTTCATTTTTGTAAACAGATGGCAAATCCTCCCACCAAAAAGGCCTCCTCCTGCTCCCTGGATGTATGTGAACTAACACTTCCAAACTTAAGGTCAATTCCCACCGAACTGTTCCAGTATTTTCTTTTGGTCATGGGGGTTGTGTGTGGAAAGTTTGGCCCAATTCTATCATTGGTGGGGTTCAGGATGCTCTGTGATTGTAAATGAACTAAAAAACTCAGCAACTACAACTCTCAAATGTCAAAGTCTATTTTCCCCAAACTCCACCAGTGTTCACATTTGGGCATATTGAGTATTTGTGCCAAGTTTGGTCCAGATCTATCATTGTTTGAATCCATAGTACTTTCTGGATGTAGGTGAACTACAACTCCAAAACTCAAGGTCAATGCCCATCAGACCATTCCAGTATTTTCTGTTGGTCATGGGAGTTCTGTGTGTCAAGTTTGGTTCAATTCAATCTTTGGTGGCATTCAGAATGCTCTTTGATTGTAAGTTAACTCTAAATTCCAGGAACTACAACTCCCAAATGATAAAATCAATCCCCCTCCAACCCCACCAGTATTCAAATTTGGGTGTATTGGGTATTTGTGCCAAATTTGGTCAAGTGAATGAAAATACATCCTGCACGTAGTTATTTATTTATTTATCGTGTCATCAGCAACCATTGTATTACAATTCTAACAGAGCAAAACAAACACGGAGATTAGAAAGAAAAAGAAAGAAAAAGAAAAAAACCCACACAGATTTTGTAAATTTGGTATTTGGTTAAATGTCCTTTGACCAGTATCTGGCCACTTGTAGTGCCTCTGGGGTTGCCGCAAGAAGGTCCTCCATCGTTCCTGCACGTAGTGATCACAGGTGTTCACCGCCCTGCTCATAGACAAAGCCAACAGTATCATTTTCGGCAAAATTGTCAGAGGTTTTATAAAATAATAAAACAACTGATAGTGCAGAAGAGACTTTAAGAACTCCAGTTAAGGAACCAGGTACCCACAGATAGGTGTAGTGGACTTCTAGAGGAACAAGAACACAGATACACATTTGTTCTTTCCAAAAAATAAGAAGCAAGGCTTTTCTCTTCTTAGTTGCACAAAATATACACAGTGTATACAATATATACAAGCTTTACAGGATTTTTTCTCTCTCTCTCTCCAATTCAATAGCAACTCTCTCCATCAACCACCATCCATCCCTCATCAACACTAATTGCTTAGGAAATATGAGATAATTTATAAATGCTGACAAGAATGATGCAAATACTTCAGGCAGTACTTCATGCAGTTGAAAAAGAAAAGTCAAAATTCCTTCATAGTCTACTTTGGTTTGTAGCAGTTTCTGACCCTCGACTGACATTGCACTAATATTCCTTCTGAAATAAGAAGAAGGGGAAAATCTCTCCTTTTATTTCAGCCTTCCACATTACATCATTTCCCAAACATTCTGCAAAAATAATAATTTTTTAAAAAGGCACTCAAGGTGTGATCCCTTTTACTGGTCTAACCACACATTTGAAATGAGCAAGTCTTGGACAATCATCCTGTTCATCAGGCCATGGAAAAATGAGCAAGGTCAAGCCACAGATAGCATGGTTGGATGTGCATTCAGACATCCTGGCAAAACATGCAGTAAGTGATTGAACGTTGCAGGCTTTGGCAGCTCAACTCCTCTGGATGGAGTCATCAACTAGATTTTCATGTGGACACGAGAATGTCCATGGCTCCAACCTGCCCTGACCTTGTCTCACTGAAATAGCTTTTCCACCCTCCTTTCATCCCCTCCTCATATTTCAGACCTCATTAACACATTTCATTTGAGGACCTTGTCCTGTACTGAACTTGCCCATGGCTCTGTAAATCAATAGTCTCCAAATGAACAGCTTGCTACAACTGTTTAGGATTTGCCCCAACTTGGAAGAGTAGAAGGTGTTAAAGGGGACAGTGCAATCTTAATCCATAATAGTTCATTCCAGACCCATGGACTGGCTACTGGTCCAGCCCTAGGACTGCTGCTGCTTGAGAAGGTGCAGCAAACAGTTCTGGAGTCACAAAGGGATCTGATAGAACGTTTGGAACTAATTGAAAAAGTGTAAGCTTTCATAGATTTTTCATGTATTTGATGAAGTAGACTTAAATCTACAAAATCTTATGCTACCAACAATATTATGCTATTTTATGCTACTAACTTCTTTCAGTCTCAAAGATACTACAAGATCCTTTTGTGTAGAGATGTACACAAGCACAGCTGTGCTTTTGAACTTTATCACCAATGACAACTGCAACATTTTCATCACACCCAGATTTTGATGCCTGAAATATCATCCTTGCTTTGTCTAACAGCAGGGCTAGTCCAGACGTAGAAAAATAGGTATCTGGTATGCTTTGGGTCAATGCAGGTTGTACGAATATGATCTCCAGAGGTCCTAAATTAGGAATTGCTAGATCAAAGGCCCTGATCTGTGAACCAGTCATGATACTAGGATCTGTGCTGCTTTCCATAGTCTTTACTTGTGGGTCTTTGACCAGTCCCTTTTTATTAGAGTCCAAATGCAGGCTGTGTCTCAAGGTAGGGGGTCTTGCCCAACCTTAATATTTTCTACAGACTATTAGGCCACACAAAACCCTTCTGGTAAACTCTATTATTTCACTTGCCAAAATGGGAAACTGAAGTACACAGACCAGTCAAAGCTGTTTGCCAAGCTGGTGAAAGAACTCAAAATAGAGATATTGGCACCAAGACCTCCATTGCTACTCCAAAAACGCATATTTCCCTCTTCCACCCACACATAGACTGGACTAGTTGAGGTCACTGCTATTTTTTCTGTCTTTCAAAAAGTCACAGTTCTGGACTTCAAAAAGAAAGGTTTTGAAAATACCCTCCATATTCATTGGAAGGTAAATATTTTTTAAAAACTTAAAAAAAATAAAACCAAAGATTCTTCTACATCCTTCAGCTTTGAGATGACCTCTATTTTCTATCACCCCTGTATTTTTTTACAGGTTGCAGTGGTCCCAGAAGTGACTCAAATAGCCTCAAAATAGAGAAATGCATCTCTTTGAGGCTTTGGGATATGTAATTTTCCATTTTTGAACCCTCCTCTGAGCAAAGGGTAATGGATAATATGAGAGGTTGTAGTGGATCCCTGAAGCAGAGCATCTGATGTATTAGGCAGAAGTACACCAGCCCATTCATTTGAACATATAATATCTAACAGAGAAAGGAATCAAACCTAGTCTTCTTTATGAGGTATTTAAATAGTTTAACTCACAAATTCTTATGCATAACCAACACAAGCACATCTTTTTGATGGAAGGTAAAAAAAATAGTACTACGTGGTTTCAGAAGAATTGGGGTGCTTCGTGGAAGACAGGCAAAGAGAGAAAGGGAAAAGTGTAGAAGTAGAAGAGACCCCAGAAAAAACGAAAGGCTGGATGAAAGACAATGGGCATGAACAAACACACAAACAAATAGGAAGCAACCACAAAAATACTTTTCCTACACTGCTAGAGAATAATATGCAACCCAACAATAGACAGGTAAGACTTGGCTGTTTGGTTGTGCATTTAAGTAATCAGATCTAATTGGCCAAATAGTCACTGTTGAATGATTTGTGTTGAATGTTTTTATATTGTGAAAAGCTATTTTAAATTGTAAGTCACTAGGAGCACCTTGGTGGAGAGCGACTAATTAAAAAATAAAGTGAAGTGAAGTGAAGGTATAGGTTGTAAACTCAAAGAATGGGGAGCTCTGTGTTTAGGGCTAGGAGCCACATTGAAAGCCTTTGCAGATAACATATAGACTACTGAGTGCCACCTTTCATCTACTTTCCTGAAGGCAAGTAGAACACAAAGTAACTGCTGGGTGCAGGACCTCTATTATGAAAATTTTGTATTGAGTTTTGTGAGCATTCGGGAATCCAATAGCACTAATGTATGAGAGAGTAGCAGAGCTGCACTACATAGACTTGACCCTGGATGTCACACGTGGTCAGGGGCGGCTCAAGCCATTACGCAAAGTAAGCATTCGCGGTGTACTTGATTTTGCCCAGGGGCACTCTTGAGGTGCTCTCAGGGGAAAATAGACCTTGACATATGCGAGTTGTAGTTACTGGGATGTATAGTTCACCTACAATCAAAGAGCATTCTGAACTCAACCAATGATGGAATTGAACCAAATATGGCACACAGAACTCCCATGACGAACAGAATATATATCAGTGATTGGTTGGGGGGTCGCCAAAATACTGTTTGCTTACACTTGAAAATTACCTAGGGCCGCCTCTGCACGTGGTGTACCTTTTGTCACTCATTGGCACCTGTATATATGGCACACATATCTCTGGAAAGGAAGCAGAAACCTGAATGTGTTGTTCTCCATGTGAGCCTGACCCACACACTATCAGTATCTGTATGCACACAACCCTCCACTCTGTGCTCAATACACATATGTTGCAAAGCAAGTCCCTAGATCACTGCCTTGTTCTTCACTTGCATACATATTGCCATTATCTGATGCTTGAATACTGAAATGGTGTTGCTGCTGTTTGGCTTTTTTTCACTACTGCTACAGTTTTATCTGAATGAACACAAATTCATTATACTTTGCAAGTAATTTTCAGCAAGTAATTGCTATGATGAGCTGTTGAGTTCATATTGCTGCTATAGGTAGCACTGCATTCAATTATCCAGTTAAGCACTTGTTTCCAACTGTCTTTGCAATAAATTATTTTTATTTTCTGTGGGCACCAATTATCCTCTGAAACAATCTGTTATTGGGCCTCACAATTTTCCGAAGAAAAGCACTATAATTTTTACCCCCAGGGTGCGTTTATGTGTTTATATTCCAGGATATCCCAGTATATAATTCAGTATAATTCCAGAAGTGATCAACTAACAGAATACATGGACAAGACAAGGTCCATGGCTCCATCTGTCCAGAAGTGCACAACTAACTAAACTAAAAAACAAAATGAGCAAAGCATTTAGGCTTCTGTCTTCTGTGAGCTTCCTAGTAGCCTCAACAGAGGTGAACACAAAGCTACCCTATATCAACCTTGAGTTTGATCCAGTATAGAGTCTGAAGTTATTAAATCAAATCGATACTGTCAGAAATAAAGAATGCCAGTGGTTGTTTTAGCTTTACCCACATGCTTGCATCCTCACATCACTCATAGTCCCTGTATGGAGCTTTAAACTCTGCACATCAAATACAGTGACCCCTCGACCACAGATTTTGCATCAATTTGGGGGAAAAAAAGGTTCCAAAAAACAGCCCATGATTTTATATAGGGGACTTGATCCTCCACAGATTTTGGTGTCTATCACAAGTCTTGGAACCAAAATGCTTCAAAAACCTTGGGGCCACTGTATAAAGTTGGCCCACTTCAGAGCCAACTCATTTTAGTCCATTATCCCTTAATAATGTAAAAAAATAAGAAGCTACACTTAATTCACAGAGTTTTACATTTCATAGATGAAAATCAAGAAACAAGTGCCCAGGGAACATCAAAGTGTTGTCAAAATGGCAAGACATATTAATAAGGAAAAACAAACCAGCTAGAAAAGGCTGTATCAGTTCACATAGCCTGTTTAAAAGTCCTAGATTCATCCCAGCTCTCTCTTCCTTACTGAGATAGATGCAAATCATTTTTTGCACTTTGAACCTGGAAACAATTGAAGTAAGTTGAGAGCCAAGGGGAAGCAATGGAAGGGGATGAGTGAAACTGGGACAGCTGGAAAAACAGCTAGAAAAGTAAAATGACCAAGGATTAATCAGGCTGTCCCTGCTAGAGGATATGAGAATTATTTCTAACACTGATTGTCTCATACCAAGGGTTGCTTTCTCAACCACAAATGTCAGTAAGTACCCATTGCTTAGAACTGGACTCATCCTGCTTTACAGTTCATGCATTTATTTGGCAGAAGATATCATTTCAGTGAATTCTGAAAACATGTGCATTTTTAACCATAACTTATTTCCTATGGATGGTTAATAGTTTAGTTTACCGGCATGGGTTTTTTGTTTTTTGGGTTTTTTTGTTTGTTTGTTTGTTTGTTTTTTTGGTCATGTCAGGAGTGAATTGAGAAACTGCAAGTTGCTTTTGGTGTGAGATAATTGGCCTTCTGCAGGGACGTTGCCCAGGGGATGCCCGGATGTTTTGATGTGTTACCATCCTTGTGGGAGGCTTCTCTCATGTCCCCACATGAGGAGCTGGAGCTGATAGAGGAAGCTCATCTGCGCTCTCCCCAGATTCAAACCTGCAACCTGTCAGTCTTCAGTCCTGCCATCACAGGGGTTTAACCCACTGCACCACTGGGGGCTCCTACCAGCACAGCTAATTATACCTATTAGGGAATAGCTTCAATTCCAAAACAACAAGAAATATATAGACCATCCCATGTCCCAGGGCCCCCAGCACATTATTTTCTAGGTGAAACATGGACCAAAATTTACATGATAGCTCCCCCCCCCTCCAATGCAGTTTCTCTTTTCACCTGCACCCTGACAACCCAAACAGCCATAAACATTCTTTAAAAAAAACTAAAAGTGGCATCACATCAATGTCACTTTTAGTTCTGGAAACATGTGTCCACATAGTCTGCCAGTGAGTGGGAGAAAAAATGGATCCTACTCATCGCAGAGTTGTCTACTCCTAGCATGGAAGCTGCCTTTAGCTTTTTTATTTAACCTTTTTATAAAGACAAAGGAAGGAGATGGAGTTAAGCTGGGTAGGTGCTTGTTTGTGTGCCTGTAGGAAAGTCATTGTCCTCTCTTTAAATATTACTGAATCTTGAAGAACTGTGTGTAATGTACATTAACAGAGCAGGGGACTTTTTCACACTGTACTGTTACAGCATTATCATTTCACTTTAACTGCCATAATATTGTTGAATTTTGGGTTTTACTTTGGTGAGGCACTAGACCTCCCTGACAGAGAAATGCAAATGTGCCTTCCTAAACTGCAAATCCCAGGATTTCATAAGATAGTACCAGGGCAATTCAAGTGAAATCATACCAGTGTAATTGTGCAGTGTAAATGGGTCACAGAAAATATTGCTGCCTGAAAATGTTCTTCCCCTCCAGCCTACTTGCCCTGCATATAAACCATGTTGTTGAACAAACTGCATCTACTTCTAACACCTATGGGTAGAACAGTCACATTGGGGGTAAAGGACAGACAAACTGACATACGCAGCTGTATCTGTTCCTCATGCCTTTTCTTCTTGTGGTTCTTGAGGTGGCTTGCTTCCTGACTCTGCCTAATGGTATGAACTGGGCTTGTTGCATTTGGACATTCCTTCAAACTCACAATCCATTCTGGGAAAATGGTGGCAATTTTGTCACTTTAAGCAATAACAAATCTGTCTCCCAAAAATTGCATGAAGAGACCTTTCTTTTCCAGGACCAGCTGTGAGTCTTCAAGAATGTGTTGAAGAGTGTTCTCCACAGGAATGCACATATAACAAGAACTGCTTTGTTGCTCTGGATTACTTACATTTTGGATTGCTTAAGGGCAAAAGGCAGGGTGGGAAGAATGTGTAGTGCTCACACAGATATGCCCTCCAAGGGAAAGGAATCACACAATCATGGCGTTGGAAGAGATTGCAACCCTCCGCCATGCAAGAACACGCAAAGCTAACCTGACAGATGGCCATCCAACTCTGTTAAAAACCTCCAAAGCAAGAGATGCCACCACGTTCCAAGGCAGAATATTCTAATGTCTAACAGATTTTACATCAGGAAGGTTTCCTACTTCAGGTTGAGATAGAATCTCTTTTCCTGTAGTTTGAATCCTTTGCTTTGTGTCTTAGGCCACTTCTATAGATTTTGTTGTTGTTTATTTGTTCATTCGCTTCCGACTCGTAACTTCATGGATCAGCCCACGCAAGAGCTCCCTGTCGGCCACCCAGTTCCTTCAAAGTCAAGCCAGTCACTTCAAGGATACTATCCATCCATCTTGCCCTTGGTCTGCCCCTCTTCCTTTCTCCTTCCATTTTCCCCAGCATCATTGTCTTCTCTATCATTGTCTTCTCTACATTGTTATATAAATCCATATTGTCTGTTTTGAACTAGATTATATGATGGTGTAGACTCATATAATCCATTTCAAAGCAGATACTGTGGAATATCTGCTTTGATAATCTGGATTATATGGGATATTGATTCTCAGGAATCCTGTGGAATATTGGTGACCCCTCATCATTGGGTGTCATCTGCAAATTCCATAATGACTCAGGAGAAACATCTTGGATCTGTTATAGTTGTTTACTTCAGCTCCCCATATCTGCCATCTAAAATTGCATCATTCTTCTCAATGTTAGGGCCAGTCCTATATGTCAACAGGGCTATCTTCAACCTCCCCTCAAAAAGGAAAACTAAAGGAATTTCTGCACAGGTCAAAAATCCAAGAGGAATTAGGATTTTAAATCCCACTTCTTCTCAGGATGGAGGCCACACAGCTGGTCCAAACCTCAGGATTTTGCAGGGATGGGGGTTGCTACATGCTCTTCTGTGCTGATCTGAAACCAACATAGGTAAGCAAGGGCACAATCAGCCTCTCCCTGCCTTCCATTCCCCCCTGCACTTACCTCCTTTCCCCTCTCTTGCAGGAGCCAAAAGAGGACTTTGGGTAGGGGGGGGGGGATTTCTCCTGTAATGCCCCCTGTTGGTCTTTCCAAGGGGAAGAGGGAGGGGGAAGGCTCCAGACCTTTCTCTGGTAAATTGAGAGGAAAATGGGAGGCACCGAGGGATCTAGGGGGAGGGAAGGAAAGCACAATTTTCTCCATGCCTGCAGATACACAGGCAAGGAAAGGTGCATTTTTTCAGGAGGAATGGGCTTTTGGATTGTGTGATTTTAAGTAATTGTTTTAAGTTTGATATGTTTTAAATATGTGATTTTAAAGTATATGTTGTTTTATTCTATATATCTATTCATAGCATTGAATTGTCCCTTTGTTGTGAGCTGCCCTGATTCCCCTTAGGGGTGAGAAGGGTGGGATATAAATGTAGTAAATAATAATAATAATAATAATAATAATAATAATAATCACACATTTTAAACACATGTTTTCCAGCCCTTAATCCAATTCTTCCTGATTTCTCTCACATTTTGGATAAACATCGCTTAGCCACCCCACCCCCCCTTAACTCGATTTAACCTGGGTTATAATGCATGTGTAGAAGGGCCCTGAGACAGCATTTTACCACTGATGAAAATCAGAAATAGAGTTGTCCCCATATCAATGATATAAACTAGCTAACTGAGGAAATAATCTATCTGTAGTCTTCTTGTAGTCACTGCAGAGGTAGACACTATTCAACCTGCCAGTATTGGCACTGAAATATTCAGAACTGGCACAGCACTGTGCAGGTCTTTCTTAATTTCTGACTGGGTTTAACATCTGACATGCCTCCTGTATTCTTCTCCCTCTTCCCACAGCATGGAAGTCACTGAGCCATTACTGCTACAACTGCTCACAACAAATCCAAAATGCTGTGTGAATTTGTGGGCTTGCTCCATTAAACATTCAACAATGGCTTTACTGTAACTGGGTTAACTAGAACTTGGCAAGGGGCAGCTGAGGGAGGCCACTCGCTCCTCTGCCTTTCCAATGTGATACTGGCGTGATCATTTATTTGTAGAGCTGGAGCACCCGCTAGCCGCAATCCCAAACCACGTTTTAAATAAATTCAATAACTTTTTTTCTTTTTTTCTTCCTAATAGGGCTAAAACCATTGCTCAAACAAACTGGTTGTCTTTGCATGTTACTTTTAATTATGAAATGTTTTCAAATGTATGCTATAAAAGATATTTCACTAAGCAAGAGCCAATTTCTTCTTAGTCTTTTTTAAGCCTCAGCTTTGCATATTCTTTTTTCAGAATTAATTTTCTGTGGGACTTTGTCTCATTAGACTTCCTAGAGCATATATCAAATTACTGAAGAAGATGAATGCATTAAGATTAGATAAGGCTGCTGAAGCTTGGTACTTTTATTTGCCAGCTCAAGCCTTAGCCCTTTTTCTAGAGCTTGGAAAAGTTACTTTTGTTGACTACAGTCTCCAGAAACCCTCAACCTATTTTAGCATTGTCCTGGCTGGGGAATTAAGGTGTATTCTGATTGAATTTTAGAATGTCCCATCAAAATCTCGAAACACCATCTTTTTGGGACATACTGCTGGACAGTGCACATATGCCATTTCTCAAGCTAGCCCACTTCGTTGTTGGCTATATTGCTATGTTCTAGAAGCATTTTTTCCTAACGTTTCACCTGCATCTATGGCAGACATCCTCAGAAGTTGTGAGGTCTGTTGAAATTAGGAAAATTGGATTTATATATCTGTGGAATGTCCAGGTTTGGAGAAATTCCAAGAAAAAAATAAACCCAATGTTCATAGTTTCGAACAGACCTCACAACCTCTGAGGATTCCTACCATACATGCAGGCGAAACATCAGGAAAGAATGCTTCTAGAACATAGCTATATTGCCCCAAAAAACCTACAACAATCCAGTGATTCCAGCCATGAAAGCCTTCGACAATACTACCCCACTTCCTTTAGAAACAAAGTAAAAACAGAATAATCAAAACTTGCATGAAGTATACAGCTCTCTATATCTGAGCATCCTAAAAGCATGTGTAAGATAGTGACTTGGAAAAGTGAACTATCATTTCTGAACCATCTTGCAGTGTTTCCGATAACTCTACAGGCATGGAATACAACGCTAGCAAAAGTTAGTTTCAAAAAGCAAAATCTTTGTTTTCTCTCCTCCGCTAAATTTCCAGATCTTCTCTAACAGGAAAATAAACATTTTGGTAAAAACAGGTGGACCATATAAACATAAATATTCAGTGGTGCCCAAACTCTCATCGTTGCCATATTTGTATTTCATAACTAACAAATAATTTCAGGCTAGTACTTAAGTTTCTGCTTCAGAAACTTAAATACTGTCAATGCAAATAAGTTTTTATTTTGTTTTCAAAAAAAGATAAAAAAATAACTATTAAAAAGGGGGGGAAGGGAAAGATGAGAAACAGAATATCATATGCAATTTACATACTATATTGTTAGTAAAATAGTGAAATAGTTCTACACATGAGTCTGATGTATCATCAAAGAAACAGAAGGGGAGGGAGTATCGTTATACATATTCTTTAGTATAGGGAGGAAGTAAAGTAAAAGAAAAAAGGTTCCAACTATGACATCTTCTCTAACAAGAGTAACAGATTATCCTTCAGGATCCGCATTGATTTCTTTTATCTTCTTGCATTGTCCCTTCTGTTCTTCTCTTCTCTTCCAACTCTGCATAATATTCATCCTTATTTTATCCATTAAGTAATTCAAACTATTTTTCCTATCCTTGATTGTAGTCAACTATATACATATCTTAAAGTTAATTTCTTTTGTTAGTAGATTAGTAATATACTTGTAAAATGTATTAATTATCTATCATTCATATAGGTTCTATACATAATACATCTTATATAAATGTATATATCTATACTATCAACCTTTTTGAAGTTATACACTTTTCTATTTTAACTCAGAAGTATTAACTCATCGATTTTCTAAAACCTTCTTTTTGCTCTTAGATATACAAGTTCTATAGTTTATACAAATGCATTAGTTCATAATACTTTTAGTTCACAAATCCTGTTGCAGTCAACTTCTTCTAGTTTTACAGTCACCCCCCCCCCCCCACATTTGCTGTGGTTAGAGACACAGGACCCCCTCAAAAGTGGTTTTATGTATTTTGAGTCAGCATTGTATTATGTCTGAACAGCATCGAAATGTTGCCGAGTGTTAGCCACTCTGAATTCCTCAATGAGGGAGAGAGGGTGGGGTATAAAACAAAGGAAATAAATCAAGAAATAAAAATGAAAAACACAAATAAAAATACTATATTTTAACCAAGAAAACACTTATATTTAGGAATTTCTAGGCCTTCCAGAATGACTCTATGTCAACTTCCACTGAAAGCTAAACATAGAATCATATTGGAGGGTCTAGAGATTCCATGAGATAGCATTTTAAACCAAATGCATGAATAATCACACTTGCAAAAGTCAGACCGCAATGCGGAGGGACAACTGTATTTTTTTGCAGAACGTGGGCATCAGTAGCTCCAGCAAAGGGTCACCGCCTTGTTGTGGCGATGGAGCTTGAGCACCTCAATGATGTCATGAGCGAAACCGTGAAGGGCCACCCAAGACGGGACGGTTGTGGCAGAGAGGTCAGACCAAGCGTGATCCCTGGGGAAGGCAACGGCAAACCACCCCAGTATCCTTGCCAAGAAAACTAAATGGACCAGTACAACCAGAGATATGTCGGTATGCCATTGGAAGATGGGACTCCCAGGTCGGAAGATGGCCAAAATGCTACTGGGGAGGAGCAGAGGATAAGTTCAACTAGCCCCAGATGTGATGACGCAGCTAGCTCAAAGCCGAAAGGAAGGCTAGCGGCCGACGGTACTGGAGGTGAACGACGAATCCGATGCTCTAAAGATCAACACACCATAGGAACCTGGAATGTAAGATCTATGAGCCAGGGCAAATTGGATGTTGTTATTGGTGAGATGTCAAGACTAAAGATAGACATTCTGGGGGTCAGCGAACTGAAATGGACTGGAATGGGCCACTTCACATCAGATGACCACCAGATCTACTACTGCGGACAAGAGGAACATAGAAGAAATGGAGTAGCCTTCATAATTAATAAGAAATTCGCTAAAGCAGTGCTTGGATACAACCCAAAAAATGACAGAATGATCTCAATTCGAGTGCAAGGAAAGCCTTTCAACATTACAGTGATCCAAATATATGCCCCAACCACAGCTGCTGAAGAAGCAGAAGTAGATCAGTTCTATGAGGATCTGCAGGACCTACTGGATAATACACCAAAAAGAGACATTATTTTCATTACAGGAGACTGGAATGCCAAGGTGGGAAGTCAAATGACAACTGGGATCACAGGCAAGCATGGTCTGGGAGAACAAAATGAAGCGGGACGCAGGCTGATAGAATTTTTCCAGGAAAACTCGCTGTGTATAACAAACACTCTCTTCCAACAACCTAAAAGACGGCTTTATACATGGACTTCACCAGATGGTCAGCACCGAAATCAGATTGACTACATCCTTTGCAGCCAAAGGTGGCGGACATCCATCCAGTCGGTGAAAACAAGACCTGGGGCTGACTGTAGCTCAGATCACGAACTTCTTATTGCTCAATTTAGAATAAAACTAAAGAGATCAGGGAAAATACACAGACCAGTTAGATATGATCTCACTAACATTCCTAGCGAATATACAGTGGAAGTGAAGAACAGATTTGAAGGGCTAGATTTAGTAAACAGAGTCCCAGAAGAACTATGGACAGAAGTCCGCGACATTGTTCAGGAGGCGGCAACAAAGTACGTCCCAAAGAAAAAGAAAACCAAGAAGGCAAAATGGTTGTCTGCTGAGACACTGGAAGTAGCCCAAGAAAGGAGGAAAGCAAAAGGAAACAGGGATAAGGGGAGATATGCCGAGTTAAATGCGCAATTCCAGAGGTTAGCCAGAAGAGACAAGGAACTATTTTTAAACAAGCAATGCATGGAAGTGGAAGAAGACAACAGAATAGGAAGGACAAGAGACCTCTTCCAGAAAATTAGAAACATTGGAGGTAAATTTCAGGCAAAAATTGGTATGATAAGAAACAAAGATGGCAGGGACCTAACAGAAGCTGAAGAGATCAAGAGAAGGTGGCGAGATTATACAGAAGATCTGTATAGGAAGGATAAGAATATCGAGGATAGCTTTGACGGTGTGGTGAATGAATTAGAACCAGACATCCTGAGGAGTGAGGTTGAATGGGCCTTAAGAAGCATTGCTAACAACAAGGCAGCAGGAGACGACGGGATCCCAGCTGAACTGTTTAAAATCTTAAAAGATGATGCTGTCAAGGTGATGCATGCCATATGCCAGCAAATATGGAAAACACAAGAATGGCCATCAGACTGGAAAAAATCAACTTATATCCCCATACCAAAAAAGGGAAATGCGAAAGACTGCTCCAACTTCCGTACAGTGGCCCTTATTTCTCATGCCAGCAAGGTAATGCTCAAGATCCTGCAAGGAAGACTCCAGCAATACATGGAGCGAGAGTTGCCAGATGTTCAAGCTGGTTTTAGAAAAGGCAGAGGAACGAGAGACCAGATTGCCAATATCCGCTGGATAATGGAGAAAGGCAGGGAGTTTCAGAAAAACATCTACTTCTGCTTCATTGACTATTCTAAAGCCTTTGACTGTGTGGATCATAATAAATTGTGGCAAGTTCTTGGTGGGATGGGCATCCCAAGCCACCTTGTCTCTCTCCTGAGGAATCTGTACAAGGACCAAGTAGCAACAGTCAGAACTGACCACGGAACAACAGACTGGTTCAAGATTGGGAAAGGCGTACGGCAAGGCTGCATACTCTCACCCAACCTTTTTAACTTGTATGCAGAACACATCATGCGATGTGCGGGGCTTGATGAATGCAAAGCTGGGGTGAAAATTGCTGGAAGAAACATTAACAACCTCAGATATGCAGATGACACCACTCTGATGGCCGAAAGCGAGGAGGAGCTGAGGAGCCTTCTAATCAAGGTGAAAGAAGAAAGCACAAAAGCCGGGTTGCAGCTGAACGTCAAAAAAACCAAGATTATGGCAACAAGAATGATTGACAACTGGAAAATAGAGGGAGAAAATGTGGAGGCCGTGACAGACTTTGTATTTCTAGGTGCAAAGATTACTGCAGATGCAGACTGTGGCCAGGAAATCAGAAGACGCTTACTTCTTGGGAGGAGAGCAATGTCCAGTCTCGATAAAATAGTAAAGAGTAGAGACATCAGACTGGCAACAAAGATCCGCCTAGTCCAAGCCATGGTATTCCCTGTAGTAACCTACGGATGTGAGAGCTGGACCATAGGGAAGGCTGAGCGAAGGAAGATCGATGCTTTTGAGCTGTGGTGCTGGAGGAAAGTGCTGAGAGTACCTTGGACTGCAAGAAGATCCAACCAGTCCATCCTCCAGGAAATAAAGCCTGGCTGCTCACTGGAAGGAAGGATACTAGAGACAAAGTGAAGTACTTTGGCCACATCATGAGGAGACAGCAAAGCCTAGAGAAGACAATTATGCTGGGGAAAGTGGAAGGCAAAAGGAAGAGGGGCCGACCTAGGGCAAGATGGATGGATGGCATCCTTGAAGTGACTGGACTGACCTTGAAGGAGCTGGGGGTGGTGACGGCCGACAGGGAGCTCTGGCGTGGGCTGGTCCACGAGGTCACGAAGAGTCGGAGACGACTGAACGAATGAACGGGCATCAGTAGTGGAAAGGCAAGCAAGGTAGGTGGGGTGAGCAGGCAAGATGGGAAAAATGTAGTCTACAAAAACATTATACTTGCTTTCTTCACAGAAAAGAGCCCTTTTGACACAGAAAACAGTTTTATGTGCAGAAAATGCTGTTTTCTGGGCAAAATAAATATGCAAATTATGTGTGGACTAAGGCCTCTTCCATACAGCTGTAAAAATCCACATTGAACTGGATTATATGGCAGTGTGGACTCAGATTACCAAATTCTAAGCAGATTTTGTGGATTGATATTCTGGATTATATGGTTGTGTGGAAAGTCCCTAAATCCCAAGATGGGACTTTTTTTGTTGGTCCAGGATTCTCATCACCAGGATTTCTTAAGACTCAAAAAACCACATTTTGATCTTTGTAGGGAAAATATTTTCAAATATCCTTTCCATCTCTATTATACTTACTGCAATCCAAACAGGATTCCACTGGAGCATCCAGTCTTGAAATTAAGTAGTGGCAACTCCTTTTGGAAAACTACAGACCAGATAAATGGAGTGCAGTGAACACTTTGCTCATGAGCATAGCCCCTTCCAGATTTGTTGTGGTTTAGCGGTTGGCCCATGCTTTCCATCATAAAAGTTTTATATTCCTTGCATATTTCTACTTTATTATAAAAGAACACGGGATCCTTCTAATTTTTAAAATGTCAAAATGTACTTTTTGGGGCAGGGTTGATTTTTTTTGGCAGGAGAACTTGCAGGGAAAATTTTGCACACAACTTCCTGTGCTGTACCTGTCCCCCCGATCAAATGAAGGATTTGCTTCCCCGAAGGGATGAGCTGACAGCTTTCACTGGCATAAAATTCATTGCAAGCCACTCCCAGTCACAACTGCTTTCTACAATGCACCCCTAAGACTGTGATGCAAGAAAGATTATGAAACAGAACTTGAGGGAAAGAAATCTTGCAGGAACTGGCCCCTTTCCTTCATCTTCTCATGTTCATGCTTCCTAGATTGTTGAGGGTGTGGTTTTGGAGCAATGATCACACCATCCTGCTCTGGAGTCTTCACAAGGTGCACTACCTGGCAATATCCTCTCTTTTTCAGCATTATACAAGTAGTACTTGAATAGAGCATTATTGCAGATCAGCCACAAACAGCCATTCTTCTTCCAGTTGGAAGCAATACTTGTTATGACAAAACGATTCTATTGAAGCAAGGATCTGTCATGTAAAATACATGAGATAGTCAGAAGAATATTTCATTCTTTCAATATAACAATTTTTTAGAACAGATGGGTCTGGGATGTCAGTTTTCTGCCATGAGACCCTCACAGTTGTCAACAATGCCAGAAAACAGAATTAAAAAACAGAAATGTTTTTGTAAATTTTAAGCGGGGGACAGGAAGAGAGGCAATATGTTTTAACAGCAAATTATTGCTCCTGGAGGCTTCAAGGAGAAGAAATTATTTTGTAGAAAAGAGAAGGTAAATATAGCCCCCTCTTTTTTTTCTTTTTTTTTGAGTCAGGGGCGACTTGAGAAAGTGCAAGTCACTTCTGGTGTGAGAAAATTGACAATCTGCAAGGATGTTGCCCAGGGTACATCCGGATGTTTTGATGTTTGACCATCCTTGTTGGAGGCTTCCCCCATGTCCCCACATGGGGAGTTGGAGCTGACAGGGGGAGCTCATCCACACTCTCCCCAGATTTGAACTTGCGACCTGTCGGTCTTTAGCCATGCTGGCACAAGGGTTTAACCCATTGCGCCACCAGGGGCTCCACAGCCCCTTCTATACTACACCCTATATCCCAGGATCTGATCCCAGATTATCTGATTTAAACTGGATTATATGAGTCTCCACTGCCAGATAATTTGGGATAGGAAGATAATCTGGGATCAGATCCTGAGATATATTGTTGTACTCCAGTTCTTTTTCCCCCAGCCAGCATACTTAATGGGAAATGGTTGTGAGCACTGTACTTTCACAACATCTGAAGAGCTAGATTTTCCTATCTAGATCTAGAACCATTGCTGTGGTCTAGAATTCACTAAATCTGTAACCATCTGACACTATAGCTATATAGCAACCTCTTGACCTTGCCCTCCTTTTCCCACTTACAATGGAGGTATGCTAACCATGTCCTCCTGTGAGTGATCTTCAGTGTGACAGTCAGAAACTGTTTCCATCTTCCAGTTCCCCCATGCATTGGAGATTACTTGCATAAGGGTTAAATGGGAACATTAGGTAGCTGCTTCCCAACCAAGAGGGGACAGACTTTCATTGGCCACAACAGCTGCTGCTATCTGGTACGTGTGGATTGGGGTGGGTTTCATGGTCTCTGCATACCTCCTAAATAAGGTAATGCAAGTTAAAACCTGGCTGTTTGAGCAGGCATTTGCAGACGCAGTGTAGCAAACTAACTGAGATCCACAGAACGATTGGACAATGTGACAGAAAAATGATTTTAGTGATGAAATGCTAAGGACTTGTGTTTTGTTGTTTTTACTGTTTTATTGCTGTTATATGGTTTATATTATATGTAATGTTATTAACTGTTGTTAGGGAGCATTGACTACCGACTGTAAACTGCCTCAAGTCGCCTTCAGGTTGAGAGGGGCGGTATATAAATATAGTAAATAAATAAATAAATAATGCATATGGATCATGAATGCAAATCTGTCACCTTGCATCTAACAGCAACCAGACGCAGAGCCTTCACAGCAGTGGCGCCATCAGTCTGGAATGCTCTGCCACCTGAAGTTCGTGCCCTGCGGGACTTACCAGCTTTCCGCAGGGCATGTAAGACATACCTGTTCCGACAGGCTTTTAATGTTTGATACTGTTGTTTTTAAATTGTTTTAAATTGCTCTTAAACTTTGTTAGATTTTAGCTATCCTGTAAGCCGCTCCGAGCCCCAGGGGAGTGGCGGCATATAAGTTTAAATAATAAATAAATAAATAAATAAATAAAATGTCTAATTCTAGGTTATACATTTATAACTATCTTAGTGAATTCTGGTCAGTTTCTTTTGTCACAGTTATCCTGAGAAATCTGGCTTCCAGCCTTTTTGCTCTAGCTTCAAAGCATATAAATAATTGCTGGAATCCTATATAATAATTGTATAAAATGTAATGCCATAATGAAGTTGCAACATTGTGAATTCCTGTGTGACCCCCCCCCCCCCCCCACTCTGCCCCATTTACTGGTAAGCAGCCACTGGGATTGATAGGAGTCTGCCCCTCTGTTGACTGAGGCTGGATCTACACTGCCGCATAAAATCCAGATTATCTGCATTGAACTGGATTATATGACAGTGTAGACTCATATAATCAAGTTCAAAGCCAATAATGTGGATTATCTTTTTTGATAATTTGGATTATATGGCAGTGTAAAAGGAGCCTGAGAAACAGCTGCCTGACATTCCCATTCCCTCCCATTGGTATTCTCTGGTGTAATAGGCAGAACCCCCTCACATTGGAAATCACTCATACAAGGGGTTGGGAAACATTGGGGAGCAGTGTTCTGTGGGGAATTGGGCCCCATTGATCCCAGCACCTGTTCACTGGTAAGTGGGGTTTAAGGGGCTATAGGCTGCATAGGGATTGTGCATACTTACCTATTATAATGAATCCACAATTATGAATTATGGATTATAATTATGAATTATAATTATGAATCCACAATTGCCTACTAGGAATCCAGCCAGTACTCTGTATTTGGTATATCAGTGTGCATAGAATTGAATAGGAGGGTTAGCACATTAGACAAGAAGAGAAGACTGATCAAGAGGGAAGGTACAGAGAAAGAAAACATCTGCCAGAATGACTCAACGCAATAATATAAAGACAGAGCAGGAAGGTCAGAGAGATTTGGGAGTTGAAGGAAAAGTTGTTCTTTGATTTATATAACTCCTACTTGATACTACTAGTGGTGGCAAACACTACTTGAAACACTTCCAATTTTTCAAATATTGCCTAGGCACAGCTTCAGGCTCATGACACATATCCTGCATCCTCTTTATAATGCAATTGTTGTGTCTTTTAACTCTCCACTGAAAATGAGTTGCTTTGTGGTTGCTTTTAAAATATTTCCTAGGGACTTTGGCGTCATTCAGTTTGGCTCTCTCCCACACACCCTTTTTGTGGGAGAAGATTTTTATTTATTTAAATTATAAGCTGCTTTTCTGCCAAAAGGAGAGAATCAAAGCAGAGAATAATAATAAAATACAGATTAAAAACAAAATTTGTCATTGAAAACATCAAAAACAAACAAATTAAAAACATGATTAAAAACACAACAATCAATGACTCAGGCCAGAATTCTGTTAGTCTCAACTAAAATAAGCACATTGAATCAGTGGAATTTTCCTATGTATTGAGTCACCATTTAAAAGCTCAGTGGGCCTCATCTTGTTGGGGTGAACTAGTAGGATTACAGCCATAGGAAATAGGATTATGGACAACCAGTTAGACATCTCTAGCAGCAGACAGACTTCAATGTTTGTCTGTGTGTGTGTGTGTGTGTATGTGTGTGTCAGAAGCGACTTGAAAAACTGAAAGTCGCTTCTGGTGTGAGAGAATTGGCCGTCTGCAAGGATGTTGCCAAGGCGATGCCCAGATGTTTTGATGTTTTACCATCATTGTGGGAGGCTTCTCTCAAGTCCCCACATGGGGAGCTGGAGCTGACAGAGGGAGCTCATCCACACTCTCACTGGATTCGAACCTTCAACCCGTCCATCTTCATCCTGCCAGCACACGGGTTTAACCAACTGTGCCAACGGGAGCTCCTAATCTTCAATGAATAAAAGTTCTTTGCCTGTTGATAGATTGTAAACTGCATCGAGTCCTTCGGGAGATGTTAGCGGGGTACAAATGAAGTTACAAATAAAGGTACAAATAATAATAATAATAATAATAATAATAATAATAATAATAATAATCTATCATGTTAGAAGTGACTTGAGAAACTGCAAGTCATTTCTGGTGTGAGAGAATTGGCCATCTGCAGAGCCATTGCCCAGGGGATGCCCAGATGTGTTATCATCGTGTGTGAGGCTTTTCTCATGTCCCCGCATGAGAAGCTGGAGCTGACAAATGGGAGCTCAACTTTTCTTACGGGTTCGAACCACCAACCTTCAGGCCAGCAGTTCAGCTGGCACAAGGGTTTAACCATTGCACCACCACAGATCCTGTTGATAGATGAATAGCCTAAAAGGACTTCCTTGGCAGGAAATGAAAGAATCTGAAGGTGGATTTTTGCAGTTGCATGGTGAGTTGAAGTGAAAGACCGTTATTTCTACTATGCAACTGTTTAACTGCTTCACCACCTTTGCACCACGTTGGGCAGCAATGAAGACTCATATGCCACCATATAATACTTAAACCAAGATGTTATATCAATATGCAAAGATAGCTTATAGCACTTTAAAGACTGAGAGAATGAAGTTTTTATATATCATAAAGCATAAAGTTTTTATATATCAAGGCCATGTCTACACTGGTCTCTTATTCTGAGGCCAATCCAAAGCAGACTGCCTCCAGATAGACCATAAGCCTGGCCACACGCACCACACTGAATCCTCTAAGATGCCACATAAGTGTCCAACTCACCCAGCTGGGCAGGGATCTCATCATCCCCTTGTCCTCATATCACTGCCATCACTCCTTGCTAACCAATCTGGAGAAAGATAATTCCTGTGCAGACCGAAAGACTGCATTAAGAATTTGACTTTTCCTTTCACTCTCAAACTCTGCTCCTACAGATGTTTTGGAACTCAGCTCACAGAAATCCCAGACAGCTTACCAGCTATTAGGAATTGTGGGAGCTGAAGTATGGAGGAGCAGAGCTAGAGAAACACTGCCCTAGTGAATACAAAAATGGACTTTATATCTGAGCTACTCTGAATTATGTGCCTCATGACCCAAAGAAGGAATTCCAAAACCACTATTGTGCCTTTGGAAGTAAAACAGTCCAATGGATAAATTGAATACAACATTCAGGGATACACGGATCATGCTGTGGGTAAATTCGTCATAAGGTTAATGTTACATGCACTATCATTCTGCACCTCTGGAAGTATCCAGATGTAAATGTTTTAAAATGAAACCGAACAATACAATGATCAATTTGTGCTACTTGTTGAGCAGCATCTTGATATAGGAACAGATTTTCACAATTGGCTTTCTTTTCTGGCTCTGGATTTTTTTTATATCCGTGACTACACAAAAAAGGCAATTGAAATATTGTTTTGGCTTAGAGAGACACAGATCTGGAGACAAACTGAGCATGAACTGGGAACAGGTTGTGAAATAGAGACTTTATATATCAGCACCACCTGGGGATATTGCTAGACATTTGTCCAGCAGCTCCTGACTAGACACACTTGTTCTAATTATGTATATGAGGCATAGGATATTATCCATGTTGTTCATAGCTGTTCTGAAATATGTGTAGGTATATTAGTAATTTTTCTTGAATTGCTGAGGCCTGTTTTACACATAGGAGTGGGATTTTGAAGTCGCACTATGGGCTCTACTACTTTAGAGTTGCTAATGGGGAGTGACTGACTATTATTTACCATTTTAAGTAATGAAGTAGTCCATGCTCTGGTTACATCCCGTATAGATTACTGCAATGCACTCTACATGGGGCGGCCTTTGAAGACTGTTTGGAAACTTTAATTGGTCCAATGGGAGGCAGCCCTGAGTACCACTGGAGTGGAGCTTAGGGAGCATACAACTCCTCTGTTGCATCAGCTCCACTGGCTGCCGATTTGCTTCCAGGCACAATTCAAAGTACTGGCTTTAGCCTATACAACCCTAAACAGTTCCGGTCCAGCTTACCTATCCAAATGTAGTTCTCCTTACGGACCTTCTAGGAGCTTAAGATCAGCTGGGGAGGCCCTGCTCTTAGTCTTGCCTTCTTTCCAGGTGCATCTGACAGGGACGAGAGACAGGGCCTTCTCAGTGGTGACCCTCGGCTGTGGAACTCCATCCCTGCGGAAATTAGATTGGCCCCTTCCCTCCTGACCTTCTGGAGGAAAGTAAAAAGACATGGCTTTTTGAACATTTCCTTTGGAAATGCAGTGCACTAGACTAACATGAATATCTGTGGAATAGAATTGTGGAATGGCTCTGCTACAGTCATTACACAACTTGTATATCTGAACCAAATGCAGGCTGCCAGTCACATATGACAGTTTACCCGAGGCTCAGTAAACCAGCTTCTACAGCCTGCAAAAAGACAAGGAATTCCATCACACTTGAAAGTCTCAATATGTGGCTAAGAATGTGTTTTTGATTCACTAGGTCACAAGTTGAAAACAGTTTTAAAACTACAATTTATATATATATAAAAGAAATACAGCTGCAAAGTTACTTGTAACAAGGGCTTGGAATACAAGTCACATCTCACCCATCTGGAAGCAGCTGTGCTGGTTTCCAGTCTGTTTATGGGCTCATTTTAAAGTGCCTCAACTAGGAATAGGCAAATATACAAAGTTCATTTTGCTGAATTTTTCATTTCCTAGACTGCAGGTTTGTTTTGGCTTCCATTCCTATCACCTTGGCAAAGATAGCAAGATGCATCAAATAACTCAGCATTAAATAGAAGTCTGCAAGTCATAAAACAATTTAGGATTTGCATTATTCATGGAAATATTCTAAACCAATAAACAAAGAATAAAGCAATGTTTCTTCAACCCAAGAAACTAAACTGAAATACACATGTCTCTCTCCTCATTCCACAAATATCTATGACCTTACTTGGTTGTTAACTTGCATCCTTCCACTTTTTAATTTATTCACACTCTCCTGCCTCTACCTTTGTCAGATTGCATGAACTAGGGCAGATGTGAAAGGGAAAAAGGACACGCTCACACAAATGCAAACACACACACACACACGTATTTCAAAGGCCTGAAAGAGTCCTCTCAATGACCATTAAATGACTGACAGAGCTCATCCTTCAACCACCGTGGAGAATATAAATCAGATTGCAGTTGGAACACAACAACAGGCTTTTTGCATAGTGACGACAGTTTGCTGGCCCTAGTAAATTCCCTCTCTCCCATGTCCAGGAAAGCCCATTTCTAAACCAGGTTCAGCTGCAGTTTCCACAACTCACTTGGCCATTCCATTGTTCATACATACATTGTCCAGAACAAAGCTTGGAAACCCTGTACAGAAAACCCACACACAGAGATAGATATCTACATAAAAACTCCAACCATCACCCAAGTCAAAAAAGAAGCACCATTAAAGCCTTGGCAGACCATGCAAAAAGAATCTGCGAACCCCACCTCCTTCAAGATGAACTGAACCACCTAAACTAGGCTTTACAGGTGTAGTAAAATTCAAACGTACAACTGGACAGGGGAGACAAACAATCCACCCACTGCCCTTCAGCTTACAGGGTTATCGTTCAGCTGGACACTTTTTAGAATAAAGATAGTTAACTATGACAAAGGGGGAAAGACTCTCTTATCCCACCTTAATACTATAGTTATTAAGTGACCAACTGTGACATAGTTGTAGACCGATGTAATTGTTAAATCACTGCCACCACCTCAATGGAATAGATCTGAGGAAAACCATATGTGTGATTGTGAAAAATAGGAAAAGTTGTATTTAAGCTCTTTGTTCTTCTTTGACCACTGTTACTTTTGCTGACTGGACTGACTGGACTGAAAGAAATCTTCTTTAAGTTAGCTGAGAAAGGTTATTATAGACCGAGGCAGACACCAATTTAAAGGTGAAATAGGGAACAGGTTTATTTTAGAACTAGATAAACAGATCAACTCTTAAAAGAGTGGTACAATAATCTTGATGCAGTTCAGTTCTTGAGGCTTAGCTGGTTTTAAGCAGGCAGTTTACTTAAAAGGCTTCAACTTTTGTTTCTCAGTGAGTTCCTTGTCCCCACACTGATCTCTAACTGACACAGTGTGTCTTTGAGCACAGTACACAAACTGCCCCCTAGAGCAGATCAGGCTACCTTTTCACTGTCCCTACTCTGATCAGTGAACTAGGATCCTTTACCTATCACTTGCTCTAATTTCTCAAGGCTCACACAAAAGTCTTCCCTCCCTGCCTAAGATCTCTATAGCTCTCTCTCCCTAAAATACACTTCTTTATACCACGCTGTCTAAACTCCAACTCCCTCTCTTGTCAAATAAGCCAGCCTTTTTCCCTTCTAAATCCTAACTCCACCCCTGACTGCTTCAGCCAATCAGGAGCCGGCTGACTCCCCTCCTGCCTCTGGCTCTCTTGCCAAACCCAGAACAAGTCAGCTACTGACTTTCCAAACTTCGGCCTTCCTGCCTAAAAGTCAGTTTCATGACAACAGGCCAATGGAGACTCCACCTCAGACATCAGAAGAGCGGCAAGACCAAGAACAAGCCACGAGAGTCAAGACAAAGATCCACCCAAAGGAAAAGTGTTCTTGCCATACATCAAGGGAACCACTGACCGCATAGGGAAGCTGATGAGGAAACACAACATACAAACTATCTACAGACCCACCAAGAAAATCCAACAATTGCTACATTCAGCAAAGGACAAGAGGGATCCTCTCACCTCTGCAGGAGTCTACCGTATACCATGCAGCTGTGGAAAACTCTACATAGGGACCACCAAACGCAGCGCCCAAACACGAATCAAGGAACATGAAAGGCACTGCAGACTACTTCAACCAGAGAAGTCAGCCATAGCAGAGCACCTGATGAACCAGCCTGGACACAGCCTATTATTTGAGAACACAGAAATGCTGGACCGCTCAAACAACCACCATGTCAGATTACACAGAGAAGCCATTGAATTCCACAAGCATGTGGACAATTTCAACAGAAAGGAGGAAACCATGAAAATGAACAAAATCTGGCTACCAATATTTTAAAAAACGCTAAAATTACAACAGCAAAACAACAGAGAGCAAACAATAAGGGAAATCTAATCACCTCTCAACAAAAGATTGCCCCAGGCACTGCCAGGCCATCAAATGCTAATCAACGTGGTCAGTGGAAACACTCACACCTAGCTCCAATAGACAAGAGTCCTTTGTCCCACCCTGGTCATTCCACAGATATATAAACTTTTTTTCCTAGTTCCAACAGACCTCACTACCTCTGAGGATGCTTGCCATAGATGCAGGCGAAACAACCCTTATCATTATCTTTTTATTTTTTTTAAAAAAGAGAACCAAAGAGAACGGGGGTGGGGGGGGGGGGGGTAATCGTCCTGCGCTTCTTGGAAGCTTAAAAAAGTTAAAATAGATACAGATACAAATTCACATCAATAAATCATTTTTTTTAGAAATGACACCTCATAAATAGAATTAAACACAATTTCAAAAACATTGTGGCCACAGACTCACAGATAATACAACAGGATATACAAACAATCACAGAGTTACAAACATTTAACTTACAAATGATTCATAGTTAAGAACAGGGGTGAGACAACAGGAAGTAAGAGAGATCTATCCTTCGGAAGGGAAATATATTTTTAGCTGGAGTTACACTTTAAAAATGCACCTGTTCTGACTTACATACAAATTCAACTTAAGAACCAACCTACTGAACTGATCTTGTTCATAACTTGGGGACTGCCAGTACTGAAAAATATTAAAGCCCCTTTCCCTTAAGCATTCAACTTCTAAATGCCATCAAAATAAAATCTTTATCTGCTACCTGATTGACACCAGGGAGGGGGCAGCAATAGCATCAGGACCACTTAAGTAGTTGTTATTCCCCTTTCCTCATAATGCAAATTATGGGAAAAGCAGAATGGCCATGTGAAAAGCAAAGTGTTACACATTCAGAACTGGCCCAACTGTTTATTTGACCCAAAGTGTGGGCTAACATGGAGCAAAACCACATTAAGCAGCCTTGTCCCGCATGGAGGCAGGAATATCCTGTACATCTTAGAATGCGATTCTCATCCAACCACCTTAATAGTGCTCATGTAGATATTCCCAGAACATATTACTTGTAGCCTTTGTGACATTCTTTGTTTTACCACTTTTTTCTTTGTATTCTTTTCATATATTACACATTTTCATGTGATTTCTTTCCAAATATGTAGTTCTGAAGGATTCCATGCTCCCCCCTTCACACACACACACACATTCTTTTTTCTTCCAAGCGTTTCCCACAGCCCAACACCTTGCAGACATTAATGCAATGCCTATATAAAATGTTGCTGCTTCATTTTAGATGGCCAAATGTCATTGTAATGGAGCAAGCACAGCCGGAGGTATAATTTCAGCACTCTTGGCTCTCATTTTGGTGGCTTTATCACACAATACAGAATATAGCTGTGTTGTTAAATTGGCCTCTCCTATTTCATGCTGTCTGAAAACACTTTACAAAATGAATTAGTAATGGCCAACAGTCACTCTCGACAGTAGTGTGCACGGTCTTGGATGCTGAAAGGTGTTTTATAGAGACAAGAAAAATATTAGCCAGGGATATGAGTAGTTATCCTCTTTGCTTCTTTGGAGGGTGCCCAGGGGGATCTTTAAACTCTAAACTCTGCTCTGTGTCAGAGATGTTTGCCTGTCAATCTGGCAGGATTCTTTTGTTTGCCTACTATCTGAATGCCTGATGAACCCATAAATTGCCACTTGAGACCAGAATAATATTTCTGTCCCTTAGCAACCTAAGTCCCAGGATCACAATCATTTCTCAGATACTAATGAATTCAGACTTTCAACCCTGTTGTGAAGCAATATTCTGTCATAAACCTCTGCTTTCCAGATGAAGTAACAGAGCAATGAAAAAGAGAATTAACACCTGAAGGTCACCCACATTGCGGTTTTAGAAAGAACCAATAAGTATCTTGTCACTATAATCCTTGGTTCCACAACTGACTGGCACTCCATTCCTAAATAGGTTGACCAGAGGGAAGAATAACTAATATCAGCAGGTCCAATATCCAAGGAAATATACTTTGGGATTACAGCCTTAATCTCAAGATTATGTTGTATGGAAAAAGAACAATGTCACTCAGAGACTCTTAGCTGAGGATATTTCTTGTTCACCTAGGAACAGTCTAATGACTGGAGAAATTCATTTGAGCCCGACAAATTCTGATAAACTCATAAATGGTTTGGACAAGTAGCAATTTCATTCTTTCATTCTGTCCCTACCTATAAATAGCAGATAAAGGGACCATCTGTCTACTATCCTGTCTACTAGCCCATCCAAATAACAGATTTTTATTTCACTTGGACTATTTATTTTTATTTACAATATTTTTATACAGCTTTTCTTACCCCTGGGGGGACGCAAAGCAGCTTACAAAAAATGGCAAAATTCAGTGCCTTACATACATAAACCAAATCATAAATCAAACAGCATGTGACTAAGCATAAAATACAATAGGACAAATTCACCACAAGATAATAGAACAGTTAAACATGAAGTATAAAAATTAAAAACACCTAATAAAACATTAAAATCACATAATTCAAACTCGTAGACCGGGCCATACCTTATGTCGATTACACATATTCCATATTTACTTCTTGTATTGCAATACTTTACTAGTCAAAAGCTTGGTTCCATAAGCATGTCTTTGATCTCTTTCTAAAGGCCAGGAGGGAGGGCACTGATCTAATCTTACTGAGGAGAGAGTTCCAGAGTCAGGGAGCCACCACTGAGAAGGCCCTGTCTTTCATCCCCACCGACCACACTTGCAAAGCAGGTGGGACTGAGAGCAGGGCCTCTCCAAAAGGTATTAACCTCCATAATGGTTCATAAAGGGAGATATGTTTGGACAGAACATATTTATGAGCTTTATGAGCTGGGCCGGAACAATTTAGGGCTTTGTGGGCTAAAGCCAGCGCTTTGAATTGTGCTTGGTAGTAGACTGGCAGCCAGTGGAGCTGGTGGAACAGGGGAATTGTGTGCTCTCTATATGCTGCTCCAGTAAAAAACTTGGCTGCCGCCCGTTGGCCCATTTGAAGCTGATTTGCCTTTCAAGAAGAGCCTTAATACCATGTTGAAAGTAAATTAAAAAGGCTTTACTTCAGCAAACACAAAAGAACAGCACATGCAGTTGAAAAATGCAAAAGAATCAAGGAAGTCTTAATGCAGACACAAAACTCAAGTCTCTGATAAGTCCAAAATAAAAAGCAGTCTTACATCAGACAATGGGCAAAGATAACTAAATCCTTAGAAGCAGACTCGAAGAAGGTACAGTTGGAGTTAATACATAAGCATCAGGGTCATTGTTACCAGCGAAAGCTAACTGCTCCTGCTTTTAATTTATAGCCCTGAATTCCCCACACAGGAGGTGCTAGAGTGGCTCCCAATTACCTCAGTGTTTCTAGCAGCTATTCTAGCTGAACATCATCTGTGCTCTGTTTCTTTTCACCTCTCCAGAAATGTGGGCACTTGCAAAACTTCATCGTCTGATTCCTCTTCCCCCTCCAATTCCTGAGCACTACCCCGAGTGCACCTTAAGAGCCAGCAGTCCAATTGGGAACATGATGTCCATTTACCTCCATTATACAAAAGGATAATATTCCCACCTCCCACTTGCCAGTCAGTAAGGCTATAAAACAATTTTTGATTGGGATTCAGCTTCTGATTTTTGAAACCTCACTAAGCAGCAAAAGAGGGATAGAAATGTCATATTTCTTGTGCCACAATCAGAAACTGAAACAACTTCTTTTGCCTGATCTGACTGATGCTTCTTAAGGTGAGTCAGGAGGAATTTAAGTAGTCTTACTGAATACAGAACAGTTTGAGATCCTTAGCTATAGGGATCTCAAATATACTGGCAGGTAAATCCATGGAGCAGAAATTATCTGGATTGACCCCAAAGGTGGTCAAACACTGAACCTGCTATAGAGCTGGGTTAGTAGCCATACTATCCAGCTAACTGAGGCTGCATTGGTTCCAGTGGAACCTCAGCTCATCTTTGTGTCAAGATTGCCACTCACAGCAGGTCACAGAATTCTGGACGAGCTCCTCAGCAGTCATGTCCTAGGACACAGCTGCTGGTGACAGCAGGCAGGTCTGAATCAGATCTGATCCATCTGTCCTAACTGCCTCAAAGTTGTGACATACTCCAGAGATTCAATAAAACTTTGGAGCATCCCTTGAATTTGCCTGAAGTTGGGCAAAGCCAGGATAAACTGCAATAATCACTAGAAGTACAGGAGGGCAGCCAGGTGTCAATTCAAAGTGAGTGTTCATGCCTGTATGGACTCGCCCTGAGTTACAAATCCATATCATGCCAGCCCCGTTGGGATCCCCTTCCACCTGGAAACTGATGTCCTAACTGTGGGAGAACATGCGGATCAAGAATAGGGCTCCATAGCCACCTATGGACTCACTATCAGGACACTGAACTTGGAGGACCATCATCTTCGGGCTACGAGGGGTCACCTAAGTAAGTAAGTAAGTATCTGTTGGAGTCCTAAGATTGCTGACCAGATCCTTCTTGCTTTCACAGATCAATGGATTGGTAACAAAGGTTTGTGTTGTGGCAATAGAAGAAGAGACAGGACCTGAGGATAGAAAAGTAGAACTGAATGATAGATATCCTACTTCATTCTAAATATATGAGTGACAACTCCGTTTTTTCCATTAAATGGTCAGTGTAGATGAGGTCACATTTTCATGAGCTGTAACAAAAACAATCCCAAAATTCCTGTTAAATACTTTGCTTTTCAAAATGTCCATATTTGTTGCTATGATACTAACATTCAGATAGAGAGTCCTAAATTTTGGATATTTTGAAACTTTTGGATCACACTGAAAATGTAATCATCATACCAATGTCTTGTGTTGATTTTTTAAAATGTGTCTTAAGCATTCTTGCACCATTGTGAATAGTGTGGAATTGTTGATGAATGCTAGCTTACTGGAAAGTCTTTCAACTTCTGCCATAGTCATTTGCAATGGGCAGAAAAATCAATAGGGCAATGCTCATTTCAATGAAAATTAGTTGCAGTTATTGCTTGTAAAAACCATTTAGGAACAGTCACATTGTTTTCCAAAAATGTACTTGAAGACACCCCCCACCCCCCGGAGTGCAATATTTCACAAAGAAAATTCTCAGAAAAACCTGTGGGATGCTTGAGAAGCAGGCGTTTTGAAGTTTCTTCTATGTGCCAAGGCTCTTAATTTTTTAGGATTGAACAGATTTTGCGCTCTGGAGCACAGACTATCTAGGGTAAAGTCAGATTAGAACTAATCTATAATGGTGAGTCCATCAAATATGAAGTCAGATGTCTACACATTTTACTAAAAAGTAGCACTTGTCCCCAACGTCTTATTGTTTCATTCCTCCCACCAGGCGTCTCTCCTATCTGCCTATGCGTAAGGAGCTGATATTTGGGGATTTCATAGGATAGGTTGTGTTATATGCAGGTGAATCTACACTGAAGAATGCAGTTCGACACCACTTTCACTGCCATGGCTCAATGCTTTGGAATCCTGGGAGCTGTAGTTATTTTTGACAAACCATAATGCAGCAAAGCAGAAGTTACAGGCCTTGGTTCTTTGTATGTTGTCCAGTTTCCAGGGAAATTAACATTTCCTCCATTGCAAGGATATCAAAATCTAGTAGAAATTCCTGGAAACTGCAAGAACAGTCTTGTTTTATTTTATTCTGATTTACTTTTTGTCGCTTCTGGCACTCTTGCTGTCTATTACAGGGGAAACCATCTGATTCTTAATCCATCTAAAACGCAGACATGTGCTTTTCATCTTAAGCACAGACAAGCATCTCGACCTCTGAAGATTACTTGGGAAGGAATCCCACTGGAGCATTGCAGCACACCCAAATACCTGGGAGTTACCCTGGACCATTATCTGACCTACAAGAAGCACTGCTTAAATATCAAGCACAAGTGGGCACTAGAAACAATATAATATGAAAACTGACTGGTACAACCTGGGGATCACAACCAGACACAGTGAAGACATCTGCGCTTGTGCTCTGCTGCTCTGCTGCTGAGTATGCGTGCCCAGTGGAGAAAACATCTCACCATGCTAAAACAGTGGATGTGGCTCTTAATGAGACATCCTGCATTATCACAGGATATCTGAGCCCTACACCACTGGAGAAATTACACTGTTTAGCCGGTATTGCACCACCTGACATCCACCGGGAAGTATCAGCCAATAATGAAAGGACCAAGGACCCATATCTCTGGCCCATTCCCTGTTCAGATATTAGCCAGCATGCCAATGACTTAAATCAAGAAATAGTTTTCCAAGATCTACAGAGATACTTGCAGGAATACCACAGCAAACGAGAGTCCAAAAGTGGCAGCCTAAAACCTGTAACCTTAATCCATGACTGATACCAAATGAGAGACTCCCCCATGGGCATACAAGGGACTGGGTGACTTGGAAGGCACTGAACAGACTGCACTCTGGCACCACAAGGTGCAGAGCCAACCTTAAGAAATGGAGCCACAAAGTGGAGTCCATGACATGCGGGTGTGGAGAACTGCTGCTGCTCCTGCCACAGGGGTCCTGAATCCTTCCATCCAGCTTGGCTGCCCTGGACTACTTGTGAGTAGGAGAAGCCCCAGGCCCTTTCCAACTGGGTGCGACTCAGCAATCCTCCAAGGAGGGAGTGACTATAAAGCTGTGTTGCACCTGCCTTGGCCTGGTGCATGCCTGAGGGGCCTGCAGTGCTGGGCGGCCTGTGCTGCAGCCGGGGCTGCTGGGGCCGCCATCGTTGCTGATACGAGCCTGCTCTTCAGCCCGGTTCCAGCGGACGCCCCGCAGTTTCCAGCTGATCCAAAAGTGACTAGAAACTTGCTACTTCAGCGCTCTAGCGCCCTGTGATCTTCAGCGCCTCCAGACACAAGTGCCCTCCCGGCGCTCCAGCTCCAGCCCCTGCTCAGCGGCTGCTGGGCCCAGCGGTCCGCTGCTACCATCTGGCTTAGCGCTCAACGGAGCCTTCCATCGTGGAGCCTCCCATCGCGCCGGCCAGTGTGCGCTTGCTTCCTGTTGTCTTTCCGCTGTCCCCCTGGCGTCCCAGCTCCAGCCCAGCGGCTGCCGCCCTCCAGCCTAGCGCTCAGCTGAGCTCTTCCATCGAGCCGACCTCTGGTGTGCCGGTGCCCAGCGCTCCAGCTCCCCTCGCCCTCCCGGGTTCAATCTGCCGCTATCGCACGAGACTCCATCACCTCGTTTGGTAACCATCAACTCCGGAAGATCGTGTTGACCACCTTTTGGCCTGATTATTACCATCTTCTGGCATCTCGTGTGTTCCAGTTCTGGATAGATTGTGTTGACCATCGTTATCCGTCTGTGTTGACCTCCTTTAACTGTGTGGACCATCCCTTTTGATTATGCTGACCATCTTCACCTGTGTTGACCTCTTGCGACTGTGCTGTTCATTTCTGACTATGCTGACCACTATCCTTGACTGTGCTGACCATTGTGCTGACTGAACGGAGAGTTTAAGAACTAATTGTTGTACCGTTGGTAAGCATAGTGGACAAATATCTTGTGTGACTCTAGCACTTACTCTACCAGCACCTTAACTTACTATCTCAGTGATATATTAGCTTTACTGAGCCGCAGCACTTTAATCGATTAAACCGTCTAGCATTAAAGTCAGTCCTCCATGACGCACTTTAATTGAGCACTTTAGAGCCAACTGACCAAGCTACTGCACTTTAATTATTGATACCATCGTGTATGCTGATTCAATTATCTATCTGCACTTTAAGAACTCCTACACTTTAAGAACTCCGTTGACAGTGTTAATAGTTACTATCCATGTCACTACCCCTTCCCTGGCATCTGTTAATCTTGCTGCTAATTGTTTCTGGTAGAGAAAGGGAACGGAGTAGATTAGAAAGACCGGAGTTTAATATAATAGGAGTACGAAATGAACGGAAGGCAGGACTATGGTATTTTGGAACTATAACATATCATACAGTCTATAATGAATTACGGGCAGATATCTTGGCTACTGAATGCGTCATTGAGGAGGGAGAGGGTCCCGTTAACCGGGGAGCCCCCATAGAAGTCGTGGTGGGGAGGGGGAGATACGGGAAAAGGAGACCTTTAATTCGGCCTAGGGAACGTGGAACAACATTAGTAATCCCAAATCGGTCTCCTGATATGGTAAGTCGGTGTAACCAGGATGGCGGTCCCTCCGAATTGAAAGTGGTGCTGTTGAACGCCAGATCTGTCAACGGTAAAACAACTTTCATCCAGGATTTAATCCTGGACGAACGGGCAGATCTGGCGTGCATCACGGAGACCTGGTTGGACGAAGCGGGAGGTGTAAATTTAACCCAGCTTTGCCCACCAGGCTTCTCTGTGCAGCACCAACCGAGATCTGGACGGCGGGGAGGCGGAGTTGCAGTGGTCTATAGAGATTCCATTCTTCTGACCAGGGCCCCCATCCCGCAGTCAACAAATTTTGAATGCGTCCACCTGAGGGTGGGTGACCGGGACAGATTAGGGATTCTGTTAGTGTACCGTCCACCTCGCTGCACTACAGACTCCCTGACTGAGCTAGTGGGGGTGGTCTCGGACCTGGCGTTGGAGTCCCAACGGCTGCTTGTGCTGGGGGACTTCAATCTCCATGCCAAGACCGCCTTATCGGGAGCGGCTCAGGACTTCATGTCTACCATGGCAACCATGGGGCTGTCCCAACAGGTATCTGGCCCCACCCACAGTGCTGGACATACATTGGACTTGGTTTTCTGCCAGGGATGGGAGGAAGGTGGCGGTGTTGAGGAGTTATCCATCTCTCCGTTGCCATGGACCGACCACCACCTGGTCAGCTTTAGACTCACTGCACCCCCCAACCTCCGCAGAGGTGGAGGACCCATTAAATTGGTCCGCCCCAGGAGGCTTATGGATCCGGACGGATTCCTGACGGCTCTTGGGGAATTTCCCGCCACCTCGGTTGGTGATCCTGTTGATGCTCTGGTCGCTCTCTGGAATGGGGAGATGACTAGGGCAATAGACACGATCGCTCCAGAACGTCCCCTCTCAAGTAGCCGAGCTAAACCAGCTCCTTGGTTCACCGAGGAGCTGGCAGCGTTGAAGCGAAAGAAGAGGGAACTAGAGAGCGTGTGGCGTTCGGATCCGAGCGAGCCAAATCGAACACGGTTTGTGTCCTTTTTAAGGGCATATGCCGCGGCAATAAAAGCCGCAAAGAAAACTTTCTTTGCGGCCACTATTGCGTCTGCAAAGAACCGTCCGGCCGAACTGTTCCGAGTTGTCAGAGGCCTATTAAAACCCGCCACTCAGGATGGGTGCCCTGATGACTCGGCAGCTCGCTGCGAAGCCTTTGCTCGGTTCTTCGCAGACAAAGTCGCTTTGATCCGCTCTGGACTGGATACCATATTAACGGCAGTATCTGAGGATGTAACACGAGCATCTGCTTGTCCGGTTTTGATGGATTCATTTCAATTGGTTCAATCCGAGGATGTGGACAAGGTGCTTGGAGAAATGAGAGCTACCACATGCATCCTAGACCCCTGCCCATCCTGGCTTCTAAAGGAGGCCAGAGGGGGATTGGCCGAGTGGGTGAAGGTGGTGGTTAATGCCTCCCTTCGGGAGGGCAAAATTCCAGCCAGCTTAAAGCAAGCTGTGATAAAACCGCTGTTGAAGAAACCATCACTGGACCCCACTCAATTCGTCAACTATCGGCCTGTTTCCAATCACCCCTTTTTGGGCAAAGTCATGGAACGTGTGGTGTCCTCACAACTCCAGGCATTCTTGGTAGACACGGATTATCTGGATCCAGCACAGTCTGGCTTTAGGCCGGGGCATGGTACTGAGACAGCTTTGGTCGCCTTAGTGGATGATCTGCGTCGGGAGCTCGACAGGGGGAGTGTGTCCCTGTTGGTGCTGCTCGACCTCTCAGCGGCCTTCGATACCGTCGACCACGGTATCCTTCTGGGACGCCTCGCGGGGATGGGTCTTGGAGGTACTGTTCAGCAGTGGCTTCGCTCATTCCTCGAGGGTCGGTCTCAGAAGGTGTTACTGGGAGACTCCTGTTCAACCCCACAACCTTTGTCTTGTGGGGTTCCTCAGGGTTCAATACTGTCTCCCATGTTGTTTAACACCTACATGAAGCCGCTGGGCGAGATCATCCGGAGTTTCGGATTGCGATGTCATCTGTACGCAGATGATGTTCAACTCTGTCACTCCTTTCCACCTGCTACTAAGGAGGCTGTCGAGGTCCTGAACCGGTGCTTGGCCGCTGTGACGGTCTGGATGGGGGCGAACAAATTGAAATTGAATCCAGACAAGACAGAGGTACTCCTGGTTAGTCGCAAGGCCGAACAGGGTATAGGGTTACAGCCTGTGTTAGACTGGGTCGCACTCCCCCTGAAGACGCAGGTTCGCAGTTTGGGTGTGATCCTGGACTCATCGCTGAGCCTGGAACCCCAGGTTTCGGCGGTGACCAGGGGAGCATTCGCACAGTTAAAACTTGTGCGCCAACTGCGACCGTACCTTGGGAAGTCTGACTTAGCCACGGTAGTCCACGCTCTGGTTACATCCTGTTTAGACTACTGCAACGCTCTCTACGTGGGGTTGCCTTTGAAGACAGCCCGGAAGCTCCAATTAGTCCAACGGGCGGCAGCCATGATACTAACAGGAGTGGGGCGCAGGGAGCACACAACTCCTCTGCTGCACCAGCTCCACTGGCTGCCGATATGCCACCGGGCTCAATTCAAAGTGCTGGCGTTGGCCTTTAAAGCCCTAAACGGTTCTGGCCCAACTTATCTATCCGAACGTATCTCAGCCTATCAGCCCACCAGGACCCTAAGATCTTCTGGAGAGTCCCTGCTCTCTATCCCGCCGGCTTCACAAGTGCGGCTGGCGGGAACGAGAGACAGGGCCTTCTCTGTGGTGGCCCCTCGGCTTTGGAACACCCTCCCTATAGAGGTACGATCAGCCTCCTCGCTGATGGTGTTTCGGAAGAGACTGAAGACATGGATGTTTAAACAAGCATTCGGTTAATCCGTTGCAACGAATTTTGATGACTAAAGGCTGGTAATCATGGACGACGAATTTTGGATTGTGATTTTAGTTACGAGATGCATGGGATTATTATTGGTGGCCCAATAATTTGTATTGTATATGTGTTTCATGTTTTAAATTGAATACTGTTTTTAATTGTTTTTAACTTTTTAGTTGTTGTAAACCGCAATGAGTCGCCGACTTAGGCTGAGATATTAGCGGTATACAAGCGCATAAATAAATAAATAAATAAATAAAATAAGAGCAAATCACAGACTACAATGCATTCTGAGCCCTCCACATGCTCAATGATGGACCTTCTTATAGCAACACCAGAGGCACTCCAAGTGGCCAGCTACTGGTCAAAGGATATTTAATATAATGCCAAGTTTTTAAACTTTGTGTTTTGTGTTTTTTTTTTAAAAAAAAAAAACATTACATCTGTACCCTTGGTTCGCTCCTGATATGATAAATAAATATTCTGATTTACTTTACATTCTTTCCACTTTTTGTTTTTCTGGCTCTGGTCTTCATTTGGAATAATCCTTTGGACATGGAACACTTATGAATGTGGCAATGCACTGGTTGTTCTGTTTCAGGTCACAAAATATCCCAATGTGGTTTTAGGCATTGTACAATAATGTACTGCACTGGGATAAGAGTGTTTCATATTATCAGAAGTTAGACTGTATTTCCTGTTTATCCTTTCAGTTATGAGACAAAGCTACTAATTTGGCTTCTATTGCTTTCTCAAAGAACTTACTGCACTTTTAAAATTATGTCTAGTTTTGTTAATATAAAGCTATCTAGTTTCCTTCTGCTTCTATTTCCCTTTTTCCACAAAAGCTGGGTACTTTGCCCAAAGATAAACAGAGAAAATGCTCTTTTTATACTTAAAAAAGGGGGGAATCCACTGCTATTTCTTAGTACCAGTGATACAACCCAGGGACCTCTTCACACAGGCTAAAAATCAGTGGCGGTGACGGGTTTTTTGCAGTTTTGTCATGGAGCCCACCAACTCCCATCACACACCAGAAACATACTTCATACAACATACTTTTGCTCCATGGCAAAAGTGCAAAAAGAAAAATCTCCTGCTGCCACTGAAAAATAGCCAGTGGTGCACAATGGGAGGCTTCCCCTATGTGATGAAGTGGGGGGAAAGCCAGGGTGGTGCAGGGTGACAGGTCCCCACGCCCCCTGGATTGGTGCTGCCGGGGGTCACCACGATGCACAGTAATACTCAGCTATTCCAGCAGTGCATGTGAGGAGGTTTAGATTTGCCTGCTCTCTGCTTCAGGTCCCCAGGCAAGGAGACAAACCTCAGGGTAAGCAACATTACAAAAGAAGACAGTTTGATTCTTGTGTGGAGTGGCTTTGGAACCTGTGCACCACTCTTTTCCCCATTCCCAGCTGGTGCCAAGGTTTTGTGGCTTAGCCCAAAGGAATTTTGCACTTAGTAATGTTACAATATTAGCACACGAAAAAGAAACCAAAGAGAGGGCAAGGAGGCTGGGGAGACATATGGTAGCCACATGCACAAGGGGATGATAGCTACATGGTGTTTCGAGAAAGGTTGGGGCAAAGTACTATCAGGACAACTCACAAATTTCTGATTGCATAAGGTCCGGCAACCGCGATTCTAGACCTAACAATAAAACCCTCCAAAGTCTTGCAGAGAGACTTATACAAGCCTAAAGTGTAGGGGGAAACTCCCCACATGTCATACATGCTGTATATGAAGCTACACAGCAAGAATTGTGGTAATTGGTGCAGTTGTTAGGAGCATTTTGACAACTGCATTTCTACTAAAAATTGGGTTTCTCCAGTTCTGGGTTACCATCATACCTGGTGTGGTGAAGTATAAATTTTTAACTTGCAGTTATGTATAATTATAGATAGATGTTTTAAAGTATAAGTATTTACTTTAAAAGTTGCATAACTAAGGGGGGGGGGGTGGTAGCCAGCTCAGCTCATGTTGAGCTGGGTTACCATGGAAACAGGGGCGGAGCCAACTGCCACTTGGCAGGGCAGCCATTTTAAAACAGTCAGTCTGTAGTCAGCAAACTACAGGAGAGGCTGGTTCTAGTGTGTGTTGAGAACCAGTGGCTTGGTCTACAGTCTGTGAACTGTAGGAAAGGCTGATTCTATAGTAGTGAGAATCAGAAAGATTTTGGCTTTTAGCCTGAGTAGTTTAAATAAGTCGAGTTGACATGTTTATATTAATAGTTAGTGTATGGGAGAAAGGGTGAGAGAAACCCAGTGAGGATCTCTATTGCAACAAAAACATCACAAAGAAAGAATAAGCTTGTAACTGAAGTAATCTATTAATGGAAAAAACACAGTTTGAAGAAAAATAAGTTTGAAACCTGTTTAGTTGAAAGAAGAGTCCTTTCCAGAGTTGTTTAAGAAACGTTATAAATGTAACCTATGAAGATATGTGCCTCTAAGAGTAAGAAACATTGAAACCATCACGCTCCTACATTTCAATAAACTTGTTACTGTTTTCTTTAAAGCCCTGTCTCTGTTACAATTCCTTTCCAAGTTAAGTCACACTACACATTAAAGAAAGACCAAGTCAATATCACTAGCTATTAGCTACGCTAATAAATTAATAAACCGTTACAAATTGGTGGCCCCTTTACAAAATCTTTACACCTAGTTATCTAGATTTGGCCTCAATTCCCCTTACGGCAGTCTCCAGATGGCCCAGAAGTAGCCTACAAGTAACTATCAACATTTGTGTTCTTCTCCTATGGGACATTGTAAGGAGCTACTCCTGCAACCCTAGTTTTGGATTTTGTGCTCAGATCTCAGGTACTGGGATACTACTTACCTGGCAATCCTAGTCTAAACCTATAGGCATTTATCACATAGTAGAGTCTAAGTGTCTGGTATACATCCTTTTTATTAGAATAAAAGTATCTTGGACTTGGAAGAGAAATCTGATACCCTATTATGCAGGGATACACAGTTAAACCACTCCTGAAGATCCAATCTCTGTTTAAAGTTCTTTAAAGAAGGAGAGTCCATAACTCTTGCAAGACAGTTTTTCACACATTTGAGCAGTCGTTGCACAAAGAAGTTCCTTCTCGTGTTTAAATGGAATATCTTTTCTTGTAAGTTGAATAGATTCATGTTCTAATTTCTGGAGCAGCAAAAAATAAGCTTGATCTATCTTCTACATGACATTCCTTCAGATATTTAAAGATAGCTGTCACTTCTCAGCTTTCTCTTCTCCATGATAAACATATTCAATTCCTTCATAGGGCTTGGTTTGCCCTTTTCTAGACATGTACTGTCTTGTTGAATGACTTCTTGAACTGAGGTGCCCAGAACCTATATCTAGGCGAGGTATGACCAAAGCAGAATAGACTTACATTGCTACATCCTTTGATCTGGACATCATACCCTCCTAGTTCATTTTAAGGTTAATGCAAACTTAATAACTTCAGCATCACCAGATCCACCATTCATTTTCTCCCTGAGGGTCTCTCATTCTCTCTCTTTCTCTCTCTATGTATTTCCTGATGAAGAATCTGCAAATCACAAAAGCTTGCACATTACTCTAACCTTCAAATTGGCCTCAACTCATTACTTAAAAACCTAGAATATTGCCTCAACACAGATTTGTGATATATCAGACTACTTTACTAGAACACATGCTGTAGCTTTTGCTTCTGAGTCCACACCATCTCCAGCCTCCCAGGTCCTGACTGATCTTTGGTATGTGGTCTGGTATCTAGTCTGCCATGGAATGAAGAAATGCTCCATAACCTTTGCCCAGGATCCTAGCCAACTCACAATCACTATGTAGGGCAGAGAGAACCTTATTTAGCTCTCGTCCTACAGGGCACGTCCCCCCAGAACTCACTACACCATTAATCTTATTTTAACTCTTGGACACAAGTCAGCTCTGAGGGCAAAGGCTTTTTTAAGCATCTGGAATCAGCAAGTGGATGATGTAACATTTTGACAAATGTCCACAGACATGATTAAATATTAGCGCTCTTGGTCTCTCCACCATCCCACCTCCCTGTGGAAACTCCTACCCAAAAGAAAGGTTGCCAATTCCCCTTGCAAGGAACAGTTGCTGTGTTTGAGATTTGACCAGACATTCATTCCAAGGCTTAATTTGAATCAGGCCTCACTGCTTCCATCCAACCCTGAAAGCTATGTGAAATACAATGCATAGCCTTCATACACCTGAAATAAGAGTCTCTCTCTCTCTCTCTCTCTCTCTCTCTACACACACACACACACACACACACACCTGAGCATGTTCCCAACATCTGCTGCACATGTGTACATGACTTCTTCCTTTTCTTCACCATTAATAAGTAGAGCCCATGTGCTAGTGCTGAGTTTAAACAGGAGTTAACAGTACTGCCATTTTCATTTTGTCTTTACTGAGTTTTTAACAAGCTTTTGTGTATAGACCATTTTAATAATGTATTACAATAGCCCAATGAAACAGGCCAGGATTATTGTACCCATATTGCAGAACCAGATGGCCAGAGCTGAGGCTGGGAGGCTCTTGCTTCACTAAGGATTCCCAGTACATTCATGCCTAAAATGAGATATGAACTGAAAGTTTATTAACTTTCACTCTTCAAGCACAAAATGGCTCCAATTAGTAAAATTGCTGTGTCTCTTCTGAACAGGTCTACATAGTTTTAATGGGTATACAACAAGGAGATGTGTGCCAGATGTAGATTCTTCCTTGAAAGTAATGACATATTTTAAAACAAACAAACAAACAAACCAGCAGCTGTTGAATGCTGATGGTAGCAATTATTTCCACGTCAAATAATATCTTTATTAACACCAATTAAAATGTCATAAAAGTGTGCCATCCTTTGAGAACTCCAAAACTCTTCCTCATGCTCAATAATAAGAGAGTAGAGGAAGAAGTTCAAAGATTTGGCCATATGATGTGGGTGTTTTTAAAATAGTAATATAGAACAGGGAAGTGCAACAGGTACGTTTGAAAATCTATACCTTCTTAAATTATGTTTTTTTATAGACTGTTCCCCAGTGTTAAACAACTACTAACCTACAAAAAGATCACATAACACTGATTGGGATTCAGGGAAAAAGTCCCTGCTGGTAACCCAGGAACCAACTCTATCCCACTTCTATTCTGGCAACTACATTGCACATCTCATAATGTCACCCCCAACACCAGAGGTGCATTTACTTGCTCATTTTCCAATATGATATATGCTATTCTCTATCTTAAATGGCTCTCTGCTCTCTCTATTGGACAAGTAGAACACTCTCTACATAAGAGAACAAAAGGACATGTGTCTGAGATTAGAAATGAAAACACTAAAAAAAAGTAGCCAAACATTCAAATTTTCATGGACAAACCAAGCCTCCAGGTAGCTGTTTCAGGACAATATAAATAAAAAAAGGCTGAAAAAAGAAACAATAGACTTGAAATGTGGTCATATTATCCATTAGCAAAGGGGTGAACAGAGATAAACATTTCTTGGGGCTCTACATGTACTAATATGTACACTTTATCATCAAAGCTGTATGTGCAGTGAAGAATTATCTTCAGAAGACTCTGGCACTTCAAAGGAACCAATTTTTGATTATGCAGAATTTTTTGACATTTCAAGATTAAAAGGCCAGTTGCTTGACAAACCTTCACAGCCCTTTGAAGATTTACAGTGTCACAATTTGCACCTTTTTAAATGCCCATTATAACCCGACTCTCAAAACTAAGTAATGGATTTAATATGCATGGAGCTTGTGCATTGCTTTCCATCCATGATTTTAATTGAAATCCATGAATTCACATGCTGAAACAAATCAATGTGTCTTAAAGGCACCATCAAGTTCCTCCTCACCGCAGTCACCATTTCCTCCTTTGCAAATATAAACTTCATTAGCTTGAAGTCATAGTGTCAATACAACAGAGAACTTGGGCTATGACTGGAATGAGGCAATAGAATGAAGGTGAAAGGTCACTCATTTAAAACGTTCCCCTTGCATAAATATTGTCATGAATGAAGAAATCAGAGTTTTCTTTGACACATCCCTGCCCATTCTGTTGTATTTTAGACAAGTCAAGAATTAGAGTTCCTGGAACAAAGAATCAGGGTGCTGGTATAACTCGGGCAAATGAGTGGTCATATACAGCACAGGATTTCACTCCGTTTATAAGTTGGACAAAAAATGGAATTTGGGCAAGTGAAGATTGACACATTACCCTGTGTTTCCAGAATAAGAAAAGCAACAACTGCCAAAGTCTTCTTTCACACAGGGTTTCCTGGTGGTGGAGGTGATATGGGAACTTGTGCCCTTCCTGTTATTTCTTCCACTGCTGCTTCATGCTCTGATCCCATGACTCTTTTCTGGGATTCTTAATAAATCAAGTGTGTTTAGGCTGCCACATGAAATGAGAATGAAGAACACAAAAAGCTTCACCCACTACATAACATAGGTGGCATTTGGCCATTTTCTGAACTGGACAGTCATTATATAAGCAAAGTTCTGCTGAGGTGAAAGGACTTCCACACAGGACAACTTTATCTTATCTCCCAACCTTTGCACTGGTTTCTTGGTAGTGTATAGTTTGATATTTTAACTGACTGGATGGAATTTAGAACAGAGCATTCAGCTCTGAGATATTCAAAGAATTGAAGATTTGGCATTTGATCAGAGGAAAGGCCTGGTTATTTAACACTTCATTCCCCTGTAACTTCTACGAAGCATGGTTAGGAACTATAGTGAGGTCAAAGGAGAGAAGAGCAGGAGGTAGATCACATCTCTATGTACTATGAACTATAATAGAAAGGTCAGGAGATTCTAGATACTTATCATTCATTCACAGAATGAATGATAGTGCTGGATTGGTATTGGCTGAGGGTCGCTTAGAGCTGAGATATTTCTTTTGGTCTCCTTCTAAGAAAGATATACTAACACTTCAGTTTGATTAAAGAAGGATGCAATGGTCGCTGGTGGATTTCATCTCAGTGGGACAAGGTCCAGGGATAGAGTCCATCACATTGCATAGTGTGCCGTCACACCCAGACACTATAAAGTTAAAACTAAGATGTGCTTCTCTCTTTATCCGGGTGAACTGCAGGTGCCTTACTTAGAAGCTTAGGATTCTCAGCAACTGAGGCCACTCCAGGTTTGAACATCAAACAGAATATTTATTTCTCAAAGTCCTTGACAAACTTGGCACAGCTTGATGAAGTTACAAACACAAACAGTCAACAAACAGATGTTCTTTCCTTCCCTTTTTCCTTCAGATGCTGAGTTAACTTTTCCCAATGGTAGAAAAATCCTGGGATCTTTTACCCTAACCCTGAGCTGCTATCTTTTAGAAAGAGCAGGTCTTCCCCTATCCAAGCTCAAGGTTACTTTGGGGATGAAGTAATAGAGCCTCTCCCAATGGCAGAGAAATCCTGAGATATTCTCTGCCCCAGCGCTAAGCTGCTATCTTTTAGAAAGAGCAGATCTTCCCCTATCTGAGCTCAGCACCAGTTTCCAAGGCAAGAGGGTAACCGTACTCACGATGGCCTGTCCGAGCTGCCTAGCTTGGCCACCAGCACATCTGAGGCTTTTTCTATACTGAAGAAGGCAGGAGAGCTTTTCCAAAATGGAGATCTCATCCCCAGGAAAAAGGGCGGACACTGGACCAAAGAGATACCTTTTTTAAACCAATAGCTGCAAAAGGCTATTACTGTTTGATTATTAGGGTGCTGCTAAGACTGTAGCAACCCTGGGGGAATTGCAAAGGGGTGCTATTTCAAGCAACTAAGAGGCAATGCAAACCAAGTTCTTGGAAGACAGAACAGATAGTGCCTTTAAAGTATAGGTTAAACCCATGATGGATTCACCAATCCACCATCATGGAAGCCACTTGACCATCACTAGATAGATGTAATACAGTGGGCCCTTGGTATCATCATCATCATCATCATCATCATCATCATCTAATAACTTATTAATTGCCCTCCATCCGAGAATGCTCCAGGTGATTTACAGCTAAATTACAAAAGATAAAATACATACATACAAAAATTAAAAATCAACAGAGATCGAATGCTCTAGTAAAAAGCCAGGTCTTATTATTTATTTATTATTTATTTATTTACGGAATTTATATGTCGCCCTTCTCACCCCGAAGGGAACTCAGAGTGGCTTACAATATATATTTTCATACAATATATTATATTATTAGCATGGTACAATATCAGTATATATTACTATATTGCACTATACCATTATATTGTAATATTATTAGTAATATTACATGTAATGTAAATATATAATTATAATATTGAATTATTATTACTAGTATTATATTGTATTACATTATAATATTATAAATATTATATGTATATTCTTAAGGTCTTAAGGTCTTAAGTGCGAGAGTAAAAGTCCCTAAGTCACACATGGCTCTCATGTAGGGCGGCAAGGAATTCCGCAAGGCAGGGGCAGAAATAGAAAAAGCCCTGCGTCTGGTCCTTTCCAAGTGCACTTCTCTAGGACCTGGTATATGGAGTAAGTCATGTTGGGCTGGTCGTTGCGACCTCCGATGATGGGAGAAGGAGAGGCGGTCCATAAGGTACGATGGACCCTGGCCGTAAAGAGTTTTAAAGGTCAGAATTAGCATCTTATACAGGCCAAGGTACTCAGTTGGAAGCCAATGTAAATGTTGCAGCACTGGTGTTATATGGCATTTCATGGGCATTCTTGTGAGTAACCTGACTGTCGCATTCTGAACAATACGATGCACTAAGGTATACTAATAATACGGAACCACTAAGGTTTGGTTCCAGGACCTCCTGTAGATACTAAAATTCATAGATACTTATCTTAGTCCTGATTTTGTAAGAGCCCTTGATCAGAGATATTGTGTGTGCATTGTCTTCAAAAGATTTCAGGCCCAGCCACCAATTGACAGTAATGAGCTAGGTGTGTATGTGGTGGAGGGTGACACCAGATGACACTGTTGGAGGCAATGAAAAGAAAACGACTGCTCATATCTACATGTGTGCAGTGTTTCAATAGAAATTTATTATTTATTATTTTAAAAAAATATCCCTGTAGTTAGATAATAACTACAAGAAAATTTTTTCATAATCCTAGCTTCCATGTACTCTTTCAATATACCTACAAGGCTAAAACTCTATGTTGATTTACTTTTTGAACTTTCTCATGTGTATGCACTCCAATCAGATTTGTTCTTATTCCTTAATTACAATGACACTTCAAATTATGAGGTCCATGAGGCAACACTATGTATTTCTGAATTGGGTAGCACCAACTCTAGTGAGGTACTGGGATGAACCAAAGATTTGACTTGAGTTAGCCTTCCATGTTTCACTGAATTTATCTGCAGGGTCCCACACGGGAAAAACATGAATAAATATTGCTATTTTTTAAGAGAACACATTTCTAGAAAACTTTAGGTCCTCAACTGTGACTCTACAGTCAACTTCAGCCCAAAGGACCTCATCACATTTAGTTGTCTAAATGTGGGTGACAGTGGGGGGGGGGGATCTGTTGCCCCATGCCCTGCATCACTGCCTTCCCCATCACATGAGGGAAAGCATTGCTACACAGCTTCCCCCCCCCCCCACCACCACCACCACCACTCTGTCCCTGTTGCTGTCAATGAGAACAGGGGAAGGCTCCTGTATTCTCCTTGCTCCATCATAAAATGCTGAGAGCTCAGCTCTGGGGCAGAGCCCCGCTGGAAGTAGCTGTGCATTGTGTGAAGTGATCCGGCAGGCCCTGTCCAGGCACTGTGCTCACGTCCTACAACAGGTCTGAAAGCCCATGTGATGAAGTCATAGGTCCTTCCCAAAACTCTATTGTCAACTTCCTGAAAAGTTGACCATTGAGTTGCATCAGAGGACCTAGAGATTCTAAAGAAACCACAAATAAAATGAAATCTGCAAAATTTAAACCTGCAATTGTGGAGAACTGAGTGTAGTTAGGGGTAATAAAGAGGATATCAGACATGCTATTGTACATTTTTGACTAGTCTGTACCTTTGCTATTGTCAGTTATGTATCACTTTATGCAATAGGACTGTGCATTGTGTATCCCCCACTGCACAATGGGATAATAAGCAGGCATATTGCCACATAACATAACTAGTTGTGCAACATTGGTATTCAGCAGATGGGTGGGGGATAGTGCAAATTCCAGCCATCTACAGTGATTATAGATTTACACTGTATAAGCATGATGTAGAGCTGTGGCGATCGTGTACACGTTTCTTAAAAGTGACTCTCCAGACTCTGTCTACCTGCCACCAATGGTACTACAGGTCAGAAGGAATATGGAATACAAATCTACAAGGAGGCAGTTAGTCCAGTATCATGATCCTTACAAAGAGTCTTTGTGAGGAACACCAGCTTGGCATATATACCAATGGAGCAACTATGTGTCCCTATTCCAGCTCCTGTCAGTTTAGCACTACTTAAATCTCCAGACCTGTTCACAAAGCCAGGAGTAGAGATCGTTTCATAAGCAGCTTCTTTTTTAAAAATTCCAGTGGACTGCTAAAATGGGTCATTGCCACCTTGTGGTCAACAGTATTGAGAGCATGTTTTTTAAAAAGCTGTAACATTCAGCATTCCACAAAAGTAATTGTGTTCACCCATTCCTTGCATTTAAAAACAACCAAGAGCACTGCAGATGAAATAGTAACCTGTGTCAGGACTGTACTTTGAGTGCAAGTCGAGGCCTCATACTGAAAAAATAAAAATGAAAAATCTCTGTAGTTTGAAAATGAGACAACAGAGGCAAAGGCTTATAGTGGACCCTTTTCCTTAGTTTTCTATGTACAAGAATTTCCTCATATTATTACGGTAACACTCATTTGCAGTCTAAATCACTACAGGAGTCACTACAGAAAAAGGCCTAATTCTCATCTGAGAAAACTGTAAAAAAGTGGACTGTATTTGAAGGCAGAAAACAGAAATGGCAAAGAGTGTGGCATCAAGGCCAATAGGAATTGCTGTTATCAGGCCTGTAGCCGGGGGGGGGGGGAATAGGGGTTCAACCCCCCCCCCCCCCCGAAATTTTTCAGGTTAAAAAACCCCTGGTTTCCTCATGAATTTTAATTGGTTAACCAAATCCCCATGTTAAGTCTATGAGACGCAAAAAAATTAAGAGTCCCTCCAGAACTGCAAGCACTATCTCAAGCAAATATTGACAATTTATTCACACTGTCATTACTTGCAGGAATAGTCAATGTAGCGAAGCAAGCAAGTTGGGGGGCGGGGGGGGGGGGGCGAGTGTTGAATGCTCTCATTAAGGAGGCCAGACTTGGTAGAGATGGTTGACAGGGGAGGAGCTGCAGGCTATTGAAGGCTGCTCTGCCCCCTGCTGTGCTTTCAACCCCCCCCCCCTGAAATTTTCAACCCTCCCTGAAATTTTTTTCTGGCTATGGCCATGGCTGTTATCCATCATTTTTACTAACCATGATAGGTCCAAGAAAATATCCCTGGTGGATATCAGGGCTGCACTGCATGGTTGCATCTGGAAAACAATATTAATATGCTGTATAGGTAAAACTTGCCAGTTGTAATCTTAATTAAAGGGTTTTACCATTGTTAGAAATAGATACCTCAAAGAGTTAAGTTCCAATTTATTGCCTCCCTCTTGTTATAGTTTTGTTGCAAAGCATTTTCAAATATAGGAAGATTTCACCACTTTATGTCACGATGTGGCTAAGAAAAGTAGTGTCCTCTGACTGTACGCTTATCCATCTAGACCAGTGGTTCCCAACCTTTGATCTACCAAGTGTTTTGGACTTCAGCTCCCAGAATATCTGATTGCTGGGAACTGAAAGCCTAACACCTGGAGAACCAAATGTTGGAACAACTGCTTTAGACCAACTTAATTGACAACAGAAATAACATCTAAGTGTGGTCCCATTACTCTGATATTGTATGATTTTGAATATCTTTGCCTGATGAAGGAGCTAGTGAAACTTCAAAATCTTGCATGATGTATTTTGTGCATTTTGTGCATTTTGGTTAGCCAATAAAGGTATCCCTCTGTTGTGGATTTTGTATTTTGTTGTATTTTGCTGCATGGCGGATGTGGTAACCCCTGAATATGTTTCCTGGCAAGAAATAGATGACCTTTGGGGACATTTCCAACTTGGGAATTCTATTTAGCAATTTTGTGCACATTTTTTTCTGGCAGTAAACTTGTCTAAGCCCACTTGGATTTACTTCTGAGTAAACATGCTTAGGATTTCACTTCATCATCAAAAATTTTCTCTCGTAACCTTTCATCACCTAAACGCCTGTGATCTGAAGGCATGAAATTATATCACCAAAAATGTGTGTGTGTTTGTTAGTGTTGAAGGTGCCACAAGGTTGTTTTTTTAAAAAAAAATTCCTACTGTTAACTTTCCACTGTTATGCTTTTGGAATAAAACCATTTGTAATCTTTGCAATGTACTTAGTCCCAAAACTTAGCAAGGAATTTCACTTCATCAATCACTAACTGAAGAGAACTCAACACTTGATGCTAAAATAGTTTCGTTCCAAAAACAACTCTGTCCAGCTTAGCTATCTTATTCTAATATGCATTTAATTAACATCTGCCTCGTGTATGGGACAATTCAAGTGCTGGAATTAAGTTATCATTATATAGTATTTAATGGATTTTTATTTTACTTTTTTTTAAAATCTTATTTATATAAGCCATCTTTCAGTACAGTAACTGCAGAAAAGCGGAAGAAAGAGTGCATCTACACTGTAGAGGTAATGCCGCCTGACTTAACTTTAAAAGCTATGGAATCCTGACATCTGTAATTTAGTGAGGCACCAGCAATCTTTGGCAGGGAAGGCTAAAGATCTTGGAAAACCACAACTTGAATTAATTCCACAACCCTCTGGAGACTAGAACTTGGATATCCGCAATCCTACTACAACACTAATCCCTACACAATATCAGTCTTCTGTCTATATACTGGCATACTTGATCCTGTGGAGGGTTTTATTTGCAAAGTAGCTGTTTTGGAAATTGCAGAAGATAGGGCTAAGTCAGAACCAATTACTACTGCAGTGTAAAAAGAAAGTAACAGTGCTGGATAATGAATGGATTTGGGTTCCAGTAATGGAACTATTGACTGGTTCATTAAAAAGGTACTGTAGAGTATGTTGGGTAGATTCTTGAACAAGCTTGGACTTTCCCAAACTTCCCCAGCCCAATTCTTTCCAGCTGTTTTTGTACTACAATCCAGATAATTCTATACCACTGTATACACTGGCTAAGTCAGAAGAGTGAGTACTGAAGTCCAAAAGGAGAACAAGAGGTTTGAAAAGTCTATTGAGTCCCTTCAGGGAGCTAGGATGGTATATAAATAAAGTATTGTTGTTGTTGTTGTTGTTATATTGTTGGAAAGAAGAAGAAGAATTGCATGAACAGGGCAAGACTGCTTTATATGAGAGAGAGAAAACAACTGTAGACTTCCAACAATAAAGACCTCAACTGTATTGATTAGAGTTGGCAATTGGATTGGTCCAAACATGTGTCCTGGATTCCACCATGATCATGATTGTGGGATAGCAGGGGGAGGAGACTTTGTGAGCAATGACCAATTGCTTGTCCCCCCACCACCACTAGGCATCCATTCCCAAGCCAGTCCAGATCTGCCACCAGTGGGTATCCCCCAGATCCCCAAAAGAACCATTCCTCATTTGTAGAAATGCTGAATAGGTTGAGGTACTGAGAACCCTGGGTCCATGACCCATGCCAAATGTCCCCCAAAGTTGTGACAAATATATGTTAACACAACCCCATACAATCTAATAACAGATTGCAATAATCAAAGGATGGAAGGGCAGACCAAAGTGAAGAAGACATCTGCTGGGAAAAACTCCTTTATACCCACCCCCTGGACCAGAGTGCTTGGCCCTCATTCACTAATGAGTTTGAATTACCACTTTCAATTTCATTGGCTGCCTATTACTTGTTTCCTTTTGTGAACCTTGCCACAGACCCCACTAGGAGGGGGAGCCTGGCCACCCAAGACATGTGGCAGCTTGCACATATGCTGTGCCAGTCATGCCACAACAGTCACACAAGGTTAGTCAGGTGGTCTAAAAGTGGAAGCTGAGCTTTATTTTAAGGAGCAATGCAGAACTACATTGCTATACTTGAAGTCAGTTCAAAAATCAAATACGAAAAAAGATCTAGCTGCTGTGATCAATCAATTTATGCCTTGGTCAGTGAGTCAGTTCATAAACTATAACACTTGGATCCTGAAGAATATATTTCTTATTCAAATGAATTACATCTAAATATACATCTGTTTTCATAATGGGTAGTTAGTAACAGGCAAAATGAAGACATTTGGATGTGGGTTGCAATCCCATCCCAGTGCTTAGGTTCTGTTCCAAACCAGCAGATTGGACAAAGATGCCAGGAGACTTGTCATCCTGCCTTACTCTGGAGATGTCAGGGGGGAAAAACTTTCACTTTTGGAATCCTGGCACTTTCTATTCCAGCGTTTAGCTGGACTAGGCAGAACAGAGTCATATGAAAGTGAAACTTTCATTATGGCAAACTCTTATTTATTGCTAGCTACATGTCTTTCAATCCGCAGGAATGGTTAAAATCTAACACAATTTAAAAACAACTTAAAACAATTTAAAAACAGCAATATCAAAAATCAAAGGCCTGTCGAAACAGGTATGTCTCACATGCCCTGCAGAAAGCTGATAAGTCCCGCAAGGCACGGACTTCAGGTGGCAGAGTATTCCAGAGTGATGGTGCCACTGCTTTAAAGGCTCTGTGTCTGGTTGCTGTTAGGTGTGAAGGGATTGTTATATGTTGTATGGAACCACTGCTGTTTCTACTGTTTTTACTGTTTGTGAACCGCTGTGAGTCGCCTTCGGGCTTGAGATACAGCGGTATATAAGCAAAGTAAATAAATAAATAAATAAATAAGGGATGGCTCCGGGTTTTTTATTTTATTTTTCTGCTTAACTCTAAGTGCAGGGAATGAAGGAAATATCCTATTTGGACCCTGTGATTTCACCAAAGGTTTATTTTTTGTCTAGTTCTGATACAGTTAAACAGTCTTTATTTTTTTTTATTTTGTGACCTTGATCTTACTTTGGGGTAAAGTGTTTACACAATGTTCTTCCCAGATCTGAACCAATGTATTTGTTGTTAATTATCATCAAATCAACTTCAAGTTATGACAGCCTTATGAATGAGAGACCACAAATTCACCCTATTTTCAACAGCCCATGACTGCAGATACATAAAGTCAATTCTGCCTTCTAATAAAGGTACAAACTAACATATTTTCCTCCTATGTCAATACAGACCAGCCTAATTTGACATCCATTGGATATATAAAAGTATTGCTCCCATCACTCAGAGCCACTGACCATGTTGGCTGAGACTAATGGGAATTTGTATTCAATACCAGTGGTCTTTAATCTCTGGCAAAATACTTTATTTATTTATTAATTTATTTATTATTCGAACTTATATGCTGCCACTCCCCTGGGGCTCGGAGCAGCTTACAAGAATGGTTAAAATCTAACAAAATTTAAAAACAATTTAAAAACAGCAATATCAAAAATCAAAGGCCTGTCGAAACAGGTATGTCTTACATGCCCTGCGGAAAGCTGATAAGTCCCGCAAGGCACGGACTTCAGGTGGCAGAGTATTCCAGAGTGATGGTGACACTGCTGTAAAGGCTCTGCGTCTGGTTGCTGTTAGATGCAAGGTCTTGACACTGGGAATTTCCAATAGATCTTGGTCCTCAGAATGGAGGGATCTCTGGGGTTGACCATCAGTTCCTAGAATCCCTGCCTATTGGTTGCGCTGACTGGGACTTATGGGAGCAGAAGTCCAAAATATCTATAAGGGGAAAGACTGAGAACCATTGACTAAATCATCTCACTCTGTAAAAAAAATAAATCATATTGCCTTACATTGGTGTCCTGTTGGGTTTTTGATAGGGTTTCCATTGTTGTACATACCCCCCCCCCCCCCAGATAAATTTGGTTGTCCTCTCTTTTCTGAATGGACAGCTAAGACTGTGCTGTTTTGTCATGGCCTTTGGTAATGGAAAAGCTCTGGTAATGAGCAAAACAAAACTTGGGGAAAACATAAACATGGATTCTGCATTTGAAATCTCATTTGACCTTGAATGCGGTAACTGGATCCTTCTCTCAAACTGACTGTGGGTCTGGTTCAAAAGAAGACAGACCATACCTTCCAATGGTAAGATGTTTTGGCTACACTTGCTTCAATAGCTAGGATCAAGTCCAGAGGGGAAAAACTGTTATACTGTAAACTCATTGGGGAAAGCTAACATGTTCTGCTGTCTTCAAACTCATTCGTCACTAACTTGACCACACCTGACCTAGGTCCAAATACAATTGGGAAAGCACTTGACCACACCCAAAGGAATTCATCCTTCTTATAGAGCTCTCAGCCATGAATACATAATTTCAAATAGTGTCAGCAACATAATATTGTAAGAAGTCCTCAAGCACAGCTGTTCTCCAAACTAGGTCACCCATCCCTAGAAAAGTATCTAGGCCATGATATCTATACAGACATAAGCTCTGTGAATAAATAAATAAATAAATGTGTTTTTTATATAGTTCTGCAGAGTACAATAAAATATCATATCTATTCTACAACTGTACCAAATACACTATTCACTTGTAGCAAAATAACATTTATACAAGTCCAGCTTCACTAAGCCTGAGCTGGAAAAAAAATTGACTACAGAGGCATATGATTTTCTGAACATAATTTTAGTTCTGTTTATCTTAATTTTCCCTAGAATCTCCATTCCCATAATGTCAACCTTTCCTACTGTAAGCTCTTATAACATTGCTAGAGTAATGGCACAGCAGTAAAAAAGCTTGGTTCCAGGATATCTGAATGACCTGATCTCCTTATAGCAACCTGTCCAAGCTTTAAAAAGCTTGGGGCCCTTCTACACAGACATACAATACAGCTTGGAACCAGCATTAAAAACGTCAGTCCTAAGCCACATAATTGCCAGACTAGGGTGTACTTGAAGCCAAAAATCAGCTATCCACTAAAAAGCAGGTGAGGATCCTATGCCCGGTACATCTTGCTACTTTGGCAGCCAGGTGGAAACAAACAAACTCGGGTTTGAAGGCAACAAATAGGTCTATTAACTTTCAGCCTGAAAGAATATCTGATGCAGTCACCACTAAAAAAAAAAAAATCAGACATAACCATGTGTGCAGTGCAAAATATTTTATTCCCTTTTATAGCCATTCAAAGTCCCCACGCACTCCCCCAAGTGGCTGAAAAAATGGTCAAGTTTGGAACCAAGTTTTTGTTGGCTGGGGAATCCCATTGATATCAGAGATGGACGGAGTCTTCTTTGTGGTGGGAAAAATGAGTAGCTGCTATGTGTCCATTTGAAGCTGGAGCCACTTGGAGTGTCCACCCAGAAGGAGAGGACTAGACAAGCAAAATGGTTTGAGGCAATATATAAACAAATCCAAGTAAGGATTCTAGGTTGAGTCTGGTGTACAAAAAAAGGTGAGTCCTGAGACAATGGGGAGGCTAGCAAATACAAACAGTTCAATAGAAGGTGCTGGTATTTCAATCAACGTGCTGTTTGTCTCTGGCATTTCCCAACACCCAAATTACCTCAAAAGATTGGGTTTTTTTGTTTAATAAGATTTGGTCCTTCTTGCTAGCATTACCTCCTTGGGTGAGCTCACCTCACAATGGGAAGCTGGAAAAGTTCCATAAGCATGTACAGTATATTTTATTTAAGATTTTCTCAGATGTATCAAGGCATATCACTTCAACACATCTTAGTGTAGTACACACACACACACACACACAGAGTCCCAAAATAGAATCTAACAATGTGTATTTCATAAAATATATTTCCAAAGAACCTTTTGTCAGGGGATTTGGGCTCAATCTATTTTGTTAGGTATTGAGTAAGCACACATTTCCCTTCCACCTTCCTGGTGGCTTTGGGTTGAGTTAATGAATCATTAATCCTCTTCAGAATGCATGAGTTTCGGTCCGCTCCTGGGGATACTATGTACTTCGGACTACTGGAATGCAGAGGTTTTGCTGTTGCAGAACTTGTATGAAATAATTCAAAATGGCTTTGTTCAAGTTATTATTTTAGGAGGGAGGTTGATTTTTGCACAACATTCTGATCCACCTTGCAGGTGAGACACTTGCCCCACAGTCCAAGTGGGGCTGTGGGGATGGGGCAGTATCCCAACCTCCCAGGACCCCAATTTCCCTCCCCCCCCCAAAAAAAAAGGACAATATCCTCTTACCAGAGCTCCATCCTCTTTACTTCCAGTTTTCTCATCATTAAGTGAGCAAAGCAGCTTGGAAGGAGTGAGCACGCTCTCCTCCTTCCAAGCTGTTATGCTCATTGGGTGACAACAAAGCAGGAGGTAAAGGGGACAAAACTCCTATAAGAGGACAATTTCTTTCTTGGGGGGATTGGGGCACGGGGGCGTAGGAAGAGTCTGCTGTTCCAGCTCTCAGGGCTGCTTGGGCCTGGAAAGAACAGGATGGCTGTGGAGACAGTGATTTAGGCTCCTGCATGGGGGTCTGAGATGGCTGACCCCACTGCCCCATTCCACAGCTTACCTCAGGTTAAATTGCATTGTACTTTATGATTTGTGTGGAGAGTAAGGATAGCCATTCAGCACCAGTGGGCGGTTGGGACTCCCTCCCTGGATGGGCCAAACTGGGGTTGCTTGTTTTGCCCATCCAGGGGCTGATCCAGCAAGTGCCACATTAGATTGCCCCAGTTTATTGGGTCAGTGTAGATCTACCCTAGGAGACTATGGATTTTGGTTAGACAATCATTATATGCCATCACTGCTGACTGTTTTTACTAGAAGGCCTCCACATCTGTAGAGTACTTCAGAAGAAGAGGATATTTTCATCATTGTTGAAACATTGGAAAATGATAGAAAATCTTCTTGTTTTGTTTGTAACTGGGAATCTGACCAAATATTGCCCTTGAAGTTTCTTGACAGGTCATGCTTTGTCTCTCACATTTAGCATGGCAAAAATCCATTTTCTACTTTAATTATTTTTCTTGAATTTTAAAGAAATTGGGGAATGATGGATCTGTATACTAGCATGAATAGTTGCCTAGTGAAGAGAGGTAGTTGGTGCTGGTTAGTGGAGCTGTAGATTCTTACAGCTCCTTTCACCTGCTTTCAGGAGATAATATCCGAAGGTCATTTTGTGCTGGAGTTGAGAATGGAATTCCATTTTATTATTTTAATTGCTTTTTGCAGTGCCTGCTTTAAACTGTACAGTTATATTGTTCCAAGGACAGCTGCCTTGGTTTTGATCAATGCCTGAGGCTGAAGATATGGCTGAGTGAGAAGGAACATCAAGCCCGTCTCTCATAATAAATAGTTCAACATGTACAGTAGCTGAAACAAAGGGGAACAAGGTCTGTTTGACAAGGTGACAATGCCTCTGTTAGACTTCTGTTCCCTGCTTTCTGCTAGATTGCTAGAAATGTTTCCGCCTATACACCTAAAGTACATTTTTGTAATTCCAAACATCTAATCAGTGGTTAGAGAGTATTGTTGTTACTTGCCATTAAGTCAGCTTGGACTTATGGTGACCCTATTAATGAGGGCAACCCAGAAGTCATGGTCCTCAACAGTCATGCTCAGATGCTGCAAGTTGGTTCTGTGGCTTCTTGTACAACATTGTTGAGCAGAGTATAGGAGTTTTGTTAGAGTTCATTCAGGGGTTCAGGGGTTGGATAGCTTGATTCAAGGAGCAAATATGTCAGTGGCTTGGATTAAGGAAACAAAGCTCTATTTTAAGAACTCCATTATAATATAGAAAAGTTATTCAGGAAGCAAATCTAAGATAGCTACATCTTGGATGGTTGAGAGAGTACACAGAGAATAAGGCAGAAAAAAGCATTCCTAAGGGTATCAGTTTACATCACAGGATAGGTTGACAAAGTGGGAAGATAGTTCAGGTCACTTAAATTATCTAACTCTATTTCCCTACTCTTTAGCACCAAGTATTATTGCATTTCCAAGTTCCACATGTGGAACTACACTATGGTTCACCTGGCACTACCTTCAGAACTCACCATTTTGTTGCAATAGCCCCTTCCCTCCCCACCTATGAAAATTATAAGGTTGGTGGAGAGCAGAGGGAGTATTGGAGAAGCAGGCCAAGGGCATTTTCCATTGCAATCTGCTTTGAGGTCTCAACTGATGATCTCATCAGTCTGCATATGATTATGGAAACCTAGCCTGACGCTTCTCCAAAACTCTCCATTTCTCCCAGGAAATGAATGGCAGGTAGTATTGCATTGAAACGGGACGGTTTCACAATGACCCCATCCCACCCCCAATGTCACTAAAGAATGCTCACCAATTTGTGTAGCATTGTTTTCCCTCCCCCTCGCCCCACTGCCTCATACATTACTAAACATTATCATGTTGTCCACATCATATCCTATTATACATCTAAAATAGAATAGTGTAAGTTTTATTACTTTGTCTTCTGGAGAGAGTTTGGGTTTGAGTTGCTCTCAGGCTCCTTCATTTGCCTTTTTGGTTATCTGTATAGAACTGTCCTCCATATTTCAAATGTTGATAATTTCTGCTACCTTGGTAGCCACCTCTCTACCAAAGTCAATATTGACAATGAAATACAACATCGCCTGAGCTCTGCAAGTGCAGCTTTTTCCAAATGAAGCAGAGAATGTTTGAAGACTGGGAAATCTGTAGGGATACCAAGGTGTTTGTTTATAAAGCTATTTCCTCCCAACCCTGCTATACACCTGCGAGGCGTGGACTGTCTACAGATGCCACATGCAACTCCTGGAACAATTCCATCAGCGCTGCCTCCAGAAAATCCTGCAAATCTCTTGGGAAGACAAGCAGACAAATGTCGGCATGCTAGAAGAAGCAAAGACCACCAGCATTGAAGCGATGGTCTTCTGCCGTCAACACCGCCAGACCAGCCACGTTGTCTGGATGCCCGACCACCATCACCCAAAGCAGTTGCTCTACTCTGAACTCAAGAACGGAAAATATAATGTTGGTGGGCAGGAAAAGAGATTTAAAGATGGGCTCAAAGCACCTTAAAAACTCTGGCATAGACATTGAGAACTGGGAAGCCCTGGCCCTTGAGCCCTCCAGCTGGAGGTCAGTTGTGACCAGCAGTGCTGTAGAATTTGAAGAGGCACAAATTGAGGGCAAAAGAGAGAAACATGCCAAGAGGAAGGCACATCAAGCCAACCCCGACTGACACCACCTTCCACCTGGAAACCAATGCCCTCACTGCGGAAGAAGATGCAGATCAAGAATAGGTCTCCACAGTCACCTACAGACCCACCAGTACACTGATTTTGGAAGACTATCCTACTCAGACAAAGAGAGATCACCAAAGTAAGTAATTTCAAATAAATTGATTCTCTTCCTCTCATCTTTCTCTATTGTCCGGGTTCTACACTCATACATAGAAACTAAAAATAATATGAAATGCATAATCTTGGTATTCAATTATGTATCCTTACACTTGAAAATCTTGTCTATATTGGAAAAAGGCAGGAAAAAGAGAGAATGTCAAGGTATAACTTCAGAGAATGAGATTTGTCACTATTGAGAAAATGTTTCTCAACTTAAAGACATTACCCAAATGAATAGGGGAAAAGAAATGGGACGGATTCTTGAAAAAATGTTGGTAGAATCATAGGCAAATGCATTAAGATATTAAAATGAGAAGTGTCTTTTAAAAAACCCCAACAATAGTTGTACAAAAAGCTGACTGTTGAGCTTAAAATAAAAAAGACATGTATAAGAAATGGAGAAGAAGGTCACCAAGAATGAATACTTATGAGTAACTTGTGTCAGGAGTGCTAAAGCTTAAATGAAATAAATTTGGCAATCAATGCCAAATAGTTTTAAAATACTTTTTAGGTATGCACAAAGCAAGAAAGGTGCAATAATGGGGCTGGCGAGTGGAACTGCTAACAGGTAACAAAGAGACGGCACAATTGTTTAGCTTCTGTTTTGTCTTCATGTTCTCCAGAAGAAGGAAGGAGAAGAGGAGAAAAGAGGTGAAAAAAAAGAGAAGGTGGAGAGGAGTATGGAACCTCACTAAAGTGCTGTGACCAACTGAGGATGCAATACAGTTAGGAAGCTAGCCAGGGATATATTTCTGTGTTAATAACATTCCAATATTTGAAGACAAGAACACTGCACTCTAATTTATGTACATAAACACTCTTTTTGATATAGATAGTTAACCAAAGCTACAGCAATTGTGTTAAAGTTAACCAATATTATTTGAAAGCGACGTCACCAAAAATTGATATGTCCTCACTCATTTTTCCAGCTCCAGCTCCAAATTTTACTGAGTTTTCCCATATCTCCAAGTTATTTAGTGAAATGATGAATCAATATTCTCACTGTTAAGAAAACAGATTATGAGATATTGTGAAAAGGAAGAGGAATAGCAGAATAGTAAGTTAACAATTAATGATGGAAAAGTAAGCATAATTTTACCTTGGTTCAAGAATACAGCTGGAAGCAAGTACTTTCAAGTACTTGGTGTATTTTCTTATACAAAGTAGCAATTGCTTTTGCCAACACATATGGCTATGGAAATTTTGATAAGTAAAAAATAATAGACTAGCTTTTGGCATCTTATTAACAACAACATTTTGGAGTTGTAAGGATCACCATTACTTTTTCAAAATAGCCCTAATTACAATGTCAGTGTGTGTCAAAGAATTAAATTTCCAAATTCACATGTAATATGATTATCTTGGCCAAACAGACAAATTGTGTTGCAAAGACAAATAATAAGACCACTTTAAAAGGCCAGGAAAGGCAGATTGTGTTCCAGAGTCAAAACATGGTTCAAAATAATGACTTTTCAGAACCATCAGTTTCCTGAGTAGTAACCATCCAAGTGTCACAGCCTGTTTTATGACATGGCAGAGGGGTTATAACTACATGGTATAAGTACATTTAGCATCAACATTAAGTGGATACTCTGTTTAGAAAATTTTGTTGGTTAAAAATTACAGTGATACTTTCCCAGAGGTTGAAGGAAAATACAGCACTCATTTCATTCAAAACATAGTTGGATAAGTTTTTGGGATATGGGCGTTGGAATATTAAATCTGACAACTCCAAATTGATGACCATTGGCTGGACCCTCCATTTATTTCAGATGGATCTTTTCCCATTGTTTGGGGCTTGGCAGCACTACTGACCACACTGGAAGTTGTACTCCAGCTTTCCAGATTGCTTTTTAAACAGACAGAATGTGACATTGACAATTTAACTGATTTACAGTACAGCCCCATTGTACATGGATTTTATATCATACGGACCCACAGGGAAACCCATGATGGAAGACCATCTTACTCGTCCAACGAGGGATCACCTAAGTAAGTAAGTAAGTAAGTAAGGATCTTATATCCATAGTTTCGCTTGCCCACGCTCCAAAGATATCCTACCCGGGAAGTGTTTGTGGGCTTGTACATGATAATAATAAAACTGTATTTATATTCTGCTCTATCTCCCCGAAGGGACTCAGGGCGGATTCCAAACATAAAAGGCAAACATTAAATGCCTGAATACAACAACGATATATCCATACTAACAAAATGTAAACAACCCAACATATAAACAGAAATTATGATTTAACAACTAAAATTAAATAAAGAACACAGCCTATTAAAGCAGACATAAGACAAAACATCAAACATCGAATGGAAACAATAATTTCCCAGTTCCTTGGGGCAAATAGATTAATCATTGCTCAAGATAGCTATTGAACTGGTGAAGCGAGCAAAGCACGGAAATGTATGGCAACTATTAATCATAGGTATAATGGTAGTATTACCAACTATTATTCCTCCTCCTCGTAAGCCAGTGAGCAAAGGTGTTTCTTGAAAGCAGAGAGGGAGGGGGGCATCTTTAACTCCTTAGGAAGGGAGTTCCAGAGATGGGGGGGGGTGTAATGACTCTTACCTAATAGGCCAGAATAGAAACCTGGGAAGACAGTAGGGCAAACCTCCATTTTGAGAGTATCTGCCAGCAAAACAGCCATCTTGAGGGTGGATAGATAGAAGATGGGAGGAGTTGGAGGTCTCCTGGGATTGGCTACAGCTGAGGAAGAGGAGCCAAGTCTTGGGAGGGAAAAGATTTAAGCTTCTGGGAGAGAGAAGAGATTTGGGAACTGGAGGGTGAAGAAGTGGGTTTTTTTTGAGACTGGGTATTTCTGAGAGAGAGTGTGTGTATGTCAGGCAGGGCTGATTAGTTGACAAGAAAGATCTCTGCTTCTCCCACTATTTCAGACAGCCAAGGCTGATAAGAGTTGTAATCTAAAACACCTGGCAGGGATCACACTGGTAAAAAAAATAGGCTGTCTTAAAAGGTATGTTAAGAGGACTTAAGTGGTAAGCAAAAGATTTGAACCACATTTTCCAAAGACCTGCCATCTTGAGGTCCCTAAACTGGAATTAATCTGCAAATTTGGTGGCTGAGACACACTTGCATGAAGAAGTCCTGTCATCAGAGAAGAAGTGGGTTAACCATAGGGAACCATAGGGAACAGACATTCTTTTTAAATTCTACTGTAACAGTCACTGTGTCTGGATATAACAGACACACTTTACAATCTGGGTATAGCAACAGTGTATGTTGGCTTATCAGTGTATGTGGAAGTTACTATAAGCCTGGCATCTTGTTAGTGAATTTTAATGCCTAATTTACCCGATTGTAACCCAGTGAGATAGGTTAGATATTTGCTACAGTGGTGGAGTATCTATTCCAACCACACAAGGACCAAAATCTGTCCTTCAACCTGCTTTATAACTGCATTAGCCTGCCCTCCAAGGTGTTCATGTCTGCGTGGGTGGAGAGCAGGAGGCTCACTGAGTGCCTAGGTATTCCCAGCATCTGACACTGGTTTATTTACCTTATTTATTTATTTACCTTATTTATATTCCACCTTTCTCTACCCCAAGGGGGACTCAAGGCAGCAATCACACCTCCATGGTGCCTTAAAACATATTATTTATTTATTTATTTACAGTATTTATATACCGCTTTTCTCACCCCTAGGGGGACTCAAAGCGGTCAAAACATTAAAACATAATAAGCATAATAAAAATACATTTCAATGAATCACATCATCCAGAGTCATAGTCTAAAGGCCAATTCATAGTCAAATTGCACATATTCTATACTAATATTCCTGCATTGCTCTATTTTTCAAATGCCTGCTCCCAGGGCCAGGTTTTGACTCTCTTTCTAAACAATAAGAGGGAGGGGGCTGTCCTGATATCGCTAGGGAGGGAATTCCCCAACCGAGGGGCCACTACTGAGAAGGCCCTGTCTCTCAGGCCCACCAACCGCACTAGTGAAGAAGGTGAGACCGAGAGAAGGGCCTCTCCTGACGATCTTAATCTCCATGATGGCTCATAAGGGGCAATACATTCAGACAGGTAGGCGGGGCCAGAACCATTTAGGGATTTATAGGCTAAAGCCAGGACTATGAATTGAGCTCGGTAGCAGATTGGCAGCCAGTGGAGCTAATGCAACAGGCTCCATCTTACCTATTTTCACAAAGTTGAGTCTGTGGGGAATTCTTTCAATTGACCAGAATATAGAAATTCAGAGCTGACAAACCTGACTGAGGACAAACCCACAAATGACAATTTGTTCAATTCTTAACTAGCTGGTTTTAGAATTTTGAAGGAATGTTTAGACTATAGCTCCCAGATTCTTCCATCTGGGATCCCCTGTCGGCATGATGGTTGCAGTATTCTGAAAGTTATAATACAAAAAAGAACTTTTCAAAGTTTTGAGTGACCTTTGTTTGAAGAGCTGAAGACAGCATTTTCTGCATGCTGGCGTCCAACTTGACATATTAGTGTCTAGGGAATACTTACAAAAACTGGGCTTCCTTTTCTCATAAAGTCTCATTAGCACCTACATTTTTCTAGGCATGTGCTCAGTTTAACCTATCTGCCCTGGCACAGAAGTAATCTGGATTGGTCCACAGAGGATAATTGCTTCAAGCTTACTAATATACCTCTTGTCCTACTCTCAAAAATCAAATGTACTGACAAATATATGTTCCAATTGTCCCGATTTGGCAGGAAGAGTACCAGTTAATCTTTCCACTTCCTCAGCTGCTTTTAAAATGTTCCAGTTTTTCTCTTTTTTACAGTTTCCCAATTTCTCCTCAGTTTACTTCAATTGCTCCAAATAGAATTCAAATTTCAGAAGTAGTTTGCACTCCTCAGCAAAGTCAAAGAAAGGCAAGGAGGTGATAGAATTGTTGCCCTTTAAGATAAAATCACACCTCTGCAAGGTTGTTGAAGGTTTTTCTGGCCGTATGGCCATGTTCTAGAAGCATTATCTCCTGACGTTTCGCCTGCACCTGTGGCAAGCATCCTCAGAGGTTGTGAGGATGCTTCCAACAAACCCCACAACTTCTGAGGATGCTTGCCACAGATGCAGGTGAAATGTCAGGAGAGAATGCTTCTAGAACATGGCCATACAGCCAGAAAAACCTTCAACAACCCAGTGATCCCAGCCATTAAAGCCTTTGACCATACATATTCACACTACTGCAGTCTCTCACAGCTTATCTGTTCTTCCATATTACACTCAGCCCTCCACATTTGTGGTTTTAACTTTTGCAGATTTCGTTATTTGCCGATTTGGTTAATATGTTCTCCCTAGAAATCTCTATGTCCTCCAGTGCAAATCTATGGTTAAATTCTGGAGGTCTTGACCATAGAGTCAACATAGGTGGTCACTCAGGTTGAAAAAAATAGCTTTTATTTTCACATTCATTTTTTTCCCAGCAGTAATTTTTGCCATCTTGAGTACACTGTGATGTTGCTTGGCCATATGCGTACGGGTTTTCATCTGTGAAATGGAAAGTATGAAATATCCTTATCCCATGTTATCATTACAAGAACCCAATGAAAGCTGGCTTCAGAGGAGATGTTATATCCAAGGCCACACTCAGAGCTTCATCATTTTGAACAACTGGTTTCCCAAATTTATCTCCAACAGTCTTTGAAGTCATTTGGATTAGATTGGTCAGTCGGGGATCATCAGGCGTAAGCTAGCCAGCAAAAGTGTTTTGTCTGGCAGTTGGCTCAAGAAAGTCCTCATAATGACACAAGATTTGTGCTTCCCAGATGCTGCAGATTCAAGAGAGGAAGTCACATACTGCTATAGGAATTATGGAAAATCTGAGAAAGAAGATCACATTTGCTGAATTGTCAACTACAATAAACTCTGGTTCCACAATATCTCATTGCTCTCACATCTCATCTATGCATTGCTATTAATTTGTTTGAGATAGAGATGAGCAGTAGTACACTTAGAACAATTATATAAATCAAGTAATATAATGTGCATTTATAAAATAATCTGTCACATTTTTTTCCAGACAGAGCCAGCTGTTTTTGCTCCTACCTCCTCATCAAAGTTGCTAGAGCGAAAACAGGAGATAATTCCTGGTTGTTCAGAAGAGGAAATATCTAGTTGCGAGACAAACAACACCTGCTGAAATTCTCTCTTCTACACAACCTTCAAGATACAGGCACCAGCTTCATGTTCATTATGGCAACTCTACAGATTGTGTAGAGCCACAATCGGCTGAAAGAAGAAATGCTGTGGGAGTTTTTCATCAGTGAAAAGCCACAGCAATAACAATGACAGAAAGCATATGAAATGTCCTGAAAAACTTAGGAAGTGGCCCATGTGTTCTTTGTAAGGAAAAGTAACACCACAGCCTAAATCTTAGCTGTTCATCTCCCAGAACCTTCAGATGTGTAAATTTTGTGGCTACTGGGATTGTTAACTGGCAGGTGGTCACAGGAACACCTCAGCAAGCAAGAGTCCAAAAGTGGCAGGCTAAAACCCAGAACCCCAAGGCTGATACCAAATGAGAGACTCCCTTCTGGGCACACAGAAAACTGGGTGACTTGAAAAGCACTGAACAGACTGCGCTCTGGCACCATGAAATGCAGAGCCAACCTTAAGAAATGGGGCCACAGTGTGGAGTCCACGACATGTGAGTGTGGAGGAGTGCAAACCACAGACCACCTATTACAATGCAGTCTGAGCCCTGCCACATGCACAATGGAGGACCGCCTTAAAACAACACCAGAGGCACTCCAAGTGGCCAGCTACTGGCTAAAGACATTTAATATAATACTAAGTTTTCAAACATTGTGCTTTTTTAAATACATTGCAACTGTACCCTCGGTTCGCTACTGATACGATAAATAAATAAATGTCCCATGTGAATTCTAAACTGTTATGTTTTGCTTTCAAGTCATTCCTGACTTATAGCAACCCTATAATGATCCTATCATGGGGTTTACTTGTCCAGGGGAGGCTTGTCTTTGTGTCGTTCTGAGGTTAGGAAAGTATGCTTACTTAAAAGTCACCTGATGGGTTTCCATGGGTGTGTGAGAATTTGAACCTGGTCTCCAAATCATATTCCATGCTGGCTAAATAACTTATTAAAGCCTTAAACAACTCAGTAAGTTTGACTGTAATATTTGCAGGCCATCACCCAGTGACTGGGGAAGAAATATTCTCTTTGACTTTACCTATTGAGTTTTGATTTCTCAAATATAAAAGCAATGTTTATGCAGTACTTTTGAATTGGAAAGACAGGATGTAAATGTTTAAACAAAACCAATAGGGTTTTTTTTTTAGCCTACTGAAATATTTGTATCTCATCTGATGCCACTGTTTCTCAGCCCACATACAAACAATTCAAAATAATGTTTATAGGCCAAGAACATGATAAACAATTTTAAAATTAATCAAAACAGTTAAAGCTATGTGTCTGTACAGAGCTGGGCATTAGCCCCCAAAGGCTTTGGTAAAAAGGCATTTTTTTTATCTTGGCTGCTGCATGAAGTAACAGCTGGGCTTCGAAAGAGACCCCATTACACAACAAAGTAAATAAATAAAAAGGCCCTCTCTAACATTTACACACATGCCCAGTTCTCAATGGCAAGACACTCCCAACAGACTTTGGTCGTTATGAGGAGAAGCACTTCTTCAAGTGCCAGGATCCCAGGCCATGTAGGGGTTTAAATGTCATCACTAGCAACTTGACATCACACCAGCAAGGGGAGTGCTGTTTCTGAGACTCCAAGTGGGGAGGGGAGAGCAGGCGTGCTCTGCACATGGCATTGTGGTGTGCATGTGTCAGCGAGGGAATACATGCAATGCTGGAGGGAGGCTCGTGCCAGTGGGTCCCTTCAAGGCATGGGGGTTTGTTTCTGATCCATCATGTTTGAGTCCATACTGCTCTCCGGGTGTAGGTGAACTACAACTCCCAAACTCAAGGTCAATGCCCACCAAACCCTTCCAGTATTTTCTGTTGTTCGTTGGATTTCTGTTTGCCAAGTTGGGTTCAATTCCATGGTTGGTGGAGTTCAGAATGCTCTTTGATTGTAGGTGAACTATAAATCCCAGCAAATGCAACTCCCAAATGACAAAATAAATCCCCCAAATCCCACCAGTATTCAAGTGCGGGCGTATTGGGTATTTGTGCCAAATTTGGTCCAGTTAATTAAAATACATCCTGCATATCAGATATTTGCATTACGATTCATAACAGTAGCAAAATGACAGTTATGACGTAGCAACAAAAAAAAATATGGTTGGGGTCACCACAACATGAGGAACTGTATTAAGGGGTCACGGTGTTAGGAAAGTTGAGAAACACTGACTTAGACCAAGACCTCCTTACTGTGTGTGCATTGCTTCAAACAATATGGGAACGTGTAGCTTAAAATATTGGTCTCAATTTCATCTTCACAAAATATGGAAAAATTGAAGCCTGGCATTTCTTTTGCTATCTCTACAAATTACAAATTGTTTGGGGAAACGATATAAAGTAAATTTACCAACTGGCTAAAGGATTCCCACTTCTGCACAGCATACATCTAGCCTACATGATCCAGTGCTTTCAGAGAAGATAGCTCACCATTTGCAATGTCTTCTGCTAAAGCTGAAAGGAAATGATACATACAACATGGCACTGCTCTGTTTTCCCATTGGGCACGGAGTATATTAGACAAAATGCTAGCCATTCCAACTCACTGGCGTCTAAACCGCCTGGTATTGTCTCTCTAGACAGAAGTCCTTTCCAGGCCTATCTTGATATACCAGAGAATGACCCTGGGACCTTCCGCATGGAGAGCATGTATTCTCCCACTGAGCTATGGCCCCTCTTAATTAATGGTCGCGGCCCAATTCCCTCGCCCAGCATTATTTCTAATGTGCCTCAGCCACGTTGCCAACAGCATCAAAGAACATGCCAGCCGGTTTATTCAAATGTCATTCTAACTTACCGAGCAAATCAGCAGCCGGACCTGTTGTGCATGGTTGGGCTTGACTAAATGACCTAGATGTGAAGAGCTCCATGACCTATTACAGAGGAAGTCATTCAGCCCTCTCCACAAAGACAAGGATATTATGAGAAGCAAGTGTTTGGTGAATGCTGACTCTTTTGTTGCCCTGGACATACCAGGAATCAGTGTCTCTCTACATCACAATCATTGCCGCCGTCTGTCTCCTTCTTCATTTGACAACTAAGGGATTTACGTCAAAATAAAGCTCCTCGTGACCTTGTGTGGGGTAATAGCTGGGCATTACAGTATAAACCTAGCATCCACAAAGCAACCGTTCCTAAACTTTACACAAATATGTGAAACTGCAGATAATAGTTATTTTCAATGGGACAAACAATGGAGATACAAGAAGAGAATGCAGTTTGTCCAGGAGGCCCTCAGCGCAGAAGTAAAAGCATGGATCAGTGAAACTGGTTATAGCAGTTCCACAGATATAGGGTTTATACTGTATTGTTGTATTTGTCCAGAGGAGGGCGACTAAAACGATCAAGGGGCTGGCGAACAAGCCCTATGAGGAGCGGCTTAAAGAGCTGGGCATGTTTAGCCTGCAGAAGAGAAGGCTGATAGGAGACATGATGAGGGCCATGTCTAAATATGTGAGGAAAAGTCATAGGGTGGAGGGAGCAAGCTTATTTTCAGCTGCACTGAAGACTAGGACGCAGAGCAACAGCTTCATACTACAGGAAAGGAGATTCCACCTGAACTTTAGGAAGAACTTCCTAACTGTGAGAGCTGTTCAGCAGTGGAACTCTCTACCTCAAAGTGGGGTGGAGGCTCATTCTATGGAGGCTTTTAAACAGAGGCTGGATGGCCATCTGTCAGGGGTGCTTTCGATGCAATTGTCCTGCTTCTTGGCATGGGGCTGAACTGGATGGCCCATGAGATCTCTTCCAACTCTGTGACTGTATGGACAGATACAGGGGACAGTTTGCATTGTCTCAATACAGTAACTCAGAATTTTCCTGTATGGCCTTAATGGGATAATGTAAAGGCAAATGGTTTTCATGTCGTCAGTGATCTGGCTGTATCTTTACATGTCTTCTTAGCTTTGACAGTTTAACTGGGTTATAAGAACAAAAACACATTATGCCAAACCCTCTAGCTGTTCTGGTAATCCGTTTAAAAATACAATCAAATATGATCAAAAGCATTTATTAGATGGTGAGCTGTATAGCAAACATACAACTTGATTTTTTTAAAAATCACAGTAGGTTTAGCTGTGTTTCCCGTAGTAGTTCTCATTTCCAGCTACGGTGCAATCATAAAAGTCAGCTGAAGTAGGGCAAGAAGCCAGCTGGTATGAATGCAGTACTGTGTATTCAACTTTTTTCCAAAAAAGCAATTGCCTGCATTTGGATGGTGATGCTAACTTAACTGAGAATATTAGATTCTAAATTTTAATTCCTAAAGCTTTCCCTGAAAGTGGAAGGCAAAACTTTCCCTCTGTTTTATGCCAAAGTCAGGACTGGCTGGAGGTACAAAGGAGCCCTGGGCAAAGAGTCCTCTTGTGCCAATCACCACAACCCCTCCTGGGCTGCTGTGGGATTACCTAGCATTCGCAAGTAGCAACGAAACTCAGTTTAGGTGCTGGGCTTGTGATGTTCTGGAAGAAATCATGCAAAACCATTGTGGCAGCTAGACTGAGTGGCCTAGTGCTGCTTATATTTTGCACCAGGAAAGGAAAGCTACAGTAGGCGGTATATTTCTATGGTCCTGTTCCCTAGGAGTTACTCTGGAGCTTCAATACTTGGACAATTTTCATGTGCTTTCTACCTACGAGCCCTTGCCTTTTGCTGTATGTTTTTCATGTTTTATATTTCTTTCCATTCATCTCAGATACCTTCCCACATCCAAATCATATTAAAAACCAGAATTTTTTTGAAAAGTAATAATAGCAAATGCAAAATGTATGTGAGCAATTGCTTTCAAGGGCAAAATTTGTGTTTATTTAGAAGTTGGCTGCCTTTTTAAGGGGCTGTTTGAAGTTCTGGGAATGGCACATGTTTCTCTCTTCAAATATACATCCCAAGAACTGGGTTGTTGTTGTTGTTGTTGTTGTTGTTTCTTACCTGCCTCTCCTCATGGATCAAGATGGGGAACAACAACATGTCAAAAACAACATATACAATTAGTTTAAAACACCTAACCCAGTCAAAACATCAATTTAGAAGAACATATACACTCAGTTCATATTAAACAACCACTACATCAATTAAAATTCATAATTAAAATCATATTTTTTTAAAAAAAAAATCATCAGGATGGCTCTGCCAGAAGAGACACATTTGTATTGCTGCTTTTAATTCTGACTGTTGAATCTCTTCCACAATCTAGGAGTAGCTAAAGAAAAAACTTCCTGGTTTTTTCCTGGCTGACTGGAGTAAATGGCATTTGAGAGTTGTAGTTGCTAGGATTTATAATTAACCTACAATCAGAAAACATCCTGAACTCCACCAATGATGGAATTGAACCAACCTTGGCACACAGAACTCCCATGACGAACAGAAAATACTGGAAGGGTTTGATGGGCATTGACCTTGAGTTTTGGAATTGTAGTTCACCTACCTCCAGAGAGCACTGTGGACTCAAACAATGATGGATCTGGACCAAACTTGGTGCATATACTCAATATGTACAATTATGAAGACTGGTGGAATTTAGGGGAAATAGACCTTAATATTTGGGAGTTGTAGTTGCTGGGATTTATAGTTAATCTACAATCAAAGCGTACTCTGAACCCAGCTGACAATGGATGTGCACCAAATTTGGCGCACTACCTACATGGCCAACATTGAATACTGGTGGGGTTGGGGGGGGGGTGTTTTTGAATCCTGAGAGTTGTAGTTCACCAACACCAAAAAAGGAAGAGAAATACAGGTGGAGAGATCTTCAGCCTTCATTGCCAAAAGAGTTCCTAAGACCATCAGAAATATGTGTTTTCTGATGGTCTTTAGTGACCCCTCTGAAACGCACAACCCCTCTCACAGGGGTTCTTGACTCCCAGATTGAGAAACACTGGGTTAAAAAGTCAACAAAGTCCCAGATTGTATTTCTGTTCTATCTGACCTTATGTTGAAGAACTATACATGGTTTGTTTATCCCAGATTTGTTTTCCCTGTCAGCTCCCAATATGATCAGATACTTTTTGTACCAGCTCCTCATAGCACTTTATTTGAACCTAGTATAAAATTATCATAGAATTAGAAGAAATTACAAGGGCCATCCAATCCAAACCCCTTTCATGCAAGAATACACAATCAAAGCACTCCTAAAAGATGGCAATTTAGTGTCTGTTTAATAATCTTATGTTTATGTTTATGATCAACTCCTGGAACGATTCCATCAGCACTGCCTCCTAAAAATCCTGCAAATTTCTTGGGAAGACAGGCGGACAAATGTCAGCATGCTGGAAGAAGCAAAGACCACCAACACTGAAGCGATGGTCCTCTGCCATCAACTCCACTGGACTGGCCACATTGTCCAAATGCCTGATCACCGTCTCTCAAAGCAGTTACTCTACTCTGAACTCAAGAACAGGAAACAGAATGCTGGTGGACAGGAAAAGAAATTTAAAGATGGGCTTAAAGCCAATCTAAAAAAACTGTGGCATAGACACAGAGAACTGGGAAGCCCTGGTCCTTGAGTGCTCTAACTGGAGGTCAGCTGTGACCAGCAGTGCTGAAGAATTCAAAGAGACAGAAAAGGAGGATGAGAGGGAGAAATGTGCCAGGAGGAAAGTGCATCAAGCCAATCCTGACCGGGACCCCCTTCTGTCTGGAAACCAATGTTCTCCGGGATCAAGAATAGGACTCCACCATATCCTGACTAAGAATAAAGGACAAGAATGGAAAAGAGATAAAAAGGGACATACATGGGTAGAGGGAGAGTGAAAGGGAGAGAAGTATAAGAGGAGGGTGTGAGGAAAGATAGGAGAAAGTGATATTTAGGATAGTAAATAGAAAAAAGTAGAATGATAGGAAAAGATAGAATAACATAGAAATTTCTTGACTTCCTGGTATCTTCTGCGAGGTTCTCTCCTTTTCCCTTCTTTTTCTCTTACTTCTTTCCTCTCCTTTGTTCCTCTTTTCGTTTTGCCCATGGCTTTCTCTTCCTTAAATGAGTATTTTCACTTTCGTTTTTATTAAATATACTGTCACCTGTTTCCAGTCTGTCTCTTCCCTTGAAATGCCCTTTTCTGATATTAAAAAGCGAGTTTGTCCATATTCCTTATGTCCCGCATTTTTGTCAACCATTCGTCTTCTTCTGGAGGTTCTTCTTTTTTCCATTTTTTGTGTGTAATAAATTCTTGCTGTTGTTGTTAATAGAAATAGCAATTTATCTTTATTCCTATCTACTTTTAAATTGTGTATTCCAAGCAGGAAAATTTCTGGTTTTCTGGGGATTTCAATTTCTAACATCTCTTGTACAGTTTTCTGGATCTTCTTCCAATATTATTTTGCTTTGATGCATGTCCACCATAAGTGGTAGTATGTTCCTTCAATTTCTCCACATTTCCAGCACTTCAAATTGGTGTTTTTATAATATTTCCCTAATTTGTGTGGCGTTGTGTACCACCTATGGACCATCTTGTGCCAATTTTCCTTTAGTTCCACTGCGCTAGTGTATTTTAATTTTTCATTTCCTATCTCCTCCCATTCCTCTCTTTTAATATTTCTCCTGTTGTTCATCTTCCACCTTTTCATATATCCCTTGATTTTTTTAAAAATACCTGTATTTCCATACATAATGAGGTATCTTGGCAATGGGATACTAAACATGAAATCCATTTATGTTTCATGTATACTTTATACAGATAACCTGAGGTTGATTTTGTACACAACTGTTTTAAACAATATTGAGCAGGAAGCAAAGTTTGGGTACACTGAACCATAAAAAAGCAAAGGTGTCAATATCTCAGCCAGCCATGTGGACAACTTTGGATTTTGATGTGATTTAGATTTTGGAATTCTGGATAAGGGATACACAACCTGTATCTACAAGTGACTGCTACATTACTAGCCAGCAGTAACTTTGAACTCAGGTCAGCTGTCTCAAATTCCATTTTTTGTCATCATATAAAGATGCTTTGATTTTTTCCCTTCCTCTAAGGAAAACAAGAAAAGGAGCCAAGAAGAAGCATGTCCTTTTAGGTGGGAAAGAGGAAAAAACAAAAAAAAAATCACAAATCTGTGTTTCTTTTACCTGTGTTTGTGAGGTATTAATAGGACATTTTGACATGTTCCACTTTGAATGTCTTCCCCAACCATTTCAAAATCCAAACTCTCCTCCTCCAAGATCTCCTCTCTTCTGGCTCATATGCTGCATGCCTGGCTCAAAGAGGTCATTAGAGCACAAAATGTCATCCCAGAATTTTTCTTTAACCAACCAAACATCCCACCTGTGGAGCAAAGAGGACAGCACAAGGTTTCCTGAAAGCTATTAAGTTAATTAATTTCCAGCTGATACCTGAAGTGCAGCTAATCAAGTAAAACTTCTGATTCATTAATCAGGTTTAAAGCCCCAGGAACAGTGAGTTATGGCTCTAAAGTTGACTTAACCCAAAGCCTTGAAGGTCTGAGGCTCACTTGATGGGTGTGTGAAGGTGCTCTCTGAGAGGGCAGCAGATAAAATTATGCCACGTATTAGATACAGCATAGGCCTTGGCATAAACTATTTCCCTAATGTGCTCTTTTATATAACATACATGCAATTCTTCAGCTCTCTTTTCCTTTCCTAGAATAGCTAAGGAGATTGGAAGCAATCTCAATAAGCTAACTTAGTTCAGTCTGGTAATTCTAACAAGAGCAATGTTAAAAGGTAAAGGTAAAGTTTTCCCCTTGACATTAAGTCTAGTCTCTGGGGGGTGGTGCTCAACATCATTTCTAAGCTGAAGAGCCAGCATTGTCCATAGATGCTTGCAGATCTTGTGGCCGGCATGACTGCATGGAGCACCGTTAAACTTCCCATCAAAGTGGTACCTATCGATCTATTCAAGTTTGCATGTTTTTGAAATCTACTACCTGGATTTGAACCTCCAACCTTTTGGTCAGCAAGTTACCTATCTATGTATTCATTTACAGTATTTATATTCTGGTTTTCTCACCCCACAGGGGACTCAGGGCGGATTACAATGCACATATGCATGGCATGAAGGACTCAGTGTCACAAGTGGACGGTAAAGCAGCAGCTCCCCTGTGGCCAGAATCGAGCATACCCTCATGAAGCTGGAAAGCTGGAATGTTAAATTGACTCTGTGTCTGCCTATATATGTTGAATGTCTAATGAATGTCATAAGTTCAGCAGTGGAACTCCTTGCCTTGGAATGTGGTGGAAGCACCTTCCTTGGAGGCTTTTAAATAGAAAGTGGATTTATTTATTTATTTATTTATCGTGTCAGTAGCAACCAGACAATTGTATTACATTTTTAACAAAATTTTAACAAACAGACAAAACAGAGTTTGCAAGCTTGGTAGTTGATTAAATGTCCTTTGACCAGTAGCTGGCCACTTGGAGTGCCTGTGGTGTTGCTCCATTGTGCATGTGGCGGGGCTCAGGTTGCATTGCAGCAGGTGGTCGGTGGTCTGTTGTTTGCTCTTCTCCACACTCGCATGTTGTGGATTCCACTTTGTAGCCCCATTTCTTGAGGTTGGCTCTTGAGGTTGGCTCTGCCAACCAGAAAGTGGATGGCCATCTGTCAGGGATACTTTGATTGTGCTTTTCCTGCGCAGCAGGGGGTTGGACTAAACGCCCAATGTGGTCTCTTCCAACTCAATTATTTTATGATTCTAAGTTGATAAGCAATTTTAAAAACACACACACAAGACCAAAGAGATGATCTCTTCCATAATGATGTCAAATGTACATCAAGGTACTGTTCTTTTTCTGCTGCTGCACACCTTGTACCTTCAGTGACAGACATCAAGTGAGCTTAAAATGCACTTGTTCAAACTGGTCGTTCCTGAGCATGTTCTGCTCTCAGCAACCTCAAACACGGCTTGAGTTTCTATAGCATATAAGCTTATGTCCAACCCCCTTTCTTCTTCGTCTGGGCTTAAGAAAGGAGATAGATACATTTTAAAATGATGTTTTAACATACTGAATTAATTAACTAACATCACATCTGACAACACATCATAACATACACAGTACAACATATTTGGTGTGAGAACAATGAGAGAATATGTAAAAAGGAATAGAACATCTCCTGGCCCAAGACCTTGAGCTACATTGCGTTGGGTCCACAGCAGGTAGAAAGGTGAGTTATACAGTACATTAATTAATTAAGACAGGAGTATGTCTCCTCCGAAAATGTTCATATGAATTAGCTTCTACCATAAGTGATATGGAAGTTCCAAATGGTTATGTCTCATTCTTTGCCTGTTCTTGAGATGTCATAAGTTTAGCATGATGCTAATGAGCCCAGCTTTCCTCTCACTTGTTCTGTGTTGTTTTATATTACTATATAAAACATATAGTTTGATATTTTGTCCAAATGTAACAAACAGAATGCATTTGGATCATATGTAGAACTGGATTGTTGTGAGTTTTCTGGGCTGTATGGCCATGTTCCAGAAGCATTCTCTTCTGACTTTTCACCCACATCTATGCCAGGCATCCTCAGAGGTTGTGAAGTCTGTTGGAAACTAGGCAAGTGGGATTTATATATCTGTGGAATGTCCAGGGTTGGAGAAAGAACTCTTGTCTGTTTGAGGCAAAAATGAATGTTGCAATTGGCCACCTTGATTAGCATTGAATATCCTTGCAGCTTCAAAGCCTGGCAGCTTCTTGCCTGGGGGAATCCTTTGTTGGGAGGTGTTAGCTGGCCATGATTGTTTCCTGTCTGGAATCCCCCTGTGTTTTTTTTAGTTTTGTTCTTTATTTACTGTCCTGATCATAGTTTTTAAAATACTGGTAGCCAGATTTTGTTCATTTTCGTGGTTTCCTCCTTTCTGTTAACGTTGTCCACATGCTTGTGGATTTCAATGGCTTGTCTGTGTAGTCTAACATGGTGGTTGCTAGAGTGATCCAGCATTTCTGTGTTCTCAAATAATATGCTGTGCCCAGGTTGGCTCATCTGGTGCTCTGCAATGGCTGACTTATCTGGTGGAGTTAGTCTGCAGTGCCTTTCATGTTCCTTGATTTGTGTTTGAGCATTTGGTGGTCCCAATGTAGACTTGTCCACAGCTGAATGGTATATGGTAGACTCCTGCAGAGGTGAGAGAATCCCTCTTGTCCTTTGCTGAATGTAGCACTTGTTTGATTTTCTAGGTGGGTCTGTAGATAGTTTGTAGGTTGTGTTTCTTCATATGTGAAAAGTTACGCTTTCCTTTTGCCGAATCCATGATGACACACTGAATCAGAAGTAAGCTCAAAAGATATCTGTAAACATGAATCAATTCCAAGGGTTCCATAGGAATTCAAATCCTAGTAGCCCTTTATGAATAAATATGGCACTTTGCCAAATGCTTGGATTAATAGCCAGTGATATTGCAAGCGCTGTTATCAGCATTATTTGTGATATAATGCCAGAAGTTAGCAATGTTGCAATTACTAAACAAAAACAATTTTTAATCAATCTTCATTTCAATCACTAATCATACTTATGAACAATTTGGAATCTGAGATTAGCCATACATTACACATTATCCCAATTATTTCCTCATAAACAAGATGTATAAATCAAAGGCATTAGATTTCCTAAAGAGGCTCTGAATATAGTTGCTGGCCACGGGGAAAGTTGCTAAAAAATTACTCTCCAACCAATTCATTTTTTAAAAAAAAAACAAAAACTGGAAATCGTAGAGGAAAAAATGAAATATTTTACTTGATGACACAAAAATACAGGAATATGAGCACACGAAGAGCAATTATAAGACTGACAAAGGCCCATCGTTCTTAACAGTGCATATACATCTTAGCCCTGTCCAAAGACTCAAGACATTTTTCTTCCTTTCTCCTTAAGAATCTGGCAAAGTCAGATTGTATCTTTGTGCTCAGCCTTTTCGCTGCTGTACTGCCATTTTAAAATACCAGCCAACATAAATTATATAAAATAAACCAAAACAAAACAACAAAATGGATTTGTACTTGAAATCTGACCTTCCAAGGCAGCAGGAAGATTCGGAAATGATAGCCTGCTTGAATGTTTCTTTTATTCCCCGCCCCACTTTCACAAACTGTTTAAAAACATGTCCCTACTCACATTGGACTTGCAGAAGACTTACCTCAGGGAAAATCATTACAAACCTATGATCACAGAAGGATTCTTATCTTATAAAAAACAAGGCGGGTGTACAAATGAGCTCACTATGTTCTGCTGCACATAATTATCTCTTCACATCGCATACATAGGGCATAATGTGTGGACTTGCAGTAATCTATCTATATAAAAATGCTTTGAGTGACATCATAATTCTTAATCTGCTGGACGTATTGCCACCAAATTTGGCCACAAGACACCAATTAATCCAAGGAGTGACCATCACTCAAAAACATTAGTTTTGTCATTTGGGAGTTGTAGTTGCTGGGATTTATAGTTAACCTACAATCAAAGAGCATTCCAAACTCCACCAACAAAGGAATTGAACCAAACTTAGCACACAGGACTCCCATGACCAACAGAAAACACTAGAAGGGTTTGGTGGGCATTGACCTTGAGTTTTGGAGATGTAGTTCACCTACATCCAGAGAGCACTGTGGACTCAAACAATGAATGATCTAAAAATTGGCACAAATACTTCATATGCCCAAAGGATGGTTCCGTCCATTTCCCCTTCTTTCCCCCTCTTTCTCCCTTCCTGTCCCATAAGGTCCTAAGACTCCTAGATCCCTTTCCATTACTGTTGTTGTGTATTTTTGAATGGAGCTAGTATGGTGTAATGGTTTGAGTGTTAGATTAGGACATTAGGAGATCAAGTTCTCATCTACACTGACCATTCAATGCATTTTCAACCTGGTATTAAAGAAAGTGATTTTGTTGTGCAGCAGATTATACAGGAAATCCTGGAAGACATTTGAGACCTGGATGGTGATTATACATGTTACAGAACACTGGTGTGCATTAAGGGCTTTTTTTCACTCATTTTTGTAATTGTTGTTTGAAGCTGGCTTGGCTTGGCTCTAAATGGTCAAGATAGATGGGCCACAAGGTTCAAATCCACACTCAGCCATGGAAACACACTGGTAGACCTTGGGCAAACCATGCTCTCCTAGTCCCCTTCTACACTGTCATATAATCCACATTATCAAAACAGATAATCCACATTATCTGTTTTGAACTGGGTTATATGAGTCTGCATATAATCCAGTTCAAAGCAGGTAGTCTGGATTTTATATGGCAGAGTAGAAGGGGCCACAGTTACAGAAAGAGACATAAAGAAACTGACTATGAACATAACCATTTTTTTTCGTGTCAGGAGTGACTTGAGAAACTGAAGTCACTTCTGGTGTGAGATAATTGGCCATCTGCAAGGATGTTGCCCAGGGGACACCCAGATATTTTGATGTTTTACCATCCTTTTTGGGAAGCTTCTCTCATGTCCCTGTATGGGGAGCCAGATGATAGGCTTGCATTATGGTCAGAAAGGACTAGAGGCACATGACAACAGCAGCAACAATTTTGGAGCACTGCTGTCACAGGATACATGCAGTAGATAGATATTGGACCTTATTTTGAGGGTAGAATAATCTGATAGATACTGCCACTGGGCATCGGCAGCAGAAGCATAAGCTCTAGGGTGCCTTGTCTGTAGAGTTTGGAAATCTTACTATTTTCAAAACTGATAATTTCTCCAGATTTGCCTAATCCAAAACTATGTCAGTAGTTTCCATGACAAGAAGCTTTCCCATCCCTTTAGCCTTGTGCTTAGTATGTTCTGCCCAGACAATTCTGGTTTCCCCTCCAAATACAGAAGCTGTTTAACAGTCTGGAGACACTTTGCTAGAGCTTGGGGCAGGAAATGAGGAGCAAAAACCCATATCCTGCAGGAACTGCCGAAAGGAGGCAGGATGTGTGCAATAAGAAAAAACTGGAGGATCGCCAAGACCTCCAGGCTAAATCCCAGACTTTGCTATAAAGAGAGCCGGGAGACCTGATGAACGCAAGTGGCCAAAACCCTTTGTTGCAGCTTGCCTGAAAAGACAGTTTAAATGCTCCATAAAAGATGAGTAAAACATTGCATCTCCCAGAAGCTATTTGAAGGGATTAGGAATAAGCTGCTATGGCCAGGTTCAAACAATCATTTTTTCAAACATCTTAGCAAAAACAGATGACATTTTTTTGCCATTTTATTATATAATTACTCTGGTCTTTGCTACGGTGTTATGATTATTGGGAAAGAGTATTGGGGATGAAAAAAAGGAGATGGACAAATGCAAGCAGAAATGTTTTGCTTCACATGCAGTTATTGCTGCTTCATCAGCCCAGTTCATTGGTTATTATCATGCATTTCCTAGCATTTTGCAGTAAAACAAGTGAACAATGACTGTCTTGTTCACTTTGTAAAATCTTGAAGGATTAGTCCCCAATTAAAGGGTCACAAGCATGCAGGCAAAGATTCACTTTTTATTGACCCTGCTTGTTAACTACATTATTATATGAGGAAACATGACAAAGACTGCTGAAAAATGACTTTCTTTTCAAGTGAATCTCAAAATACCAGTATTATGACCATTTTTCCCATTCAGAAAAAAAAATCATAGGGGCAAAGCCTTTCTGAAGTATATAACTTGGAACTGCAGGTGGAATGAATGACTTGGAAGATTGTAAGGTGGGTCCTTGGTATCCAATTGGGTTTGGTTTCAGATCCCATCCATGGACACTCAAATCCATGAATGCTCAAGTTATATACAATAGTAGAGTAAAATGGCATCCGGTATATAAAATGGCAAAATCTAAATTTTGATGGGGAAATATTTTCAAGCCATGGATGATTGGATCTGGATGCAGCATCCGTGGATACAGAGGACTGACTGTATGTTATCCTATATGGGCCCGAACCAATGGTCAGGTGGTCAATTTCTCATCCTGGGCCATACCAGGGAAGAAGTGCCTATTATTTTAAAAATGCTTCTGGTGTCAACTTCTTTCTCCTTCTCTCCCTTGGTTTTGCTTTTCATGAGTTTAGGGGACATATTTTAGAACCCTCCCTACCTCTCTTGCATTCTCTCTTCATGAAGCTAAACATACCAGGAATAAACACACACACACACACACAAAATCAACTAACCCAAAGTTCCTCAAAGCAGACAAGAGTAAAGCAGACAGCAATCTCCCAAATTTGGCCAAGACCATGAGGCATGGAGGCTGCTCCTTTGAAGCCCTAAAGCCCTGTACTCTGACGTTAGCTCTTAACTCAAAACACTACTCTTATGTCAAAACACAACCCAGACCGAGGAATGGCTATTAATTAATTAACTAATTAACTAACTAACCCTATTTATACCCCATCTTTCTCTACCCCAAGGGGGGCTCAAGATGGCTTACATATGGCAATTATTCAGTGCCCTAAACACATACAATATTAAGCTAAAAATCCATTGAATTAAAATTAATACATATTAAAATTTTAAAAACTACATTCAGTATTAAAATCATGCCATCCAAAAAACGTAGATTGAGGCCGTTCTGTAGCCATTAATTCAAAATGCTCTTAAGTTGGATGCTGTTAAGTCGAGGTTCCACTGTTCTTTCAAAATGCAGCTCTAATGTAAGACATGAGAAACCACCTTATAACAAACAGAGCATGGAAGAGTTCATTTTTGTTTGGACTACAGCTACTAAAATCCTATAGTCAGCATATTTAGTGATTCAGACTTTCTTCAATTTACATATATAGTTATTTTTAAAAACCCAATAACCTCAGTGTTTCCTACTAAGTATATATTATATATATTATATATATATATTATATATAATATATAAATAAGTATATATTATTTACATAGTAGGCAATATTCACTAACAAAACAACTTTGGATTTAATGTGTTTGGGTTTCTAATTTTTCTGCCCTACACACCATTACTGAGTTCAACAAAACTCAAAGCAGTTATTCCAAGTAAATATGCACGGAATCAAGGAACTGGCAGTATTATAAGCTAAAGTACTTGGAAAATTATAGCAGGAGGGTCCGATCTTGGGTAAGCACCAAGATTCAGGAAAGTTGTTATCAGAATATAAAATAATTTGGCATCATAATTAAATATGAAATTAGGAAGAATGTGAGGCATTCAAAACTCTTCCAAGCTGATAGTGACATTGAGATTGGCAGTGATGATATGGTAATAATATTTTGGTTCACTGAAAAGCTCCAGACATTGATGGATACTGATAGATTCCTTCCCACAGTGCATGTTTCAGCACTATTGAAAGAGTGGTCCATACCTTCCAAGTGTCCTGCTTTGACAGGAATAGTCCCAATTAATCCTGAGCCATATAGGGCTTTAAAGGTCATAACCAGTGCTTTGAATTGTGCCCAGCAATAAACTGGCAGCCAGTGGAGGTGCTGCAACAGGGGGGTTGTCCATTCCCTGTAGTCAGCCCCAGTTAGCATCCTGGCTGCAGCCCTTTGGACCAGCTGAACTTTCCGAGTACTCTTCGGAGGCAACTCCACGTAGAGCGTGTTACAGTAATCTAGACAGGAAATAACTAAGGAATGTACCACCATGGGCACAGTTGGTGCACAAGTTTTAATTGTGCAAAGAAATGGGCACAGTTGGTGCGCAAGTTTTAATTATGCAAAGGCCCTCCTGACCACTGCAGAAATCTGGGTCTCCAGGTTTAACACTGAGACCAGGAAGACCCTCAAACTTCAGACCTGTGTCTTCAGGAGGAGTGTGACCTCATCCAGCACAGGATGAATCTCTTCCCTGAACTGCCTTCTGACTGATCAGGAGTACCTCTGTCTGGTCTGGATTAAGTTTCAATTTGCTTGCCCTCATCTAGTTCATTACTGATGACAGACACTGGTTTAAGGTCGCAACAGCTTTCTTGGCTTTGGGTAGAAAGGCGTAATAGCATTGTGTGTCATCCACATATAGATTGCACTTCACTTCAAAACCAAATGACCTTTCCCAGTGGTTTCTTGTATGTGTTGAACAGCATGGGGTACAAGACAGAACCTTGAGTGACCCCACCGGTCAACGGAGATGGGTTCAAACAGGAGTCCCCAGCACCACCATTGCCCCTCCAGGAAGGAACAGAGGCAAGAACAGTGATGTGGCCCAGAATGGTATTGAAAGCCACCAAGAGGTCCAGGAGAACCAACAAGGACGCCCTCCCTCTGTCCAGTTTTCTGTGTAGGTCATCCACCAAGGGAATCAAAGCTGTCTCTGTTCCATAACCAAGCCTGAAACCAAATTTAAATGGATCTAGATAATCTGTTTTATCCAGAAACCCCTGGAGCTTGGAAGCTACCACAAGCCCCAATACCTTGTTCAAAATTGGACACTGGCCGATATTCATCCATTATGGAAGGGTTCAGGTGGCTTTTAAAAATATGGGCCTCACAACTGCTTTTCAGTAAAAAAAAAAAAATGAAAGAAAGAACTGAAACTGTCTTTCCCAGTTATCAAAACCAGACACATAGCAAAACCTCCCAGTCCTGAGGAAGTGTACCTCTGGATAACGGAGATAATTAAAAAAATGGTTATCACTTTAATTACTATCATGAAAACTTGACAGAAGCCATTTAGTGACACTGAAGGAATGTTCATCAGAATACATCTTTGATTTGATCCAATCTGACTTTTATTTCCTAAAGTTAAGGAATACAGGCAGTCTCTGGGCTACAAACATCCGATTTACAAATGACCCATAGTTAAGAATGGGGTGAGACAACAGGAAGTGGGAGAAATCTACCTTTCAAAAGAGAAATTCACTTCTGAAAAAGTTATTGTGGGGAAAAAATGTCTCAACCGAAGTTGTATCACCAATTCTTGTTTTCACAAGTCAAATTATTCAAAATCCAGTTATCACGGGGATAGAAAGAGAAGTGAAATCTTCTGAACAGGGGCACAAACAGCAAAACAAACATCATAGGGGTTCCCTTCCCTAGGCTATCCAAAGGGCTCTCTCTCCCTCTCCCCTTCTTATCTATCTATCTATCTATCTATCTATCTATCTATCTATCTATCATCTATCATCTATCTTTCTTTCTTTCTTTCTTTCTTTCTTTCTTTCTTTCTTTCTTTCTTTCTTGTATAGCTACACTTTAAAATGTGCTTGTTCCGACTTAAATACAAATTCAACTTAAGACTGCTTGTATAGGTTTCATACAACTGTCTATCCCAAATGTAGCCATTTAAAAAAGTAGGAAACTGGAAAGTGTGAGATGGTAGATAGGATGGCAGCCTGCTTCTTCACCCTGTGTCAAGCCGCACTTTATCCATTTGTATTAGTTCTCAAGATACAATTTCCCATAATGAAATCAAGAGCAACTTGGGCCTGTGGACAGAGCGGGACATTTCTGAAATGAAAACGATAAAGGGAGAATAGTCCATATCTGCTATGGAATGATTTCTGATAAAATCCCCCCACATTGCAACTTCTTAAACAAAACAAAAGTGCAAGTCCAAGGTAGAAAATTACACGGGCACAGAAACATGATAGAAAATCACATTAATGTCTACTTAATATCCAAGTCCCATTGAATCAAGAGTATTTACTTCTGCATAAAGGTGGGCAGTATAGTGTGGTGGTTTTAGTGTTGCATTGGGAGTCTAAGGACCTCATCACATGGAGGTCCTTAAACTGATGGATAGAGGGGGCATCCGTGGGGCAGTGGGGCAAATCATTGGGCAGTGCCCCACAACATCCTCTTGCCATCCCAGGCTGTTATCTGTCTGGCCCTGGCTTGCTCCTGAGCTATTTCTGGCTTGTCCTATGAAAACACTGGAGTCACACATGTTATCAGGAATGGCGCTTAGCACACTGACAAGACACAGCATGCATAGAGCCCTGCCAGAAGTAGCCCTGAGTCACATGAAGGGCTCTGGCAGGCTCTGTCCTGGCTGTATCTCGGCAGCATCCTAGGACAGGGCTGAAAGCCCATGTGATGAGGTAATAAGGAACCAAGGCACAAATCCCCACTCAGGATGCATTTGCACAGCAGAATCATTTGCACAGCTGTTTGCCACCACTTTAACTCTGATGGCTTGTTATGGAATCCGGGGAGTTGCAGTTTGATAAGGCACCTTCGCTCTTTGACAGAGCAGGCTAAAAACTATAACTCCCATGATTCCATAACATTGAACCATGGGTGTTAAAATGGTGTCAAACAGCAATAATTCTACAGTGTAGAGGCACCCTCAGTCATGGAAATGCACTAGGTAATCTTGGACATGGCATACTTTCTCAGTTTAGAGGAAGGCTGCTGTAAATAAACCTTGCCAAGGATAGAGTCTCCGTAAATTGCAATCAACTTGAAAGTATTTAACAACAATTTCTGAGTAAGCATGCTTAGCAAGATGTGCTTTTCATCATGGAGTTAACCATGTGCTTTGCTCCTTGGCATACCAATCACACCACTATAACTATGCTTAATTTAGGCTGGATCGTGCCCAGTGCTTATAGGCTTCATAACATCAGATTTGTAACATTTTGTCTCTCAACTGTCACGAAAATTAGCGAGGTTAATATGTCTGGAACAGAAATTTAATTAACAACTTTTCTGACTTGCATCACTCCAGCCCTGGAGAAGTTTATCTTGAGTCAGTATCTAGTGGGAAAATATCCCGTGCTGTGCCTACCTTGCTCCAAGACCATCGATTGACAAACAAGACAAGATTTGTCTCAGAGAGGCGAGATGGTATTTAACAAGATAAGTCTTGAGAGAATCTCATTACGAAGTGGTTTTAATTAGCAAATACCCTCTTCAAAAAAGTAATCCCATCAGTAATGTGTGCTACGGTTTGGATCTGAAGTGTAATTAGAATCTCTCACTACAGAAAAAAAAATGTGTGTTTTTTCCCCCTGCGAGCACAAACACAGGGCCTTCGTTCGGAAAACTCATTCACAATGTCTCTAACTTCAATGGGACTACGTGCAGGCAAATGTTTGCAAGAGCTGTGCCAAAGAACACAGGATGGAGGGGGTTAAAGTTGTGCTAAACCAACAGAATAGAAAGTGTGACATTCCCTGTAAATAATGCCAGGTTTCTTCACAATTCCTTAAGGGCACCTCCAAAGATAGAAACTATTTTAGGAACACATAATAGCAGCATGAATTAAGGCAGAATTTCCCAGCCTTGCCTGACTTGTTTACTTTCTATTTAAATGTACAGAGTGTTTTATTTGAAGCTACTATTTTTAATCTCATGAAAATCAAGACAGAGTGAACAGGACGCTGTGTAGCAAAAGACATACACACGTACATAGACAGAGGTTTGGTCCATATATGTAAGCAGAATATAATGGTATGCACAGCTAGAATGTGTGTGGTGTGTGTGCGGCATCCTATTTTTAAATGCCCCCTACTATATGAAAGAGCTAGTTTTGTAGTCAGGCTACACACACACAAACACACACACACACATATATATAGAGAGAGAGAGAGCGCTAGAATATATTTAGAAAGCAAGAGCTCTACAGTGTGTTGGGATGTGTGTGTGTCTCTGTGTGTGTGTGCCACATCTTATTTTTAAATATTTGTTTCCATATGAAAGAGCTAGTTTTAAGATTTTTCAGGCACATATGTTATATATATGTCGGAAGCACATTTTTAAAAAATCTTTGCCTATCTGTAGACTGCTTTTGAATGCAGAATAATGTTATCACTGCCAGAATTGCAAAACCAGGATTATCCTAGGCCCCAAAATATTGGGGCCAAAATTTGAACCTAGGAAAAAACCCTTGTGATGACATAGGGATGAGTCCAGGAGATTTTACAAGGGACATTACAAAAAGCAGCCCCTTTGATATTTCAATTAAACTACCTTGAACATTATGTTTTTATTGCTTCATTGTTGTTCTACTCCCTCCTTACTAATTGCCTGGGAACCCCATCATGACTTAATCAGATGCAGCCATGATACCAAAAGCTTGCAGGGAGATCCATGGCTGATGAAAGGCAGTGGTAGCAACACGGATGACAAGTGGATGGCCCAGCAAGACCAAAATAGTCTCAGCCCATCTGGGCCCAACATTGTGCTGTAGAGGGTTCAGCCTGCTATCACTCTCAATTCAGGGTTAGCCTGCTCTAGACTGTCCCCAGATTAAGCGGCCAGTGTAGATGAACACCTAGCCATACCTAGTGTAGACTCACTGAGCTTGGCAGGTGAAACGTCAGGAGAGAATGCCTCTAGAACATGCCCATACAGCCGGAAAAAACCTACAACAACCCAGTGATTCCGGCCATGAAAGCCTTCGACAATACAGAGAGAAATAAACTGGTTGTCCATAGAGTGCTCATGGAACATATACATTTTGATATGAAAGTATATCCGAGGAGAGTTTTACCTTCTTTAAATGGAGAAGGAATGTGGCAGTATCTTTAAGGCTGAGGTTTTTTTTAGCATGAGCTTTCAGGGATATTAATCTACCTTTTTAGATGCAGTACAGAGTGGCATCCAGACCTCAAGATGTAAAGCATGTTTATGTAGGTTGCTGTAAGTTTTTTCTGGCTGTATGGCCATGTTTCAGAAGCATTCTGGCACATGGAATGCAACCCAGTGATTCTGGCCATGAAAGCCTTCAACAATACATGTTTATATAGTTGCAAGAGTAGTATGGAATGTAATAGGGTTTTAAAAATACAAGTCATGATCACTGCCCTACATTTTCAAAGGGCAGCCTAAGGTGATACAAGTCTTTTAGATCTTTACAGTGGTAAGTAAGTGTTGATGTACGAAAACAATAAATCTGTTAAGAGAGGTTCACCTTTGCCATCTTCTGAGGCTTACCACTAGCCCAAGGTCTCCGAGGTTTGCTATAATTCAAAGCTGACTTGACAACAAATAATAACAACAAATTTGCATAAGAGATTCTGAGTAATTAAAGGACAACCAAGCAATTAAACTGTTTTCAGGCCATCTGTAAAATACTTAGAGGTTTGTTTATGTGTGTGTATTTAAATTTATTTCTATGTTGCCTTTCAAGGGCATAGCTTTTCCAAGGGCAACCAAGGCTCTTTCCAGCCGCAAACCAGGTAAGGCACCCAACAGACACAACTGCCACATCAAAGTATTGCATCTATTTCTCCACATTGGAATCTGAAATCAGAGTCAGCCAGATAACTTTCAAAAAGCCATTTCCACTTGAAGAAGCACTTGATTTGTTGGCTAAGCCGTTCCATCAGTCTGCACACTAATGTAGTTGACTTGATTTGGGAGCAGTGGTGGGTGCAGGACTTATAATATATTGCAAAGGTGAATGCCTGACCATGAACCATCTTGACATTTCTATGACTGGCTGTATAAAATCATGAGAATGCTACAAATCCAGAAGTGCAAATAAGCCTCTAATTTCATACTTCTCTGGCAATTTGGTGACTGGCAGTAAATAGTGACCACGACCCCTCAAAAAATAGGAATAGTTCAGCAAATTACAGCAGACAGGACTTCCCTCCCCACTTATTGGCTGACCATGCCATGTGACAATCTGCTCTTGAAACAGAGGAGTTCCAAGAAAAACACTTTTTAAGCATTTATCAAGTAACCATTGTTTTGGGTATATCTAGCACAACATATAGACCATTCCTAATGATGATTTCTAGAATGCCCAACAGATCTTATTTTTTATCTTCACAAAAATGGGACATCAGAGGCCAGTAATATAATCATTTTACAGTTAGAGCTGCAGTCCTGAGACCCCCTTAAGAGCTGCATGGGTGAGAACTTCGTGTGCCAAAGCCAACATTGTATCCAATAGACCACATAGCTCTTGTGAAATGATCATGCAATGAATATTATTGTGAGCAAGGCAATGCTGACTAATCATAATGAAGCAAAGAACAATTTATCAGAATCTTGCTTTCTATTATTCTATTATGAACTAATGAATCCCATGTGTAGGTCCAGTTCATACTACAATCAGTCTCTGTGCAGGATGAAAGAGAAACATGCAGGACTTGCTAATAAACATTGACTGCATGTACACTGCCATATAATGCAGTTTCAAACTGCACAATATCGAATGTAGATGGGGCCTCAGCTGCCTAAGGTAGAGGAGCAAATAGTGCCTCCCATCACATCCCACCCAACTTAAGATGTATGGTACCCAAAGCCATGTTACTTTGTCATGTGAAAGAAAAGATCCCACTAGCACCTTCTTCCATCCCTGGCAGAAAAAAATACAATAGCTGTACAATAAGCATTAATTAATTAATTTCTATCCCACTATTGTCCCAGATTGGGACTCAAAGCGGCAAACAAAATGTAAACAAAAACATTACAACCACAAAAAATAAACATAGTCATCAAATCACAACATCTCATGCAACGACTTCTTGACCTTGTATGAAATCTAAAATTTGATGCCCAGGGCAACCACTTTTTCTTTGTAATAGTAGGACCAGCTACACACACATTTTCCTTCTCCATGATGCTATTATCATCCTTAGCAGGGAAATGAACTGGTGCATTGGATTAAGTGTTTTCTGTCTAAAGCTTCAGTGTTGCAGTATGGCTGACTCAAAGACGCAAAGCTGAAGAGTTGTGTTGGGAGTGTGGAACTCAAAGAGAATATATGCTTTGACAGTTTCACAGATCTTTGCCCAAAACTAACATAATTCAATTCATCACCAATAATCTGAGCAGCCAGACTAAGGGAGGGATCGATCTCTTTGTGAGAGGAGGTCATGCCGTGTTCCTGAAAATGCATCCTGAGAGGAAGCAAAATGGAACAAAGACTTCAAAAATGCTTTGATTTCACATCCTGATATAATAGTTATTTGAGAAATATTCATCAAAGCTCTGTTCCCACTGAAAAACTTTTGACAAGCTACATCAGTTCTTCAACAAATGTGTTTACAGTTGGATTCTGCCAACAAGGCCCACACTGTATTGTTAAAAGGATTGGCCAGGCTTAATGCATTAATTTCATAATCTGTTGCTTTAAATGGACTTACATAACACATGTTTCATTTCTTCTACAGTGCAACAAGTGGTGTCTCTTATGTATAGAAGTCTTTATTTGCAAAGTGCTTTATAGGTCTCAAGGAGTTAACCTTCCCGCCCATCAGCTAGCTCACTACATTGATAGAGGAGGAACTGAAGCACACAATTTCAATGATGTCACAGGGTTTGACCCTCAGAATATGGCACTTCAGACTTGAATGGAGACCCTGTTTTATGTTCTCCTGTGTCAACAATTCCGTTCTCACAGAATAGCAGCACAACTGGAGTATGTTTTATGTGTAACACTTCTTGACACATGCCCTTTCCTTGGTAAATTGCTCTTGATGTGGGAAGCATTCAAAACATGAAGTGCCCTCCTCTAGTTGGAAGAGTTACCACAGCATATTTCTAATGCTAAACTCATGAAAGACATTGATATGTTTGAAGATGTGCAGGCCTTCATGATCTTTTTGAATAGGTTACCTGGTACCCTCCAGAGGCAGTAGACTTTTGTTGTTAAGTTAATTCAACTTGTGACAATGCTATAGTAGTATTTCTTGGCAAGATGCATTCATAATAGGTTGCCGCTGCCTTTCTCTTCTGCTGAGAATGTGTGAGGTCACACATTGGGTTTCTATGGATGAGTATGGATTGAAATATCAAGAAGGTTGGTGGCATTCAAACCACATCATGCAAGCTTCCAATTACAGTGTATCACTGTATATATTCCAGTAAAAGTTATTTATGAGCCCAGGGCAGGTTTTGGTGCCAAAAATATGGATTTAGATAGTTGAGAGTCATTTTGTGGGAAAGGGAAGAGGCCAGTGCCCCTGTATTCAAAAAGGCCAGAAGCAGCCCCATGTGTCATGACTAGCAATTTTATGGCTTTTGTTCAGCTGCTGCTGAGTGCTTGGAAGAGGTTAATCTCTCTCCTGTTTGGAAGAGGTCAAGTTGACCTTTTCCTCCAAGTAATGTCATCCAGCCGCAGAGATTAGTGGTGAATGTCTGCTGATATGAGCTGTAGCTGAGATTCGCTGCATAAAAAGAGGTCTGCATTAGATTGCTGTTTGTGGAACAGTAACATTGAACTATGGGAGTCTGTATCTTGATACCCAGACCTAATTCTTGTGATCCTGTCCAGTATCTTCTGAAATTTGAAACCCTGCTTGATCTGTGAAACCTTGACATTTTGTATCAGGACTCTGGACTGGCTTAGGACTTCATCACACACAATAAAATCAATGTTTCTACACATTTAAGAAATAGCAACCCATAGCGTTCATCACATGATGCAAGCTTCAACTGTGGGTTCCAGGTATTTCACTGTTTCTAAAGTGTGGCTTGATTAAAGGGCCTGAATATTGCTTTATACCTTTTTAACATCAGTTTACCCTGTTTCCTGACATGATTTTGGAACCCTGACTACCGATTGTGCCTTTGTAACTTGGGACTTTATCTGTATTATCTCTGCCATGTGCTATATTTATGTTTTGTAGTCTGACCTAGAAGAGATTTGGTATTTTATTGTTTAAGTAAAACTAGTTTTGGCATTTCCTGGGTTTCTTTGGTGAAACTCTGTCCTTGTTATCGGGCAAGAGCACTGGAACATAACACCATGGCAGAGAAAGAGAGAGATTAGAGGAGATCGATGCTTCTTTTAATTTATTCCAGGATGGAGTAAGGTCTTGCCTTTCATCATTCTACTCAGAGAAAGATATTGAGGTACAGCACTTACATTGACCCATTAATATGTCAATCCAGGTTTTTGGGTTGGCACTCTCAGAATTTACCTCCAGCACCACAGTTCATAAGTGTCTATTTTCCTTTGCTCAGCCTTCCTTATGGTCCAGCTCTCACATTCATAAGCTACTATGGGGAATACCATTGCTTTAACTATGTGGATCTTCGTTGCCAGTGTGATGTCTCTACTCTTCACTATTTTATCAAGATTGGTCATTGCTCTCCTCCCAAGAAGTAAACATCTTCTGATTTCCTGGCTGCAGTCTGTGTGTGCAATAATCTTCGCACCTAGAAATACAAAGTCTGGCACTGCCTCCACATTTTCTCCTTCTATTTGCTAGTTATCAATCACCACAATATAATTTCCAACCAAGTCTTTAAACTTCAAAATGAACAAATTAGCTGAGTTTTCTTTATTTTCTTACTTTTGAAAAAGTCTTTTGTTAGCTATACTGTTTTGGATTGTTGGGAAGGACCTCCGTTCTTCCCATTCTGGGTAACCTACAGTTTTTGAAAATCTGTTATCTTTTTTCCCTTCTCTGCTCACAGCTAAGGAACAATTGTAGCACTCAGTAGAGCAGAACAAACAACATACTTCCACCCGTGGGACAATCTTCAAAACTAAGCAGCACATGTTCTCATGCTAGCCTGTTGACAATGTAGCTTTTTATTTTAGCACATAATATAGAGCTCCAAAATCCACTTGAAAAAGGACTACTAGAAAGAGCTGCTTGGGGGAGGGGAGGAGAAAGATGAGAACAAAACCCCGGTTCCTTGGCAAGTCAGCCACTTGAAAGTGATCTCATTGCCTAAATGTGTGACAATGGAGAAACTGTATTTTATTTGGCCTTCACAAGCACAATATTCTTGATCAGAAATATGTTGGGGGCTTCAGTGAGAAGGCAAGTGTGTAGTAATACAATACAAAAGTGTTTAAATAACACACTCCAGGAATTAATATAAAAAGATCTGTGACAGAGACAGATTATTAGAAGGAAGTTATGGAAGGAAGACTAGTGGTGGAAATGCTATTTTTTAAAAACTAAAACTCTTAGGAATTCTCAAAATGATTGTCCAAGAAGTAACCTTTTCAATCTCTGTGAAAGATGAGTATTTTGAGAAGAAATGAAGGTTTTGGGCCTTTTCATATAGAGTATGATGGAGTGTCAGCTCACGACGGCTAGGCTCAATGAAGACAGAAGACTTGCATCATGTCAATCAAAGAACTTTACTATCAGATACTGCAACACAGAAAAGCCGGAATTGCTGGATGGCTGCAGGCCACCTCTTATATACCCTCCTACACATTTGAAACATACATTCCCGCCAACCACCAAACTCCCGCCAAAGCTTCCCGCCACCAAGCAAACCGCTGTACTCCAAGGCCACCACCTGCAGGGTCGTTATCAGCTAGGAGTGTCAGGAGTCTAGTTTTCGGCGCCGAAATCAGGGCTACGGAAACTGGATCCTGACATGACTTCCTCCTCCTCTTCTTCCTCCTGAAAGGGAAACGGAACATATATCTAATCGTTTTCTGGGTCGAGGGGCCCCAGGTATTTTTTTAATAGTCCGCAGTGAAATACCGGGTGTATTTTTCCCAAATCCTTCGGTAGCTTCAGTCTATATGTGACCTCGTTTATTTGGTTAATGATTCTGAATGGGCCTATATATCGTGGCGTGAGTTTCTTCGATGGCGTGTTAAGTTTGATGTTTTTTGTGGACAGCCATACCAATCCTCCTTCTTCTAGCTTGTCTCCCTCCCTCCTTTTGCGATCTGCGAACAGCTTATGTTGTTTTTGTGCTTCTCGCAATGCTTTCACCACCTTTTCCCAGTTATCTCTCATTTGCTGGGCCCAATCCTCCCCTCTTTCTTGTTCTCCCTCCGGCCATTCTGGGAGTCTAGGAAGGGGGGCTACTTCTTGGCCATAAATTATTTTGAAAGGTGACTCCTGGGTTGTGGAATGTGGGGCTGAATTGTATGCTAGCTCTGCGAAGGGGAGGATATCTACCCAGTTGGTTTGCTGTTGGTTTACGTATGTTCTGAGGAATGTCCCGAGAGTTTGTTGAGTGCGTTCTACCCCCCCGTTCGTCATGGGATGGAAAGCCGAGCTCAATGTCCTCTCAGCTCCTAGCAACCTCATGAACTCTTTCCAAAATTTCGCAGTAAATTGGACTCCCCTGTCACTAATGACTTGGTCCGGACATCCATGTAACTTGTAAATGTGTTTAACAAACAATTCCGCTAGTTTTTCTGCGGAAGGAAGTTTTGTGAGTGCAATAAAATGTACATTTTTTGAGAATAGGTCTAGGACGGTCCAAATGTAACGTTGCCCCTTACTTGGTGGAAGTTCCCCAACAAAATCAAACGCAATCGAACTCCACGGTCTCGTAGGCTCGGTTACTGTTTGCAAAAGGCCTATGGGTTTCTGTGTGGGGGCTTTGCTCTTAGCGCACGTTTCGCAGTGTGAGACATATGATTTAGTGTTACTTCTCATTCCTGGCCACCAACATTGCCTTGCCAGCAATTTTGTTGTTTTGGTGACCCCAAAATGGCCTGCACTTTTATTATCATGACATCTCTTCAACATTTCCCCCCTCAAAGATTCCGGAATGTACAGTTTTCTATTCACAAACACCAGTCCACCCTTCCATTCCACCTTTTTCTCATTATCTTTTAACCATTCGTCCTTTCTATAGGCCTGTTTCAATTCTTCTTCCCAACTCTCTCCCCCTCCACCTTCTACTCCCACTATCTCTCGATTGCGCTCGGCTTGGGCTCTAGTTACTACGGCCATGTTCCCCCTTTGGACTGATATGAGGCTCTCAGCGGCTCGCTCTCTTCCTCCCTCTTGTCGGGGCATACGTGACAGTGTGTCTGCGAGGACATTCTTTTTTCCTTGATGAAATTTTAATTCAAATTGGAAATGTGAGAAGTATTGAGCCCATCTGATTTGTTTGGCTGACAATTTACGGGGAGATGTAAGATACTGGAGGTTTCTGTGATCAGTCCAAACTTCAAATGGGGCGCCGCTCCCTTCTAGTAAGTGTCTCCAACACTCTAATGCTTTCATGATGGCCAGTGCTTCTTTCTCCCAGATAGGCCAATTTCGTTCTGTTTCGGTAAACTTTTTGGATAGGAACCCACAAGGTCTTAAGGTTCCTTCAGAGTCTCTTTGCATGAGCGCTGCCCCGTATGCCCAATCTGAGGCGTCGCAATGGAGTATGAATTGTTTGGCCATATCTGGGTGGGTTAAAAGTGGTTCCTCAGTGAATCGCTGCTTAAGTTGGTCGAATGCTTTTTGACATTCGTCCGACCACACTAATTTTGCCCCCGGGGATCGTGTCTTGGCTGTTTCCCCCTTCCCTTTTGTTTTGAGTAGTTCTGTAAGGGGTAATGTCAGCTGGGCAAAATCTTTTATGAATGACCTATAGAAATTTGCGAATCCCAGGAATGACTGTAACTGTTTTCGTGTGGCAGGTGGCTCCCAGACCCTCACATCCTCTACTTTCGTAGGGTCCATTGCAATACCTTTGTGGGATATTCTGTATCCCAAGAAATCAATCTGCCTCTTATTAAATTCGCATTTGGCTAGTTTGGCGAACAATTTTGCCTCCCTTAGCCTTTGTAATACATCTCTCACCAACTGACAATGTTCCGATTCATTCTTACTAAAAATTATTACGTCATCGATATAACAAAACACACCCCGGTACAACAAGGGGTGTAGCACCTCATTTATCATCTGCATGAATGCCCCTCCCCCGCCTTTTAGCCCGTAGGGACACACGGAAAATTGAAATAATCCCATTGCGGAAGAAAAAGCCGTCTTCCATTTGTCCTCTGGCTTGATTCTGATTTTGTGGTAAGCCTCCACCAAGTCCAGTTTTGTAAATATCCTCCCTTCCGACAGTCTGGATAGTAGGTCTTTGGTTAATGGTAAAGGGTAACAAGTTGTAGTGCTCACCGCATTCAAACCTCTATAATCTACACACAAGCGCAATGACCCATCCTTCTTCCGTCTAAATAGTACGGGGGCTCCGAGAGGGGAGTCCGAAGGTTCAATGAACCCCCGTGCTAGATTCTTGTCTATGTATTGTTTCAGTTCCTCCATTTCCCTGGCCGACATTGGGTATATTTTTGCTTTTGGAAGCGTTGCACCTTTATTAATCTCAATTTTAACCTCAACCCTTCTTTTAGGGGGTAGTTTGTCGGCCTCTTTTTCATCAAAGACATCAGCAAAGTCTCTATATTGTGGTGGAATGTTCTGTACCCACTCTTCTGGTGTGTTTTCCTCACATCTGCCACCCATCTTTGGTTGTGAGAAGCTTATGCTCCTCTCCTCCCAATTTACTTGGGGGTTTGCTCCTTGTAGCCATGGCATTCCCAAGATTACATGGTATGTTGCTAATGGGGCCACCACAAATGCCACTTCGCCTTCCCAGTCGCCTACTTTGCACTTCACTCCTCCGACCTCATATTTAGCTGGGGCTCCGGAAGCCACCGACCCATCTAATTGGGTAAATGCTATGGGGGTTTGCAAAGCTATGGTCTTACATTTTAGCTCTTCAGCTAGTTCAGGGGTCATGATATTTCTAGAACATCCGCAGTCTATGAAAGCTTTGCAACCGGCCCATTTATCTAACCCCTCTAGTCTTATGGGGAAAATGAGCATTCCATTGCTTTGACTCACCAAAGTTCCCTTAAGACTCTCAGACAGGGAGCATTCCTCTGCTTTCCTCCCGGCCACTGGTTTTGGTATCGGCCGTGAGAGATCCCCTCCCTTCCGCTGCCAGCATGCAGAGGCTCGGTGGCCAAAACGGCCGCAGACATAACATCCGGTTTGTCGGCTTTTCTCTCTGCTCGCTGGCTCCTTCTTTGGCGGCTCTCCCGATGGCTTCCTGTCCTCTCTCCTCTGCGGTCTGGATGTTATGGTAGTTCCTCGGTGTCGCTCAATTTGGCTCAACGTTGTCTCCACTCGTCCGGCTAGTTGGATCCAGCCCTGGATCGTCCCTGGATCGTCGCGATGCAGAGCCCATGTCAGCAGCTCTTTCCTCAGACCTTCCTTGAAGATCTCCACTTTAGTCTGGGCAGACCAATCTGGGACCCGTTCGGCCAGCATCTGGAATTCCTCAGCGAATTCCGATACGCTCCTCTGCCCTTGTGTAATCGTTCTCAGCTTGTCTCTTGCTTTGATGCGTTCAAGGGGGTCTCGGAAGCGTGCCTCTAGTGCAGCCAGGAATGCTCTCACCGACCCTAGGCATGGATCGTGTCGAGCGTGCAGTTGCACGTACCAGCTTGCTGCGCCTCCCCTCAATGCTGCTCCTACAATTCTCACTCGGCTGGCCTCCGACCTGAAGGTATGTGCATTATCTTCCAAATACCCTCTTACCAGTGTCAGGAAGAAGTCAAGGTCTTCAGGCTTCCCTCCGAATTCGGCACGTAGATCCTCCCTTCTCTGTTGTAAAGGCTGGAACTGCATTCCTTGTGAGCCTGCTTGCATCATTCCTACTGGGGGTGCGGGCTGCCCGAATGGTGCCTCTATTCGCCCTGCCCCGCGTCCTGCTCCGGTTCTCATGGGAAGGGGTTGCGGGGTTGTCGTCACTCCCCGGGACGGACCGTCTCCCCCTTCATTCGGTGCCGCTTGGGTCTTGCGTCTCGCTCCCAGGATCTGGCTGCTCCCTGTACTGGCATCCCACGGGGATTCCGTGCGGGGTGGTTGTTCCTCCAGCAGAGGGGCCAGGCGCTCCATTAGTCGGGACATCACGGATAGCGTGGTTTCCATGGCAGCTACTCTCTCTTCTAGGTATCCCTGCCTCTGGGGAGAGTTAAAGTCCATGTCGCTGCTGCCTCCCCCTGCGGTCTCCCTCACTCGCCTTTGGGTGACTCCGTTAGGATTAGCGAACGCTGTTGATGAAGCGAGTGCAGTCACTCTTTCGAGTTCTGCTTCAGCCTCACCCAGAAGCGATGTTGGTTTTCCTCCCATCGCCCCGAGGACGGTGTCTTCTTCCTCCTCTGCAGGGGATTCGTTCCCTTCGTCCATCATATCACCTCACTGCGGTTGCAGGATGGTGCCAGGAATTCCGGCTTAATGTCAGCTCACGACGGCTAGGCTCAATGAAGACAGAAGACTTGCATCATGTCAATCAAAGAACTTTACTATCAGATACTGCAACACAGAAAAGCCGGAATTGCTGGATGGCTGCAGGCCACCTCTTATATACCCTCCTACACATTTGAAACATACATTCCCGCCAACCACCAAACTCCCGCCAAAGCTTCCCGCCACCAAGCAAACCGCTGTACTCCAAGGCCACCACCTGCAGGGTCGTTATCAGCTAGGAGTGTCAGGAGTCTAGTTTTCGGCGCCGAAATCAGGGCTACGGAAACTGGATCCTGACAATGGAGGGCAATGCAAGGACTCTTTTATTACTGCATGTAGTGTACCATGAAACCTTTGTTTTTGTTCATACCTCTGCTAATAGACTGATATTTGTAAATATAATTCAATTCACCTGTTTCTCTGTCTAGCCTTCCTTTGTAATTTCCTTGTTCAAGGACTACAACCTTGAAATGCCATAGTGTGATGGGAGGCAAGCTCATGTGTTCTACGAATCCCTTGTAACAATGTGTTTTAAGCAAGCTGTTTTGAATGGAGAATGCTTTTTAAGTTTCACAGCTGGTTTTCCTATAAAAATATATTTGAATCAAAGATGCAGCTGCAAGAAAGAGGCAATGGCCAAGAAATGGCCATTTACTATTCACATCTGTCTTCATACTCACGTTGTAACTTCTGTATTGTGAATTCGAGAGCTCAATTCATTGTTTTCTTTTTCTTCAGTGTTTTTAAATTACATAATTATAGTGTCATCTGAACAAGTCACTTCACAGTGGTTCTTATGTTCAATATTGGTTTTAAAATATCGCGATGCCCAATGCCATAGGCACCAATCATATGCCTCTGTTCGATCTCAGGTCCGAAATGTGAGACATGAATGGGAACCATATTCCCTCAAAATTGTCTTTGCTATTTCTCCCCTTAATTAATCCAGCTTTTGTTGTCAATCTTTCAGAAAGAACAATCCACCAAAGCCCATCCAACCAAAGAACTAGGGTGGAGAGATAATCCTGAAATTTCCCCAAGACCTTACTGTTTCAGCTTCAGCAAATCTGATCAAAACTCAAGTCAGTTATTTCTGTGGCAGGTATCAATTTTCTCTGTCCAGGATTGAGAGTATATATGAAGTTTCTGAGAAAGTAATATTTGTCATAATTTAATTTAACCATTTTCTGATTTTATCCCCAAATTCCAGCACTTGAGCAAAAGATCCACACATTTTCCAAAAGAGCCTCTACTGCTGCACTGTCTCCAACTCCTGTGAAATGCAAACTTTTTAAATCACTAATTATTTGGGAAAACTGGAAATTAATTTATGGAGTGGTTCAAATGTTCCAGCAATTTCAATCTGGTTTTTAAGATTTGATTTCTGAATTAACTGTGGCTCTTTTTGCGTATGGAATGAGTCCTTTGTGGTGGCTTTGTGGATATTCAAGATAAGATTTTTTAGATTTGGGGGGGATTATGTAGAATATTTTAAGCATGGTCAAGGCTATTTTGATCCTAGAAATTATTTATTATTTATTATTCTTATGCACATTTGTACCGTCCTTCTCATGTGACTCAGGGGGACTCAGGACGGCTTCACAACAGGTAACCATTAGATGCCAACTCACAAATTATATTTTTAAAAATACATTTAAAAACAATTAGTTAAAACATCAATTATTAAAACATCAGTTTAAAATATGCAAATTCAAAATAATGAGATATAAGATAACATGTATTTTTGAACCAAAATGGTCTTAATTCTTCTAGTGGCTTTAAAAAAAACCTCTTGAATTGTAAGGAAATTATACGAGTCTCTAATTCTGTGTTTGTTTTATTTATCAAATCACTCATATTTATTGTTGCGCTTTAGACATTTGGAAAAGGAGCAGAGAAAACACCAATAGAAATAACATTTAATGTATATATTCCAGTAAGACCCCATGTTACAGGAGATACCTTCCCAGTGAGACTGCAGTTACATGAAATCATGGATATAACCAAACACCCAGAACACCACAGGATCCCTTTCTAGGAATTTCCAAAGTAATTCTGTGGTAACATCTGGGGGAATTATATCATAGAATTGCCCCAAGGATCGTTGCAAGTCCCTAGAGAGCACAATTTCCCTCCAGATATGGCTAGGTGAAACCATAGATATGGGTTCTGCAGTTACAGGACTCTTATTATATTTGTAAGTCTTGGAAAAAATTAAACACAATTTTTTAAAAATGTATGGAGTTTGTTCTGTGCCCCCAGGCAACTAAGGTGTCTCCTTTAATAAATTTCCTTAGGTATGGAATGCATGATAATTTTTAAAGTGGGGAGGACTGATCTTGCTGCCTCTCTCTTTCTTTTGCCATCCCCGCTGTTCCACAAAACCGGAGAATCATCTGAAACCTTACACAGTCAGTCCGCAAGTTACAAACATCCAACTTACGAATAACTCAAAGTTAAGAACAGGAGTGAAAATTCACTCTTCTAAGAGTTATCATGGGGTAAAGAGTCTCAATTGAAATTTTATCTGAAATCCTTGTTGCCACAACAAGCCAGATTTCTCAAATTTCAATTATTACAGAGACAGAAAGTGGCGTGAAATCTTCTGAACAGGGGCAAAGATGGCAAAACAAACACCACAAATGTGTTAACCCTTTCCTATGCTATCCAAACTAATATATACTGTTATATTGGCTGCAGTTACACTTAAAAATATACCTGTCCCAACATACATACAAATTCAACTTAAGAACAAACCTACACAATATATCTTGTTCATAACTTGGGGACTGCCTGTATACAGGAATTAAGGGTCCAGACATGGGTAGGCAGAAACAGACCTTGGAAATGTTACCTTAAAAAACCCAATTAACTCCCCAAATCCTCCATCCATCATGATCTCAAGCTCTGGAAAGAGCACACATGTGAGGTGTTATGGATGTTAAAAGACAATGCCCTGTGGCCATCTGCTTCTTATCTGTAAAAAGAGGTCCTACATACATGCTGACATGAATCCCTAGAATCCTTCCATGGAGGGAGGCAGATTGATTCACAAGTGGGCATCCTGATTAAGGATCATCCCTTGCAAGATGAGCAAAGTTTTCATCAGCACTGATCTGGCATTTGTTGCCATTTCATATACAAGTGTAAATGGAAAGAGAGGCTTAGTTCACAGAGGTCCCGATCCTTCACCCACATCTCTGGAGCTGCTGTCTACAAATAAACTTTTTTTAAATGAAGTTCTCATCAAATTACTTCCAGTTAAAAGACCACAAGCTATCATCATAACAGGGATGAACAGAAGATGGCAACGGTATACACAAAACATTGCTAGTAAACCAAAACAAAGTGGTCACAATGGGTTATGCAACAGCAACAAGACACATTTATGTCACATGTTGTTTGGTTCTTGGAAGTATTGAGACATTGCTGCCTCCTCGGGGGATTCCATTTGGTTTCTGTTAGTTTGTTACTTGGTAACATGTAACATCCATGTTATATGAGGTACATTCCAGTCACTCCCTGAGAAATAACAGATTGTAAGCATGCATCACTCTTCTTTTGTTTGGTGGAGTAGCTTTGTTTAAACTCTTCCCCCGCAAAAGAGCTTTTGCCATTAGCCAGAGGTTCTTTCCCCCACTTTTCTCTCCCCTGGTAGAAGCTGAAAATGCACAGATTTTTTGTTTCAGAGGAAATCATGATGTGCACGGGGCTTTCATTCAAGCAAGCAAAGAGCTGATAAAGAAAGCTAACAAAATTGCAGCAGGTGGATCTATGGAGCTGGTAGAGCTCAAGAAACAGGCAGTGAAGGCTCAAGATGACAAAACAGAAGTAGAAAACAGAAGTACAAGTGTATTCTACAAGGAGCTTTTTAAATGGGCCCTTGAGTAATTTGCATTTAGCAGGCTTTCAAGTCCGCTGTCCCTTGATATGGCTTGACTAGAATAGTGCCAATTTAGTAAGCTTTTCCCCAGAACATCAAGCCTGAGTCTTTAGTTTCAGGCTTCACTCTGTAAATAGTGAAGCGGGGGGGGGGGGGGGGACCCCCAATGGTTTCTCAAAGGGTAAACAGAAGCAAGAGAAAAAGCGAGGGTCAGTTATAAAGGTCATTGATTAAAGGGACTGGGAAGAGTCCACTGATGCTTCAAAACCCAATGTAATTGACAGAGCATATGTGAATAAATGCTTGCTGTGTGCTAATCTAAATTTGATAACAATTTAATAAGTTTCTTATTTCATCACAGGACGAACACAAAGCAACCCATCTATTTTTGTTATAAAATATAGAGGTGTTGGGGCAACGTAATCTCCATCTCTCTGTAACATAATTTAGGAGAACATTACATGGTACATATATTTGTTGTTGCTGATGAAAAAGGCCTGGTGTAAACTTTGCTTCAGAGCTTGGCTGTGAGGTATTCGTTCCCTTTCCATGTGTGGAACTGGGAGCCAACTATTCACTGTATCCATTCAGGTACAAAAACACTCCATCCATCTAACATCTTGACAAAAGTTGAAGCTGACATCCAAGTTCCAAAAAGCTTGAGAGACCAAGGACTTGGCAGGTAAACAGCAGAGCCAACTTGAAATGTCCGGGTGCTTCCACAGATATAACCAGTAAGCAGGAGAAAGTTCTCTTCCATTAATGAAGAGAGCAGGGTAGCAAGTTTAATGTGCCGCTATTATGGAACAAGACCTGAGTAGCGTTCTGAAAGTATTTGCACAGAACACTGAGTATTACTGTATTGCTGACTTTAGAATCCAAAAAAACTTTAGCAAAACAGAAGATGAAAGATACATTTTTTTCATCACAGAACAGACTTTTCCACACAGTTACTGTGGAAGATTGGGGCACTGCGGGTACAATTATTGATATTATCATTACATTTAAATTCCACCCTCATTCCAAGAAAATTAGAATGAATTTCTAATAGCTATTTCTAATGGTGAAATCCTAAATGTGCTTACTCAAAAATGGGTCCTACCATGTTTAGTGGGCCCTTTTCCAGATATGTAGGTAGCGGGTTTCAGATATAGCCATATAACAATCATTTGAGGTAAATAAAAGAGAAATAGCTTAAATAACATTACAGTAAAACCTCTACATCTATGGGAGATGTTCTTCAAGTTACCATAGATATTACCATAGATAATAGTGAACCCAATGAATGAATTCCACCAGAAATTATCATCTCGTTGCTTTGGGGAACCTATGCAATTTCTAGAAAACATCCCTATGGCAACTTGTAGCAAAAGTATACCATAGAATTGCCTGGATGACCAAAAAAAAAAACATCATAGAGAAGGTAGGTGAAATCATGGGTAGTGATCCTAAGGGTATGGAGGCCATAGGATATATGCAAGTAAACTCACCTTAGAGTTTCTGGGACTATCATGTATAAACTTTCAAATGCTTCTCACCCTGCATCCCAATCATGCACATAGAAAAGTAGCACCACGGGAAGACTAGTGGTGAGTCCAGGTGAGTGCAATCACCTTGCCTTTGTGCAAAATTCAGACAATTTTCATTTATAATATTACTATAGTTTCCCATCACATCTCTTGTGATTTCTCTTAACATAGAAAAGCCGTGGCAGGAAAGATAGAATAGTGATGCAGAATCTTGTGACTGGTAGTGCCTTGATGCATCTTATGCTTCAACTCTGAATTGGATACACCAATTTCCCAAAGACATAACCTTCTAATATGCAAACATGTGATCATCCTGTTTCTATGGTCATATTGCTGTGCTTTGTAAAACTAGATATATAAATTTCATTTAAATTATATATTGTAGTGTTGCTGTTAGATTGTTTTTACTGATTCCTTGGAAGGAGATCACCACAAATGTGCAATACAGCTGTAATTTCCTGATCTGAATTTTTGCAGAAACTCTGTACTGAATCTTGTCATAAAGGATGGAGTAGCCCATTGTGTCTCGCTCAAGATTATTTAAGATGCAAATGAATCTTGCATGAATGGATCCAATGAATCTGCCCCAAGATATACCACCCACCATAGTGAAAAATACCTGAATGCTGGCTGCTTGTAAGAGGGGAAGAAATAGAAATACTGTACTGAGTATGGATCCCTTCTTTTTTGCACAGAGCCAAGGAAAACCAGTTCATATATCTATTGATGACTATGTAACTTCATGACCATTCACTAACCCTTTTAAAATGTTCCCCATCCATTTAAATTTCTCGTGTAAATGTCTTTTACCATGTTTAAAAGTGTTTATAGTGTGAAAAAAATCTATAGTTTGTCAATAGACAAAACACTGAAGGATTTTTAAAAATGTGATTTTTTTTTTTATCTTCTACCCACAAACCAATTAAAAGGGGAATGGAAAATGGTTTTGGAAAGAGACACCTGGTTGCATGAAAGTCATACCTTGGGGACATGGGAATACATGCAACCATTAAGTTCTCCTCCTTCCTTGTTGCTCTTACGACATTTTGTTCTCCATTAACATATCACTCCAGTCAAACAGGAGTCAACAGGAATCATTTATGAAGCATAATAATGCTACAATGTTACACAGTTAATTCAGTAGCTTTGCTTATGCAGGTTGCTAGGACAGACACACTTCCATACTGGCAGTGCAACTAGGTGACACCCGTCCCTGTCTCTCATCATGACAGGAAGATAATTCCGCTTCCTATATGATGGAAAGGGTTACCTTTGTTGTGTTTGGAGACCTGAGGTCTCCAAAGGGAGAGTGCTGGATTTTCAGGCACTTTGTTGTTCTGTAGTGCCTTTCCTGTCCAAGGCTACAGGCCAACTGTACTAGGCTTGCCAGAACCACAATAGAAAGCAGAATGCACCACACGTACTCCAGGACTTTCTAAGAAACCTCACTTGGATTATGGATCTGCTAGGAAACACATTAGCCTTGTTGTCTCAGTGACACAAAAACACCTTCTTAACCCTGCACAAGAGCAAATAATTTTGCCCCTGTTTTATCACCTAACATAGGTCAACAGAACTGACGTAACAAATTTATATGTCACTTAATATGAAAATTGAAGATCACTAAATGTTGCTTCCTCATATTAAAGTTGCAGACCATGTACACAGGTATTCCTTATCCAAAATGCTTGAGACTAGAAGTGTTTAGAATTTCAGATTATTTTTTTAATTATTATTTTGGAATATTTGTATTTGTATATATGTACACAATGAGATGCCCTGGAGATGAAAACTAAGTCTAAACACAACATTAACTTACTTTTCAGATATACCTTATACACATACCACAAAGTTGATTTTATACATTTTTTCATATTTATGTGCATGAATCAAAGGTTGTGGGCACTGAAGCGCCAGAAAGCAGAGGTGTCATTATTTCAGTCACCCATGTGGAAAACTTTAGGTTTTAGAGTATTTCAGCTTCTGGATTTCTGGATAAGGAATGCTCAACCTGTATCAAAAGCGATCAACACTGGTCTTTTAAATCAGGGGTCCCCAAACTAAGGCCCATGGGCTGGATACAGTCCTCCAAGGTCATTTACCCAGCCCTCGCTCAGGGTCATCCTAAATCTGAAATTTCTTGAAAGCACAGAACAACAACAACAATCCTATCTCATCAGCCAAAAACAGGCCCACCCTTCCCATTGAAATACTAATAAGTTCATATTTGTTAAAATTGCTCTTTTAATTATTGTATTGTTTTCAAGTGGTTTTTGCACTACAAATAAGATAAATGCAGTATGCATAGGAATTCATTCATTTTTCTTCCAAATTATAATCCGGCCCTCCAGCAGTTTGAGGAAGCTGTTTTAGGGCTCTTCCACACAGCTATATAACCCAGAATATCAAGGCTACTGCATGGATATCAGACTCCTCCCAGTAGACTCAAATCAGGAAAAGTTTCATGACCACTACTTCTCTTAATGTTCCCCCAGCAACAGCAAGAGTTTCCCTTGGGATGGGAAATCCCAATGGGATGGCTTCCCATGAATCACAGAATCAAATCAAAGAGTTGGAAGAGACCTCATGGGCCATCCAGTCCAATCCCCTGCCAAGAAGCAGGAATATTGCATTCAAATCACTCCTGACAGATGGCCATCCAGCCTCTGTTTAAAAGTTTCCAAAGAAGGAGCCTCCACCACACTCCGGGGCAGAGAGTTCCACTGCTGAACGGCTCTCACAGTCAGGAAGTCTGCCTCCAGAGGCAAACCAAGAATGAGTAACTTGGAAGTCCCTGAATAGACTCAGAGATAGAGTTGACAGATCAACAGACAACCTGGCTAAATGGCACTACCTAGAAGAATCCTCCATCTTGTGCAACTGTAGAGCAGATCAAACAACTCAGTATCTGTATGTTTGCCCACAACACCCACAGAGGAAGAACTGTTTAAAGCTACAGACCGTACAGTCAATATTGCCCACTTTTGGTCTAAAATTATTTAGCCACTTGGGTTCCCTCTATTTTATCAGTTTTATAGTAATTTATTTATGCAATGCTTTTGACATGAAATAAAATAACCCACAATATTTCCTTTGAACTGGATTATAGGAGTCCACACTGCCATATAATCCAATTCAATGTGGATTTTATACAGCTTGGTGGAATGGACCTTAGTCTATTGCAATAAAACAACAGATTAACGTGGTTTATTCACATTTGTGGGCAGTTGTTCATATGGCAATTAATACCCGCTTACATTTTAAAGTACCACAAACTTTCTTTGCTGCCAAAAGAAGCTGGATGAACTTAGATTTAGTCAGCAGAATGAGAGAACTAGACTGCGCTAGCTGAAAATGCATTGGCTTCCTTTAAAAGTCACCAGGTTGTGCGCTGCTTCTGACTTTTCCACTCCTTTGTACTTCCTCTAAATTGATGTTTTTAGTTGCTTATTAGAAAAATATCACAAAGGTTAATTTTATCAGGGTATTCTAATGCCATCCATCTCACTAGAACAATCATTAGATTAGCTATTGTACTGTTTTTGCTTGAACCATTAAAACCATGTGTACATTACAGATCAGAAGCTATTTGCAATAATTCAGCAATAATTAAGCCAGGTGAAAGTGAGGAGACAGCTGCTTCAGGGGTTTACTAGGAACATCAAGAAAGGGAATATCTGGTGGGAATATTATACATTTTCAGCAACACTTCAAAGTTAAGATGATGCGTCAGTAAATTTAATAAAATGAGTTGAAATGGTGTGATGTTTAGACACTGGTTGTTTTAAGGGACAGGTATATAAACCCAAATGTTCTCAACCTGTGCAACAGGAGCTTACATGAAGTTTCACATTTAAAAAATTACAAATTGTGATTGTTTCCCTTCTACCAAGCAAGAATTAAACTCTTTCATTACATTATTAGGATGTTTTATTGTGCAGAAACAACATTATCCTCATGCTTTGTAATAAAAGTGGTTCATAGCAAGCAGTTAGCTGAACTTCTTCCAATTTTGGAGAAATCTGGATTAAGTTGTGTCCTTTGCTGAGCCTGGGTCAACAAACAGTGGGCCCCAAACAGATTGAAGTACGGAATGTAATCTCAGCTTTGCCTGTACTAAAGGAAATTCATTTCATTGTTTCAGATATAAACCATTTCTATTATTAATCACAGTAATGTAATCATTGCATAATACTTTTGAGGCCTCTTTTGTTGAAAAATGCCATTTCTGCATGCTGATCTCTATACTCAATTATAAAACATCTTATTTACACACAAAGAAATGTCTATTAATTATTTCCTGATTTTTTAAAATGTCATTGCAACTTTGAATGTAAAATGTTATATCTGTATCTCAGTAAAAGAAGTTGAGGACTGGTAAAGGAAAAAGCAGAAGGACATAGTGCCCCATAGAAAAGAGGCTTTGGCATTTTAGAGTATACGATGTACCTTCAGGGTATAACTTGCCTTATTTTAGATATACAATCAAGATGCTGTTTTCAGTCAATATTTGGCATGTGCTGAACTATGGAATTTGCTGTTTTTGTAAATACAGCTGTACGTAGCTGCAGCCAGAACCAAAAAATAAAATAAAATAAAAATGTGCAGATCTGTATTTCTTAAAGTTGAATTGCATATTCTTGTTGCTCTAGTACTTCTCTTTGTCTTTCCATAGCTTCACACCATTGACAGCCATGCTGGTGGCATCTTTTCTAGGAATATTTACATCCAAAGGAATGGTACTTTTGGTAAATGCTACAAAAGAGAAAAAGAAAGAGGCAGTTATTACTCATTTGCTGAAAAGGCAATAGGAGAACAAAACCAGAAGGGACCCCTTTGTAAACAGAGAGAACCTGACCAGAGTTACGTGTAATGTAGGAGTCATGTGGTCCTCTGAAAGTTGAACCACAAGTCCCAGCATCCACTGGCAACATAGCCAATGGGCAGGAATGCTGGGAGGTGAAGTCCAACAACTTCTGGCAACATTCTGTTTGAATTGCACTAGATGTGGAGCTGCCTTTGTGGAATTCTCGGAAACTTAAATTGAGGCTACAGAGAATACAGGGCACAGCTAAATGGCAATTATTTCACCAGCGTACAGAACTTAACACCTCAGGATCACTACTGGTAGGACAGCCACCTCCCTATAGATAACATCGAGAACAGGGCTGGGCAATGTGCGGCCACAGGCTGGATGCAGCTCCCCTCCCCAATGATTTTGTGGCCTTCTAGATTTATTTATTTTTGCTCCAGAATGTTACCAAATTTAGAGGTATGTGGAGGGCATTTCCATGAGACTCCTAAGTATCAAATAATTATTCTGCCTTTTTCCAAACTAATGTTGCCCTCAAATATAACAGAATGTCTGTTGGAAAGCATGAAGCACATTTCTACAACATTTTCTGGGTTTCCTGGATTAAACATGATGAACATGTGCCCATATACCCTAGAGCAGGTCTGCACAACCTACAGCCTCCAGGTGTTTGGGCCTTCAACTTCCAGTAGCTCTAGCCAGCTGTTCCACTGGCCACGGATTCTGGGAGCTGAAGTCCAAAACATCTGGAGGGCTGCAGGTTGTGCAGGCCTGCCCTGGAGGCATTCAGGAATCCAAGGATTTGTAGTTTTCTGAGTCAATAACCCTTGTCCACATGGAAAGATGGCAATGAACTGTGACTGTATTGACGACTTGGCTTGTGTAATGTGATGATGATTTTTTATTGTATATTTTAATGTATAATGATGATGCATTGTGCTGTTTTGTATATTACTGTATATGAACACATGTTGTGAACCGGCCTGAGTCCCTCCTCGGAGGTGAGAAGACCGGTATATAAAACTTCTAAATAAATAAATAAATAAATACTAGAGCTCTCTAGCAGGGTATCTCACACAACTACAAATCTTATGCTTCCTTATAATGGAACCATGGCAGTTCAAGTGGTATCAAAGTGCAAAAGAGACACAACACCGCTGGAAAAGGGTGGAGAGCTAACAATCGGAGAAAAATGGTTTATGCTTTTCTGTGGGTGAAAGCATCTTGTGAGTTAGTATAATTCATTGGCTTTGGAATTCTAACTGTAGATTCAATGGCCAAAATCAAAACTTATATCTTTTTGGCAGAAGTATACAGGCAGTCCCCAAATTACAAACATCTGACTTACATTGGACTCATAGCTAAGAATGAGGTGAGACAACAGGAAGTGAAAGGAATCTATCCATTGGAAAGGAAATTCACTCCTGTAAGAATTACCATTGGGGAAAAGGTGAAATCTTCTGAATAAGCGGCACAGATAGCAAAGCAAACACCATAGGGGTGTTATCCCTTCCCTATGCTAGCAAAAGCTAAGTATAAATATATATTTTGGTTGGAGTTGCACTTGAAAAATGTATCTGTTCAGACTTATGACCTTGTCACACAGCTCCTGGAGTTGTCCCACATCATCTTCTGTCATTGGGGGGTTTGGGGAACCCAGCACCCCACACCCCATATCACCTGGCTCTAGCTGTGGCGGAGAAGCATAGAGTATGAGTGAAGCATGCTGATTCCTCCAATTGATTATGTGGCAACATGGTAAGCTTCTGGCTGAGACATGCACTGGCTCCACCCTACTTCACCCACTGAGTCCCACCGGCATCGTTTGATGGGAGTGGCAGGGTGAAGTAGGGCGGAGATGATACATGCCACCAAAAAGTGCCCTTTGTGGTGAGTTTGTTCCATACAAATTCAACTTAACAACAAATCTACAGAACGTATCTTTCTCGTATCTTGGGGACTGCCTGTACTTATGTTCATGAGTTACCTAAGGCCTCAATGGCCAAGAGCACTGTACAGACAAGGACAACCAGGTTGCTCCCAACAGATGCAAGGAGGCTGTGAGTGTTGTTGCAGAACTGACCTTAACATAAGGCAGAATGAGACTGCCTTGGGGCAGCATAATATGGGTTCATCATTAAAGGGCAGCAAATTGTTAGTTACTTAACTTATTATGATTTCCCCTTTTCATTGCCAGGAAGGAGGAAAGGTGTTTATGAGATTTTCTGCTGGAGGTGTAAAAATAATTTGGCTACATTTAGGTGCAATGCACCATGACTTTAGATGTAGTGGCTGCCAATCATTCTGTGCCTCAGGCACTGAAGCATCTTAAGGTGAGTTGGATGGGTGAAGAATTAGCAGTATGACTAAATAACTGCTGAAATAGATTTGTACCTTTAGTGGTCAGGTCACTGGAGGGAAGAAAGGAATGTGAATATTGCTTGAGATCTCGTTTCTCAATGGATCAGAAAAATCCCTATAGAATGTGGACACTATATTACAGAGGGTTCTCATGAAAGGTGATATCCCGGGATGCTTGTCTGGAGATGTATAAAAGGTCTCTGCAACCAAATAAGCAATAAGGAAGAACCACTGGCTGTTTGTGGTGAACTTCACTAGTTTTAACAGTAACGTCAGGTTTTCTGACAGGATTCATGTTCCAAGGTTTGTGGAAAATGTGACTGCTTCCAGGCTTAGACCAGCTTGGCTGTTTAACAGGGCCACTGTGAACCAGTCTGGGAACAGGATGCCAAGGAAACAGACTGTTCCACAGGGAATTAGACTACGAGTATTTGCTTGTCCACAACTTCGCAAATCCATCTAAGTTTATGGCTTTGACATGGGACATGGCGTACCTTAAAGATTTTCACCAAGCACACACAGATATCATGAATTGTACACAGTGATCTTATAACATTTCAGGCAGAAGATTTAACTTGGATTTTCTTAATGAAGCATAAATTGATACAGATTGAGGCTGGATCTACACTACCATATAATGCAGCTGGGAACTGCATTATATGGGTTTGGACCAGGGCTGCACAACCTACGACCCTCGAGGTGTTTGGACTTCCAGAAGACCTATTCAGCTTGTTCAATGGTCAGGTATTCTGGAAGCCAAAATCCAAAACACTTGGAAGGCCACAGGATGTCCAAGTCTGGTCTTAACTGACCATATAATGCAGTTCGAAACTATACTATACGGTAGTGTAAAACCAACTGGAGGCATAATTTCCCCTGAAGAGCTAGAATTTCAGTTCACCTCCAGTTGGGTACTAAAAATCACTTGATACAAAGAAGACTATCAGAGGGGCTATTTAAATACAACTGAATGTGTGAGAAAACATGAAATAGGGATCAATTCATTCTGTGCAGGATAAACAAGTTTACTATTTGTCCACCATGGAACTTGCTGAGAATTCCTCCACTTTTAAAATGTACTATATATTGCTTAGCTGTAAAATATGTGAAGGACATTGCCTAGGAAGTATCAGCCAATCCTGGTTTCTCAGCTCCTTATCTAATTTAATTCCTCTTTTTACATGCAAATGGACAATTGACAAGTCATGAATATGTGTGCTGCATAAGGTAGGAATGAATCAGTAATATCACCTATATCTAGAGATGCAAGAAACATTGTTGTGTACCGAATGCAGCTGGCCCCAAACAGAGATGAAATGGGTTTCCCTAATGATTATGGAGTAAAAAAAGTACTCACCTCATAGGCATTGCAATTTTTGCAATGTTTTTGACAATTTGGTTTCAATGTAGTTCTTTAGGCATTAATTAATTTCAAAGAAACCTTGCCTTTTATGCAAGGTTTTACAGAAAATCCTAAGATATACCTTTCTTAGAGCCTATCCAAATTCCTGTTGCAAAAGTAGGACAGAAAAATACAAACTCCATAAGTGAAACTCCTACTAAGTCCCAAAATGCCATTTGCTGTTATCATGGAAGTACCACTGACTGTATCTGGCAAACTTTATTAGCGACTCCCATAGGACTCAGCACCAGCAGTTTTTGGAGTATCATACAAAGTTATAACATGCCCTTTCTTTCCCTACCAGTACCACCACCACCCTACCATAAATCTCATGAGCCAGAGGAAAAAAAAGGTTTGTTTTAGTTCTGAAATGAAATATTATATTTTCTGTTATATTTTTTGGGAAAAAACCCTCACTTTTGCTACATTGCTGTAATAGAAACATTAATTGGTTGTGTTGTACACATTTGCAAATTAGTTTGTAACATTTTTACAAACCGTTTAGGCATTAATAAGATTATCTTGCTAATGTCTTTGTTTTGTTTTTTTTTAGTCTACTGGACCAATATGGTAGCAAACATTAGTGCAACCTGTCAACCTGTCTTGCATGTTCACATGCTGTTGATAAGATGAACAAGCAGTTTAATCGGTTTCGTCCCATGGTCAAACAGCCGCCATTTCCAGTTTGTTGAAACTGCTCTCAGCTTCCCCAGGATAACCACACTACACTGAAAAGGTTTCAGTTGTTTATTCTAAATCCTATTAATAACTTAAGTTGGAATTGTTCATATTCTTTTCCAAAGATAGACTTTGAGAGTTCTAACACGTTCAACAATTCACAAGGAAAACTGTCAGAAAGCTCTATTGGCAGCCTTTTCCAGTTTCTGATATCATATATTTTAGGACAAAATAGAATATAAAACACAGGGTATTGGTTATTTTGAATGTGTAATTAATCAACAGATAACATTCTCATTTTTATAACAGAATATGACTGAGTGAGTGAAATACTCAAAGCACTGCAAACACCGGGAAGGACCTGGTGTTGCTCCGGCTTGTAGAGGGGCATGGGGAATCCGGCACCCCACACTCCGTATCACCTGGCTCCAACCTTAGGGCAATCAGATGGGGAAGCCGAGCATGTGTGGTGCATGTGGCTTCCTCTTATGCATTCTATGGCAACATAGGGGCTCTCTCGTGTTGCCCTGTTGGCAGCTGGTGCCGTCTCCAGCCTCCTTCACCTATGGAGCTGGCTTGGCCTCATGTGATGGGGGCCAGCTGGCTCCATAGGTGACCTGAGCTAAAATCGGCACATGCCACTGTTCTGATTTTCGGGTTTTCTTCGCTGACCATATCTTGCTCCTTCTTGACTATACACAAGGAACTCTGTGACTTACTTCTGACAGACCACATCAGTATCTGCCATCTTTATCTTACAAGATTTCCTGAAGCCAATCAGAAGCAGTTTTAGAACAAGCTAAACCTTGGCCCTTCCTCAGTCTGAGGCTGTTTAGAACAAACAGCATTCTTATACTGTCAAAAAGGACCATGAATCTCATCCCATAAGCAGAATGGGAAGTGAGGGGAATCATCTTCTTAGTATGGTGTTCTGTTTCTAAAGGAAATTGAGAATTTCACAACAGTTCTCATCCCACCTTAAAATTAAACAGTTCATATCCTGTCTAAAAATAGTCAGTTTTAACTGTTTCTGTGTGCAGGGAGAGCAGTGGAGTCAATTCTGCCCCAATATTACAATCCTACTATTTCTATACACCAAAAGTAGTCATGTGTCATTTGATTCACTCTGTGGGACTCAGTCTTTAAAGTAAATAGAAACCGGGGGAGGGGGGGGGGCTGCATCTGATGTGGCCAATAGTGAGACTTTATTACACAAACCTGTAATGCCACTATAGTCAATTTATCATTGATACCAGATACATATCACATTGCATACCCTTGATATCACACATTTCATCATTCGCATAATTGCATTGATTTGCCAGTTTATGGTCCTGTGATCACCTCCTTCAAATATCCTTTAACCCTGACTTCCTGCACTACTGTAGTTCCTTATTTATTTTATTTTTGTGAAATTGCTCAATTTCAGCATTAAAACAACAAAAAGGCAAATATATTTGTAAATATAAAAGAAAAAGAAACGAGCTTGGGAATAGTCGGGGGAGGGGGAGGGCAGGAGTAGAATACTGTTCCCTAACATCACTTTACTGTTGGCATGAGAAGCAGAAGGGACCCCATCACATCAAGATAGCAAACAGAAATATTGTGGGATTAGGAGCTATTGACAGATTTTATCCATTAATATCTAGGAATGGGATAATCATGGTGTAGAGGCAGACTGGCAGAAGAATGCACACAGTGTCTTGTGGTAGAGTGCAATCCAGATGTAATGCCAGTTTGTATGACTCATATGATGAAGTCTTTCAAGACAAGATTGTTTGCCAACTGGCAATTAAAAGTGCAAAACATCTTTGCAACCTTGTAAACACCTTGCTTGCTAATGAACAGCTGGTTGGATATCTGAGTTTTATGTTTAACAACACAACCCTATATGTCTCTATCAGAAGAAGGTTCTAGTAGGGTACAATTCAAAGTCCTGGCTTTGGCCTTTAAAGCCCTAAATGCCCCCGGCTGTTTATCTTTACGAACCACTGTGAAGAGTAAGATCTTCTGGGGAGGCCCTGCTCTTGGTACCGCCACTGTCACAGGAACGTTTGGTGGGGACGAGAGAGAGGGCCTTCTCAGTAATTGCCCCTCGGCTATGGAACTGACAAGATTAGATCTGCCTCCTCCCTCCTGTCCTTCAGAAAGATGGTAAAAACCTGGCTGTGGGACCAAACCTTTTGGGCAGTGCAATGAGGCAATAATAGTAGACCCACTCTGCTGACTAGAGCCAGCATGGTGTTTTGAGATAGTTTTAAACAACTGATTAAAGTAGATATAACTGTTTTTAGTGTTTGTGTATATTTATAGCTATTTTTAATGTTCCGGAATTTAATGCTTGCTGTTTATATATGCTATACTCTGCACTGAGTCCCCTTTGGGGTGAGAAGGGCAGAATATAAATGTTTTAAATAAATAAATAAATAAATAAATAAATAAATAAATAAATAAATAAAATACTAAATACTTATTAACATGAGAATATAAAATTACATCTTCAAAATGAAAACAAAAGCTTGAGAGCTTATATGGAAATAAACTATCTTCTATAACACAGGTTACATGAGATGTATTATTTCCATCCTGCTTATATTGTTTAGATTTGCACCTAAAATAAAGAGGCCTAAATACAACTGCTAGTCTCTAAATGGCAAGTTGATACATATATATATATCCCATTTATTTGAATGGTCTGCTTTCAGACTAACAGAAAGATTTAGGCACAGCAGCTTATCTTCCACATCATTAATGAGATAGGTGTTTCTCATGCCTAAGTTGTATATCAGGTTGGGTCATGGATTTTTATAGCTGAGCCCTTGTGACAGTCTATAAAATCTTACTAGCCTGTTAAGAAAATAACACTGAATGTCCACTAAAGAGATAATTCAAACCTTCCACTCTAAATAATGTTAAAAATAATTTGTAACAGAATGGTGGTAAATCAAAGGATGAATGCAGAAGTGAAAAAAATTACTTTGGCTACATCAAAGATCACTGGTATATCCAATAGTTTAACAATCTTATAAAGATTTGCTTTACTAAGGAAAAAAAAGTCTTACCTTTTCTTATAAATTGTAGAATAAAGAAAGAATAGCAATAGTTTTCTGGTTTGGCAGTCAAAATGTATTTATCCCCTTTATATCTGCAAATTAGATATTAACTGTCCCTAAAAAGGTACTTTTGGTGGCTGTAATGGTTAATGTTATTCATCATACCATTATTTTATTTCTTTTAAAAGATGCAAAAAAAGTCTGAAAATTAACAGATGTATAAGGCACCAGATTCTTTCCAATCTCAGAAGCTAAGCAGAGCCAGCCTTGGTTAGTGCCATCAGGAAATATTAGTTGCAGTAGTAAATATTCAGAAGAACACAATGGTAAAACCCCATTGAAGAAATCTTTCCAAGTAAACACTATGAGAGGTTCACTATAAGTAAGAGTCAACTTAAAGGCATATAACAACAACAAAAATGTATCAAAGAGCCTTAAGGGAGACCTTTCATTGACCAATTTGATCTCAAGATCCAATTCTGCTTTGAGAACAAGTGGAAACTATAATATTTCTCGTCGCTGTCTGTTTTGGGATTGGGTTCTGTTTGCAAATCAGGTTAATACATAACCATTTGAGAAGAGGCTGTGTTAGCTGCTACCTAGGCTATGAAGATTGTTTCATTCCCTTTTGCTAGCACTTAGAAATGTATCCTGGCTGAACTGGATTGATAAGCATTGGTGCTATTTTATTCATCTTGTTTGCTATGAAGTTATTTATTGAATGGTTTCTCTATGGAGCTGTTATGAATAGAGCTGCATTAATCTTGGAATGGCCATGGATTGTGTAGATGAAAAAGGAATGAAGGTAGGAATTATATGAAAAAGTCCTTTTCATAAACATGCTAAAACCACATGGAATAGTCTCAGAAGAAAGGTGCTTTCAGGAAACAACTCTGTTTGAATGTACTGGCGACCACACACTTGGGGATCCTTGTAGTCTTATTTACTAGTACATGGGTTGAAGACAGGGTAGCTCTAGTCTTATTATGTCCTCATCAGATGGCCTGCGGCAGGAAGCAGTAGTGCTCCACTTTGCCACAAGGCATGGTAAATCCGACAATGCCTCACCTCGTATTGCCCGCATTGCCTGCTGGGAGGATGATCACATGGAGGGAAGCAGGAACACAAGTGGCTCCCCCCCCCCCCATAGATACAGGCCACCCTCCTTCACTCACAATATCATCTGATGGGATCCGGCCGGTTCCATAGGTGACCAGGGCTTGATCGGCGTATGCCGCTGATTCTAGCCCCATATGAAGAGGTTGTTAGTCTTCCTCTTTCTTCTGCAGAACCTCATAGCCTGTTAGCTTCCCTTCTTTCCTCCTCACCTGCTCCCTTTCATTTTTCTAGGCTACACAGAAAATAATTTGAGAGTTTGCCTATCATCATTGGGAAGCAATGGTCCAAAAGCACTGTGAGCAAAAGTTAATAAATATTAAGCTTTGCACACAGCTAGCAGGTAGATTGCAGAGTTATGAATATTAATGGCCAGATGGGATAGTAAATCCTGTTTACCTTCTCAGTAGTGCAAGAACCAGAAGCTACATGATAAAGATCATAACAGGAATACTCTTTAAATATATTAAAAGAAAATCCTCTTAATGCAGTGCAATATGAACCTTTAGAAACTATTTTGTAAGCCAATAGATGGTGTGCTAATAGGACACCAGGGTTTAAGGAAGGATTGTGGGCCTACAATTTTTTTAAAAAGTCACTGTTACATCAGACATGACATTCAGGAGTCTGGTAACTTGAGTTTTCAGTCTTTTTCATCTTATAAAAGATATATTAGTAGTAATGCCTTAGCCTCTGAAATCGAGCAAACAATCCTGCTTACATTTAACACTGGGTCACCATACTAATGGTACTCATTGCTGCTGTATTTCAATTCTTCTGATCCATGTTCCTAATAATTTCTGGCAGAATGTTGATATAAACAGCCATCTGTACAGAAAGCCATTATAAATGGTGTCTAAACTAATGAGGGTTGGACTTTTAAAATTGCTGTGATCGGGATTTAAGGCGGGTGTAAAGTTTTAATACATTTTATATTTTAATGTACTTACATTGGGTTTTTGTTTTTTTAAAAAAAAAAGCATTGTTTTATATTTATTGTTAGCCATTTCGAGTGCCCACATCAGAGGGAAAACAGGATAAAATAAGGTAAATAATAGTGATTCTTATGGATATTTGTCACCTTCTTATCTTTTTCAACTACAGTGGACCCTTGATATCTGCCAGGATTTGGCACCAGGAATCCCTTGTGGATACCAAGATCAGTCCCATTATATACAATGGCATTATATACAATCTTCTACACTTTACCAAAGATCCACAAAGGTGTTATTCCCCCCCCCCCCCAGGCCGACCCATTATTTCAGGTTCATCTTCAGTGCTGGAACCAGTTGCTAAGTACCTGGACTCTTTTTGCCAACCCTTTGTCCCTCTCTGTGACTCCTATATCAAAGACACTAAGCACTTCATTAATGTTATAGAAAATCTCAAAATAGAGGAGGATAGTGTTTTAGTAACCATTGACGTCACTTCACTGTATACCAACATTCCATTAGATGAGGCCCGTACTACCATAGAGAATGTGCTCCATAACAGAACCAAGTCACACCCACCCACACATTTCCTTATGGATCTAGTAGATATAGTTTTGGAGAAAAATTATTTCCGTTTTCAAAATCAATTTTACTTTCAGATCTTTGGTGTGGCAATGGGCAGTCCATTGGCCCCCTCTGTGGCCAATTTATTTATGGCAAATTTAGAGAAGACTGTATTATTAAATCCATCTTTAAATATGTATCACACCAATATCATATATTACGGACGATTCATTGATGACATATTCATGGTATTTAAATCAACCGAGGCCGCAGTAGGATTCTCTAATTGGATTAACACCATACATACGTCTATTAAGTTCACCAGCCATCTCAACCTGTCACATATTAATTTTCTGGATGTTACAGTCTATAAAGATCACAATAAACTTTTGGTCAAGAACTTTAGAAAACCCACAGATAAAAATTCTTATCTTCATTACAACAGCTTCCACCACTTTAGTTTAAAAACCAATCTTCCATTTTCACAACTCCTCAGACTTAAACGGAACTCAAGCACCAAGGAACAGTTTATTCAGGAAAGTGTCACTTTAAGCCATGAGTTCAGAAATAGAGGCTACCCCAAACATGTAGTAAGAAAAGCATTAACCAAAGCTGATAAAACAGATAGGGCTACTTTACTGAAAGAATGCCCCAAACCCACAAAAAATCAAATTATTTGGACACAAGAACTATCGCACTATTCCAAACAGATTACCCGAATCATCAAAAAGCACTGGCATCTACTTCAAGATATTCCAGGTTGTCAAAAACCACCCATTTTCGGTAATAGGCGTACTAAAAATATAAGAGACTTGTTAATCCATACAGATTTAACCACGTCTACTACTACACCTAAAAGCACTTTAAGAGGCCATTACCCCTGTGGACGCTGTAAATGTTGTCCACAATCATGGAAAACTAAGGAGGTACACAACTATAGGAACAAAGTGGGCACCACGCTCAAACATTTTTCCAATTGTAACAGCAGTAATCTTATCTACCTTCTAACATGTGACTGTGGTTTGTGATATATTGGAAAAACAACAAGACCTCTGAGAATTAGAATTTCTGAACATAAATCCAGAATAAAATGTTTATCTATGGAGTCCCTCCTATATTCACACTTTACACAATACAAACATTCATCCACTTCTCTCAAAATTTGTGCTCTGGAATGCATCACACCAAAACCCCATATGAATTTGGAAGAACTATTATCCCAAAGGGAAATGTTCTGGATCTTTAAGTTGAAAACCCTTTCCCCTCAAGGACTTAACGAGTCACTTAATTTTAGCTGTTTCCTTTAAGTTTCTGATTACTCTTTATAAACCTGTGAATGACCCTTCAGAATTACTCGCAGTGTGAATTTACTCCTAGCAGAGTCACTTTTTGTATTAGCTACTTGGCATGATGTGAGTATATGTTATATGTTTGATGTATCCATTATCTTCACTACTGTAATTGTGCTGGAAAATACTTGTTACTCTATGTGATGTTATGTTTTGTTATAGATAAGAGTCTAGAGTTGCTGAATTTATCAACTCCTGAGGAAGGGGATTGCTTTCCCCGAAACAGGGTACAAAAATACCCGGGCACCCCTGTTGAATGCCATTGGGACTTTTCTTTGAAGACTTATTTTGAGAAGCAGTGCTCCATTTTTCACTGGACTTGAGTTGGATCTTTTCCATGAAGATTGCTTTGAGAGTGACGCTTCATCTCCATTATTGTCTTCAGCTTACATATAGCCTCATGACTCTATACTTACTTTGTTTATATGACTTTTTGCATTGAATATATCCCTGAAGCCTATACACAGTGGAATCCCTATCCAAACCCAGAACTGTTATGTTTGAGAGCGGTTGCTCCTTTTGATTTCTGTGTACCACTGAATTGAGCTTTGTACTGGGGATTTTGGTAAATAGAATATTATATGTTTTCTTGATAATACACTTTGACATTACGCATAGATTGTTTTGTGTTTGTACTGACCTTCTTATCTTTTTCAACTACAGTGGACCCTTGATATCTGCCAGGATTTGGCACCAGGAATCCCTTGTGGATACCAAGATCAGTCCCATTATATACAATGGCAGTAAATAGTGTCCTTTACATCAAATGGCAAAATTAAGGTTTGCTTTTTGGATTTTTATTTCTTTTCTAATTTTGGGGAGAAGGTGGTGTATATTTTCAAACTATGGATGGCTGAAACCATAGATAGAGGGCCAGCTGCACAAAATTCAGATTCATTAAATGATCAAATAATAAAATATTATCCATAAGAGTTCATTTGCCCCAATATTGAGGGAAATGATACTTCTGCACATACCCATTGCTAGACAACATGAATGGAATGATGTTATTGTTACTAATGCCCTTATTATGACTATCTAGTTGACCATTTCATAAACAAAATACCTGATTTGAGAGGTCTGATCCACCAAGAGCTTCTTCAGGTTCACAGTGAGGGTGCCATTCAATGTGGAACAACATGCAGTACCTGTAAGAGGTAGTCCATAATAATGCTACCTCAGGTTTCCATTCTGGCTCATCTTTACAAGCAATTATATCAGTGCTTCAAAATGGGTGAGACACAAGTTGGTGACTGTGGCAAGAAATGGGAAGTCTACAGTCTCAATTTGGGCTACAAATGGGTTATAATGAATTCACCACATCGCAATGTGACGTCAGATGTAGGAACTATGCAGACTTCCAGATAAGGCTGGAAGTCCCAACAGATTTAACCAGCATAGCCAGTGGTGAGGAATGCTGCGAGCTTCAGTCCAACAACATCTGGAGGGCTGTATAATCCCCACCCTTGTATAACAAGGACTTAGTAAGCATGGCATATGTTGTAATAGGTAGAGAAATTTAAGGATGTAATGTTGTTTTGAACACTGTAAGTGGTTATATAAATGAATACCACTTGTAAAAAAAGTGCTGGACATCAGCAGAGCCAAGGTTAACTGAGGGTTGTGATAAAAATATATATGGGAAGCTGTGTTGCTCTTGCCTTTCTCTAAAAGAGGTTGCGGATTTTGAAGGCCTTGGATTAAGACTCAACACAGCGCATGCATTAGAAATTAAATGACTTCTGGGAAAAGATTTGCCAATACACTGAAAGGATAAACACTGTATAAACAGGAAAGGGATACATTTACAACACTAATGCGAAGCATCTGCAGTTGCTAATCATTCGGTAATCTAAAACTAGAGAATAGTATAGTGGATATTATAAATAGTTTTTTGAGATTAATGTCAAGGTAACAGCCAGTAGGTGATTAGTCTTTTAATACATATACTGTGCATGTGTGTGTGCATATATACTGTCAGCCGAAAGTAAAGCTGCCCCTATGAAACATCACTAATGAGCACCTTTTTGTCTAAATTATGCTGTCAGGTAAACCTTTTCCTTCCTGAAAAATATTCAGACTAGCTCCCATAATAACATTATAAATAAATGGTTATGAAAATGAAAAGATACACTACAGTAACTATAGAGATTAAAACCTTGCATACAAAGAAAAGAGGAAAACACAAAGAAGGAGGTAATCTAATTGGTTTCCATTTTACTGCTAGGAACAATTTCACATTAAATGAACCTATGCATTTAAGTAAAAAATTCTCCAAAATATTCTCCCTTTCCTTTCCATTCCACAATTTAGAAAGTTTAAATCTTTAATTGGAAGGTTTTCTGTTCTAACTAGTGGATATTCAACATTTAGAAATCCCAGCCTGGTCCAATTCTGTACTTTCTTCTCACTCCAATTCCTTGTTTCTCTCCCTGCTCCGACTTGTCTTTCTCTCCTTCCACTCTAGTCCCCTTTCAGCCTTGGTTTGCATTACTCTTAGCAGGTATCAGGACCATTTCTATCACTCCTAAATACCCATATTCTTCATTCTCACCTGTGACAACAACATAGAAACATTTTCAAGAGCAGCAAACTTCTGTCTTAAAGAGAGAGGCTTTGACATTCAAGAAATGACACAGACATATACAATTTGTTCTACAGGGTAATGTGGGATGACAAGAGTGTTTACAGAAATACAGAAAACTGCTGTGAAGTCAAATCATGGGCCCAGTTATTTTTCTACAACAATTGGCAACAACTCTCCAAGTCTTCCCACAGCCCGACCTAAAGAAGTTTATGGTTTAACCTAGGATAACATGAATGCAAAACATCTCCTCTGCCAAGGAGCTACATGTTCAGTGTTGTTTACAGAGTGGATAAGTTTTAACTTAACTCAGCAGGCCAATTCCTAGGTGGCTCCCTAACCTTTAAGTAATATACTATGCGCATAAAGAATATCTACAGGTTTTAATGTTGAGAGAATCTGATAAGGTAGTAACTGCTAATTATATTCCATTTTATTATTAGTAATAGAAAGAGTTTTATTAAATAAGAGATAAAACCATATGCAAACACAGCCTGTCCAAATCTGTTTAGCCCACGTCCCCCAATGGCTTGATATGAACAACATATATATTGATATTTCTGTGTAACAAAACTGACTCCTGGATCCTTGCCATCACACAGTTCTCTTCCTGAATTGGTCACTATTTAATTGGAAAACTTAAATCAATGTTTGCAGCTTTTCTACAAGGCTACGACACTTGCAAAATGCCGCACCCAAATTTAATGGATAGATAATAGTATCCCAACTAATGAAGTGCTACCAGCACTGGTGATCTGTGCACCAGTGCTGGTTTGCAAGATATTGGCTACTGATCCATGGAAAGTTTCCAGGAAATGAATAGTTCGAGTCCATGGGCAGAAACATGTTAAGTGGCACATTATGACCAAAAAGAAAATTCTGGTCATGTACGTCTGATAGCTCAAGAGGCATTGAGCTGAAGAAAATCATTGCCCGTTTTGGTCTACCTGACATTCTACAATGTTTGATAGTTTATCGAAAATATCCCAATTTGTCTGATTTCTTCAACTGGGAACAGGATAGGAAAACGATCTTCCCATATTTAGAAAATACCTTCTAGTATTGGAACAGACAGCCTAGCAACTTAGTGGAGAAATAATGATCTTTGCTCAGTTCTGTTTCAGTCTTGTTTATAGATTCTATAGCTAACTTCACTAGAAACTGACTTCTCAGATTAGCATAGGAAAGATCAAACTATACTTTAAAAAGCAAAATGGGGACCTCAGCTTTTATGAAGCTCATCTGAGCCAAACTAGACTTTATCATACACCAGGTGCACAATCTAGGCCTAGTTTCTGTTACAACTACTACAGTGAGCCTCTGATTCCCCTCAATTTTTATCTGCAAATCTCCTTTCTTTCCTTCATAGATGCAGGTCATAGTCTCATTGTCATTGGATGATCTTGGGTTGTCATATGTTCTCTGTTTCACCCACCTCACAGGTTAAAGTTGTGAGAAGGAAAGCCATGTATCCTGTCTTGAGCTCATTAAAGGAAACACAAGTTATAAATGTTTCTAACCAAAGCAAAAAAAACCCCCAGAGAGTTCATAATCCTAGCTGACAGCTGAAGCAGAATTAAACACCGGGAAGGAAGGGCAACAAGGAAAGTGAACAGAAAGGGCTTTGCTGGAGATTCCCTGGGGATGAAAATTACAGTGAAATTCTTTACTAGCTTGGATTAAAATTCAAGCAGTCATAATGGTCACCTTGGGTCTGATATAAAGCATTAGAAACTCCCATGATACATAACCTGTGCCAAATGAATATGATCTTCAGGAAATCATTGTAACAGATATGGATCATAATAAAAATGCAGCAGATTTTCAAAAGGGCAAGATTTTATAGTTCTGCTCAGGTCTCCTGCTAGAGGTTGATTAAACTTGTATTTTGACATATGTGAGGATCACTTAGCACTGAAATGATCCATGCATTCATCAAGCTTTACAGACTGTATACTGCCCATGCTTCCTATAGCAAACTAACAGTAAGCTCTTGCCCCTCTATGCTATTCCATGCATATAGCTAAACTCCATCTATATGCTTGCATAACAAATTTTTTTTGTACGAGATTTTTGCATACGATTTTTAGTGTTACCTTTTGTAGGAAAGGTTCTCTTTTTGTAGACACTTTTATTAATTAAGTTATTGCCCTCTGCCCCAACAGAAAGCAGTCATCACGCACAGAAAATGCACAGGCCAGCCTGGAAACTTTTTTTTGTGCAAACCCCTACAGTTCTCATGCAAAAAACCAATTAAACAAACAAACCTACATATATTTCTGTGCAGAACAATTTTCTGAAACACTTCAGAGTGAGCAGAATAAAAGGTGAAACTGCATAAAATTCTCACTACTGTATCATTCTTCCCAGCTGGGTTTCCAAAGTGTCACTAAAGCCATTCCACAACAACAACAACAACAAAACAATAATGTTGAATGTTATATTTCCATCTTTATTTATTATTTATTTATTTATGCTATGTCTATCTCGCCTTTCTCAAACCCGAACATGACTCAAGGCAGCTTACAACCGGCAGCCATTCAATGCCGTAACAGTATACAATGTATAATTTAAAACATTTAAAGCAAGTTTATAAAAACATACAATAAAACCATATAATCCTTCCCAGGTGTACTCTGCTATGAATATCCTTCCTTTACCTGCACTCTTGCTTTTGTTAAATGCCTTCAAGAGGGCTTAAACCTCCAAGACCCCTTGTCATCAAAAGTCCTTCTCAGGCCCTGCAGATTCAGGACTATAATCTCCTTGATTGAGTCTATCCACCTGCAATGCACTCTTCCTCTATTCCTACTGTTGTATTGATTGGCTACCATATTTCTATTGGAACAAGCCCAAGCAGCATAAAATGGATGGAGAAGAATATTGAACAATGAAAGAAAACACTCTCCTCTGCTTTAGAAACATTCATAGAAATAACATGTCTAATTCCATGTTGTCTGATGTTAAATGGGAAAGTGAATGGCTGGCACTGTACAAGGTTGCTAGAAAATATTTTGTGCTTCATATACCATCACACTGACCCATGAAGCCTTATTGCAATGTATCTCCTTCAAAGACTGAGGCAATGCCATCAAAGAGAGAGATGGCATTACAAAACAACACAGCCAACAATTATTGTTTCATGTAGCATTCTAATGTTTATATTTAGAAAGGCACTATGCCAACCACTTACAAACTGAAGTAATATTTTGCTCAAGTAACAATTTAAACATTCAGGAATCCTTTAGATGGTATGTGTTCTAGTTCATGACCAAACAGAATAGTAATAGACTTATGCTGCATGGATTTTCTCCTTAAGTTTTCACTACACAAATATCACAGCTGAGATGGGCCACTGAAGAATTTAATGCAAGGTGTCAAGAATCATGATTTATTTGGAATTTTAGCACAACATTATTTATGAATTCACATAAACAAAAAGTTTTGGTTTATTGCCAAGAATAAATCATATTTTTGCAAGTCCCTTTCATGAACCAATTTAATTTCTTGCCCATAGAATTGGGAGTATATTAAATTCCTGAGTAAAAATGTTCTTTATGTTGATGGTCTCAAACACAGCCTCAGTTAAGATTATTACCCAAGTTGTTATTGTCTTGAAATATCTTACACACATACACAAGCTATTCAGATGAAAATAAAATCCAAGACATGCTCATTCTCTTGAGAACAGCCTCATTAAGTTCACCCAAGAGGGGAAGGTTATTTGCTGGCAAGAAAGGGACACCAGTTGGCCCAACTGACTTCTTCATATTAAATATTCTAGACAGGGTTATGTGCATTTTCATTGCTGGAAACCATCACATCTTTCAAAACATACCAATGAAGTATTTTAGGAAATTAGAATAAAGCTCTAATTATCTCAATGGGAAAATGGGGGGAAATCACTGTATTATTCCACTTGTTACAGAAGATCTATACTTACATCCTGAATTGGAAAGCAAAGAGCTGGACATAAAGCTGGTATTGGTTCGCCAGTTGGAAGATGCACCTTGTATAGCAGAAATATCAGCCCCAGTTTTCTTATCCTGTAAGAAGCAATGAAAATCTTCCTATGAAAGGCTTCATTTTGATGTATTTCCTTTTATCTTTTGAGATTAAAAACAGCCTAAAGCCAGGGTTATATAATGTGGTAAACTTCTTTTAAACTGATAAAATCTGGCTTCAGTGTTCAGAATGTAAATCTACTTGTTAGCATTAAATCTGATTTCCTTCCAGATTCTGTGTCCTTGTCAACACTTAGAATTCTGGGAGAGGTCGTCTCTTGTACTTGCTGAGAGTTCTGCACATATCTAGGGCAACATGTGGAATAAAATAGGAATCTCATTCTCATCCAAAGAACCTGCAAAGTGGCACTGAGTGAATGATAACTTGCCCAGCTTGTTACACCACAAAACAAGTGTTTTCAAATAAATCAATATATTATTCCACACTGAAAAAATTCTAAAGAGCAGAATACCTGTCTGACATTTTGCTAATGCAAACCCAGCACTAAGGATGCAATCTGATTTGCTGCTCATGCACTTGTGAAAAAGGCAGCACTATAATCTGAAAGGAAAAATGTCAGAGGACTTCTTGGAAAATGAAGTTGTTCATTCTTTTTCCTAAAAATTAACCCATCACTTGAGTATGGATCTTTTCTAGTTCTCTGAAGCATGTTTGAGGGTGCATGAGAAGATGCAGCAGGTGATATGGATCCCACTGACAGGAGTGGTATTGTAAGAAAATGGCCTTGTAAGATCTACCTTAAGGCTTTGTATGATCTGCCTAATTGATGTAGTGAAACGTATGTGCACTGTTGTACTAGTGAGAGGCAACCTTTCACACCATAATCTTGACTTCTAAATGTCCCAATCTTTTTGATAGCTTTTCTAGAGAAGTTGGACTTTTCAATGAACATTATCAGAACTTTCAGATAGAGTGGGCCAACAAGACCTCCTTACCATTCCTTCCCTATATTGTGGGCTGTTGTTTCTGCTAAGTCATAGAATCCTACAAGACAGGAGGAATAAACATGCTGTTGCAGGAGCAGCAGTTGGCCCAGTGACCAAAAGAAGGGATCTGGAAATATCTGGGAACCTACAGTGATATCAGAAATTTACAACTAGAGAGCACAGTGTTTTTGATGAAGATAGAGGTTCCTAAACATGTTCTACCTTGGTGCTAGCTTTCCTGTCCCTGCTGATGAAGGACATTTATAAATTAAATCAGGAGAAGCAGGAGAAGGAAATAGGAGGTAAGAAAGACTAAGGATTTAGGAACTGGTGAATTAAAACCCAATCTTTGAAGCATGACTTTATGTCTCTCTTGAATATGTCCTAATTTGCTTGCGTCTTCTGAATTGGGGCTCTCATTTCAACTTTTTCCAATAATTATTAAATTTGTTGAAACCTGCCCAATACATATAATTAAACTCAATTGTTTAGGTTTTTGAACTATCTTACACTTTGAGGACCATTGAAAGACAGTTGGACATGCAACACAATGTAGTTATCTAACTTAGATGATATTAGAGTCAGTTATCCAAACTCAAGTAGCTTAGATTCTTTCATTGAGTTTACATGGGTTGGCTTCAGTACACTGCAGTCAGACAACTAATCTTGGCTCACCAGACTGTACATGTTTTCTCAGTATTATCCACTGGCTTCTAAGTAGTTTCTAAAACCAATTTGTTGTTCTAGAATTAAAGCCCTAAATGGCTTCACTAGTGAAAGTCTGTCATTCCTTTCAGTATTTTTTTTTAAAGTCTGTGCTCAAGGTGCCTCCACTTGAAGATTAGACAGGTAGTACCAGGAACGGGTAGTCTTTTCTAGAGGGGTGCCTCATTTCTGAGCTTCCCCTTTAGGGACATTTTGTTGGAATAAAATTTACTGTTCTTTGATAAGACAAGCAAAGTTTCTCAGAATCTGAAAGAAAACATTCCTTGGGGGATTTTGCACAATGTCCTGGACATGGATAAAACCTAGAAATTGTAAGGGGATACTTGAAAGCACATCAAGAGCATTGGAAAAGAAAGGAGTAAGTGTTGTGTTCTTTTGACAGCAACAAAAAAGAAACAAAATTAGACCGATTCACTAATTTTCACATAAGACAGTTTCTGTGGAGATCAAGAGAGGGGAGCAATGAAAAGATATTTGCAGACTATTTCAAGCCAGTCAGCGAAACAAACAATGAATACTTTTCTTACTTGCTGTGGATCATTTTATTCCATTTGTAAACAAATATGACAAAAAGGAATATCACATGGGTTAAAGAGATGCCCGTGTCATAGACTTTATTGTCTAAATGAGGGGTGATAGTGAGGGGCTCCATGGCATTATGCTGCTTCCCCCGCCTCCTCCTCTTTCCTCCTCCTGAGAAATGCAGTGAAATTAAAGTTTGGAGCTGCTCAAAGCAGCTTTAGCATTCTCCTGAGGCACAGACCCTTTCTCTCCCACTGCCCAGACTATGTTTCTTGCCAGCCAGGCGTTCACCCATCCCCTTTCCTTGCTTCCAAAGTCCTATTTCCCTTCCACCACTCAGGGGCTGCTTTGATTGTGTTTTTCCTGCATGGCAGAAGGGTGTTGGACTGGATGCCCCCTGTGGCGTTCCACTGAAATACTGTTAAGTTTATTTTGGTTAACATTGTTCTTCATTTTAAATATTGTATTGTCTTCTTCTTTTTTCTTTTTTCTTTTTTGCACTGTGTGAATTAGTTCATACCAACATTCTCCATCCATCTGCCACTGGCCTGGCCCATGCCTAATTTTATACACATTATATATAATATATAAACATTTCTTGGGGATCAATGAGAAATGTTTCTTCGAAAGGATTCTGCGGATGAAAAGGTTTGAGAATTGTTGGAACATTTTAGTAGAATCAGCAGTGTATAGAATTCTTAATATCTAGTACACATATCTATACACATATCTAGACTACAGTAGAAGTAGAAATTGTGTTTCCTGCAGATGTTGTTGAAATGCAAATCTCAGTAGACCCAGCTAGTGTAGCCAATGTAGAGGGAGCTCCAAGTCAACGACATCTCAAAGACCATTACACTTTTCAGCATTGGATAAATTCATGTAGAATAAGGCTATTGTTGCCTTTTAAACAGAGATAAAATGAAACCTCTGTGTTGTTTAAAGGCTGACAAGCTCTGATTATCAGAAGCTGGGGACAAACAAAGAAGAGAGCAACTATTTTTACTGCACAAACTTACTAGGTCACTGTTGGAGACACAGTGCTGGCATTTCGGAGTCTTTCGTCTGACCTACCAAGATGAGTTGAAGTCTTTATATACTTCCAATGAATAGAATTGGCCCTTTGCTCTATGAGATTAAACATTTTGTAGAGTCTAGCAATTACAGCTTATTTCTTTAGTTGTTTCACAAACAAAGGTGGACTAAAGAGATAGGATGTAAACTTACCCTGAAGTCTTCAAGTCTGCGCTTTGAGTCTTCCAGATGCTGCTGTAAAGAGCCCACAATTTCCTTGTATTTACTGCATCTCTCGGCAATAACTTCTGTCTGAGTGTGAGAACCCTGTGGTCAAAGAGAAACAAAAATCCAGCATTAACATGAAATATTAACACTAGTGAAGCTGACAAAATTATGTTCATGGGATAAAGTGGAATACTTAAGATTCTGATATATGTAGATGTCACAGAAAGTTGTCTGATTAACTGGCTATTCAACATATAACATTGAATAGCCTTGTGCAACACAGCCCTACCTAATAACTCTAAAACAGTGGTTCCCAACCTGTGGGTCGCCAGATGTTTTGGCCTTCAACTCCCAGAAATCCCAAGAGCTAGTAAACTGGCTGGGATTTCTGGGAGTTGTAGGTCTAAACACCTGGGGACTCCCAGGTTTTGAACCACTGCTCTAAAAGAACCTAAGTAGGGACAGTCCTAGTTAGTACTTGGTGGCAGACACCAGGCACTGTAGGCTATTTTTAAGGGGAAATAACTCACAAAACCACCTTTGAGTACTTCTTGCCTAAGAAAACTCTATGGAATGTATGAGATCATGATACATCAGAAGGCAACTTGAAGGCACACACACACACACAGCCCTTTGTACAAGCACTGTACTGACACCGTTTAAAATAAAACTGTTTTAGTCCCAGGCTGAGGGATTCTGGGACTTCTAAGCCAAAAGGGGGATTTGTACATGTTCTTATTTTATATGTTTATTCCCGGATGTTTCTGGAGTTGGAAATCTTCAGTTCAAGAATCAAGAGGACCAGGTGGGCATAGACAAGCAAAAGATTTCTACTTCTACAGAGGCCACGCTGCTGCTCCAACTCAAAAAGGAAATTTGGTAGTTTATTATTGAATGAAGAACTTGGTCTCTCCAGCTGCTGATATCTTTCACTTACCATTCCCCTTCCTGTTTCTCTCAAACTTGCCCTGGAACTGAGGACAGTCCCATGCTGGAATCCCCCAAAGTATATACAATTACATGTGTTATCTTGTTCTGATTGAATGTCAGAATGAGAACTCAATACAACTCTCAGTTTCCTCATTCCTGCCTTGTTTTGTCAACATTTGAACAAGACGATACAAGATGGAAGTCTCTCAAACTGACTTTTTAATTCAAGCAAATCACCCTGAATTTATTTAGATAGTTTCACTCATCCAGCAGAGCAATTAAGCACCTGTTCAAAATGACATTAAAAAATTCAGTTCCTACTTAGTGAACTAATTTGTTTTAGTGGGACTTTGAATTGCTTAAGTACTTTGATTGTTTAGAGCCTTGTGACCCATGTCATATGCGAAGCATGGTACTAATTAAGAAAAGCAAACAATGGAATAGAACTACTGAGATATTTTGCATGTTAAATATCTAGCATGAATTTTGTCCCCAGTACAGAAAGGCATATTTACCCAACATAATGAACAAGCCTGATATTCAAACAGCTTTCCTATTGATGTTGTAGTCTTTACAGGCTTATCAATAAGTAATGCCAACTGTGAAACCTTAAGCATCCTGTGTGTCATCATTTGGGAAGCTGTTCTTGGGGACTGAATAGTATTATCTCTCAATAAACCCAACCAAACCAACAACTTTTCAAATATTAACACAAGTAAAAGCTGCTAACAAGCTAATACAAAACAAATCAGCTTATCAAAATATGGCGAACAGATCAGAAACTTTGGCAATGAGAAGATATAATCTCTAATTATATTATCCAACCTTAAAAACCCTGTTTGTTTGTTTTTTAAAAAATATCCAGCACTTTGGAATAGGAATCAAGGGAAGCTAAAAGGACTTATCTTAGGGGATATTCCATCAGAAAAAAAATGGTTGGAAGATAGGGAAGCTGTTCAATAATAATAATAATAATAATAATAATAATAATAATAGTAATAATAATAATAATAATAATAATAATAATAATAATATACTTTAATTATTTTCTGCACTATCTCCCTGAAGGAACTGAGGGCAGATTACAGTACACATATATGGCAAACATTCAATGTCATTATACAATTAACAAGAACAGACAGTACATGAACAGAGGTAAAGAATAGATCTATCCACCCATATAAAGAAAATCCAAGTAAATTGAAGAGTTTAAAATATACCTGGATTTTAAGGGTCCCAACACAGCTGATTTCCTATTGCACAAGATGATGTTAAATATTTTAATCACAACTTATTTTTAATAAATATTTTCTAAAGAAACAAAAGGCAAAAGAGTCTCACTCCCAAATCTCTGGAATCTTCCAAAAAGTTCAGTTTCTCTGGAACAGACTCCAAATGATCCAAGGCCACTCGTGTACTCTGAAGAATATAAATAAAAGAAAAGAAATTTGTGATACTTGGTCTCATTTATTTTTAGTATTAGGTATATGTTCTACTATAATGGAATTAAAGATGGCACACACACACACACACAGAAAAACAAATAAGACTATCTATTATGACAAAACTAAATCAAAGCACAGTTTAAAGTACAGGGTGTATCAAAAAGATGAACCTGATTTGAAATCTCTGTATTTCTGCAACCATCCACAACCTGTGAATGAACCTCTTACTACGTGAAAGGCTGGGTCATAGAGTTTGAAATAATTACCACTAGATCCATTGGGTCCATCATTTTGAAACACACTGAACAATTTTAAAACGTTAAGCAAATTATTGTGTGTCTATATGTGCCTTCAAATCACTTGTTGACTTATGGTGACCCCATGAATGACATAGGCTTTTCTTAGGGAAGGACTACTCAGAGGTGATTTTGCTAGTTCCTTCCTTTGAAATATAGTCTTCAGCACCTGGCAGTCTCCCATCCAAATAACCAGGACTAACCCTTCTTAGCTTAGACGATCAGATGGGATCTGGTGCCTTCAGGTTATTTAGTTTGCCCACCCAAGTGGTAACAACAAGTTTGTTCTCAGCAGCCGGTCACCTGCCAAAGGTTTGCATGAATTTTCTAAGAAGGTCTCTTGCTGTCAGTAGATACAGAACAGAGAGTCTGTCTAGCTTCATTGGCAAACAGTTCCAGATTCTAAGAGGAGCTCCCAAGAAAGTCATCTCATGTGCCTGACAGGGAATGGGAGGGAGAGACAGAACAGCCTCCCCATAATATCTCAAGGTCTGGATAGGCTCATATGGAGGAATAATGTCTTATCACATTTTCTGAAGGGTTATTCTCTATGGGCCACTGCTTCTTAAGCTTTGGGTCCCAACCCCAAACTATAAATACAATTTGTAGACATCAGTAAAATAGAACTACAATTACAATGTTTATTTTGTTCCAAGAGAATCTCTTTGAGCCAAAACACAATAACAACTGAAATCCTCATCAAGATGTTAAAACCTCACTTCAGATTGTCATAAAAGGAAACCTATATCTAGTAGTAACGAAGTATTAGCTATCTCTCAGAACTGAACACTATGCTGCACTGAGCATGTGACTGAACTTGTCATAAAACAGTAAAGCCTATAATTCAATTGAAGCTACTGCCATCATTACATACCAATAAACATATTTTATCACTTTGTGTTATGCCCAGAGATAAACATACAGACAGTGAAGATGTTTTAACAAACAACTTATATGATCCTTGTAACCAGTCCCAGTCAGTATTCCGACTGCATCATTTGCTGTTACCAAAGCCAGCTTCACATAAAGTGTGTTACATTGGTCCAAACAGGATGAAACCAAGGTGTATCTAATTTCTCAAGGAATGGGTATAATTGGTGTGCCAATCTTAACTGTGCAAACACACTCCTGGACACTTCTGAAAGCTCAGCACCCCAAGTTCAGGGTTTAGTTCAAGAGTATACCCAAGTTGTGAGCCTAAGATTTCATGAAGAGTATAATCCCATCCAGCACAGGCAGAATCCCTGTTCTGCCTTTCAACTGATCAGGAACATCTCTTAACACCACTGTTCAAAATTAGAGTCTAAGGAGATTGCTAAAATCTCAAACCCTGCAAAGAATTATCAAAGGGTTAGATTTAGATTGTAAACCAGCGAACTAGAAACAGTTAAAATACCAATTTGTATGCTGTTGTCAATGAAGAGCAGGATAGAAATACTATAAATTGAAAGATAAATAAATAAATAACATTCTGGTTTATTTGACTGGATCACAGTGTTCACAAATAAATAAGTGCAGAATCTGATAAGACTGGCTTATGTTCTCACTACCAAGTCCAGCTCCCAATTAAGTAACAGAACGACATGTATAGACCAATGCTGAAGGAAAAAGAAACTGAAATCAACAAACATCAATCTTGGAAATGGGTTCAATCATAAAAATAAAGTAAGATGATTGCAAAATCTTTCCAGATCCTTCCAGTGGCGCAGTGGGTTAAAGCACTGAGCTGCTGAACTTGCTGATCGAAAGGTTGCAGGTTTGAATCCGGGGAGCGGCGTGAGCTCCCACTGTTAGTTACAGCTTCTGCCAACTTAGCACTTCGAAAACATGTAAATTTGAGTAGATCAATAGGTATCACTCTGGCGGGAAGGTAACGGCACTCCATACAGTCATTCTGGCCACATGACCTTCGAGGTGTCTACAGATAACGCCAGCTCTTCAGTTTAGAAATGGAGACGAGCACCAACCCCCAGAGTCGGAGATGACTGGACTTAATGTCAGGAGAAAACCTTTACCTTTACCTACTTCTATAGGTACCTTTACCTACTTCTATATCTATCAGTTATTATTTTCAAAATAGTTTCACCTGTTATCACTGTATGTGTTAGCTTAAACAAAAGCAAACAAATACCCTAGAAAAAGGGTAACTACAGGAACCTTCCTTTTCAATAAAAGGTAGGTGCACAAATCAAGTACTGTATAAACTGTACAAATTAAGTTAGTCTACATAAAAATATTCAGGGTTTCCACTTTGATTTTACTAACACACAACTAACTTGCATAATTAGAACTGATAAACAGTGTGCAACGGGATTTTCAGCACAAAGCATTCTAAGTTATATGACATGTTTATTGAGACAACTAACCACACCATGCAATATACAATTAGTTTTACACCTTAAAATGGCCAAGAAGTTTTCTCACAAGGCGTTTCTTTACCTTGTCTTTCGCAAACGTAAAAAAAAAATGCTCAGAGGTGTCTATCAATGTCTTTCCCTCATTAAATTGTCCACCACTGTGCTTCTCCCACAAAGAAGCTGCACTCATTCATATTGCATGCTTCATTTATAGTGGCCTTATGTTCATCAAAGCCTTGATTTTCCACTCCATTAATTTATGATGAGTCGCATGGTTTGCTACTTCTTCCCAGAGCCGTTTGTGGCCCTGGTCTCCACAAGGGCTTGAAAGGTTGAGGGATATCTGGAAAAGGCTGCAGATTCTCAGCAAGCCTCCCTCTGTAGTTTTCAGGAATGGAAAAGTTAACTGCACGAGACAGAATAACCAATCCAAACATTCAGCCATCATCTCAGGACAATATGTTTCAGGGATATTTTGTTATTACCACATGAAAAAAAGCTGTATAGCTGCTGATTTTAAACAGAACCACTCGCCCTTAAACTATTTTTTTTCCTTTCTTTCATTACAGACACACTGAAAGTTTACATTAGCAATCCTGGAAAGTAACTGAATCCACTGGAAAGTCAGGCTTCGAAACTTCCATCTCCTATGGAGCCTGATTTGAAATTGCTCCCATTTTGAGGCAGCAACCCATAACTGTGTTACCGTAAATTGACATATTCAGACTTGAGACATGAACTGCAGGGACTGTTTGCAATTTCCAAATTTTCCATTTCTTTGATGGTAATTTGAAACTTTCTATTGTGTGAGTGGGACATTCTTAGCATGCTTGAAAATGAGAAGAGTTGAGTGTTACAGTGCAAACCCGGTCGTGGAGGTTTTATGTTTCAGTTTGCAATAAAACTACATGTGTTTCTGGCTCAATAATGGTTTTCCTACTCCTTCAGAGAACCAAAGCAATATGAGTCCCAATTTTATCTTCAGTGGCAGCTAAAAATATGGTCATTTCTGACCAGGGAAGTAGGAATAGACTTCTTGTCTCATTACGAGGGGCAAGAATAGCATGTTGTAAAGCTACAAAAGAGTGCTGTTTGCTGGGAAGATGGAAAGAACAGCAGAACAGAAACAACAGTCAAAGGGGAGGAAGAAATTTTGCTTTCAGCTGAACCATGGAAGTGGTGCAGTGATAATTTAGTGACTCGCACAACAACCTCCTTAATATGGATCAAGTACCATATTTGTATCATTAATGACGGCACTCTTCTCTATTAAAAGAGATAGGTTTAGCCATGCAGAACCAAATGCTAAAAAGGATGGTGGGCACACCTGACACACAGGGCAATTAAGTACGGCTAATTATTTCCCAGAAACCGCAAATGATGTGCCATAATGCATACAACTAATCTTGTAGAGAACAATCATGTCTGTCTGCTCATTATTTAACAGGGAACAAAGGGCATCGATACCGTGAGTTGATGAAGCTGATAAGTGGCAACAAACTCCAGTTGCACTGATAGAAGCCGCATTGGTGGTAATTTACTTAAAAGCACGCTGTTCTATCATGGGGTGAATGCTATTAATCTTTTCTTGTTTTCTTAACATAAAAGATTATTTACTTTCTAAGAGGTGTGCAGTGTTCTCAGAGAGAATGAAAAAAACAAATTACTCATTTTCCATGACTTCATATAAACACTTTGATGTTTAAAGAGCATGTGAACAGTTAATCCTTCTTAGATTGATGCATTCGCAGTGATAGGCAGCTACGGGTTTTCCCTAGGGACAGATCTAAATCAAAGTCAGATGCTACATTTTATTTTTAGTCTTGAAACCACAGTGATAAACATGAAAATAAAACAAGTTACGCTCCTCTATGCTTTTCATGGGTTTTGGCTTTATATTAAATACATAGGAAAATGTAGAAATAGATTCAGTGTCTAACAATAAAGGATGCCTAACTCCTGAACTAAGTATTGCAAACAGCTATTATTAGTATACATTTTTTTAGAGAAGGCTTAGGGACCAGTTAAGAGATCCTCAGAATATATGGTATAATCCATAATACGACAAAGTGTGCATATTTAAAGTGACTGAAATGTATTTGGTCACACAGTTAGGTATAACTTGACTAAAAGATATAGTTAGAGGTGACCCAAGGATAGTCTCTTTCAAATTGTTAGTCTATAGATATGTAGGAACTACAAGTCAGACTTGGCCACAGTGGTCCATGCTCTCATTACATCTCAGATTACTGCAATGTGCTCTATGTGGGGTTGCCTTTGAAGACTGTTCTGAAGCCTCAAGTAGTCCAACGGGCAGTAGCTAATTTTCTAACTGGAGCGACACATAGGGAGCATACAATCCTCTTACTGAGCCAGCTCCACTGGCCACTGGATGCTGGTTTGCTACAGAGCACAATTCAAAGTGCTGGTGTTAGCCTATAAATCCCTAAATGGTTCCAGTCCAGCTTACTTATCTGAATGTATATCCCTTTATGAGCCAGTTAGAGCATTAAGATCGGCTGAGAAGGTTCTGCTCTCGGTCCCGTCACCTTTGCAGGTGCGACTGGTAGGCATGAGCAACAGGGCCTTCTCCGTGATGGCCACTTGGCTGTAGAACTCCCTCTCCAGCAAAATCAGATAAACCCACTCCCTTCTGATGTTTAGGAAACTACTGAAAATGTGTTTTTTTCAACAAAAAAATCATTTAGGGAGTGAGGTGAAGTAGTCAAGATAACTTTGAGATTGGTGAAATGTTGAATGTTCTAGGTTTTATATTTGTCTGTGTCCGATGTTTTATAGTTCACTGGTTTTAATTCATTGGTAGATGCTATTTTAGTGATGTGATATTTTTAGATTTGTGAGGCATTGAATTTTGCCAGTTACTTGTTGTGAACACTTTAAGTCCCCCTAGGGGTTGAAAAAAAGAGGCAAATAAATAAATAATTAAATGATACAGTGAGTTGGATTGAGACTTAGACTTCATTAGCACAAGTTAAATTAATTTTACTGGGTCCACCCTCAGTATACCTAACTCTGCCCAAAATTTCTTTCCATTAACAGTGCCACATAATTCAGTTTGAAACTGCATTATATGGCAATGTAGATGAAGCTTGAATCATTTTTTTAAAACTCTTGCCAGAAGCTGATAAAAGACAAATCACAGTATTTCAGATTTAGGAGTCCTAGGTTAAGGATGCTAACCCTGTATTTCTTCCATTTCTAACCCAACTTCTTTGTAGGATGAAATTCAAACTGATGTATCAAGAGGTGGTGTGGTTAAATCATTCTGTGTGGTTAACCACACAAGCATTTAACAAACCAGCCTAATTATAGAAGACCTAGAAAAACTCAAAAAGCTACCCTTTTCTGTGGCGGCCCCCAGACTTTGGAACGCCCTCCCCAAAGATCTCAGACAGGCCCCCACCCTAGCCATTTTCAGAAGGAATCTAAAAACTTGGCTGTTCCGTTGTGCCTTCCCAGACTAGGAATCCCCACCCAAGTCCTAGTAGCACCTTAGCATAACAATGTGTCGCTGCACACCGCACTTTCAACCTTACGTGCCTCCTACCAGTTCAGCACTTTTAACCCTTGTACCCCAGTGCGCCAGCCGAACCAGTTTTAATAATGTCCTTGATGTTCTGTTCATTGTCGTTATTTGCTATTTGTTTGATTTGCTTAGTTATTGTGGAGTTATTTTATTTTGTTTATTGTTTGATTTGCTTGTTATTGTGATGTTACATTCTATATTGTATTGTGTCTTGTGGCTTCGGCCTGTGTAAGCCGCATCGAGTCCTCCGGGAGATGCTAGCGGGGTACAAATAAAGTTAATAATAATAATAATAATAATAAATTCTCCAATCTTTCCCCACATCCTGACAACATAGAATGAAACTTGATGAATCAGACAAAGATCAGTATAATCTACTATCCTTTTTCCAACAGTCTAATCCAGTATCCTCTTTCCAATCAGATCTTTCTAGGAAATATCTAAGTTGGGGAAGAAATCCATAATAACTTGTTTGTGTTTTCACTTGGTTCATTAGGGAGACATGGTGACCCAAATAAAGCACTTAGGAAAGTGGCCAGTCATAAACAGAGAAAGCAATTTCTCAAGACATGGAAAACGTTCATCACTTAGCATGCTTTTTAGAATCCCAAAATGATATTCTCCCTGCTCACTTGAAAGCAGTTTTATCTGGGGAAATATTCTTAAGAAATTAGATTAGGATGCTCATCACACCACTATTCCTATTGCTTTCGATTGTGCCTGGCAAACAGACCAGACCCATCAAGGTCTATTAATCTGAAAGGATGTCATTTTGAGAAGGGAGAAAGCTTGTTTTCTATCACTCCAGAGATTACAGGCACAGGTTGACACTATTGTAAACTACATGTCCCAGGATTCCAGTGGTGTCCAACTGCATTAATTTTACAGTGTAGATGCACCCTATGACATGGAGCAATTGATCAAACTACTTGTTGTTTGCTTGCTGTTTTGTTTTTACTGATGTGTTGTTGGAATTGGCCTCATGTAAGCCGCCTCAAGCCCCCTTAGGGAGATGGTGGTGGGGTATAAATAAACGTCTTCTTCTTCTCCTTCTCCTTCTTCCATCGAGACCATTGTTTGTGATACTAGGAGAAGCACCCCACTATTTATATTACACATTATCTCAATTAAAAGTGATAGGGATTAAGTTCCTAGATAATTCTTATAACAAGGGGTCAGAAATAACTCAGATTTCTTTACTATGGCCTATCTTGAATGCCCAATTGTACAGCAATCAATTTCATTGCTCTGCGATTCTGGAATAGTGCATTAAAGACAAAAGTAAGCTCTGTGCTCAAGGAATCTACGTGCCACACGCTCCATTAGAGGCCCCAAGCACTCTAAGATATATTTTGCTGATTAAAGAATGAATGAACCATTTATTGAATAACAATCCCTGAACCTAATGATCAGCTTACCAAGGCTACAGTTCCATCACGTCTGCTGATTTTCTGAGTTAAGCTTATCAGTTCTAAAAATAATTTTGAGAGGCAAGGTCCATCAAACAAAGGCCTTTTTTTTGTTGAAGTGCTAAAATTTTGGATCATCATTCCTTGACCTATCTTTGCTCACATTTTTTGTAATAGACCCAGCTTCTCAAGATGGCGTGCAGCTGCTGTTTTTAACTTCTCCAGCTCCTGTTTTATTATGACAGATGTGTTTTTCAGCTGTTTGAAGGAAAAGGGTGATAACATTGTTTGTTTATTGGATTTATATCTCACTTTTCTCCAAAATGGGATTCAAGGTGGTGCTGCTAAAATAATAATTTACAAACCTTAAAAGGAATTAAATATCCATATTATTTAAAAAGATGGTTTTAAAGATAGTAAAACACCTGCAACATATTTAAGACATGGTTCAAATAAAAGATATTTTGTTTGTTTTGTTTTGGTTTATATTGATTTTTGATTTTTAATTAAAATGTATGCTGTAAAAGAAGTTAAAGAAAAGAAAGCAGAACAGTAAAACATAATTGTTGTATTTCATCATTATACTTTCACTTGACTTAGCCGATGGTTTGTTGACCGAAATAAAGGCTACTGACTGACTGACTGACTGACTGATAATTAAATATTTCCAAAAGTTTGAACTGTAAAGGAAAAGAAAATGAACAAATGGAAAGTTCATACTGATAGAATTTGCTATGAGATAAGGAAGAACAGTGGAGTTCTAGACAGTAGCTTTGCTCTTCTCAAGGTTTCTTTACTTTCAAGTGGCACAGGGAATCAGATCAGAAATTATAAGGAAGCATTCGGTGCCAGAAGTATTTTAGATTTTGGATTTTTTTTGGGGGGGGGGGAGATTGTGGAATATTTGTATTGGAGATGTGCCCCAAGTCGAAACAAGAAGTGCATGTATGTGTCGCATAGACCCTATATAAAATATTGTTTTGGTTTGGTTTGGGTGTTTTTTGTACATTGAATCACAAGAAAGCAAAGGTGTTGATATTTCAGCCTTCTATGTTTGAGGTTTTGGGGTATTTGAGATTTCAGAATTCTGGATAAAAGATGCTTCATGTACATCTAGTCTAAGCACACCGGTGGGGTTTTTCACGCCTCCAGCTTTATATAGGATTGCTAATGATGTGTTTAGCTCCTCAGAAAACTGGATATGATTACTGTGATTAACAGTAAATTAATCACTGAGCTAAAGGGTAAGAGAACTAAAGGACAAGATAGCAGTCTGTTTGATTCAGGACCTCTTCACACGGGCTGTTTTTTGGTGGTGGTAGTGGCGGCAGGTTTTTGGCAGTTTGACCATGGAGCTCGATAGCTACCATCACACCCTAGAGAAGCACTTCCAGGGTGGCTCCATGACAAAGCTGGCAAAAAACTCTGCCGCTGCCCAAAAATTGCTGGTGGAGCACAACCGGAGGCTTACTGAGGCTTCTTCCCATGTGCTGAGGCAGTAAGGTAGCTTAGATGATGCAGGGCATGGAGCGATAACCAGTGATTCTGTTGGCATGTGTAAAGAAGTCGTGAGATAGTGATGCCCAAAGATTAGCCAGTGAGTGTCACAACTGAACAGGATTTTGCTTCAAAATTGGTAACAGCGAAGAAACTGCAACACTCTAAGCATGACAGGATAGGGGAGAAATGGGATTTAAACTAGTCCTCACTGCATTGTTGTTGTTCATTTGTTCAGTCGCTTCCGACTCTTTGTGACCTCATGGGCCATCCCACGCCAGAGCACCCTGTCAGCCATCACCTCCCTCAGCTCTTTCAGAGTCAAGCCAGTCACTTCAAGGATACCATCCATCCATCTTGCCCTTGGTCGGCCCTCTTCCTTTTTCCTTCCATTTTCCCCAGCATAATTGTCTTCTCTAAGCTTTCCTTTCTTCTCATGATGTGGCCTCACTGCATTAGATGAACTAAATTAGATACATACTAACTGAAGTCCCATTAATTTAATGAGCCTACTCTAAATATGATCCATATAAATTGAGATTTTATGGGCATATTGCAGAATGAAGAAACTGTCTGAAATAATACGCAGATGTAATAAAGAATTTATACTACAAGCCTTGCAATAGGAAGAAATTGTGTTTAGTAACTACTGCAATACATATTTCAGGCAGTAGTTTTAGGAAATACATGCTTCATGATTTAATATCTGTTACTTATATATTTATTCACTACTATAAACATGGTTGCTGAAAAGATGTTAGGTTTTTAACCTACTTCCTCCTTGTTATTAATGATGTATGCACTTACATAAAAAGTAAAAGAATGAAACTCTCTCTTATGTTCTCACTTATTCAGAAGTATCTACAGTCAGCCCTCCACATTTACTGGAGTTAAGAGTGGGAAGTAGAAAAACCATGAATAAAAAACATTTTTAACTGGAAGAAAACTACTCTAAGAATCTCTAGATCCTCCAGTGCATTACTATGATCAAGTTCCAGTAATGAGGACACAGAGACTCCTAAAATGACATATTAATACTATCTGCAAATAACACTATATAACACAATTTTTGTTCCTAGGTTAAAAATGTCATTTCATAATTTGTTTTAACATAAAAACCAGGAAAAGTTTCTTAAACTGCAAAAACATTATTATTGTGATACATCCTGCAGCACATTTTGTTATAGTTTTGCAATGAATATCTCACTGAGTCTCAATCAATTCAACATAGTTTGTGGCAGCCAGAAAAACAAACTACAGTAATACCTTGATATACGAGTTTAATTTGTTCTGTGACCAAGCTCAAAACTCAATTTGCTTGTATGTCAAAGCAAATGTCCCCATTGAAATGAATTGAAATTGTATTAATCCATACAATTTCATAAAAACCACACCAATTTTAAATTAAGTTATTTACCTTCAAGATCAGAGAAGATAATGGCAGAGTGGAAGAGACTACCTCACTCCCCTCCCCACCCCCCAGTTCCAGCTCCACTCATGATTGGTGAACTGGGAGCAGCTCCAAAGGCGTGCAGCATAGGTTGCATGTTGCTACTAAGTTGCCGCTACCAGTGTGTTCTTCCTTCTTTTCTTCCTCCCTCCCACTCACTCTTTTTTCTCCTTCCTTCCTTCCTTGTCCTCCTCTTTCCCTCATGAGAGGAGGCAGCCAGCATGTACACATACACCCCCCCCCCCCAAACACTAGCACATAGATTCACCCAAGGAAGAGCAGCAAAACTACTGCTCCTGGCATGATTCAGCAAGAGGGCTCCTCCAGCTCTGCCCCCTCACGAGTGCCATTTGAAGTGCAAAGGGAGGGAAGGAGCATACACATGCATGGAAGAAGGCAGGACTTCTGTGGTGATGCAGGAGTTCCATTAGGAGGCTTGAGGGTGGCACAGAGGTTTAGTCTTCGAAGGGGAGCATGCACGTGCTTGGGTATGGGGGGGGGAGCTGCATGCATGTGCACTTGCTGCCTCCCTCCCACTTATAAGGGAAAGAGGAGGAGACAGGAAGGAAGGGGGAAAAAAGAGATGCAGGGAGGGAGGAGGACTCCTTCATGTGAGGGGAGGGGGCATGCATGCACTCAGGTTTGGGGAGAAGGCTGTATCCATGCATGCGCTTTGACTGCCTCCCTCTTGAAATGGCAGCGGAGATGACAGTGGCCTTTTAGGCCTCTCTGGAGGTCTTCGTGAAGGGAGCTCAGGTGGCTCGTAACTCAAATCTTGACTTGTATTTCAAAGCCAAAAATTGAAGGAGTGAGGGCTCATATCTTGGAAAACTCGTATGTTGGTGCCCTTGTAAGTCGAGGTTTCACTGTACTTTCAAAGTAAATACCACACAATTAAACAGGATTAACCCGTTCAAACCAAGAACATATTTTTTTCAGATTTTGTTACAAAGTATAGTCAAATCTGCAAAAGTGAAACCCAGGAGGCTGAAGCGGGCCATGCTTGCAGGGAGAGAGTAGGGAGGGAGGGAAGGGCCTTAATGTGGATGATGACAGGGAGGCCGAGAAAGGTGGACCACAGCAGGGAGGCCAAGAGGGAGCTGCTCAGGGAAAATTTGCTTTGACATATGTGCTTTTTGAGTTAGGAGCTTGGTCACAGAACAAATTAAACTCGTATGTCAAGGTATCACTGTATACATATTGGTTTCTTTTATTCGATCCTATCAATGTTATGAAGTGTGTCACGCAGGATCTCTAGAATGAGATGTTTGACAATTTCTCATTGAGAAAACCATGGCATAGAAATTGAGAGCCCGCTGCAGAGAAGCAAAACAAAGTTTATGGGAGAAAATAGAGCCAAAGTCTAGCAAGGCAAGCAAGCCAAACAGTACCTATAGAAGATAAAATATGAGTTCAGTCTGGAAACCAAGATCTGAGGGTTGTGGTGGATGAAGCAATTGTGGGGTGTAGCTGAAGTTGCAGTAGCGTTTGGTATGTAGATTGAGTCAAGCTTCATTCTATCACATAAAAAGACTGTGTGCAGCCTAAAGCAATGTCAAGTAAACAAAATAAACTCCACCTTTAGAAAATATCCCTTTTATTGAAGCTAAACCACTAGGAATTTTAAAACAAACATTTGTTGGCACTGAATTCCAAAAAAGAAAAGAGCTGCCCGCCAAAATAACGGAACTTTCAGTCTAGACTCCAGATGTCTTTGGATGGGATAAAACACATTTTAATAATCTTAAAAGTATGACTTCCCTTCCATGTGCAAATGAATTATTTACCTCACTTCACAATCAAGTATCATAGGTCCAATCAGGCCCAAGGAAACAGGAGTTTCTGAAAGTCCTAAAGCAGCTAAAGTATATTGGGTCAGAGTAGGTGACTAGAAATGAATGAGTTCTAGCTCTGTGTAAACTACAAGAAGTTGCTGGTGATAATGCAGGTATTGATATGTCTGTCTGCTGAAACAGCCACTTGATAAAAGATTGACAAATGCACACAGCCTAGTAGATTAAGAATGCTTAACAAACCTTGGAAAGGCAGAATGGTACAAAAAATGGCACAGAAAACATTTTTCCATTAAGATTTTGGGAATACGGTGTGAGTGGAAATTTCCATAGCTGGGCCTAGTTCAAAATTGTCATATAAACCTGACTGCATCCCTGATCAATATAAAAAGAGGTATATTAGAAAAGAGATGATCACATTTTTTCGTGTCTCTTTTTCTTTCCCATGATTTTTATATCTCTTCTGTCTTCCCTCTTGTTTCAATTCTGCTGAAAACCAAGGGTTTTTATTTATTTATTAGGGGAGAGGAAATCAGCCAGCATACCACAACTTTTTGGTAGTGATGAAATTGATGTTTAAATGCCATGAAGTTTAGAATTGCTAGGTTATTCAGAATGCTTTCAAATGCTTTGAAGTAAACAAGGTAGAGAGAATTTTATTAGAGAAGATGAAATGTAGAACCTGAGTGTATAGGATATAATCATATTCTTATTCGAGATGCATTATTAGTTGCTTTGTCAATTATGCAAACTGCTGGTACCCTTTTATTCATATTGCATTGCCTTGTTGATTGCACTGTGCTGCTTTAATGGATTTTCCTTTATGTTCTTTTAAGTTTAAACCACTATTCACTTATTTTTTTATTTCATATCAATAAACAGTTAGAATTTCTTCTGAAAATCCCTGTCCCTAGATTACCTACATCCACTGTTGCACTCCAGCATTGAAAGCACTTTTTCACGCAGCACCACACCAGAGTCCAGTACTTCTATATGAAAATATTTATTGAAGAAAGCAGGTAAAAAGGGAGAAATGGCATTTCAAAAGGGAGCAGCGGAATAGGAAATACAAAATAGTAGAATGCCAAAGTATGTAAAATCAAGAGAACCTAAATCCACAGCAGTACTTTAACGAAAAATCCATCAACCAGAAAGCAAGAACTTTTCCAAGGTAAATCCTTCAAGGAAACACATTATTTATTTATTTATTTATTTAGAGCCCACTTTCTCTCCCCGAAGGGACTCAGGGTGGGACATGAACCAGATAACTTGAAAATGCTTTAATCATGAACTTGAGAGCAGAGACAGGAGGACAGCCATTCCTGTCTCCTCTGAAAGGCATGAAGTTAAGTAAATTAAGTTAAGTCCAACCAAGTAGCCATGAGATTATGTCGAACGCATCTGGGCCTCAAGGTCTTCTCACGGAATCTCTCAGAGAGTCTAATTAGCCTTTTTTTTTTACTCCCTCTGTTCTCAAGCCTAATCTAGCTTCTTGTGAAAACTCTCCATCAGCCAAAGGCTGTTTCCCTTTCCCCTGTGGAATCCAAAACATCTGCCCCTTCTGGGGTCTATTCTGGCTGCAGTTCTTTCCTGACACTGACAACCTCATTGACATGTCAGAGAAATCAGAAAAATCCTCAGCCACTTGCTGAGCTGCAACACCCACTGAGGTGCAATTCTGGCCCCAGATTAAAGTTAAGAGGATATGCTAGCAATGTTTAAACATTTGAAAAGATGTCATACTGAGGAAACTTGTTTTCTGCTGTTCCAGAGACTAAGGGCAGTTCTACATAGACACTTTATCCTGAGATCTATCTGAAGTGTAGAATTTTGGATTGGCTATGGGACGGCTTTTACCGCCAGACCCCAGTGCACTGTGGAGGTGAGAAGGAGTCCTGATCATCCAATGGTGCCAAACACCACTGAAATGGGAACATCCACATCTGTTGCGGGTGCTTTGAATGCACTTTTACTGCTTCTTGGCAGGGGGTTGGACTGGATGGCCCACGAGGTCTCTTCCAACTCTATGATTCTATGGCAAGGCTGGTCATCAAGCAGCACCAAATAAAGTTTGATGCTGTAGCTAGATAGTTAGGACTCTTTCCCTCTTTCATAGGAGCAGTAAAAACCATTGCTGGGCTGATTCAGAATTCAGCACTCTGGATTGCCCTGGGATAAAATGTCTATATAGAACCCCCTCCATGATTGGAAGCAGGTAAGCAACCCTGAGAAAGACTTGTGGATGGCACCACAGTAAGGTGAAACAGACAGTCTCTTCAATTCCCACTACAGCTAATAAATGAATGTTCTTATTCCTAGCTGCACGCACTAAACATATTTCAATGATTATTATTATTATTATTATTATTAACTTTATTTGTACCCCGCGAGCATCTCCCGAAGGACTCGATGCGGCTTACACAGGCCGAAGCCACAACACAATACAATAGAAACATAACAAAGCAAATTAAAAGCAAAACAAATCAAATCAAAATTAGCAATACAACAGTAACTATACATCGGGACAATATAAAAAAACTGGTTCGGCCGGTGAGAGGTACAAGGTTAAAAGTGCTGAAATGGTAGGAGGGGCGTCGGGATTAAAGTACGGTGTGCAGCAATATTAACTGTGCTAAAGTGCTATTAGGACTTGGGATGGGGGTTCCTAATCCGGGAAGGCACAACGGAACAGCCAAGTTTTCAGGTTCCTTCTGAAAACTATTAGTGTAGGGGCCTGTCGGAGATCTTTTGGGAGGGCGTTCCAGAGTCGGGGGGCCGCCACGGAGAAGGCCCTGTCCCGCGTCCCCACCAAACGCGCTTGCGACGCAGGCGGGATCACGAGCAGGGCCTCCCCAGATGATTGAAGCGAGCGTGTAGGTTCGTAGATGGAGATACGGTCACGTAGGTAGGGTGGTCCCAAACCGTTTAGGGCTTTATAGGTGAGCACCTGCACCTTGAATTGGGCTCGGAAGATGAAAGGCAGCCAGTGGAGCTCCTTGAACAGAGGGGTAGACCTCTCTTGATAATGAGCTCCAGTTAGCATTCTGGCTGCTGCACGTTGGACCAGCTGCAGTTTCCGAGCCGTCTTCAAGGGTAGCCCCACGTAGAGCGCATTGCAGTAGTCCATTCTAGAGGTGACCAAGGCATGGACCACCCCGGCCAGATCAGCCTTCACGAGGTATGGTCGCAGTTGGCGCACGAGTCTCAGTTGCGCAAAAGCCCTCCCGGCTACCGCCGACACCTGAGCCTCAAGTGTAAGCGAAGAGTCCAGGAGGACACCCAAACTGCGGACCTGAGGTTTCAGGGGGAGTGTAACCCCGTCCAACACAGGTAACCACCCTATACCCCGATCCGGCTTACGATCGACCAAGAGGACCTCTGTCTTATCGGGATTGATCTTCAGCTTGTTCTTCCTCATCCAGATCGACACAGCGGCCAGGCACTTGTCTAGCACCTGAGAAGCCTCCTTGGAGTTAGGTGGAAAGGAGTAGTAGAGTTGTGTGTCATCTGCGTAGAGATGGCCATTGAATTATTGCCACAGCCAGTTTCCTGTACTGCATGAAGTATGATATAAAATTATGTGGTCTCACCACTCATCTATATTATTATTATTATTATTATTATTATTATTAACTTTATTTGTACCCCGCTAGCATCTCCCGAAGGACTCGATGCGGCTTACACAGGCCGAATCTATATGACTGGATTCACAGTGGAAACACTGCATCCTGGGTAAATCTGTTTTAGCAAACCATACTTTCCATTAACCCAGTCCACAATCTGTTGCAAACAAATGGAATATGGTAAGATAACCTCATTTTATACTGCAAAATATGTCTCACTTGAATGACTGGCAAGGTTTTAAGAAGGTTATTATGGCACAGGTGCTAGGAAAGGAAAGCTTATTTATATAACAAGCATAAAGGCACAGAAAGAACACTGGTTGGGATTTTGTTTTTTTGTTTTTTGCCATTCAAGAAATATTTTCCATTCATGCATTTCTCAGAATTTCCTTAAGGATCATAAACCTTCATTGGCAACAAACTATTTTGTAGATGAATAATATTTTACTAGAGATTCACAAAGGTCATGAGAAAATTATATAACGGCAGCTCAAAAAGAGAAGAGGAATAATGTGCATTGCTTCTGTGGAAGAAATACACTCAAGGATGTGGCATGGATTCTCTTAATTAGAATCCAGTATTATTAAGCAGATGATGCTGGGTGTGTTCCTTACAAGTTCATGCAAATGCCTGTTATAATCATATATATATATTAAAAACTTTGTATACAGTGCAATCTATTTTATCCTACAGATTTAGCATATGCAATAATATAGTGGGGCAAGAAACTGTGAGCACTAGAAACATTTCGCTATGTTTATTTCAGAACAACTATGTTCAAATGTATCCTTGTGTGTTGTTTCTTAAAATATGGTATGAGGCAAAAACATATGAATGGCTTTTTGCATAGTTCAGTGGCATCTCTTTGACTCCCACACATGCAAATTTGAATTAAAACAAACATTTCAAATGCAAGGAACACAATGTTCCTAAAGAGAGCTCTAAGTACTGAAAACAGAGTAAAAACAATATTGTAAGGTATGTATGCTATACAGCCAAAAACACCTCCCTCGCCAGACACTGGTTTTCCAAAATATCTGCCTTAGAGTGAAAAATGAAGTGTGGCGACTATAAAATGATGCCTTTTACAACAAAGCTTCATACTTTGGATAATCATTCTAATCAGAGGGAAACTAGTGGCATTTGTGCAAAACAGCTGAACCACAGGAGCATTGCAAAATTAGAATGGAGAAGATGTGTTTCTCCAGATATGGATGGACTGGAGTTCATTTAAACTTCTTATGAGTGTCTATGGCAAAGAATGCTGATCTGAAATGCAGTCCAGCAATTTCTGGAAGGTCAGGTGTGTCTTACTGCTGTTGTCTCCACAAAAACAAAGGGCATCTTTCTATCTAGATGAGTGCTTCTCACTTTTCCTAATCCCGCGACCCATTAATACAGTTCCTGATGTTGTGGTGACCCCCAACCATAAAATTCATAACTGTCATTTTGCTACTATTATGAATCATAATGTAAATATCTGACATGCAGGATGTATTTTCATTCACCATATTTGGCACAAATACCCGATATGCCCAAATTTAAATACTGGTGGGGATGGGGGGGGGGGGGGGAGAATGATTTTGTCATATGGGGGTTGTAGTTGCTGGGATTTATATCCAAGAGTATTCTGAACTACACCAACGATGGAATTGAACCAAATTTGGCATAGAGAATGCCCATGACCAACAAAAAATACTGGAAGGATCTGGTGAGCATTGACCATAAGTTTTGGAGTTGTAGTTCACCTACACCCAGTCAGCACAGTGGACTCAAACAATGATGGCTCTGGACCAAACTGGGCACAAATACTCAATATGCCCAAATGTGAACACTGGCGGAGTTTGGAGGAAATAGACCTTGACATTTGGGAGTTATAGTCGCTGGAATTTATAGTTTCTGATGGTCTTTGGTGGCCCCTCTGACTCCCCCTCATCACCCCCCCCCTAGGGTTCCCAACCTCCAGGTTGAGAAACACTGATCTGGACAACCATATAGCTGAAGGCAGTTACAGAAAATAACCCAAAAACAACAATGACCACATAGGTCTTCTTGGTACTCATGATACTTGTTGAGCTATTCTTCACTTTTTGAGAAATTCATAATGTTTAAGCTGCCTGCAGGCAGAGAAAACAACCAAGACCTCCACTTTATCTATCGCATATCCCACACCAGAAAACTCTGGAGGGTCCAGAGGCCATTTTCCAGAGGCAGTTGCAGCATCTCCCACTGAAGGAATTTTAATATCACACTTCTGGTTCTTCTTTAAATGTGATTTTTTAAAAAACCAAGATGGGAAGGGCTTTGTGCTATAGAAGAAGCACACTCCTTGGTTTCTGGAGAGATAATCATATATATATATATATATATAGAGAGAGAGAGAGAGAGAGAGAGAGTGAAGAAGACCCAGAACATTAAATGATTTTGGAAAGTTGTATTTGGAGTACATGCCATTCGATTCCAACCCATGTCTTACATCATCTTCCTTATCTACATTCATGCACTCTAAGGACCTCATCACATTAAGGATGGGATTTGCCACAAATTGTGCAGAATCCGGTGGGAACCTGTTGCCTCACTCCCCACCTTGCCCCTCCCCCCATCCCACGGGGGAAGCATCTGCCACTGGCTTTCTTCCATTGAAACACTGGAAGCTCTTTGTGTTGCTGCAGTAGCAGCAGCTTACCATGTTTTCACTTCACTTGTGGCACAGAGCCCCGCAGGAAGTCGATCTACGTCATAAGATGGGAATCAGTGGGCTCCATGCCACACATGAAATGAAAGTGTCATACAAAGGGCATTTTTGCCCATCAGATGAAACCCCTTATAACAAATTAGGTGAAAGGAAGAACCTCTTTGCTTAAGGTATCTATGATAACACATATTTGTTAAACTCGGCTACCAATGACATTCCACTGACATGTAGGAAACCTAGTTGCAAACCCTTCTTTCAGTATGTGAAGGTGGAGTTCCTGGTTCCTATTAGGGTAATAACAAGCCATAAAACTTGTTCCTAAAGTGAAAAGACAGGGACAGGAACGAATGAATCTCCCTTCCCCTCCAAAAATGTCCCAAATTGGAACAGAACAATCCTTACGGCTTATTGTTATGCTATTTTTCTTTTTAAAAAAGAAGCTGAAAAGATAGAGAAATGTGTGGCAATAGCAACTTACAGAGAAAACAGGGAGATTGGAGAGACGTACAACCTTTCTAACAACAGAATGAAAAATTAAATTTTAGGCTGTACTTTGCAAAGTAATGCAGAGTTTTGGAGCTTGTTTCTCTGATCCTTTGCTTATGAGTTGGAGAAATCCAAAAATTCCATATGTACTCCTGACTTTAGTATACCAGGCCAACAAAGAGAGGGTTGTATAAAGAGCAGACAGCATTACTCATGCCTGCTGGTCATTGATCATGGCCACAGAGTTGTAAAGAAGCATATTCAGTGGATTCTCTGGGATTTAGCTCAGAATCCTGATGTGACATTCTCTGGTTTTAATCTTTAAATCACTTTTAAGGTTTTTAAATTAAATGTCTTAGAGGTTTTACAGCATGCTTTGTAAATATCCATGCTTTACCCTGCTCCCGCGTTGACAGAAATGTGAAAAATTGTATCAACCTGCAGAGCCAACCAGTCAGAATCCATACAGCTACGGGGACCTACAGCATGCAGACACTACTAAGGAGGGAAATCTTTAGAATAAATGTATTATTGCCTGCTTTGAGTCACTGCAAATAGCAAGGGGTAACAAAAATATATAAAACCCAGAAGTCAAATGAGACTTCTGGATTTTATATGGATTTGTTACCTCTTGGGTAATAAGAGGTGGGGAAAGTAATCCCCTTTATTCTAAAGCACTAAAAAATCACCTGCACCAGTATCACATGAATAAGCTGAGGACTAGTGTCAGAAAAGGGATGCATCTAAATTGTAGAATGAATGCAATTTGACACCACTTTAATTTCTGTGGTTCAATGCTATGGAATCATGGGAGTTTTGCAGGGTCTTTAGCCTCCACTGCTAAAAAGTGCTAATGTCTTACCAAATGACAATTCTGAAAATTCCAGGTAAAATGTGGCAATTAAAGTGGTATCAAACAGCATTCACTGAACACTGTAGATGCACCCTGGGACTACAATAACAAGCTATGAATTGACTATTTTAATGAAATACTTTGGTAATTAATTTGGGAAAGGCAAGGGCTGTAATTCACTTCAGAAGAAAGTAATTAAGTTATGTCTCTTACTTGGTACAGGGTCTTTTTCATGCTCAGTTTGGAGGGAAATGGGAAGAGAGGAAGAATATTTCATGAGTGACAGCCTCAATTTGCCTCTTTATAAGGTTGTAGTGTTTTAACACTGTCAGCAAGAAAATGAATGCCACAGCTTTTCTACTTAATCAGGTGTAGAGGGGATGTCTACCATGATGAAGCCCCTCAAAGACATTCTTTCAACTGGAGGCCAGTGGAGAGGTTTAGGTTGGGCATCCCTTATCCAGAATTCAAAAATCCAAAATACTCCCAAATCCGAAGTTGTTCACATGGTTAGTAAAGATAGTGACCCCTCTGATTTCTGATGGTTCAGTGTATGCAAATTTCACTTAAAGCACAAAGTTATTGCACAGGCTATGTATATAAGGTGTTTTCAAAACAAATTATTTTCATGTTTAATCTTGAGTCTCATCTTCAAGACATCTCATGATATAAAAATGTAAGTATTCCACCACCACACCACCCCCTGGCTTTAAAAACAGTAAACAATCATTAATGCAGAATGTCTCATATATTCCAATATTTTGCTTTAAAGTAGATAGATATCATACCCTGTGACTTTTTGAAGAGCTGGGAACAGTGAACCAAAATAAAAGAGCACTAGAATTCACATGGTAGAACAACTAAAATGAATGGAGATAAAATAGTCTAGAGCAGAGCTTCTTAAACTTTTCCACTCAGGACCCTAAGGAATTTTTACATAACCCTGGGTATATAGGCATATAAAATCAGATATAAAAAAATCAAACATTTGCAAGCCTTGCTAAAAAGGAGGATTTTCCTTTTTATAAAGTACAGCCAAAGCATCTTCTGCAGAGTCCACTGTAAACAATGCACAACAGATTCATGTAAATGTCTAAAACAGCCACTAAGTGATGTTCAGATTTTTTTTTCAAAACTCCACAATGAGTTAAAGAGCCAGATTTGGGGTTAGGACACATAGTTTAAGAAGGAGTGGTATAGAGTGTAAATCAAGACCCACCATCTAGTACAGACTTTAAAAAAAACCCTTTTATTCATCACCACTACTGATTTCATTCAGTAATATCCAGGGAGTTCTTCCAAGTGATGCTTTGCAACATTCTGTCCAATGTGGAGAAGTTATAGTACCATCGGTGTCCCTGTGAAACACTACCAAGCTTGCCTTCTGGATAAAAGTGCGTAGCAAGTTAACAGCACATTTTTTACTACTCACATCTTCAAGAACCTTCACAGTCTTGGAAAGAAAAACATACATTGCTCTTCAGACCGGTGGTTGAAGTCATAATATTGTTTGGGTTTTTGGTATCCATACAATTGTTCTTTCAACATCCCTATGGCAATTTCCAAATGTTCTGTTAATACTGACACTTAGACACACCTGTTATTTTTAAGTACAGACATATCCTGAAGTGTTGTCTAATTTATACTTCCTGTTGACCTTTAAAATATGGTTGACGTTACTAACACATCTCCATATTAAGTGACCTCATGCGGATGTACTACAGCTTTTTACACACTGTTTGGTTTATTACGGCCAACTGGCAAATACAAAACTCTTAGAAGCCGATTCATAGTTTGTAAAATCTCCTTAACTGGGCCAGACCTATTTAGCTTTTTTAATAAATGAAAATACTGCAAACCAAATTTGTGAAAAAATGCAATTGAAAGAAAAATAGAGACATGAAAACCATCCACTTACTGTTTCCAATGCTGTTATTCGTTCCTGAAAAGAAAAAGAAAACATTATCAGACCGTATAAAAAGATAACCAAAGAAATATGACATATTCATAAGCACACACCTGTAGAAAGCTCTTTTACAAACTGTGGCCATACAGAATTGCCTTTACATATGGTGGTATTGGTATTTCTGCTCCAGATACTAAGAAATATATTTTGATAGAGCAGTATCCAAACATGCCTGGGGATGGGGAAATTTTTATCATCATTTCTCCAGGAAAAGTTGAAAAATAAAGGTAACACACATATATCCACCTGAGCCAAACCTATATAAGTGTATCCATTATTATTCACAGATTGTTCACAACAACATGGTGTTGGAAAGACATTTCTTTCAACATCTTCCCCTTTTCAGAAATTCAGGATTACATCTAAACGCAGACAAGACAAAAAGTCGCTGCAGATCAAAAAGTCTCAGTGCGTTGCTCTGCGAGACCTGGTTGTGGTCCAACATTAAACCTAGGAGATGTTTTTCATATCTTAGGTTTAATCATAGCTTAACATTACCATGCTTTCTTTCGTTCTTTTGTTTCAAGCATTCATAGTTTAAACCAAGAATTGACAATTTTGAAGAGACTAAGGGCCAATTTTTGACCTCATGAATGCTTAACAGACCACACAGTAAGCTTATGAGTTGGAAGGGGCCCCATAGGTCCTTAATCAGAGTAAGATCTCTATCACCAACAAGTAGCTGCCCAGCCAAGTTTGCAAAATTTGTTTTTTTGTTTGTTTTTTTAATCTGTTTGTTTGTTTTGTTCCGTTAGAAATGTAATACAATGTTCTGGTTGCGGATGACACGATAAATAAATAAAGCCTCTTTTGTGAAGACATCCAAAGAAAGATACATTCGTTGTCAACTGGTTCCATGACTGAACTGCTTTTATGGTCAAGAAGTTTCTTCTAATGTTAAATTAAAACTATATTCTATTAATAATAATAGTGTTAGGTTTAGGGTTAGTGGTTATGGCTCACTAATGGAACACTGAAGAAGGAGACAGAAGGCCTGATTCTTGTCACCCAGGAGCAAGCCATCAGAACAAATATAATTAAGGCCAGGATCGAAAAATCAGCTGATGACCCAAAATGCAGACTGTGCAAGGAAGCTGATTAAACCATTTATCATATCCTCAGCTGCTACAAGAAAATTGCACAAACGGACTACAAACAGAGGCACAACTCTGTGACCCAAATGATTAATTGGAACCTATGTCACAAGTACCACCTGCCAGTAGTAAAGAACTGTTAAGATCATAAACCTGCAAAGGTAGTGGAAAATGAACATGCAAAAATACTGTGGTACTTTCAAATCCAGACTGACAAAGTTTTGGAACACAATACACCAGACATCATGATTGTGGAAAAGAAAAAAAGTTTGGATTTTTTATGCTGCCATACCAGGTGACAGTCGCATTGATGAAAAACAACAGGAAAAACTCAGCTGCTATCAGGACCTCAAAACTGAACTGCAAAGGCTCTAGTGTAAACCAGTACAGATGGTCCCAGTGGTAATTGGCACACTGGGTGCCGTGCCAAAAGATCTCAGCCGGCATTTGGAAAAAATAAACATTGATAAAATCATGATCTGTCAACTGCAGAAGACCACCTTACTTGGATCTGCGCGCATCATTCAAAAATATATCACACAGTCCTGAACACTTGGGAAGTGTTCGACTTGTGATTTTGTGATATGAAATCCAGAATATATCTCTCGTTTGCTGCGTCATACTGTGTATTTGTGTCAGTAAAATAATAATATCCTGCTTTTTCTCTCTACAAGGAGACTCAAAGCGGCTCACATTAAAAGCATTACAATACAATTTAAAATATACAAATTTTAAAACAGTATTAAGCATCATTAGTATTGAAAACAATTCAGATTAAATCCATAAAAATATATAAAACGACAGCAGTGCCTGAAATGATCTTAAAAACCTTCATCTTTAAATGCCTGTTTGAATAAAAAAGGGTTTTAACCGCTGCCAGAAGGACAGCAGGGAGGGAGCCATTCTGGCTTCCCTGGGCAGGGAGTTCCAGAGTGGAGGGGCAGCCACTAAGGAGGTCTGCTCTCTCGTTCCCACCAACTGAGCTTGAGATGGAGGTGGGACAGAGAGAAAGGTCTCTCCTGAAGATCCCAGGGCCCGGGCAGATTTTACAAAGAAATACAGTCAGCCAAATAGCCTGGACCTGGACCGTATAGGACTATAAAGGTCATAACCAGCACTTTGAATTGTGCCCAGTAACACACTAGCAGCCAGTGGACCTTCTGCAACAGCAGGGTTATTCGCTCCCTGCAGCCAGTCCTAGTTAGCAACTCTTTGGACCAGCAACCTGGCTGCAACTCTTTAGACTAGCTAATGTTTCCAAGCAGTCTCCAAAGGCAGTCCCACATACAGCACATTACAGTAATCCAGACGGGATGTAACTAAGGCATATACCACCATGGCCAGATCTGGCTTCTCAAGGACGGGCACAGTTGGCGCACAAGTTTCAATTGTGCAAAGGCCCTCCTGTCCACCGTCGACACCTAGGCCTCCAGGTTCAGGTTCAGGATGACCCCCAAATTGCGGACCCATGTCTTCAGGGGGACTGCAACCCCATTCTTATTCTCTGATTTACCTTCTAACTGAGCACGAGTACCTTTGTCTTATCTGGATTAAGTTCCAATTTGTTTGCCCTTATCCAGTCTATTACTGATGACAAGCACTGGTTTTAGGTCAGGACAATTTCCTTGGCATTAGTTGGAAAGGAATAGTAGTGCTGGGTATCATCTGCATACAGGTGGTACCATACGCCAAAACTCTGGATGACCTCTACCAGCAGTTTCATGTATAAATTAAACAGCATGGAGGACAAAATGGAACCCTGAGGAACAAGGCAATGGCCAATGGTTTGAACAGGAGTCCCCCAGCACCACCTTCTGGGTACAGCCCTCCAGGAAGGACCAGAGCTATGTCCCCCATGTTGTTTAACATATACATGAAACTGCTGGGAAAGGTCATCCAGAGTTTTAGACAGTGCCTCCCTGTCCCAACCCAGCGAGACTACCCAGAAGGATACAATGGTTAATAGCACTGAAAGCTACTGAGAAATCCAGGATTACCAAAAGGGGCACACTCCCTGTCTAGTTCTTTAATAGGTCACCCACCAAGGTGTCCGAATTTGTCTGTTCCATAGCCAGTCCTGAAACCAAATTGAAATGTATCTAAATAATCCATTTCATGCAGAAATCCCTGGAGTTGTGATGCCACCACACACTACAAAGCCTTGCTTAAAAATGAGAGGTTGGATGCTACCTGATAGATGCCCTTTATAAAGGGGTTTGGAGATGGCTTTATAAATATAGGTCTCACAAGTGCCTTCTTTAGACAAGTTGCAACTTTGCCTTCTTCCAAGAAAGCATTGATCACCCTCTCTACCTACCCTGACAGTAACGATCGAGCTGGAATGGAGCCACCCCAGCCCCCCAATCCAAAGCCTTAAAATTTTAAAAATTCTTACTGGGTCACCATGAGGCTGCCCCAGCAATGCTTCTGACGCATAAAAAGCACGTGCCAGGTGGTGGGGGTGAGGGGGAAGGAGGATTTTTCCCCCTGTTTTGTCCCAAATTAATCCTCTATTACCTGAGACATTGTTTGGATGCCAAAGGTAAAGTCTGATTGGGCCTGCATTTTGGGCCCTATCTGGTAGGGCCCTTAGGAAAATACACGTCTGAAGGATTTCTCATGTTGATCCTATTTATTCAATGTTATTTATGGAACTTATTACCTGTTTTAACAATTATTGTTATTTGTGAATTTTAATTGCTTGTTTTAATTGTTTTTTGTTTTTGTTTTTGCTCTTATTTATCTCTATTTCGTTTTTGTCTTTGTAAGCCACCCTGAGTCCCTTCAGGGAGAGAGGGTGGGTTAAAAAGTTGTTGTTTATTAAAGGAAATAGCCACCTATTTGTGCATATGGATAATTCTTCTGTGAGGAAAAGAACCACAGTAAATATACTGAAAACATAAAGCAGTTTTCTTTAGTTTATCCCTAAATATTCTGTGACATCTAAATGTATCAGAATTAGTAGCCTCACGCGCTATGTACCTAAATGATTTCCTATCATTCCATTCAATTTGCTCATTTCCATTCCACTTTCAAGACCATTTTCAATCTATGTTTCTTTTATCAGTCATATAACTTTGCACAAGCGCCTGCTAAAACTGTACTGTGCTTATTTGAAGAACTAGGGGCCACAATAATTTTATTTTGGAAAAAGAAAATAAAAATCTGGGAACATTTCCTCTGCTCGCGTTTATTTGTATGTTTGTGGTAGCAAGAGTCATCATGTGACCAAAGACAAAGAGGAATTGCTGGCAGGGCATCTGGTGTGAATTGGGTTCAATTGCCTTGGAATTCAGCCTGGTAATGTGACCAAGATAATCCAATTTGAGAGCCTTCATTAGAGGACATACAGAACCACTCATGCTTTTTTGAAAGAAAGGATTGTGTGGTTAATGGCTCTGAAGAAGAACAGCTCAAAATTCTGGACTAAAGATCAATTGAGACAGATCAGATGTCGATATTATATTTATATACATAGGGGTTTTTTTTTCATAAGACAAAATATTAATTATTCCTCTCCAAATTCAGAATTCTTCTTTGTAAAAAAAAAGTAACTTTTACAACCCTCATCTAGTACAACTATCTTGTTTTTGAGAAGCTGAGAATTGTAGTTTGAAAAGCAGCTCTCCCAAGCTTGGATTTCAGTCAATTTTTAAGAGGTTGAAAATGTAAAAACAGAACACAACAAAACAAAACATTACAAAAGAGATGTTATTTATGGACAAAGAAAGCATCACCATATATTCTTAATTAGCTGTACCTGGCCACGCATTGCTGTGGCCCTCAGAAAACAGAAGATTTCCAGACATGAAACAATCTAGGCTAGGGAAGTCCGCCCACCAAAGGTTTCCTGGTGGCTGGTAAAAGCCAGGCTTTGAAAGGTATTCCAGGTGAGCAATTGTAACATCCGCACTTGGCTCAAGTAGAAATGGAGGGGCAGGGTCAGGGAGTCATTTTCATGCATGCGCTGTAATGTCTTTTTGGTTTGGGGGTTTTTTAAAGTCTTTTCCACTGTGTTTTTGTTTGTTTGTTTATATGAGTGATGGTCACTCGTTGGCCCGATAAGTTTCTTGTGGCCAAATTTGGTGTCAATTCATCCAGTGGTTTTTGGGTTCTGTTAATCCCACAAACAAACATTAAATTTTATTTATATAGATTTGTAACACTCCAGAAAGGATATTGACAATAACCCTTCGGGATTGAGAAGGGCGGTATACAAATATCACAAATAAATATTAATAAGGTGGAAAGTGTCAATAGAAGGGCAACTAAAATAGTAAATGGCCTGAAAGCTAAACCCTATGAGGAGCAGCTTATCAGGATATGTTTCGGCTGGAGAAGAAGAAGTGAAGAGGTAACATGATAGCCACATTTAAATACTTGAGGGAATGTCAAATTGAGGCGGAAGCAAGATTGTTTTCTGCTGCTCCAGAGACTAAGACATGGAGCAAGCCATTCAGAAAAAGATATCCTAATCAAATATTAGGGGGAATAGACTTTCTTCTGGAAAAAATAGTGAAATACACTACCTCAGAGTTTAGTGGAGTTTCCTTCTCTGGAGGTTAGTAAAGAAAGCCTAGGTGGTCAGCTATCGGGAATATATATTTTATGTGGCCATGCCATTTTATGTGATCCTCCAGATGTTGGACTACATCCCTGTATTCCTCATCATTAGATATCATGATTAGAGATACAGTAACATCTGGAGGGCTGCAGTTGGTTCTGTTTATTCAGAACAGTGGGGTTTGAATTTAGATACAAGGCTTGTGAATATGATGTCTGATATAAAAACGTCCTTTAACCCAACCTCGGAGCCACAAGTGCTATTGGGTTGCAATTTCCAATATCCCTGGGCTTTATGGAAGATAATCAAAAGTGATGGGATGTATCATTTAATAATAACTGGTGACTCAAATTGGGTAAAAACTAAAGGACACCTAGTGCTAGATATATAAATTATAGTTGGTTTGTATCCACAGATTCTCCATCCATGGAATCAATGGCTCTTTGAAAGTAACCATAAGGCTGATGTGGCCCTTGATGAAAATGAGTTTGACATCCTGAACTAACACATGTGATCATCTAGGTCAGAATATGAACCACAGGAGTTTATTTTAGAAGCTCTACCCCCAATCTCTTGATAAACCAGAACAAACAAAGGTTAAAATGCTTAAAATATATATCTGTACCTAATATTAGCAGTCTGAAGTCTACTGTGGGTTCACCTTCCTTTCACAGGATGCTTCGGCAGGAAGTGTTGAGGTTAGCAATGCTTCATATAACAAGGAGAACAGGTGGTAGATTTACACACTACTCTTTGGTCATGAATGCCCTTCCTAAGGAGTAGGCAACCATGGAATTTGTCAAGTGGGTTGGTATCTGTTTATATGGAACTCAATATGCTATAGTAATTCCGTCACTGAGTCACATACCTCTTTTTAGAAAGATTTTAAGCTTTCACATTTCGGACAGAGGAGTGATGTTAAAGAGAATATTTTCCCAGTTATGGACTAATGTATATTTTTGTTGGTTTAATCTACAGAGGTTAGCCAAGCATTTCCTTTGGGGTTGGAAAGTTTTGATTAAAAGCAAATAGAATGATTGAAGGAAGCATTATATTTCTCAGTGGAGGAGTCCTTTCTCATGCTGTGTGTGGGTGCTTCAGTAATATGTTTGTTTTCAGGGTAAAAACAAGAGAGTCTTGTGGCAATATAACTTTGAAGAGTATTAATGTATTAAATTTCTTAGTTGTTAAGATATCACAAAACCATGTTGCTGTCATTTTTGTTGTTGCTGCTGTTGAAATCACAGCAACAACTACTCCTTCAAAATTCACTCTTAGTAAAAATGAATGCCCATACATGTATATCAGTGGTTCCCAACCTGTGGTCTGTGGAACACCAGTGGTCTGCAAGAACTAAAATACGGTCCACATCCTCACCATTACTACACCATTGCAATGCGAGAGACTGGTCTCGCGAAACACTCTTATAGTGCCAAGGCTTATTAAATTTGGTTTTCTGTGGGCGAGCAGATGGCAACTACTGGATGGCATATGTTCTGTATCAGAAACTAGAGTTGGTGTGGTCTATCCAATGCAATTTTCTGAATCAGCACCCCAAACCGAATTTAAAGTTGACCAAAACTGATTCGTAACCCTTTCGATACTAATGTTGGAGAGTGGTCCCTGTTCACAGGGTCCCTGATCAAAAAAAGGTTGGGAATCACTGGTGTATAGCAATGGAAGTATACATTCATGTACTAAGGGAAGAGAAGAGTTCATATGTGTGAAAACATAGCTTATAATCCATAAATGTTTATGTACAATGAAATGAGTAATTGCTCTGTGTGTTTACATGTGTGTGCATTTGTTCTAAACTAGGCTGGAGTTTTGCTTTTTTTAAAAAATCACATTGAAAAGTCAGCTGGCTCACGAATTAAGATGTTCTGGTCATACGGCACTAGCCAGAAACTTTTACAATCACAACCAACAACCAATTCAAAAATGGGTTCAAGAAAACTATGAATTGGAACTGAAATCTGACTAAGAATGGGCTACAAATGGTCAAATTTTGCCACAAACATTTGAAGCAAACCCCATGAAAACTGCAGAAGCAATATCAGAATCTCCACAAAGGTCAAGTTAAAAGATAAAATATTTTCATGCAAATAAAGTCTTCTAACATCCTACAGATGTCATAAAATGTGAGTGTGTATTAGTCAAAAAGAGGAGCACACATACATATTTACATACAAACAAAAGAGGCTAAGAGACTAATCCTTTTTTTCTATGTCCAAACAATTTAGGGAAAAATCCTAAGGGAATTACTTCATTTCACATGGCTAGCAGCACAAGAAGATATCAAGATTATGTGTAGTATACACATTCCCTTCTCATGTATTAACAGCTACAAATAGTGGGCAACATGGTACAGAGGGGGCAGAAGCAGTTGAACAAACTTTTGACTGTACATTCTTAGGATGAACCAAATTAATGACCTCCCACATTGTTGCCTTTTGTGGTTGCTCCACAATGTTTTGAAAGAAAAATGCATCTGCTTCCTTTAACATGTACACAGGTAAATCTAAGACTTTTTCACCTTTGACTTTCTTACTAAGTAACGCATCTCCACAATATTTACTTCAGTGGTCAAATTCCCTGCAGCAGGTATGTGCTGCCAATTAGTCTTATCTGCTATTGTCACCTTTAGAGATAAAAACCTAAGCATAATCTTGGGCTGCTTTGATAGATACATACTTGCCAATGATGCTCATCCAAAAATGGTATAACTTTACTATTTGATTATTTATTTTTTTTAAAAATTACAGTGTGTTATTGTTTACACGTCAAATACATACATAAAGCATATTATGAAACTGGGTTGTTGTAGGTTTTTCAGGTTGTTCTAGAAGCATTCTCTCCTGACATTTTGCCTGCATCTGTGGCAAGCATCCTTATTGGGGTATAGGGGTACGAGAGATCCTCATTTTGAGCATGCTTGCCACAGATGCAGGCGAAACATCAGGAGAAAATGCTTCTAGAACATGGCCATACAATCCGAAAACCTACAACAACCCAGTGATTCCGGCCATGAAAGCCTTCAATAATACATATTATGAAATATTGTAAAAGCCTATAAAATAATAATTGAAATAACTATTCTGTTTGTAATTAACATTTGTATTATTATCTGAGATGCTTATAACTTGATTTAATTATTATACTCTATTGCCATGACCAGCTGGTTGAACATGACACCTGAACATAACAGTATAGATTAAAGAAAAGCAAGATGTGATGTATAGCCACAAAAAAATGTCTGAGTTAGGGAATAAGCACTGGTTAGAGAATTTGTGGTGTTGTGTGCTTCTTCATTAATATTCCCATGTGATAGGAAATGCAATGCTCTCACACTCTCAAGACTCAGCTGAATTCTGGTTTAAACCCCATGGTTTTGAAAGATTCAAGCTTTCTTCCTGACTGATGTGGTCTGGCAACATTTACCCTTTTCCACGACTTCTAGGAATTTTGTTCCTGGTTCAACCATTTCATTGAGATATATTATTATTATATTTATTTATATGTTGCTTTTTTCTCTCAAAGGAAAATCAAAGCAGAAAAGCTCAGAAGTCTATGGAAACAAGGTCTGTGTATCCATTGTTTTACTATTGAAAAGGACAGGAAAGGAAGCTAAAACAGGTAATATCACAACCAGTACCACTCCATGCTTTCTACGTATGAAAAAAGTTCAGATGCAACAATGCTGGGGTTTGTTGCAAGTAGAGGGGGTACAAGAGATCCTACAGCAAGTAGACTCCGACAGAATGCAACACCCCCAGATTCAACCAACTGGAGCTTGAAAGTATCCTTGCTCTTGTGTGCTGATGTGCAGGCATATCCTACTGCAATCACCCACTATTTCACAAATGCTCAGTTTCTCACCAGCCCTTGTTTGAGTTGTTCACCATTTAGTACAAGAGATGCCATTTCACTATGCCACTGTATATAATTTGGCTTGAGCATCCATGGATTTTGGTATTCACTGGGGATCCCAAAATCAAATGAGAGCATATACTAATGCTTCATTGAACTGAATCATTTGTGAAACCACAATCTGCAAAATGTATACCTCAGCCAAGGAGCCCATAGTATATATGGTAGCATATTTTGAACAAAGACAGGTGCTGTACACATGGGGATTCATACATGCAAGACAATTATATGGAATACAGGCCTTAGTAGTCCTCTAATTCAACCTGAATGGAGCCCAGTAGCTGGATCTCATGTCCCTACATCTGCATTCCCAGTAGCTCGTAGTAATAATTTATTATTTATTTATTTGAAACATTTATATTCTGCCCTTCTCACCCCGAAGGGGACTCAGGGCAGTGCACAACATATATACCTTCCATGCCAGAACATAAAATAACTATAGATATACTTAATCCGGGGAACGGCGTGAGCTCCCGCTGCTAGCTCCAGCTTCCGCCAAACTAGCAGGTCTAAAACATGCAAATGGGAGTAGTTCAATAGGTACCACTCCGGTGGGAAGGTAACAGCACTCCATGTAGTAGTGCCAGCCACATGGCCTTGGAAGTGTTTAAGGACAATGCCACTAGAAATGGCTTAGAAATGGAGATGAGCACCAATCCCCACAGTCAAACTGGACTTAATTTCAAGGGAAAACCTTTACCTTTACCTATACATAAACACTGGCTCTCTGGGCCATCCTCCAAAAAATCGGGTGCCCTGACAAATTTGTGAAGATCCTGCGGCTCCTCCAAGATGACATGATGACAACAGTTTTGGACAGCAATGGCTCCCAAAGTGACCCATTTAAGGTGGAATCAAGTGTCAAACAAGGATGTGTTATTGCCCCAACCTTATTTTCCATCTTCATCGCTATGACACTTCATCTTGTTGATGGGAAGCTTCCCACTGGAATGAAAATCATCTATTGGACAGATGGCAAGTTATTTAACCTCAGCAGGCTGAAAGCCAAAATCAAGGTTACAACAACATCTGTTATAGAACTCCAATATGCTGATGACATCATCTGTGCGCATTCAGAAGAAGACCTACATTCTAAACACCTTTGCAGAAGCATATGAGAAGCTCAGCCTGTCATTGAACATCGAGAAAACCAAAGTGCTCTTCCAGCAGTCAACAGCCAATCCGTTTGCAATGTCAGAAATACAGCTTAATGGTGTAACAATAGAAAATGTTGACCATTTCCACTACCTTGGCAACCACTTCTCCATAAAAGTCAACATCGACACTGAAATGCAACATCATCTGAGCTCTGTGAGTGCAGCATTTTTCTGAATGAAGCACAGAGTGTTTGAGGACTGGGACATCTTTAGGGATACCAAGGTGCTTGTTTATAAAGCTATTGTCCTCCAAACCCTGCTATATGCATGCAAAACGTGGAGTATCTACAGACGTCACATGCAACTCCTGGAAAAATCCCATCAGCATTGCCTCTGAAAAATCCTGCAAATCTCTTGGGAAGACAGGCTGACAAATGTCAGCATGCTGAAAAAAGCAAAGACCACCAACACTGAAGCAATGGTCATCCACCATCAACTCTGCTGGACCTGCCATGTTATCTGAATGCCTGATCATCGCAGTTGTTCTACTCTGAACTCAAGAAAAGAAAACAGAATGTTGGAGGTCAAGAAAAGAGATTTAAAGATGGGCTCAAACCCAACCTTAAAAACTGTGGCATATACACAAAGAACTGGGAAGCCCTGGCCTTTGAGTGCTCTAGCTGGAGGTCAGCTGTGATCAGCAACACTGTAGAATTTCAAGAGGCACGAATGGAGGGCGAAAGAGAGAAACGTGCCAAGAGGAAGGTGCGTCAAGCCAACCCCAATCAGGACCACCTTCCACCTGGAAACTGATGCCCTCACTGCAGGAGAACATACTGGTCAAGAATAGGGCTCCACGGTCACCTATGGACCCACCGCCAGGACACCGCACTTGGAGGACAATCTTACTTGGACAACAAGGGATCGCTTAAGTAAGTAAGTACATAAACACTAAAATCAGTTACATATAATTTAAAATCGGTTATTTGAAACAATCTCAAAATACCATGCTGGCTCCGGTCAGTGGAGTGGGTTTCCCATTATTGCCATTGCACTGTCCCAAAGGCATGGTCCCACAGCAAGGTTTTTACCATCTTTCTGAAGGACCGGAGGGAGGAGGTTGATCTAATCTCGCCAGGGAGGGCGTTCCATAGCCAGACATTTTTCAGCACATTTCTCAATCATAAAAAACATTATTGGTGGTCAAAAAGGGTATGGCCTTTCCTACTGTGGCACTAAGATTCTGAAAGTGTTCCTCCAAGCAATGTCCTTCTGGCCTCATTTTCACTCAATTTGGGCAGCCAGACAAGACTTATCCAATTACTTTTTACACTAAGGTGCGATGATGATGATGTTTATTTATATATTGCTTTTTCTCACCATACTGAGACTCAAAGTGGCTCACAACTAAAAACATTTCAATACAACTTAAAATATACAAATATTAAAACAGTATCAAACAACATTGATATTAAAACAATCAAGGTTAAAAACATAAAAGCATATAAAATCACATCACAAAATCACAGCAGCTCTTGATTGTCTTAAATACATTGAGTTTTAAAAGCCCCTCTGAATAAGAAGGTTTTAGCCTGCTGCCACAAGAAGAGCAGAGAGGGGGTTATCCCTTCCCTGGGCAGGGACTCCCAGAGTCGTGGGATGCAACCTTGTAAATGGGAACTTACCTGCTGATATCATAAACAGTGCTGAGTTATTAGTTGTTTCAAGACTGAATTTTACCTTTATAGTATAAATAATGAAAATTAGCCCCGGTTAAAGCCAAACTTCTAAGACTGCTGGACTAGTTTCTGTTCTGTTCTGTATCAGAAAAAAAGAAAAGTTTCACCCAGATGTCTTGCCAAGGAGAATTGATAACAGCCACAATAAACTACTTACTTCTTCTGTTCTTTTATACCGTATCTTTTTATGCAAGCATGCCAGCATTGAAGGTGCAGTTCTAGAATTTCCAATTACTGCATAATGAAACCTAATGAGAATGGCCATTTTTATCAGGTGAAAAATAGAGCCAATTAGCTGATTAGGGTGGCTAGAATGGCAGTTGCCACCATCATAAAAAAATTCAGTTCAATAAGCATATCAAAAAAAGAAAAATAGTTAATGTGCATCAGAGGTACTGTAGAGTAATTTCATTTGTAATTATAATACTACAAATAGGTAGCTGCACTCACATATCTTCTCTTCCTCATAGGCTATATGGCCACAACCACTGAGGATGCTTGCCATAGATGCAGGTGAAATGTCATGAGAGAATGCCTCTAGAACATGGCCATATAGCCCGAAAAAATTACAACAACGCAATGTATGGCCAGAGGGTTGCTAGAGTGAAAACAAGAGAGGATTCTTGTATCTTTAACTGTTGTGTAAAAGAGGGGTTTCAGGGGTTAGCATCACACAACCAGGTAACATGCGACACCTGCTGAAATTCCCTCTTCTGCGCAACCATTACAAGCAGTGGGACACTCTCCAATTTTCACTATGGCGACCCTAGAAGGAAGAGTCCACAGAGCTCAGAGACTCCCCTTGCCAAAACAAACACGTAAGCAGATGCTATGAATGAACATTACCTGTGAAACTGGTAAGTGTCAACCATACACCTAATTCATCATTCGTACTGGTGTCACAGAGAGTACTTCTGTCTAAGCATAGCAGACATGTATAGCATATGAAAGGAAAGATCAACGGCTAAAGAAAAGTAAGGCACATTTTCTATCAGCATGCATTATCAGAAGGACTAAAAAAAATAGGTTGGGGGCATTCACAGAAAACAAGATAGCTAGGGGAAGATACTTTATTGGTTTTGTTGCTTGTGCCTTCAAGTCATTTCTGACTTATTGCAATCCTAATATGGGCTTTCTGAGACTGAGCATGTAACACTTGCCCAGAGTCACAGTGTGTTTCTATGGCCAAGTGAGATTTGAACTACTGTCTTCAGAGTTGTAAGTCCAATGCTCAAACACTATGCCACAGGGGCTCTCAGCATTACTTTAACAGTAGGTACTTAATATTTTTTTGTGTCAGAAGTGACTTGAGAAACTGCAAGTTGCTTTTGGTGTGAGAGAATTGGCTGTCTGCAAGGTCATTGGACAGCGAACGCCCAGATGTTTTGATGTTTTACCATCCTTGTGGGAGGCTTCTCACTTGTCCCTGCATGGAGAGCGGGAGCTGACAGAGGGAGCTCATCTGCACTCTCCCCGGATTTGAACCTCTGACCTGTTGATCTTCAGTCCTACTGGTACAAGGATTTAACTATTGTGCCACCAGGGGCTCCATGTACTTAAATATCCTGCATATAATAAAATACAAATATAATTAAATACAATATACAATTCAAGACAAAGGTACTCCAGTCTCAACTCTGCTGGACCGGCCACGTTGTCCGAATGCTAGATCACAGTCGTCCAAAGCAGTTGCTCTACTCAGAACTCAAGAACGGAAAATGGAATGTTGGAGGACAGGAAAAGAGTTTTAAAGATGGGCTCAAAGTCAACCTTAAAAACTCTGGCATAGACACTGAGAACTGGGAAGCCCTGGCCCTTGAGTGCTCCAGCTGGAGGTCAGCTGTGACCAGCAGTGCTGTAGAATTTGAAGAGGCACGAATGGATGACGAAAAAGAGAAATGTGCCAAGAGGGAGGTGCATCAAGCCAACCCCGACCAGGACCACCTTCCACATGGAAACTGATGCCCTCACTGTGGGAGAACATGCGGGTCAAAAATAGGGCTCCACAGTCACCTACGTACTCACTGCCAGGACACCGCACTTGGAGGACAATCTTTCTCAGACAACGAGGGATCGCCTAAGTAAGTAAGTACTCCAATATATAATTAACAGCGCAAAGGACACTGGCAAGAAAATATTGTAGAATTGTTTTTATAATACAGACTCTTTGCCAGTGCCCACCCAGGCCATTCCCTTACAAGGGAATGAATCAAAATCAAGAGAATAAATACTAAAAGTAGCAAGGAGTTATGAAAAGAGTGGAGAATCTGACTCACATGTGCAAGATTCAAATTTGTTGGACAAGTTGTCATCTTAAATTGTGCCCACCTACACATAATAATTATCCCATAGGGTGGCCTTAGTAGAAAGCAAGAAAAGAGTTTTCTGTTGACGTTACTTCTCTCCCCTGCTTAAAACTGCATTTTGCTGTTCAAGGAAGAGCCTTTTAAAATATGCCTTTTAAAAATAGCCAACTAGTTATACCAAGTAGCAAAAAAAGGAAAGAAGCCATGCTTCTCTTTTCACATAAAATGTAAACTGAACAGTGTGTTGGGATTAAGAAGGGACCTCAAGCTCCCTCTCCTGGTCTTTTTCTTTAATGCCTTAGAAGACATCAACAGAATTTGAGGGGGAAGACTTTTTGAATAGTTGGCTTTTCAAAAAATGAGCACAAAAGGAACAAATCCAGATTTCTTAATTTCTGATAAACACTAACATCATTTTATGCATATACAACAGGTTCACATGCCACGCCTAAATACAAACTTTCAAAACTAGACATAACACAACCATTCTTCCTTCTCCAAAGCTGGCAAGGTGACTGGACTTTCTGGAACAAATGTTATCATCATCAGTAATATTCTGCCAATTTTTCTTTCCTGTAGAGTGTTTTATATGTCATATTTCTGAGAAAAGTACAAAGATGTTCTTTTTAGGCAGCCAGTCTAAAAGCCCAATTCACATATATGTCTGGTGGCATGGTCCATCCTTGAAGACCAAGTTAAAGACTCAGCCACTCTGCTTGACAAGCCATTTTAGTGAAGTAGCTTCTTGAAGGGCTGCAGTAATTTCAGCACCATTATCAGAGACTCCTGAAAAAGAGAAGTCGTCCCAGCATGGTCAAAGTTGCCATAACCTACACGGGAAACTGTTTCCCATCTTCTCACAAAAGTTTGGGCTTTTTAGAAATTCTTAGAATACCCGGACAATGTCACTGTCGGGACATACTAGCTAGGGATTTATAAGGGTTGTTGTCAAAAAAGTTACTTTTCTAAGGCCAGCTTTCTACAAAGAATAGCTTCCACATTGTTTGCTTTCTACATACTTTTGCGTATTTCAAGGTGCACAAATGATTCTAGTTCAACGACTGCCATTGGGTGCATCTACACTGCTGAATTACTGCACTGGTGCTTCACCAAACTGCAACTCCCATGATTCCATAGTATTTTTTTCGTGTCAGGAGCTACTTGAGAAACTGCAAATCACTCCTGGCGTGAGTGAGCTGGCTGTTTGCAAGGACATTGCCCAGGGGACACCCGGATGTTTTGAATTTTTACCATCTTTGTGGAAGGCTTCTGTCATGTACCCGCATGGGGAGCTGGAGCTGACAGAGGAAACTCATCCACGCTTTCTCCAGATTTGAACCTCCAACCTGTCGGTCTTCAGTCTTGCTGGCACAAGGGTTTAACCCTTTGCGCCACTGCAGGCTCCTGCTTCCATAACATTGAGCCATGGCAATAAAAGTGCTATTAGACGACATTAGTTTTATTGGGTAGCTGCACCTTTACCTAAGGTAAAGGTAAAGGTTTTCCCCTGACATTAAGTCCAGTCATATCCGACTCTGGAGTGTGGTGCTCATCTCAATTTCCAAGTCGAAGAGCCGGTGTTGCCTGTAGACCCCTTCCAAGGCCATGTGGCCGGCATGACTGCATGGAGCGCCATTACCTTCCCGCTGGGGCGATACCTATTGATCTACTCACATTTGGGGTGATACCTATTGATCTACTCACATTCTGCCAACCCAACAGCTGGGTTGGCAGAAGCTGGGGCTGACGGGCGGAAACTACCACCCCCCGCCCCCTGGATTTGAACCTGTGACCTTTTGGTCAACAAGCTCAGCAACTCAGCGGTTTAACTCACTGCACCACCAGGGGCTCCCTGAACCTTTAACTACCATACTCTAAAGTGGTAGGTGCAAAGTACTCATGAGTCACAATGCAGCCTCTTCGCCCAAATTCAGCATCTTCCCCGCACTCCAGTGCTGCTTCTTTGACCTTCCAGCTGATCGGATTCCCTAGTCTACTATTCTCCAGGATTCAAAATGCCTGAACAAGACTCCTCCCTTCCAGCTAACAAAGTGCAAACTCTCTTCTTCTTAAGCCGCTCCTGTATTTTTTGAAAGCTCTTTTTATCCCACTGTTTAGCCACAAAGGATCTCCCGGCAGCTTATATAAGATCAATTAAGCTTGCCTCCAAGTTGCATTTTTCCCTTGCCCATTTATCCTTCCTTCTTATGTTTCCCACCGTACTGCTGCTTTCTCTAGCCAAGCTTTCCTGAAACTGTTGCTTTTTCAAAGCTTTGCTTACTCTGACTGTGTCTTCCACTTTTACTCCCTTCTCTCCACTATTGGGTTGTTTAACCAAAATAGTGATGGGAATCATGCTGCTCTCCAGATATCATTGGACTAGGACACTCAGTATTCCCTACCTTTGGCTGTGCTGGAGGGTTGCATGAGTCCCACCCGTGAATGAGATGTGTGGGTTTCTAGCCTAAGGCTTTGCAGCCCGCTTGATAGATCTGGTAACACTTAAACAGCTTCTCTTTCTAGTTGTGACCCCCTCCTACATTTCTGCTGAGATTTTGCACAGTTCCCATTGTTTCCACTAATTTGAATGTTCCAGAACATTCTGTGATATCACAGCTATTCAATTCAACAGCTAGGAATAGGGATGGTGATGAAATACTCAGTTGTCACCTTGCTTCATATGTAAAAAGGGAAAGACAGAAAACAGACTTTTAAAAGTGGTGCTTGAGAAGTGTTTGCTAATGGATAACTACAAGCTGGCAGAGGGGGAAAGCTAACATATTTCCCTCTGCGAATGATCTAGGACCTCAAGATCATCCAGCTTTTGTGAAGTTTTGACTTTGTTTGATCTGTCATTTGCATCCACAATTGGGCTTTGTGATAGGAAAGTGTACAGAGTGGAGTATATGTGAGAAGATCATCATGTAGGTAACCTTGACCAAAACCATGTAGAACTTTAAAGGCAATAAGCGACACTCTGTGTTGTCAAAGGCTTTCGTGGCCAGAATCATTGGGTTGCTGTGGGTTTTCCGGGCTGTAGGGTCATGATCCAGAAGCATTCTCTCCTGATGTCTCACTCACATCAGAGGGATGCTAATGACGAAACCCAACCTACGAACTATCTACTGACTCACTAAGAAAATACAACAAATGCTATGTTCAACAAAAGACAAGAGGGATCCTCTCATCTCTGCAGGAGTCTACCATATACCATGCAGGTGTGGACATGTCTACATTAGAACCACCAAATGCAGCACCCAAACACGAATCAAGGAACATGTAAGGCACTGCAGACTAATTCAACCTGAGAAGTCAACCATAGCAGAGCACTTGATAGAACCAACCTGGACACAGCATATTTTTTTTTTGAGAATACAGAAATGCTGGACCACTCAAACAACCATTATATCAGACTACACAGAGAAACTACTGAAATCCACAAGCATGTGGACAATTTCAACAGAAAGAAGAAAACCATGAAAATGAACATAATCTGGCTACCAGTATTTTAAAAAATCATCTAAATTAGGACAGTAAATAAAGAACAACACTCTGAAAACAGGGGAATTCTAGACAGGAAACAATCAGGGCCAGCTAACACCTCCCAACAAAGGATTCCCCCCAGGCAGGAAGCAGCCAGGCTTTGAAGCTGCAAGGTCTTCGCAATGCTAATCAAGTGGCCAATTGCAACATTCACATTTCCCTTCAATAGAAAAGAGTTATTTCTCCCACCCTGGACATTCCACAGATATATAAATCTCCATTGCTTAGTTTCCAATATACCTCTGAAGATGCCTGCCATAGATGTGGGCGAAACATGAGAAAAATGCTTCTGGGACATGGCCATATAGCCCAGAAAACTCACAGCAACCCAGTGACTATGTACTTTGTCTAAAAACTAACTGGCAACCAATGGAGTGATTTTACTATAGGTGTAGCAAAAAGTAGCATTACTAGGTTTTGAAGACCATCCTTTTTGCTTGCTGACGTGTTTGTCCCCTATCTTGAGTAGTAGAGCAGCTCTGGAGATAACAAGAAGCAACTTATTTTAATCCGTCGATATAAAGAATGTCCTGCTTTTATTCATGGAGGCACTCTGCCCTTATTATCTCGATGAATTAAAGTAGCACCAAAGATTTGGTTTTGTTTTATTCAGTAATCACAAACTCAGTCAGTTGCTGGACTTCAATATTTTACAGACCTGTAAATTACTTACAGAATGTCCTATTTGCAGTGTTTATTTTGCCATAAATTTGAGTTTAAAATTAAGTTGCACATTTCTGATAAAACAAAGTGATAAAACTTAATAACCACTGAAAGCAAAGTGAAACTAGATTTTACGAATTCTCTGCTCTCCCAAGAGCCTATAGCACTGTAAATTGAGAACTACTAGCCTAATTGCTTGAAGGACCCTGGCTACCTTTTGGCAACACAGCAACCCCTAAAGACAAAGCTAATTTTATCCTGTCTACAATCAGCAAAAGCAGAGATTAAAAGATCCATTAGGGTATTTAGTCAACTCTTTCGGCAAAACAAGGCTGTACTTTGTCCAGAACACTTTCTCCTGAAACTTCTGTCCAGTTTGGGTTTAAAGGGATTGTTAATGGACATTTATCTCGCAAGACATACAAAATTAAATCTAAAAGAACCATTATCTTCAGTATTTGGTTCCATTTGTTATCTTGGCTACAGGTAAGTTTCATAATGGTGTATTCAGCTACAGTTATTGAGTAGCAACCAAGAAGAAAGGATATTCCCCAAGAAGTCTGTTTTCTAACTTGTTTGCACACCAGCCCCCCCCCCCCCCGCCCCATAATGAGACTTGAAGTATTTCTGGTTGTTGCTTATGATGCTTGTCTTACTATTGTTATAATGTTGTGTTTATGTTGTTTTATATTTTATTTGTTATGTTTTTAACTGTATGTGTTAGGGCTTGGCCCCATGTAAGCTGCCCCGAGTTCTTTCGGGGAAATGGAGGCGGGGTATAAAAATAAAGTTATTAAAGTTATGATAAGTCAGCATTACAGAAGTGCAAGGCTGACTGGCCAATAATGCTGCACTGGAACCCCGATATAGTTAGCCCACATCTACCCTGGACATTGAGGACCAGCACATCATTGCATTGTCCTATCTGAGCTCTGCACTAGTATGAAAGCTATCCTCTCCTCAGTTGTTGTTGAACTGTAGTGGCTAAATACTAAGCTTTATTGGGCCTCACAACCTTACACTGTAAATACCCAAGTAATAAATTGTGCTAGCATTGCATAAAAGGGAAAAGGAGACCCCGAATTCGGCCTGATTCGGACCGCTTTTCCAAATTAATTACTCCCAATAGGTCTCCTAAGGTAATTTGGTGTAACCAGGTGAGCGGGCCCTCTGACTTGAAGGTGGTGTTGTTGAACGCCAGGTCTGTCAACGGAAAAACAACTTGGATCCAGGACTTAATCCTGGAGGAGCGGGCAGACCTGGCGTGCATCACAGAGACCTGGCTGGATGAAGCGGGGGGCGTAAATCTCTCCCAGCTTTGTCCTCCAGGTTTCTCTGTGCAACACCAACCAAGAGCCGGAGGACGGGGAGGCGGGGTCGCAGTGGTCTATAGAGATACCATCCATCTAACCAGGAGCCCCATCCCGCAGACCACAAATTTTGAATGCGTCCACCTGAGGGTGGGTGACCGGGACAGAGTAGGGATTCTGCTAGTGTACCGTCCACCTCGCTGCACTACAGTCTCCCTACCTGAGCTAGCGGGGGTGGTCTCGAGCCTGGCGGTGGAGTCCCAACGGCTTCTTGTGCTGGGGGACTTCAACATCCACGCCGAGACAACCCTCACAGGTGCGGCTCAGGACTTCATGTCCGCCATGGCAACCATGGGGCTGTCCCAACAAATAACTGGCCCCACCCACTGTGCTGGACACACATTGGACTTGGTTTTCTGCCAGGGATGGGAGCAGGGTGGCGGTGTGGAGGAGTTGTCCATCTCTCCGTTGCCGTGGACCGACCACTTCCTGGTTAAATTTAGGCTCACTGCGCCCCCTAACCTCCGCAAGGGTGGAGGACCCATTAAGAAGGTCCGCCCCAGGAGGCTAATGGATCCGAATGGATTCCTGACGGCTCTTGGGGAGTTTCCTGCCACCGCGGTTGGCGACAATGTCGAGGCCTTGGTTGCTCTCTGGAATGGGGAGATGACCAGGGCTATTGACATGATCGCTCCGGAACGTCCCCTCTCAAGTAACCGAGCTAAACCAGCCCCTTGGTTCACCGAGGAGCTGGCAGCGATGAAGCGAAAGAAGAGGGTTCTAGAGAGCGTGTGGCGTTCGGACCCAAGCGAGTCAAACCGAGCACGGTTTGTGTCCTTCCTGAGGGCATATGCCGCGGCAATAAAAGCCGCAAAGAAAACTTTCTTTGCGGCCATTATTGCGTCTGCAAAGAACCGTCCGGCGGAGTTGTTTCGGGTTGTCAGAGGTCTTTTAACTCCCCCCACTGGGGGGAGCCCTGACAACTCGGCAACGCGCTGCGAAGCATTTGCTCGGTTCTTTGCAGACAAAGTCGCTTTGATCCGTTCTGGGCTGGACACCACATTAGATGCAGTCTCCGTGGATGTGACACAAGCACCTGCTTGTCAGATTTTGTTGGATTCTTTTCAGTTTGTGAAACCCGAGGATGTGGACAAGGTACTTGGAGGAATGAGACCCACCACGTCCATCCTAGACCCCTGCCCATCCTGGCTTCTTAAGGAGGCCAGAGGGGGATTGGCCGAGTGGGTAACGGTGGTGGTTAATGCCTCCCTTCGGGAAGGCAAGATTCCAGCGAGCCTAAAACAGGCTGTTATAAAGCCGCTGTTGAAGAAACCATCACTCGACCCCACTAAATTGGACAACTTTCGGCCTGTTTCCAATCTTCCCTTCTTGGGCAAAGTCATGGAAAGCGTGGTGGCCTCACAACTCCAGGTATTCTTGAGAGACACGGATTATCTGGATCCGGCACAGTCTGGTTTCAGACCGGGACATGGTACCGAGACGGTCTTGGTCGCCTTAGTGGATGATCTGCGCCGGGAGCTAGACAGGGGGAGTGTGTCCCTGTTGGTGCTCCTGGACCTCTCAGCGGCCTTCGATACCGTCGACCACGGTATTCTTCTGAGGCGCCTTGCAGAGATGGGCCTTGGGGGCACTGCATTGCAGTGGCTCCGGTCATTTCTGGAGGGTCGTACTCAGAAGGTGTTACTGGGGGATTCCTGTTCAACGCCACGGCCGTTGACCTGTGGCGTTCCTCAGGGTTCCATCTTATCCCCCTTGTTGTTTAACATCTACATGAAGCCGCTGGGTGAGATCATCCGGAGTTTCGGGGTGCGGTGTCACCTGTACGCAGATGACGTCCAACTCTGTCACTCCTTTCCACCTGCTACTAAGGAGGCCGTCGAAGTCCTGAACCGGTGCCTGGCCGCTGTAATGGTCTGGATGAGGGCGAACAAACTGAAATTAAATCCAGACAAGACAGAGGTACTCCTGGTCAGTCGCAGGGCCGAACAGGGTATAGGGTTACAGCCTGTGCTGGACGGGGTCGCACTCCCCTTGAAGGCGCAGGTTCGCAGCTTGGGTGTGACCCTGGACTCATCGCTGAGCCTGGAGCCCCAGGTTTCAGCGGTGACCAGGGGAGCATTTGCACAGCTTAGGCTCGTGCGCCAGCTGCGCCCGTATCTTGGGAAGTCTGACTTGGCCACGGTGGTACACGCTTTGGTCACATCCCGCCTCGACTACTGCAACGCTCTCTACGTGGGGCTGCCCTTGAAAACGGTCCGGAAGCTTCAGCTAGTCCAGCGCGCGGCAGCCATGTTGTTAACGGGAGCTGGACGCAGAGAGCATACAACGCCCCTGCTGTCCCAGCTCCACTGGCTGCCGATTTGCTGCCGGGCCCAATTTAAGGTGCTGGTGTTATCCTACAAAGCCCTAAACGGTTCCGGCCCAAAATACCTTGCAGACCGCATCTCGGCCTACGAGCCCACGAGGGCCTTGAGATCATCCGGGGAGGCCCTTCTCTCGGTCCCGCCTGCCTCACAGGCTCGTCTGGCGGGGACGAGGGAACGGGCCTTCTCGGTGGTGGCCCCCCGGCTGTGGAACGCCCTCCCTGCTGAAGTTAGACAGGCGCCCTCATTGATGGCCTTTCGTAGGAGCCTGAAAACATGGCTCTTCGAGCAGGCCTTCAATTGAGTGTTGAATGACAATGGAATGACTTAGGACTACGAATTTGGCTATGACCCCAGGACTTGGCGAAGCGGATTTTTATATGTTATGTTGTATTTGTCCTGTCTGTATTGTCTTGGCCTACTGTACGCTGTCTTCTTTGTTGCTGTTCACCGCCCCGAGTCGCCCTAGGGCTGAGAGGGGCGGTCAATAAATGCAATAAATAAATAAATAAATAAATAAATATAATACTAGTGGTGCACCTAAATTCTATAATTAATGTAGTTCGATACCACTTTACTGCCAAGACGCAATACTATGGAATCATGAGAGTTGTAGTTTAGCAAGAAACTAGCAGAGAATGCTAAAGACCTTGTAAAACTACAGCTCCCATGATTACATAGCACTGAGCCATGGCAGTTAAACTGCATTAATTCTACAGTCTAGATGCATCCTAGGTCAGTGCAGAGTGAATAATCCTGACCCATCTGTACATCAACCTTTCATAAAACTGTAAAATGTTGTGCAGTCCCATGAGAAAAAAGAGAGTAGTGTGTTGCAAACTTATGATTGAAAGATAATCTAAGTGGTATTTCTCATCCTTTCATAGTCACCTTCCTGCCCCTGTAGCATACAGGTGATTTTCTCCATTTCCCATTTCATTTACTCATGACACTGGCCGGGTGAATACCTTCCAGGTACGGATATGAAGATGTACAAGAGATATAATTTACAGAGTAATCAGGTACCACCCTCCTCCCACTCATTGCTGGGAAAAGGTGTAAGGTTACTCCCAGAGCTTGGCCTGCTTGAACCTAGAACCCACTCCTAATGTGGGAAGTAATATAGTCAAATAATTCATATCATACAAAGATGGGAAGAAATCTCAGAACAAAGATTTTTTTTAAAAAAAAAAATAATGCATTGAATCAACGCATATCAACATTACAGATGGATTCAGTTAGAAATCTAAAGGTATTACTTTGTCAAGATGTGTAAACACTAGGACTCAAATGTTGAAGGCAAAGTGGTGTATTTTCAAGAGCAGACAAATGTGAAATTTGGAAGATGGCGAAAGTGTAGGCAGCATAAGTCACAGAACAAATGCAACTGGAAAATGGTGAAGACAGTTGTGCCTATTAAACATCACTGAGATTCACCATGAAACTGAGGTCTCCTGGGAAACTACATGCATGTTAGACAAGGAGCAGGCAAGCATACCATAGGGCTAGACCAAGATAATTCCGAACTCTCACATGCATATGGGTTTTAAAAAGTGACAGAAAAGACCTCCCCTGTATATATCTACATAGACAGTTTAACTTCTGATTTAGGGATTAGTATTTTCAAAACTGATTATGTATTTAGGGGGAGAATGCTCAACACTATTTTCAACTGCACTGATGTGAAGATTTAGGAAATAACTGTTCTGGTTGCATTAAGTGCTAATAAGACCTCAGCTGGAATGCTGTATTCATTTCTGGGCAGCACTGTTCAAGATGTCAGTCAGCAACTTGGACAAAATTCAGGGGAATTCTCTGAACATGGCAATTGGTCAAGAAGACAAATCGGAAGAAGTGAAGGAAATATGGTATTTGTTTTTAACCTACACAAATTAAGTGGGGAAAATGATGGTTACAGTATTCCCTTGCTAGTTCGCTGTTTGCTTTTAACAGACTTGATGTTTCGGGGTTTTTCAATAAATACAATAATGTACATATTTACACTGGAGCTGCGCCTCTCCTTGCCATGCGCATCATGGGAGATGCCAGCCTGGGAAGCCGCCTCCTGTAGGAGCCCCACTTGGCTAGCTCCTCCTCTTCACCTTCTTCCTCCTCTTCCTCACGCTCCCCTGCAGATGGGGGCCCTTCAGGGTTGAAAGTGGGAGAAAGAGGAGGAGGAGGAGGAAAAGAAGAAAGCCGCACCATGCCAGCCTCTGTAAAGTGCCGCCTCCCTGCCTCCTCTCCTCCTTTTCCTTTCTCCTCCCTCCTTCTCTCTTCTCCTTTCCCTCCCTTTTGCCCTCCTCTCCTTTGCCAACTGGAGCTTGGGATCCAATGGCAGCCTCTTTATGTCTGTCTGTCTGTCTGCCTGTCTTCCTCTCTTTCTCCTTTCTCCCTTGCAAGCTCTCTGGCTCTCTGGCCACAAGCTCCGCTCGAGATGAGGAGGAGGAGGAGGAGGAGGAGGAGGAGGAGGAGGAGGAGGAGGGAAAAAAGGAAGGTTTGGCCCTCTTTTTCTCTCTTGGATGGTCTCTCCCACCTCTGATGCATGACGATACTGAGGCAATAGCTCCCACCAGCAGGCAGGGGAGACTGCAAAGGAACACTTCCCCACCTTTGGTCATTACATCACAAGACCAACCCGGTGCAGGGAGATTTCCGATGAGGTGCCACATATCACCAAACTTACTACAGCTGCATTGGTTACCAATTGAGCACCGGATCACTTTCAAAGTGATGGTACTCACCTTTAATGGTCTTCCGATTTGTCTTCTTGACCAATTGCCATGTTCAGAGAATTCCCCTGAATTTTGTCCAAGTTGCTGACTGACATCTTGAACAGTGCTGCCCAGAAATGAATACAGCATTCCAGCTGAGGTCTTATTAGCACTTAATGCAACCAGAACAGTTATTTCCTCACCTTGCATGGTCTGGGGCCGATGTACCTGAGGGACCGCCTCACCTCCTACCAACTCCAGAGATCCCTCTGTTCTGAGGACCAAGATCTATTGGAAATTCCCAGTGTCAAGACCTTGAGTCTAACAGCAACCAGACGCAGAGCCTTTACAGCAGTGGCATCATCACTCCAGAATACTCTGCCACCTGAAGTCCGTGCCTTGCTTTCCGCAGGGCTTGTAAGACATACCTGTTTCGACAGGCCTTTGATTTTTGATATTGCTGTTTTTAAATTGTTTAAAATTGTTTTTAAATTGTGTTAGATTTTTGTAAGCCGCTCCAAACCCCAGGGGAGTGGCAGCATATAAGTTCGAATAATAAATAAATAAATAAATAAATAAATAAATAAATAAAATGTTAATTTGGTATTTGTCATTAGGGCTAAGAGGTAGAACTAATTACCCATTCAGCAATATTGATATGCAAGTAAGAGCAATTCAGGGGATGCTGTTGTTTTTATCTTTTTAACTTCTTAACTTTGAATTTGTTTTAATGGTTTTAACTGGGATTTTAAAAATGTTTATATTTAATCCTGTTTTAATGTTTGAATATTTGTATATTTTAAAAGGTTATGCTGATGCTTTTATGTTAAGCTGCATCGAGTTCCCTTTGGGGGAGATAAAGCAGAGTAATAATAATAATAATAATAATAATAATAATGCATGTAGACTTCTGCTAATGTAACAAGATTTTTCCTGAACCCTTCCAGAATTGCTTCAGAGGACCATTCAACTGAGAAAAATTGAAAGATTCTTTCAAGTGAAAGTCTACTTGCGCAAGCCTGGATGAAATCTATGGCAGCAAAGGAGACTGTCATGGACTGGTTAACAGCTGTTCCAGCAATAATGTTTAATGTGTTATTGGCAAGAAATGAATTGATCCAGTTTAATAGAGCTACATATTTTTAAACAAAATCATGTTGCCTATTGGTGCTGTCTTAAAATGAACACTGTTCCTTAGCCATGTATGTTATAGAAAAAAATTCCAATTCTCAGGCAATGTTTGCTATGTCATGAATGTTCATCATATACAAAGAAAGAATGTATGGATATGACAGCTTATCCACATACAGATTTGTATAAGATGGTAGAAGAAGACCAATGGCAGCTCACCAATGGCATGCTCACTGGCTGTAGTGAGTTCATGACAGAAGAAAGTTTTGATTCTAGGACATCCAGCTCATAGTCCATGCCCTAGATAACAATGGCCACATCAGTTCTCTTTATATTGAACAAGTTCAACTTGAGTGTTCACAACAAGAGTTCAGTAACAGAATATAATGATGTTTTTCCATTGTGGAATCCCCTTTGTTAGAAAAAGATTTATGAAAGGTTGCAGAAGAATCACTGCAGAGTTGCTTTTTTAGACTGTCTTTACCACACAACATCAAGGACACATGTCTGAAAAAATACCCACTATGGCATATATTTACATTATTATGAAAGAAGGATGAAACAGTCTACTATAAAATTCCTTTCTTATTTGTGTTATGAAGACACACTTACTCTTGTTTGCCAGATGTCATACATATTCATGTATGGAAGCATTAAATATAGCATTGGTCTTCAAGTAGTGGTGTATGATGCTAAAATGAATCATGTCCCCAATCATAGCAATTTTTTACACACAAAAAGGAGAAAAAAGAAATGGGGACAAAGAAATGTTCACCAGCAAGATACTGCTCCTTCACATAACAACTTGGGTTGATGAAAATGTAGCTTACAGGAATAATGCACACACACATAGTTTTATATTCCCACAAAACTTATAGGGAACCCATAAAGCCTTTATAATCCCCATTTTTAAAAACTAGTTGATTTTCCAGTCAAAATCAACACAAAAATGTCCAAACCACCATATGAACATGACAGGTTGGGACCCCACCAAAATGCAAAAAAAATGCAACCCCCCCCCAAAAAAACTCCCATAGACCCCTGTTAAAACCCCTATTAAGCCAAAACCTGAAGTGACACTACTTTTGGTTGTGTTGGGGGGGGGGTTGTCCATCACATTATACATCTTGTGAGACAGGACAATAATGCCACTTTTAGATGGGAGTAGGCATCTGAAGCTGCAAATAACAGTTCACTTAAGCTTGTTGCATTCCAGATAGAATAAAGATTTGGTTTGGTTTGACTACGTTTGCAATTTAGTCTTAACCACTGGACCATGGCAGTTTGTGAGATGAGTAGACGCAGTATAAACAACACAAGAAGTCATGTTTTTTGTTTCAGTTGTGGCTACAAAAGGTGTAGATCAGACAAACAATAGTCTCTAAAAACACATGGGAAATGCTACAGACTGGTTGGGTTGCCTATATTATAAAGTCATTGACTGGCAGTCAGCAACTAAAATCACTCAGTTTAGCTGCTGAGCCATCACAATCAAAATTACATTTGGTTCATGAAACAAACAAATGTGGATAGTCAATATTTAATCAGCAAAAAATAAAAAGAAGGAAATGGGAACAGTCTTAAAATGAGTTCATTTAACTCTAGATAACTACTCTTCCTCTCTTCAGTCTTAAAATGAGTTCATTTAACTCTAGATAACTACTCTTCCTCTCTTCAACGTCTCATGCTAAGGTCTGTCCACCCCTGTTCTCCTGAGACAGTTAATTAGAGATATTGGGGATTCAACCTGCAACCCAAAGAAGTTATTTTACAGCACTATAGGTTAGTATAATCCAATGACTGGAAATACCTGTAAAGCACCTATTTCTTCCTCCTTCCTGAGAGTCTTCTCCAATAGATCTATATAAGAAAAAAAGAAAAAAAACATGCCTGATGAATGGATGTATCTGATCAGTGTTACACATGAATTATCAGAACTACCCCCAAATTTAAAAGAGAAAACAACTTCATGATCTCACACGAAGGTAACACAATAAGAGAACACTAGTCTGATCTCACTCTTTTGTCCAAAGCAAGTACATGTATCATTGTAAACCAGACTGAGCCCCTTCAATTGCTCAGCAAATGAAGTAGTTTATTCATTTATTCATTTATTTATTTACTTTATTTATACCCAGCCTCTCTCACCCTGCAGGGGACTCAAAGCGGCTTACAAACTGTGACAAAAATTCAATGTCTCATCATAAAACAACCATAAAACAAACCATGTCAAACTATAAACAGTTGGTATATATATAAAAAAATTAACACACATAAACACAATAAAACAAGTTAAAAAACATAACTGATTAAAAACAGTAAAGTGCTGAGTCTCAGTTTCCATACATATTGACTTTCTCATGGTCATTATTCAAATTGTTGAGGTCGATTTCGTGTTATCTTATTCTCCGAACGCCTGTGTACAGACCCAGGTCTTTAGCCTTTTCCTGAACACCAGGAGGGATGGGGCCAGCCTGATGTCACTGGGGAGGGAGTTCTACAACCGAGGAGCCACCACAGAGAAGGCCTTGTCTCTCGTCCCCACCAATTGCACTTCCGAGGGGGGTGGGACCAAGAGCAGGGCCTCCCTAGCAGATCTTAAAGCTCTAATTGGTTCATAAAGGGAGATCCGTTCAGACAGGTTCCCCAATAACACATAGAACCTGGCCCTTTCTTTGGAATACAACAACACAACAACTATGATGGGGAAAACAACTAAGGGCTCTTCGGACCCTTCAGAATAAGAATCATGCAGTTTTACAGCAGACATGAGCTCCTCCTCCTCCTCCTCCTCCTCCTCCTCCTTTTTTTTGTATATTTAAGGCTAGCAGTTGGAAGATCACAGATCCAAACCACTGGGATCCCATACCCAGCTACAGAGTTTTTGCAGTTCTTGCAGGTTGCCCTTCCTCCTCTTGAAAATCCACCCCCTTTTCAAACCCATGTCTTCTTAAAAAAGAACATGCCTTCTTGGTTCTCATGTTGGAAGAAATCCAGAATAAAGACTAAACAAATAATTAAACAAATATAGCTGGAACATGGAAGTGACTTGATTGTGCCTCGGACACTTTGCTTCCCCCTTGCCTTGAATGCATGGAGATGCTTGAAGGGAAAGTGGTACTGGGTGCATCGCTAGCATGGAAAGCTCACAAATTCTCCAATATGCTGGCTGAATATGTTTTGCTATTTCCTGGACTTTTTTGCAAGGGAATCTGGTGATGTCAGGGTGACTGTCTATGCCCCCACTATTTTGCACACCACAGAGATTAGCTTTGTGCCAATCTGCTTCCTCAGTCCTGCTTTAAGGCAAATACATAGAAAAAGTCTTCCTCTGCAAGAGCCTCTTAATGGTGCTTCTTTCCATGATTAAAATGGCAAAATAGAGCTACCTTGCTTGATCTGATATTGTGTCATAAGCACTAAAGGAAGGGAGAGAAGAGGAAGAGGTAGGCAAGAAGTATAAGGAAAGCTACAGACATATCAAAAATATTTGCACAGCTGATGTAAATAACTCACTCACAAGAGTTATATTTTTCTCAGCTTTACCTAAAATATAGGAAATCAGCTAAATATAAGTTGTTGAGACTGTAACCCCTTATCCAGGAGGGATAAAAGTATATTTGTTACTTATTTATTTAGATTATTTTAATCCACCAATCCTAAAAGCTGTCTACATATATATTTAATCATTAAAATGTTCAAATTTACATTACAGCTCCATACAATGCTTAAAATTCATTTTGGAATACATCTCTTCTGAATAGCAAGAAGAAAAGAGACGATCTTACAGAATCCAAAATCTGGACTATTAAACTCATGGCCACTTAAAGATCATTGATATTCATTGTTTATATTATCAGGTGGAATGAAGTTTGAGCCAGAGCAGACAAAGCAGAAAACATGTTTCTGCAACAAAATACTTTTCAGATTGTTGGAGTACTAAATACATGAAAAACAATAGAAAGACCAATAAAGATAAAGTATTTCTGCTTCCTACAGTCTGAAAGCAAGTTGTCATCTTAATTGCATGCTGGTTCCAAGGGTTTCTAGCACCATATTCCAGAAGTAGTTCAAGTAATGACACAGGAAGGGATCACATTAAATTTTTACCTATGAGTATACAGACATTTTTCTACCAAAAATACAAAGGACAGTTCATTTTAAACATTTCTCTTGAAGGGCAAGTGTAGGAAACATAGAATCAAAGAGTTGGAAGACACAATCTCAGCTCATGCTGCCATGTTTTTTTCCAGCAATCCCTTCATAGAATCATAGAGTTGGAAGAGACCCCCTGGGCCATCTAGTCCAACCCTCTGCTAAGCAGGAAAATTACATTCAAAGCAACCCCGACAGATGGCCATCCAGCCTCTGTTTAAAAGCCTCCAAAAAAGAAGCCTCCACCACACAGAGACTTCCGCTGCTGAACAGCTCTCACAGTCAGGAAGTTCTTAATCAAACTATGCATTGCGGTTTGCAAAGGGTATTGTTAAAAAGTCCCTTTAACTGTTACATCGATAAAATTCAAGCTTTGCCTGCAGAAGGGAGTGGTAAAAAGCCACTCTCAACCCACTCTCTTCATCAGCCTTACAAAAATACATCCTTAAGGATTGGAGAAGGCTCCTGACTAGGAAAGATGTGAGGTCGGGAGCAAAGGGTTAACAGGAGATGCAGAGATTCAAGGAGAGTTGTCTTCAATAGATGTAGCAGAAATCTCCGAATATGGGAATATAGGAAACTGTCTTGTATTGAGTCAGATGATAGGGACATTTAGAATCATAGAGCTGGAAGAGACCACAAGGGCCACCCAGTCCAATCCTGACATGCACGAATATCAATCAAACTTTATCAATCAAACTTTATTTATATTCCACCCCATCTCCCCATCAAAACACTCCTGAGAGATGGCCATCCAGCCCATGCTGGCCTCCAGAGAAGGGGATTCTACCAGGCTCCGAAAGCATATTCCACTGCTCTTCCAACTGGGAAGTTTTTCTTAATGTTTAGGTAGAATCTCTTTTACTGCAATTTGAATCCATTGCTCCATATGTCACCAGAGCAGACGAAAACATGCTTGCCTCCTCCTCAAAATGGTATCTTAACTTTCTCTTCTCCAAGCTGAATATACCCAACTCCCCAAACCACTCTTAACAGGATTTGGCTTCTAGACTTTTTATTGTGGTCAACCTCCTCTGGATGGCTTGTTAATATCCTTCAGCTTGTTAACATCCTTCTAGAAGTTGTGGTGACCAGAACTGTACAGTGTTCCTGCTTCTTGGCAGGGAGTTGGACTGGATGGTCCAAATTTTATTTGCAAATTTGATCAGCATGCCCTCTGTTTCGTTGTCTAAATCATTGATAAAGATGATGAATAGCACCGGGCCGAGGACAGAATTCTGTGGGCATACCACTAGTCACCTATTTGCAGGATAAAGAATATGCAGGATGAAGGATTTGGGTTCAGCCAATTAACCAATTACACTGACCAACACACATTTGTGTGCCTCAAATGTTAGATCTGTTTCTGGGCATGTTTGAGCTGTTGATTCCAAATACAATGGCAGCTTTCCCCTATCAGCTCTAGATTTTGAGATACAGAACATACACCATATACTAGAATTCATCTGCTCACCCACAGAAAATTATGATAACCTTACCTAAGACATTAGGGCTGGTACAGTCTATCAACGGCAATTTTCCAAATCAGCATCCCAAATAATTCCAGGGACAGACCTAAAAACCAAGGATTTTTTGTTGTTGGCTATGCTATCAATTCACCTAGTAGTAGCACTGTCTAGTCCACATTGTACAGTATTAGCTTGCTTGCAAAAAAATCATAGGGACCTTTTCAAAGGCCTTACTAAAATCAAGATACAGTACATCCACATCACTCCCTTCATCCGCTAAGCTTGTAAATCTGTCAAAAAAGAGATAAGATTAGTCTGGCATGACTTGTTTTTGAGAAATCTATGCTCACTTTTAGTGATCGCAGCATTCCTTTATAAGTGCTGACAGACTGTTTGTTTAATGGTCTACTCTAGAATGTTTCCTGGGATTGATGTCAGGCTGACTGGGCAATATTTGTTTGGGTCCTCTTTTCCCCCCTTTTTGAAGATGAAGACAACCTTTGCCCTTCTCCAGTTTGCTGGGACTTCTCTTGTTCACCACAAATTCTCAAACATGAATGCCAATGTTTCTGAGATTAGTTTTGCCAGTTCTTTTAATACCCTTGGATTCTGTGCATCTGGCCATTGTCTAGAAAGCACAAATCAAGTCCATGGAATAGCTTTCTGGTCTGCAAACCACAGTTCATTTTTATGCAGGATATTTAAAATTTGAATGCCCTCTTATCTCTGCAGATAAAATAAGAAAAATGGCGCATCTACCTTATCCCTTCCCAAGGAGTGTGTGCAGTTCTCTCCAATCATTTTAACCATCAAGACAACTCTAGAAGTAGTAACGGTTGAAAGACAGTGACTGATCCAAGACTAGTCTGTGAAGGAGGATTGTAATCTCCGTCTCCTGCTCAACCATTATACCACACTATCTAAAAATAAGGAAAACTTATACAGGAGATAGGAGTCAACTGACATCTTCAGCCATGTACAGTTTAGCAATGGCAGCTACCAAGATATGAAGTTTACAGATTACACTCAATCCCAGCTGCATGTCTTCAGAGAAAACCAGCATCCAGGATCCAGAGTCATTGATTCACTGCTGAGATTTCTTTCACTTCTCTCATATCCGTGCCTCCAATGCCAAGTATCTAATTTTCTTCTGCTTCAGGTTTATATATTCATATCACAAATGATAAAGTATAATAGAGGTCTTTACAACAGTTTTGTGTGTAGTGGAAATTATGGGTTGAATCCAGATTATGTAAGAAGAATATAGGTTTCGCTGAAACCAGTGTGAAACATTCAATCTAATTTCAAAAGAAATTAAACTGAACTACCTTTATCTGGAGTAAATGTTTTATTTCTAATAGTGGTTCAGCATGTATCTGGAATTGATTTCTTTCTCTGATTTGAAGTCAGTCCCTGTTTTTTAAGGAATTATAAATAAAGCCACAGTAACACACTGATTTAAAAATAACACTTTGCTTGCAACAGTCAGCAGTGCATTATTCTACATGTTTATAACACAAATATTAATTGAAGTCCTTTCAATTCCTTTATCAACTCTTTGTGGTATAAATTGGCATATCCTCCTCATTAGTGCAAATCCTTCAGTTCCACCAAGCAGATGGACAATGCAACTGTGAATGACAGATAGCAAATCTGTAACAGGAAAACAAGCCAAGGCTTACAAACAAACCATCTCAAAGCTCAGTGTCAATATCTATGATCCATGAACCTAGCCACTGTTGCCGTAGTCAGTGCCTCTGACTCCTATGCAAAACCTGCCTGATTCTCAGTTTTTGCTATATTGCTTGCCAATGACCTTCTCAAGGGCCAAATGGAAGGCTAATGCTACCTCCTTGAAACTAAACCAGGAGCCAGCTTTGGGAATGTATATTCCGCTCATCCTCCTGGTCCATGGAATATCCTCTGCTTTCCCATAAATGCATGAAGCCTTTACATTAGTTACAGTTAAGTCTAGCTATACTTTCCCTTAAATTGTTTCAAGCATCACTATGGAAGATGACTTCCATTCCTGTGATAGTTGGGTTGAAGAGTGAATTTCAGCACACACTGCTTGTTTTTAGTTCCATGGTAAACATCAGCTCCTGAATTTCCCTCTTCTACCTAACTATCAAAGGCAAATAAAACATTTTCAGTTTTTTAAACTGGCTGTTGTTGTTGTTTATTTGTTCAGTTGCTTCCAACTCTTTGTGACCTCATGGACCAGCCCACGCCAGAGCTCCCTGTCGGCCGTCACCAGGCCCAGCTCCTTCAAGGTCAAGCCAGTCATTTCAAGGATAACATCCATCTTGCCCTTGGTCAGCCCCTCTCCATTTTTCCTTCCATTTTCCCCAACATTATTATTTTCTCCAAGCTTTTCTGTCTTCTTATTATATGGCCAAATCCTTCCCTCCAGTGAGTAGTCAGGCTTTATTTCCTGGAGTATGGACTGGTTTGATCTTTTTGTGGTCCAAGACACTGGTAGCCATAGATTAAAATGTCAAGATCAGAGCTCAGGAGTCCTAGGTTCAAATTGCCACTCAGTCATGAAATTAACTAGGTGACCGTGGGGCCCTCATATAGCTCAATATCACCTATTCTTCAGGATTACTGAAAAGACTAAGGGAAAGGAGGACCAAGCACATTATACCAAGTCCCTCAGGAGCCCCCAGTGGCACAGTGGGTTAAACCCCTGTGCTGGCAGGACTGAAGACCGACAGTTCGCAGGTTCAAATTCGGGGAGAGGCAGATGAGCTCCCTCTGTCAGCTCCAGCTCCCCAAGTGGGGACATGAGAGAGGCCTCCCACAAGGATGATAAAAACATCAAATCATCCGGGCGTCCCCTGAGCAATGTCCTTGCAGACGGCCAATTCTCTCACACCAGAAACTACGTGCAGCTTCTCAAGTCGTTCCTGATATGACAAAAAACAAAAAACAAAAAACCCAAGACCCTCAAAGGAAACGCAGTATCAAAATGCAGTTAACAAATGTATTGTCAAAGGCTTTCATAGCTAGAATCACTGGGTTGTCACAGGTTTTTCGGGCATCCTCACAACCTCTGAGGATGCCTGTCATAGATGCAGGTGAAACATCAGGAGAGAATGCTTCTAGAACATGGCCATACAGCCCAAAAAAACTGCAACAATGCAGTTAACAAATGTGCTTAACACTAGGCCAGTTACTAGTCTGGTAAAAGTCATTTATTTCAATAGGGTTTACTATTTTCCATGAGGTTCATATTGCAGCTGTTATAGCAACCACAGTGGTCATCTAAAGGTCGGCAAAGAAACTGGAATTGTCTCCATATTTTTCTGTAGTAAAAATATCAAATGTTGTTTGCATATGCATGCCATCTAAGCAGCAGTTTGCTGTCTAAATTTAACAGCACAAAACATATTTTGCAGTTCATGAAAATAAGCTTCACTGAGCGTTACTATAGACCTTTGGGAAAAGAACGTTGGACTAGAAACGCCTTTAGTCAAATCTAGCATGACTCTTCTTACATTGTTAAAAGAGAAGAGCATAAAGAAAATAGAATATAAACAGGAAACCTAAGAAATGTGGTCTAAATTCTCAACTGTTTTAATGGCACCTAATCATTCCAGCTCTCTCCTTACCTAGATGCACAGTTAGGGATCCTGCACACACAAAAATGGATGATAGAAAACTATGTTCTTCCAGACTGCTTCCTGGCATAAAGATAAATCGATCACACCTTCCCAAAATCAAAGTGAGCATACTGGCATTTTTTTCAAGGCAAGGAATATTTCTGCTTTTAAAAAAGGAAAAGGTTTGCAACTATTCTCTTAAGACGCACAAAATTCATATCAGCTCAGCTAAGAATGAACTATTGTCAACTATCAATCTTGGCAATATATTTCTGAGATGATTATAACCATGGGCTTGTTCAACCCCCCTCTCCCAAAATCAGACTAAAATTTAGAGCAGCACAACAAATTGATAGAAGTTGAAAAGGACAGCCACTAAGCAGGATCTTAAACCATTTGTCAGCACATTCTCCAGTTTTATTATACCAATAAAAAGCAAGGACTAGTATAACAATCTTCTGTTTAAGCTGAAGCTATTCAAAACAAAATCACATGTGCTTTAGCTGTTCTCTTTTTTCAATTCACCCAAAATCAACAGCAGATTCAGAAGTTTGTGTGGAAAATACAGGATCATATTTTAAGTCATTTTACCTTACCCACACAAGAAGGGCCACTGTTAGGCAGATGGCCATCTGCTTTGATTCCTGTGAATCATTAAGACACCTATCCACAGTATGGTGATGCCTTCACTAAGCCAACCCAAAAGACACAAGATTCATTTAGCTACAAATGACCTCAGTATTAGTTTTATGGTTAATATAGCTACTCTGCATTATTAAGGCACTAGGCTTCTGTCTTGATCTGCTGCCATCAACTGGTTCTTAAGAAGATAACATAAAATGTTAGCCCACAATGGTTTCAGTCTCCTCTGGATCAGAAATTGCTGCAGGAAATGCATGAGGAAGAATTAAAAACACTGCCAAAGAACAGATACTCTTTGTGGTTTGTCTCAGACGCTGAGACAACATGATGGTTGGGAGATAAATTCCCTAAGACTGTATCAATGAGGTTTTCATAATCCATCATAAGTCTTCCTTGTGTGGGAAACTACTGGAAAGGTCACTAAGAAAAGCTCTCTATTCCATCCCAACTGTTAGTTTTGGTGAATTTAGTATATGAAGATAAACAAAGTCAGATCAGAACAGAGAAAATGGATTCCTTTATGTGCTGGGCATGAGACATACAGATAGGAACATCATGTGTTTTCAGAAAATAGGTTGCTCATTAATATGCTATAACTTTGATCTGAACCGATAAAGAAGCAGTTCAATTTGGTATCCATAAACCTCTCTGCTGAGGTAGCTAAAAATGGTGCCAATTGCGATAGCATGTTTTGTGATGTGGAACAGCTGCTCACTAGGACCTGGATGGAAAATACCTATTCATTTCAGAAGGGACGCTGAGCAAGCATTCGTTGGGAACAGACTTGGAATGCATTTCAAACTCTCCTGCAAATTCTGCAAATAGCTTCCTGCACTCCAACAGCAGTTAATCTGGTATATATAATTTGAACAGCCCTTTTTGTACTGAACAAATTAGAATATCTTTTCATTATGTCGCATGGTTAAGGTCTTCTTATACTGCTAATACGATACAACAGACATTATATCATTGATATAATCTTCAAAAAGATATTTCTTAAGAATATAATGTCTTGATTACTAATCAAGATAGAGAAGCCCTGTGTAAACACAGCTTCTGTAAAGTTTTTTTTAAAAAAATATTGAGAGGTCAGATTAGCTGAACACATTTTTGTCCCACTTGGGATGCATTCAGTACTTTCTATTTACATTATTCGAATGTTAATCTGCATCATCTTGAGAACCTTTTGTCTAAAAGGACATATATAGATATTTTAAGACACAAATAAACAGACTCTACATTTAAGTTTTTGCCTGAAGACTAAATTTCAGAGGAAGTGATTGACAAAACCACCTCTGACTATGTCTTGCCTAAGAAACCCCAATGAACTGGCAGCCATTGCAGAAAAGGTAAACAGAATGACCTTTGCTAAATTTTGGAAACTTGAACTAATCCCTTCAAAAACTCAATGGCTAGACAAAATAATGGAAATAAAGGATATGGACAAATTGACATTCTTGTTAAAGAAGAACAATGGAAATGGAATGAAAATGACGGACTAGACGGTGTTTGAAGAATACATAAACAAGGATGTTAAATAAGAAGAATAATGACATACCAACATAAAATGGAGGAAAATATTTTCTTTTTATTGAGAAATTGTGGTATAATGGTTTAAGGAGCAAAATGAGGAAGAATGGAAGTCTAACACTCTTTTTTTCTTTCTTTTTTCTCTTTTTCTCTTTTTTCTTCTTTTACTGTGTCTACTTTTGTATTTGTATTTCATATTAAGATATTTTATGTTATTTTATGTAATTTACTAATAAAAAAATATTTGCAAAAAAAAAAAAAGAAGAGAAAGAAATTCCAGTGAACTCCAAGGGGTTGCCATAAGTCTATAGGCAACTTGAAGGCACACACACACACATCACAACTTAATCTTGCATTTACATCAGCACAAGACACACTTACACCAGTGAAATTCCATGAACGCAAAGAAATGACTATATGTAGATATGACAGAATCCACAGAAAAACATGACATACTGCCGTATGTGAAGTGAAAAGGACTTTCATAAAAGAGTCTCCAGTCATAGAAAAACATAGAGGAGATCAAGAAAAGTGACATAGGAAACTTAATATATCAATGTGGTAGAGAACGAGCTCCTAGAGATGAAATTTTCCTTTTTCACATAAACTCATGAAATCATACATTGCATCATCTCCCAATTTATGCTACCAATTTTTATGTGAATTCTCTATCCATATCGCATTATACTCTGTAATCGTTATTTCAAAAATCCAAACTTGTTGCAGGATTTCTTTTTTTAAAAAACAAGACATCAACATGTAAAAACTGCCTTACTAAGTTATCTTTCACCAGTAAAAGCACTGGTTCTATTATGGTCCTTTACTCTTGATAACCTGAAATGTTATTGGCATAAAGTTAAGGTTCTACATGTTGGAGACACTAAAACATTCTTGGACAGAGATGCATTTGCCTGAAAAGACTATGCATTTGTGGTGGCTGTTAGACTTGTCAATGTCTGAACATGCATAGCTACTGACTGTGATTACTAGGAAGCTTTTCTAGTAGCTCTGCCTTGTAGGTAGATATGCTCCTATCTGGAGAAGTAGTTGACCTTCATTACCCATGTACAAGTGACAAACTGTGATACATTTTATACGGGGGCTGTGTTTAAGGATGGTTCCATTGGCAGCAAGAATATCTTAACACTCAGAACTAGTTTTGCATCAGCTGCAGTGGTTACCAGTATGTGCTCAAGATTCAATGTAAAATAATGGCATCGTATTTTAAAGCACCGAAGTATTTCAGACTCCATTAACTACATGGTCCTGACCATTCTGCACATTGCCTGAAGGGTAAAAACTGTGTTTAATTCATAGTATTTTCATCATAGCAAAAATACATTGCTTATATTTTCTAATGTGCTTGAATGTGTCGTTTTGGGAGGACTTGGCCAAAAAAGCAAATTGATAAATACTTGGAACAAATACTCATATACTGTAAATACATCAGATGACAAAATGGCCACACTGGAATGGACCTGAGACTAAAATAAATAAGTTATTATATTTCTTATTTCCAGGATAATGCAAGCTTGACACATTTCACTGTAAACCTGTACCCATATAAGAAAGGAGAGCTATACTGGAATTTCATATCATTAATTCTTGGTGGCAGCAACATGTTGGACAACAGAGAGGCCTAGTTCATAATCCATTTTAAAGTATTTCTAATACGCAACCTCCAAGTTACCCCACAGGCAATTATTGACTAAATTATAGATTCACAAGTCACCTACACAGTGGTGTCTGTCAAGTTAAGTGGGCATTTACTGCTAGATTTTTGTGCAGTTGATAAATAGACTCTCAGGGGTTGTTTTCTGTGTAACTGCAGCTCCTGGCTTCAGTTTAAAGAATTGTTCCATTAAAAGGTTTTTTCCCTCACTGTGTTGAATGTAGTCAGAACATGTGGTTTTGGGGAAGAACAGAAAAGCTTGTGCATACACTGAGACAGATTGCCTATACTTTACAAAACTGTATCAAAATGCAGTTACAAGGTTTTCCTTTGTATACTGCCACAATATAGGTCATTTTCATGTTAATAATGATTTTTCATTCATCATATGGAATTCGCATGCTGCTATAGATGGCATCAGTTGCCAGATTCATTTTAAATTCAGCAAAAGACTTGGCTAGAAAGGAATGGTTGCATACCTGCAACCATGTTTCTCTGAGTGGTCATCTGTGAAATTTGCACCTGTGGTAGTTTCATGCATCTGTGCAGTAAGCTTGGATTCTTCTGGAAAGCCCACACTCTCCAGGTGGTAAATAGCCAGTGGGAGGGGATGTAGCCTCAGTTCCTGTGCCGGAGAATGGCAGGTGAAGAACCAAGGCATGATAGGTCACATGAAGTGTGCCTTAATTTGCAAAGGCAATTCTCGCCCTGCAAGCTGTTAAGTGGATCATTGATACGATCCATGATGACAGCCACTGAGAAGAAACTGGAAGCCCACTGATATCCTTCCTGTATTTCAGGAACAGTCTGGGAGACTTCCTGAGGTCAGAGCCCTGTGGACGTCCAAAAGACAGTGTGATCATTCTAGGGGCATAGAGGGTTCTAGAAAAAAAACTGGTAGAATTATGACTTGTGACATACGAAACCTGGAGACAATCTTTGGAAGAAAGGCAACATTCGTATGGAAGGTGACCTTATCTTTATGAAAGCAGAAATATGGCTCATCAGCCTGGATGTCATACAGTTCACTGGCTCTATGAGCAAAGTGATCGCAATGAGGAAAGCTGTCTTCCAGGACAAGTAAAGCAGGCCCACAGATACCATCAGCTCAAAAGGAGGTCTAGTAAGTCTGAAAAGGACAATTCTAAGCTTCATGAGAAGACAGGTGAGGTAACCGTAGGCCGGAGTTTCCTGTAGCCCTGAAGAAAAAGTTTGACCAAGAGATCTGTGAAACAAGAGGAAAGACCTGCTGCTCTTCTATAAGATGAAATGGCCACAAGATAGCACTTGAGAGAGGGAAGAAAAAGGCCAGCGTAAGAAAGGGAGGCTAAGAAGTCCAAGAGAAGAGGTATATGAGCTGTCACTGGATCAGCTCCTAATGACCTGAGAAAAGCAATGAAGCATTTCCACTTGTACAGATAAGAGCTCTTGATGGATGCTCTATGTACTAAATCAATAATGGCCTTTACTGGTTTTGAAAGGGCTGCAGCCAAATTCGCCAGGCTGTGAGACGTAGTTGCTTGCCCTCTGGGTGGAGAACTTGCCCACCTTGAAACACCAAGAGGTTCAGCCTGCTGCCAATAATCAAAATATGGGTAAACAATTCAAAGCTCAAACTCCTCAAGTCCAAAATTAGGCATTGCCCACCATCCCTTTTGGGAACCAGGAAATAAGTGAAAAAAGGGAATGTGGGAACATGGAAGAGTGAAGGGACCTGATTGCACCCTTCTCCAGGAGCACCCGAACCTCTTGCCAGAGGACTGTAGAGGAAGGCACTGTGTGCAAGTGGCTCAGAGCCGGTATACTGGCAAACTCAATAGCATAACCATGTTCCACTATCTGTAACACCCAGGCATCTGTAGTAATCTGTCGCCATGCTGGGAGGTAGGCTGCCAGTCTTGCTCCAAAAGGTTTGGGGAGGGGGGATATGGGAATCAGGTGACAGGGTAGTGAGAATTAGGGTAGCTCTTGCCCCAGTGGCAATGGGGGTTGCCATGGGGTGTAGTCCTACGAATGCTAAAAAGTCATTCAGCATTATCTTGATGCCTTCCCTTACCCTGTTGTTGCCATTTAAATGAAGAACTCCTTCTTCCCGGGGGTGTCCCTCTAAACTGTGGAGTGGTGCTAGATCTGCTGGGCGCTGTGCTTACTGGCTTTCTGTAATGAGAGTGCTGTAGGTCCCCTCCCTCTCGGGTATGAAGCTTGCAGTGAAAAGCCAAACTTGTGTGTGGCCTGATGCATCACATGGGTATGCTTGAGTTGCATGTCAGTGTCAGGGTTAAAAAGGCTGTCATCATGCAGGGTAGTTGTTTGCAGTCCATAGTCAAATAGGATTAAGTAAAGCGAATAGTAAAGTGAGCACAAGATTCCTTAAGTTGCTGTTATGGCGGACAAAATGTTTCTTCAAGTGGTCATCTGTGAAATTCGCACATCCCGTCCATCCTCCCCACTTTCTATCATGCCTTGGTTCTTCACCTGCTGTTCTCCAGCATGGAAACTGAGGCTACAGCCCCTACCACTGGCTATTTACCACCTGGAAAGTGTGGGCAGGGCTGCAACCCTAAAACGTCAGAGACTTTCCAGAAGATTCCAAGCTTACTGTGCAGGTGAATGAAACTATGACAGGTGCGACTTTTACAAAAACCATGAAGAAGAGCCAAATTTATCCTAACATTTTTTTTAAATGTTGGGGCAATTTCCAATACATATGGCAAACATTCATTGCCAGCAAAGAGACATATTAACAAATTAAATCAAAACAAAACACATCTAACAATATACAACAGTCTAACTATACTCTCAACACCAAATAAAAATTCTGAGTTTTGTAGTTGTGAGAAATATTTACTGTTCTCTGTCAAAGAGCTATGGTGCCATAACAATCTACAAAGAATTCTATAGGATGGAGCCATGGCGGTTAAAGTAGTGTCAAATTACGATGATCAACTGAGATTGAAAAATCACTTTAAAAAGGACAGGCAAGAAAAGATTGAAGAACAAGAAAATATTGTGAGTCCATATGGAACACCATTTTATCAAGATATTAATGGGTGTCTATCATGACTGGCAGGACTGAACATAGCAAGAAGGTTGAAAGTGAATATTGGAACTCAATAGTTGAAATTATATTTAATATGTGTATTGTAGATATATTTGTATAAAGACATATTTAACAAATTCTGGCTTTTTCCAAGAATGCTGGGTTACATCCCAATTCAGACACATGCAAGAAGTGAAAGTTGTGGGGCACTGCTGAAGGGAGTAAACTGTAATACAGAAGGGGAAAACATGTTTTCTCATTGCCAACCTGTCTTGCTAAAAGTGTTATAATAACTAGACAGAAAGAGCACAAATGATTTTCATGTTTGTTTCCTACATCTTTTTTTTAAAGCAAGCTTTCCATAGAACACGTGCTTCCCCCACACACAAAATTCCCAGAGCAAAGAGATACACTAGCTTCCTTTCTGAATGAATGGCTCTCGCTTCCTGCTCCAATACTCTTTAGAATTTCTACAGCTGTACAACAACAGCCGCCAACCTCCTATACACAATTGGGTGGGACTAATTCAGAACCGAAGAGCCAGAGACACAACTTAAAACAGCTGTCATAATGTTATTGTTATAAAACTTATGACTAAAAGGAAGGATTATTGTTTCTTTGGTTTTAATCCTTTGCTATTAATGAGAATTAAAATTCACTTTTAATTTTCACGTTAAGAATTAAGGCCCGGCAACTATCAGTGAAAGAAGAGGAAAACTAATAACGTGAAACAATTTTCAGCGTGTGACTGGGAGATACAGCTGGGAGAAACCTCCAAAGCTAATGTTTTCTTTGGAGTTATATTCAGATGGTTAATGGTTTTCATGGCCAATCTCACAGGTCGTTGCTCTCTTTAATTAGTAGCTTTTGCTAAACATAAAAAGCCCCAAGTAATTTTTAATACTGATTGCAGCTGCCTACTCCATTAACAAATTGTTGTATTAACACTGCCCACCTTGCACTGTCTATCTTTAAAGGTTTCTCTGGGGCGCCTTCATAGATTTTAATTAACTCCCCCTGCCCCCATCCCATGCTCATCAGTGAAGGCGCTGACAGCACTGAGGAATCAAACAGTTCGTTTTATTATCGCCTGGGCCAGGAGCATGCCCAGCAAAGCACAGAAAGAATGCCAAGCACACTCACAAGACACCTGGCCTTATCGCTGCTCCTTCCCCTCTGCACCTAAAAATCCAAAAAGTTTCATTTTTTCTTTTAAAAATCCAACAATGGATTAAAGCTTTTCCCTACCCTGTATATTTAGTCTGCACATTCAAGACTCAAGCAGAAGTTCCCAGAGCTTATTCTGGTACTGTCACTATCTTTAGTTGCCATGGTATTGCAGGCAGTAGTTTTTCAAACACACTTCTCCAACATTTGTTCCTTTTGCAGGCATTATCCTCAAGCACCAACACATGCAATCATTACAAATGGGGCAGGGTAGAAAAAAGAAATGGAATTCAGACTTGCCGGCTTTCGACAGAACGTGTGGCATTCGCTATCCTGATTCCCTAAAGAAACAACTTATCAAAGGTGAGGGAAGAGAGCGCACCGTATTTGCACTTAAATCTCTTAAGTTTAACAAGATTTGGGAAGGTTTCCATGGTATATCCAAAAATTCCTCCTGCATCAATGTTATCCTGCCTTTTATTTTCCCCATAAAACACATCTCTGCATTTTGAGATACATGGAGAGAATTTATGTATACAGAAATACATCAAGAAAACAGCACACATTCTCTAGTTTAAGGTAATTTTCATTACATATACTTCTCAAAAAAGTGGAAGTAAGGGGATACTGGTGAGGACACAGTGAGAGCCTATCAGTATAGTCCTAAAATAGTGGAACAGCAATGTTTAAAACTGATGTACGATAACCAAGTCTACCCTTTCCATGCCTCCTAGAGTAGGACAAAAAACAACACAACATTAAAATGCTTTCAGTATATCTTCACATCATTTCTCATTCTCATAACGACAAACCACATTTTGTTGTGTGCCCTTCAAGAAAGGTCACTGTTTCCTGCAAGGTGAAGAATATCAGAGTGTTGAGTTAAGGTAAAGCAATTTTACAGTCCATAGTATAAGAAGATGATGCATGTTCAGCACAATAAGTATCTGACCATTAACTTTCCATGAGTCAATCAACTCATAAAATAGCTACACTGGAGGAAGCCATCAGCAGGCAGCAATGAGAAAGGAAGTTATGCAAGAGAAATACTCTCTCTACAAATCACAACAGAAAATCTCCACTTGCATATGCTGATCAGCTCTTCTGGGCATCTAGCAATTTCCTTTGATAGTAAGACATTTCATACCCCACACTTCTGTGATGTCCAAGGAGGCATTGGTTTATAATGCTACATTTGGCTTTGATAAACTGGCTGTATTAGGGATGTACTTTTTTACACAAATAAAGGTGCTCCCAATGCTGTTGCTACTATCAAAACCTGAAGAAACAAGTTGTGGAATTCAAATGCTAACTTCCCTACAGAGCTAGTCTTATCACAACACTGGCAAAACTGCTGGAAAATAGAAAAATATTTAACGCTTGGAACATCTTCTAGTGCCACAAGCAATTCTTCAAATCAAGGGCATGGACCTAGTGATGTTCAAGATGACATCAAATTATAATTTTAAAGAAGTCAACCATACACCTTTGAAAGGCAGGAGAGGAAGGAACTGGCAGCATGAGAAAAATACAGCCCTTCAAGTGAGGAATTATTGCTTGCTCTTACTAACTGGTTGAGTTAGTTAACTGTACAGAGGGATTTTCAATTTGAGTGCCTGGAGTTAAACTCTTGAGCAAAGAGATCTACAGATATATTTGGAAACATACGAGCAGAAAAACATGGTGGGATAAATTGAAAGAACTGATCATGGATGGGAGGCAGGTGGAAATTAGCTTCCCTGCTGCTTCCCCTTCCTTTCTCATCCCAGAAAATGCTCTATGGTGTATAGGGGTGGAGTGGGATCTACCTCAATGAGACAAGCTGTAGGGTTAGCATAAAATGTGTGCTGAAGACACTCTTATCAACCAGAACATATCTGCTCTTATCAGATGTGAAAAATTAGTAACTAGATGAGTGATTACCAGAGAATATCAGGAACATCCAATTAGAGCTAAGAAATTATCCTGCTCGAAACCACTAAGAGTTAGTCAGTCAGAACTGACAACACTGGGCTAAGTGCACCTATCATCTGACTCAATAATAGTTACCTATGTTTCTATATTTGGTGATTTCTGCTGCCACATCTACTGAGGCTATTTCTACTTAAATATGTAGTCTCTTTTTTTCCCCTTGTCCCCCAAACTCACATCCTGCCCAATCAGCAATCTGTTTCAACCCTTGAGAGAGGATTTTTGGAAGGCTGATGTAGAGTGGGTTGGAAAATGAGCTTCATACTACTCCCTTCTGCAGGCAAAGATGTTTGAAAAGACACAACAGGCGAACAGCATGATCTTTATGAATGTATTACAAATATATAAGTCTAGACACAAGATGTTCTTAAATTTGATCCACCCGCTTTCCTACATGTTACCATTTGTGTCATATACTGTACATTGCTTCTGCTCAGGAACAAACTCCATACTCCAACCATAACAAAACTAGAGGTTGAAACATTAGGAGGAAATGTTAAAAGTGACTACAGCAGCAAAGTCTGAAACTACTACAAGCATAAAAATACTGGTAAGCTTGCATTTTATCAATATAACAGTTAAATAATCTGAAAGGACTGTTTAAAGATACCCATTGCAAACCACAATGAAGTGACACAAAGGGATTGTTGGGGCAGGAAATGAGGTAGGATGGGCGGGGTGGAAAAGAACAACATTAAAAGGGTTGATCATGTTCCCTATTAAGTGATTTGATCAATACATCCAGCAAATCAAGGCACAAATCACCAGAGTTCACCCCAGCCTGGCTGCCCATCAGAATATGCTATCGACACCTGGATATTATACACTATGAATGAATATAGATGTGATTGGGTTGTTGTAGGGTTTTTTTGGGCTATATGGCCATGTTCTAGAGGCACTCTCTCCTGACGTTTCACCTGCATCTATGGCAAGCATCCTCAGAGGTAGTGAGATCTGCTGGAGCTAGGAAAATTGGGTTTATATATCTGTGGAATGACCAAGGTGGGACATCTATAAGCATGTGGACAATTTCAACACAAAGGAAGAAACCATGAAAATGAACAAAATCTGGCTACCAATATTAAAAAAACTCAAAAATTACAACAGCAAAACAACAGAGAGGAAACACCTAATCACTTCTCAACAAAATATTCCTCCAGGTACTAACAAGCCACACCAAAAAACTGCCAGGCCATCAAATGCTAATCAAGGTGGTCAGTTGAAACATTCACACCTAGCTCCAACAAACAAGAGTTCTTTGTCCCACCCTGGTCATTCCACAGATATATAAACCCAATTTTCCTAGTTCCAACAGACCTCACTACCTCTGAGGATGCTTACCATAGATGCAGGTGAAACATCAGGAGAGAATGCCTCTAGAACATGACCATATAGCCCGAAAAAACCTACAACAACCCAGTGATTCTGGCCATGAAATACATAGATGTGATTATGTGGTAAAAAAAAATAGCAGGCTTTTTGATCAAAGGTGAAAGCAAGTGCTGATAAGCGAGTTCTGAAATTTTCAGTGTGGGCTGAGAACCAGACAATTCTGATTGTGTTGTGGCTCTAACAAACAGATATTGGCTACTGCCTACTACATCATCATTCATTAGCATCCCTGTACACACACAAATCACTGGGGTGGCTTATTTTGTAAGATAAACTATAAAACATGTCATTTTATAACTGCATTGGTGCTATTTTAAAATCAATATTAAACAAAAACCAAACAGCAAGCATAAAGCTCAGGGACAAAACTAACTCACTCTCCAATCTAGCATTCAACTTGCCTGTCAATACATCTGTAGAAGGGCAAAACAGTGTTCATTCTGTAGGTGAAGTGCTCTGCTTTAACATGAAAGGCAACAGTACCATCTGTGAATTAATGTGTGATGATAGTTGGGGAAGCTTCATGTCAACCTGCACATTTCTTTCTGGAAACTGCTTTCCACCACTTCTAGTTTAGCAACACAGAAATGAACTGGGGCACATGTGTCGTTCTTCTGCCAATGTGTCATTAGGACACTTTGTTTTGACTGTAAGATTTGCATTGACTTTTTTTCATAACATATGCTCGATTAACATTTGCAAATACCATTGTCTTTGTTCATGAGCAAGTGACTTAATCAACAGAAAGTTTGTGTACGGTCTGCTCAATTAGAGAGCTTGGCCAACGCTTTCCTCCCCTCTCCTGGGCTCCTGTTCCTTTCTGCACCACTGGGCTCCATTTTCTCCCACAGTGGGAAAGGTCCTCATGCAACTGACATGGGCAATCTGCCCATTGTCAAAGATCACATCCAGTTTGAATAAACCAAACTCTATTCACATGAGGCACCATGACTCTGTAAATCAGTAAAGTAGGTCAATAAGAACACCTCGGAGGAATGTTTTCCACAGCCTCTGAAGTAGCCTGGTTTAAAGTAAAGAAGAATGGTTGCACGTCATAGTTCCTAGAAACTCTATTGTGCAAGTCTTGAATAGTTCCCCCTCAAAAGGAAAAACATTACCATTTCGGAAAATGATTTAAATGCTCTACAAGCAAAACCAGAGAGAAATAAAAAGTTAATTTGTTTTAATTCACCTAGTACAAGATTTAAAAGGTAATTTGTCATTTCTGGTTTCAGAAAATGATACCGATACTGCTTATGGGCATGGCAGCTATAGAAGAATAATGGTATGGCTTATATAAAATGACATGACAGGAAATTGAATGCCACATTCTTTAGTAAGTTTTGAGTCTTAACATCCTAGTTTCGTTTTGTCTGCATGTTTTATTGCCTATTCATATTTATGCATGTCACAAACTTTCCTCTTGGCTACATTAGAAATTCAAATTATCTCCCTCTCCTCAGGTTCCCTCCCAAAGCATGCAAGAGTTGATCATTTTCTCTAGAGTAAGAGCTGTTTTCTTCAGGACCAGGCACTGGCTAGGATCATTTAAAGGCTCTTACCAAGTGAAAAACCAGTGACCAGAGACATTTTAATAACCACTTCAACTTGAGAAGGATGCTTCACCAGGCAGGCCAGCTGGAAGATATCAGAATGGAGAAATGAGTGATAGAAACTTTCTTCTGAATTCTTTTTTTAAAAAATGTGTTATTGGAATTAGTACCTGAGGGATGTCTCTGCAGCACCACTTCTCAATTACTGAGTGCTCAAAATAACATATTCTACAATTTCCCATCCTCAGGGCAACAGTTTGTGGAAAATCCAACTTAACAGGTTCTCTTTCCTTTACAAAAAGTAACCTATAGCTTTGACACAAACTCTAAAAATGAGTATTATTTATTATTTATTTATTTATTAGGAGCCTTTCTATCCCGTCCTTCTTGCCTCCGAAGAGGGACTCAGGATGGCTACCAACAGGCACAATTTGGTGCCAAACAATAAAACAAGCATAATACTCAATTAACCTACATTAAAAACAATTATAGATACATTAAAACAGTTTCACATCGTCTTCCAAATCAATCCATTGCCATAATCTAAAAAGTCAATTAAAACCATCTATTCTGCGAATGCTTGATCCCATAACCAGGGTTTGAGCTTCTTCCGGAAGCTCAAACCCTACCTATCTATCTCTATCTAATCTATCGATCTGGAGGATTGCTGGGAGTTGAAGTCCAGTAATTGAATTGGAATTGGAAATATGCATGGATTGGAATGCTCTCAAAGAAATCCAAGGAGAAGAAAGCTTGCATCTGAGAAACAGTGCATTTGGATCATCCTCCTCTCCTAAAGGGGATGCTGAGAGCTGTAGTTTGGAAGAGAGTGTGTAAATGCTATTGTGTGTTTTGTTTGCCAGGAGAGTCGTTTTTACGCATGCGCTGTAGCGTCTTTTTGCTTTTTTGGCTTTTTAAGTCCCTTCTGTTGTGTGTTTCAATGTTTTTATGAGGGACGATCACTCATTTTCCTGATAGGTGTATTGTGTCCAAATTTGGTGTCAATTCATCCAGTGGTTTTTGAGTTATGTTAATCCCACAAATTAACATTACATTTTTATTTATGTAGAATGGCACTTTATGAACTTTATATTAACTATAGTTGGCTAAAAAATTCCTATGGTATAATTCCCTAGTTGTTTGTTAGATAGGGAGACTTCTGTAATGGTCAAATGTCCAATTCCTCCGACATCACACCTGGGCTAAGTTCCAGGGCTCTTGAAGGCCTTGCTCCAAGTACTATGGTTCAGTGGTTTCATTCCAAAGACTTTGAGAAACAAATTGTTGTCCACAACTTTAATTAGAATGAAATGATGCAGCAGACAGGGTTGTGGGAAAGAGACCTCTTATTGTACACATTGCAAGGCTTGTGCTAAACACCAGGTCATTAGTGGCAGTAACCTAGAACCTTGGCTTTGCTTTTTCTTCTAGGATTTTCTTCTAAAGACACAACAAAGAGTGACAACTTATGCATCAGATTTCATCTCCTGCTTTTCAGTGCATTATACTGTGTAGAAGACACCTGAATACCCAACTTAAACTTTGGGATACTCTTAAATGAAGTTTTTGGAATGAAGGCTGAGAGGAGATATGATAGCCATGTATAAATATGTGAGAGGAAGTCACAGGGAGGAGGGATCAAGCTTGTTTTCTGCTTCCCTGGAGACTAGGATGTAGAACAATGGCTTCATACTACAAGAAATCACTAACCAAAAGGTTGGCAGTTCGAATCCAGGAAATGGGGTGAGCTCCTGCTGTTAGCCCCAGCTTCTCTCAACTTAGCAGTTCAAAAATATACAAATGTGAGCAGATCAATAGGTACCACTTCGGCAGGAAGGTAACGGCATTCCATGCAGTTATGCCGGTCACATGACCTAGGAGGCATCTACGGACAACGTTGGCTCATCGGCTTAGAAATGGATATGAGCACCATCCCCCAGAGTCAGACACAACTAGACTTAATGTCAAGGGAAACATTTACCTTTACCTTTAGTGTTCAACCTTCCCTTTTTGAGCAAGGTCTTGGAGCGTGCACTGGCCTCGCAACTCCAGGGATTTCTGGATGAAATGGATCTAGATCCATTTCAATCTGGTTTCAGGCCTGGCTCTGGTTGTCTTGGTGGATGACCTCCGCAGAGAGCCGAACAGGTTCACAAGTCTTCTAGCTACTAGCATAACACCAAAATATGCTTTTCTCCTATCTTCTAATCTGGAAGAAGAAGCACAGAACTCTATAGTAGCTAGAAGTGGCATCCTAGATTAAATCTCCCCTTGCAAGCTTTGATATCTTTTTCAGTCCTCAATAGGGGATATCTGATATTTCCAACAGCTCCAGGAATACACTCCAAGAGGAATGGGATTACTTGTTGGGGTTCAGCCTCCGTGTGAACCTGAACCTGATTCTCTGATTGTATTTCCTGATGCAACTGAACAGGCTACTGAACATGAATTTGTCACTGAAGGTTTGGAAACTGTTGATTCTCAGGTCAGTGGCTTGGAAAGTGAAACTACTCCTGATGGGAATGTTTCTGAATCAAGCGGTGATAGCTCTCCAGAGGAGCTAACACTTGCCTTTTTTAATGAGGATAGGAAAGGGCAGATTTGGAAAAACAGGAGTGAATCGCAAAGTCTGCGAAGGTCAAGCAGATTAAAGGAAAGGGAGGCACAGGCTTCAAAGTCTGGAGGCGTGTCCCGAAACAGTTTCTTTAGCTTTAAGTGTCTCTTCCCGGGCTCTCTCGTTAGATCAAGCATTGTTTAGACCGAGGCATTACCTTGGCAGATTTTCCGGTTTCCATGGCCTGCATTCCCAGAGGCTTCAAGTTTCCAAGTACGGTTAGTGAGATGCTAACAGGTTCCAGGTTTTTCTAGTGCTGCTTTTGGAATTGTGATCTGGTTCATAGATATTCCTGACTGCTGTTTTACTGTGGCTTTTTGGACTTTGTATTTTCCTCTATTTTGTAACCATTTTTTAATCAATAAAAAAGGATTGTTTTTTCCTACAGTCAAGTGTGGTGGATTAATATCTTATGGTCTTGTTTCCTGATCTGGGTTGCAAAAGTACATTGAATTGAACTAGGCATTCCAAACATAAACACAAGAGGAGAATATATTGTCAGATACAGCATAGCATTAAAGATGTTTGCTTCTCCTTCAACACTCTTTCATTCTAATAGTAAGATTATTAATAATCTATTATATTAAAAACAATAATGTGTTTTATGTAACCTCCTTACAATGAGATATTTCTTCTTTCACAGCTAATTTCCTCTAGAAATAGAAACACTTAATTGAACCTAACTGGTGCTGATTTATTGTGAAACACTGCTCCCATTTCCAATTTACAAAACAAAAACAGACAATAAAGAAAGAGGAGACTGAGGCGTAATGTTAGTCATTGTTGGATGTTCATGAGGTATTAAATATTAGGTGTTTTCAGTTATTGTACTCATTCATCAAAAGCTTTGCAGACAAGAGAAACATGTTTTAATTTGAGAATAATATTTTTCAGCTACTGAAAAAGGCATTATGAGTCACAAGAAGATGGGCTGTCATTGCACTTGATTTATTGTGTAAGTACATGCTATGGGGCAGTTCTGAGAAATGATGATAACTATTCTCAAAGCCGGTGTGTAACTATGGAATAGTCATCATTCCATCCTGCTATACACAACCCATCCTCCCACATCTACAATGCAGTCACAAGACACTCTGATAGCTCTACTTTTTAAAAACTCAATTGAGTCAGAGATGTTTCACTAAAAACATACTACTCAACTTTCCAGGAAAAGAATTAAATTTAAATACAATGTTCTCAAAGCAAGGCTATTATTTACAAAGTAAATATATGTGATCATCGATTTGAACATATGGCAGACACTAGTAAACCACTAGATTAGTGTCTACTAGAAACAGCGATATACAGAACATTATTTAGATCACTCTAATCTTCAAATCCTTTCTTGCTTTTTCTCTCTTCAAATTTACTATCTTCACATAAGCAAAAGTTCAGTGCAAGCTGAGGGCAGACAAACTTTTCTTAGAATTCTATCAGTTGCCTTTGAACATTGCAAAATACACATTCAATGTTTAAGTACAGAAGCATATGGGCATTTCTCTGTATATGCAGGTTGTGCAGTACAAATGACTTAGCTGTCAGTACAACCTAGCTATAAATTTTTCAGCCAACTTAACCTATAAATCAAACAGGCCAGAGGGGGCTGGCAAAGTGGATGAAGGTGGTGGTCAATGCCTCCTTAGAAAAAGGCAAAATTCTAGCTTGCCTAAATGAGGCAGCTGTGAGATCTATATTTAAAAAGCTACCCCTGAACCCCTCTATAATGGACAACTATCGGCCAGTGTCCAACCTGCCCTCTCTGAGCAAGGTCTTGGAGTGTGTGGTGCCTCACAACTCCAGGGATTTCTGGATTAAACAGATTATCTAGATCCATTTCAATCTTGTTTCAGGCCTGGCTATGGAGCAGAGACAGCTTTGGTCACCTTGGTAGATGGCCTCTGCAGAGAGCTAGACAAGGGGAGTGTGTCCCTGTTGGTTCTCCTGGATATCTCATTGGCTTTCGATACTATTGACGATTGTATCTTTCTGGGCTGTCTCACTAGGATGGAACTGGGAGGCACTGTTTTACAGTGGCTCCAGTCCTTTCTGGAGGGCCATACCCAGAAGATGGGTGTTGGGGAACTGCTGTTTGAACCCCCAGCCATTGACTTGTGGGGTTCCTCAGGGTTCCATTTTGTCCCCCATACTGTTTAACATATACACGAACCGCTGGGAGAGGTCATCCGGAGTTTTGGAGTCTGGTGCCCTCTATATGAAGATGACACCCAACTCTACTAATCCTTTCCACCTAATGCCAAGGAAGCTTTTCTGACCCTAAATCAGTGTCTGTCATCAGTAATGGACTGGATGAGAGCAAACAAATAGAAACTTAACCCAGACAAGAGAGAAGTGCTCCTGGCCAGTCAGAAGGCAAAACAGGAAATAGGGATCCAGCCTGTGCTGAAGAAACAGGTCTGCTATTTGGGGGCCATCCTGAACTCGGTGCCGAACCTGGAGGCCTAGGTATCTGTGGTGGCCAGGGGGGCCTTTGCACAATTAAAACTTGTGCATCAACTGCACCCATTCCTTGAGAGGCCAGAGCTGGTCATGATAGTACATGTCTTAGTTACATCCCATCTAGATTACTGTAATGTGCTCTATGTGGGGCTGCCTCGGAAGAGTGCTCGGAAATGTCAGCAGGTCCAAAGAGCTGCAGCCAGGTTGCTAACTGGGGTTGGCTACAGGGAACGGTCAACCTCCCTGTTGCAGCAGCTCCACTGGCTGCCACTCTGTTACCGGGCACAATTCAAAGTACTGACCATTAAAGCCCTAGATGGTTCAGGTACAGGCGATTTGGCTGACCGCATCCCCTTGTATGAACCTGCTGGGGCCCTGAGATCTTCAGGAGAAGCCCTTCTCTTGGTTCCACCTCTATCTCAAGCTCGATTGCTGGGAACAAGAGAGCTGGCCTTCTCGGTGGCTGCCAACTCTGGAACTCCTGCCAAGAAAAGCCAGAATGGCCCTCTTCCTGATGTCCTTCCAGCAGCAGGCTAAAACCATGTGACTAAAACCATTTTTTATTCAAACAGGCATTTAAAGGTGAAGGTGTTTATGATCTAGTCAGGGAATGCTACGGTTTTTAAATCTGAATATGTTTGATGGATTTAAACTGAATTTTAAAATACTGTTTATGTTTATTTTGTTTTAATGTTTGCATATTTGTATATTTTGAATTAGATATCAATGCTTTTATGTCAAGCCATATTGAGTCCCCTTTGGGGAGATAAAATGGATAATAATAATAATAATAATAATAATAATAATAATAGAACTGTGATTTCTACATACTGTCTTCAATCACACATAATAAAATATCCCTTCATTTGATGGCTTCAACTTAAAATTAAGTTGAAGCCACTACCAACATTATGACCACAATTCTACCTGCCAAAGGCATTCTCTGTATCATAGGATTCAACAACATGCAGATTCATCCTTAATATGGATAGTTATGAAAATATTCTTCAAATAAAACTAAGGCAGTTTGACTTTTTAAAAAATCATCAATAATAATTCAATTTAATGTGCTCAGAAACATGACAATCTCATGTTTTCAGATAAAAATAGTTTAAAATAATCTTTCCATGTGTGATCACTCTTTCTAATAGAGTACAATGCCCACATCCATGGGGGATATATTCCCAAACTTTGTATGGCTACATGAAACTGTACATAAGACAGAACCCCATTATTTTCAATGGAACAAATGACAAAGCTACTGACAAGCTTGCACATGAGGTTCTAAAGTGAATAAATAAAACCATGTATTTCAATCCCACAGATGTGGGGCTTGTAGTGTATTTCCATTTCTTATTGGGTCAGCGGAATTTTCTTTTTTCTAAAGTTTCAACATTTTACAGAATGATTCATCTCCAGTTCCAAGCAGATTAGTCTTATGTGCTGAGCGGTCACACAATTTTAGTTTCCCAGTTCCATCAATGTCTAACAAAAAGATAGTTGAAGAGTACTGACATGTGTAAAAAGCATTGTAGTAGCAATATGTGCAACACAGCTAGGAGACTTTTTAGAAGAATAGTTATATGTAGTAAAGTGCTGTATCAACCACTGTTAAGAGTTTCTTTTTCTCTTCCTTATAGTTGTAATTCAGATTTTGTCTAAAACCTGTAAATGGGAACTTACGAGATAGGTATACAACCAGCATTGGAAATTGGGTCTTAACACCTCACAGTCTCTCTTTCAACACCAAACAGGGAAACAAACCAATAGAAGATCTGGTGATTCAGTTTTGTGCAATTGTTTCTCAAGAGACAGTATTATTTTTTGGACTATACTGTTATTCTTCTATGAGTATCCACTCCATAATTATAGCACTCTAGCTATTCTTGAATGCATAGTCATCTCAGAAATAACTTCATTACTTAAAAAGCCTAAATACATGTTTGTAAAGCTGAGTGGAAAGCAGATTAGCATGAAAAAGCTGTCTTTCTGGACACCATGCATAGCTGCAAAGAAAAAATTCTTGTGAAGTACCCAGACCCATACTATATCAGAATTCTCTGATTCCTTGAGTAGTAATAGTGCAGGCATGGGCAAACCAACCCCCTGAGCGCTTATGTATGCTCCCTCATTTCCCCTGCCCTGTGGGCATAAATACGCAGTGGAATACTGTATCCTTATGCTGAAAGGATGGGGGAGGAAGGCATGAGGTGGCTGGGAGTCCTCCAGAGAGCTCTCAACTGCCACATACCTTCCTTGGGGGCCCCTCCCAGCATAAGGATGGGGCAAGCAGCCTCATGCTGAGAGAAGGACTCGCCCTCTAGGCGCCAGCCACTCCCATACCAACACCCCCTCTGATGCCCCCGATCCTCCCTCCCAGCCTGACCCACCCCACCTGCCCCAAAGTTTGCCTATGCCTGATATAGAGACACAATCTGTTGAAAATATCAACAGATAACCTCCAGCCTTCTCCATTTTCTAAGGATCAGTCTCTTGGTATATTTGTGAAATGTGATTGGCATACTTCGCAAACTTTTTTTTTTTCTGTTACTGTTTGTAATAAAACAGCTCTGCTTCTCTGATCATGTTGATTGATTCCGTTACTGGAAATTATTTCCAAACAGATATTTTCTGTGTACCTGACAGTGCAAAACGTCCAGGAAGGCACATACATCATTATAACTCTGTGTCTCAAACTGAAAGATAAGAGGCATTGTGAAAAAGAGCAGGTGCAGAATTAAAGCATCCCACAACAAATTTATTTATCTGTTAATTTCCAATTTTTTTAAAAAATGAATGAAGCTGGAAGAGCCCTGAGGCATTGTGTACATTACACGAATCATTAAAAACCTACATCTTTGGTACTGTGACAAGCAATCAAGGAAAAAGGAATCTTATGGAATATTTACACATTTATACAACTATTCTAGTAACATTGTCCATACACTGGGGAAGTAAACATTTTACTTAATTAATCAGTTAGCTGGACAAATCCTATGTAGGTTTATTCAGTTTTAGAATTCAATGAGATCGACTGCCAAATGACAGATGGTACTTCTTTGTATTTCTAAGTTACAAAACTGCTGCAGCAATTTGTGGTTGCAGATACTTTGTGCATATATCCCTGGGCATAAAAGTGAAATCTTGGAGTTGGTTTCAAACAGCAGAGTCTAAAAGAGTTTAGGAAGTAATGGAGTGTTCTAATTTTGTTAAGGTTTTTTGAATTACAATTCCAGTTAGTTTGAATGTCATTTTGAGATGGTTCTCCATCAGCTGTAGCAGTTAAAAACGATTCCACTCCCTCCTCTGTTCTTACTATTTATAGAATAGATGCACAGATCAATGCAATCCATTAGTGGATTGCATATAGAACAGCTTCTATAACTGTTTGCAATGTCTGCTTTGTAGAAGTATTTTACTACATATTCCATTTCCTCTTTCTCTTATTTTTTTCCAACTGACAAAAAATAAGGTGCATTAGGTACCAATGCATCTTAAGAGCATTGAAATGTGCCATTTGTAACTCAAGCTCAAAACATAGAATAGAAGCAATTATAATTTCAAGCTAAATATACTATGTAGCATGGCACTATTGCTTAAAAAGGGCCTAGGTGTTCATCAGATACATGAATATGGGACTTTCCCAAATTAATAAGGTCCCTACCTCTACCATCAACAGTCATAATGGACCCAAACCTAACCAGGATAATCAGAACAGCTCAAGCTACCTTCAAGCCATGCCCCACATAAGATGGCTAGACAACAAGTGTATTCAGGACCAACATATGTGCTAAAATTCTGCTCATACGGGACTTAAACTCTATGAAAGCACACTGTTTTCATGTTGTGTTCTCTGTGGCCTCTGTGATAGACAGTTCTACTGCTATTTGCAATGTGTTCAGCCATTGGACATTCCTGAAAGGTTGACTTTTTAGGCACATGGTTATGATAGAAGGAAAGGTAATCCCATATAGTTTTTAGTTCTGTCAAAACAACAGAGGCAGATGGAGAGACTGGGATCAACAACTATGTTAGAGAACATCAAGATGGGTTGATTATACAGTAGTGAGATTGGAGCAGAGGAATGCCACTTCTTCCCCTCCTGACAACCTGCACCCAAGTCCTAAATGGGAAAAGGCAGAATGTCATTGTGACTCATTGTGTTTAATCTCACTTTTGTGTATTTTTATATTTCATAGAAATAAGTTTTAATATGTATCTTTTATAGAAATACATTTTAATATGTGTATTTGTGGTATTTTTACAATGTGTATGTGTTTTACTTATCCTGTAACCCACCTCAAGCCACAAGGAGAGGCGGGTAAGAAATATTATTATTATTATTACTATTATTATTAATATTATTATTATTTCTGTCTTTTTAGCAAAGGTGACAAAGGGCTAGAGATTTCTGGCAGCCCTAGAAGATAAACAGACTGTTCATTTTACACCACATCCACTTTACACCACATCCATTTTATTAATTCCATGTTTTATCATATTGCTTTGTCCAGCTTGAGAGAATACTAGCACTGTACAATGAGGCTGAGCACTAGAGTTTTCATCTATCTTAATATCAAATAGTACTACATTGTGTGGAATTATCTGATCTGTATAGAAGACATTATGTTCTCTATGTAACTCATCCTGGCTTTCAAAGACAGAACCTGCAGCTCCTCTTCAATTGGAGGTAATATCACTGACTTGAGGAATAATGGATTATTACTTCTTCCTCCTCCTGAATTCCATTAGATTCACAATTGCATTTTACTCTAATACATCTTTAATTCTGAACAATGAGGATATTTTGATTTTTATATATACCCTCAAAATATTACTCTACCCAGAGATGCAAAATTTCTGGTATTTTTGAAGACCCTGAACAAATGAGTTCCTGCCATATTTTTTTTCTGTAAAAGGGAGAAATATTGAAACATATAGGGTTTTTACTCTTATCAAACCTAATATGAGTTATTATTTTGGGAATATAAAATCTGATTAGATAGAGCCGAACATATAAAACTATGCTCTTTGGTATGTTTCCAGGAGCTTCACAAGACTGAAAAAGAGTTGCTAGAGAATGGTGTCCATATGGCACTAACTTGACTTTACTTCTTAGTCATAAGAGGGGCTGAAAACCAAGCCCCAAGGCTTTGAAAAAGGACATTGTAATTATCTTGCAATGTAATTCTTTACTTGGTCTAGTCAGAAGTACTAAGCACCACTGAATGCAGTAAAACCATCTCCCAGATAAATCTGTGCAACATTACAGCCTTCTACATGCACCTAATTCTATTCCTCAAGTGGCTAAAGCATTAAACATAATTTTACATCAAGTACTGCTGAACTGTAAGCATTCACTTCAACTTCATTTGCACATGTTTCAGCAAAAAATATTTACATTAGTGCTTGCTCAACAAAGATCATGTCCTCTGGGAAACTGACCTAGCAAACAGAATCTTTTTTCCACCTTCAGAAATATAAACAGGCCCAACCTATCCAACTGAAAATGCTTTTAATAGAATTCCAATACATAGAAAAATGCAGTACCAAATGGTTTAAGAACTATAAACAATATTATAGAGTGATGCATCAAAGCAACAAAATATGTTTGGATCTATTAAACATTCATATTTAAAATTGTGCTTTGAATGCAGAAGAAACCACCCAGGTTTGAAACTTATCCTAACTGGATTCTTTGGCCCTGCTGAGCTGATATCCACTATGCCTGGATTATATCTGTACTGATGATTCTACGCCCTTCCAGACAGCAACAGAAATAAAAACAAGAATTGATGTAGTTATACTGAGTGTCACTCTCATAGCAACCATGCCAACTGCACAGCACTCATCCAATGACAACAGTCATGCTATGGCTTGCTCAAAACACTCCATCCAAAGGTCCAATGAACTCAAAGGAAAAACAGAATGCTCCCACAAAATATCCCTATTTATTTATGTATTTATTTATTTACCATATTTATATCCCGCCCTTCTCAACCCCAAAGAGGACTCAAGGCAGCTTTACAAATAGGCAACAATTAAACACCTTAAAAACATATAATTAAAATAAACATTTAAATTAAGATTTAAATTAATACACTTTAAAACACTTTAAAAGATTACAACCATTATTAAAACCATGTCATTCACAATCCATTGCACATATTCCACATTCTTCTATTGGACTTCTCTGAAGACCTGATCCCAAAGCCACATTTTCACTCTTTCTGAAGGCCAGGAGGGAGGGGGAGTGATCTACTATCACTGGGAAGGGAGTTCCACAGCTGAGGGGCCACCAGTGAGAAGGCCTGTCTCTTGTCCCCACCAGTAATACCTGCAAAGGAGGCAGGACCAAGAGCAGGGCCTCCCCTGAGGATCTTAATCTCTGAGGGGTTTCATAGGGGGAGATGCATTCAGACAGATAAGCTGAGCCAGAACTGTTTAGGGCTTTATAGGCTAAAGCCAGCATTTTGAATTGTGCTCAGTAGCAAACTGGCAGCCAGTGGGGCTGATGTAACAAGGGAGGTTGCATGCTCCCTGTACATGCTCCATGCACCCTCTGATGAGCAATCTGGCTGCTGCCCATTAGAAAGGCAACCTCATATAGAGCACACTGCAGTAGTCTAATCGGGATGCAATCAGAGTTTGGACTGCCGTGGCCAAGTCTGACTTCCCAAAGTATGGGCACAACTGGCACACAAGTTTTAATTGTGCAAAAGCTCCCTTGGCCACTATGATGAGGCCAGGAGGACTCCCAAGCTGCAAACCTGTGTCTTCAGGGGGAGTGTAACCCCATTCAACACAGGTTGTAACCCTATACCCTGTTCGGCCTTGCAGCTGACCAGCTGTCTTGTCTGGATTCAATTTCAATTTGTTTGCCCTCATCTAGACCGTCACAGCTGCCAAGCACCAGTTCAGGACCTGAACAGTAGGTAGAAAGGAGTAATAGAGTTGAACGTCATCTGTGTGCGACTTTCATGCATATGCGTAAGTGTAACTTACGCATATGTTAAGCCACTTTTGGAATGGCGCATAGAGGGCCATACTGTTGCATTCTGTCCAAAATGTTGTATGCCAGGCAGCCAACAAGCTGCTACTGTTCCTTTTTATCAGCGGGTGGGTAGATTGAGATTATAAAGACAAAGCTACTTTGAGTTCCTGGGATGAAGAACAGATAGGTACCCTCCTATTTGAGAACGTATCCTGGATTCCCTACCCTCAAACCTCCATATGCCTTTGTAAGCTGAACATGCATTTAGCTAGAGAAAAGATCACAGGTTCCAAGAACATAGGATACAATACCAAGCTGCTTTGAAGCTTCACAGGAAAGAGCAATACAACAAGTCAGAAGATGCAAGTAGAACTGTGTTTTGCCTTTTGAGATCTTGACATAACCTCCAAAAAGGCAAACCTCACATCCCTTCTGAGAATTCTGCCGGTTCAAATGCTTTGAGAATCAAATGAGGGAAGTGAAAAAGCAAAAGTGCAAAGCAACAGTCTTGGACTCAAGGATAACATTGGCCCTTGGCATCAGCTCAGAAAGTAGAGAAAATGATGACAGCTACTGTTTGGAACTGACAGATGCACCATAGAGGGAAAAAGCTATTCAAGTGTCAGTTTGAATGTCTGGGCACCTGGGGGAAATTGCCACACTTAGAACAGTGTCCTCTAAGGATAGTGGGAAAATTGGACACAGGGAAGGAGGACCTGCTAGAGCTTCAGTTTTTGTAATACTAGTGTTGGCAAAACTATCTTAAAGAGGCATGCTGGTATTTTTTTTTCAAGCATGTTTGACAGGAGAAAACCTATGTAGCTCAGAACTTAAATTGATTAAACCAAAACCAAACATACAGAAATCCCTTCCAGAACTCCATCAACCCACATCTGAAAACAGTAGTGATTTCATGTCTCTAAATTAAACACATATGTAAAATATTACATTTGGGAGAAAGTGGGTTGGATGCAAATCATTGGTCTTTGGAAACGAAAATCTGGGAAAAAAGAACAAGAAAAAATATAGGAAGGAAAAACTGAGAGTTCCCTTCTTTCTGACAAAATTAAAATTTGATCATTTGCACCGATTTGAGGGGGAAGGTTGGTACTCCCTTTTGCAGGCAAGTCATAGATTAATTTTAAAGCTTTCAGTTTTGTTCGCACATCAAAACTGGCAGGTGTTTTGAGATTTATAAGCAGTTTCCACAATTCCCATTTGGCCAAATTAAAAGCAGCAGGCATTTAATCCAAAGAGCAATACATAAATTTCTGACCTTGAAGTATTGCAGCTTCCCAATTATGGAGAGAAAACATACACAGCTTTATATAACTTTGAATACGTTAATTAAGGTTCTGTATAATTTGCCAGATCTAAACAAATGCATCTGTAGTAATGGAAATAAAACATACTAGATTAATTGAAGCTGGTTGTGTTAAAAGTAATCTTTATAAAGAAAAACAAATGCTCTCTCAACCTTTTTTCTAAGAACTGGGCTTGTGTTCCCAAAACTGTAATTAAAACATTCAGGGTAGGCTTTCTTGGGGTTGATACTGGCAGAGAACGGGGAAAATTGATACCAGACAAACCATTAGTACTTACAGTTCCCATACTGTAATACAAAATGCTGCATATTAAAACAAGCCTTTCCTTTTGCAAAACATGGTGGTTTTCGCAATATAGTAACTTGCTCATTGGTAAAGTCTAAAAGTACACAGCTATAATTGCTGTTATAAAGCAGGCCTGCAAAAGTACTCCCAGCAAGTCAGAGAATGTGGTACTGAACTTTATTTTGCCTGATATAACTCATTTTGCCTGATATAGGAGTTAGTATGGTGTAGGACAGTGGTTCTCAACCTGTGCGTCCCCAGATGTTTTGACATTCAACTCCCAGAAATCTTAACAGCTGGTAAACTGGCTGTGATTTCTGGGGTTCGTAGGCCAAAACACCTGGAGACCCACAGGTTGAGAATCACTGCTGTAGGTCATGCTCTCTCAGTCTTATGGCATGACAAAAGCAAATATGCTTTAAATAAATCTTGCCAAAATGCCCCTGTATTAAGCTATCCATAAGTTGGAGGTGATCTGAAGGTAACCAGAAAGAGTTTCAGCACTTCTTCCATTCTACAGACAGTCACCAGGTTACAAACATCCAATTTACAAACGACGCATAGTTAAGAATGGTTGAGACAACAGGAAGTAAGAGAAATCTACCCCCAGGAAGGGAAATTCACTCATGAAAAAGTTATCATGAGGAAATTATGTCTTCCCTGAAGCTCTATCATCAGTCCTTGTTTCCACAACAAGCTTTCAAAATTCAATTATCACAGGGACAGAAAGTGAGGTGAAACCTTCTGAAGTGGGGCACAGGCCCCAAAACAAACTCCACAGTAGTGTTAACCCTTCCCTATACGATCTAAAGCATTTAGATATTTATTTTATTTATTATTTACTTCATTTACATACCACTTTTCTCCCCCCAGCAGGGGATTCAAAGTGATTTCCAACATATTTATGGCAAAATTTAATGTCTCACATAACAGAAACCTAACAACGATAATTACATACAATTATCAATTAAATTATAAAATACAACATCATTTAACATTAAGTCATGGAACTAAAAACATATAAATATTAAAATCACACAATCCAACAATTGTGGTCCAGACCATTCCAAATATCTTATGTATTGCATGCTTACTGCCCAAAGGTAGTAAGTTAAACAGTTTGGACTACACTAATAATTTCTAATAAAATTGGCTGTTATTAACATAAATGCTATTTATTTTATTTATTTAGAACATTTATACCCCATCCTTCTCGACCTCCAAGGAGGGACTCAGGACAGCTTTCAACAGGCAACCATTTGATGCCGACACAATATAAAACACCAATAAAATACTACAAATACATAAAAATGGTTATAAATATACATTAAAACAGTTTGTCAGGCTAACTATAACTATATGACATTCCCTTTTACGTAAGACTTAGCCAAAATAAATTGTGGCATGCATCAACTGTCTTGTACATAATTAACTTCATTAGGAAACAATGTAAAATAGATCAGAATATAGGTATTCTGATCTATTTCACATTGTGTATTTAAAAAGTTGTTCAAGGAGAGTAGAAATAAAATTTCTATGATTTATTACAGTGTAACAAAATTCTGAATATGGAAGAGAAAATGTTTATGCTGAGTCCCAGAGAAAAAAAATCCACCTTCAAAAAATTACTAGAAAAATACCGTATTCATTATATTAATACAATTTGCTGAAATAAGCTAAATCCTGAGCAAACATACAGCAATACTCTTCTTTATTGTGCCTTGACCACCACACTCTTTGGATAAGCATTAAATATGAAACAGATGAAGAAAAAACAGAAGAACACCAAAATTGGATTTTACAGCTTACCTTTAACTTTTCATGCATTCAGACACTTGGTTAAAAAGAAAAAGTGGCAAAGAAACAAATGATCTAAAGAGAGCACAACATCCTGCAACCTCGCAAATATTCAATAATTATGCAAAATATAGCTAGTAACTAACACCTCCACTCATCCACAGCAACAAGACACTAGTTGCAAGTAGTTTGATTTCCACACCACTAGTACTTTGTGGACGCAGGTTTCATTTGGCAAAGTTTAGAACATGCAACAGCCAAAAAGCCCAAGCAAAACCACCATCCGCCCCTTTAAAGAGCAAGCTCAACTTTAAGCCATGACATCAACAATTAGATTCTATATGACTGCCACAACTTTGCAACAGCTTCATTCAAATTACTGTTTCATTTCTTAATAACAATTAGAGCTTGTTTTTTTCCCTCTTGGACAGCAGTTTTAAATTACTATATTGCAATAAAAGTTCCTGGCAAATTGCCTGGGAAACAGTGCTTCCCAATTTTTTTTGACCAAGGACCACTCTCCAACATTAGTACCAAAAAGGTTACCAAAAATTGACCAAAATTCTAAAGTTGAATTTTGGTCAACTTTAGATTTGATTTGGTTATTTGGAGTGTTGATTCAGAAAAATGCACATCAACTCTGCTTTCTGATACAGAATATATGCCATCCAGTAGTCGCCATCTGCTTGCCCACAGAAAACCATATTTAATAATCTAGAGCTGATGTGGTCTATCCAATGCAATTCTCTGAATCAGCACCCCAAATAACCCCAGGAACAGACCTAAAAAACAAAGGCACCAAGGCACTCCCGCTTCCAGGTGCCACATGGAATGGCTCTGCTCTGGAAGAGGGAGGAGGAGGAGGAGAAACAACAATCAACGGGCTTGTTGTCGCACGTTTTGTGAGTAGTCAGCCTCTCCCCTCCTGACATCCCTGTTGCCTTGGCACTATAAGAGGGCTTTGCAAGGCTAGTCACTCTCATTGCAACAGTGTACTAACAGTGAGGCCGCGGACTATATTTTATTTCTTGGTGACCACTGGTGGTCGAGGGACCACAAGTTGGGAATCACTGCTTTAAAACATACAGTAGTTTTGACTCTCTCTGTAGGTTATTATTATTACGTACTTTGGGAAAACCAGGTGTCAGAATCAAAAAGTAAGAAAAATAATAACATTTAAACCAGCTATAAGAAATTGTTTCCCTATGTATTAGTGTAGTCTTTAAAAGTTCCTCAATTTCAGTATTGATGGTAGTTAACATTCCTTGAGATACAGTCTTTATTCAAGTTAAAACAAACTGTGTGATCCAGTCATCATCTGCAGGATCTGGGAAAAACAACTACCAACTAGACAAAGTAACCCCAGTGAAAACATAAACTTTATTCAGATGTTGCAATATAGAGGCAACTTTTAAATTCTTCTGGTGAATTGCTTGTCATGAGAGAAAGGCAGAATGATTCTCCTCCCGTACCCAATGCGCTAATTCTTCTACAGATTGTTGGATGACCTAAAGAGGACAGGATGGAAAAGTCCGATTGCAAGAGTGCTGGTGTTGGACACTCTCCTATTATGAGGATAAACATGGCATTTTATTTTGTTTGAATAATCCATCATTAAAGCTAATCCCAGTTCCAAGTTTGGCCATAGACCAAAGGGAGTAACAGAGGGAATCAGTTACTCAAAAAAAGGTAAACTAATCATAGATTTATAGAACTAGAAAAGAATGCAAGAAGTTGACTAAACTCTGACACTGCAGAAAACTACAGCAAAGCAGATATGACGGTGCATTTAGTTCAATTGATAAAAGTCTGATCCCACTTAAACTGCTATGGTTCAATGCTATGCAGTCATGGCAGCTGTAGCTTTACAAGGTGTTTGGCCATCTCTGCCCAAGAGTCCTGGTGCCACATCGAACTACAACCCCCATGATTCCACAGCATTGAACTACGACAGATAAAGTGGGATCAAATGGCCTTAAATTACAGTGCAGAAGCACCCTGAGTGCCTATTCAACCTCAGCTTAAAATTCTTCAACAAAATCTAAATACGCACATATTCCCCATTAATGAAATTTCCCCTTTGCAATATTGATTAATGTGTATTCTAACATATTCAAAATGATTGATACTATGTTTTGAAAGCAAGGGTTGAAGTTACTAAATAAATTAACCATAGTTACCATTATCCTAGAAAAGAGTCTCACACAATATGGCAATTAACTCTGTGGAGGTAAGAGTGGAGAGAATTCCTGTAACACTAAGGAGGATGGAGCATTTCAGTATTTCAGTTCAAACAGCATTTCAACTCACATAATTACAATTACGAGTCCAAGATATATCACATCTGCACTGAAGAATTCTGAAGTTAAACTAGTTTTGAAAATACTAGTAACACATAAAGTATTTCCAGATGTGAAGCTGAAGTTGTTGTTTTTCCAGTTTCCTGTATCTGTAATATGTTAATGTATACTAGAAAGTGTACTCCATTTTTTTAAAAAAAAATGTTTCCTTTTTATATTCATTAACAATGTTCACACATGTACAGGAAGAGCGTCAGAGACAGGCAAAAGGCAGCTTTGATGATGTGCAAAAATGCTTTTGGTCCTAAGTCAAAAAACTTCAAATGGATTTCTAAGAAATTGCCACAGCCAGTTTTGGAACTATGACAATTTCCAATGTAATGTTTTCCTCCTGGGGTCCTTTTGAAATGTCTCTCGAAGAAGCACATAGATAAAAATGGCAGGGCTGAATCAGAACTTGGGAAAGTTACTTTTTGGGCTACGACTCCAGGAATCCTACAGCTAGCACAGCCACTGGAGGTTAGTATCAAAAATGTAAGTTTGGTAGTCCGAATTACCCTTCCTAGATTTATTGGAGAATTGGTAGGAATGCATCATGCTTTTGCAACATTTTTCTGAAAAATATACATGAACAGTGTATGTTACAGTACTTATAGTGCTCCAGACAAAGAGATTATGACCACAACCCGCATAATCAGATTTAAAGTCTTTATATAATCTATGTAATTTTTATACATAAGATTTTACAGAAAAACAGAAAATATAATCTATACATAAAATATATTCTCAAACTTCTATGAACATATTTTATTTCAAAAACATGATATGAGATTTCTGATATGAAACACTCAGGTTTGGTCATGAGCATACTTGTGCTCACATGTTGGACTTATAAACACATGAAACTGTCATGTTCAAGAAAATCACTGCCTCCACCAACAGACGATACCATCTCACTTAAAGGTTAAATATATCTGTGCAATATACACAGGACCCCTTTTTGTTCAAAAACATACTATCAAAAGGAACCCAAATGCACACGGGATAGCAATGGCCATATACCCTACATGGGCCATATACCCTGAAGTAGGCAAGAAGTTGTGCCTGGGCATCCCATGATACACAGCACCTTCTTTCCCTTGTCGGGTAACTGCAGTTTGTCCCACGTTTGGTAAAGTCGGGAAATGTTCCAGAGCTTCCCTGAAGCAGCTCTGCACTTCAGCATGTATGTGTGTGACTGGATCAACACTGCCATATAATCCAGTTTCTGATCCCAGATTATCTGCTTTGAAGTGGATTATATGTCAGCGTACACTCAAATAATCCAGTTCAAAGCAAATAATCTGGGATCAGATGCTGGATTATATGGCAGTGTAGATCCAACCTGTAGAATCCAGCCTGCTCTTTAATCCAGTTTCAGGATGTGGATTAACTGCATCAATCTGGATGATAGGGCAGTGTAGACTGATATAGTCTAGTTCAATGCAGTTAATCCACATTCTGAAACTGCATTATAGGACAGTGTAGATCCAGCCTGAGTGTGACCAGCTGGATTGATTCAGAACTGGTGCCACTGTCATATGGGCACCGGAAACCCTGCAGAAAAGGGACCTTGTTGCAAGTTCCTATAGTGCACAAGTTGTGAGATCCCCAAAGATGGATTAGGAACACATAAAGAACTGAGTTGGATTAGACCAGAGGCATATTTATCCTAGCATTCACTTCTCACAATGTCAATAAAATGTCTAGGGGACTTCTTGTTCTTCATGAATTTACTGAATACTCTCTTAAGCCATTTATGATGGTGACCCTTGCTACAAGTACATTTAGTACACTGCAGAGTGCTACTCCTACAAGATATGCCATTTCTTCACACAAGAGAAAAAATCTACTTAAAATCCGGTTTCTGCCTCCTGAAGAATTCTGGGGTTTGTAGTTTAGTGAGGTGGTAAAGGCTCCTCCCTAAACTACAAACCCCAGAATTCTGCAGGCAGAAACTGGATTTTAAGTGGATTTTTTCTCTAGTGTAATGAGGCTTTAATGACACCAGAATATAATTGCTGTCACGAGAAGCAATTGAGCTAGGAATTAGTAAAGCAATTTGTTTCCCAACTGAAAAGAAGCCACTAGGTAACAATACTTAACAATACTAAATTAAGGCTCTTAATTTACGCCTGCATAACATGCTAGGTCTTCGAAACATTAATAATATGCCATGGAAACATTAATATTCTATGGGGGAAGCCTAGTTGTTAACAATAGTTATGTAACCGCTGTTTTATCCACATATCAAATATACAATGATTTGTATCAGTTGCCATCAGTATCACCATGAAGTACTTCCCCTTTATTGATTTTCTAACAACACAAAAATGTGCAAAAGTCTTTTCAGAAGCAATTTTCTCAAAACCTCCCCTGCTGTTCTTTCACCTCTCCATTTTCTGGAACCTGTGAAAACCAAATTCCATTTCTCTGTGTGGTAGGCTAAGCATTTCAAGTTCAAAGTTTAAAGTGACAGTTTGTTCTTGTATATAGCAAGCACATGGCAAACTAGCAATGCCTCAGAAGTGCAAACTGATAGATGGGATCAGGAGAGGACAGAGAGAGAGAGAGAGAATATGTGAAAAGGGAGGTCATAGTCTCAAATCAGTAAAGCAGTTGTTTTGGTAGATTTACTTGAATTTCTTTGTTTGGAAATGGGGAGATACTTCATGGAAATGACTCCATAGTTGACATGAAATGCTGACAAAGCATTGCTTCTTTGGATTATGATAGAAGTTAAGGGCCTAAAGATATACTGGGAACAATGGCAAAATAAACGATTTGTGTCAGCATATCAAAAAAATAAACCCCATCAACGTATTTTTAGATTTAACTATAGAACTCAAGAAGCAGAAGGCTCTGGGGCAACAATTTTATACAGCTTTTAGACAAGTTGCTGTTTTATCAAATATTAGCATGGATGAGAGCTAACATAGCATATCAGAAGACAGATTTAAAGCACTCTACCATTGCCTAGACTACTTTTAAGGTAAAAGAAAAAGAAACTGCTAGTCACATCTGATATCAAAGGCAATGGCTTGCATTGTTTCTGGACAACATCCCAAAAATACTTGCCTCTAAGTAACTACTTCAGATGTTATTTTTCCAGCCAGAGATCCAAACACCGAAGCAACATAACTACTTGAAATCTATTGCTTCAGCCATTTCCCTTCTAATTACAACTTCATATTTAAGGAAAAGTAACTTTTGGAGGGGACACAAAAAACAAACACAATGGAACATAGATCTACAATGTAGCATAAAAGATACTTGAGGGAGACTGATAAAATTCACTAAGAAAAATTCAAATTATAATTCTGTGTTTCAGATTTGAACCTATTACAGTGGAACCTCAACTTAAGGGTGCCCTAACTTAAGACTGTTTTGAATTAAGAGCTGTTGTTTGGCTCTGGTTTTGCTTTGACATATGAACAGCGTTTTGAGTTAAGCACTGGTGCCAGAGGGAGTGCCAGCGCCAGAGGCAGCGCTAGCTTGAGAGTCCAGAGCTTTTGGGCTTCAAGGGAACAGCATCCATGCCTCGTGCTCTTGTCCACTTTGGGAGGTTGCTGTCTGCTTTGCTCTTGTCTGCTTTAGTTGATTTTGTGTGGTTTTTATTACTGGTATGTTTGGTTTCATGAAGAGAGAGGGAGAGGGAGAGAAAGAGAGAGAGGGAGGCTGGAATGAGTACAGGATAAAGAAAACGCTGCTTCTGCCTTTTCACTTTGTGCGCCCTAGCCACAACTTTATGTTTCTATCATTGTGCCTCAACTTTGTGCTTCTACCATTTTAAAGTTGGCATTTCTTTCTTTTTTTTATTTTATGTGAATGTGCAGGTTTTGCCTTACTGTTTCACTGGCCAACACACATTTTGTTGCCTCAAATGTGCTTCTTTGCCACAACTTTGTAATTTCGCTATTTTTAAATTGATCTTTCTTTTTTATTGTTCCACCTGTATGTGCATGAATACATTATTTGTATTACATTATATAAAGTACATTTTTATTTAAAAACATGTAACAAACAATTTTCCCCAAAATAAGACAATGTCTTAAATTATTTATTTCTCAAGAAGACACACTATGACTTATTTTTAGGGTATGTCTTATTTTTAGTAAGTATGGTACAACAATCTGCATTTATTCAAACATAGTGCTGAGTAAAACAGCAGCCACAGCTTTACTTCTTCCTCCTGAGGATGCACAACACCTAAAGCTGAGCATCCTGCTCATCAATTCACTGAGGAGATTTCCCAGGGGATGGGCCAAAGGGAAGCAGCTCTGCCAACAGCAGCCCCATTGGAGCCAGTGACTCTCTCACTCACTCGAGGAGGAAGCCTGGCCTAGCCCGAAGGGAAGAAATAACAGGAGGAGGAGGAGGAGGAGGAGGCGGCGGCAATGGCAGGAAGTGAGAGGAAGGGAGACGTGGACTCACTTCCACCACTGCTACAGAAAGTTCTTGAATTTCACTTTATATGTTTTCTTCTATGCCTCAGCTTGTATCACTAAGTCTTATTTTCAGGGTATGGCTTATATTGTGCAAATGTTTAGAAATCCTGCTACAACTTATTTATGGTATGTCTTATTTTGGGGAAAACACGGTAGCATTTCAATGGGAAAATTTGCTTTAATATAAGAGCAATTAGAGTTAAGAGCTTGGTCACTGAACAAACTAAACTCTTAATTCATTGTAGCTCCATCTGTACAATGAATTTTGAAGGGGAAAGGGGAAAGTATTAAACATCTTTAAATATTTCAAATTCTTTTGACATACCAGAAAAGACTATAATAAATATAATAAAACTGATCAACCAGAAAAGAGAATTAAAAGGAACTGGTGATTAAGGTGTAAGTGGATAGCAGCAAAGGACTGCCAAGTGGGGGGAAAACATATGTTGGTCACACCGCAGAATAATACAGCATTCACAAAACAACAATACTTTTATTGGTCCAATCAAAAATGAAGGAAATACCTTAGACCAAGTACTTGGCTTCTTCAACAGGTGAAGGTATTAAAAATTATAAAGGAAAAGAAGAAGAAAAGATGGAGTCACAGGCTTACGATTTGTCAATATGTTCTTTTTGTTATCAGTTAAGATAATCTGGAAGGATATCAATGAAAACAATGAAAACATTGTCTCTTTGGCCTTGGAAACAAAGAGTTGTGAAACCAGGTAATAACATTTCAATTATATTACCAACCGAAAAAGTAACTTCCCTTGAGATCTAGGTTATTTTCATCCTGGGTGATGCTATTCACCTCTTTCTTAGGCTGAAATATTAAATTCCCCAAGAAGCCTCTGTACTGTTGCTTGAGGTTATGATTTTGAACATTTTTGCCTGATGAAAAAGTTACTGGAGCTTCAAAGGCTTGTACTCTATATTTCGTGCATTTTTAGTTGGTCCAATAAAGACATCACTGTTTTGTGAAATGAAGGAACAATCTAAAACAAGCAATACATTGTCATTTTCCTCGTTGAGACAGAGACAGTGTTGAGAGGGGCAGTCGGTTGAAAATCTTTTGGGAGACCACAGACAGATGCAAGTCATTCTTTATCGTTAGGTGAACATTTTAAAAAAACCCCACATATTTGGAATGTTCTGTTTGTTTCTAACTAGATGTATATTATGCAAATGTAGAGAAATGTAACCCAGTATAAATATTTGTGATGCAACTCTATATACCAACTTCATAAATTAGTTCAATCTACCATCTGTTTGAGAAAGTTTGGAGAAATACAAAAGACGTTTCTTCTAAAAAAAATACAAGGACAAAAAAAGTTAAGCTTGCCCCTACCTATCAAAAAGATGGAGCAAACTTAGGACTCATCTACACCAGATAATTTAACCAGATGTAATGTAAAAGTGCTTTGGGTTCATGCCAAATCTAGGTCTACAGTATATACAGCAAGGGAGCATTGTTTGAGATGGTGTGAGCATCCCTTCTCCTTCTCTGTGATGAGCCCAGGGAAAGAGTGATGTCCCATCTGGACAGCAGATCAGGCTAAACTGGACCCAAAACCTGCTGTTCTGACTGCCACCGGATACTCCATGCAAATATGAGAAGATCAACAGCTACCACTTCCATGGGAAGGTAATGGTGCTCCATGCAGCCATGCTGGCCACATGACCTTGGGGGCATCTACGGACAATGCTAGCTCTTCGGCTTAGAAATGGAGATGAGCACCACGACCCACCACCACCCCCTGAGGCGGACATGACTAGACTTAATGTCAGAGGAAACCTTTACCTTTACTTTAAGCTTCCACAAATGGAGACCACAGGATAGTCTATAGACAAGTCAACAAGAACTCCTCTTCAAATATTTCTGAGCATTAGAAATCAGGAAAGTTAACAAAGTAGTACTAACTATTTAGCAATTATTTCAAGATAATTAAAGCACAGAAGGGAGCTAAATTGTGTCCCTACATCCAACCATAATTTGGGAGTGTCCGGAAATGGAAACACCTGAACTACCAATAGATTGCTTGAAATAGGAGTGAACAAGTGCACAGAGGTGAAGGCCAACCCCCTCCTTGATCCAAAATACTATATTTATTCAGAGTATGCTGTGCCACTTCCAGATGACATTTTGAGGGGGACAGCAACAAAAACAGGGATATGGGAAGAATGTGTCTGGAACATTTTTGCATATCTAAGGTGCGTTCACCCAAATCACCCAAAATTGTGCCAGATTTGCTTTTTTTAATGGAGGGATTGAGGGACTGGCAGGGGGCTTCAGGGGTTGCATGTGGCTCATAGACCATGCTTTAACCACCCTTGCCTTAAACAATGACTCATTGCTGTTCCGTTTAAAGAAAATAACTTCTTTTGCTTTATGATTAACATCATGGCCATCTGTTCAAAGCAGTGAAGCAGTCTGCAGTGTCTGTGAAAAATTTAATAACAATTCAGAAAATAGCAAAGTTGTCACTAGTTGCAATAAAACAATATCAGCAGAGCTGTACTCAACCAGAACATGGAGGATTCATTACCCTTTAACACTGTCCTGCCATGTGTTCAATTTATAACATGGGTCCCACTATTAGAAAGAACATCTCACATTACATGAAATCTACAAGCTTGGGAGGGAAGGGAAAGTGTAAGAACAAGGAAAGAGAAAAGATCTGAATAGACTGTAAGATAAGTGCTGCAAATGCCCCCCCCCCCCTTTCAGTCTATTCAGGTGCCTTCCTCTTTCCGAGAAAGATAATATGGGGAAGTCCTTTTGTTAGAGCAAATGCTTCCACCTGCTCTCTCTGCATCACTACATAAAAGGACCAAGTCCCTTTTTCTGAAATCAAAAGGAAAAGTGTATTACTGGAAACAGATGAATCCTTTCCCAAACTCTTCCTCCTTTCATTCACACATCAAAACTGATATCTGCTGTGGGGAATGAATGGGTTGCCATATATATATATATACTCTCTTTTTGGAAATAAACACGCTTCTTCTAGCAAGGGCATAGGAAACATATTATTTTCTGATGACAGTAGTGGTGACTTTTTCTCATATTAAATTTCCTTTCCTTCTTGCAACCCCAATATTGAGTTAAAACTTAGCTTTCATCTTCTGGAACAAGTTTTTATGTACCAAAGTTTATTCAATATTCCAAGATTTTAAAAAATCTATTTTGAAAATACAAAAAAAAAACCTACCCCCCCCTCCCAACAATTGTCTTAGAAGTAATTTATAAATGCTACTTATTATACAGATTATCTCTAATCCAAAATTCTTGGGACAAGAAGTTTTCCATATTTTTGCCAGATTTTGGAATGTTTGCATATATACATATTCCAAGTATAAACATGTAGTTCATTTATACTTCATATATACCTTATATGTTGGCCTGTAGGTAATTTCATACAATATTGTAAATACATTTGTATATGAGACAAAGTTTGTGTACATTGGACAACCAGCAAATGTTGTCACTATGTCAGCCACACATGTGGACAGTTTTGGACTTCGGAGTATTTTGGATATAGGAATTCCAACCTGCACTTGAATAAGAAAACAGAAATTAAAATACTAGTTGCTATGAGACATTTTTATTTGTCACAATTTTTTTTATCATGTCAGAAGCAACTTGAGAAACTGCAAGTCTCTTCTGGTGTGAGAGAATGGGTCGTCTGCAGGGATATTGCCCAGGGGGCACCCGGATAAATTTTTTTTATAGTGTCAGAAGTGACTTGAGAAACTGCAAGTCACTTCTGGTGTGAGAGAATGGGCCGTCTGCAGGGACATTGCCCAGAGGACACCCGGATAAGTTTATCATGTCAGAAGCGACTTGAGAAACCGCAAGTCACTTCTGGTTTGAAAGAATGGGCCGTCTGCAGGGACATTGTCCAGGGGATGCCCAGATATGTTACCATTCTGTGGAAGGCTTCTCTCATGTCCCCGCATGGAAAGCAGGATCTGACAGATAGGAGGTCACCCTGTCTCACGGATTTGAACTGCCGATCTTCAGGTCAGCAGTTCAGCCAGTGTAAGGGTTTAACCCATTGCCCCACCACGGCTCCTGTCACAAGTTACTTATTTATTCATTTATTTAGTATATTTATATACCGGCTTTCTCACCCCTGGGAGGAATCAAGTTGGTTTACAACATATTAATGGCAAGAATTCAATGCCAACATACATACATACATATAGTAAAATGAAATCACAATAACTAAACACTGACATATAACTATAAATTAAAATCAATACAACCATTAAATATAGGGATATACAACATGTAAACATTAAGACAAAGCATTAAGACATCCTAATACAAATATTAAAATCACATGATCCAAAAAACGTACACCATGGCCATTCCAATTGTCATAGTGCATATTTCTTGATTATTCTTTGCATCCAAATAATTTCAAATTCGAGGTAATTACTCAGGGTGTAGCTAATCATATCTCAAAGTGGAGGGCATCCTGATGCTTCCAAACAATGTGGCATTAATAAGAGAGGTGTTCTGAGCTGTTTCCAAAGAAGATGCAGAAAGTAATTTTTAAACTAATTGGAAATTCAAGGTAATGCCTAATTTAAAGTAAAATAAAATAAAAATATGTAATCGGCTATCTAATGCACACACAAAAAAGGTGCTTTCAAAAAGGCACATCAATTTCTTTAAGGGGCTACAGACACATTTTAAGAGAACTAAGGAGGGATATATTCCATTAGCTAACCTCATTATTGTTTTCAGTTTTAAAAAAAACGCCAAGAACTATAAGCAAGGAAAACAACAATATATATGGAGGCACATATTGTTGTTCCTCTGCTGTTTAAAAATACCCTTGTTGCAGGCAGGAGGTTTCCTTCATTTCATTTTCCTTCGCCTCTTGCACTACACACATAGATGCATGTTTCATTACCTAGCATATCCAGCCGTGAAAGAAACTAGCACGCCTGCAAACAGCTGATCTTGTTTGATACATTATTAATTCTGGAGTAACCAACGTTGAGCTCCTGGGAAAGAATTTGACAACCCTTTGCAGCAATATTTATGTTTCTGTCCATATTGCTTTTCTTATCTCCGCGAAGGTTCGCAGCTTGAATCTACAGGCACCTCTTTGTTCTGAGTTTTCAGTCCTGGTGGATGGCCATTTTGATAATACTCGTGCATAGGAAATTAGGGGGACTTGCTATCTCCCCCCCTCCCCCTTATCCCCTGACTGTTTGCTCTCCATTCATTTTTCTCACAACCCATGCTTTTTTACTTGTGTAGCTCTACCCAGTTACAATGCCGTGTCTTCTTCATGTGTGCTTCTGTTTAATTTCCTCTGGATATTGGTAAAGTGATCATTAAAAAAAATTCAATGTGCACACTTCAGTGCTGATCTCACTTGCCAACAATATTCCCAAAGGATGCTTTTAACCAAAAGTAGTAAAGTAGTTTCAGAGGAAATGTTTCCTCAGGGGAAATGTGGTATCATGAAAAACAGCCATTACATACTTACACACATACGTACAAAAATGTACTATTCTATGAAGATGTAGCTTGAGTACTAGATGTGATGGAACAGGAATAGAACACTATTATTTCATAGTCTTCTTTTGCTAAATGAACTTTCCCCTCAGAACTGTCAGTCAAAATCTTCACCAGTTGAACTGTGCTACAAGGAAGATTATATTCAAGAAAAACTCTTTCAAGTTTTATTTATTTTTTTCCTATAGACTGTTGGTGTTATCACAGATTCCTAGTGGAGGTACAAGACACCATTAATACTAAAAGTCGAAAGGGAAACGTTTTGTGGATTGGTTTGCAAAACAAGATTTACACTGGGTTGTTGTAGGTTTTTCGGGCTGACGTTTCACCTGCATCTATGGTAGGCATCCTCAGAGATTGTGAGGTCTGCTGGAAACTAGGAAAATTGGGTTTATATATCTGTGTAAAGTCCAGGGTGGGAGAAAGAAGTCTTGTCTCTTGGAGTTAGGTGTGAATGTTTTAGTTGGCTGCCTTGATTAGCATTTGATGGCCTGACCATTTTTAGGTGTGGTTTGTTACTGGGGGAATCCTTTGTTGAGAGGTGATTAGCTGTCCTTGATTGTTTCTTGTCTGGAGTTCCCTTGTGTTTGAGTGTTGTTCTGTATTTACTGTTATAATTTTAGAGTTTTTAATGCTGGTAACCAGATTTTGTTGATTTTCATTGCTTCTTCCTTTCTGTTGAAATTGTCCACATGCTTGTGGATTTCAATGGCTTCTCTGTGTAGCCTGACATGGTAGTCGTTAGAATGACAGACAACAGACAAGAGTTCTTTCTCCCACTCTGGACTTTCCACAGGTATCTAAACACAATTTTCCTAGTTTCCAACATACCTCACAAGCCCTGAGGATGTCTGCCATAGATGCAGGCAAAATGTCAGGGGAAAATGTTTCTAGAACATGGTCATACAGCCTGAAAAACCTACAACTCAGTGATTCCTGCTATGAAAGCCTTCAACAAGATTTACATTTTTAATTAGCTAAAAAAAAAAAAGCAAAATTACAGCCAGGGAAATTTTTATTCCAGTTGGCTTTCATCAGAAATTGTCTGTTAAGGGTTTTTAATAGTGAGTTGTTTTGTTGTCTTTTAACAAATGTCTACATTGTTTTATTTCTACAGATTGTTTGATTGCTTTGTAAAATAAGTATTATATATGTTTCACTAATATTTTTGTATGTTTTAAAACTGCTCTGGTTTTAATCTTCTGGAAGCTGCCTTGAGTCCCAATATTGGGGGAAAGGCACAACAACAATAACAGCAGCAACAACTGGTGCCTGCTTTTGATTTTCTAAAGAGGTCTTGTTGCAGTCGGTTTGAACACTCAGTTCCACATTCATGTCGTACAGCATCATTGTTGTTGGAAGAAATAAATGAATGTGAGAGAATATGAGAATTGTCTGAGCCAGATCTGTGCAGTTCTTCAAATGCTGTTGGACTTCATTTCATAGCATTGTTCTCCATCTTAAATGATGCCTAGGGCTCCTGGGCCTTGCAGTTCAAAAATATCTGGAAAGTTACATGACACACTCACAGAAATAGCTATGGGGTGAATTATAGTCTCCATTTCTCCCCATAAAACTATTCACCATTTATTGATCTGTGTATGTAGGATTGAAGACTTTCTACTAGCAGAAAGCCCCTTATTTTATGCAGATTTGGTTAAATTCAACATATCATCTTGGGAAAAGCAGGACCTGAATCAAAAGTGTTGATTTTTATTGTTGTTTGTTGTATTATGTATTTAAGCTCATGGATAATCTGTTATTAATGTTTTGAATTTAAATCATCTCTTCCTTATGCAACATCATTAATGTTCCTTTGCACAAGAAAACAAAGAATATGTATATTATACAGGGCATTTATATACTAGCTGCATATCATCATACTCCATCTCTAATGGATGAGTATGGTTGTCTTTCAAAGGTAGAGTCTTGGCAGTGGGTCCGTAAGTGACTGTAGAGATATATTCTGCATCCACATGGTCTTTTGCAATGAGGACACACATTTCCAGATGAAAGTTGGCCCCAGTGAGGGTTTGTTCGACGCGCCTTCATCTTGGCACATTTCTCCCTTTCGCCCTCTATTTGCGCCTCTTCAAAATCCACAGCACTGTTGGTAACAGCTGGCCTCCAGTTAGAACACTCAAGTGCCAGAGCTTCCCAGTTCTCTGTGTTTATTACATATTTTTTAGGCTAACTTTAAGCCCATCTTTAAATCTCTTTTGTTGCCCACTGACATTTCATTTTCCACTCTTGAGCTGAGCATAAAATTACTGATTTGGGTGATAGTGATTGGGCAATTGCATGGTGTAGCCAGTCCAGCAAATTTGATGGTGGAGGGTCTCAAATCATACACGAGGTCAACTTATACGAAATATATATGACACTGTTTTTCTGTGGTATTCCGCTTCCTTTGAGATAAGCACCACAAATCAGATTACTCTCATACCACTCTGTTTAATTCAGGAGTCAGTGGGCCAATCGATCCACAAGCTAATGGCACAAGAACTACGTTATTGAATGACTCAATATATTCAAAGTAGATCTACGAAAAAGCAACATGCCCTTCTCAATCGCATCTCCACATTACACATCCATAATACACATAATATTTTGTATTTTAATAATTATCCTGTTTATTTAAAAATTTGCACACCTCTGGAAGATTTCATTTTAGATCTGGCAAATAAATGGGAAGGGAGAAAGGGAGGCTCAATGTTGCTCTGATGTTTCTCAGCACTATGTATTAGTTTTATTTCCTCTCTATGTGCAAAAGTCTTTCTCTCATATATTTATTTTATTTCCTTTTGCAGCCATACCCATTTTCTTTGAACCTCCGTTTTTCACATGGACCATACATTCCTTCCAAACACTTCCCAACCAACATGTTGTTACATTATACCAGATACAGATATCATTTCTGCTACACATTTGATCATAGAAAAAAAGAAACAATGTTTTTGCTGATGTCCTTTTTAGTCAGATTGTAGTGGGCAAAAGACAATTTCAAATCTACCTTTTACTTCTCTAAGAGTATTGAACTGCGCTGAAATCCTTCCCCAAAATTTCTTCTTGACTGTTGAGGAAGGACAGTTGACTAAGAAACAGTTTAAAATCAGAAAAAGAGCAGTAAGCAAGGTAGTCAAAGCAGTCTTATTTCACTGAAAAGGCAATAAAGACAGGGAATAAGATGCTAAGTCAGCTGGACATTTTTATGGAGGGATGGGGAAGGGTCCAGTGAAAGAGTCAAGATCAATTTAATAAAAGAACATGCATGTTGAGCCAAGCAGTATTTATGGCCTGTCTAGCATTAGCTACGATCGTTTTTCTCAAAACTGACTAAAGATAAATTCCAGTTTATCTGAAAATCCCCCAGCAGATATTTTTGAAAGCCAAAAATATCAGAGATGAGAAAAGAAAGGTCAATTTATATAAAAGCTTTTAAAAATAAGTTTTGTGTGCTGCTACTTCAGCCCCAGGATAAAATATAGATTTCCAATTCTTTTTATGTCAGACATCAAAGGTAAACACAGATATTTGTACAAAGCAATGGAAAACAACATGAAAAAATACTTGACTGGGGATTATTTTCCGTAATACACATGATTTAACTATTCTCAGTTCAAACAATAGAAAAGTATGCTTCCATGAACATCTCTAAAATATGCAAATATACTTAATTCATACCCTGTGGGTCAAAAGATAAATTCCAACAGTTTTTGTTCCTATTTAAAATCAAAATGAAGTTCAACAGCATATCCTTTGAATACAGAATTTCTGATCTGAAAGCAGTAATGATATCAAAGGTGCTAAAATGAGGGGAAGGACAGAAAGAAAGTGAAAACAATTTTCATGTATAACATGAGAATTTGAGCTTTTTTATTGTTGAATGTTAACTTTTCCTTAAATAAACAAAATAGAAAATATTTCTGTAAATTATTTTTTAAAATGAGGTAAGATGTTCCAGACAAAAGTGAATAATAATAATAATAATAATAATAATAATCTTTATTTATATACCGTACTATCTCCCCAAGGGAAATACGGCAGTTTCCAGCATATAAGGCAACATATTCAATTGCCAAAAAGGGAACCATACAGACAAATAACATTAAAATAAACTTCATAAAACCCAACTAAAACATACACAAGAAATTTAAAACTTGCAACTTGAATTTTGTTTAAAGTTTATACTTGCAAGTTCTCCATAGTAAGGGAAGGAACAATAAAGCTGCAATAATATTGGCACCTCAACTAGAAAGAAAAAAGTGAAAGAGTTAAGAAATGGATGCCTCAACTAAGTTTAGGTCAGTATCCAACTGCTTGTTATCTTCCAATTATGTAGAGCAACTTGGGTATGTCTAAGGGTACAGTTCAACTCAAATATCATAACACATAATACAGCATTAGAAAGGAACAGGAGAATTTGAGCAAGGCGTACATTAGAGTATGCACTGTAGTAGGGTTTCCGTTTAAAAAATCAAAACCTTAGTTCTAGAGATTTCCCCATCCGTTCGTAGAATAGTCCACAACAAAGAATTTGTATATATAAGATTCCTCAATTCAGTTCCTGTTTTGTATGCACAGCAGCATTACCACAACATAATAAGAAAAATTAGGGGGGGGGGGAGCTATCAAACCATTATTTCCCATTACGGGAAGGGTTTTCTTTCCCACAGAAGGCCACAAATCAGAAAGTGAGAATTATTTGTTCAGTAAGAGGCAACAACTGATCCAGATGCAGCACAGAAGTATCATGATTACTAGCCACTGGTATTCTTATTATTTGTAAATGTGTTTAATTCCCTTGCAAAGCTATCTAGTTTGGTGACAGCTGCCACATGAAGTGGAGTGAACTCTGAAATGAGCCACTAAAGGGAATCAGGAGGCTGTCTGAACAGGGCTCTAAAATACACCCCAAAGACATTGAACTGAACATGCAGTAGCTAGAGAGCAGGCTCCTGGGATGTCAGCCACAAAGAAAAATCCTGCTAAGGCGAGTCAAAACACAATACTTTCCAATGTAAAATAAATAAAAGGAAACAACAAGAAAAGAGAAAAAGAGAATAGGTGACTGCTCACAAAGCAACTGTTAATTAGCACAACCGAACCAAAAGAAATCTTGAATTCTTGTTTTTAGGCTTCTTCCTGGGGTTATTTGGGGTGCTGGTTCAGAAAATTGCACTGGATAGACCTAAGCTCTAGTTTCTTAGATATGGTTGTCATATTTTTATGGGTGAGTAGATGAAGAGTGGTGTATGGCATATGTTCTGTATCTCAAAAGCTAGAGCCAATAGGGGAAACTTTTTGGAATAAGCAGGTCAAATATACCCAGAAACAGGTCTAACATTTGAGATATCAAAATGTGTGTTAGTCAGTGTAATAAATTGGATATCCTTCCTGGTATCCATATCAGGTCAATAGTTGCCCAAATCCACCTCCCCCCTTGTATTGTTTTGTTTACCATCGGGACAACATTTTCTTACTTCTAGTTTGCAGAAATTTCACAAAGATTATGAACATGATTCCAAGATTGCTCCTGTAATTTTCTTCCTTATACCCCACCTGGTCCTGGAATCTTTAATTCATTTAAAGTAGCTAGCAGCATGTATTTGTTGACTTGGCTTATATCCCACTTTTTTCATTATGTAAGATTCAAGGGGCATCTATTTCCCAATCTTCGACTGTAGCCCCCTCACTGTATCATTTATTCCATATTTACCAGGTTAGACATTCTTTGTTTCAGGGGGAAAGGCAGAGGCAAATAGACATACACAAGGATGTACTGTTTATACTGTATAAGTTGACCTCATGTATCTATAGAGGGCAGGTTTTGGGGTCCAAATTTGGATTCTGATATGACCTGTAGCTATGCTAAGGGCCATTCCATGGAGAGGGGAAAGCCCCAGAGCATCCCCAAGGGACCAGTTGCCCCTAGCCACTGCCACTGCCATTTTCCCACCCCAGCATTCAAAAATTCAGCAGAGAGTAGAGAGGGTTGGTGCTTCTTTGAATGCCTGGTGTGGACTAAGCTCTAGCCTTTTGTTGGTCTTCTTAGAGAAGGGGATAGTTTCTTTTTTGGCAACTGTTAAGGTACAGTACTTACAACAAGTGGTTTCCAAACTTTGGTCCTTCAAATATTTTGGACTTCAATTGCCAAAATACCTGACTGTTGGCAAAGCTGGTAGAACTTCTGAGAGCCAAAATCCAAAAAATTTGGAGGTCCAAAATCTGGGAACCACTAACTTATGACGTCATCAGACTTGCCGCCAAAATTGCCATAGATCATGGCAAATCATGTGGTGCCCGGCAGGGGTGCAGCAAATCCAGTGGGGGGAACCTGGCACCTCACGCCCCACATCACTGGGCTTTCCCCCACCTCATCCCACGAGGGGAAGCAACCAATGCCCAGCTTTCCCCCATTGATCCAATGCAACATGGGTAGTCTCATGTATTGCCACCACAGTGGCATATGCTGGTTCTTCAGCAGTTTTGCGACAGAGCCCCTCCGGAAGTAGCTCTACATCATGCAGTGGGAGTTGGTGGGCTGCATTGCAAAATCGCTGAGAAACTGGTTTTGCCGCCAAAAACAGCCCCATCTGGTGAGGTCATTATATTGTTCTGTAGATAAGTCAAATCAGGTGTGTTTGTGTGTGTATGCTAAAATGTCTTGTATATGTACGAGTATATACAATAGCACAGATATTCAGATGCTTAAAATAAATGACATGTTAACCTGCATGTACATTTTCTGTTTTCCCTTCTTCAGCATGCCATTTTTATTATTTTAAGATGTGCTGCAACATATAGTATACCACAATGGTTTAGTATTATTCTGGAAGCAGCAGTAGCATTAAACTATTAGATAATTTATTTCTATTTGCAGTTTAACTTAACATCTTTCATCACAGCTCAGAATTTTGCCTTCAAGAAATTACTTACAAAGCTTAATGAATACACCCACAATCAGATATGTCTTGAATTTAACCCTAAACTGCTTAGTATTCTTCTCAAAACTGACGTAATTGTACTCCAAACAAAACCATTTCCTACTTTGATTGCAAATGTAAAGAACAGCTATTCTGACATTAATTTTACATCATGTTTAAGTATTTCAATACTCTTCAAAAAACTTAACACGTACAACACAAACACAAAAGAACATCCCAGGGCAGTTTAGATTTATATCTTTCCTAGGTGAACATTTTAGCAATAATCATTTTGCACAAAATACCTTATATGCATGACACTACATGAGGCTCTAGTAATAAACAAGGTGTGTGTAACTATTAGAATAATTATAAAAATGAAGGCCCACAAAATGACTGCTCTGTCAGTATTTTCTGTGAAGAGAATATATTGAAGTATGCTATATTTTCCCTTCCACTCCCTTTTGCTTCAACAATTATGCCCTCCTTTCTCTACTTCACTTTTAAAGATTGTGCTATTATATCTGTGTCCTGGCTAATGCTGGTTAGTTCTCATAACCATACCGTGAAGTCAGGGTTTGTAATGGATTTGAAAACCATGCTTATGAGTCCAGTTAGCATTAATGAAGACATATAATACCTCTACAGTTTAATTAAACCATTAAAGGGAGAGGAAATTGTGTCATTATAGAAGAGGCAGAATGGAGTGTGTGAATCTATGACACTCTCTTGATAATTGCAAAATGGACCTAGAATCTTCTCACGGCACAGGCCAGAAACTGTAGAGTTTATAGGGACAGAAGTTACTGTGGCATCATTTTGATACTCATACAACAGAGCAAAGAATCTGTGGCTGAGATATAAGGATTTTGTAAATGATTTCATTCTTTAATTCATGCAGATGAAGGTAAACAGCAAAATTCTGCCACAGAATTATATAAGTCTCCTTGTATGGAAAGCTGTCTACAGTAATCCAATTAACGAATTAATGCAAATCAAAGGCCACAAGCTTTTCATTGCTTTTATCAAGTGAATATTTACTGTTTTCATTTGCCTCATTGATGTTTTCTTTTTTAGAGCTGTTTTCAAAGATTGTTCAGTTTAAGAGATTTGCTTTTTTTAATCTCGTAATTTTGTATTTTTAATTTAATATGAAACTAATTGACAATTACACTTCAAGGATGATGAGTCCAGCTAGGGAAGATTTAAAGATTAAAAGAGTATGCTCACAAGATCCATGCATTATACAAACATTTCTCCCCCCCCCCCCCCCCCCGCAATGCAATTTAGGAAAGTCAGGAACAGAAACTACGCAAAACTAATTGTCTTCGTTTTACACCAGGTTCTGCTGTCAAAAACAATTGTGTAGTCCATAATTATGAAACTGAAATGAGACAGCTGTATAAAATAACAGAAGCAAAGGATTATAATTATGGACCACAGCACTCACTTTTATAATTGGGGGAAAAGAAAGGGGTTCCAATATACATTATTAATTCCCTGCACTCAAATTCTTGTAGTGTGATAGATTTTGTGAAAATATGACAATTAAAATCAGAACTGCCAAACAAATAGAGAAAATGTACATATTTATATGCGTGACATTTCATGTAAGTCTTGCCTTAAAAATAGGGGGAAATTACTTTTACATAATTTTTCAAAATTGACTCAGGAAATACCATTTTAGATGAAAAAAATGTCTATGATATTCTATCCCTGCCCAACCATCAGCTCAAAAATTGATTCTCAGAGTTAAGCCTCAAATCCTAAATTTTAATTGTGCCCCTTTATCTTCTTTTTACAGCAGTGAGTCCATCCCACATACCAAAAAAAATATTATTATTAAAAAACCCTTTCCCCCTCAAAATCAATGCTTTTGAAAACTTGTAGAAATCATGATTCTCCTCTGGTGATGACCAAGTATTTCGTATTTGGAATTACCAGCCAATGCCAGAAGGGACAGAGAGTTTCATCTATGCTGATGATTGTGCCATTACTGCTCAAGCAGGGAGCTTTGAGATGGTAGAACAGAAGCTTTCCGAAGCTCTAGGTGCTCTTACTGCCTACTACAGGGAAAACCAGCTGATCCCCAACCCATCTAAAACACAGACATGTGCCTTTCATCTCAAGAACAGAGAAGCATCCCGAGCTCTGAAGATCATCTGGGAAGGAATCCCACTGGAGCATTGCAGCGCACCCAAATACCTGGGAGTCACTCTGGATCGTGCTCTTACCTACAAGAAGCACTGCCTGAACATCAAGCAAAAAGTGGGTGCTAGAAACAATATCATACGAAAACTGACTGGCACAACCTGGGGATCACAACCAGATACAGTGAAGACATCAGCCCTTGCGCTGTGCTACTCTGCTGCTGAGTATGCATGCCCAGTGTGGAACACATCTCACCACAATAAAACAGTGGATGTGGCTCTTAATGAGAGATGCCGCATTATCACGGGGTGTCTGCACCCTACACCACTGGAGAAATTACACTGCTTAGCCGGTATTGCACCACCTGACATCTGCCGGGAAGTAGCAGCCAATAGTGAAAGGACCAAGGCAGAGACATCTCCAGCTCATCCTCTGTTTGGGTATCAGCCAGCACGTCAATGACTTAAATCTAGAGATAGTTTTCTAAGATCTACATAGATACTCGCTGGAACACCTCAGCAAGCGAGAGTCCAAAAGTGGCAGGCTCAAACCCAGAACCTCAACCAATGGCTGATACCAAATGAGAGACTCCCCCCTGGGCACACAGAGGACTGGGCAACTTGGAAGGCGCTGAACAGACTGCGTTCTGATACCACAAGATGCAGAGCCAACCTTCAGAAATGGGGCTACAAAGTGGAATCCACGATATGTGAATGTGGAGAGGAGCAAACCACTGACCACCTGCTGCAATGCAACCTGAGCCCTGCCACATGCACAATGGAGGACCTTCTTGCAGCAACACCAGAAGCGCTCCAAGTGGCCAGATATTGGTCAAAGGACATTTAATCAACTACCAAACTCACAAATGTTGTATTTTGTCTGTTTGTTTGCTTTGTTCTGTTAGAAATGTAATATAATTGACTGGTTTATCTGACACGACAAATAATAAATAAATTTGGAATTACGGAGTAGTAGTGAGGTTCCCTTCCCTACTCTGCCCTACATTAAAAATTTCAGAGAGGTGGTCCACAAAGAGGGTTTCCCTGACCTTTAAAGATACCCAGCTCTTATTTAAATGGTAATGGGTCAGGACAATCTAGTTCTAAACCATCTCTCTATCATGGCTGATGAGAACAAGAAGATCACATTGTCTTTGCCTACTGGTGATCCTGATATCTACTGTGGGTTACTAGAAGTCCCACTTTCAACTCCCTTTTGATGCTACCAACTCAATTCTCTGGAACTATGCAATTTGTACTATCATAGCATTCTTAAGGCTCTAGAAGCCAAACTCAGTATATTAAATTGTGCCCAGAACTGGAGTTTTTGCCACAAACAGGTTGTGTTTTTCCTGTAGCCAGAATGTCTGAACACTTACAGAGGTCAACATTATTATAACTATTGTGAAAATCGTAATGCAGGTTATAAAATATTGTTATTATAGGTTTCATCAGAGGACAAGGAGAAGATGAAAAATCATAGAACCTGACACGAACAATTTTCTGTATATTAAAAGAGACACTCTTTGCATACATGTGGGCGATCATACTCCTGGTATTAAGCTCTAGAGACACTTGCAGTGCATTTAAAAGGAACTGTGCAATGCAGCATGTTCCAATAATTAAAATGTGTATTTACTTGGGAAAGTATCCTCTTAAATTGTGTGAGTGCTTGATTTAGTTGTAGATCGATTTAATGTAACCTGCAATGCTCTTTCTACTCCCAAAGGAGCAAGCACCACTTAAAGCAAAGGAACTTACAATACATTTAAGATGAACACTTAAAAGCATCACATTTTGATATACATATACAAGGTCAACCAATTAATATATTTTATCTATGTGCAAAAGGCACAAAAAACCAAAAGAAAATCTAATTCAAATTATTTAACTCTATGAGCTAAGACAACCTTATCTTTAGGGATATCAACCCCCAGTCATATTAGTGATCCGAGCACCTTAGATCTTATTGCAGCAAAATATGAATATTCTCATTTAAACTAGACCTGTATATGATTTTAGTTGGTTATCTGTCAAATTACATAGTTAAATATCATTTGTAAGTGACCTTACCCCTGAACCCCTGAGAAGAGTAATAACTATTGATGGGAACTGGTTTGTTATTCATCATATGATTACGCTGAATGAAAAACACAGAAGACTGGTAGAGATAGAACCCTAGGGAAAATGCTATCAGGAAAAAGTTTCCATCGCTTGAGATGTGAAAACGTATTCCGCTGTCATGTTCTATAAGCAGATTTTCAGATTCTCGTACTGTTTCTAAAACGGTAACGTCTGTTTGATCAGAAAAGGGAGACAAGCAAACAGATTGTGTATGTACATTGCAGGAAGCAACACACTTTCATCTCTCTCAAAGCTATTGTCTGTCTCCAGCTTAAGAAAATCTGCAAGACTTGGTTCTCAGGAAGTCTTAAAAGATTTACGGAAAAGTGTACAAATGCTACAGATCGAATTACCTTTTTTCCTAGCAGCAAAATGTTTTATCAGTTTGTAGAAAAGAAACATTCAGCGCGGGGGGAGGGGGGGGACTGAGCCATCTAGTTACCATTGAGAAAATGAGCCTCTTGAAAGATAAATTTGACTGGGAAGAGGGGAAGAATAAAATTTAAACAGCTGAAAATGCTAACACATAGACTTCATTATTCTTGGCACCATCTCTTTCCCCATTTTATTTTGTTTTTCCAATATGTTCTTCCCCACTGTATTGACATGCATAGTTGTAAAATTAACTGCAGTTGTGCTTCAACAAGCTTAACGTTGACAGCAGGCATAACGTGTTTCTTTTTGCAAAATTCTTTTCATGTGCTTCCATGACCCGGAAAGCCATTTCCTGTCTAGTACTACACAGAGCAGATATTCATATTTTTCCATTCTTGTGTGAAAATAAAGCTGAGGAACCTGAGACGTCAAGCGAGCTGAACGCTTCATAAAATGATGATCATTTGCACTGTTTGCTTTTATGCTTATTCTTATTTTATTTTAAAGTCATGTGAGAGGTAGTACAAAATTACCCAAATAAATAATTTTAAAATAGATTATATTGCTGTTAGCTATTTAACATAAATGCATGTTACACAAACACAAATTTTATTTGATATATAAACATGTACATATATTGCACAGAAATGGGGAGATGGAAGAAAAAAATCTTCTTTTTATATAGGACGTCTATGTATTTAGATTTATCTATTGACCTAGCTAGCTAGTTTTAAGCAACCAGCATCTGGACACTTTAGTTCACAGCACCACAACCTTTCTGTGTTTGGTACTGTGGTGCTATCTCTTTCAAGTACATGAGATATAAAGAGGGATTCCTGGATCAACACACTTAAAACCTTAGCAGAGCATGGGCTTGACCTAGCAAATACACAATACATACATTATTGTCCCCTTAAGAATGCTGATGACAGAGCTTTCTAAGTTGGCACATTGGATACAGCTTATTTTCATTTCAAGCACCATATGAAGACAAAACCTATCAATATATTTATAAAATACTGTTGGTTAATCATATCAATAAATAAACAGGTGTCCTCGAGAGCCAGTGTGGAGTAGTGGATAGACAGTTGGACTCAAACTTGAGAGATCCAAGTTGCTGAGTGATTTTGGATCATTTGCACTCTTTCAGTCTGGCCTATCTTAGGGTTCTAGTAAAAAGTGTAGTCAAAAATAAAATACACTGTATTCAGCTCAGTGTAGTAAATAAAAATACTTCCAGTATTCTGAGTGTCTTTAGGAAAGCAGAACAAAATCATTTATAAGTATCAAGATGCTTTCAGGACCCCAAAAATTTGCAGAATTACAAAATTAATGTTAGGAAAACCAAACAAACTACCAAGTAACCCAATGAGGACTGAATTTTCTCAGTCACCCAGAAACAGTGGGAGAGGGAAGAAAAACTGAAAGAATTAGGGTGGAGCAGCTGTAAAAGATACTGAAGTAGCACAAAGCTTCTCTATTGCTGAGGGTTGGTATTGAAGGAGTTCTGTTGATGAAGAGTTGCTGTTGGAGAGAAAGTTGCAAATATACAGAAGACTTGGAGAACAAGCCAAGTGAGAGTCTTTTGTAAGTAAGAAGGTTTCAACTACCTGGGAGTGTCTGGAAGAACTCAAGAAGAGTCCCAGTCTTCTACTATACTGTAAATATTCCTTGTATAAAGTCTCATCTACTATAAAGACAAGTTGTGTGGGTATTCTCCTTAATCGGAGGGGGAGTGTTTCTGGAAAAAAGGGGGTTTGTTTCTGTTACTTCATACAAAACGCTATTAATTTCAACGTGACATAGTATGTGTATGGGAGAAAGAGATTCCCAGCAGCCCTGATTTATATTTTCTGATTGGATCCAGTCTACCAAATGTTCTTCACATCCCTCACCAAGTTGCTACATTATCAAAGAAGGGGAGATGCACAGTGCCTATTTGGGACAATAGCTGTACATTAATCATAACATGTGGTTTGGCCTACAGGCAATCTCAGCCCTTTAATGAGTGCACAGGAATAAAACTTTTGTTTGTACACCTGAAATAGGTAATGTAGAAATGTAGAGAACACATGTTTTCAATTAAAGTCTCTTTGCTATACATGTGACACATACAATAAGCAGAGCACTCTTCAGATACATCAAAAATGTTAAACCTCTTCAAAAAGTTAACCTGGGGGAAAGTACATGTTTGTTAAACATATGGTTACGGAATATAAAAGAAAGTGGCAAAGCAAGCAGAAATAACTGTGGAACAGGACTGAGAGAAGTAACAAGATCCCATGAGGATGTTTCTGTAATATTTGTATGCTAATAGAGAAAACTTAAAACATAGAAAACAATGTATTTCTAAAGCCTCCAGAAAAACAAGGTGTTGATAATACATTCTGCTTTATAATTAAGGCATTTAGGTAACAAGATCCTTATATTTGTTTGAGATCTAAAAATTGTCTGTACTAAATACCTTTTCCCCAAAGACAACAGAATAATGTGAAAATAAATTCTAAGGCTCACCTTTTCACCCAGTACATAACTGATCACAATTCATTTTAATTGACACCAAGTGTGTTTTCTGGAGAAATTTAACATGCTATAGGGAAGAGATACCATTTACAGATAACGCTTATAATTAGACATTGTTAGATGCCATATAATGATTTCAAACGTATCTTATAACATTTTCTAGTTTTTTGTGCATGTGTTCTGCATGATGACTGGGATAGCAGTGGCATATACAATTATTTTATCTTATTCAAGAAAGGAAACCAGTTATTAAAGTCAGAATAAATTATAGACTTTATGCTACGTGAGCTTCTTAAAATTATGTTTTCTCTTCTTGTTTGATTCTTTCCTCATTATTGTTCTCATCAATCGTTCAATTGGAAAACCCATTTATTCTACTTCTTGCAATTTTACAAATCCTCGACTGCTTAGATGGTTTAATGTAAGGAAATATGGCACCTAGCAAAAGAGTAATGCTACTTGCTCTACCACAAAAAAGGACTGCTGATGAAACTATAGCCTCAACCACTTCATAAAGTTTGTCATTTTTGTTTATGTTCTAACATTACAGCACTGTGCCTTTAGACACCCCTGTTCCATATCAACGGCTGCTGGTTGTAAAGCGTCAGAGGAAAGACAACAGGACACGAGGTGTGTAGCGCCATGCACTACTGAGAATGAGGGATGAACATCAGGTTGCTACCATAAGTTTAAGTTGCAGCTTCGTGTTTCTGATAATACAGGGTTAGTCAAAATGCATAGGCCAATAAGCCATTCAATTCAATGGTTTATTGGCCTATGCATTTTCACTAACCCTGTATACTGTTCTTCCCTAAGCCAAAGAACCAGAATACTGAATTCCTAGTAGTTAAATCAGGATTGCATTAAACAGAAAGATTATAAACCATTTTGCTCCTGAGGTGGCATAATAAACGCACCTTTCTTTTCTTGGTAAACTTCTTTGAGGAGTTGCTCCTGCTTTTCTATCTGACCAATGAGATTTCGGTGCACTGTCTCTTTGCTCAAGGTCACTTGCTTCAACTGGTCTCGGCTCTGCAGCAACTGACGCCGGAGTTTCTTTTCCTTGCTCTCTCGCTCCTTCACTTCTTCACATAACCATCGGAGTTTAGTCTAAAAGAAAAGAATAGACATTAGCATAATGCTTGCAGTGAAAACCATTATCATAATGTTTCTCAACAACAACTTAACAGGAAACAGGAACCGTTTGCTGAATAAAAAATGAGGCAGGTTGTATTTACTGGACTGGAATATTTATATCTTACTCTATATAACAAGATCACAAAGGGTGGTGTACAATAAAATTAGTTTAACTTATCTAAAAAATATAAAACAGTAAACAATAATTTGATTAGAATAAAACATTAAACAGTTCGACGAGTCAAAACAGAATACAGTAGTTAAAATAGTTTCAAGAAGTTGGAAATTAAAACACTTGTGCAGATTTCGATAAAATCTGTTAGGCCCCCAAGACTCCTGCATTTTTAAGGGGTAACAAAATGCCAACAGAACTAATGCCAATCAGACCTCTATCTATATCAATATTCTCTCTGCCATCCTCTTTCTCATACATACACACATACATAAACTTTACCAGTTGATCCACATATTCCCACGAAAAGAAAGACTAGCAGTATGAAACCAAGTGAAATTCACCAAAACAAGTGCTGCCAGATTCTACCAATTACTATTTCCTATCAGGCTCCAAAGCTATGAATAAATTTTTACGTATTACACTAAATATGTGTGAGAATTAGTAAACTTGGTAATCTGTTCTTATTTTTCTTGCTTTCATTTCTATCGGGTTCTATTTCTTCTCTTTCTCATTATTTTCAGTTGTCCTCTGTGTGCAGAAGACCACTGCGTACAGATAAATTCTGCATTTGACAATCCTCCTGCCCTATGTCCATTCCTATAAAAGGGAGTGCAATCACCAGTTTAAGATATTTGTATCTTGCTTTTCAAAAGCTCAAGTCCTATTAGGCAAATTATTAACATTTCATTAACATTCAAACTTAATAAAAATCTACAAAATGATTAAAAGAATAAACAAGCCCATAAACAGAGAAGAAGACAGGCAAAAATAACAGCAACATATTTTTGGAATCATTAAGTTTCATGTCTTTTATGAAAACTGGAGAAAGAACAGTAGCTTGAATCCCATCATAGAGAACCGGCAATCTATAACTGGATATTGGCTTCAAAATATGACAGAAAATAAGGCCACTATCAAAAGAAAATGTTTCCTACAAAAGATACATACATCTCCCAATTTCCAAAAGCTGTTTCAAAATATCTCAAGTGGAATCCAGAAATGCCATTCTGTATATAGAAGACAATATTCCATTTACAGAAGTGATGTTTCTAGATCTCATATTCATACTAGAACCCCACATTCCGTTTTTAAGACATTCCGAAAATTCTGCAAACCGAAAGTGGACTTCTTGCTCACTGTTTCATTCTGGCGATGTCTTTAATGGGTTTAGTTCAACATAGATCCTCTATGTGCTGTCATATTTGCTTGTCAATGAAGAAATAACTGGGGTAGTTATTACACCCACACCAAAATTCAGTTAAAAACTTAGGGCCCTTCCAGACAGGCCCTATATCCCAGGATCTGATCCCAGGTTTTCTGTTTATCCCAGATTATCTGGCAATGCGGACTCATATAATCCACTTTAAAGCAGAAAACCTGGGATCAGATCCTGGGATATAGGGCCTGTCTGGAATGGCCATAAGTTGATAAGAAGTTTGGGACTCAAATGTAGGTGAAACATTAAGAAGGAAAGACATCATTTCATTATGTGTCATAAGAAAGTTATACTGAAGACACACTTTGATGCCATAACACAGTATTTTAGAATTTATATAGCAGAGCTAGAAATGATGCACCCAACAGCTACTTGGGAGCTTTGGTGGTCCCTTGCAGTCTTTGCCTCTCTTCCTTGCCCCATTTGGTCAAATTTTTAGTCAACAATTCAATCTAGGGTGTATAGCTTTCTTAATCCTGACTCAGAAACAGCAGAAAAGAGCTTCCAAAATCACCTAAATATCACTTCCAAATGGGCAACAACAAATGGGCCATTCCAGACAGGCAGTCTCTGAGGATGTGACATGAGCATCTGCTTGTCCGGTTTTAATGGATTCATTTCAATTGGTTCAGCTCGAGGATGTGGACAAGATCCTTGGAGAGGCGAGGCCTACCACATGCATCCTAGACTCCTGCCCATCCTGGCTGATCAAAGAAGCCAGAGGGGGTTTGGCAGAGTGGGTTAAGGTGGTGGTTAATGCCTCCTTACAAGAGGGCAAGATTCCAGCCAGCCTAAAACAGGCTGTTATAAAACCACTGTTGAAAAAAACATCACTGGACCCCACTCAATTACTCAACTATTGGCCAGTTTCCAATCTTCCCTACTTGGGCAAAGTCATGGAACGTGTGGTGGCTTCGCAACTCCAGGGGTTCTTGGTAGACACCAATTATCTAGATCCGGCACAGTCTGGCTTTAAGCTGGGACACGGTACTGAGACAGCCTTGGTCGCCTTAGTAGATGATCTATGCCGGGAACTAGACAGGGGGAATGTGTCCCTGTTGGTTCTGCTGGAACTCTCAGAGGCCTTCGATAATGTTGACCACAATATCCTTCTGGGACACTTCGCAGAAATGGGACTTGGGGGTACTGCTCTGCAGTGGCTCCAGTCCTTCCTGGAGGGTCGGTCTCAGAAGGTGTTACTGGGTGACACCTGTTCGACTCCACAACCGTTGTCTTGTGGAGCCCCTCAGGGTTCAGTACTGTCCCCGATGTTATTTAACATCTACAGTAAGCTGCTGGGGGAGATCATCCGGAGTTTCGGAGTAAGGTGTTATCTGTATGCAGATTACGTCCAAATCTGTCACTCCTTCCCACCTGTTACTAAGGAGGCTGTTCAGACTTTGAACCGGTGCTTGGCTGCTGTGTCAGACTGGATGAGGGCTAACAAATTGAAATTGAATCCGGACAAGACAGAGGTCCTCCTAGTCAGTCGAAAGGCCGAACAGCGCATAGGGTTACAGCCTGTGTTGGATAGGGTTACAATCCCCCTGAAGACGGAGGTTCGCAGCTTGGGAGTGATCCTGCATTCATCACTGAGCCTGAAACTCCAGGTTTCAGCGGTGGCCAGTGGAGCTTTTGCACAGTTAAAGCTTGTGCACCAGCTGCGCCCGTACCTTTGGAAGTCTGATCTGGCCACGGTGGTCCACGTTCTGGTCACATCCCGAATAGATTACTGCAACGCACTCTACGTGGGGCTGCCTTTGAAGATGGTTCGGAAACTGCAGTTAGTCCAACGGGCAGCAGCTAGATCACTAACAGGAGCTACATACAGGGAGCATAGCACCCCCCTGCTACGTCAGCTCCACTGGCTGCCTGCCCACTTCCGAGCTCAATTCAAAGTGCTGGTTTTGACCTATAAAGCTCCATACGGTTCTGGCCCAGCTTACTTGTCTGAACTCCCCTGCCTCTATGTTCCACCTCGTAACTTAAGATATCCGGGGAGGCCCTGCTCTCGCTCCCACCAAAATCACAAATGTGGCTGGTAGGGACGAGAGACATTTCTGTATTTTAATGGTTTGATGGCTTGTTTAATGGTTATTGTATTAATTGTTCATGTAATGGCATCGAATTGCTGCCTATGTAAGCCGTCCTGAGTCCCCCTTTTAGGGTAGAGAAGAGACGGGATATAAATACCAGAAATAAACAAATAAACAAACAATGGCAGCAATATGTCCTCCTAGGATTCACAAAGGCTTGAAAATAACCTTCTAGTTCTCAGAGTGCCCACCCTTACTACACCCTTACTTGTATATACCCTCACTGAAACCTTTTCGTAAGAAATTAACTGCATGAGGAAAATCTCTGCAGCTTCCTGACATCTGATGCCAAGAAATAGATGTAGAATTCAAAAAGATACTTGTACAATTCCATAAAGGGTTCCTCTTCATGCTCTGCTAATACTAGGTGGGCTTTTTAGGATTTCTGTCCTGTTCTTTATGAAAGGAGTTACATGGTGCCACGGGCAAACTTTTACAATCCTCCAAAAGGTTATAGTGTTCATAATAAAGGCAAAAAGACATTGAGTTTAAAATGGTTCTAGTTCAGCCATTATGAATTAGAACACTGCATTTAGCCATGATGACTATCAAGATAACAAGGGGAGGAGGAAGCATGCTTCAATGGAGATGATCAGTAGCTATGAAGATTTGTTTACATTGCACTGAAATGACAGTAACATATGGTCCCATTACCAGGAGTTTTAAGTGTGTTTTAAAGAAGAAAAGGGGAAAGTCCATAAATATTTCACTGTGCTTAAATGATTTCAGCTGTTGAAATCATATTTTCAAATTGTTACCTTATGAAAGAATGCTTCTGTCTTATATTTCCTTGCTCAGTAATAAGTCCCATATATTTGAAGTTAGCAGCAACATTCAAGCATTAAACTAGTGTTTGAAATAAGGAGCAAAGAAGCACATACTGTACTTCACCCCCTGCCCCAATTGACCTCCATACCAGCTTCATTTCAAAGCTTCAAGCGAATGTACTCAGAGGCCTCTCTGCAATCAAGAGCTATGAAGAAAAGCAGATACCTGTGTTCACTTGAATAGCCCCGTAGAACTACTGCCTATTACTCCAGTAAGCACTGGAGCGGTTGGGTGCTGTATATTATTGTTCTTTGAACATAGAGCCCCCACAGTCATACAAATGGGTACATTTCAAAGCATGGCTAAGCACAAGGAAATCAGGTTCCGACTTTGCAAGCGCAAACATGCTGAGCTCGACCCCTATTTGAAAACCTACAGGGAAATGCCTACCCCCAGCTACCTGTGGAAGCTGGGGGTAGGCACCTAAGAGAGAGAGGTGAGGTTTAGGGAAACTATTTAAGCAAGGCAGCTCCCATTCCATATCTCTCCAATCTTGGTGTTGACTTACTCACCTCTGTGGCACTGTGTGTCTGACTGTCGTCTAGGGGCCGGGTATGAATTTTTCCACACTATGGGTTGGGGACTGGGAAATTAGCTTTGGGTGTGGTCTGTGATTAGTTTTTTGTTATTGACAGGTTTTGTCAATATGGAAATTGGTGAACACCCATGGTGTCCCTTTAGGGTAGAAGTGAGTCATCTGGAACCACCTCTTTAGGTCTTTGTTACTGGAGAGGTAAAGGTACTCTTCTTGGAGGTGACCATGAACCTTACTCCCCCCCCCCCCCCGACCTTGAGGCTTGGGACTTGGGAAGGGGGAGACCTCAGGGCAGCCTGGGAAATAAACCAAGTTTGGAGTCTGGTGTCTTTGCCTGAGATAGGTGGTAGAGTGGTTTAAGAGGATACCTGCTGTTGCCACCTTTTCTACAGTACGCTTTTTGGTTAAAGATATTTCTGGTTCAAAGTTACAATAACTAGCTCAGTAAAGTTGGCCCAGTTTACCAAATGTTCTGGGGTGGTCTCATTATTTCACTGATGGGTCATCAAATTCTCTCCATTTACCTGAGGCAACTCTCAGGTTTTGTGTATGTATGTATTTATTATCTGTGTACTTACAGTGGAATTATTCCTGGTTTGTAGTGACTATGTTAATGCCACACACATCCTTATTGAAACCAAGTGAGAGTGGCATCACTTTTTTCCAATCTGTAAGCTCATTTCAGTGAAAGGGCAGACCTGTGACAATCACATTTGATATACGAATAGACATTGGTGTGCTAATCCTGATATGCAATTATCCTCACAAACTCACCTTCAAAAATCATGACTGTATCCACACAATCACATGTTATTCCTAAATGCAACATCTAGTCCTCACATGCTTCAAGTGATAAGATCACCGTGGAAGATCACAAAGGATTATTTTAGTTGTGGTAAAAATGTTTCTAGGGTTTCAAGACCATAAAACAAACAGAGACCCTGATCAAGACAAAAGGCAAATCATTTCTATATTTCTATATGGAAACCACAAAACATACCCTAATATATAACAGCTACCTCACCAACTCTCTCACAAAGAGACCAGATGCACACTGAATTGTGTACACTGAGTTCCTGCATTTGCTACAGGTGGTCAGTCTGAAGCAAAGCTGTGGGAGGAAAGCCCCTGGTCCCATATAAGTCGTCAATTTATTATCCCTAAGTGCACGGTCTGGTCCTTGGTCCACTCCAGCCATATAAGATCACCAAGCTGGAGACCACAAAAATATTTTTTAACAGCAGCAAAAAAATGCCTGGAGTTTCAGAATCATAAGACAAAGAGACACTCTGATCAAAATAAAAATGTATACTTCTGTACAGAAATCACAAAATGTACAGTAATACATCACAGTTATATCACAAATTAGTAGATCACATTTCTTGGCACCTGTGTATTTGGCAAGCCACACAGGTACATCCCATAATGCATCTTTATTTCTATTTCTTTTGCATGGTAACCTTTTATAAGGAAGTGTTCATTTTATTAGGGTAATGAGCATAAACTTAGTAAAGTTAGGATAATTTACTGAGGCCTCGCTTTTGCTGGCTTGATTCTGGTTAAACCTAGCATTATCAGTTCTCTGTGTTCTACCCCCGTCAGACTAGACACAACACAGGGATATATGGATAATGTTTTTTTCTATGTAAGGCAGAGGAGAGAAGACATGATGTGTTGGGGATGGCGGGAAACCCGACCCTTTTGCTTAAGTTAAGATCTTAATCAGAAACACAAATCCCAGTTTCTTCCTATTTGCATTATCACACGTCTTCAAAAATAAATAAAAAGAATTGCATACCGACAAAATAAAAACGAGTGGCATTTCATGGCAGGAAGGAGCAAAGATCTTCCATTTACCCCACCCTTCACGTCTGAAGTTGACTCAGACTGTGGGGACACATAAAATAACCCAGCTTTCTCAGAAAAGTGTGGGGTAGAAGGTTGATCCTTAAAATTCAGATTTAAGCCCTGAGGGGTAAAAAAGTTGTGTGTTATGTCAACACTGTATACAAGCGGATTTTTTTTTGTTTGAGGACATAACCCCTCAAGCTCTCATCTCTAGTATTACACTGAGTTAATAACACTCACCCATACATATGCAGCATTTAATGGTCATCAAGCATATTCAGCTGTTTCAGGCAGGGAGAGGAACCATGAAACCCTTCAGAAGTTGCTGATCTGCAACTCCCAGCATTCTTTACCACTATCTACACTGGGTAGTGTTGCAGTGTCTAAGCTGGAGGGAAGGCTTCAAACTTAAAGATATCATCCTCGGGATTTTTAAATTTCAACCAGTTTTGGTGTTCCAGACATGCTGAGGTTGGTTTTTTTTCTTGACTCTCAATGGCATCATTTTGCATCCTGTTAGGAACTGAACTCACCATGTACTTGAACTTACCATTAGGAATGTACTGTTACATACACTAGGGTGGTTTTTTTAAACCCTCAAACTATTTTATATACTCAGACCATTTTCAAAACAAGGCAAACTGCTCTTGAAACTGAGGGGACTTTCAAAAAACAATTTCATACACTGTGGGGATCTGGTGTTGAAAGGTGTGAGAAGAAAACAAACAAACAGTATGCTAGCTTGAAAAAAATCAAATAGCTGTTTGGTTTTCAGCACAAGTGAGAGAGGCTTCACTCCATAATTCAAAATCCAACATCAGGGCCAATTTACACAATAAAAGGATGAGACTGCATTACTTTATAATATAAATGGGAGATTACATGTAAATCCCTGGCCCACAAAAAGCTATGACACTGTTTGATGACTGTGACACAGAAACTACTTATATCAGGAAAGAGTGTAAACCCAGACATCTAATAACTTATGAGGAAAGAAATGTACATTGCCATCTCAAACAATTATGTTTTCTATTTAGCATACCATTAGCAGTCTAACACAGAGATACCCATATATCTAGGACTTGCATGACTTCCCTTTGTGCTTTCCAGCTGTCCTCAAAACATATCCAGTGCATTTGTATTTTTCTACAAAGTCTATGTAAATAGATGAGAAAAGGAACAAGTGCAGATGGTGCAAATCATTGTTCCACTTAATTTCCACAAGTCTTCATTGCCTCAATCTGTGTGCATTCATATGTACCTCAAATAAAGAATAAGAACTTAGTTTCCAAATTCCCATACCTTATTATCAATTATCATCAGCACCTCTATCATCCTATTTTGGAGAAAGGAAGGTTATAAACCAAATTATCATAAGCATCATTGTTATTATTTTGCCTTTTTTCCAGGCCAACTCAACGTGACTTAAATAAATTACAATAAAAACAGATACAAAATTCGGATAATTAAAAATATAATTAAATTTGCAGTGGGAATAGTTAAAAGCATGACATTTACAAAGGAAAACAATAAAAACAATAGACATCATGAAACACCCTTCCCCCTAAGTATGCAAGGAAACCAAGGAGGGAGCCAGTCTGACATCTCTAGAAAGGAAGTTCAAAGTTTGGGAGCAGTCACTGAGTGACAAGGCGCTTCACAATGTTCCTACCAGATGTACCTATTAGGATCCCTGGTGTGATGGGAAAAAAACCACCCCTATAAGATATCAAAACTAAGTACATTATAGTTCAAATTTCAAAGCAGTTAGACTGGAGGACAGACTGACTCAAGCAAGGAAGCAAAAACTTTGAGTTTGCAAGATCTGAACAGGGTTTCTTGGAGATGTCTAATTCACAGAGTTAATCTAAGTTAAATATGATTTGGTAGCAAACAAGAGCAAAGACAACAAAATACTCAACAGGATCTTCTAGCATCACAAAGGAACTACAAGAGCCAAATGCGCACTGATATTCTAGATTAACACGACTATGCCTTTGAATTCTAAGAATGACGAAGAATGCTAAAGACTATTTCAATGTTTTCGCACATTTAGCCGCAAATTCATGTCCTTTCCTGACATTGCCCAATTATTTACAGCTTTTTAACCTTAACTGAAGTGGGCTGTATGGATGTGGGGAGACGCTTTAGGGTCAGGTAACTCCAAAATTTCACTTTGCCTGCAAAGCTCACCACACAGCCCTCTAAATCTCAGGCAAAGTCTCTGAGCCCTTTAAAGTCTCCATCTGTAAATGAAAAGAACTCAGGCGATGAGAGAACTGGCAGCTAAAGCCATATTTCTTGCAAACCAATTATTAAGGCTGTTTGTTTTTGGGGTGCAAATGTAAAGAACTACAGTATTTCTAAAGGCCCCTTCATTTCAAGACTCACCTACTATTAACTAAAAAGGACTCAAGTGACAGATTTATGAATCAATTACTACATGCCCTCTGAAAGGTCTTCTTGATACTTGCTGCCTGGGATTTTAGCATCACCAATCTGAATAGTGAGTCTGTTTCCTCTACAGTCCTTGCCTTCCCATTCAAACTCTTATCTCCACTATTTATAGAGATATGTACTCTCAGACCATGCACATTACAAAACTAGCCCATCAATAAATCCAGTGCAATCTTGTTGGCAAACAAATGCAATTTTCCCCAAGTCAGTTGGTCAACTTTTCTTCTCTTGCTGTGACCCCAATATACTATGGGGATAAGTCTTGTCACATGAAGTAGAAGAAGTTGTTTAGATCATGAGAAACTTAATCGTGTTAAAAGATACAAGATAGAGTTGTCTAGAAAGTAAAAAAAAATCAATGATGAAAAGTTACTAGTCATCAGTTATGCTGGGGAGGAAAAAAGAAACCAAACCTTAAAAGCACAATGTTATCAGATGTTTTTAAGAGAATGTGAATTCCAAAGTTCAAAACTCAGGAAGCAAAGTGGAAGAGCCTGGAGCAAAACTTCCAGGGGAGTAAGGTGCTGATCTGTCTCCAAACTGGAATATGTTGTGATAGATCTATTCCTCCCAACATGCTTATAAAATCCCAGTACTTAGTTTATAGAGCTGACCACATTGCAACATTATGTTTTCACCAATGTCTCCCAACTTTTGTTGGGTCTGAATTACAGTTTGCAACCACAATTTTGGGCTGAATTTATATAATCGGTTGATTGGAGTTTACTGTGGCAAGTAGAAATTATTGTACAAATACAATGTAGCATTGATGTCTGGTAACTTCTAACAATTGCTTTTGTACTCTGGTGCTTTCAGCCTGAATCCTATTGGTAATCCCAATCAGAGCAGACACACTAAATTAATGGGATTTACTGAAGTGTTAACTCACCATTCCTCAATTGATCTATGCTCCTATTAGACTACCAATAGGAATTAGGCTTTTGCAAGTTAACAGGTATGTTTTTCATTTTTTAAGAAATACTGTATTCACCACACCCCAAAGTCGGACACAACTGGACTTAATGTCAGGGGAAAACCTTTACCTTTCTTATATTTACCTTTGTTTCTGCTAACCAGCGATGAGGGTCATTCTGTACCCCGGGTGTAAGTGATATTGCCTACAAGAAATTTGAAAAGTATGTAAGAACTAAAATTGCAAACATTGATATTTAAGACAAACACTTTATCTGAATGCCTATTTTAAACTTTAAAATTTGTTTGATCAACAATTAGCAGCATATATTTTTAGCTCAAAAATATATGCCCAATGGGCTGGGAATTTTTGAATAACACCTACCATTTTATATTCCACTAGTAACTGTTAATAAAAAATATTTCATAATGTCATAATGTTAAATGAAAGACATTTAAAATGAAGGCATTGCCAATTCAAGAGGCACTATGCATATTCTGCACTAATTTTGTTTACCATAGTGAAACTGATAAGCAACAAGACAGATTTAAAGAGAGAAATGGGACCAAAGTTACAACTGACTAGACCTGTAAAAAAAACTCAGACTGAAACAGGGAACAAAAGCTTTTGAAACATGTCTTCAGAAAAGGAGACTATTAAGTATATGTTATAGAGGAGAAGGCACTTGAGAAAGCAATCTCCCTGCCCTGAAAGGTGACTCAGAAATAAGGCATTTTTACAAAGGGGGAGTTACAGAAAATTTAATTATTCAGTGTATACTTCGAAACATTTAAGCAGCCGAGGAAATAACCAGCAAATACGGCGGAAATGGTTTTCTTCTTTCAATCCCCCCTCCCATCCCCCTCCCCGCCCCGTAAAATGGACTATCCTTCTGTCTAGCACCCCCTTTAGTCCCCTGCCTGGATAATGGAACAGTACTGAAAATGCAAAGCAGAGGATCAATACTCACATAGGCCCTTATCAATTTTATTTATGTTGGATACTTACTTGTATCACACTTTTCAACAGAATTCTTTGGGCACCAGCTCATTGCTCCAATTGTTAAATGTGAGCACGAAATAGAGTAAGAGCTACTCCTTAATTTGAGATGAGCAGGTGAAAAGGACAGGTTTCATTTGTGGAGTTTTCTAGGTAAAGCAGCTTGATGGAATATCTGCCTATTAGTTTTGCAATGATACAATTAATATCAACAAAAGTGTCACTAAATTATAAAAATTCAAAGTGTTTCCAAAGCCACAAGACATTCATCTAGTATGTTTTTCAACACTAGAACATTACATTACAAGTTGGTCCTCAGTTCATAAAATTAAAATGGCTATTGACAACAGTACAAAATGAAATTGCACACACAATGATATCTGCTGTGATTGTTCATATCTATCTTGTAAAATTATTTCTAAAATCATTAGAGAAAAGAGTCGACACTAAAGAATTGCTAGCTTAAAAACCTTCAAGTTTTCTTGAAAAGCTTCAAGTATTGAAAATGCCTCCCAATGCATGTGAAAACTGACATACTTTCAACTTGTCATTTAAAGCAATTGTTATTCTTCTTTTAGGTGAAATTCAACAAAAGAAAAGAATTAAAAATACATTTAAAATATTATCTTCACGATTTGCCAAAGTAATAGATTATGTTCTATGTGAGTGAAGAATTAGAAATGAGGGACATCTCTTTTTTAATGTATCATATGTATGAAAAGGAAACTACACACAGCAGAAACAGATTATGGTTATAATTCTGTATTTGAAGATTAAATGCTATTTAGAAAGGAAAAAAGAGTAAGTTAACAGAAAGTGGCAAACTAAGCTTTTCTCCCAAGGCTAAAATAATAAAGCTTGAAATCCTGAGGTTATATCATACTGCTCCAGAATAACAGGAAGCTATTATTTACAAGGAAATGCAACTAACTTGAAAAAAAAGTCTGATGATGGCTTTTTTAAAAAAATAAATGAGATGGACAATTATTCCTGAACTATATTACTATGTACTGCAATCTGGAGAACTGCATGATTGAATGCTCAACTATAAAGTAAGCTTCCAATATATATAGAAAACTAGATATTAGGAAAAAGGACTCTACTATAATCTTGTTGATGTGCTAGTTTTGTACAGTTTTGCATCATGTGGTCAACTACACAAACCATGAATTGCAATCTTAGGCTGAAATCCTAAGTGTGCTGGCATAACAACACTTAGGTGGTGGTGACCAGAGAAAATTAGAAGGAAATTAAGAATTAGGATGCTCAGAGCGAGCAAATTTTGTCTGCCTTCCCTCATCACTGCCAAGTGATTCTGGAAAAATACAGCTGCAGGAACAGGAACACACACTGCATTCTGACTACTGGCTTCATTACCTAATTTATTTTGGAAAAATGAATTAAATCTATGAATTATTTCCTCAAATGCATGGAGTGAAGTGCCTAGGAATAGACCTTTAAAGATGGACTATGTGTGTGGACAGTCATAGAAATGCAGAACTTGTGGACATGATAATGGGATGACAAGATCAGTTTTAACTATGATCCTTCAGAGACAAAGCATACAAAGCTAATGAAGTAGTCAATTAATGTTTAAGCTATCTACTTCATTCTCTCAATCTCCAAAATGCTACAAAATCCCTTTGTATATTGATGTTCAAGACTAATATGGGTACCTTTGATTTCTAGATCTATGCCAGCAGACATTACCATCCATCAAAGTTGATAATAAGATATTGTTGATATGAGGGTATACAATGGATAGTGCCATTTTTCAGAAGATAGGAGAGTCAAGTGTATTATCTAGTATCTTGTTTTCTAAGCAAAGGTCAACAAGGAGCCATGTGTAAAGTAAATCACATAAATGAAAACACTCTTTGTTGAAGTCCTTCTCCAGGCACCCTTTTGAAATGAGGTGAGCAGATAGAAAGAACGTCTTCTCCGGCATGTTGCCATAGGAATTTCCTCTTCAGATAACTACACTGGGCAGCTATATGGTAGTCCTTCCATCCCAGATTAAGACTTGCTATTCTCCCAGGTCTTTAGTCTCCCAACTACCACTTTATCTATCTATCTATCTATCTATCTATCTATCTATCTATCTATCTAACAGTTTATCTAAATATATATCACATTTTAGATTCGTGGACAGCTGCTGCCCTCTGATGTTTGCTTAACTTTAGCTTGATATTGTGGCTATTTTCAACTTCTATTATTCCAAAAAAAATGCCTGTATTTTATCAACTGTCCAGAAAACTGCATATATTGGCGAGACTTGTGCATTCAGGACTTACCTTGATCTGTTTTGTGTTCGGTTTTTGGTAGGGCCCCAATGTGTTTTCATCTGAACCTCCCAATATCAAGAGATCAGATATTTGTTTTTCGTTTTGTTTTGGTGTACATTATTTTTTGGGGGAGGACTTCATCTGTCCAGGCCTATGGGTGCAGGCTGTGGGCCTCCATACCTTACTTGGTGCTTGGTGGCAGGCCCTGCCTGGCCCCATGCAATCCAACCGAAAAGCCCACCTACCTTTCATATTGATTGCATTTTTGTTTCAGGATGGGCCTTTCCATTTCGTACCATCCAAATGGACAGAACGAAACGGAAATAAATGGGACAAATTTCAAACCCATGGCTAATATTGGGCAATGCAGAAATCTAATGAATAAGAAACATTCTATGTTCACTTTGTTAGTTCTACAAATCTGAGAATTCATAATTACTGTGTATTTCTCCACCGAATCCCGAGAAAGGACTTCACAAGCAGCATCAATTTCACTTCCTATCATAGAAAAGATGGATTCCTTTTCAGTTTGAAGACTTCGTAGTTGATCATGAAGCTGTAATTTGTCTTCTTCTATCCTCCTTAGGTGATCATCTTCACTATTTATTCTTTTATTCTGAAGCAAGAAAAACAGTTTTTTAAACCACATTAAACATGTAGCAAAATTATCTCTAAAATTCAGTCTTTCTCAAACGGAAAGAAATCATAACTCTCAAGTATATTTCTTCTTGTGGAAGAATGGGTGTGGGATCAATATGGGTCACATAATGTAAGTAGAAATTCAATGTATGCTACAAAAAATTACTATGATTGTTAAGATGTGTCTTTATGTCAGAATCACATAAAATGGGTAAAAACTCAATAGCCACACAGAGAGAAATGCACACAAGGAGTGGAATACTTTTTCAGCTGCTGCATTAGCAAGCCTGGAGTCAACAAGTAGAACAGTAGTATATCTGTGTGTCACATTTGACAGAATTGCTCTGCCCATGCTACAAAAACAACAAAAAAGTGGTGTCACTTTCACTGAAATTTGTTTTCGGAAAGAATGATTCAAAGACCAAAACCCAAACTTCACCTTTTTTCACTTGCAAGCCTGACCAACTAAAAATCTTAGTGTTTCAACTGCTACTACTTTGAAATGTTACGACCCAAGCAAGTCAACAATGATGATTATAGGTTTCACCAGCTACAGAATACAAGGTGTCTACTAAAAGTTCAAGAAGAGAAATGAAAATGAATTGCATTCAACAGCTCTGCTGTTGTCTATTAGTCCTAGAATTTCCAGATTCACAACAACTCTGTTAGCCAGGTCAGGTTGAGAAAAGGTTGACTAGCCCAAAGTCACACAATGAGTTTCATCTCTCCTTGGGACTTCAACTCGACTCTTCAAATCACAATCTAACCACAACACCACACTAGTTCTCTTCTTTATATTGCTATCAAGACAAACGGAAAGAAAATTGACATTTCAGGAAGCCCCTGGATTTCAGTGGGAAGGTTTTACCTTATCTATCTACTCCTTTTTCCTAGGCATATTGTTGCCCTGGCACAGGAAGTGTGATTTAAACCAGAAAGCAGCATATAATTTTTTTACTAAGCTCCTATTCTTTTTTTACCACACCCTAAACCATCTTAATTATTTTATTCTATTGTATAAATATTGCAAAACGTTTGTTCTACTCATTGGGCATAACTCGGGAATGGTATTACTCTCTTAATCATTCTCCCTTATTTTCTTTTAACTGAGGCTTTAAACTGAGCTGTCATGATTGGGACACTTATAGTCTTGGGTGAATGCTGTATATTCAGTACTGAAGTGTACAATTAAATCATCTTGCTTTTAGATAGATTTTGAAGTTGGATAGTTCTGGGTTCTGCTCACGTTCTACATTGAATAATTTACAGAGAGCATCAGCAACTCTGGCTCTCCTTGTCAGTTTTGAAAGACATAGAGACAAACTAAAGAGCAACAATAAAACCAACCAACTTGTGCTTCCTGGGATGGCCTATGTGTGCCTCAGGGTACCTAAGTGCGTTGGCTCTTTTCCGACTCATTTGTTTCTCACTTACATTTTCCACTTTGCTCAACTTTCTTTAGTAGTCAAATGGCAGCTTAACTGGGAGCTACTATTACAACATTATATAGAGGCTGAAAAAGAAGAGCCCTCCCCAGAAGCTGTATGCCTTTCTGAGGGGACATGAGTGTAAATTATTGCTGACACCCTACTTCGCTTTGAAATAAATTACAGAACTCTAGGCATGTTTGCAAGAACCTGAAAATAAAGAACCGAGGGCTCCAACACCAAACGTATTAGTTGTGGTGCAAGGTGGCTGCCATCTATCTTTGGGAACCTGGCGCTTTTTGGTAAATCTTAGCTTTTTCTTCTGACAAAATGGGAAACATTAATTATTATATAATTCTAGAGATATCCTGCCATCAATTAAATGGGCCATAATCCTCTGAACCTTCTCATTTACCTGGTTGGGGAGGAGATGAACCTTTTCCTCTTAATGGCAAAAGAAGCGTCACATGTAATCTTGGATATGGCAAAGAGACTGCAACAGCACAGACTGCCATTAATTCCATAATGACGAAAGTGAAAAAGAGACTGGTGTCTTTGTATCTACAGTAAAACCACGTGTAGATTATACCCAAATCTTATATCTATGTGACATAGGTAGCTAAGCAACTGCTTTCTTGCAAGGTTGGCTTAATCTGTCATATTTATAAGCATTGCTCATTTTTCTTTTAATCTATTTTGAGAGAATTCCAGTATCTTTGGGTTTTCTTTAATATGGCAAAACACCTTTTTCGAAATCACTGTTGGAATAAGGTGTAAAATATTATGTAGAAGTGATAAAACACAACATTAAGACAAATGGAATGTTTTATAATTTAATACTGCAGATTCATTACATTCATTGTCATAAGATATTCTACCATCATGATGAAAATTATGTTTTTAGCACCTAATATAAAATGGCTACCAAACATTTGATGTTTTCACACACATTTTACTAATATTAAGGAAGCTCATGAGGTGTAACAGCTAGTATGGTATACAGGCAGTTCCTGAGTTACGGACAAGATAAACTCTGTAGGCTGTTTTCAGCTGAATTTGTATGTGAGTCATAACAGGTACATTTTAAGTGTAACTCTACCCATTTATTTTTGCTTATGTTTTGGATCACATAGGGCAGGATTAACACCTCTGTAATGTTTGTTTTTCTGTCTGTGCTCCTGTTCAGAAGATTTTGCCTCAATTCCTGTCCCTATGACAATTGGAGTTTGAAAATGTTGGCTTGTCATACAAACAAGGATTGCTGATAATGCTTGAGTAGAGACAGCTTTTTCCCATGATAACTCTTACAGGAGTGATTTTCCCTTTTTAGGGGTAGATTTTCTCTCACTTCCCGTTGTCTCAGAGGCAGGAAGACATTAAATATTTCTAATGAAGATACAGACAGCAGTAAAAATCTCACAGTGGCTCTAACCCCACACCATACTAAACAAAATGTTTTTTTTAAAAATGCATGGAGTTTGACTTTAAATGCAACTTGGAGAGATGTTTGACATGGCATATTATTTATTTTTACCTGTGCACACAAATGCTTAAACATTTTCAAATATTGCAAAAGGCCCAGCACATGCTACCGGATGGCGTACCCACTCCCAGGTTCACCTACAACCCCCCAACCCCTTCCCTCGTATTTGTAACTAGGACTCATATGTCAGTCATGTGTTTGTAACTTTGAGACTTCCTGTAATGGTTTGAGTGTTGGAATAGGATTCTGGCTTTAATTCTCACTCCACTATGGAAGTTCATTAGGTGACTGTGAAGGAGTCGCATTCTCTCAGAGCGCTTCCAGATGGGGCTTAAACCCACTTTGGAGTGGGTTAAAGAAACCTGCTCCAAAGTTGGTTTAAGTCTCCAAGCCCTTCTGAAAGACCCAGGCTTTCCCAGGGGGCTGTCTCCATTCCAGTGTGGTAACTGCCCCCCCCCCACAGCAATTTGCCCCCCCACCACTTCCCAGGGTGTTATTGGTACGCTCCAGGAGGCCTCCAGTGAGGCCTAATAGAGGAGTGTTTTAAGTTTTTCTTTTTTTTTTTCTTTTAAGGCTTTGTGGGTTAGGGGGTGCCTTCCTTGGTTCTCCGGGTTTTTGGAAGCCAAAGTACCCAGGTAGCTTGTGAGGACTGACCCCATGACTGTGGAAGCAGTCCTGTACGTCAGTCCCCACTGGCCCTATACTTCTTTAGACACTTGATACTCCTTTAGACCTGGGCCTTTCAGGAAGACCCAGGTCTAATGGAGTATCAAAGTCATTTGGGACAAAGCACAGCTTACCTACTTTATCTCGGATTGTCTTACAACCATTCTGGCTTTTTGGCAGTGGATACATTATATAACAATGGTTATTTAAATTGTTTATAATTGTTTTCAAACTGATTAGTTTTGTAGGTTTAATAGATTTATATATTTTATTTTATTATTTAAAACTTTGTGGGCAGTTGTTATAATTTGTATATATATATTACTTTGCTTTTATTGGAATGCATCATTTGGACACCTCTGGTTATTTATTTATTTATTTATTTATTTATCATGTCAGTATCAACCAGACACCTCTGGTAAAAGTGTCACAAGGCTAGTATTTTGGGTCCTATCTGGACGGGCTCTAGTCTCACTGGGTAACCTTAGGTTAGTCATGCTGATTTAGCCTTGGCTAATGAGGTTGCTGAGAGGACAAATTGGGACGCAGCATATACTGAGTAAATTTTTTAAAAAGGAACATATATGTAACCAGCGCACAAACAGCAATAAGTAACATCCACCACACAGCATGAGGTGACACCATTTTACCCTCACACCTGCAAAGTCAACAATATGCAAAAACACAAGCAAAGAATCCTCTGGTTAAAAAAGAGTATGAGGCATGTGCGTACACTATCAAGATGAAAAAAATGAGAAGAAATAGAGAACTATCTTGACTTAGATTAAAGATCCATCTAATCCAGTATTCTGTTTGTCACAGTAGCATGCCTTCCCAAGTCACAAGCAGGACATGAGGCCCACAACCCCGTCTCACTATTGCTTCCCTGAATTTGGAGGGTCCATGACTAAAAGCCAGCAACCAAGTTAACCTCAATGAGTTCTATTAATCTTCTTTCAATTTTATCTAAATTGGTTGACAATATTTTTTGGTCATCAACTCTACAGGTCTACGTAGTGTTATTATGATCCTGGAGAACCTATGAGGTATTTTCCCCCGATAGTAGTAACAAGGTATTTTCTAGATATATACTGGAAAGGGGATGGTTATATGTTGGTGTTTTTCAGTAGTCTTTAGCCAGAAGGCAGGTAAAAAATTATGTAGAACACCCAAAGAACTGTATAATATGCAGATCTGGTAGGAAAAGAAATGAATCCCATGAAAGAAGTGATTCTTATGCTCGACTTAGTTCATGGCTGGATAAGTTGACAATTTTGTTGAGTCAGCTAAGGCTGCTTTTCTTGCTATTAAAAGACCTGTGAAATAGTTTATATTATTTCCTTCTGTTTGATAGGTAACTTATTTGTCAGCTTGAACTATGTAGTAGATTGATTCTTCATGTGAGATTCCAAATAAGTTTCCACCTTTATCTTCTATTTGCTGCAAAACATGCTGAGGACATGTCTCAGTAGCTTTCTGGAAGGAGAGACATAATCTTTCATCGAGGTTGGTGGATAATTATAGATTTTTTACCTTATGACCCTTAGAAATTATACTTTCTTGTCTGCTATGCTGTTGAAATATGTTACCTGTTGGAACCTGGATGGGTTTCTTTATAAGGTTGATTAATCCCACTTTGTGTAGCTAAATCTGGTGTCTTACACTGCAAAACCTTTGAGGAGGTAATGGTATCAATCTATTATTGCAAAAGCAGCAAAGAGTTCCAAAGAAATGTTAGAATTTAATGTTAGAATTCACAAACTGCAGCCCACTTCATCAGATGCATAGAGGAGATAGAGAAGACATTTGGACTTCTTGGAAATGCATTTCTGCCTTATCCACAGAAGAAAATTGAAACTGGATTCTATGATCACATTGATATATAGCAATGTATCAATTGGTGTCTTCCCTGCACAAAACTGTGGTCGATAGCAACCGAGTTCTTAGAGATGTTGAGAGCTGCTATCATTGTTGCTTTATAAACATTTCCCTGCTATTTTTGCGCTTTTTGAATTTATCCCAGAGTCATGGTTATGTGAAACCAATCGCTATGGACACAGCAGAACTTGCTTGTGCAATTATTATCATCCAAGTAATAATTTGAAATCTAAATCTTCTAAGAATGTTTTAATTTTGACATTCTGTAGGGACTGATGGATAGGGATCAAACCAGCCTACAGCACCAATGTTTAAAAATATTGCCATTTCAGAAGAGAACAACCTACACCTTTAATATGAAATTGTTCTTATTCTACATATATATTCAGTAATTTAAATAAAAGCAAGATCTTCCCAAACCAAAAGCAATGAAAACATGATGCTAGATTTGAAACAATACCGGCACCAGACTTCAACCTATATACTGGAGCGACTCGAGGAGAAGAAGTGTACCATTTATGTGCCTTGCTATGAGGAATAGAGATATAGCACTACAGTTCCTGTAACACAGCCCAATAAAATTTATTTATTTATTTATTTATTTATTAAGACCATTTCTACCCCGCCCTCACCCCCGAGGGGGGACTCAGCAATATAAAATCCATTACATAACAATTAAGCAGTGATATTAATTAAAATTACATAACCACATAGAACAGATCATGGAGTCACATAGAACAGATCACAGAATCACAATCATTCTTGGTGTCTTGGTTTTTGGGCCAGTTCTTCGGGTTATTTGGGGCACTAATTCAGAAAAGTGTATTAGATAGACTGCAACAGCTCTGGTTTCTTAGATTCAGTTATCATAATTCTTTATGAGTGGGCAGATAGTGATTGGTATAGCTATATATCAATCACTAGAGTCAATAGAGGAAAACTGGTGCCATGTTTGAAATCGGCAGGTCAAATATACCCAGAAACAGGTCTAACATTTGAGGCATCAAGGTGTGTGTGTGTAGAATATACAAACCTGCTAAAGGTAAAGGTTTCCTCTGACATTAAGTCTAGTCATGTCCACCTCTGAGGGGTGGTGCTCATCTCCATTTCTAAGTGGAAGAGCCGGCGTTGTCTGTAGACACCTCCAAGATCATGTGGCCGCCATGACTACATGGAGCACCATTACCTTCCCACAAAAGTGGTACCTATTTATCTATTCACATTTGCATATTTTCAAACTGCTAGGTTGACAAAACCTGGGGCTAACAGCAGGAGCTCATCCCGCTCCCCGGATTCGAACTGTCAACTTTTCAGTCAGCAAGTTCAGCATCTTTAGTGGTTTAACCCACTGTGCCACCTGGGGGCCCCATACCTGATATACATTTAAGAAAAATAATCTATGATTGTGGATTATATAATAGCCACTGCTGACAGTCACCATATGCACAGAAGTATGGAAAGATAGTTGACAATCTCTGCATTTTAAACATTCATGTAACTCTGATATCTGCCCATATTTAGAACTGAAGCATCCCAATGGAAAAAATAATGACTTTGTGTCTACCATATCATCATATTTGTCAGTTTCTTTTGCACAGTAACATTTTATTTTACAACAGTTCAGGTATGTTATGTGTGTGGATAGAAAACGCAAAGGTTTTCATTTGCATATCTTGGACATGGTAGAAGGCTCATTTTTCCCTTTTGCGTTCTTTGATATTTGATATATAAACTGCAATCAGGCTTTAAGCAAAATGAAACCAGACTGTTGAGCGGAAATAAAAAAATGAATACTGATTTGACATTTTGTTATTTGATGGATTTAAGTTTGACATTATAAAAGAGTTAACCCTGAGCAGCTACTCTTATCAGATCCAAAGAACACAACTGAATTGATCTAATCATGGCTCGTTTTAACCCAGGAAATTACTATGATTTGGTAAAAATGGAATTTGTGTTCTCGTGTTGTTACTTTAATTATGTCCACACAGCAAAAAGAGTAATCAAAATGCCTGTCAGCTTTCGCCATGACAGTCTTTGGAAATGGCTCAAATGCACCACCATAACTTTTATTTCCAAGCCAGCATTTTAAACAACATTTTAGTTCTGTAATTGGCTGGAGAACACAGACAACTATCAGTAATTTCCCAAGGATGATATTTTTTAATCCTTCATACTGAAGGATGAACCTAGGGTTTATTAAAAGAGTATAGAATGTTTTGTTCAAAATTTTCATTGGAACGTTACATTATTAATTTGTCACGTCCTGGTAATGTACTTGGAACATGTTAAAATCCCACTGGCACTTACCCCTGGCACTTCCTACAGAATAGCAATTAAGAGATCTCTGAAGCAGTAGCAAAAGTATAAAACCGGTGTGGAAGCCAAACTGAAGTAAATTAAAGACACATCAAGGTATTAACCCATATGCCAACAAAGCCTGGGTCAGAGTTGTATGTTCCTCTCCTTCTCCCAGGGCAAAACCCAACATGTAGTCTTAGGCAAAGGTTTAGAGCAAAAGCTTATACAAAGGAATCCTTACTGTACAGAAGCAAGTTTCGCCTCTGCATCGAGGACAACCTATCAAAAGAAATAGTTTCTCACAAGAAAATGTTGGTCTCGTGTCCCCCTCTCTTTTGAAATGACATGCAAAGTTGAATATTACAGTGTATTTCCTCTAGTTTAAACCAAACATAACCTCAACCTCCTCCGTGCCTGTTCTGAGCTCTGTGCACCACAGATATTCACTGGCAAACTGCTCTTGTGCCAACAGCTACATTCTCTACATAGAGGACAATTTGATAGTAATCATCAGCTGTGCCAACTCAGAGCACATGAACTAAATTACACTGAGGGTCTATCTTGTCCTCACTGGTTCTGTAGAGGGATTGCATGACCAGATCATTTTTTAAAGCTGATGGGCTGCCAAACATTGGTAAAAGTTGACTTGTCTATTACCATCACTCACAATGAAATGTGGTAGCTTCAGCTGTCACTACACAACTAACCTACTCTAACTGAGCTTTCACAAAAACACAACTCTCATCTACTCCGCCTAGTCAAGAGACATACTTTTGATCTGAGTAAACTCTGATATTAGTAGACTATCAGTTCTCAAAGTCAGGACTTCAAATGGTATTTCACCCTATTTTCTTTCTTTCATCTTTCATTTTATATGTTTTTGAAGAGAAAGGAGAAACAGAGGAAAGCAAAAAATATGGAATAAACTTAAGAAGATGTGTATAGTATAAAATAAAGTGTGATTTTGATGTAGCAGGTTGGTGTTAAAGGTGAGCCCCTGTCTAAAAAGGCTTCTTTTACATTACCGGTATCGTTTAAGATTAGAGAGTTTCATTTACCCTTCCATCCAGTTCCTGTTTCATCAGCTGATATTTTCTCCTACATTTTACATTTTCTTCTTCTTTATGGGTTAGTTCTTCTGTCAGCTTATCACATTCCATTTTCATTTTTTCTACCTGTCGGCGATGTGCTTTTACCAAATTTCTTTCCTCTGTAAGTTCTTCCTGTTAAAACAAAAAATAAAATTACAGTGTGTCTGTGCCTTCAAGTATGGGCTGTGACATGACCAAAGCTCACTGCCCTACAATCAGTGCTATGGGTCTTTTCCCTGACAGTTTGTTCTTAAACAAATTTAAAAGATTATACATTCTACCAGGAAGAAATGTAGGGAAACCATGTAGATAAATTGAATCAGAACCTTGATCCTACCATCTAAACTAAGCTGGGCTGTCAGGGAAAAGGATAGGAGGTAAACTAAGTATAATTTACACAAAGAAATAGAATAATAGAATCATAGAGTTGGAAGAGACCTCATGGGCCATCCAGTCCAACCCCCTGCCAAGAAGCAGGAAAATCAAATTCAAAGCACCCCCGACAGATGGCCATCCAGCCTCTGATAGACAGGGTAGATGACCTCAATTTGGAAAAGACTGAGTAAATGGCTACAAAGTGGGAATAAAAGTCTTATCTCCTTCATGGTGGAGCGACTGCTGCTGTGACTATGTTTTGAGGCATGCATCTGTCCCATGTTTTTTTTTAAAACCAATCACTAGTTATCTGCAGAGGCTGCTATCCTAGTCTAAAACACAATATTTTCCCTCCAGTTTGTTATATAAGGAAGGGACAGGAGTACTAAGGTTTTCTGAGGAGAGGGCAGTGCAATTATAGTGCCAGCTCCAATCTTGCTGGTTGGTTGCTATATTTTCTTTTATTGTGTTGGGCGTGTCCCCGTGCTTCAAGAAGGGGACTCAACAGATAATAATGTGGAATAAAAATCTACAGTGAAGAATTAATGCAGTTTGACACCACTTTGACAGCTCAATGGAATCATGGAAGTTGCAGTTTGGTGAGGCACAAGCACAATTTAGCAGAAAAGGCTAAAGACCTTGTAAAATCACAACTCCTGTGACTACATAGCATTGAGCCATGGCAGTTAAAGATTAGATCTACGCTGTCCTACATCCCAGGTCTGATCCCAAATTATCTGCTTTGAACTGGATTTATGATTCTATACTGCCAAATAATCTGGAATAGGCAGATAATTTGGGATCAGATCCCGGCCCGGAATACAGAGCAGTGTAGATCCTGCCGAACTGCACTAATTCTGCAATATGATGCAACCTAAACCAAACCTGTACAGCAAAGATGAGAAAACAAAGGTCCCTTCATAAAGGTTTTGTGGCTTTCAAAGTCCACATCCAAGTGCCCCCACACACCCTCTAAGGAACATGGAAGCAATTTTTCGTTGTGTTTAGCCTCCCTGCAAGGTCATTTTAGGACCATGACAAGCCTTTTCTACAACAGAAAGTCAACACCTAGGTCATTTCCAGCTAGGACAAAATGCTCCCCTATTTCTCAAACAGCCCGGAGAGGGATGCAAACATAGCAAAAAAGCTTCTCCTCTCTACAAGGCATTGGGGGCATTTGGAGGGGCATTTGGAGGGGGGGTTGGTGTGAGGGTCAATCTCCTGGGGGTTGAATGCAGCTTCCTAGACATCACCCTCACACCAGTTGGCCACCCATGGTTTACACCTTTGGAAAAATCTTGTAGAAGGGCACACATTACACCATGAAAAACTACAGCAGTTACGAAGTAGCTCCTTACATTCCATGTTTGCATAATGACATGTACTTACTTACTTACTTACTTACTGGCATGTACAATCTATCACATACACCAAAGTTTTCCTCCCTATGCCTGAATAATGCCCCTTTTGTGAAGGTATTTTGTATGACAATACAGTATAGTGCCAGCATCTTCTCACTGTTTGCTCTAGAGATTAAATCAAGGAATCACACACATCTCAACTTCCTGAGAATCTATTTCAATTTTTAGTTCGTTTTAAATCCTAGATTCTAGCTCTTACAGCTGTTACTCAATTTTCAAACAGTGTAGGTAATATATGCGTAATTTCACAAGAAGGGGAAATGGATGGGTAAGAACTAAACAAACATAGATAGCATTTTAATGCTCCGGATAATTTTTGATACCTTCTTGTCGCAAGTAAAATCAGAATAAATATATTAAGCAAACAATTGCTCATGCACTTCTCCCGAGTACACATCATCACCAAAATGAGAAAGATGACAATATGCACCAAGAGAAGCAGACTCAGAAAGGTCAGGGGCAAGTAAAGACATGTGACTTTAGCCTCCATATCACACCTATCTTAAACGTACTTGAGTGACTTCTATCATTTTAAATCTGAAGACTACATTTGAGAAATTGAACCTTTTTTATTGGCAACCTGCTCACCACTTCTTTGCCACAAAAAACACAGAACACTAGTCAAAGGTAGGAAATGTAAACCATCCTACACAAATACCTTTAACATTCCAATGTGACTAGCAGCTTCTTCCTTTTCTTGACCAAACAGCTTCATCATCTCTTGGACACGTTGGTCATGTTTTGTTTTCACCTGCTGCAACTCTGTGTGAAGTTCTGCCAGTTCTTGTTGGTGGACATCTCTCTCCAACTTCAGCTGCTTGCTGACAGCAGCCATCTCCTCCTGATAAGATTCCCGTTGATTCTGAAGTTCTGTCAGGGACTTCTGCATCTCCTTCTTTGATTTCTCCTCTTCTACTATTCGGTTGGTCAGTTCAGCTCGAATTGCACTCAGATTTTTTATAGCTGCTTGCATTTCTAGCAATCTTGCTTGGTCCTTTTCATGGATCATGTTAATAGATAAAAGCTCCTCTTCTAAGCGTTGTTTATCTGTTCGTATCTGGCTCTGTGTTAGGCTCTGCTTTTGAAGCTCACTGTCCAGTTTATCTGCATTTTCCCTGACCGCCCTGATCTCTTGTTCAAGAGCTATCTGTAGGGATCGAGATTCACTGAGCTTTACTTCTCTACAATGCAGCTCCTCTTCTTGTTTGGCTCTTTTCTCAAGAACATCAGTCAGCTCCTTCTGAAGATTTTCCATCTGGTGCATGGTAGAAAGAAGCTGACTCTTCAAGTCATCCTTTTCTTTAAGAGCCTACAATTCAAACAGAGGTAGAAAGTTAGAGAGAGAATCAAAAGCTCGCTAGGAATCGAATAGTAGATGTGGTCAACTTGTTGCCTTCCAGATATTCCTGACCTAACCAGAATTGCCACTGCTGGGAGATGATGGGAGCCAGTGTCCAACAAAGTCTAGGGGCCCATGGGTTGCTCATCCTGTACTATGGGGAAATAGGGAATGGTTCAAAACAATCCTATTGAGAAAGTATGACACTACACCAAAAAGAATGGCAGTTAACATTTATATTAATTTTGCCACTGTCTAAAAATCTCATCACTGAGATGTGGCTGTGAAACAGCTGAATAGCAGGAAAAAAGGAAATATAGTACCTTGTGGTAGTGAGGAACCCAAATAACATACATTCTTATTTGTGGGATACTACCTGAGAACCACTCTAGAAATAATGGAAAGGCATCTTTGGAGAAAATATTTAGGCCCTAAAACAAACAAAACCACTGGCATCCTATATGTCTCCTACTATTCAGCTATCTATATCCTTTTATTCAATCAAAGGTCCCAAAATATATGAAATCAAGTACTTCTATTTTAATTGGTGAACTTCTATAGGAGATAACTTGCGGACTGTTATAGGAGAAACTAAATGCCACATAAAGAGACTATGCATCTCTTTTTTTCTACCTAAGTGTAGTGCCTTACATTTATCCTTGCTGGAATACATTTTGTTAGCTTTGGCCTAGCTATCCAATTTTGAATTCCAATCCTATCATTTATGGTATTAGCTACCCCTCCTAATTTGGTTCCCTATACAAACTTGATAAGCATGCCCTTCATGCCAAGTCACTGATAAAGATGTTGAAAAGCACTGGGCCATGACATAGCCCTCTGGCATCTCACTAATCACTTCTCTCTAGGATGAGGAGGAGCCATTGGTGAGCACTCTTTAGGTTTGGCCAGTCACCCAATTACAAACCCATCTAAGAGGCAGCATTGTCGGGTCCACAATTCAGTGTCCCTTCTGTCACTCTGACCTTCTTTCCTGTCATGTTGAAGGCTTCCTTGTTAATCATGTACATTCTAGCAGTCCAACTTACTGCCTCAACACCCACAGCTAGCCTCACTCTTTATATTTTAGACTTAATGTTGCCCCTCAGTTGATTGAACATACCAGAGTTATTTCAGATTATAGGTTCTGTTTGTACTTTTACCTCATTTAGTCAGGCAATTTTTAAACCCTGCTAAATAGAACTTGATTTTGACAGATTATACAGCAAGTGAATGATTAATTAATTATAAGGCATAAGGCAATGGAGTCCACCTACTTTTCAAATCTGGAATACATCACATTTGAGCCTCTGGTGCATATACATTCATTCTTCATATGTTGGTTGGCTATTCTCAAATTGCAATGAAATATTTAATTACTGGTTTAAAACATTTAGCTTTCTGGTGGCCATCTGGCATACCTAGCTTCCTTATATGTTTTTACCTCTAGGGTGGAAGAAATAATCTACTATTTTCATAGTATTAATTTTCCACCCATACTTATTACTGCATCAAAATTGTGCTATCTATTCAAATCTCTGTTACTGGACATCACTCATGAACATTTAAATGAAATGCTAATTACTATTTTCAAATGCTAATTTTCTGCTTGATTACTTTAAAAAAACCATACAATTTTCTAAATCACAAATTGAAAACTATAAAACATTAGAATTTTAGGTTGTTAATGGTGTACTGCCAGTGAACAAAGAGTGCAACAAGGCAGAAACAGCAGGGGAGTGGGACACTTCAAGAACCTAAACACTGTATTGGATGATCTATTTGTGTTAGAGACAGCAATCTTAACATGCCTATATTCAGTAGATGTGAGTTTCTTTCCATGAGTTTAGACATAGCACATATTCATGTTATTCCCTGTTTGTTGGACTTTATCAAATCTTCTCTGAGTTTCAGTTTCTTCATTCTCTAGTTCTCTCTCTATCTCCTCAATGTCAGAAGAGCACATATTGCATAGCCTCCCTCTGAGGTATTACAAAAACATTTATCACTTGTTTGTAAACCTATTCCATTTATTTATCATCAAAGAAGAGTGAGTCTGCTTTAATTCTAGACAATGTATGTGTAGGATAACGATGCGGGAAATAATTTGATAATTTGAAGCTGTTGATCCATTTGGTATCTTGAGAAATTTTAGTGACCACGGGATGATATTTTATCATCAGGGAACCTGTACAGTCATTTCAAGGGAAGATGCAATTGAAAACTAGCTTACTTGTAAGACTAGTAAGCAAACCCTTACTAGTTCAGAGTTACTTTGCCTCACCTGGAATACTGCATTCAGTTTTGGGTGCCTCGTTTTAAGAAAAACATAGACAAGATGAAGGAGGTTATGAGAAGGATTACAAGGATGATATGGAGAACTAAATGTATGAGGAAAGGATGGAGGAGCTGGGCTTGTTCAGCCTATTGAAGAGAAGACTGAGTAACATGAGTGCAATTCTTTAAATATCTCAATGGTTTTCACAAAGTAGCAAGGGCAGGGCTATTCTCTGCTTCCCCAGAGATAAGAACCAAATCTAATGAATTGAAGTAAAGGAGAGTAGATTTTGACTGAAAATTTGAACTTTTTGACAGTAAGAGTGGTTTGACAAGAGAACCAATTGTCTAAGGAGGTGATGGAGTCTCCTTCTTTGGAAATCTTCAAAAGATGCTGGGCAGTTATTTGCTGAGGATGCTTTGCAATAAGCAGATAATTGGATATGGTGGCTTATTAGGCCCATTTCTACTTTATGAATCTATGCTTCTTTGGGGCAGCTCTGTATTGTATCTAGCAAAATGTTTGCTGTTTGGAAATCATCTTCAAGGCATTAGACTGTTGTACCTATCTGCTACATGATACATGAGGAACAGCCTGCTTTTCTATCACATGAAGAAGGAAACCTCCCTTCAAGAAGTTGATTTGGATGGTCCTTAAAAATCAAATTTTAATCTTAATTATTTTATACCTAAAATCCAAGCAGATTCCAGAGTCATAGAATCATAGAATCATAGAATCAAAGAGTTGGAAGAGACCTCCTGGGCCATCCAGTCCAACCCCCTGCCAAGAAGCAGGAATATTGCATTCAAATCACCCCTGACAAATGGCCATCCAGCCTCTGCTTAAAAGCTTCCAAAGAAGGAGCCTCCACCACACTCCTGGGCAGAGAGTTCCACTGCTGAACGGCTCTCACAGTCAGGAAGTTCTTCCTAATGTTCAGATGGAATCTCCTCTGTTGTAGTTTGAAGCCATTGTTCCACGTCCTAGTCTCCAAGGAAGCAGAAAACAAGCTTGCTCCCTCCTCCCTGTGGCTTCCTCTCACATATTTATACATGGCTATCATATCTCCTCTCAGCCTTCTCTTCTTCAGGCTAAACATGCCCAGTTCCCTAAGCCGCTCCTCATAGGGCTTGTTCTCCAGACCCTTGATCATTTTAGTCGCCCTCCTCTGGACACATTCCAGCTTGTCAATATCTCTCTTGAATTGTGGTGCCCAGAATTGGACACAATATTCCAGATGTGGTCTAACCAAAGCAGAATAGAGGGGTAGCATTACTTCCTTAGATCTAGACACTATGCTCCTATTGATGCAGGCCAAAATCCCATTGGTTTTTTTTGCCGCCACATCACATTGTTGGCTCATGTTTAACTTGTTGTCCACGAGGACTCCAAGATCTTTTTCACACGTACTGCTCTCGAGCAAGGCATCCCCCATTCTGTATCTTTGCATTTCATTTTTTCTGCCAAAGTGGAGTATCTTGCATTTGTCACTGTTGAACTTCATTTTGTTAGTTTTGGCCCATCTCTCTAATCTGTCAAGATCGTTTTGAATTCTGCTCCTGTCCTCTGGACTATTGGCTATCCCTCCCAATTTGGTGTCGTCTGCAAACTTGATGATCATGCCTTCTAGCCCTTCATCTAAGTCATTAATAAAGATGTTGAACAGGACCGGGCCCAGGACGGAACCCTGCGGCACTCCACTTGTAACTTATTTCCAAGATGAAGAGGAAGCATTAGTGAGCACTCTCTGTGTTCGTCCACTTAACCAATTACAGATCCACCTCACCGTAGTTTTGCCTAGTCCACATTGGACTAGTTTCCTAGCCAGAAGGTCATGGGGGACCTTGTCGAAGGCCTTACTGAAATCCAGGTACGCTACATCCATGGCATTCCCCGCATCTACCCAGCTTGTAACTCTATCGAAGAAAGAGATCAGATTAGTCTGGCATGACTTGTTTTTGATAAATCCATGTTGACTATTAGCGATGACTGCATTTGTTTCTAAGTGTTTGCAGACCGCTTCCTTAACAATCTTTTCCAGAATCTTGCCCGGTATCGACGTGAGGCTGACCGGACGGTAGTTGTTTGGGTCATCCTTTTTTCCCTTCTTGAAGATTGGGACCACATTGGCCCTCCTCCAATCTGCTGGAACTTCTCCCATTCTCCAAGAACTCTCAAAGATGGTTGCCAATGGTTCCGAAATGACTTCCGCTAGTTCCTTCAATACTCTGGGGTGTAGTTGATCTGGCCCTGGGGACTTGAACTCATTAAGAGCGGCCAGGTATTCCTGGACGACTTCTTTCCCAATTTGGGGTTGGATGTCCTCCAATCCCTCATCCACTCCATCTTGCTGAGGTTGAAGACTCTCTTTTTGTGAGAAGACCGAGGCAAAGAAGGCATTAAGTAGTTCTGCCTTTTCCCTATCCCCTGTCAGCATTGCCCCATCTTCTCCTCGAAGAGGTCCTATCGCCTCCTTGTTTTTCCTTTTTCTACTGACATAAGAATAGAAGCTCTTTTTATTGTTTTTAATGTCCCTGGCAAGTCTGAGCTCGTTTTTTGCTTTAGCCTTGCGGACCTTTTCCCTACAGGTGTTGGCTATTTGTTTGAATTCTTCTTTGGTGATTTCTCCCTTTTTCCACTTCTTGTGCATGTCTCTTTTGTGTCTTAGCACAGTTAGAAGTTTTTTGGACATCCAAAAAACTTATCAACTTATCAAAGCTGAAAATAGTGTATTAGCATACATCTTGTTGTTATAATTTGCCTTCAAATTATTTCCAATCTATGTCAACCCTAAGGCAACCCTATTGCATGGTTTTCATGGCAAGATTTGTTCAGAGAGAGTTTGCTTTCTGCTTATACTGAAAGAGCATGACCTGCCCAAGGTTACCCATGGGTTTCCATGGTCAAGTGAGAAACTTGAACCCTGGTCTCCCAAAGTCTTAGTCCAATGGTCAGACCACTACAATGCACTGGCTCTCATAAGCTCACATTTAGCAGATCCGAAATCCAAAATCTAACCAGATAAACATACACAAAAAGTATAGGTACCATGCTAACTACAACTAAACCTCAATTGGCCTATCAGCATCCCTTTTTCTGCATCTGGGTTTCAAAATGGCACAGGAATCATTGAAGCGATGGATGAGACATATTGCCCTGGGAAAGCTCAAAGCCCGCTCAAATTCATCATGTTCCCCTAGATCCCTGAATTTACCATACACTGAGCCATTCAAGTCATGTAAGTATCTTAACAATCTCACAGTGCCTAATTACCATAGACTCTTCACAAAAGGGATACTAAATCTATTTCCATCAGAGCTGCTATATGGCAGAGTATCTGGCATCTCCTACTCCCAAAGATTATACCCGTGTGGTAAAAATGAAATAGAATCACTAGAACATGTTTTGTTGCAGTGTCACTATTACTCAGTCCAACGTGGCTAATTCTTACACCCAATCTTTACCCAATTGTCTGACAATTGCCCGCAAGGGAAAGTCAGACATCTTTTGGAGGATAAGCACCATGGGGTGACCCTCATGATGGCAAAGTTCCTCACAGCGGCAGCAAGACTGAGAAAGAGCCTAGTCTCCGAACAAGGTATTACCTGACACTGTGTAGTATGCGTCTGTATAGTATATTTCTCTGTTTATGAGGGATCTGTAAACTTCTCGATGTTTATTAATTATTTATTTAACAGCTGTTGGTCCATGAACTGTAATAAAGTTCTTACAACTAAACATGACAAATTTATATCACATTGTAGACAGTTCCAGAAAATCATAAGACAATCAGAGCTGAATCAAATTAAAAGTCTGTTTAGCCTAGCATCTTGTTTTTAACCATGGCCAAAATATTTGATTGAATTAAACCACTGTATTATAAAATACTATTGGATGTCTCTAATAAAAGGAATCTGTTCTCCATCTTCTTCAAAAATTACCAGTAACTGGTTTACCCAGTGGCCCATAGTACAAGCAAAGAAAGGGTACCTCAACCCACAGTGACAAAGACCCCACCCCTCAGAATATTGCCAGCAATGATGAATTTTAAAACCTGTAATTAGTAAATAGGTTTCATGTATGTATATTTTAAACAGTCTTGAAATGGGTAGAGGGGCGTGTTTCTAGAATTACTGGATTGAAAGGAAAGGAAAGAATAAAGAAATCCCATACCAGATTGTTCTTCTCCATCAATTGGCTGTGAAGTTCAGTCTGCTTTTCTAGTTCATGTTCCAGTTTCTTACACTTTAGCTTCCAATGTCTAATAGATTCCTGAGCTTTCAGTTTTAACTCCTCCTTCTTCTTTTCATTCTCTAGCCTGAGCACTTCGGATTGTCTGAATTCAGCTAGGTACCTCTCTGCTTCTTTAGTTGTCTCTTCCAATTGGTGAGCCAGTTCTGTGACCTGAAGTTCTGCCGCTCTACGCTCGTTCTCACAGACTCTGTAGTTACTCTGTATCTCTTTCAACTGGCTCAACATCCTTTGCTGCTGGGTCTCCCTTTTTTCCAAGTCAGAGGTTAAAACCTAGAAGGCATCAAAACAAATTTAAGGATTGTCCTGGGGAATACAGGAACAGCACATATATTTGAGACCATATCAGAATCAAACACCTTCAAGCACATAAAGCAACAGCAGAAATATACTCATTCAAGACACTCTTCCCTTTAGTTTCCAATGAAACAATCCATTGAAACAGCTGTACTTAAAGTGACCTGAACAGGTCTGAATGCCTATGTGAAAAGAAAAACATATGCTTTGTCCTGTTGAACTTGCTCACACCAAGACAAAAGGAGGAAGAACAGATACTTGACACAAAAAATATCTCCTGAGAAAGGATGTCGTTATTTCGAGAATAGTGGCTATCTATCTTTGTATTTTCAAATATTCTAGACTTCAACTCCAGGAATCCATTGGTCATGCTCACTTGGGCTTCTGGAACTTGAAGTCCCAAATACCTGGAGGGCCAAAGGTGGAGACCCAATTCTCTAGAGATTAGCAGCTTTAAAAATTTATCCTTCACCCCAGACCTTTCCAAATTGTACACAACATGTCAGTGTGTCAGCTGCTGAATGTAGGTGTGTTGCACAAATGTAATGGGAAACTTCTATGTGAAAGTCTATGTGAAATAAGCATAATTATTTTAAAATATTAATGTTTTTTCCCCGTTGTAACTATACATTTTGTTATTATAGTTTATATATGAGCCCACGTCTTTTATAAGAGGTTGGTTGAACTTCCGGTTGTTCTGAATTACTGTGCTGTGAAAAAATGGATGTCTAAAATGTGTATCACCAACATGAAATGTCTGGAAAGCTCTGTTTTACACTGTAATCCCTTCTAAATTATTTCTTCTGCCAAAAAATCTCTACTTGTTTGTCATAGATAACTATGCATTGCAGGTATCAATAGAAGTAGAAGGTGGTATGTGGCATGTTGTCTAAGTCTCTTGGCCACACATGATTAGTAATTGTGCCCCCAAAATAGAACTTACTCTTTGAAACTGTATAGCAGAGGGCACTATAGTTTCAGATAAAATGTCTTAAAGGGAGGTAATATTACAACAAAAAGAAAAACAAAGAAAATCAAGCTGCTCCATTATAAAAATCTGAAAACACTCAATCACATAATATTTGTATTAAAGCCAACTAGAATATTACATAATGTTGAAGTTAAAAAAAGAAAAAGGCATGTGTGTCACTGTTGATTTTGTCACTTTTTAAGTTTCACTACAATAAAGTTTGAAAACCACTGGTACCAGGGAGATATCAAACTTGGATGGCTCTGAGGTGCAATTAAATAAATTCATGGAACTATCACTGGGACCCAGTCAAGATGGCTAAATATCACCTTTATGATCAGAGACAGAGTGTTTTTATATATCACTACAGAAAAATGTAAAGTGGAATATGCATCCATTGACAATTTGTTGGTCACTGTGAGAAAAACGACCTCTGAGGATGCTTGACATAGATGCAGGCAAAACATCAGGAGAGAATGCTTCAAGAACATGGCTATATAGCCCGAAAACCCTACGGATTATCTGGATCTGGCACAGTCTGGTTTCAGACCGGGACATGGTACCGAGACGGTCTTGGTCGCCTTAGTGGATGATCTGCGCCGGGAGCTAGACAGGGGGAGTGTGTCCCTGTTGGTGCTCCTGGACCTCTCAGCGGCCTTCGATACCGTCGACCACGGTATCCTTCTGGGGCGCCTTGCGGAAATGGGTCTTGGGGGCACTGCTTTGCAGTGGCTCCAGTCATTTCTGGAGGGCCGTACCCAGAAGGTGTTATTGGGGGACTCCTGTTCAACACCACAGCCTTTGACCTGTGGGGTTCCACAGGGCTCCATATTGTCCCCCATGCTGTTTAATATCTACATGAAGCCGCTGGGTGAGATCATCTGGAGTTTCGGGATGCGGTGTCATCTGTACGCAGATGATGTCCAACTCTGTCACTCCTTCCCACCTGCTACTAAGGAGGCTGTCGAGGTCCTGAACCGGTGCCTGGCCGCTGTAATGGTCTGGATGAGGGCGAACAAACTGAAATTAAATCCAGACAAGACAGAGGTACTCCTGGTCAGTAGCAAGGCTGAGCAGGGTATAGGGTTACAGCCTGTCCTGGATGGGGTCGCACTCCCCTTGAAGGCGCAGGTTCGCAGCTTGGGTGTGATCCTGGATTCATCGTTGAGCCTGGATCCCCAGGTTTCAGCGGCGACCAGGGGAGCATTTGCACAGCTTAGGCTCGTGCGCCAGCTGCGCCCGTACCTTGGGAAGTCTGACTTGGCCACGGTGGTACACGCTCTGGTCACATCCCGCCTTGACTACTGCAATGCTCTCTACGTGGGGCTGCCCTTGAAGACGGCCCGGAAGCTTCAGCTAGTCCAGCGCGCGGCAGCCATGTTACTAACAGGAGCAGGACGCAGGGAGCATACAACGCCCTTGTTGTTCCAGCTCCACTGGCTGCCGATCTGCTACCGGGCCCAATTTAAGGTGCTGGTGTTATCCTACAAAGCCCTAAACGGTTCCGGCCCAAAATACCTTTCGGACCGCATCTCGGCCTATGAGCCCACGAGGACCTTGAGATCATCTGGGGAGGCCCTTCTCTCGATCCCGCCTGCTTCACAGGCACGTCTGGCGGGGACGAGAGAAAGAGCCTTCTCGGTGGTGGCCCCCCGGCTGTGGAACACCCTCCCTGTTGACATCAGACAGGCGCCCTCCCTTATGTCCTTCCGCAAGAGCCTGAAGACATGGCTATTCGAGAAGGCATTTAACTGAGTGCTACAGTAATTGCTACAGTAACTGGAAATGACAACTGGAACGGAATATAGACTACGAGACTGGTTATGATTCTATGATAAGACGGAGCGGATTATCTTAGTGTAAATAGATGATTGTGTATTAGTGATATGTTGGTTTTTGTCGTTGTAGCTTATTGTAAATTGTTTTTATATGTTGTACACCGCCGCGAGTCACTCTAGGGCTGAGAGCGGCGGTTAAAAAATGCATCAAATAAATAAATAAATAAATACAACAACCCAGTGATTCCAGCCATGAAAGCCTTCGACAAAGCAGGATAATCTTTTCAATTCAGTCTTGGATACTAAAGATTGGGATTTTACACAATTGAAAACAAGGCTTTTGATGCCTTGGTATTATAATGAAAGCCTAAAACTGAACTGTTTAAATGGAATATTTTCAACAGTGAAAAAGCCGTGTCCGGGCTTTAGTACACATGTAAGTTTTTCAGACCATAAAGCACACAAGAAAACCTTTCTTTCTCAAATACCCAAAAAGTGATTTTTATACACTCAGTTGAGTTCAATCACAAAGGAAGATTTGTATTAATTAAACCTAACCTCTAAGGGCTGTGGAATTTGACCCTGACAGATGTGAAGGGACAGAGACAAAAGCAATCAGAAATCATTACATTTACCCTTCCACAAATTTTGTGAAATGCCTCACCTTCAGACTCCTGTGCTAGATTATCTTCCTTTCAACAGCTATAATTGCTTCCCATCTGGTGATAATATTAAAAGACACCAGTCCTAAATAATTGCGTCTTCAGCTTTTCTGGGTCATTAAAAATAATTATTTTTTCAGAAACTCTATGAGAAAAGATCGTGTACATACAACTAACGTTTCCATGTAGTAGTTAATGAAACAAGATTCAAGGCTTAAGCAAAGTACAGAATATTGTTAAATTAATTGGAGACATTTATCTTATCGTGTAAAAAAACCAAAACAATGAGCTCTATTTTATTAACAGTTAATACTTTCAACAGCAACAAAAAAAAAAACCCTATCAAGCTCTTCACTGAGATTATTTGCCTTAAGGCACAAGGGTATATAATTAATTCCTTGGCATTACTATCTGTCTGATTGGAATCAGAATGACCCTGCTCTCTGCCACCAAAACATTTACATAAAATGTATGTCCAAGTATTTTATCATCTTGCAAGCAAAACACAATTTTTCAGGAAAGAGAAGTATTTTTTTTTTCATACAAGAATTGTACAAAGGAGAATCATTGCATTTTGAAGCTGAAAGAGTCTACAAGGGCCATATAGTTCCCTACCATGCAGGAGTAAAGATAAAGGTTGTCCCCTGACATTGTCCAGTCATGTCCGACTCTGGGGGTTGGTGCTCATCTCCATTCCTAAGCCAAAGAGCTGGCGTTGTCCATAGACACCTCCAAGGTCATGTGGTCGGCATGACTGCACGGAGCATCGTTTCCTGCTGGAGCACGGAGCATCGTTGATCTGCTCACATTTGCATGTTTTCGAAATGCTAGGTTGGGCAGAAGTTGGGGCTGACAGTGGAAGCTCACACCGCTCCCCAGATTCAAACCTACGACCTTTCGGTCAACAAGTTCATCAGCTCAGCGGTTTAACCCACTGAGCCACAGGAACATACAACTAAAGCATTGCAGAAAGATGTCAATTCTTCTTTTCTTTGAAATTAAATGCTGTCTATATGAATCTTTGGCACATCCGCTGATTATCCACCCTATTTCTATTCAGTACTGTAAATATGAGGATAAATGCTTTTTATCTCTTAATGGTTTGCTATACAATCAAAATGCATTTGTTACTGATTAATGTAATGGCAACAGTCAAAGACCAAATGTGCTTTAAGTCCACTGATCACAGCAGGCAGATTGGGATCTGGCTGCCACTTTGGGTGCATCTACGCTGTAGAATTAATGCAGTTAGACATCACTTTAACTGCCATGCTATTAAATCATAGAAATTATAGGTATCAGCTCTCTCTGACAAAGTGTGTTGAAGCCTTACCAAACTGGAATTCCCAGGAGTCCATAACATTGAGCTATAGCAGCTAAAGTAGTGCCAAACTGCATTCATTCTGCAGTGTAGATGCACCCTTAAACAAGGGAAACTTCAGAAAAGGCTCAGAATAGATGCCATCTCCCATCTCCCATCTTTTGTTTTCACAATTGAGAGTCATGATTGAGGAAACAGGTGCACTGAAACTGTCACAATAGGAGTGACAAATTAATGTGGGATCCAAAACAGGTCTCCTTCCATGTTGTCTCTGGCACTTTTCATAACTAACAAACCTTCTTTCGTATACTAATGTCCCTCTGATTGAGCTGGTTTTATTATATTCATTGGCACAAGAGAACTTGGAGCCCCTTGTGCCATCAGGACTGCTGACCAAAAGATCAGCTGTTCGAATCCAGGGAGTGGGGTGAGCTCCCATCTGTCAGCCCCAGCTTCTCATGTGGGCACATGAGATAAGCCTCCCACAGGATGGTAAAATATCCGGACATCCCCTGGGCAATGTCCTTGCAGATAGCCAATTCTCTCACACCAGAAGTGACTTGCAGTATCTCAAGTCGCTTCTGACCTGAAAAAAAGAGAACTTCACCATAGTAATACCACTGTTAGAGCAGCCACCTTGCTTTAGTTAAAATGTACCATATTTTATTTTAAATTTGTTATTTTTCCATTAATGTGTACTCTTGAAAACTGGAAATGAATAATAGATGCAACTCTATTTCTTTTAAACTAGTAAAGAACAAGCTATTATATATCAACAAAATCAATTTATACACGGGCAAGGTATTGCACTACGCTGACACCAAATAAAGACTTCAGATATTTTATATTTTCTTAAGTGTGTGTGTATGTGTAAGAGAATGGAACATGACTGGGAATACTTCCTTTAGACTCCTGTATAAAGCACCGAAAAATAAGACTGCCGGACATGGTACAAGAAAGTAATGCCAAAAAAGCATAGTTCTCCTACTCTGACTACTTAGGATCAAAGAAAAATCTGGAGAAATAAAGAAATTATGTTTATAACAGATGGAAGAAATGTACAAGTTATGAATTATTTTTTTCCACAATTTCCTGACCTGGTAACTGCTAAAAAAATAAAATACTCATATTTACTTGAGTCTAATGTACCACCAAATCTAATGCGTACCTCAATTTTCAAAACCCTGAAATCAAAAAAAGGATTTGCTGGCAAATGTAATATAAAGTGGCAAAAACTGAACTCTTTGTAATTTGCGGGGGGGAAGTGTGGCTGTGTGCTTATAATTTCTCATTTGAAAACAAAAGTGTTCGAATACCAAAGCTTTTAGCAATGGAAAAGATAATCTTGGAGTGCATCTATGCTGTAGAATGAATCCACTTCTGGCTTAATGTTATGGAATCATGGAGACTGTAATTTGGGAACATGGGGGCTGATGCCTCATCAAACTACAAATCCCAGCATTGCATAGCATTGAGCCAGGGCAATGAAATTGGAAATGCCATCCCTCAAATAGGAGCCCCAGGTGCTCCTGAAGCAGCTTCCTATTTTGCCTTGGCTCAGCACGGAGACTACCATATTACATGAATCTAATATCCACTTGATAATGGAGAAAGGCTGGGAGTTTCAGAAAAACATCTATTTCTGTTTTATTGACTATTCTAAAGCCTTTGACTGTGTTGATCATAATAAATTGTGGCAAGTTCTTGGTGGTATGGGGATCCCAAGCCACCTTGTCTCTCTCCTGAGGAATCTGTATAAGGACCAAGTAGCAACAGTAAGAACTGATCAAGGAACAACAGACTGGTTCAAGATTGGGAAAGGCGTACAGCAGGGTTGTATACTCTCACCCAACTTATTCAACTTGTATGCAGAGCACATCATGCGATGTGTGGGTCTTGACAAATGCAAGGCTGGGATCAAAATTCCTGGAAGAAACAACAACCTTAGATATGCAGTTGATACAACTTTGATGGCTGAAAGTGAGGAGGAGCTGAGGAGCCTTCTAATCAAGGTGAAAGAAGAAAGCACAAAAGCTGGGTTGCAGTTAAACATTAAAAAAAAAAAAACCAAGATTATGGCAACCAGACTGATTGATAACTGGCAAATAGAGGGAGAAAACGTGGAAGCCATGACAGACTTTGTATTTTTAGGTGCAAAGATTATTGCAGATGCAGACTGCAGCCAGGAAATCAGATGACGCTTACTTCTTGGGAGGAGAGCAATGTGCATATTCTTTCAAGTCACCTATTGACTTATGGTGGCCCCATGATTTTTATAGGGTTTTCTTAGGAAAGAAATACTCGGAAGTGGTTTTGTCAAGTCCTCCTTCTGAAATAAGGTCTACAGCACATGGTATTCATTAGTAGACTCCCATCTACTACTGTATACTATCCAGGACTGTTTGTGCTTAACTTTCAAGATGAGACAGGATATGGTACCTTTAGGGCAGTGGTTCTCAACCTGTGGGTTAGCAAATGTTTTGGCCTTCAATTCTCAGAAATCCTAACAGCTGCTAAACTGGTTGGGATTTCTGGGAGTTGTAGGCCAAAACACTTGGGGACCTACAGGTTGAGAACCACTGCTTTAGGGTGTTTAAGCCCTGAACTAGCCTTACTATAATGCTTCCAGGTAAAACCAGTGTCTTTGGCAAGACAACAGTAAATACTGACTTTGTTTTCTTGCCTAATACTAATAATACTTTATTGGTATTCTGCCCTCTCTCCCCAAATGGACTCAGGGCCTTACAAAGCAGCTTGGTTACCTTTGGTCTCCCTGCTCACATATGGCTCAGTCTTTAAGCATAAAGGACAGTCTGTCTGCTTACCCCATCCTTTGTCCCAGCATCCCGGGCTATAGAGCCATGTTCTAGAGGCATTTCTCCTCATGTTTCGCCTGTATCTATGGCAAGTATCCTCAGAGGTAGTCAGGATGCCTCACTACCTCTGAGGATGCTTGTCATAGATGCAGGCGAAATGTCAGGAGAAATGCCTCTAGAACATGGCTCTATAGCCTGAAAAAACCCCACAAGAACCTAGTGATTCCAGCCATGAAAGCCTTCGACAATAAACTGACTTCTATTGCTCTAAAGCAAACATGGTTATGTTTGTTGCCAACATCACTACCCTTGATTCACTTAAAATAATTTTAAGTACATGATAGTGTTCAAAGATGGCTTACCATAAAATGCTAGCAACTTCAAAATAGTACATTCATATTTAGAATCTAATAATTTCAGTTGCAAAATTTAGGATAGTTTGGGTTTTTCCCCCCCTTCTGGGATTTTTTCTGAAAGATAAAAACAGTCAGATTTTGTGTTTCTGGCCACCCATATTCTACCATACACAAACCACATCAAGAGAATATTCTGCAATGCTGATGGAAATATATCTAGTGTCTACAGTTATCCCCAAAATAATACTATCCACTAATTGCCACTTTTTGTATTCCAAGTCTAAAAGCTTAAAAACTGTTGAAAGTATTTTAAGGTTAAGAAAATTCATGTCCCATTCCAAAGCTAAAACGTTTGACAGCTGAAAAATAGAATGCAATTTGCCAGACCAACACTACCACACAAATAAATGGCATCCTTCATAGCAAATTGTCAAAACAACCTGCTTAACACTATTTAAGTAGTTGCAGGCAGATTGTTGACTGGGGCTGGTTACAAGGACTTAAATTGTGTGTTTTATTTTGCTTCAACAGAATACTTTTTAGCTCTTCAGTTTTTTAAAAAACAATGTTAAGTTGTTTTTATTTAGCTAATCTCAGATTTTCTGGTGTATACTGGCACATAAATACTTTTAATAAATCAAAAAATCAATCAATAAAATAAAATACTGATTTGTAATAAAGGAACCTCTCAAGTGATTGGATAAATACTTCCCTTTCCCATACAATATTTGATTTTATGATCGACTAAAAGAGCAACGTTTATACCAATTTCTAAGTTAGAAATGTTTTTACTGCTTTAAAATTTGTATTAAAAGATGTGTATTCAATTATATTAGAGTAAATTAGAAATAAATTACAGCACAAAAATTTAATCACCACAAGAAGAGTACAGTTTCTTGGAAGATGGAGATGAACTTAATACATGAAGCAGAGAACCAATTAGAGAAGTTAGATCTTCAACTAAGGAAATCTTCCCACAGATTGCTATGCATCAAAAGTAGTAAATAGACTGTATCATAATTATTCATGTGAACATGACAGAAATATAAATCTTAATGCCACAAGTTAGAATCTTATGCAACTTTTATTTGCAAACAAAACTGCAGATAGAACTGAATGGCTCTAGTCTTAACTGATCACTGAAGTAACTTTACAATTGATTGTAGCCAATGGATTGCTGTTTTTAAATTGTTTTAAATTGTTTTTAAATTGTGTTAGATTTTAGTCATTCTTGTAAGCCGCTCCGAGCCCCAGGGGAGTGGCGGCATGTAAGTTCGAATAATAAATAAATAAATAAATGTTCCAAAAAGAAGTGTCCCTGTTTTTACTGTACTTTCAATAGAGCCCAATTAAAATGATCACAAATCCATTTAAACACTAATGCAGATAAGGTGGTTGCATCAAATAAGCCTTGCATAAACTAAATATCTGGCCCATCATCTTCTTTCCAGCTTTAGATGATTTTCCCACCTCCCTCTCACATTGTAATGAGATTTTCAAGAAGTCCACATTAGTACCAATGGGTGACCTAAAGCCGCATCGAGTCCTGCGGGAGATGCTAGCGGGGTACAAATAAAGTTAATAATAATAATAATAATAATAATAATAATAATAAAGCCTCTCACGTGTCAAAGTCAACTAGATGGCAGTTGACAGCAACAACATTCTAAGCAAACCATAATAATTCACAATTGCCAGGTTAATATGCAGATTGGAACATATATATCCATCAGCACATCTTTTGTATGCTCAAAAGTTGCATACAAAATGAGAATATGTTCAAGGAAAGGTGTCTAGAAATGTGTTGATATTAGAGAAAACACAAGTTCGTGTGTCTGTGTGTATTAGGCTTCATTTTGCGTGTTCTGTAAGTTGTAACTTACTCAAAAACTGAAAACAACTGATTTATGACTATGTACAGGCAGAAATGATATGGAATAGAAAAAAAATTGATTTGTTCATGGCTTGCCAATAAATAATATTTCTCAAAGACAGTAAACCCTTTTTTGAGTATTACAACCATACAACTCCACTGAATTAATGAATTACATTTTATTTTTTCCTAAAGCTTCCTTGAATTATGTAAAAGTCAACCATGGGCTTTTTTTCAGTTCAGCTGACTCAAGGCTGATGAAAATGAAAGAGATTAAATCAGTGACAACCACTGATGAGGGGGGTACTTGGAATTCTTATGAATACAAATGGCCTATGAAGGTTAATGAGGTTCAACATGAGTTTAAAAGAACAGGAAGGATGTATTTTGTATGTACAGTTCATCCGCCAATTTAAGATCTAGGTAACTTTTTGAAAGGTACATTAGTGCAAGCTAAATTAACTTTTTTATTGTTGATTGTAAAATATCTCTCCATTGCTTTTCCAGTCAAATGTCACAGTTAGGTCAAAAGAAGTTTGGAAAATAACACAAAGTAAAGTTAGTATCTCCCCAGAAATATCAATATTTGCTTATGCAAATATGCCTTGACTACTGCAACGCTCTCTACGTGGGGCTGCCCTTGAAGACGGCCCGGAAGCTCCAGCTAGTCCAGCGCGCGGCAGCCATGTTGTTAACCGGAGCGGGACGCAGGGAGCGCACAACGCCCTTGCTGTCCCAGCTCCACTGGCTGCCGATCAGCTACCGGGCCCAATTTAAGGTGCTGGTGCTAACCTACAAAGCCCTAAACGGTTCCGGCCCAAAATACCTTGAGTACCGCATCTCGGCCTACGAGCCCACGAGGACCTTAAGATCATCCGGGGAGGCCCTTCTCTCGGTCCCGCCTGCCTCACAGGCGCGCCTGGCGGGGACGAGGGAGCGGGCCTTCTCGGTGGTGGCCCCCCGGCTGTGGAACTCCCTCCCTGCTGAAATCAGACAGGCGCCTTCCCTCATGGCCTTCCGCAAGGGCCTGAAAACCTGGCTCTTTGAAAAGGCCTTCAACTAGGGATATGTTTTTGGAATGACCACCGGAATGGACTATGACTATGAGACTGGCTATGACCCAAACTAGACGAAGCGGATTTTTATATGTTGTGTTATGGTCTTATGCTACTGTAAATTGTTGTCTTTTTTGTGTTATGTACACCGCCACGAGTCGCCTCCGGGCTGAGAGTGGCGGTTAACAAGTGCAAATAATAAATAAATAAATAAATAATATGCAAAGCAGGCTATAGAATATATGCGAAATGCAGAACTGCTAACTGCTTCGGAAATACACACATGCATAACACACACACACACACACAATATACACCTGTACATATGTGGTTAAGTTTGCTAAATGCAATCAATGCATGCTTCTTTATGGTGGCATTGGTAGTGGTTTCTTTGTCATCCTGACACCTCTCCTGGGCAGTCAGAGAAGCACATATGATTCATTGCCTTATAAAACAGTGGTTCTCAACCTGTAGGTCTCCAGTGTTTTGGCCTACAACTCCCAGAAATCCTAGCCAGTTTACCAACTGTTAGGATTTGTGGGAGTTGGAGGTCAAAACATCTGGGGACCCACTGAGAGAAGCATTGTTATAGAATCATAAAGTCATAGATTTGAAAGAGTCCAACCCCCTGCCAAGAAACAGGAAAATCACATTCAAATAGAATTATTGCATTCTCATAACAACTCTGTGATATGAGAAACAGTGGCTCAGATCATGGGACTGTCTGAAACTACCTGGGAAAAAACATTTTCTCTCCCTCTCTCTCTCTCTCTTGTTGCTATTTTGTTTTTGGTGCACTGCCTGTCATTAATCTTCATGCCCAAGATGGAATATGTTGATCTCTCCAGAATCAGACCAATAAGTTAATCATTCTGCAGCACTGTCATCTGAACAGTTGTAAACAATTTAAACAAATTTCAGTCACTTGCCAGATATACTTTATTTTGACAAATAAAACACACCTGAGAGTTAATTATATGGTTACAAATCTGTTCATATTTACCACTGGAGTACTTCTCTGCCCTAACAATCTTCACCAAAAATTCTCATGTCATTTTGGAGGACTATGATGCATTTAATTTGCCCCCCATAAAGGAAACATAAGGACTATACATTGCACCCTAGTCCTCAATATAAGAAACCTATTTGGAACAGAAAATATAACTCACTCAATGTAAGCTTTCTTACCCTATTGCATGAGTTTCTCACATCTAGGCTTAAGAAGGATTTCTGTCTTAATACAACTTATTATCTTTATTCCAAAGCCAAAGTCCACTGAAGATGAAAGGAAATGAACACTTGACCCAACACTTCTCAAACAAGAAAAACTAATTGGGCCTATGACTAAAGTTATCTAGCATGCTTCATAGTTGAGCAAAGGTTTGAACACAGGTCTCTCTGGTTCTACTCAAATCTTTTATATACAATACCACAATCTCTATAGTTGCTTTAACTCTTGATTTGGAATGAGGTAGACTGAGTTCACTGATTCCAGATCAAGTGATGCAAGCTGATCAGCACCAACGATTTACTCATCAGGAGGATCTGGCCAAATGCTCCAGATATGAAAAATCTTTATAATCTGAACAGGATAAAAAGGAATCCTGGTGCATTACCAGTGGTTTAAAAAATGAGTGTTGATCTTTGGGAATTTTTACTTGATGGTTTCGCTCTGCACACATGAATATGTCCTTTCTAACTTCCAGACTAAAAGAATTTGAGAAATGCAGGTCATCTCTGCCTAAGCAAGTGAAGGAGGGCATGGAGAACTCATACACTTGGCTTGCAAAGAGGTATTTTGAGAGACCGCTAATCATTCTTAATCCCTGTGAAAATATTTGGGTTCTTGTATCCAATTAAGTACTTCTGGTCTACCTCCTAAAAACATATATAGTCTATAATGGAACATCATACCGCAAGAACAACTGTCTTGTAAATATTACTTGTAAAGAACAATGTACAGTGATGTTACTATATAAATAAATTGGGGGGGAGGGGGGGGGAGGAAGAGGAGAAGTAGGGGAAGGATTTTATTTTCTTCCAAGAATCTCAATCATGTAGTCAATCATATGTTTTCCTTGGTTCAGTTCTTCATGAACTATGCCTTTTTCCACAATGCAATATTTTCCAGCTGACCTTTGGTGAAAAGGGGATTTCAACACAGAATTCTACAGCTATGGGGCTCTTTTTAAAAGGGAATATAAAGTCACATCCTTAACCACTCTGAACACAAGTATCCATATGTTTCCAGTGCCTACAACCATTTTAAAGTAATAAATATTCATATTCATATTCAGAGTGCAAGTGATTGTGGATATTCATATGTAGAATTATAGAAAAAACTTGTCACGTTTAAGTGCAGCCTTGAAAATTATTTCTATTTTATCTACAGCATGAGTGACTGTTCAGAATTTCCTCTCCTCCTCTCCCACCTGCAGCCCTCCAAAGGCATCTAAAATGTTTGATGATTCCCAGCACTAAGGAACAGCTTTTAAGAGTGCATGAGGAAGGGCATACTGAGGAGAAGGCATCCTACACTCATTCCATTGATCAAAGCAGTTTCATTAGGGGAAACATCACTAATAGATCCTGGCCATTGCCCTGGATGGGTTTATTGTTGTTTGCCATCTCACTCATCCACACCTATTTCCTACAGAGAAATGCAAGTGTAATGTGACTGCATATGAATCCAACCATCTAATCATTTCCCAAAAAAGTACTAGCATTTTCCTAACCATATTAGGCACATTTACTAATAACATCTGACAAGACATAGTTCATGCCTTTAGAAAGAGATAGACTCTTAGCAAATAATGACCTGAATATTTCCAGGTACCCAAATCCCTATAAACTCTCTGCTGTCTCCAGGCTTATAAGAGTATCTAGCAAACTTCATGAAGACACTGGGCCACAGTTACTTGTGGGTTTGAGGTGGGGAAAATTGCTCACGATCTGAAGTCCTCAGGGTCCCTATTTTAAATCCAAAGAGCCAGAGTAATGGCACTTTAAATTAGGAAAACAATTCAGAAAAGACTCTGCTGTTTCCCGAATCACCAAACGGCAATGAGCAAGCTTGCCCAACTCCATCTGGGGAAAGCACAGAGCTATATCAGCTTTGCAGATGGAAGTGGCACTATAAAGAACAGATCTGATGGAATGATGTTTTACTACTGTAGTTTTCAAGTTCACAGCCTTTTGCATCTTAATGTCGCATCAAGAGGGAAATAATCCATTTCCTTTTTGCCTCCTGCAGCTGCTACTACTGTCTCCCTTGGAGGGTAACGGCAGGAAGCACAAGGTCTATTGTATGATTTGTTCTTGTGAGAAAGACCACTAAACCCTTAGATTTATAAAGCTTACAAAAGCAGGCTGTCTCAGCCACCTTGTAGTATCAAAGCTTGTAAAAAATAATCAAAAGGAACACTTAGATTACTGGAAAACATTCAGCATCTAAACACCATCAAAAAATAATCTGCCACAAAATTAAATTCTTACAAGGCAACATTGTTTTCCTTGCATTTATTACTTTATTTAGCATCTTATTATATTCACAGAAACTGCAATCAGTAATTTCAACACTTCAACAGGTAATCATTCTCGCAAGTTGTTCAATCTTGAAATCCTTCGGGGAGAAATATTAATATTTTATTATACTGAATTTTATTCCTTTTATGGGAAATAAGAAGGCTATGAATATTAGCTTGTAACAAATTTAAAGATCGATCAGTCAGTTTTCCAGTAATGTACATTTTGTATCTGGAGCCGTTCTCTAGTTATTCTGCCATCTATTTCAGAGAAGTCCTTATTAGAATTGTACTTGCAAAGTTATTGCTAAACTCTGATCTGTTCTTAACGGTCTGAGCAAGCTGGCAGCTTCCAATACAATCCTGATTACATAATTATAAAGGAAATTAAACACTACTTTGAGATGCACAGCTATGCCAAATTAAACACTGCTTCTCTAATGGCTACCCATTTATACTATTCAAACTTGATTAACTGGATTTTGATCTTCAAAGAGTAACAGTGTGCTCAAGATTATTTTTTAAATCCCGATGGAAAAGAAGTCTTAACTTTACAGACAGCTCCATAACACCAGTATCTTAAAATAAAACACAAAAGAAAGATAGCTTTTTTTGGCTAAACAAAATACACAAAAGGCATTGTGCAAGCATTTGAAGCTCCACTGGCTTCTCCATCATGCAAAAAATCATACAGGAGAAAGGAAAAATCGGTGATGGTACTTGAATCAAAATGTAGGTTTTACTGTATTTTGTACCTGATGTCTCTGCTACATATCCATTGATCTGGAGGGATAACAATGCAGGCAAAGGGCACATTGTATTTGAATGCTAAGTTCACAGTCCATCACACAGAAAGCATCACAGTATCAATTAATACAAAATGTCCTAGCTACATTTTTAATCACTCCATCTATAAAAATAAAGTATTAGCATTAATACTTTCAGTATTACACAAAGAGTAACAACATTGTTTCCTGAAAGCAAGTGTTTGGGGATTTAAACAAAGTCCCCAAAAACAGCAGGTGCATCTGTTCTAAAATTGCAACTAAAATTAGTCTACACATTAAGTTGAAACAAGGAAGACTTAGAACAAATAATACCAGAAAAATGATTTTATAAGAGTACAAGTGCCCACCATAATCATCAGTGGCAGGTTCTATTCCATTTTACTTTGTAGTTGGATCAAAGTAATTAACCAATTTTTGTGTGTGCTTCTACTCTACATTTCTTGATTCAGGTTTTTGATGTAAATTGTCAAGTAATTAACCAAATAAAACACTATGTGATTATTTAATCTAGAATCTGTTATCCAACAATAAGTGATAGACTGTACATTTTGGCTACAGCGCATCCAAATAATTCTGAACAACATAATCTCACTGAGTGTGTCAACCATTTTATACTGACTACACAATGATAGAATGATGTTCATGTGATTAATAGCTTGGTAAATTCAAGCTGTCTCCACAGAGATCCAGAGAGAAGCTAAATCTGCTGGCGATAGCAATACGTCTATTCTTTTCACAGTCAGAATCATTCTTATATGGCATTATTGGGGATCACTAGTTTGACTACAAACTGAAAACAACTGCAGTATTTATGAGGGGCTCAGCCTTTTGTTGATACATACGTCAAATTCTATCAGGTACCAATTGTTCTAGGGAAAGAGGTAGAAGAAAGGGGGTTTTTCCTTTTGCTCTTTCTCAGTACATCAACAATTTTGTGATGGAGGTTGACTTTATATCAACACTAGACAGAAACTCATACACATAGAGATGTGGATCTCCTTGTTCAAAAGGATGTGGCCAAGTTCTTTCTTCAAAAGACAACTTCAGTCTATGTCTCTCTCTATATGTAAGTTAAAGTATGTGTGTTTGTCCCAAAAAGGCTCCTACATAGCTTGATGGATCTGGTATACATACTCTTCATTACTCAATATAAAAAAATTAAGAGTATGAACTTTAAAAAGCCCACCCCTTATGAGTCTAGAACAGAGGGAAAGGAAAGGAATAAAGCAGATTGGCTGTGGTTAGGTGAAGTGGCCCTCTGTCATGTGATTGGAAAATAAAGGGAGTAGAGAGGATTGGATGTTGATAGGTGACATGTATATGATAGGAAGGAAAGAAAGAAAGAAAGAAAGAAAAACGGTGGGAGGGAGAAAAAGGAGGGAAGGAAGGAAGAGAAAGGAAAGGGGGAAAGATATGAGGGGAAAGGAAAGAAAGAAAAAGAAGGGGAAAGGAAGGAAGGGAAAAAAGAAGGGATTAATAATAATAATAATAATAATAACAATAATTTTTTATTTCTAGACTGCCATCTCTCCTCGAAGGGACTCAGGACTTTTTAAACACAAAAGAAGGCAAACATTCAATGCCCTAATGAACAATGCACAAAATAATAGTAAACTTCTAACAAAAGAATTAAAATACCAAAATGAAAACAAAATAAACATAATCCAATAGGACATAATAACACTAATAGCAAAGCAGATTGGCTGCTAGGTGATGTGTACATGAGAGAGGGATGGATGGATGGATGGATGGATGGAAAGAAGGAAGGAAGGAAGAAGGAAAATAAAGGAAGGAGGGAAGAGAAAAAAGGAGGGGAAGGTAAGGAAGTAAAGGGGAAAGGGCATGATGGGAGGAAAAAGAGAAGTAAATTAAATGAAGGAAAGGATGGAATAAGGAAAGAGAAAAAAGAAAGAAAGAAAAGAAAGGAGTGGAGAGGTGCATGAGGGAAAGCAAGGGAAGAAAGGAACGAAGGAAGAAGAGAGAGAGAAGATGAATGAGGGAAATGGAGGAAGGAAAGAAAGAATCACAAAGAGAACTTGCCCACTGCAGCAAGAGAATTGCAATAGAAATATTGTGAGGTAGGCCTTCTCAGAGCTGGAGAAGAGAGAAAGCAGGCTGACAGTGGCCCTACCAACACCCAGACAACACCAGATATATACCCTAATCTCACATAAAGCTGATTAAATGGCAAGCTCACATCTAGACTAGAAGTGAGGACTTGTAACAATGAATATTTCCAGCACATAACAAAATAAGTTTCAAAAATAAGAATTCTAAGCCTAGCTTTCTTCTGAACAGTCTATGTGAGCCCTCATCTGCAATCTGATCTGATCCAAGCCAACCACAAGATTATCACCTGATTTCCAAATTTGAAAGTTCATGGTTTGGTCATATACACTTTTTCATGACAACATTAAAATTAAAAGGGTCTGGTATTTTATTTTAAAAATATTTACCTCTATTTGCAGTCCAAGCTGTGCTCTTTCTTTGTCCTTGCGCTCTATGCATCGCTTTAATTCTTCTATTTCTGACATAACAGCACTGTGATTTAGCTTTGCTCTCAGTTCCCAGATCTCTTTCTCCATCTCTGTTTTCCCTGGATCAGTCCTCTCTGTCACTGGAATACATGACACAATTGGGCTATGAAATACTACAAGAAGCAAATAAAACCTGCACATATAGAGTTTGCATGGATGCAGTGATAAAAGTTAGTAGGTCAAAATCTACTACATAGAAATGATAAGCTATCTCAATTTGCTTCTACATCAGGTTACAAAGAATTCCTACATCAGCACCATTGAAAGAATGGCAAATGTACAACATCAGGTTTTGAGTAAATGTTTCCACAGCCTACTAGTGTAATTGGTTTTAATGATCATTTTCAGATCGGGTTCTGATTTTTCTTAACAAGGCATTCATCATCTCCGTGCAATACGATACTGTGATCACTATGAAAGAAGAAATCCATGATCAACAAGATATAGACCCTAATAACTATTATACAAAATTAAGAGAGCATTTGCTAAAGGCATTGCTTCCATCAGCAGAATCAGAAGGGGGAAATCAGCCGCATGAACTCTCAAAACAGGCTCTCAACGGCTGGGAAGATCATCAGAGCATAAGAGCAGGAGCTGATGCTGTGGGATACAAGGGGGAGAAGGAAGCGAAATGAGGTTCTGCCATGGTGCAGCTGTAGTGGGAGCACAATCTTGCATTTAATCTAAAAGTTGCAATTCATATTCCTTCAGCAGACAATAAGAAATTGGATCCAAGCTGGTTGAATGTTTGCCTGGTAAAAATCAATGGATAGAATTTCCAAAATTTAACAGAGAATTAAATTCTTGTAAAATAATAATAATAAGATATTACTTCTGAAGTCTATGTACACCAAAACCATCTCCACGGTATACGTCTGAAGATATTATGAGAAATCAAATATTTTAGAGAATATGAAGTAAAATAGGATTAGACCCTTTTTAGGGCTTTGCATGTGAAACCAAAAAAAAAAAAAGACCTACACATAATACATTTTCTATTTGCAAAATTATGATAGCTCTGTCAATACATATGTAGTTCTCACAACTGATTTTAGCCTCTCACACGCACGTTTCAACAGAAACATGTCTATAAACATCTGTAAATTTCAGTCATGAGAAGAATTCAATACAAAGATGCTGTGGAAATTAGACATTTGGTACATGACATTATTTTTAAATGGTTTGGCAAAATGCTTGTAGACTCCCATCCTACCTCCTTTCTGGAAGTTTTGGCAAAATACAATTTATCATTACAATCACTGAATCCATGATACTGTCACAATGTGGCACAATAATGGACGGAAAATGGAGTGGACAGTTCTAATAATAATATAATAATAACAAAACTTTATTTATACCCCACCACCATCTCCACAAGGGGAACGGGGGCGGCTTACATGAGGCCAAGCCCAACAACACATCAGTAAAAACAAAGCAGCAAGTAAATAAAACAGTACAATTAATATAACTTACATATAAACAACAACACTGAGAATTTAAAACCTTATGGCCAGACCAAATGTAATAAATTAAAAATTTTAAAATAAACACTGGGCGTGAACAGAGGTAAGATGTATCTAAGCAGGAGGGTTTTTAAAGTTCTACCTCTTTGCTTCCTCCTGTCATTTTCCTGCTCATTCGGCTGGCTCTGATGTATGGCAACCCGAGAAATTTGATGATGAAGATTCAGGCGCTCCTCTTCTGCTCTAAGGAGTTGGGAACGGAGATCCTCAATCTAACAGACACGTACACACATACACAGACAAGTAGCAACTTTTAAGCACACTAGAAAATGGTTTTATTATTTACTTATTTACTTACTTACTTACTTCATTTATATACTGCTTTTCTCAGCCCTTGGGCGACTCAAAGCGGTCAACAATAGCAACATTCAATGCTCAACATCATAACAAGAATTTAAAAACAGTTAAAAACAATGATATAATAAACAATCAATTAAACATAACTATAACATCTCATTAGCGTCTCATAGGTAGAATCAAGATCCAATCTCACAATCCGTTGTTCCATATTCCTATATTCAATACACTGCCTATTCAAATGCCTGCTCGAACAACCAGGTCTTCACTTTCCTCCGAAATGCCAACAGGGAGGGGGCCGATCTAATTTCTGTAGGAAGGGTGTTCCACAGCTGAGGGGCGACCACTGAAAAGGCCCTGTCTCTCGTCCCCGCCAGACGTACTTGTGATGCAGGCGGGACTGAGAGCAGGGCCTCCCCAGACTATCTTAACGTCCTAGCGGGTTCATAGAAGGAGATGCGTTCTGACAGGTAAGTTGGGCCAGAACCGTTTAATGCCAGCACTTTGAATTTTAGTCACATGTGAAAGGATACATTCATGGTTATTATCAATGAAGCTATCCTAAGCTACAAACAAAACATGGCCATATTTGTACCCGACAAAAAACTAAATCTCTCTTTTAATTGGATATTGCAAATTATCAGGTGGTGCTATTATATCCTTATCTGTGTTCAGGCCCAAAATACATGTTATACTAAAAGTCCTTGACTAGATCTGTTTTATATGAATCTGAAAATGACTGGATTCATACATAACTCTAAAATTTTTAGTCAAAAAAAAGCAGAAAAGTGAAAGGTGAAAGCTTAATCGATCCTAGGAGAACCTTAAAAAAGCACCAAACCGCTCTACTCTCTACTGTGGCATCACCTCTGGCCTGTGTGGGAAACTGGCAGCAGCAGTCAGGGATGGCTGACCTTCTGAGGTAGTGCTGGTGCTTTTCTTTCTCTGAGGAATGACCCTCGAGTTATTCACGTGTCGTATCAAAATCCAGAGTTTTGGTTCAAAGCCTGCTCTTGCTTTAGACATGAAGTCAATGTATATACAAGTACATACAGAAGTTGCCAGGGGCTGCAGATTGTTTAAAAGAGTGAGAGCAAGTAGCTAATCCTTCCTTTACCATTCCATTTTCATATTAAATAATCCATATCCAATTACTGTTTGCTCAGCAAACAGTAGTGGGGGGGGGGGGGGGTTGCTGTTTCCACAGAATAAACAGTAGCATATACATGCAGGCAATCAGAATACACAAGTTGTTGAATGAGAATCTAGGGGGTTTTTTTGTTTGGTTTTGCTTCTGAAAAAAAGTATATTGCTAGATGCCAGAAAAGAGATTAGGCACTGCAAGGCAATTCACTTTCACAAGTTATAATTTGGTTGTGCAAAGAAAGCGGAACAAAATAGCTCCAGGACTGGGAGGAAAGTGTCCAGCCATTCAATTTACTTATTTTTAAGGCAAGATTTTTTTTCCCCTGCTCTTTGAAAATACATCAAAATGTGCCTGTTGGAAAGCCAAACGTTTTGTACAATCACAATATAAACAGGGAGATAGGGTAAATATAAACTGTAAATACAATCTTTAAATCACCTTATTTTTATAGGTAGGAACATATGTGTGCACAAAGGATATCTGATATTTTCATTTGACCCAAAATGAGAAACTAGATTAAATCAGATAATCAGCTAAAATGGCAGATGACTAAGCTCTGCCAACAATATTGGGAGAGAAAGAGGGGAAACCACACAATTAAAGACTATGGAAAGCCCTCATTAGTCATGAACCAACCTATTGCTGTGTAAACACAACTTGTTTCAAGAACATCAATTACAGAAGAAGAGTCAGATACAAATACAGAGAAATCACTGAAAACAAACATAGCAAAATGCCACGTAAAAGAAGACCTTGGAGACACAAATGATAATTTACTTAGCATGGGAAAGTTCCGTTGTTATACTCCTCCCTAAATCCCCCAGACAACATGGCTATTGGTTCTGGGGGTTATGGCTTTTTCCAGTCTTTGTAGATTTTTATCCTGCATCATTTGTACTCCTTCTTGGTTTTTTTTTTTTTTTTTTTTTTTTTTGCATGGCATTAAAATGCTTGATCCATACAAGCCATGAAATTCTGTAGGTGACTGAAGACATTTTTTCATCCCAAGCTACATTATACTAAGAAGAGTAGGCTAGCAAGTACAAAACAATAAAATGAATATTTTTAAAGCTTTTAGACAATATATTTGATTGGTAGAATTGTTATGCCATGAGAGAAATTAAAACAGTAGGTTTTAGTTAAATTTCTTATGCTCATTTTGGTAGAAGAACCTTACATGAAATGTTCTCCTGTAATTGAGTATGGTATAGACTATTCTGGATGTTTTATCACACCTCCTTCTGATTGGCTATTGAACTATTTTTTAGCCACTTCAAAAAGTGCTGCCTACTGTAAAAGGAGATAGATATTCCACAAAAGAAAGCAGCTACCTGGTGGAGAAGAGCTTCTCGGCTGTTTTCTGACTGATCCAGTTTCCTCTGGGAACGTTCCAAATCCTGTTCAAGCTTGTTTGGATTAGAAGCAGTGACAAAATGCATTCAATTACTAGTAATGTTATGAATTTTGAAGATAAATGCTTAATATACCAGAAACACTCTGAATGTTCATTTCTTGAGCAATACTATGATAAGCTCACCAAGTATCTATTATCTCAGTCGTAACTTGGATCAAATTATCTGTTTACAGATACTTGAATTTATTGTATGTTTTCTACCTAAAAACTAGATCACATAATTGAATTTCTAATATATCTCCCTCTCTCACCAAATAACCTCCATCTTCAAGCGGAGCAGAGTATGGTTTTAAGGGATCCCATTGGAAGATAAGAAAACTAATATTTCAGGACACATTGGGGGGGGGGGTCCAAAACTCTCAAGTACAATGGTCAACATATGCCTGTAAGTAATCCAAAACTCAATGTGACTCCTTGAAATGTGCATTGCTCTTAAATTCAAACCTAAAACAAACAAAGCATATCATTTTAGGATCTGACCCAGTTACCTTTTGCTTTCCAAATGCAACTTCACATGCTAAATGCCCTAATATTTCAACTGTTACAAACAACACAATCCTAAGAATTCTACATATCTGTGTGAGCTTGTGGTTATGCACATGTTCACACAAATGTGAATAACGAATAAAACTGATGGATTCTAACAGAGTTATATGAGTTCTTGACACAGTCAGTGGCCTTACATTCAAGTCATGACTAATTTGTCCTACTGATTTCAGTACATCTTCCTTAGTCTGGATCCAATCCAGTATCATTTAAAGATGTTTCCTTCTTGTCTGGCTTGCTATGCTTCATCTAATGATATAGGAACTTGCCAGAGAAAAAATTAGGATCTCCCAGGCGCTCCTGTTTGGGCAAATCAGTTTCACCTTCACTCAATCTATGCAATACCCACTTTTTTCCATATTGCTTATGATGTTCAGTACCAAAATATCAATGGGGAAATCTACTCTGCTCTATGCTTTGGATAGAGCGCCTCATCTAGACTTCAATACTCTATATTTAAACTTTGATTTCTTCCGCCTTGTTTCCCTGATCCATTTTTTCTTGTTATTCTGTTTTCCTACTTTTTCAAAAAGGCAGTTGTTTAAGCTCATTGCAATTGTATGAGGCAGATAAGGTTGACGGGTAGCAATCTGCACCCAGGTAGTCTTCATACCTTTGGGGGCTGTTTAGCTTGGACCTAAGACATGTAAATGGCAATTACAGACATATATTAAATTATCCATTTTTGTGTGTCAGGAGCGATTTGAGGAACTGCAAGTCGCTTTTGGTGTGAGAGAATTAGCCGTCTGCAAGGACATTGCCCAGGGAACGCCCGGATGTTTTACCATCCTGAGGAAGACTTTTCTCATTTCCCCATATGAGAAGCTGGAGCTGACAAATGAGAGTTCACTCTGTTCGCCAGACTCGAACTGCCTACCTTTCGGTCAGCAGTCCTGCTGGCACAACCCATTGTCCCACCAGAGACTCCATTAATTTATGAATGATATAGAGACTACAAGTAGGGAGAAGTTTTCCTTCTTTCTTGATGCCAGCACCCACAATCATCCAATAAAGCTAAATGCTTAAAGATTCAAAACATATAACATATATAGCAACTGACTGGACACAATACTAACGGAATGTTGAACTAGATAAGTCTTTGGTCTGATCCAATATGCCTCTTCTTATGTTGTTGTTGTTGTTGTTGTTTTACAGTAAGTCATTTCCAACTCACAGTGACCCCAAGGAAAGTCTATTACATGGTTTTCTTAGCAAAATTTCTTTAGAGGGAATTTGCAATTGCCTTATTCTGAGGTTGAGATAGAGTGACTTCCCAAGGTTATTCAATGGGTTTCTATGGATGAACCATGGTCTCTCAAACTACTAGTCAAAGACTCAAACCACTACAACATGCTGGCTCACGTGAAACTCTATTCATGTTGCCAAATTCCCTACAAAATTAGAATTGTATGAGTCATATGATGAAGAGTGAAGAACGAACAGTTCTGCCTATTCTCTCCTCCTCATCTCCCAACCACCAACATAGCCAGGGGAGACTGCACCAGTGGGGAAAAAAATAATATTCCACTAATACCAATAAATAGATAGACAGATAGATAGATAGATAGATAGATAGATAGATAAATGCAAACTTACTTTGATTTTTTCACCTTCTATTTTCAAGATTTTACTTTTTAATGCCATGTCTACTTCATTAGATTTAGCATCTTGTTGCTTTAAAGCCTTGAAGGAAAGAAAAAAAAAACATGAAACCCTTAGTTTATAATCACGGCAACAAATCTGCCATTCAATTTTACAATAAGATATCCTCCAGAGCTGACTTTTTGTGTGGAATTATTGGGATTGGAGGGGGGGGGGGATATTGTTAGAGGTATCAATGTGACCCTCCAGTATTCGGGAAGCTGGTGGTACCACTGCATACAGTATTTCCCATGCCCACATGGCTATGTACACAATTGTGTGGGTTTGTGGCAAGGTCATGTTACAAACTCCGATGTAATAGATTAAATGCAAGGGTACAACTGATCCACCATATCCATGAATTTTGTACCCATATATTAAAAATATTCCCTCCACCCTGCCCAAAAACAAACAAATAAAGCAAACCTTGAATTTATTAGTTTTTAAAAGGGACATCAGTTTACTGTGCCATTGTATATGATAGGATTTGAGCATCCATGGAGTCTGATATCCACAGGGAATCCTGGAGCTAATCCCCAGAGGATACCAAGGGGACCATTGCAATTTGCAATTTCAATAAATAACTCTATATAAATAAAAATGCAATGTTCATTTGTGGGATTAATATAACTCAAAAACCACTGGAAAAATTGACACTTAATTTGGGCACAATACACCTATCAGGTCAACATGTGACCATCACTCTTAAAAACACTGAAAAACACAGCAGAAGGGACTTTAAAAGCCAAAAAAGCAAAAAGATACTACAGCACATGCACAAAAATGACTTCCCTTGGCAAACAAAACACACAATAGCATGTCCACACTCTCTTTCAGGCTACAGCTCCCAGCATCCCCTAGACCAGACCGTTTAGGAGAGAAGGATGATCCAAATGCACTGCTTCCAAGCTGCAAGCTTTCTTCTCCTTGGATTTCTTTGCATATTTTCAATTTCCTATTCCTGGACTGCAACTCCCAGCAATTCTTGAGATACATTAGATAGAGATAGGTAGGTAGATAGATTGATTGATCAGGAGGACTGCTGGGAGTTGCAGTCCAAGAATAGGTAGAGAAAGAAGAAAGGGGAGGAAGAGGAAGGGAAATAAAAGGTGTGGGGGAAGGAAGGCAAGGAGAAGAGAAGAAAGGAAGGAGAGAAAGAAAGAAAAAAGGGAAGGAAGGAAGAAAAGAGGGAGGGAAGGAAGGGGAGAAAGAAAGAAGAGAGAGAGGGAAGGTTGGCCACAGCAACGTGTGGTGAGTACAGCTAGTAAATAAATAAATGATCAAATTTATTGCCTATTCCCCGAGTAGCTCAAGGGAATGATGAATTAAGAGCTCAATCCACACATCTCATCCCCATCACTTCTACAATGCAGCAGACTATTAAAATAAAACAGATATTGTATCTTTTGTAAGAAATTTTTCCTGCAAAGCCCACTGGAGCATTCAAGTAGCACATCCTAGTTATTTTCAAAATGGCTAGCAAAATGGCTAGTTGGAAATAACAGTAGTATTTTCAGGGCACAGAAATTATGCTGATTATATGTCTTGTAGAAAAGAAAGCTGTTAGAGACACAGAACAAATATGAACTTGTTTTCTGGCTCTGGGTGTCTGGGCATTGTAGAAGATGTTTGATTTGACACCAATTGATACTCTTGTGGATATTGAACATTTAAAACCCCTGAAACTCACTCGAATTGCAGTGGGTTCAGAAAACACCCCACAAATCAGTACAATGCACCTGGATAACTGTTATAAATTGTATGAAAACAGAAGTGAAATTAGGATTATTTCTGGCTTCTATTTCCATGGCTAAATATAAAACAGGCAGGGTTTTACTTTTAAAATGTCATATAGCACAATGACAAAAAGTGCAGTTAACACATTTATCATTATCATAATCAAACTGACAGGATTTCCAACAGGTTTTTTTTCCAGGAAACCTGTTGCAAAATGTCACAATTCTCCTGAATACCTTTTATGTGCTAATAATGCACACATAGTCCTGAACATCGAACACCTTCAGAATTGCTGACAGCTTCAACATGTTCATAACATATCACATTTTCCCAACACATTTCAATCAAGGAGTGGCAGAGCTGAAGCTTTCCAATATTTTGTTATTAACATTCAAGCTCTAGCCAATACACTACTCAGAGTGCAATCATCTTTCCTTTCTGTTTAGGTCAGTTCAAAAAAGGTATGAGTTGCATTATATGGGGTTAACTTCTGGGCGTTTTAGATGTTTTGGGGATTTTGTGCAAGGAGAAAGCTGCTCATGTGTTTTAGGGAGAAAGAAAATATTGTTGCGTGCTTTCACTACTTACAACTTGGCACTATTGCTTTATTTGATGTGTACCTTCAAGTTATTTCCAACTCTAAGGTGATCCTGATCAAAGAGTTTTCTTGGCAAGATTGGTTCAGAGCAGATTTGCCATTGCCTTCATCTTAGGATGAAAGAATGTAACTTGCCCAAGGTCACCCAAAAGATTTCTATGGCCAAGTGGCAATTTCAACTCTGGTTTTCTGGAGTCCTAGTCCTACCCTCAAACCATTATACTAAGCTGCTATTCTACTGTTGCTGTTTTCTCTGCTCAGTTTTATGGCTCTCACTGCTCCTCGGTGTTAGATTTGTTAGTGTGCTATTGTTGTGGTGGTTTGTCAGCAGCTTAAAAAGACACAATGCTCACTGAAAAAGCAAACCCATTATTTAAAAGCACCTTTACACCACAGAAGCCTCTTTGTAGCCCAGTTCAGTGTTGCACCTTCTTTTCAAAGGACATTGTGGAGCCTGACAGCCATTCCTGATACAACATAAATATGGCAAAGTCAGTGGAATAGCAGAGTTCTTGGTATTCTTGGAGTATTCAGTGGCAAAATTTTGCTATAGAAAAATCAGACTTTATTTTCCATTTATAGGGCAAAATAGTATGTTATCAGTGTTTTCAAAGCTCTTGCACTTCTATATTCTATGCTGCCTCACTTTAAGTAGCCTAGGAAAGAAGTATAACTCTTCATCATCATAGGGATCCCTCATGGCCTAGTATGATTATCTTCCAGAAGCAGTCTTGGCAGTTGGTCCATAGGTGACTGTAGAGACTTATTCTGGATTGGCATTCTCTATCACAATGAGGACATTGATTTCCAGATGGAACGCAGTCCCAACAAGGGTTTGCTTGATGCACCCTCCTCTTGGCACGTATCTTCATTTCACTCTCTATTGATGCCTCTACAAAATCCATAGAACTGTTGGTAAAAGCCGACTTCCACACTGTCTCTTACTACGGAATACACGTGACATTGCTTGTAGTCATCCTGGTTTAAGGGGGAGGGGGGGGGAGTCTGGTAAGCCTCTGGCTCCGGCATGGGCATACTAAGCTCTGCGGACCAGACACAGCCCTCTGGGCTCTTATGTTCAGCCCTCAAAATGCCCCCCATCCACTAGGCATAAGGATGTGGCAGCTTGCCGCATCCTTATGTCGAAAGGATGAGGGAGGGAGGTAAGCAGCAGCTGGGAGCCCTCTAGAGTGCTTACAAGGGTGTGATGAGTGAGAACAGAATACTATGGCTGGGGGGAACAAAACATACATTTTATTAAGGCAGGGAACATGGGTTCAACAGTAGAGAAACTGTGCCAGTGTCAAATTTGCAGCAAGATGAAGAAATGAATATGGCAGCAAGTTGTGAAACCCTTCTGGCTGAAGTAAATACAACCAAAAAGAAGGTCTTGATAGAAGAATCCAAAATGAAAAGTATCTAAGTGGTTCAATGGGAAGTTCTGAGACCCTAAAAGGAAAATCTGAATCTAAGCAGCCCCCTTGGAAACCTAAGTCCCTTTCTGAGTCTCATGGCCACTACTGCCATCTCTTTGGCTCAGAAAGAAATTCCATGCTTGGAAGTAGAGGAGCTCTGACAGAAACAGCACCATCACAAATCTTTAGATTCTCCCATGCAATTCCTCCTCCCTGCCCAGGACCCACTACCAGCAACAATGAAGAAAGATGGGGCACCAAATGTATGTGGAGCAGAATTCCTTGACCCGAATCAGGAGTGTTACTGAGTTTGTGCAGATTGCTGTCCTTTTCTCACCAAACACCTATAAATAAGACCCAACTATTTGTGATGTGAGGGCTTTTCTAGTCAGCTTGAACACCATAAACATCTCAGAAATTGGTGAAAACACTGCAAAATGTTCCTTGATGTTTAATTTATGGATGAAGTTAGGATTAAGGTTATGTACAATCCAGTTTTCCATAGGTCAATTCAAAATCCTAGTTTTGAAAGTTTGGCAGGGCTTCCTCATAGGTTAAATGGGTACTACATGGCACAACTTAAATGGCAAATTAACCTCAAATAAATTGTAACAAAGCTTCCCCCTCCATTAAATAAACCAGAATAGATCTTTGAGCTCACAAACAGTAGTTAACACTGTTCTTTTAGCTTTCCCAGTTCTGAAAATTCATCACATGTATTAAATGGACGAGTGACGATCATAGCCTGAAATACATCGCTTTGAGACTACAGTGCAACAGGCAGTATAAATTCCAGAGAAGTGTTGCCTTGGCACCTGCAAATTTGATGCTTGCACCTAGGAATTTGAAGCAGTCCTTCAACCCTGACAAAGGCAGGCAGAGAGGGCAACTTTTCTTCCAGGCAGGAAGCTGCCTTACAATTTTAAACCCAAGGGAGTGACCATAAGTCACACCAATGTCTCAAAGTGTAATGCATGAACGATTTAAAATGAATCAGAAAAAGAACCGGGATTCAAAACTATTGAATGAGCTAGCCTTTAGTCTGAATATTATCTTGGGTATACCCCATCCATATCATATGGTATCACAGTTGAAGGCCACGTGTTTTGGTAGTAAAACATCCACAAGTCAGTCCTTAGCATATCCAGCTTGTTTTTTAAAGCCAGGCAGCAGACAATGAGCAGAACCTCACTTTGAGAGACTCGGAATTGCTGCTGGTGAAAGCATATAATATTGACAAAATGGACAGATAGTCTGGCCTGACGAAAGGAAGCTACCTCATTCTTTACCTCATGCTCTACTGCTTGGGAGCATCTTATATACTGACTCTGCAGTGTAATATATACTAGTGCAGGGAAAATAGAAATAGCAAGCAACTAGAGAAGATTTCCCCAATTGAGAAAAAGAACCCAGCATCTTCATATTAAGACATCTTAACTCAGAGTCTTGGAAATCAATATGCTACCTCAGCTTAACAAAGCAGCACTGAAGGATATTTAGGTCATTAAACAGCAATGACATGGAATAAAAAAGCAATCTCTCACCCCACTGGTACTTTGAAATATGCCACGCCATTTTATTTTCCAGGTATAGTAAAAATAAATAGTCCATAACTATATTGGTTTTAAGAAAACTGCATATATGACAGAACAGCACACACAGGCTCGTTGCAAAACATTTGAGAGAAATAAAACTACTCCTAGAGCAGGTCTGCAAATAAGTTCACAATACATTTGCTAGACTGCTTGCATTTGGTACATTCATGTTGCCACTTTAGCCTAAAAGAAAGAATACCCTGACCTGATCATGATGTGCTATCATACCTTCTCTGTTCAGATATAACGAAAAATGTTAGCTGAATGGTCTCTTGTGTTGACTGCAATGCACCACAAAAATTGGACTAAAAATAAAGTGCAGGGCATTTGGCTCTGACTTGTTTATGCTTTTGTGTGCCTTAAAGTAATTTCTGATTTATGGTTACCTTACCACAGGATTCTCATGGCAGGATTTGTTCAGAAGGAGTTTGGCACTGTCTTCCTCTGAGAGTAAGAGAGTGTGACTTGCTCAAAGGCATCAATAGGTTTCCATGGCTGAGTGGATATCTGAACTCTGGTCTCCCAATGTCCTAACTAGCTCAACACGCAAAGCACTTCACCAGATAAGCTCCTATATAAAAGGTAAAGATAAAGGTTTCCCCTTGACATTAAGTCTAGTCGTGCCCGACACTGGGGGTGGTGTTCACCTCTATTTCTAAGATGAAGAGCCAGTGTCATGTGACTGGCATGACTTTATGGAGCACCATTACCTTCCCGCCAAAGCAGTACCTATTGATCTACTCACATTTGCATGTTTTCAAACTGCTAGGTTGGCAGAAGCTGGGGCTAACAGCGGGCAATCACCCCGCTCCCCAGATTTGAACCATCAACCTTTCGGTCAGCAAGTTCAGCAGCTCAGTGGTTTAATCCACTATGCCACCATGGGCTCCAACATATCTTCTACATATCTCACTTATTAATGAAAAGTCAATATGTTCAAAGTCAGATCACTATCTCTTTTTAACTGTTCAGCTGTTACTGTGATCAAATAAACATGCTGTCACTCTCCCAGTGCATCACAGCTAGGCTTGAACAAAAACCACAAATCAAATTCAACATGTTTGAGGGGAATTGTTAGCTGAATCTACAGAATATTTCATCTTTAGCTTAATGTCGCTGTTGTTGAAACACAGGCAATATTCCTTGTATTAGAAACCTGAGGGCTTTAGCACAATTTTTTAAACCACCCTTTTTGCTCTACATTTTCTAGGGAAAATTGCTTTTTTACACATGTGGTCTGTGTACCAAATCAGGATCAGAGTGGGATCAGGGTTGGCTGGATGTCACTGCTGTGCAGGTGGGGAGGCAGTTACCTAGGTCTGGAAATCATGTAGTCAAGTGTCACTTTTTTTAAAATTTCAGTCAGCACAAATCCAAAAAAACCAAAAACTAGTATTCTGTGTATATATGAGTAGGAGATAGGCAACTATCACCGCAGGAAGCATTTTACAGGGGTTTACCTTGGCATCCACCTTTTTTTAAATCAGTTTATGAATGTATATGTGTGTGCAAATGTTTGCATATTTGAATATACAAATCAACATCTCGGTTCTAGAATTCCTATAAGCCTTTGGCTATTTGAACATGCTGAGATTAAGACAGTCTGGGCAGGCCCTGCTCTCGGTCCCACCTCCTTCACAGGTGCACTTGGTGGGACTGAGACTTATCAGAACAGGTCCTTCTCAGTGACGGCTCCTCAGCTATGAGACTCAGGTGAAATCACGTCAGCCCCTTCCCTCCTGACCTTCAGAAAGAAAGTAAAAACTTGGCTCTGGGACAAAGCCTTTGGCCAATAGTGCAGTGCAACAAATGAAGTGAAATTATGTGCAATAATGACCAGAACAGCTTTTGGCTATGTCATCAGATTGCGTGATTTTAATAATATGTTTTAATGTTTATATTGCTTTTAATTGATCTTAATGTATATGTTTTATTGTCTGTTGATATGGCATTGAATTGCTGCCAATTGTAAGGCTGCTGTGAGCCCCTTCGGGGTGAGAAGGGCGGGATATAAATATAGTAAATAAATAAATAATATACACAGATACATGCATATGCTGATGTTGTTTTTAAATGCCACCACAAGGCAAACCCCTTTAGTATGCTTCCTGCTATGAACTTTGCCTATTTCTCATTTCTGGGGGGGCGGGCGGGGGAGAGGGAGGCTGTTATATTTATTATTTAGTATTTTATTAACTTTTATTAGATACTATTGTTCCTCCACATTTGGAGCACCTAGCTCAGTCACTCACTTTCTCGTTCACTCACTAAGAGGGCCTGGGAATTGGATGACAGGAGTGCGACAGTGTTCTGGCCTAAAGTAAATGACATGCACACACATACTGGACAGAGAGGTCCAGGGTACAGAGGAAAGGAAAGCAGAGTGAGTGAGCTATTTAGTCAAAGTACAGGTGTAAAGTAAAGGAAGAAAGGCAATCAGTTGAGAGGGTTTCTTTTTTTGTGAAAATAGATATATTCACAAGTATGCAAAAAAGAAACATTATAGTATGAAACACCCTTTTGTACTTAAGTGGAGAAATGTATGGTTGTCAATATCAAATTACACTTGGATTATAATAGCTATGTTTCATGTTAATGAGGTTATGTCAGGTCAGGATACCGCACACTGGAGCTGGGATATAGTCTTAGTGTGGCTTCAGTCTTTGTTTTCTCTAACAGCAAATCTCCCCATGCTGCATGGAAAAGTGCTTCTGATGTTGAGAGGACTTTAAAAGTTTGTGATATGGAGTCAAATATCCCACAGGCAAGCTCAAGCTCTTGGGTATGCTGAAAGCAGCACTTTGGATCCCAGCCCATATTTACTAAGAAACAACCCATTGTTCAGGCTTCAGATTAATGTATTTTAAGTAAGTATCTGAATAAAGCAAGGCAATTCTTCTTAAATAATTAATTTTCATAAATAGCACAACACTTTAACTTAAAAAAAACCCAAAGTTGATGACAGACACTTTCCCCAAAGAGGCTAATATCTAAATAAACACTGATAATGTTGTGAAGTGACAAATTCAGATAAGAAGGGAGAGCAATTATAGCATCAATGTTACGGTGTCAAGAGCAATTGTGTTTGCTGCTATATTTTTCTAATTAAAAGTACAAGACTACCGAAGAATAAATATGAAGCTGCACAGCACATGTGCAATATTGTTGAAATTATTCCCAAAAGGCTCCTGTTTAAAAACTCTCTCTTCTTTTTAACTCCAGGAAATTTCAGAACCATGAACTAAACAGCAGTCCTAAGATAAATCAATGGATAGCATGTTTTGCTAGCATCGCCAAATCTACAGAAGAACAAATATTTCCAAGAACTATGCACCCAAATTCAGTCAAAGGAAATCTTATTTTAGTAGTCTTCTCAAACTCTCTGAAAGTATCCACAAAGATACAGATGGGTGCAATTCTGTAAACATGATACACTTGGAATTTTAAACTCTAGAGGAATAAAACTTTCACTCATTTCATGTTCGGAGTTATAAAATGGTTTGTGTGTTGTTTTGTTTTAGGAAGCTGTTCTCACCAGGACAATCAAATGTTTACAGGATAGTCAAGAAATCTGTACAGGAATGTGAGAAAATCAGGGAAGAAGGAACAATGTGCAGAAATGGAAACCTAACCAGAACTCTACTACCCCTTCTGATGCCCAAAATGGTTTGGAAGAATCTATGTGCTTCTGGGCGTGTACATATAGCAAAGGGGTCCTTCCATGGGAATGCAAATCCTAGCCCATCAGGGGACATCTATAAGTGTATCAGCATCTGGGAGCATGACTAGCCTGCCTCTAGTTTGCCTTTGCTTCCCTTGCTTGTTGTTCTGGTTAGTTTTTGCTTAAGCTGACCTGGCTTGAACTCCTGTCTGCTCTCTGGTAGAAATGCATTGGTCTGAATGGGTCTGAATAGTGAGTCTCTTAACCTCATTTCTGGAATGCCCTTTCTCTGAATGCAATTCTTGCCTGAACCATGGCAACTTAGACATTGCCACCAAAAGCTGCCTGGCATGAAACTACCCATACTGGTAATCTGGAGTACTCAGAATTCGAGGAGACTCATTGATCCAAGCACTTCCATTCCAAATTGGTTTTTTTAATATAGCTATCTACTAAGTGTTGTGACTTATCCAGCCACGGAGTGTTCCTCTCATCACATATATTATCCCCTGATATAAGACTAAAATCATAACATGTAATCCTCTTAGGTGATTACCATATTGTGTCTCAAGACCGATGAAAGTCAGAGTCCCTGCCCATGGTAGATTTCCAAATGATCAATAAGCAAATGTGATGTATAGTCATTGTGTGCCCTTCAGCTCAAAGTTTAAAAATTCACTTTAGCATTATTTCTTTGTTCTGAAACTTCTATGAGTCTGTACATTCTGTCTCTTGTGTCACCTTCCATTTGCTACTAAAATTCAAAGTGTCCCTCTCACTGCATTTAGCTTCCCAAGTACCGCTTCTCTATGTTAACATTCTGAAGTCTGCCCACCAATGTCTTAGGGCATTGGAAAATACTGCAATCATACTGTGGAGGCAAGCAACAGAAGGTGGCTATTTTTAGTTTGCACCTTACTTATCTTCAGCAACTTTTGGCAATTCAGAGACACTGGACTGATTCTATTAGAGACCAAATACAACATTAATTAAAGTCTAGAAGCTACACTCTTTCTTTGAATTATCTCAGCATATGTAGTTGGAACTGGTAGGTCTTTCAAAGCGTTCCTGCAATAAAAAATAAGGGGTTTGGAAACCCCAGTACAGCTCTAAGAATCCTGCAATCAATGTTGCTACTGGTCATGTTGGCTGGAGGATTCTGGGATGCGTAGTGCAAAAAGTACTTTTCCAACCTCTCATAAGGATTAACACTCCCGTATACAACACGTATACATTTGACTGTAGACAAGACCACAATGGGATGATTAAAACATATACATCTCTAACATTGTAAAAAGATACAAGTTCGACAAGTTCCTTATGGTCCGCAATTTAGTCAACTTCGCTGCTGTTCCAGAATGGCAAAATACTGACGTCTTGTGGCCACTATGATTATGCAGGCCTTTCACCAAGATGTATCAGGGTCATAAATATTTGAGATGAAGTGGGGGAAAAATAAGTGGTGAGAAGCAAATTTGATGCCACATAATTCAGTCATCTGGGAATAAATGACTTCTTCCTCTCAACACACAGCTGTGTAGTCTAAGCCACTCCATATTTTAAAGTGGCATCCCTTGGCTTTGAAAGGTTATGAAATTTCTTTTACTCATCCAATCCTCTAATACAGGCTTCTCAATCTAGGGGAAAATATGTTTTAAAAGACAATTTATGATATACACAATTCATTAACATTTTTAGTCACCAATTTAAATTATCACATTCTATAATAGCAACCTAATAGATAAATCCCGGGATGAAATCACTACCAGCCTTTGATCATTACAAGTTGATCATCTTTGCAGAGTTGTGGGTAAGGATCAACAATGCCTCCTTTTCTCATTATACTTACTTCTGGAGTAATGCTGGCATAGTATACACATGCTTGTCTCACACTGGGACTTATGCCACTTTGAAGTGTGAAATAGAATGGTGCTGCGATAGCAGCATCCACACAATAAAGATGCTATGTAAGAGTTGGCTAGTATAATGTGAGCACTAAGGAAGACTACTATCATCTTTAACGATACATCCTAAAGAATGCGTTAAACATGGCGATGCATATATTTTATCATCAGTATAAGAGACAGTATTGTGAGCCAGCATGGAGTAGTGAGTTAAGTGCTGGACTATAACTCTGGAGCTCAGTATTAGAATCCCTGTTCAGCCATGGAAACCCACTTGGGCAAGTGACACTCTCTTGGCCATAGGAGAAGACAAGACAAACCCCTTCTGAATAAATCTTGCCAAAGAAACTCTGTGATAGGGTTTGTCATAGGGTAGCCATGTTGGAAACGGTAACAACATCACAGGCAGTGCCATTTGTGGATGAAAATTACTGTCACAGTACTATTGTGTTTATGTCCTGTATAAAGGAGTTGAGGCTTTATTTGGAGGAATAAAAATCCCAAAGCTGTTCTACCAATTATAACAGTGAAAAAGATTTGTTTGGGAATAAAAAAATCCCTAAAGCAGAAGACCACTTAAATTGGAATAAGGCTTCTGTGATTTTTTTTTTTTTTGGTCGTGTCAGGAGCGACCTGAGAAACTGCAAGTTGCTTCTGGTGTGAGAGAATTGGCCGTCTGCAAGGACGTTGCCCAGAGAATGCCCAGATAAGTTAATGTTTTTATCATCCTTGTGGGAGGCTTCTCTCATGTCCCCGCATGAGGAGCTGGAGCTGATAGAGGGAGCTCATCCGCCTCTCCCCGGATTCGAACAAGCGACTTGTCTATATTCAGTTCTGCCAGCACAGGGGTTTAACCCACTGCGCCACCAGAGGCTCCATTAAAAGCCCCAAAACCAAAAGCTGTAAGGAAAGCTAGAACTTTCTTCTGGCCAAAAACCCTTTTTGAAAGCCCACTGGCCACCATCAACTTAAAAGCACTGATAAGCCCTTGGCTTACTTGAGGTATCTTAGGCAAGAGTGTGTTGGATTAGCCCTCAGGCTTGTACACTGAGGGAACACTAAAAGATTATTATTTAGATTATACGCTGCCACCATAGACTCTTGATTGTTGCAGGAAACTGCTTTTAAAACTTCACCCACAGAGGCACACATGAGGCAGTTGTTGTGAACAACAAAACAATTATGTTTATTTAAGAGAACTGGAACAATTCAGGTATCAAGCTTAGCTGTTTCAAAATACTGACTTAAAAGCGTGTGGTTACTTAAAACAGTTCAGACTTAGTTACACATGATACACTTCTCTCTCCCTCCACAGAATTCACGGACAGGATTTGCTTCTCTGACAGTAATTTCTAAACTCCTCCACACATACAGTCCTATCCTGGATCTACCTCTACAATCCTCCACCAGCTATCTCTCTAATAGCTGTAAAAACCTACTCACTAGCTATCTCTGCTAGCCAACTGACCAATTTCAGGCCTCCCACTAATCCTCTTTACCACTCCAAACTCCTAACACCTTCTCCCTTTGACACCCAGATTCAATCTCCCTTACAGGGTTTCAAAACCTTCCCTTAAAGTCATTTTTTTTCTTTTGCCAAGATGGAGACCAGAGCTCAGATCTTTCCAACTGCAGTTATGGTAACCGCTACACTAATTTTTTTCTAAGACTAGATAGGCTGCTGGGATGATGTAACACAGTTTGTTTTTTCTTCACTTTAGATTTAAATGGTTTTTTATGTTTGATAGACAACTCTAGACAGTCCAAGTTAAACAAGAAGCAGTAGCATCAAAATCCAACTAGGGGAAAAACAAAGCATTCCAGGGTTCTGTACTGGGCCCATTTCTGTTCAACGTCTTTATTAATGACTTAGATGAAGGGTTAGAAGGCATGATCATCAAGTTTGCAGATGACATCAAATTGGAAGGGATAGCCAATACTCCAGAAGACAGGAGCAGAATTCAAAATGCTCTTAACAGATTAGAGAGATGGGCCAAAACTAACAACATAAAGTTCAACAGAGACAAATGCAAGATACTCCACTTAGGCAGAAAAAAATGAAATGCAAAGATAAAGAATGTAGAACGCCTGGGTCAACAGCAGTACATGTGAAAAAGATCTTGGGAGTCCTTGTGGACAACAAGTTAAACATGAGCCAACAATGTGATGTGGAGGCTAAAAAAGTCAACGAGATTTTGGCCTGCATAAATAGTAGTTTAGTGTCTAGATCCAGGGAAGTCATGCTGCCCCTCTATTCTGCCTTGATCAGACCACACCTGGAATCACAATGTGTCCAGTTCTGGCCACTACAGTTGGAGCATGATGTTGACAAGCTGGAATGTTTCCAGAGGAGGGCGACTAAAATGATCAAAGGTCTGGAGAACAAGCCTTTTGAGGAGCGACTTAAAGAACTGGGCATGTTTAGCCTTCAGAAGAGAAGGCTGAGACATGATAGCCATGTATAAATATGTGAGAGGAAGTCATAGGGAGGAAGGAGCAAACTTGTTTTCTGCTGCCCTGAAGACTAGGATGTGGAGCAATGGCTTCAAACTACAGGAAAGGAGATTCCATCTGAACATAAGGAAGAACTTCCTGACTGTAAGAGCTGTTCAGCAGTGGCACTCTCTGCCCCAGAGTGTGGTGGAGGCTTCTTCTTTGGAGGCTTTCAAGCAAAGGCTGGATGGCCAGTTGTCAGAGGTGCTTTAAACATTATTTCCCTGCCTCTTGGCAGGGGGTTGGACTGGATAGCCCACGAGGTCTCCACCAACTCTATGATTTTATGAAATCAACTGGGAGCTGATGTGACAAAACGAACCTCTAAATATAAGCAGAAGGCTATTATACAGAAAGACAGACAACACATGGATTGTCTCTGTAGAAGTAAATGTTCACTTTCTTCCCATACTAACAGACCATCCCAAGCAATTTGTGAGAGGGCTGTACAAAACTACTCTTTTACGCAAGAAGTGCTGATAAACTTGAAGGGCTAAGTATTACCTTTACTCAAATTAAAATGTACATTATCTTCTTTCTTCTTTTTTTGACCTCTAAAGGGAGAGTCACTGTTTCAGAACAGAAAGCGTCAATCCAAATTAATCCTCACCAGCTTATATTGCACTGTATAATCTGCAACTGCCTTTTTTAAAAGCACATAGGTCACCACATGTATTAAAGCAACCAAATATGAAATTAAACTTTTCACAGGCTCTGTGAGACACCAGAGTAAAGTCAGCCAGAGATGACTATCCAAATAATCGCCCAAGCACTTATATTAAATCTAAAATTATGAGGCCTGTATTTTATCTCCCTGGCTTCTCAAGTATTAGGGTGGAGCAAACCCACTACCTCTCCCTGTACACATTTCAGGCATTATTTTCAAAGAGAGAGGCAAAAGGGGCCTTAATTTTCTTTTCTATAGCAAACAATTGCTCAGTTTGTCTCCACAGCAGACTCCTTATACTCTGCCAGAAGCGTTTTGCTTCAAGCATAGCTGATTATACAGCATTAGGAGAACCGGTTACCCATTACATCATATTTGGGCTTCAAGCACACAGTATTCACAAGACGGTTGTTAACAACGCTTTTTAACAGTTTAAACCTTAGATGTAACTGAAATTTGTTTTAAAACAGCTTGCCTTCAAAAGCTGATGTGCATTCCCAACCAAAACATTTAATACTTCCTGCCTCAGGGATGAGAACCTCTTTCATGTATTGCTGTCTGACAGTTTGCTTGATCCCCAGCAAAACACATATGCAAGAACGGTAGTCATCCCTGTAAATAATTAGCAGGGATATAGATAGCTAACAAGTTGCAGCAGCACAGCTCTGTCTGTGCAAAAAGGCCTTTATGCATACCTCTTGGAGATGAACAGACATATGTCCCAGTTGATCCTGGCGTCTTTCTACCAGCTGCCTTTCTGAGCGGATTTCTTGTTCTATCTCCTGGAGTCTTCTCTCTACCCGTTCCGATACCTTCAAAAAAGCAGGGGAGCGCTTGTTAAAATTTGGACTTAAAGACAGAAAAACAGCTTTGCCCCTTCCCCATACACACACACACACACACAATGATGGAAAGATGGTAAAAGAAACTTGAGATATGCAAGGGCCCAAACATAACTGTTAAATCCTTTGTATGAGAACACAAGAAATGGAAAATTTTGCTCCTAGAAGTAATACAAACTGGAAGAGTCTATAAGAGGGAGAAAATAAAGATAATTCACTGAAAACACTGAATGATAAGGAGCCCCCAGTGGCGCAGTGGGTTAAACCTTTGTGCCAGCAGGACTGCTGACTGAAAGGTTGATAGTTCAAATCCAGGGAGCTGGGTGAGCTCCCTTCTGTCAGCTCCAGCTTCCCATGTTGGGACATTAGAGAAGCCTCCCACAGGATGGTAAAACATCCAAGCAACATCCTTGCAGATCGCCAATTATCTCACACCAGGAGCGACTTGCAGTTGCTCCTGACACACACAAAAAAACTGAATGATAAAACAATAAAAACAAAACAAAACAAAAGCCTTTTGTTATATCCAACTGGAGTCCTTTCATTCAAATAAGGGTCTTTGACTCAACTTGGGTTTTATCAATGGAATAGGAAAAGAAGCTATTTCTCTCACTCCTGAACCCTCAGATCTTTGAAAAGTTGGTAACTCTTCAGGACAGAAAGAAAAGTGGTACAGACTGATGCAAGATCAAGAAAAGTCATCTCCCATCCCTGTTGTGATGATGACTGAAATTAACTTCCCCTCCCTGTGGTGCTCATGAAACGCTCTCCTGGATCAAAAAGCCTTATATCAGTACAAGCCCCACCGTGTTACGATTTGCTTGCATGTGATACAGTCTAAAGTCTTTTCAGTGACAGAACAATTTCTTGATCTCTGATTCAAGTCAATGCTCCTCCTCGGTACTGAGCAGTTGTTATATGCCATAAGCACAAGATTTTATCACAATCGGGAGGAGCAGGTGTCAGCAGAATAGGTTATCCAAAGAGCTGTGTGAAGGGAGTCTGAAAAAAGATGGCATTGTTTGAGCAAAGGGAGTTTTGACTTTCTTTGAAGTAACACAACAATGCACAAGTTCTTAACTTTTTCTTAAGAGGAGACAACCTCAGGGTTATGTAGGGCTGCAGAAATCTCAGAAATCAGAGCCTGGATAAGCAGGACTTCTGTTCCTCAGTGGGATTCGCAATTTTTCAAGTTCATCTGCTCAGTTTGAGAGGAGTTGCTTTATCATATTGGTTTTCAGATAGCACACTAAAGCCCAGAACTAGGGTTGTCTGTACTCCTTCACAAGACACAAAGCCTTGACAATCCATCACCATGCTGTCATCCCAATCCAGCAAAGGACATGCAAGGTTATTTAGGTGCAATTATTGCAGATGAAATTCTGTGCTCCATCTAAATCTTATTAGAATAGCAATCTGAGAATGTGTGTGTTTTTTTAATATGAACAGAAATATTCGGTCCCACCAAGGTCACTAGCTGTGTGCAAGTGGAACTTGGCCAGGGACAATATTTACCAATCTGTTAAAATTCCCTCTTCTGTGTAAAATCGCACTAAATTTCCATGTACAGATGCCAGGCTTTTTGTTGTTGTAACTTTACTAAATGACAAATCAAGAACTGAATTTGAATAGTTTCTGGCTTCTAAATAATAAAAAAACATGGCTGAATGAATCAGCAACTTTACTAATATGATCAGAAGAATGATTTGTTGTGATTTCTTTCTTTTATAGAAGGGGACAAAAACAGCAAAGTCTCAGTGGAATAGAGTATCTAGCTACGACATAGGCTCTTCTTATCTATTTGCAGACACTACCCTCTAGTGGCAGATAACATTTTAACAGTTCACACAAACACTTTCTTCGCACCACACGTATAAAAAGGGATGGTTTTAAAACCATCCCAAGTAGGGATTCATATAATCCAATTTAAAGAACTGTATTTGCATAATTATGTATATTTTGCATAAGTCCTTTTGAATATGAACTGCAAAGCATACATTTAAGTTCAATATCATAACAGAACGGCATCATTATTGCAGGTTCATTGGTTTTTGGTTTGATGCTTGCTCTTACATTTTGTTATAATGTTGTTGTTTTATTGTTTTATGCTGTTGCTTATATATTTTAATGTATTATATTTTAACTATGTTAATTGGGCTCACCCCAAGTCCCTCCAGGGAGACTGAGGCAGAAACACCTATTAAAATGAAATATAGTACATGCCATTTTTCCTGGCATTCTTAAGGTACCAGCATGCCTGCAACATTTTTTTAAAAAATTGGCATCCTTAAATTTTTAGCTACTATTATTTTTAATGGCAACCAAAAACACACATCCAATATTTCACAGATGAAAACCAGGATATGTGTGATTAAGCAACATCAGTGTAGCAAAAATTGAATTAATGAGGAAGATATTAATATTATTAATGAAGAAGACCACACAATCCAGGAATTATTAATGAGTTAGACTACATAAGCTACGACCCCTTTCACTGCCCCTGTATCCCAGGATCTGGTCCCAGATTATCTGTTTATCCAAAGTAGGGACTCATATAATCCAATTTAAAGAATTATTTGGGATTAGATCCTAGGATATAGGGCAATGTAGAAGGGGCCTAAGAGAAGTATCCGCCTGTGTCTATAGGAAAGGATAAGATTGCACTACCCTCTCTTATCTTGAACTACAAACTACTTTTGCATTTTGGTCCCAGTTTACAGCAACTGAAGCTGATGACAAGGGGAGAAACAGGAGGAAAAGAGAGAAACTGTGATGTTTTAAAAGCAGGTGAAAAAGTAGAATGGCAAAGGATTTGTTGAGACTGCACCTGCCAAATCAGGACATTTGAATGGTATGAATGCATTGTATACACAGAAGAGTCTACTCAAACTCTACTGCATGCATCCAAAAGTGTTAGAACTGTAGCCAAGAACCTCTTCTGCTCATGAAAAGGCCTGATAGAAGAGCTTTGTTTAAACTAGAGATCTGAAGAGTCTTTCTGTGTGGTCAAACTCTTGCACAAGAGTTTGCACAAGTCCTTCTACTTCCTTGCTTGCCATATTTCTCATCTCTTAACGCGATCCCCAATAAATTTGCAGGAAAGCTACTGAAAGATTTTGCACACAGCAGAGTTGGCTAAACAGCCATAATATGTTTTCCCCTTCCGTTCACGGTTCTTTGGCCCCAAGTCCATAGTTTGAAAATAATTACATTATTATATATTCCTTTTTTGTTTAGTTCAAGCAGAATGTTTTCGACAAAAGCAATCTGTGTTGCATTCTTCTGGAAAGCGCTCTCCTTGCTTTCTCTTTTTGGAAAAGAATAGATGTTTAAAAAGTATCAAGGAATGGATGATTAATCCATGATTACTGAAGGTTAATGCCCAATTTATTGGAGCCAAATTACTTTTCAAACAACATTAGATGGAAGGTTTTCAAGCAACGCTCCAAAAGAAACCAATCATTACAAGTACTTAAAAAACAGCACGCTAGAGTCAAGGGCAGTTAAAAGTCTAAGCAGTTGTAACCATGGAAGAGAACTGCTGAGAACTGAAATTGCAATCCACAAACCAATATGCAACAGCAACTTCCTCCAGAATATAGATTTTTAAATCTAATATGGCACAACATATAAAATACTACCTACTGAAAAGATAAGAAAAAAGAATGCATGTTAGAAACACTGAGCCCCACAAACATCTTCCTTTTTCTTTAACTGCATCTGACATATTCTCCAGTTGTCATTATTGTCTGTATTCTCTTTTATCAGCTGCTTTTAACATGTCCCAGGATGCATCTAGAATGAATGTAGTTTGACACTATGCAACCATGGAAGTTGTAGTTTGATGAGACACCAGCACTCTTTGGCAGAGAAGGCTAAAGACCATGTAAAGCTACAACTCTCACGATTCCAAAGGACTGAACAAATGAAGTTAAAGTGCATTCAAACTGCACTAATTCTTCAATGTAGACAAACTCCATGTTTCTATTCCTTCTTCCACTTACCCCCTTTGTCCTCTGAGGACTTCTATTGCTGCAAACAGACATCAAAGTGGAAAACTAACTTGCATTTCAGTATAGAGAAAGAGGAAAAATCTTGCCGAATTGGTTCAGGCAAAAGCAAACTGCTGCACCCTCTGCAAACCTGTGTGTTCCTCCTCATCAATAACTTTTCCCGTCTGGACTATACTCTGATGTTAATTAGCCAGACATGAGCCAGTTTTTGTTAATCTATGCAAAGTTGGAGAATATGATTTGAGAGTCCTTCATCTAAACTAAAGTATACTGAGTCTGTAAGGAAAAAAGAGGCTATTTTGGGACCCTGGTCCTCTCCAAAGATTGCAATATTTAAAATAACATTTATGATTATTTGTACCTATGTTGTAATCCACCTTGAGCCATGAGGAATGTTAGGGAAAAATAAATTATTATTATTATTATTATTTGAAACACAACAAGATTCGTACACAACAAACAAAACTACTATGCTGATTGTTGTATTGGATCACATGGCAGACAATTATTATTATTATTATTATTATTATTATTATTATTATATCAGAGATGTTAAACTTGTGGTCCTTCAGATGCTTGGGCTAGTTTGTATAATGGCCAGAAATTCTGGGAGCTGAAGTCCAAAAAACCTGGAGGGCCACAAGTTTGACACCACTGGCTTAAATGAAAATATCATATATGCATGTATAAGTCGATCTCAAGTATCTCAAGTATATGTCAAAGTTATGTTTTGGGGGCAAAATTATGGCTTTTAATATGACCTATGGGTAAAACAAAAGTCACTGCCTAGATAGCAGAAAGCAACAATGCCACTGCAGAACCCAGCTGCCCTAGGATGCCATCTCCATTTTATTTTATTTTGACAAAAGAATACATGGATGTATAGGGTAAATAATCAGACATCAACTTCTACTTTCCTTTTCTTTGTTTTGTGAGGATAGGTGGTTTGGTGGCCTTCCATCCAATACCACTCCCAAACACAAAAGCATTCCTCATGGAAGCATTTAAGAGTAGATTATTTTCTTCAAGAGTTTTCATACAGTATGGAGGCTGCTGCTTTTTCCCATGTTGTGTTGGCTCCAATGGAGCCAGCATGGGGCCTCCCCACAATAGCAACACTTTCCCCATGTGATGGAGATAGCATTGCCAAGAGGGAGCTGTGCATGGGGCGACAGGTTTACTCCGCTGCTCCATCTTTCCTCCCAAAAGCTCAGCAAAGTGGGATGCTTCACCAGGGCTTTCTGGTGAGGTCCTACCTTTAATAAGCTGAAAGCCTCATCTGATTTACTTATCTCAACAGAAAAGTTAGAACTCCACACACAGAATAGATGTCCTGAACCCTCTGGTTTATGCTGCTGCAATAGAAGCTACACTATAAGAATCACAAGCCCTGTGAGGTTTTGCTTATTTAGAACTGATAGAAAAGGGTCACTGAACAACTTTTAAAAATTCACTGCACAGGTGCTTCAAAGTACATACCCTTGTATTTAACCCACAATTTATGAGACACAGTCCAGATCTGTTCACAAGCTTTCTTTGAATTTCAAGAAAAAGCTGGAAGGTAACATTCTTTTAAGGCGGCCAGTGTGAAATATTATTATTATTATTAATAATAATAATAATAATAATATTATATGTATTTATACCTGCTTTATCTTCCCCGAAGGGGACTCAAAGCGGCTCCACATAAAAACATCATCATAACAATTTAAAATATAAAAATATACAAACATTAAATATAATATAGGCAGCACAAAAAAATCCTGTTAAAAACCATTAAAACAAATTCAAAGTTTAAAACCTCAGCATTCCCTGAACTGATCTTAAACACCTTCAACTTTAAAAGCCTGCCTGAATAGAAAGGTTTTACTCTGTTATTGGAAGAACAGTAGGGAGGGGGCCATTTTAGCTTCCCTGGGCAGGGAGTTCCAGAGTTGAGGGGCAGCCACTGAGAAGGCCCTCTCTCTCATTCCCACCAAACAAGTTTGAGCTGAAGGTGGGACTGGGAGAAGAAGGTCTCAGGGCCCCAGCAGGTCCGTGCACACAGTACATATAAAGACTTTTTTTAAAAAAATAATGGTTTGAATATTGGACTAGGACAGTGGTAGACTATAGTTTGAATCCACGTGTGGCCATGAAAACTATTGAGTGATTTTAGGCAAGGCATACTCTCAATCTCAAGGAAAGCAAACAGGAAACCTAATATTAATATATCAGAGGCTTCTTGACAATTCCATGACAAAATTGTTGATTTATTCAATGAATCTCGATTTCACTCTACTATGGATTTCTACATATTCACAAATTAAATCCTCCAGCTGAATTATTCATTACAGTATATATATATTTGTATCACTTGCCTTAAAAGTTGAGCTTACATATGAATGAAATGGAAAGTGGATCATTTCAAAATTAGTTGTTTCCTCCCTTATTATCTTTTTAGTTTGTAGATTAACTTCTCAAAGAGAGATGAAGACCAAATTCCACTCAGCCCAGTTCTTTGTGACAAATGTTCTACCAAGTTTCTTTTGTGCTATTTCAGTTCTGGCTGCTGTCAAAAGCATTCCCATCAGCTCTTTTTGAGACAATTGTTTATTTTCTTCTCCAAAATGGAAAGCAATAAATGTTCTCTCTAAGGAGTAATCCCCTCATTTGTCATGCATAAAATAAAATCTATTACTCGGTTTCAGAACTCCTTTATCTTTGGACGTTCTAACCTCAGTATGCCACTTTCCATACAACTTTCCTTGCAGACAACAAAAAGCAGTCTAAAACATAGAAGGAAGTAATGGATTTTTTTTATAAGAGGCGCACCCATGAATACAGAAAAGCTGGAATGCAAATTAGATGACAGTAGATTGTCACAGTTGCAAAAAAATGCAGGTACAGTATTTGCCTTTGCTAAATCTTTGAGATAGACTGAAGGGACACTAAGATCCTTAACAGTGTTTGAAAATGTATGTGTTCAGGCAAATTCCTAGAGCTAGATGAATTATATCTTTAGTTTATTAATTGATATGGAAACCAAGAATATCCTGATTTATCTTGTCTAGCATGGAAACTTGATTCAATTGAACCAAAGCTTCTTGGTTCAATTGAAATTCCCAACCATTTTACTCAATTTCTGCCTCAACAAAAGAATTTTAAAAGTACTGCATAGGTGATGTCACAAATTGACAAGAATGTAAATCCAAAATTTTGTCAAGGATGCAGGGGAAAAGAAAAAAACTGTAAATATCACAATGGATACTCCTGGAACCAGAGAGACTTCAATAGAAAAAGCATGAAACAGTATGAATTATTGTTATTATTATTATTATTATTTACTATATTTATATACCGCCATTCTCAGCCCGAGGGTGACTCAGGGCAGTTTACAAAACGGCACAATTCAATGCCCACAATAGCATAAAAACAGTTAAAACATTTAACATAACTAAAATTCAGTAAATAATAATAAAACCGATAAAAACATAGATCCTCTGTGTCTCATTACCAAAACCATTATCCAATCGCATTGTCCAGTCGTACTGAGTTCAGGGTTTATCTGCTACACTGAATTTGAGGAAAGCCTGCTCAAAAAGCCAGGTTTTACCTTTTTTGTGAAATGTTAAGAGGGTGGGGGCCAATCTAATGTCCCTAGGGAGGGCGTACCACAGCCGAGGGGCCACCACTGAGAAGGCCCTGTCTCTCGTTCCTGCCAACCGAATCTGTGAAGAAGGCTAGACCAAGAACAGGGCCTCCCCAGAAGATCTTAGATTCCTAGATGGTTCATAAGGAGAGATACATTCGGATATGAACATACATGAAAGCTCCCAGTTGGGTTTCTGACATAGCAACACCAGGTATAAAAATATTTGTCTGCTTAATCTAATATGGTCTTCCCAAACTGGCTACAGACCTCCCACATCTCAAGTGGAAGTCTACCACTTTAACCCAATCTCTTTGATGGGAACTGGCCACTTGTTTGTTAAGATTTCCTTGTGTCTAGCTCAACTTTTACTGAAATGAAACTCAGAATAATAACATTTAAATGTTTCAGCCCTATACATATCACTGTCTAAGACTGTATACAACCTAATGTAAAAGCATTATAAAAATCTTATACTCAATCAGAATTCAACAGTGCAATCATCATTAAAACAGACCACCAGCCATTTTTTAAATACTCCAAAACATGAAATTGTCCACATGGCTGAAAAAGTACACAAACTTTGTTTTCTGCAGAAAATTATTTTAAAATATTGTGTATAAAATTACCTTCAGGCTATGTGTATATGAAACATAAATGAATTTTGTGTTTAGACTTTGGTCCCATCTTCAAGATATTACATATGACTATGCAAATACAGGTACCAACTGAGCATCCCTTATCAGAAATTCCAAAGTCCAAAATACTTTAAAATGGCATCTTGTTTTCTGGTGGCCCAGTATATGCAAACTGTTCCATACATATCAATATTTTTAAAATATTGATTATACAATTATCTCCAGGCTACATGTACATGTTGGTGTTAAATGTCCTTTCCTTTATACATGTAAGAAGTTCCATATGTATAAAAGTCAAAGGTAAAAATGGACACCTTTTCCAGGTTACTACAGATGAACAGCAGTATATTTCTATAACACTGTTCCATCTCTGGCTCCCATTTGTAGCAACTAGGCTTAGAAACTGGAAATTCAGTAATTCCTCTCCACTTTAAGCTCTGGAAAATCACTCTCTCCATTTCACCAATGCCACAGAGAAAAGGTTCCCATTGGTATCTGGGAAAACTGAAGCATTTCAACTCCTACCTATTATTCAAAAATTGCTTTTAATTTAATGCTACTTTTATTACAGTTGTATTTCCCTGAACTCTGAAAATTTTCCCAAATTGCAACATGATGATCAGAAAACCTATATGATCATTGCAAATCCTGTAAAGCCTGGGTTTTACATACGGAATTCTTGGATTTGGCACTCAGAAACATATTTCTTTCCTCAAACACATCAAAGGAGCCAAACTTTCACGGTGATATATATGCATTGAAATATTCAGATGAATTGTTTTGCATTTGTATCAGCATTGCCTCAAACTGTGTTAGCAGATGTGCTGCTCTCTTTAGATTTACAAAGCAACCTTTACAAGTTACGCATCCTCTGTTTCCAATATCTTTGCTATCCTTCACTTGCATCTGATAAAGAAAGATGTCACTTATTTTAGAATTACAGGACTCTCCAGTATAAATATTCCACAGGAATAGGGATTTTAAAGTATACTTAAAGTATAGTTAAAGATTTTAAGATTAATACTACTACTGCCACTACAACTAATGTTGTTGTTATCTAAAGATATAGCTCTACAAGCTTCGAAATACTATAATACTTTTGAGACGAAGAAGATAATGTTGCTGTGTGAAGTCATTTAAAATCTAGTTCTGGGTGGCGGTTCTGTCGATACCATGGATTAATAAAAAGACAAATGAATAGGACCTAAACCAATTCACAAGAATAATAATAAAAAAGTGGAAAACAATAGGAAAAGAAGATCACAGTAGAGATAGATTGCCTCAATTAAGGAAACCAAAGCCCTGAGTTTGCAAGACCTGAGAAGGGCAGCAAGAGATCAGGGCTTCTTGGAGGTCAGTCATTCATAAAGATTGCCAATGCCATAAGTCTATATTGAATTGGTAGAAAACAACAAGAATGGACAGCCCTAACTTTTCTATCACACATCATTCCTCTTCCCAACCCTCCCTGGTTTCCATTTTCCCGCTCATACAGATACTCAATATTGAATCATATAATTTAAAAATACTCCAAGAGATAGCTAGTCCAACTATGGTCACTGAATCTGTTCAGTTATTTCTGAATATTCTCGCTTCTCTTTATTTCCCCTCCCAAGGCCCTTTTGTATCTCTGCAAGTTTTTAGGGTACTGTTTCATTATCCAGGCAGAGGCCACAAGGGGCCGCTAGAGAGAGAGAAAAACAGTCCATTTTACTGGGGTGGAGGGTTGGTTGAAGTAGTAAAACCATTTCCCCCTGTTTTCCTATTCCCAACCATGTCTTGTTGTGGAAAGAACCCTCATTTATGACATGGGAAGTAGGGAAGTGGAATAACCAACAAAAACAGGGAAAGTTGTTTTCCTTCTTCAACCCCACCCCCCACCCCAATAAAATGGACTGTCCTTTTCTCCCCCTTGTGGCCTCTGTCCAGATAATGGAACAATGCCGTTTTTAGGATTTCTCCATGCTCAATGATATCATCCTCTCATGCAGAGGTGTTCTGGCATGGATACACAAGACCTTAAGTTTAACAGAAGCAAGCAATGAAAACAACACTTACAACCAATCAACAGCAACATGTGTGAAAATGAAAACCAGAGAGAGTGGAGAAGGGAATGGTGTGTGGTAGAAAAGTATGGCAAATGCATATTAATTTTAATTATTATGCCAACAACATTTTCATCCCAGGGAAAGGAATAAGAAATTGATCTTGTTTAGCCTTCTCCTTGATCTTTGATACCAACCTTACTGTTAACAGTCAACCCCAGAGCCTTTTCTATCTCCCTCAGAAAAACCAGAAACTGCTCAGACTCAAACAAATGGGGATAATATATATTGAGGCAGAGGAAGGATAAATATACTCCTTCTTCATGAGATAGCTCCTTTTCTTCCCTGTCAGGTGTATCAGGAGAAACAAGAGAGTCCATCATTCCAACAGCAGTGACAGAAATCCCATTTTCCTTTTATTTTTTGAGAGGAAGAAGCTATTGAAGACACTTGCTCCATAATATCCCCTCTCCTGAGAGGAGGAAGAGGATTCTGATAGTCAACCATTTTTAGAGTATTTTACATGCTTCTAGATACTAGAAGGCTCCTGAATGTAAGAGGTATTATCACCGAGGCTGCCTTTTCATTTGGCATCCAATATGTCCATCACCTTGAGGCTCCAACGGAGTCACCACTGCTTCCCCACCACAGCCCTGAACCCACAGCTACAAGCACCTATTTTGCAATCCGCAAAATCCAATTACATGGTTCACAGTGGAGTTGCTGCCCATTAATGACTAGAAGGAGAGCACCTGCCTGTGTGACTGAAGAACAGCACTGTCGGCCACTACCATGGCCCCAAAGCATCCCACCTCTGGATCTCCAGAGAGCACCACCTGGTCCAAATTCTCTGTGCTCTGGAGCAACATCCTCTGCTCTATGCTCACTAACCCTTCATACACTGGCCATAAACATGAGCTGAACTACCCCAATTAGGACGGGAATCAATCTGGGACAGAGAAAACCATCTGCTGACTCATCAGCAGCCACAGACACTGAATCACACATAGTCCATAAGGACAATACTGTGCATGCAGAAATTTCCAGAAACCCATAATAAAATATAAAATTAGTCAAAAAGTAAAAAAAAATAGTCAAAAATGAGATTTAACTGGCGCACTCAAGCCCTGCCCTGAATCCAGCAACGGCAGAAGGAACTGAAAAGATGGGACTCTTAAGGTGGTAAAGATTACTCACAAATAACAAGCTCTGCCTGTCAAGTGAGAGGGGCAAACTCTGTAAGAATTTTCCTCCTCACACTGCAGGAAAATACAGTTATTATTAAGACCCTTGTTCTTAATACCACATTCTAAGGCCTTTTAATATTTGTTGAAGAAGCAAATAAAAAAAGAGGCCGACTCACTCATAGTCTGAGGAAAATCCTCTTGCGAATTTGTTCTTGGAGATCAAGCAAAGAAAAGAGGAACTGTCAATTCTAATATTACGTCTCCTCATTTTAGTAAGCATTTATAGTAAAATTAAGCAAGGGGAGTTTAAAAGATCAGTCCCTAATTAACCAGGGACACCTTCTTAGCCAATTAAAAGATTTTAAAACAATTTATAGTCAAACTACTGCAGCCCAACTCAAATGGAGTCAATGGGCCTTATTCCCAGATAAGGGTGCACAGGATTATGGCTACAATAATAATATCCGATACACATCTCCAGGAATTTTCTTGTAGTTTATGTTGGAAAGACGCACACTGGCAGACTAATGAGGTCTCAATTTCAGAGACCAGCATTACTCAGATAAAAAGTTAGTTATAAATTGTTTTTTTCATTCCCCAGAAGGTCCGTCATAATTTGCTTCACACGAAAAAATATACCAAAATACCAAAATAATTATAAAATTCACTTTGAGAGATAATATATTTTTAAGGAGTCCACGGCGATGTAGGGGGCTAAAGGGCAGAGCTGCTGAACTTGCTGACCAAAAGGTCACAGGTTCGAATCTGGGGAGCCACATAAGTTCTCGCTGTTAGCCCCAGCTTCTGCCAACCTAGCAGTTTGGAAACATACAATGTGAGGTACCGCTCCGGCAGGAAGGGAACAGCACACCATGAAGTCATGCTGGTCACATGACCTTGGAGGTGTCTATGGGCAATGCTGACTCTTTGGCTTAGAAATTGAGATGAGCACCAACTTCCAGAGTTGGACACAAATGGAGTCAATGTCAGGGGAAAACCTTTACCTTTACCTATATTTTTAAAACAAATATTTCAATTGCAATGGATTTAAATGAAAGTTTCTTTATGAAGTATATAAAGTTCAGTCAGAAGGAATTAGTAGTGAGCATGTGTGAAAGAGACAGAGCTCAAAAAGACAGAACCACTCATCTCCCATGTTAAGTAGACTAGAAACATTATTTTATAATAACAAGTCCCTGCAGTTTCTAATTTCCCTTATGTTGCAATGCTTACATTTTTCATTAGGTGAAACTGTGTAATCAGAAAAATAAAAACATAGTTTAATAAGTGTTCTTCAAGTATCCAGTTTTCTTTTTTTAGAGGAGACAGAAATAGAAACAAATTTCCTCAGTCCTAATGGCTGCTCTTCAGAGTTTTACTGAAAAGAAAGCCATGGAATACCTCCAAGCTATATTCAACACAAGGACAAGGGGTTCCTTGATTCTCCCACAGCAGTCCACTCTACTGATGAAAGAACATCACACTTTACACTGTTCTAATGCCTTTAAAACAGAGAAAAGGAAGAAAGCACTGTGTATAAAATAAAACATGACATTAAGACTCCAACAACACAAGCAATTGCTGATTACCCATGTCAATAAAAGATGTGGCATGCTCACAAATCAAAAGGAGATGTGGAATGAAGGAGAAAAAATATAGGTGAAGGAAGAGAGCTCTAACAAGATACTGAAGTGAAGGATGTAGTCAACAGCTTTACAGATTTCCACTGCAAACATCAGCCTTGAATGCTCTCTTTTTCCCTTACCATAAACTGAAGTGAATGACTTAACCAGGGATATCATGGCTTTGTTCCTGGACTCACTCCTGCTATCAGGAGCACTCCACAAGTGGAATACTAATCATGAATGCTCTTGTTACACAAGGTAGGAGGAGAGCTTTGCCATTTTTCTCTCCTATGGCACCTTCCCAAATCTGCTGGGGTGAACAAAGAGACCATTTGGAAGAATACGGGAGGTTACAGAGAGGAAAGGGCTGATAAAAATCAAAAACATCCTGCACCTCATCTAAGCTTCTTCTATATGGATTACCCTGATCCAAATTCCTGTATTATTTGAATGCAAGGACTACAGCTATCCAACTCAAAATCAGGCAGAAAAGAACAAGACTCAATTTCAGATAAAACAGATTCTGAGGACTCCAGAAACAGGTTGATAACACCTACAGCATAGACAGAAAACATGGCCATCTAGATACTAAAGGTAAAGTTTCCCCCTTGACATTAAGTCTAATCATGTCCGACTCTGGGGGGTGGTGCTCATCTCCATTTCTAAGCCGAAGAGCCAGCGTTGTCCGTAGACACTGCCAAGGTTACATGGCCGGCATGACTACATGGAGCGCCAGTACCTTCCTGCTGGAGCGGTACCTACTGATCTATTCACATTTGCATGTTTTTGAACTGCTAGGTTGGCAGAAGTTGGGGCTAACAGCGGGAGTTCACCCCGGTCCCCGGATTCAAACCACCAACTTTTCGGTCTGCAAGTTCAGCAGCTCAATGGTTTAACCTGCTGTGCCACTGGGAACACCTGATACTACTGGCCTGCTATTCATAACAGCCACTACTAATTATGTTGATTTGGACTGATGCAATTTTAATCCAACTGTAACTGGAGTACTTTATTTTCTCAATCAATCCTTTGCAAGGATTATGTGCCTGTAAAGCACTGTAGTCTGAAAAGGCTATATAAATGTTGAATACTACCATCATTATCATCCATTAATTTAAGCAGCCCAAGAAGCATTCTTCAGTTTTGCAGGAAGTCAGTGCTTTTTTTCTGAGCCAAGTGAGAAAACCAGTGCCTAAAGTTATTAAGGTTAATGTGGTTGGATGTCCATCTAGAGACCAGTCAAATTAACAAAGCCAGATTTAATCCTGCCCTAGGGATGAACTTCAGGAAACAAAATGGACATCAGGATGCACATTGCAGGAATGCAAGAAGCTGGCTAATTCTCATATCTTGCCCCCACCTCCTTAAAAAAGGCTGATTTTTCAAGGCACTTACTGTTTCCTGTCTTTGGGATTCATTGACTCTGTCACATAAATCTTCTAACCTCCTTTTTGTTTCTGCATCAGTGCTTAGATAGGACAGAGGAAGAAAATGGATTTTAAAAATCAGTTCACAACAGAATGTGTGCTACATTAAGCAAATGATTTTTAGCATTAATATGAAATTATCGCGACTATTTATTAAACATTATTCCAGACCTTGCTTGTGTAACTTATCTAGCTAGTGGAAACTCTCAAAATGACACATTTACAAAGAAAAAACATTTCCTAGACCAGAAAACAAAAAAATAGGGACATCACTTGCTCAGTTTTCAGACATGTGTTTATGTTCCTTCACACCAATTGTTTTTAAATAGGCAACAAAGCAAAGCTAATCTTTTTTTTTAACAGTGTTATTTAGACATATTTATTTCTGGGAAATGTCTACAGGTCCAAAAAACATGCCTGATGTTGCCATTCTGAGCAACTGTTTGAATAAGGGTCTACACACAAAGCACCAGAAACTAAGCTGTCCATCCCATACTTTCCAATTTTGTGGTGAATAACTCACACAGTTTGTTACCTCTTGGAATGTGGTCACATCAAAAATGTTAGTTTAAAGTACAATCCTACCATCCCTATGGTCTAATCATATAATCACACATCTGCACAGATAAAGCTGGGAAGTGGCTCCTCAAAAAAAAAACCCAGAACTGGTGAATTACTAATCGCAGACCAGAAACTTTATTATAAAGAAGGCCTGCACAAACTGGTTGGGAATTATGGGACCTGAAGTTCAAAACGCCTGGAAGGACACAAATGCCTGCCCTTGTCTATTGAAGGACAGATTTTCTACTGGATCCTTTTCTGGGAGAAAAGCAGGACATAAATAAAATAAAATAAATGTTCAGCTACTTCCAGTTTTAAAATGCAGGAAAAAACCCACAGCTTGTTATTATTATTATTATTATTATTTATTGCTCACTTTTTTTCCCACAAGGAGACTCAAAACACAATGTAGCCAATAGAGCCTTCATCATCTGTGGTTCTCCAGGTGTTTGGCACTTCAACTTTCGGACGCCCTAGCCAACTTGTCCAATGGTCAGGAATTATGGGAGCTGAAGTCCAAAACATCTGGACACAGGTTATGCAGGCCTGCAATAGAAGGTTAATGGGAGGCAAACTGGCTCCCAGGAGCTCGGACTTGTCTGCTTCTAGCAGAAAGCTTGTGTCCATAAAGGACACACAGGATATTCTTTTTAAACATAAAATTATGAGGGAGCAGAGTTGTTTTCTGGAGACTAGGACTCGGAGCAATGGGTCCAAATTACAGGACAAGAAATTCCACCTGAACATTAAGAAGAACTTCCTAACCGTAAGACTAGTTCAACAGTGGAACTCTCAGCCTTAGAGTGTAGTGGAAGCTCCTTCTTTGGAGGATTTTAAACAGAGGCTAGATGGCCATCTGTCAAAGGTACTTTGATTGTGCTTTTCCTGAATGACTGAGGGTTGGGCTGGATGGCCCATATGGTTTCGACCAACTCAATGATTATATGATTTAATATAAAATCTAGGATGGTGAGATCAGTTCTTGGTGAAATTAGTTCTTAAACTATAATTTCTATGACAGCACACACATACGTTTTCCTACAAAAGGAAAACATGATGTGTAAGACAGATCAATTCATTATTGCCCAACAAAGATAGTCTACATCACCAAGCATTGACTTGATGAGAGCCAATTAAAAAATATACTGTCTGAAGAACACCAATACTGAGGACGGGATGTCTGTTTTCTACATTATTTTTCCATCTGTTCTATGTGCCAAAGTCATGCTTTCTGTTCATACCGATTTCTTCTTGAGAGCTCTCTGCTGAGATCATCTTCTAAACGAACCTGTTCACTGCTGAGGTCTCTAAGTGACTGGTGTAAAGAGTGCAACTGCAATAGAACCACATACAGACTAAAATTGTGCATGTTAAATACATTTGCTTGATTCAGCACTGCTGTACACCACTAAACTTAAAATAAGCATGTTCTGCATCTTTATAAAATTTGAGGACAAGCTATATATGTTTACAAACCATCTGTTTTTATAGCAAAATAGGTAAGAATTTTAGGAGTTGCAGGACTACTCCAAAAGATTTCATAACGAGTTGTAGAAAAAAAGACCCAAATGCCATTTGGAGATTTTGTTTCATGAATCGTCATGTAACTTTCAGGGCAATTTAGAACCGGGCCCATACCTTACAGCAGGAGTTCTCAATCTTTTTCAGCCACTGAGCCCGTTTGGAAGCAAAAGGTTTTGTAGAGCCCCAAGAAACGTTCACATATATTATATCATATCATATATCATATCATATTATAATGTATATATATCAGGCACGGGCAAGCTTTTTGACCAACATAAATTTAACAGTATTTCAGTGGAAGACCCCAGAAGCCATCCAGTCCAACCCCCTTCTGAAATGCAGGAAAAGCACAATCAAAGCACCCCCTATAGATGACTACCCAGCCTTTGTAATAATAATAATAATAATAATAATAATAATAATAATAATAATAGAGCAACCCCAGGAGCCATTCAGTCCAACTCCCCTATGCCATGCAGGAAAAGCACAATTAAAGCACGCCCTAAGCAGTGGGAGGGAAGGAAGCAAGCAAGGCAAGGGAGAAAGTATCTGGGAGCAAGGGAGGTGAGGGAAAAAAGGCTTTTGGCAGCAAGGGAGATGGGGGAGAGGGAAGAGCAGGAAAGAAGAGGGAAAGCTTGGAGACAGTGGAGGAGTGAGGAGGAAGAGGAGGAAACTGCTGAGCCCCTCAGTATGCTTCACAGTGCCCCAAGGGCTTCACAGAGCACACTTTGAGAACCACTGCCTTACAGAATCTGGACCAATCTTAGATGGGTCTATTTCAGCTTAAATTTTAAAATATGTGTAAATATATTTGTTGTTCAATATTTTCTTTTCATTCAGCTTGACTTTCACTCTTTCCACTCATAAAGGTTCATTGCATCACCATTAAAAAGCCTCTTCCAGAGTTCATCTTAAACTTGCAGAACATGACTGCTACTTTGCCTTTGCTTTCCTCTCCTTCCCATGAAGTGCATGAGAAGAAGAAACATCTCTCGGGTCTATCTAGTTCAACATTCTGTTCACAGAGTGGTCAACCAATTCTCCACTTGCAGAACATAACTGCTACTTCACCTTTCATATAATGCTTTCATCAATTGATATAGAGAGGCACATTGCTTCTGTCACTGACTGCATGGTACCCTGGTTTCCATATAATTATGAAATTAACAAAGCTATCCTTTCTTATCCTTTTGTACTTTTGGATAGACACCAAAATAGCCAAGGAGAGGTAGACTCAAATTTGCATTTCTAGAGACATTCCAGTGTATCTCCTCTTCACAGAATTCAATTTCACCTGAATCACTAAGTTTGGATTATGTCACCAAAATATGTCACTGGGGTCTTTATAATTCCTGTGTCTTTGTGTGGATATTGAAGAGGTAAAACAAGCCAGGAGAGTTTCCTGCACTTTTGGTAAAACATGCCTAGCTTCCAAAAAAATCGTCTGTTAGTTCATTTTATTAAAAGTAACTGTTAAAAAAAAACCCTCTCCGTGCTTAGTTATCTAATGTTGAATGAGAAATTGGAGTTTCTCTGATTTCAGGCTTAGTCTGAGAAATGGCTTCATACAGGTCATGACATAAAGGGAGTTAAAAGTGAGTGAGTAAACTGGAGGGTATTGTTCACATAAGACATAAAAGTTTTATAATAAGCAAAGATGCTGGCAGACTTTATGAAGGATACACACAAAGGTTGTCAGCCACTCTGTAAGGTTGGATAGAGATGCACAGGTTTGCTACATTGGGTGCTTATTCTCAGATAATACTTAGCTATTTTAAATTTAGGAGTTATGGATCTTATTTTGTGAAATGTATGGATCATGGAGCCCCCGGTGGCGCACTGGGTTAAAGCACTGAGCTGCTGAGCTTGTTGATCGAAAGGTCGCAGGTTCGATTCCGGGGAGCGGCGTAAGCTTCCGCTGTCAGCCCTAGCTTCTGCCAACCTAGCAGTTCGAAAACATGCAAATGTGAGTAGATCAATAGGTACCGCTCCAGTGGGAAGGTAACGGCGCTCCATACAGTCATGCCGGCCACATGACCTTGGAGGTGTCTACGGACAACGCTGGCACTTCGGCTTAGAAATGGAAATGAGCACCACACCCCAGAGTCAGACATGACTGGACCTAATGTCAGGGGACTACCTTTACCTTTACCTATGGATCATGGACGTTGGATCTTATTTGAATAAATGTATACTAACAAGTTTCTCTTTGCTTAAACTACAATGCTGTGTACAGATTCTTAAGGGCAAAAACATGAGGAAAATGTATTTTTAAGTAACACTGTAGAAGACTACCAAAGTGCAATGGAATAATCCAGACAATGGAAGCACTCAATCTTCCAACAGCTCTTAGCAGCCATGATTAGTAGGGGTTTCTGCTGGTCAAATTTCAGGAGACCCGCAGATCCGTTTTTGCTCGCCTCCCAAAAACGGGTGGGATGCCAAATAGCCGTTTCCAGTTTGCTGCTGAAAGATCCAGTAAGGTCCAGCCCATTGGTGTGAATGGGGAACTTACGAGGCTCCCTTTTCCGTTCCTGGGAGCCTTTCCTTTCTTCCTTTTAAGGGAGCCTGGGTGTGAGTAATGGGGTTAAGGAAGCATCCTTCCTAGGACGGTTTCCTAGCTCCCTTTCAAGGAAGTCTGGGTTTGAGCAACAGGGTTAAGGAAGCAGTCACGATGTTAAGAAGACTCGTCACGATGTTCTTCTATTTTGATTGGCCCAACAGGCAAGGCTCACAATGAAATCCCATGCAAGCAGAACATGGCAGCCTCTCCACGCTATGTGATGCCAAATAGGAGAAGAGTCATGTTCGGCTGCCACGTGGTCCCGTAACAGATGAAAAAATGTGACAGCTGAGCTCTTACCATTTTGGCCATAGCCGAATAAGCCAGATTGGCCAAAGGGAACTGACCACTCCGAATCCATGCACAAGCCTAATAATTAACATAGTCAATTATATAAAAAATAATCTGGGAATTACAGACCAACTATGTCTGGAGGGCATCACATGCCATGTTGGATGTGAAGAATCATCAACATTCGTATACAAAGCAATTAAGGACAGAGGAAATTCTGTGGTGCATGCCTGCTGTCTTGTTTTTCACCTGTTTCTTAGATCTATGTAACTCAAGAAGTTTTTGCTTCCTGCCTGCATGTAGAAGTCATGGCCTCCTTCACAAAAGTATTTAGTGCTTTATTATCCTTTGTTTGAGAAGAGAGCAGCATAAAGCATATATTAGCCTTAAGATGCCTTACACACAGACATGAGAGTCAGCATTAGGAAGTCTTCAACCAAAAATAGGTAACTTTCTTTTGTTTATCTACTCGTATATGTAAAATGTAATACCATCAACAATAAAAGTAAGTTTTTATCTTTTTAATCCTTTCGAGGGCATCCTGCATATTTTCTCTTCCATTTCCTATCATAAGCTCATACAGAGCACTAGGTACGTTGCACTATACCTAATATTCCTACATGTTCTGACCCCAGAAAAACTGATTTAAGAGCTTCCACCCTTAAACAGGCCTTGCAGCAATTTATCATTCTCAGCATGCTGAATAGCCATATATTAAGAAATAGACCAAATTGCAACAAGCAACTAAAATATAACATTTCTAAACTGTATATACACTGTACTGGCAGCGTTTAAAGGCACACGGAATATAACAATAGTCTTTACTGACTACTCTTTGAAAATAATTTGCCACCCTTTCTCAGAAGGTAATACAATTATTCTTCAGGACCAAGATAATAACAACAGCTCACTCCAATTTACTGTACCAGTTTCAGACTAAATTCAAAACACCAACAGCAATAAACTATTTTAATTCTGAAAGAAAGGAAAGTATACGTTTGGCATTAATGAAGTGGCCACCATCAACTCAGAGTAGCGGGGAATTTGTGATGCTGTGAGGTAACTCAGCTCAGATATTGTTCCACAACACTGCATAAACAACAAGTGATTTGAAGTATCTGTCATGAGGAGATATGTAATAGGGCTTAAATACACTCAATTAGCTTGACAGTTGAAATGCAAACTCCATCATGTGGAAATATAATAAAGATGTTAGAGCCAACATTTTGTAAAGAATTACACCTACCTGGTCTCTGTTATCTCCTCGATCAACAAATCGAACAGCAGATCGAGACCGGCGCTGTCTAGCACCCAACGTTGCACCATAGTCCTTGAGGGGAGAGGTAGGCTGGAAGTGACGACCTTCTTCACAAAACAAAAAGGCAAATCAATATGACTTGCTTGTAAAATTCACTCAAATAGAAGTTCACAGGTGTTAGATCAATTATACCTGTATGATGTTGCCCAGACTCTAAATTCATTTGCAAAGGATCACCAGAAGATTTTGTGGGTTGGTGAGGCACTGTGATAAAGATCTTTTTCTGTGGTGGCCATATTGTTATTGAGATCCCGCATCAAAAAACATGCCTGTTTCCTTTGTTTGTTGTTTTAAACTATCTCAAGCCCCTTCTACACTGACATATAAAATCCATATTATCTGCTTTGAACTGGATTATATGACAGTGTGGACTCAGATAATCCAGTTCAAAGCAGATACTGTAGATTATCTGCCTTGATATTCTGGGTTATATGGCTGTGTGGAAGGGCCCTCAGTCAACCTCAGCCTCTTCTCCTCCCAAATCCACAATCCTGGATTTTCCTTACAGGGCTGTAGTGAGGATTATTGAGAAAATAAATGACTGGCACCTTGAATTATCAGCTTGAAGAAAAGGTATATTATAAATAAATTGACTAACTGATTTGAATTATATCCTCCCAATGATTCAGAAGGTAATTATCAAAACATCACAAAAAACTGCAATGTAAACAGTGATCTTAAGAGTTAGATCTAAGAACAATGTAGCAGGAAGACCACAATAATCTAATATAGAAACTGACTGCTTCGGATAGTTGATGTTTTCCTATGACTAGTGACAGTAGTCCCAAATGGGGATAGGTTCTTATTTAAAAAGTGAAGAACCTTCTCTTTATTATACAGAGAAAAAGCAAGTTACAGCCTTTCCAGAAATCCATTCCTTGTCTTAACAGGTAAGGATACATAGTACTATTCTAAATTACAATTTACTATAATACTGCAGAGTGGGGGGGGGGGGGGAACCACCAAGTATTTTGATATTCTAATAGAACAATCCAATAGTAAGTTGGGCTAAATTTAATTAGGCATCTACCAGGTGTAGTGTAACATTTCATTAAACATACCTGGAGCAGTACTGTCCAGGTCACTTGCATATAAACTTGAAAGAGATGCACTTCTTATACCCGAATTTCTCAATGCACGTTGGCTCCTTAATTCGCCTAGGGATTGTTCCAATGTTTCTTTAAGCTGAATTAAAATAGAAACTTGTTAGACTGACAACAGAAAGAGATTATGTATGAAAAAACTGACACTGTACACAACCAATTAAATAATAATTTAACAGAATAAGGGACAGCAGAGAAGAGAAAAACGCCTGTCAGTCAGTTAGGTTCAACTATTTCTATCATCCATATTTGTGTCTGTCCCAAATAACCATAAATAATACCTTGATTCAAATCCTTTGCATTTTATTTCTGAACTTTCTTTTTTTTCCCGCATGAGAATATACTACAGTGTGCACTACAACCAGGATTAACATGTGTCATGCTTCCAGAAACTACTTTATGATTTACATGACCCCAAGTCCCATTGATTAGAGTCAAGTGCAAAACAGGCATTTTAAAAGAAAATGGGGAACTGAATTAGAATTATAAAATGACTTGCCTTCTTATTACTATCATCAGAACTCAGTTTGCAGGTGTTTCACACAAAAATCCATTAATGTTTTTGTTCATTTTAATACAGTAATTTAGAGTGGAAGGCAAAAAAAGGAGGAAAGAAGCAGAAAAGGGAACATAACAGCACCTTTAAGGCTAGGCTGGTTTTTATTTTTGCATGAGCTTTCTTGGATAAAAACCCACTTTGTGGGATGCAGTACTGAGTGAGAACTCTGGATCACTCTGAAGCCCTGTTGATATCACTACTGTTCTGATACTTACTGTAAGATCTCATTCTATCATCTGGCCACTCCCAGATTACTGTACGTGTCTACAAACTAGGTTAATCTTTACTGTTTATTTTTTTAAGTCGAGAAAGAACTTTAAATGTATTCCTTTCTTCCTCACCTTGCTAAAATGTAAAATGTAAAAAAAAAACAATTGAACAAGAGAAAGAAGACTTGGAATGAATAGCAATGGATGGAAAGATACTAGAAAGCATAACCCATAAAACATGTTTATACAAGTGATCAGGAAGCAGTATCAACATATTTCATACATACAGAAGTCCCAGAATTATGGCATGCATCAGCAGTCCAAAGGGTTGAAATGGGCATCTTGGGCCTGATATGTCTAGTTCTGTGCAACATTAGAAACAAGCTGATACTTGTTTCAGAAATTTTCCTCCCATCCCAACCTATTCCAGTTTAGTGTTATTAATTTTTCAAACCACAACAAAATATTGCCTTGATAAGAATTAACTGTTTCTCACGGCTTCCTTACAGAGAAAAATCATCCATCTGGAAGCACCTAACATTAGCATTCAGAAGAGTCATAACTGAGCACACATTTTAAAAATAAGTGGTTACAATTAGTGCTATTTCACAGCTATTATCCAGAAATCAAGTTAACAACTTAAAACAGTTTCTATAATAGTATTCTTCCTTTCCATGAACAGATTGGATAATTAGCAGTTATACTGAGGTTTCCACTATTCTCACATCTTAATATTATATTCAAGAAGTGAAAGAATTCCAAATCTGAAAGCTCTGATATAGGTATTAGAACCTCACTGAATACAATAGGATACTGACAGCTTAGCATCTGAAAAATATGTTACACTATCCAGCCATTTTTCATCTATTTTGAAATCAAAAATACATAAATACACACACACCCATAACACGGAGAGAGGGGTTAGGCAACTGGGACCTTTCAGATGTTTTTGAACTGCAACTTTTAAAAGCCATGTCATAGAATCATAGAATCATGGAGTTGGAAGACACCTCATGGGCCCTCCAGCCCAATGCCTTGCCAAGAAGCAGGAAATTGCATTCAAAGCAACCCTGGCAGCAGGCCATCCAGCCTTTGTTTAACAGCCTACAAAGAAGGACCCTCCACCACACTCTGGGGCAGAGAGCTCCACGGCTAAACAGCTCTCACAGTCAGGAAGTTCTTCCTTATGTTCAGGTGGAATTTCCTTTCCTGTAGTTTGAAGGATCCTAGTCTCCAGGGCAGCGGAAATCAAGCCTTTTCCTTCCTCCCTATGACTTCCCCTCATATATTTATACATGGTAATCACGTCTCCTCTCTGCCTTCTCTTCTGCAGGCTAAACATGCCCAGCTCTTTAAGCTGCTCCCCATAGGGCTTATTCTCCAGACCCCTGATCATTTCAGTCACCCTCCTCTGGACACATTCCAGCTTGTCAACATCTCCCTTCAATTGTGGTGCCCAGAATTGCACACAGTATTCCAGGTTAGGTCTTATCAAGAAAGGATAGAGGTGTAGCATGACTTCCCTGGATCTAGATATTATGCTCCTATTTATGCAGCCCAAAATCCCATTGGCTTTTTTAGTGGTCGCATGACATTGTTGGCTCATGTTTAACTTGTTTTCCACGATAAATCCTAGATCTTTTTCACACATATTGCTGTCGAGCCAGGCATAATATCCATGATATTATGGACTGTTCAAGGGAAAATGTGTTCCAGTTATTAGAAGTAATAAAGTATGGATCTGTCAGGAAAGAGTGTGAATGCAATACTGAGAGAGGTTGGTGGAATGTTGAAGATTTGAATAAAGCTGGAGTATGAAGATGGGTAGGGAGTAGTGAAGACTGAGTGGTCTATCAGGTTTAGTTCATGACTGGAGCTTAAGAGCTTGAATAGATAAGACAGTCAGAACAGATCTGGATTATCTAGGAGATGAGAATGAGTAATTAAGTTCTTACGTTTAAATTGTTAACAAATTGTTATTTTAGCACCAAACTCTTCTGGGCCTCCAAGAATACAATAATTTTGAAACCTTGGGTTCAGACACAGTCTCTGTGATGATGGCAGCTAATAAAAAGAGGTGATATCCTGCAGGCATAGGAAAAAAAGGAACCACAAGGGCAACTAGAAGGTCCCCACAGTTGATGGCCATGGTAGCAGGACCGGAGGAAGTCCTTACATTGGAGTAGAAAATCACTTTGCCTTTGCTACCACTGCAGTGTATGATTTTAATAGGCAACGCTGAATAAACCACTTAAGAATCCCCAAGTGAGGATCCAGTACCATTCAAAGCCAAATCTCTGTTTTCATGTCTTGACTCTATCTCATGCATGTTTAAATTTTCTTCTTCTGACTTTAAATCTGACATAAAATCATCTTTCTTTCTTCTTTTTGTTTTTGGTATCTTTGAGGGTTACATGCTTTGATTTCCCTGTCCCATTTTCTTGGTTTCTCTATACATGTTCTTGAGTCTGTTCTATTAACTGCTGTTCCATCAGATTTTCCATCTGCTCTCCACAAACGTCTATATTCATTAAGTTTGCATTGTCATCCTTTCTAAAATTCATGGCAGTTAAATTAAATTGAGAATTCAATTTCATTACATAAATGATGTTATTCAAATTCATTGCAGTTGATATGTTTGAATCATTGAAGGTAAATTGAATCCTTTTTTCCACTTCCACATTAATTCATTCTTTAATTTTGCTTTTTATTACAGAGGTATTATGAGGTTGCTGCTGATTTAAGTTCTTAAACTCTTCTTGTTTCACTCCAGCTACATGTAAACAAATTATTTCTCAAGAGGGCTGAAGGAGCAATCCAAAACCACTGGGATAATCCTTCTTGCCAGCTGATCATGACAGATGACCCAAATTTCAAATCCATTTCAAATATTCCCTGCTTGTCTCGTCCCTTCAGTTTTTCTTCTTCTGCCTTGCCAGCTGGTCGCAATTATCTCTTTTCTCTCATTGATGCATAGAATCTTCTGATTCAATGTGGCAACCAGAAGACACAATTTTGCTTAAATTTCCTAATCTCTTTCTCCCTCTAAAAAAACAATGCAGCAAGTCTATTGCCTTAATTTTTTTTTCTTTTTAATTTTCTTAGCTTTTTTATTTTTCCCAAGGTAATTATTATCCTAATCCAACAGTTTTAGTTTTTGTTTTCTTCAAGGGGGCATGGAGAATTTCCCATCTGAATTTTTTCTTTATGAGTTCCCCTGTCAATTCCCCTGTCAATTCCCCTGTCAGTTCCCCTGTCGTAAATAAATAAATAAATAGAGGACAACCTATTTATTTATTTATTTACGACATTTATATGCCGCCCTTCTCACCCCGAAGGGGACTCAGAGCGGCATACAAGTAAAAAGTAAATACAATATATTATATTATTATCATAGCACAATATTAATATTATATATTGCATTGTACTATAATATTATACTGTAATATTATTAGTAATATTACATTTAATATAAAATATATAATTATAATATAATTTTATTAGTAGTAGTAAATTCTATTACATTATAATATTATAATATTATATGTATATACAATATATTATATTATATTATATTATATTATATTATAAGCACAGTGCAGGAGATAAGATGAAACTGCCTTCCTGGTCCCTCTCTTCATTCTAATCTCAGAGCAGCGGTTGGTGCTGGGGGGAGGGGGGGCTCCCAACTGATGACACTGGAGGCAAGATGGAACTGCCTTCATGGCCCTATGTTTTTGGACCGTAACAACCATAATCCTCCAGCCAGCATGACAGCAGGATTCTGGGAATTATAGTCTAAAGGTAACATGTGAACATTGTGGATTCCTGTGGCATCATAGAATTATTATTATTATTATTATTATTATTAATTTGTATACCGCCCTATCTCCCCAAAGGGACTCAGGGCGTTTTCCAACATATAAGGCAAAACATTCAATTGCCAAGAAGAAAATCATACAAACAGGTTAGAATAGAAGCATCATAAGACAACAAAAATCCAACTAAAACATAACAATAAAGATTTAAACCTAATGCAATACTACCGTTTACTGGCTGTCTGCATTCAGCTTGGAAGGGAAATTAACAAGAAAAGAAAAGGCTGCTGTACCATTTGGCAGTCCCCAGCCTTCCTCAGCCATCCATCAACATCTACAACAGTGCTACTGAAAATGGTGGTCTCTGAACCACCCAAGTCATTGAGTGCCAGTTTCTGAGAAGCTTCCAAGAAAGAAGGAAACAATTATAGGCAATGTGCATGTATTTAGTGCTGCCCTCTGCACATCGAAAAAGAGTAAATTCCAGCCCCACATCAAATAGAATGAGGAGCACTGATCTAGATTAATTTAATCTAAACCACTAAGCCTCAGCAGAAAGCAAAAAAAAAAGACACATATATTACATTTTAACGAGCATCAGGTAGTATATTTTAATTTTATCAAGGGCTGCTTACATTTGTAATTGCTTCTGCTTGCTCACTGTTGTACTCTCGATACTGGCCTAACATCTGGTCCACATGTCTCAGGTTGCGATTAGTATCCTTGAGATAGATATCGGAGAAAAATGTAATTAAATAAAAAATCCCAGTTACAAACATGAAAATACTGTAATCTCTGCTACTTCTAGAATCATTCCTGATGCCAAATAAGATAACTCAATTTGGGGATGTTTATAATGGAATAGGACTTACAATCATTGGATACAGAAAGCTCCTGCAAATACTAATGTGGATGAAGAGATCTTTCCACTACGACACCAAAATTTCTCTCCTATTATTAGCCAATTTAAATCTCAACAGTTTGTGAAGTTAAGATATGTCACTCTAAAATGCTTTTGCCTGCCTTTTTCTACCTGCCTGCCCTCTTAGTTCATTAATTCATCTCATATTACCCTTTTAGCCTGTTTGAGGTTTTACTGATTTACTTGATCTACAACAAAATGTGCCTCCTTGTGTTCTTAATAAGACTTTGATAAAACTCTTCACTAGAGCTATTTTGGGGAGAATTCAAACCATATTTTTTACTAAACTGACTACTAGTATCAAAAGCTTTCTGGGAAATAAGCCCACTAATTTCATTTTGACAAAAGACATGCAACATGTTTTGGGAGGTAAATTATTCACAACCTGCAAAGTGCTTGCTAAAGTATGGATCTTCTCTGTGACTTCTTCAACACCATGATTTCGAGTTCTGGTTGCTCTAACAGGACCCCGTCTTCCAATTCTACGGTGCGCATGGTCAGAACCACTGGAGGAATCTGCCATTTGTATCTTAAAGAGACAAAAATAATTCAGAAAACATGAAACATTTGCAACATAACAATTTCTAATATTTTGTCATAATTTAGCTTCACAAGAAATGAAAATGAAATGAAACTCAAGCCTACTGGGTTTGGATTGTTCCACTAGAAGTTGACTGGAAGTTAACTATAGAACTGCACTGGAGAACATAGAGATTCCAAGAAACAACATTTTAATCAAATCTACAAATCTGGATAGCTGACTATATCCTCAAAAATATCAATAACATGACATATTCCTTAAAAAGCCAAAAATGTAGTTTCTTTGGGATTTGTTGAAAAGGCTGAGATTATTTCACAGTAATTTATCACGTTTCTATTTTGTTTGCTTTTTATAAAACATGAATGGGTTCTTGTTTTGGTTTTATCAACAAAATTATATTGTGCTAATCATGGAGTGTAACACTTGCCTCACTTATATAATAATACTTACTCCAAAATTACGGCACTCACAGTTAGAATTTCATTCAGTGCTTCCATGTGAAATTATCAGTAGCAAACATTCAATTCACATACGCATACAAAAACATTAAAAGCATTTATCTCAATATTAAAATACACCATTTAAAATCATCTTGGCTGATCTTGCATTTCAGAAAACATGCAAAACAGAATTGGAAAACCTTTGGTCCTCCAGATCTTGGTAGTTTTCAACTTTAACTTGTCAACTTTAAGCAGCCTGTTCAATGATACGCATGATGGGACTAGGAGCACATCAATAGTTAGAACTCAGGTTTCCACTCCTGATATAAACAAGTTAGTGGGTCACTGCTACGCAGAAACCTCTCCATCTTGCTTCAGTGTCAGTACTACTATTGTCTGATGCTCAAGAGCATTGATAAATCTACTCCCTGCACTCACCATGGTTCCCTTCCCAATCACTAGCTGGAATTCTAGTTGTTACTCCCAGCTACATTAGGTCCACTGAATCAGTTATGGAATGGTGAATAGACAAATCCCATAGATTTAATGGTCCTTCTCTATTCAAACCTAATTATAGTATTTAGGCCTCTCCCAAGTACAGAAGTGTGGGCTTATATATAAAGCATACATCCACGTGAGTGGCAGTAAGAGAAGTGGAATCTTTTCATGATAGTCCTGCTAAGACTGCTGCTATTCTATTCACTGCTTCTGATCCTTTCTGGTTCAAACTCTTGATCAGATTTCCTCCTCTATTTCTGAAAACCTCAGAAAACCTACTAAATATGTCTATTTGTGGTGTTGAGGAGGTGCGTGAGCAGAGAAGGATCCCTGAACTGAAAACTGTACTAATGTCCCCCGTTCTCAGTTCTTCTCTAGGACCCTTGGATGGGCAGTCATATACCACCACCTCTTGCCCTGTAGCCCATCGCAGATGATAACAGACATCATCATGTCCCTGATTGAAGTTCATCCTATCCTGAAAGTACAAGCTGAGATGGAGAAGGAAAACTTTCTTAAATCACTTAAATCTTAAATCACAGCTAGGATTCCTTTTTCTTCTTTCCACTCACCAGCAGTGACCAGTGCTGCAAAAGGGGATGGGAGACGTTCAATCATCTGTAGGCCCAATTAGGCCATTAGTCTGAAAGTTTCCCTTATAGACGATCTCTCTGCATATCTTTCATTCTGGTTTTGTTGAAGACTCAGTAACTACCCTGACATGAAGCATGACAGAATCACATGAACAGGTCTTATGCCGTACTATTAAAACAGTATAGCAATCGGATCACACTGTTCTAAGCACCACAAACATTGTGACTTGTTCATAAAGTCAAACTTAAAAAAGAAACAAAACACAAATCCTATTTATCTTCAGTACAGCATCTCCCAAAACAAATGGTCAATTCAAAAGAATAGAAGCCACATTGTTACAAAGAAAAGGAAAGGCTCACTCAGAAGAGACTGCCAACAGCAGCAACAAAGACAGAAAAAGGAGAAAATGCAATTGACTGAAGTAGTTATACTCATTCCAAAATAGGACAATTTTTTAACAGTGCTCATTCCCACTTAAATAACTAAATAAACAAAAAAAAGTGTTTGGGCCAGTTTTTTTCTCCAAGAAAACAGACTTCAAAAAGGGCTGTGTTAATCTTTGCACTTATTAAATGCATTATTCTATCATTTGCAATCATGCTTCACCGCTCAAAGCAATTTTGGCCAAATTGTTTACAGACTTTATTTTTCAGATGTCTGCTATAAATTGATGAAACATAAATACAATAATAGAAATTGTACATAAAATAACTTGAGTGTTCTACATTAGGTGTCCTAAAATCACATCTGATCTTAAAGAGAAAAATAAACCCATTTTGCCTGTTTCTTATTTATTTATTTGTTTTACAGTATTTATATTCTGCCCTTCTCAACCCAAAGGGGACTCAGAACAGATTACAGAACACATATATGGCAAATATTTAATGCTGTTATACACAGACAAGACAGACAATTGTACATAAATAGAGGAACACATAGGATTTCTCATCTTCAGTATCTTGGAGGCTGTGGGTTGCTATTGCTTGGAGGGGGTGGTGGCTATTGCTCCACTTTCCCTGCTGAAGAGCTTTGTTTGTAAACTTCATTTTTCTCACATTTCCTTATGGGTGCCTTTAAATATCTCCCTGCTGAAGTGGTAACTGTTTATCTACTTATATTGCTGTTTTTGAAACTGATAGGTAGGCAGAAGCTGGTCTAAAGGCCAGGAGCTCACCCTGATCTGGGCTTCGAGATGTCAACCTTTCAGTTGGCAAGATTTACTGCAGCTGGTAGTTAACCTACTGTGGTAAAGCCTGGCCCTTACTGCTTCACTTCTGTTAAACACAAAGGTTTTTAGCTGTCTGTGAGTGAGAGACATTTCCAAGCTTGTGCTCAATCATTTCCCCAAATATGTACCAAGCACCAACTTCCTGGAAGGCAAAAAAATGATGTAAATTGTGGGGTATTCTTTAAAAACCTTTGCCTGTTAAATCTTCACACATCTTTTGCTTAAACTGCACTATATGTATGGTTTTCAAGCATGGCCTATAGTAGTAGCATTCGAGCTTTGCAGAGACAGAGTCTTTCATTAATCCAAATATTATGTTTATTTTTGAAATCTGTATTTCAGCACCCTATTCTTGGGTTGTTTCTTTTTTTTATGGTACAGTTATGCTGCTATTTGGGCCTATCTCAGATCAGGTCAAGCGCTAATACAAGATTTCAGCCCACCAGCTGGAAATCAACATTCAAGGTCACGCACACCCTGTGTTCTGGCAGGGCTTTTTCAGGGGTCAAGTCATTCACATGAGTAGAAAGCAAAGCCTGGAACACATATTCTATATTGTCAAATACAAGTCTAGACATTTTAGTCGAAAAATCAACTTCAAAATCCGGGTTGACTTATCAACTGCTCAATGTGAGCACTGTGCATTAACTCTTTTAAAAAAAGGAATGCTTATTTTAAAAAAGCACAATGATGAAAGGCACAGTGATGAAAGGCAAGAGGTTACTCCATCTTGGAAAAACTTAAAAGAAGCCCTAAACATCCTCAGTTCTATTTGCTAAAGCACCGCTTCTGAATGCCCGAGGGAACATTTCCCCTCTCTGTGGAATGACCCTTAACTTACACACAGGACTTATCCAAATCTATGCTTTTGACCTCAAAACCTGACCTTGACTTACACATGTAGTCAATTTATATGGTATATAAATCCCACTATCTGCATATTTTGAAAAATATCAGTACAGTACAAAAATAGGAAAGCTTTTACAGAGTCTGTCCCCCATTACCAATCTTCTTGCCGGTAGTCCACCTTTTGTAAGCTTCCAAAGAACTCTGCAAATTGCCAGATCTTTGCAGATCACCAGAGAATGTTCCGCCTTAAAGTTACACGACAGAAAATGGCTCTATACAAGAAATACTTCCATCTATCAAGCCAGTAGCAAGCAAACATTTATGAAACCGTTCAACTGGCCACAACTTCTTCATCCTGCAATCAACAGGAAAAGGAAGTTGAGTCATTGGTATCAGCTTAGGCTCAGATGAATAAGCCAATGAGCACTAGCATCTTTGTTCTTATGTCTAGACTAAAACACTGAGAAAAGTAGATTGAAGGGGGAAGGATTTTCTCATATTGCTGTACTAATCCAAGCCATTCTGGATTCCAGTGGAGAAAAACAAAATAAATAATGTTCTACAGCACCCCAACTGTAGTTATTTATTTATTTATTTTTATTTGACTTGTATACTGCTACTCCCAATTTGGCTCGGAGCGGTTTACAGCAGTAGATTAAAACAACACAATTAACTTTAAAATACAATAAAACAAGAACAGACATAGTCCCGAGTTATTCACCCATTGAAAGCTTGTCGGAAGAGAAAGGTTTTACAGGCTTTCCGAAAAGCAAGTAGGTCTCAGATAGATCGGGTTTCAACTGGCAAGGCATTCCATAAATAAGGAATTATAGTTCAGATCATACTATGTCATGATTCAACTATGCACACATGCACAAGACTTGTTCCAGAAATGTTACATCTATTGTGTGATAAGTACAGCCTTCAATTCAAGTTCATTTCCTCCTCCTCCTCATTATTATTATTCTTTGATATACAGCAAGATTAGTACAGAGCAAACAAGATCACTGTGCCGGCTTTTGTATTTGATCAAACGTTGGACACTTCCCAAGTGTCTAGGACTGTGTGATGTGTCGGCGAACAATGCGTGCAGATCCAAGTAGGGTGGCCTTTTGCAGCTGACAGATGGTAATTTTGTGAGTGCTGATTGTTTTTAAAAGCAAACGAAGGTCTTTAGGTACTGCACCCAGTGTGCTGATCACCACTGGGACCACCTTTACTGGCTTGCCGGAGTCTTTGCAGTTCTATCTTTAAATCCTCATATTATTATGATTGTGATTATATTTATGTATACCCCACTTTTAAAATTCCCAGTTAAAAACCGTTAAAACATATTCAAAGTTTTAAAAGTTTTCAACACAGCTAAAGAATGCAATCATGTGGAAGAGTAAATAATTTGTAAGTAATGACAAAAACATTAATAACAAATAATATTTCTTGCAAAATTAAACCAGGGTCAAAAATATAATGGCTAAGCTTAGAAGTAAACCTTAGAGCCGTAGCAAACTACTGGAAGCGAGAGCGAGCTTATGCTCGAGCTCGCTCCGAAGCCCCGCCTTTTTTCCCCCAAGGCTGCTCTCTCTCTTGCTAGTGTGCCTGTTTTCCCTTGCTAGGGAAGCGATGCGAGCGTACTCTCGCAGTTGGCAGAATTCAACTGTGAGCGTACGCTCGCATCCCTGCCCTCTCCAATGGAAAACAGGAACGCTAGCAAGAGAGAGAGCAGCCTCGGGGGGGAAAAAGGCGGGGCTTCGGAGCAAGCCCGAGCGCAAGCTTCCTGTAGTTTGCTGCGGCAGGAGCGTATGCTCGCAACGCTGCCCTAGCAAAGGGAAATAGGCGGAGAAAGAGGTGGAGCATCGCTCGTGCTGGCTTAGTTTGCTCTCGCAAAATCCTAGTTTGCTACGGCTCTTAGAGCCGTAGCAAACTACTGCAAGCGAGAGCGAGCTTGTGCTCGAGCTCGCTCCGAAGCCCCGCCTTTTTTTCCCCCGAGGCTGCTCTCTCTCTTGCTAGTGTGCCTGTTTTCCCTTGCTAGGGAAGCGATGCGACTGTACTCTCTCAGTTGGCAGAATTCAACTGTGAGCGTACGCTTGCATCCCTGTCCTCTGCAATGGAAAACAGGAACGCTAGCAAGAGAGAGAGCAGCCTCGGGGGGGGGGGGGGAGGCGGGGCTTCGGAGCAAGCCCGAGCGCAAGCTTCCTGTAGTTTGCTGCGGCACGAGCGTATGCTCGCAACTCTGCCCTAGCAAAGGGAAATAGGCGGAGAAAGAGGCGGAGCATCGCTCGTGCTGGCTTAGTTTGCTCTCGCAAAATCCTAGTTTGCTACGGCTCTTAAAACTAAAATATTAGTCGAAGATGGCCACTAGCAACTTTCCATGCAGCTTTTGGAGGATACACAGAAATAGAAAAAGGTTGTAACAAGACAACTTCAGTAACACTGTCAGGTCTTTTCACAGCCACAGAAGAAATCCTACACCAGAAATCTACTGAACACAACAATCAAATAATCTAGCCTCATTTGAGCCTATTTAAACTTGTTTTTGCTTCAATTCAAGACTAGGAACAACCGCCTATAATTTCATATTTTACATTTTTCAATAATGATGGAGAACTGTTTCTCACTAACAAGGCAAAAGAAGATTGTGCTGTCATGCAAGGCAGGTCTAAATGAATGTAAAAATCACATGTATATTGCTTCACTAGCAATTCAATGTCAGTGAATGCTTTTGATAGTGTTCTTTGTAGGTCTTTAAAAGTGCCTTTGTGGTAGAAATCTTCCAACTGTGGTTGGATTGCATCTCCAAACAATCCTGGGATTTGCAGTCTAGAAACATCTGGAAGGTCACATGATTCCCAATTCTGTTTTAAAGCTTCCAGGGCAGCCACAAAAAACAATCACAAATAAAACACTTGAAGTCTAGACACACAGCATCCACATGGAAACCAGTTCTAAGAAACATATGAAATACAATTGTTTCAAAAAAATAAATTGTTTTAAATTGCTTTTAAATTTTGTTAGATTTTAGCCATTCTTGTAAGCCGCTCCGAGCCCCAGGGGAGTGGCGGCACATAAGTTTAAATAATAAATAAATAAGGGGAAAATTGGTGTTCTTAACGTCTTGACAGGCAGGATATAGCTATACTTACTCAAAAATAATCCCAACTGAGTTCAATGGAGTTGACTACAAGTTACACCAGGCATGGGCAAACTAACAATAACGTGGTTCATTCCAGCACAGGGCACTCCCCATTTGAGATAGTTTACAGACACAATCTGTGCACCTTGCCAACCCCAGAGGTCATCCAGTCTGCGATGCTATTCAAGCTTACTAACTGCAACATTCACACTTGCTTAAAACAGACAAGAGTTCTTTCTCCCACCCTGGGCATCATTTCGTGTGTTTGTGTGTGTGTGTGTGTGAAGGTTTCCCCTTGACAATAAGTCTAGTCATGTCCAACTCGGGGGGGGGGGGGTGCTCGTCTCCATTTCTAAGCGAAAGAGCCAGCATTGTCTGTACACACCTCCAAAGTCATGTAGCTAGCATGACTGCATGGAGCATCATTACCTTCCCGCCAGAGCGATACCTATTGATCTACTCACATTTGCATGGTTGCTAGGTTGGCAGAAACTGGGGCTAAGAGCAGGAGCTCACCCCACTCCCTGGGTTTGAACCACCAACTTTTCGCAGACAAAACATCAGGAGAGAATGCTGCTGGAACATGGCCATACAGCCCAAAAAACTCACAGCAACTCAGTGATTCTGGCCATAAAAGCCAGGATAATAAATAATTTAAATAAATAAATAAATATTGTTGTTGAAAATAATTTTTAAAATATAAAACATAAACGTTTGCCCATGCCTGAGTTATATATACAGTAAAGTCTCGCGTATCCAACAAAAGCGGGTTGGCAGAACATTGTGTAAGCAAAAATGTTGTATTTTGGTGTGAGAGAATTGGCCGTCTGCAAGGACGTTGCCCAGGGGATGCCCGGATGTTTTTGTTGTTTTACTACTAGCCGGAGCTGACAGAGGGAGCTCATACGCGCTCTCCCCGGATTCAAACCTGCAACCTGTCAGTCTTCAGTCCTGCCGGCACAAGTGTTTAGCCCACTGCGCCCCCAGGGACTCCTAATGTTGGATAATAAGGCCGGATTAAGGAAAATCCTAATAAACATCCAACTATGCTGTGTTTTTACAAATTAAGCATCAAAACATTGTGTTTTATAACAAATCAACAGAAAAAGCAGTTGAATACACGGTAACGTTATGTAGAAATTACTATATTTACGAATTTAGCACCAAAACACCACAATGTATTGCAACAGCCGTGGATCCAGGCGGGAGGTAGACTGCGTTGGATAATACAGAACTTTGGGTGAGTGAAAGTTGGATAAGCGAGACTCTACTGTACAACCAATCCATCCTTATCAACAAATTAAATCAGCCAAGCCTTGTCTTCAACTACTGTAGGGATGAGACTTCCTACAGGCAGGTATCCAGGAAACACAGCAACAGTTAGGAGATGCGACCACAATGTCAACAGGAAATTACAATTCCCATATGTCTATACAACCTTCAAACACAGGCTGGAGAGTGAGTATAGCTGTCATCTCAAGAACCTCTAATTCAGCATTTCTCAACCTGGGGGTCAGGACCGCTGGGGAGGGTTGCAAGGGGGGTGTCAGAGGAGTCACTAAAGACCATCAGAAAACACAATATGTTCTGTTGGTCATGGGGTTCTTTGTGGGAAGTTTGGCCCAATTCTATAGTTGGTGGGGTTCAGAACGCTCTTTGATTGTAGGTGAACTATAAACCCCAGCAACGACAACTACCAAATGTCAAACTCTGTTTTCCCCAAACTCCACCAGTGTTCACATTTGGGCATACTGAGTAATCGGGCCAAGTGTGGTCTGTTGTTGTTAATGCGTTCAGTCGTCTCCGACTCTTTGTGACCTCATGGACCAGCCCACGCCAGAGCTCCCTGTCAGCCATCACCACCCCCAGCTCCTTCAAGGTCAGTCCAGTCACTTCAAGGATGCCATCCATCCATCTTGCCCTTGGTCGGCCCCTCTTCCTTTTGCCTTCCACTTTCCCCAGCATAATTGTCTTCTCTAGGCTTTGCTGTCTCCTCATGATGTGGCCAAAATACTTCAACTTTGTCTCTAGTATCCTTCCCTCCAGTGAGCAGTCGGGCTTTATTTCCTGGAGGATGGACTGGTTGGATCTTCTCGCAGTCCAAGGCACTCTCAGCACTTTCCTCCAACACCACAGCTCAAAAGCATCAATCTTCCTTCGCTCAGCCTTCCCTATGGTCCAGCTCTCACATCTGTAGGTTGGATGGTAGGATGGTCTAGATCCATCATTGTTTGAATCCACCGTGCTCTCTGGATGTAGGTGAACTACAACTCCAAAACTCATGCTCAATGCCCATCACACCTTTCCAGTATTTTGTGTTGGTCATGGGAGTTTTGTGTGCCAAGTTTGAATTCCATCGTTGGTGGAGTTCAGAATGCTGTTTGATTGTAGGCAAACTATAAAACCCAGCAACCACAACTCCCAAATTACAAAATCAATCTGCCCCCAACTGCACCAGTATTCAAATTTGCCAAATCTGATCTAGTGAATGAAAATATCCTGCATATCAGATATTTACATTACGATTCATAACAGTAGCAAAATTACAGTTATGAAGTAGCAACGAAAATAATTTAATGGTCGGGGGTCACCACAAAATGAGGAACTGTATTAAGGGGTTGCGGCATTAGGAAGGTTGAGAACCACTGTTGTAATTCAAGCCTCTCACCCACATTTACTCAGGAGTAAGTCTTAGTGATATATAGTATAGTCTTTGCAGCCTAAAAAGAGTGAAGCACAGTCGCAAGGAAAGGCATTTTAAATCAAGGGAGAAGAGCCAATAGTGAAGTTCAGTATCTGAGAGGTTCAACTCTGCTTTAGGTTCACATTGCAACAGAGGTACATTTACACCAAGCAAGGTACATTTACACCAAGCAGTAGTCTGTTAGGAATTGTAGGAGTTGAAGTCCAAAACACCTGGAAGGCCCAAGTTGGCCCTTTCCTGATCTACACTACAGTATGGCACCACTTTAACTGCCATGGCAACATGCTATGAAATCCTGGGAGTTATAGTTTCATTCTGCCTTCTCTGTCCACAAATCCCAGCCCTGGTAGCGAAAGCGGTGTCAAACTGCTCTACTTCTCTCTCCCAATTAGCACGAGGAGTTTGGGAAATCTGACCCACCTGACACGCCTCCCGGGACACTCAACACGCATCGGCTGCATTCACACGTTCTGGACCCGCAGCGTGTCTCTCCCAGCGCCTCCACGAGAGCGGGCGACTCGTCTCCCTTTCCAAAAGACACCCGCGGGCTCTCGGGTCACGGGACCTCTCAACCGCCCAACAGCCCGCTACCTCCGCCGCTATGGCAACTTGAACTAGCCGCCCTGCCACCGAGGGAGAGCGGCCTCACAAGGCGCCAGGGCTCCCCTGACGCCTTGCATACTGGGAATCGTAGTTCGTGGCTGACACATCACAATTGCGACGCGCCGAGTGCAGGACTACACCTCCCGAGAGCCACCGCGGCAAGCGCTCTGGGATCCGCCTCCTGCATACGACCCTACCAATGTAGCCCTGCGGGAAGGGTGGCGGCCAGGTTGTGGCTGCTTCTTAAAGACACAGGCGCTCATTCCTGTCGAATAGACTGCAGCTTGACACCACTTTCTGCCTTGGTTCAGTGCTATGGAATCCTGCGGGGTTGCTGTTTTACTAGCTTTTACTAGCTTTCTCTGCCACACAGACAAAACATCAGGAGAGAATGCTGCTGGAATATGGCCATGCAGCCCAAAAAACTCACAGCAACCCAGTGATTCTGGCCATAAAAGCCAGGATAATGAATAATTTAAATAAATAAATAAATATTATTATTATTATTTATTTGCTGGTGCCTCACAACAAATCCCAGTATCCCACAACATTGAACTGTGCCAGTGACAATGGTCTCAAACTGCATTCATTCTATATCCAGTTGATCTTTGCACCCCTGTGTTTTGATCTATGTATTATATGTTGCAGATGCAGACTGTAGCCAGGAAATCAGAAGACGCTTACTTCTTGGGAGGAGAGCAATGTCCAGTCTCGATAAAATAGTAAAGAGTAGAGACATCAGACTGGCAACAAAGATCCGCATAGTCAAAGCCATGGTATTCCCTGTAGTCGCCTACGGATGTGAGAGCTGGACCTTAGGGAAGGCTGAGCAAAGGAAGATCGATGCTTTTGAGCTGTGGTGTTGGAGGAAAGTTCTGAGAGTGCCTTGGACTGCGAGAAGATCCAACCAGTCCATCCTCCAGGAAATAAAGCCCGACTGCTCACTGGAGGGAAGGATACTAGAGACAAAGTTGAAGTATTTTGGCCACATCATGAGGAGACAGCAAAGCCTAGAGAAGACAATTATGCTGGGGAAAGTGGAAGGCAAAAGGAAGAGGGGCCGACCAAGGGCAAGATGGATGGATGGTATCCTTGAAGTGACTGGATTGACTCTGAATGAGCTGGGGGTGGTGACGGCTGACAGGGAGCACTGGCGTGGGCTGGTCCATGAGGTCACGAAGAGTCAGAAGCGACTGAACGAGTAAACAACAACAACAACAACAAATAAAATGTACATTTACAAATTTATTTATTTATTTATTTATTGCATCAGAAGCAAACCAAGGGTACAATTGTAAGGTATTTAAGTCCAATATGTAATGGATCATAACACGCACAGAGGCATGAAATGTATTGTAATACTCCAATTTACCAGTTATTAGCAAAACCTACTCCAGCAAAGGATCACCGCCTTGTCGGGGCGCTGGAGCTTGAGCACCTCAATGATGTCATGAGCGAAACCGTGAAGGGACACCCAAGACGGGACGGTTGTGACAGAGAGGTCAGACCAAGCGTGATCCCTGGGGAAGGCAATGGCAAACCACTCCAGTATCCTTGCCAAGAAAACTAAATGGACCAGTACAACCAGAGATATGTCGGTATGCCATTGGAAGATGGGACTCCCAGGTCGGAAGATGGCCAAAATGCTACTGGGGAGGAGCAGAGGATAAGTTCAACTAGCCCCAGATGTGATGACGCAGCTAGCTCAAAGCCGAAAGGAAGGCTAGCGGCCGACGGTACTGGAGGTGAACGACGAATCCGATGCTCTAAAGATCAACACACCATAGGAACCTGGAATGTAAGATCTATGAGCCAGGGCAAATTGGATGTTGTTATTGGTGAGATGTCAAGACTAAAGATAGACATTCTGGGGGTCAGCGAACTGAAATGGACTGGAATGGGCCACTTCACATCAGATGACCACCAGATCTACTACTGCGGACAAGAGGAACATCGAAGAAATGGAGTAGCCTTCATAATTAATAAGAAATTCGCTAAAACGGTGCTTGGATACAACCCAAAAAATGACAGAATGATCTCAATTCGAGTGCAAGGAAAGCCTTTCAACATTACAGTGATCCAAATATATGCCCCAACCACAGCTGCTGAAGAAGCAGAAGTAGATCAGTTCTATGAGGATCTGCAGGAACTACTGGATAATACACCAAAAAGAGACATTATTTTCATTACAGGAGACTGGAATGCCAAGGTGGGAAATGAAATGACAACAGGGATCACAGGCAAGCATGGTCTGGGAGAACAAAATGAAGCGGGACGCAGGCTGATAGAATTTTGCCAGGAAAACTCGCTGTGTATAACGAATACTCTCTTCCAACAACCTAAAAGACGGCTTTACACATGGACCTCTCCAGACGGTCAACACCGAAATCAGATTGACTACATCCTTTGCAGCCAAAGGTGGCGGACATCCATCCAGTCGGTGAAAACAAGACCTGGGGCTAACTGTAGCTCAGATCACGAACTTCTTATTGCCCAATTTAGAATAAAACTAAAGAGATCAGGGAAAATACACAGACCAGTTAGATATGATCTCACTAACATTCCTAGCGAATATACAGTGGAAGTGAAGAACAGATTTGAAGGACTAGATTTAGTAAACAGAGTCCCAGAAGAACTGTGGACAGAAGTCCGAGACATTGTTCAGGAGGCAGCAACAAAGTACGTCCCAAAGAAAAAGAAAACCAAAAAGGCAAAATGGTTGTCTGCTGAGACACTGGAAGTAGCCCAAGAAAGGAGGAAAGCAAAAGGAAACAGGGATAAGGGGAGATACGCCCAGTTAAATGCGCAATTCCAGAGGTTAGCCAGAAGAGATAAGGAACTATTTTTAAATAAGCAATGCATGGAAGTGGAAGAAGACAACAGAATAGGAAGGACAAGAGACCTCTTCCAGAAAATTAGAAACATTGGATGTAAATTTCAGGCAAAAATTGGTATGATAAGAAACAAAGATGGCAGGGACCTAACAGAAGCTGAAGAGATCAAGAGAAGGTGGCGAGACTATACAGAAGATCTGTATAGGAAGGATAATAATATTGAGGATAGTTTTGACGGTGTGGTGAATGAATTAGAACCAGACATCCTGAGGAGTGAGGTTGAATGGGCCTTAAGAAGCATTGCTAACAACAAGGCAGCAGGAGACGACGGGATCCCAGCTGAACTGTTTAAAATCTTAAAAGATGATGCTGTCAAGGTGATGCATGCCATTTGCCAGCAAATATGGAAAACACAAGAATGGCCATCAGACTGGAAAAAATCAACTTATATCCCCATACCAAAAAAGGGAAATGCGAAAGACTGCTCAAACTTCCGTACAGTGGCCCTTATTTCTCATGCCAGTAAGGTAATGCTCAAGATCCTGCAAGGAAGACTCCAGCAATACATGGAGCGAGAGTTGCCAGATGTTCAAGCTGGGTTTAGAAAAGGCAGAGGAACGAGAGACCAAATTGCCAATATCCGCTGGATAATGGAGAAAGGCAGGGAGTTTCAGAAAAACATCTACTTCTGCTTCATTGACTATTCTAAAGCCTTTGACTGTGTGGATCATAATAAATTGTGGCAAGTTCTTAGTGGGATGGGCATCCCAAGCCACCTTGTCTCTCTCCTGAGGAATCTGTACAAGGACCAAGTAGCAACAGTAAGAACTGACCATGGAACAACAGACTGGTTCAAGATTGGGAAAGGCGTCCGGCAAGGCTGCATCCTCTCACCCAACCTTTTTAACTTGTATGCAGAACACATCATGCGATGTGCGGGGCTGGATGAATGCAAAGCTGGGGTGAAAATTGCTGGAAGAAACATTAACAACCTCAGATATGCAGATGACACCACTCTGATGGCCGAAAGCGAGGAGGAGCTGAGGAGCCTTCTAATCAAGGTGAAAGAAGAAAGCGCAAAAGCTGGGTTGCAGCTAAACGTCAAAAAAACCAAGATTATGGCAACAAGAATGATTGACAACTGGAAAATAGAGGGAGAAACCGTGGAGGCCGTGACAGACTTTGTATTTCTAGGTGCAAAGATTACTGCAGATGCGGACTGTGGCCAGGAAATCAGAAGACGCTTACTTCTTGGGAGGAGAGCAATGTCCAATCTCGATAAAATAATAAAGAGTAGAGACATCAGACTGGCAACAAAGATCCGCCTAGTCAAAGCCATGGTATTCCCTGTAGTAACCTACGGATGTGAGAGCTGGACCTTAGGGAAGGCTGAGCGAAGGAAGATCGATGCTTTGAGCTGTGGTGTTGGAGGAAAGTTCTGAGAGTGCCTTGGACTGCGAGAAGATCCAACCAGTCCATCCTCCAGGAAATAAAGCCCGACTGCTCACTGGAGGGAAAGATACTAGAGACAAAGTTGAAGTACTTTGGCCACATCATGAGGAGACAGGAAAGCCTAGAGAAGACAATTATGCTGGGGAAAGTGGAAGGCAAAAGGAAAAGGGGCCGACCAAGGGCAAGATGGATGGATGGCATCCTTGAAGTGACTGGACTGACCTTGAGGGAGCTGGGGGTAGTAACGGCCGACAGGGAGCTCTGGCGTGGGCTGGTCCATGAGGTCACGAAGAGTCGGAGACGACTGAACGAATGAACAACAACAAAGCAAAACCTAAATGAGAATTATATTTGTGGGGAGGGGTGTATACATTTTGGCTTGTTGTAGGCTTTTTCAGGCTATATGGCCATGTTCTAGAGGCATTCTCTCCTGACGTTTCGCCTGCATCTATGGCAAGCATCCTCAGAGGTAGTGAGGTCTGTTAAAATTGTTCCTCTAGAACATGGCCATATAGCCCGAAAAAACCTACAACAACCCAATGATTCCGGCCATGAAAGCCTTCGACAATATGTGTATACATATTCTGTTATTTGGCATTTCCTTATTTTAACATTTTAAATGTGCTTATGATTGTTAGCCACTCAAAACTGTCAGGTTAAGGGCTAGGGTTTTTAAAATGCCAAGCAGAACTGCTTTAATATCTTCCTATTAAGTGATGAGAGTGAAATGAAATGATCATTAGCTCTTATAAATACAAACTAATGACCATATACAAATTCAGGAGAAGGGTTTCTCAAGTAGTCAAGGATGATTTATGTAAAAAAATAATAATGACTACCATTGTAAGAGATAATTGCAAGCGAAACAGATTACCAGATGGGCCTTTAGAATAGTTATTTTCTAATCCCTTGATACCAAAATAATACCTTGCTTTGTAGAAGTAAAACTGTTTTGGTAAAAAGAGAGTCATTAGACCAAAGCTACTGTGGCTCTTCAAATGTTTTTCAGCTGCAATTCCCTTGATCCTTCAATTGTTTTCATACTGCACCTTTCACGATTCTACACCATTTGCTATCCTGACTAGGATTTATGAAAATCACAATCCAATCTCCATGGAATCAGGGTTGGAAGAAACCACAGGGGTCATCCAGTCCAATTGCCTGCCATACAAGAATACACAATCAAAGCACTCCCAATAGATGGTCATCCAGCCTCTGTTTTCAAACCTTCAGAGAGAGAGAGACTCTACTACACTCTGGGGCAGCATATATCACTGTCGAATCACTAATACAATCAAGAAGATTTTCCTAATGTTCAGGTGAAATCTTTTCTTGTAATTTGAATCCATTTCAATATCCAGAGCAGCAAACCACCCCCCCCCCAAAAAAAACCAAAAAACAAGCTTAACCCCTCCATTTAAACATGTCAGTCACGTCTCCTCTGCAACTTCTTTTCTCCAAGCTAGACATACTCAGTTTCCTAAGCTGCTCCTTATAAAGCTTAGCTTCCAGACCTTTTGTTGTTGAACCACAATACCCACCCACCCACCCACCCCCCAAAAAAAGCTCTCGAGTTTGCTAAGGGCTTTACAACAAATACTTTATTTTTGTTATTATTTTCCAATACTTTTTTTTTAACTTTTGCAGTTTTGAAGCATCAGAGTTTTTGAGCAGACTGGCAATGGCTTCTTCCACACAAAGACTTTATCATTCCAAGTATTTATTTATTTATTTCCTGCAACAGTTTAATAAAATACATACATTTTCCAAACTTTCTGTTAAACTTGTATATTTTTATGCACTGTGTCTATTTCTCTATACAAAATGTATAACCTTCCTTGTAAAATGTAGCGAGATGTAGCCCAGAGACATTCATCTCTTTGTAAAGAGCAGGCTTGTTTACTGCTGCCCTAGAAACTAGGACTCTGTGCTATGGGTTCAGATTACAGAAAAGGAGATTCCACCTGAATATTAGGAAGAACTTCCTGACTGTAAGAGTTGTTCAACAGTGGAACTCTCTGCTCTGGAGTGTGGTGGAGGCTCCTTCTTTGGAGGCTTTTAAACAGAAGCTGGATGGCCATCTGTCAGGGGTACTTTGAATGTGCTTTTCCTGCATGGCCCGTGTGGTCTCTTCCAACTCTATGATTCAATGATTCTGTGATTCTATGAAGAAGGGAGGGGACTGAGAATAGTGTCCCATAGAAAATGAATGAAGTTGGAAAAAAATATCTTGAGGGAAGGAGCTGGGTTTTTTTCCATAGAAATCTGATAAGGGAGCAGAAAGTTTACAATTCTGTTTCACAGTGTGTTTTTAAATTAATTAAAGTAAAGCATTATCGAAAGCAAAATTACATTGTAAGGCTTTCAGCTACATATCATGTTGTAATCTCAGTAATACAGGGGATGAAAAAAGAGGGAAATAATTGCTCATAAATTTCAGTAAAAGCAGATCAAATATCTGCATATCAGGAAATTTGTAAATTACATCAAACCATTAGGAAGAACTTCCTGCATCAATTCTACACTGTAGAGGCATCCTCACTTAGATGTTGCAACAAACTTGAAATTCCAGGATTCCATAGGAAAGAGCTATGGAGTTCAATGGGGGCATCTACACTGTAGAATTAATGCAGTTTGACCCCACTTTAACTGCTTTCGCTCAATGCGATAGAATCATGGGAGTTGTGGTTTTAAAAGGTGCTTCACTGAATTGTATTCCACCACATTGAGACATAGAAGCTAAAGTGGTGACAAACTGTGTTAATTCTACAGTATAGATCAGCATTTCTCAACCTGGGGGTCAGGACCCCCGGGGGGGTTGCGAGGGGTTTCAGAGGGGTCACCAAAGACCATCAGAAAACATATATTTCTGATGGTCTTCCCTTTTGGCAGAGAAGGCTGAAAATCTCCACCTGTCATTCTCTTCCTTTTTGGAAATAGACTGCGAATCCTCCCACCAAAACCCCTTCTCCGCTGTGATTGGCTGGCCTCTTAGCCAAGGGGAGGGTTGTTTCTGAGACTCCAAGAAGGGAGGGGAGAGCAGGCATGCTGGGTGCATGGCAGCGTGGTGCACATGTACGGTGAGGGAGAGCGTGCGAGGCTGGAGGGAGGCTCTTGCCAGCAAGTCCTTTCACGGCATGGGAGTTCTGTGTGGGAAGTTAGGCTCAATTCTATTGTTAGTGGTGTTCAGAATGCTCTTTGATTATAGGTAAACTATAAATCCCAGCAACCTCAACTTCCAAATGCCAAGATCTATTTTCCTCAGTGTTCACATTTGGGCATACTGAATATTCATGCCAGGTTAGATCCAGATCTATCATTGTTTGAGTCCACAGTGCTCTCTGGATGTAGGTGAACTACAACTCCAAAAGTCAAGGTCAATGTCCACCAAACCCCTTCTAGTCTTTCTGTTAGTCATGGGAGTTCCGTTTGCCAAGTTTTGTGCAGATCCATTGTGGGCTGGGTTCAGAGTACTCTTTGATTGTAGGTTAACTTTAAATCCCAGCAACTACAACTCCCAGATGACAAAATCAATCCCATGCAACCGCACCACTATTCAAATTTGGGTGTATTGGCTATTTGTACCAAATTTGGTATAGTGAATGAAAACACATCCTACATATTAGATATATACATTACGATTCATAATAGTAGCAAAATGACAGTAATGAAGACGCAACAAAAATAATGTTATCGTTGGGGGTCACCACAACATGAGGAACTGTATTAAGAGGTTGCAGCATTAGGAAGGTTGAGAAACACTGGTGCAGATACACCCCAATTGGTGTCAAAGGCTGGTTCTACACTAGTCATATAATGCAGTTCAATCTGCGTATATCAGACATGGGCCAACTTCAGCCCTCCAAGTGTTTTGGACTCCCTCAACACCTCAGCAAGTGAGAGTCCAAAAGTGGCAGGCTAAAACCCGGAACCTGAAGCCATAGCTGATACCACATGAGAAACTCCCCCCTGGGCACACAGATGACTGGGCAACTTGGAAGGCATTGAACAGACTGTGCTCTGGCATCACGAGATGCAGAGCTAACCTTAAGAAATGGGGCCACAAAGTAGAGTCCACGACACATGAGTGTGGATATGAGCAAACCCCAGACCACCTATTACAATGCAGTATGAGCCCTGCCACATGCACAACGGAGGACCTCCTTATAGCAATACCAGAGGCACTCCAAGTGGCCAGCTACTGATCAAAGGACATTTAATATAATGCCAAGCTTTTAAACTTTGTGTTTCTTTAAAAAAAATTACAACTGTACCCTTGGTTTGCTTCTGATATAATAAAATGAATACTTCCACAATTCCTAACATCCCATGAGCTGTTAGGAATTGTGGGAGCTGAAGTCCAAAACACTTGGAGGGCCGAAGATGGCCATGCCTGGCCTACATGCTCAATGCAGAACCAGCAAAAGAATGCTGCAGTCTTCCAACCCTGCTCTATGCCTATGAAACGTGGACTATCTACAGATATCACATGCAACTCCTGGAACGATTCCATCTGCATTGCCTCCAAAAAATCCTACAAATCTCTTGGGAAGACAAGTGAACAAATGTCAGTGTGCTGGGAGAAGCAAAGACCACCAGCAATGAAGCGATGGTCCTCTGCCATCAACTCCACTGGACTGGCCACATTGTCTGAATGCCTGATCACCGTCTCCCAAAGCAGCTACTCTACTCCGAACTCAAAAACAGAAAACGGAATGTGGGAGGACAGGAAAAGAGATTCAAAGATGGCCTTAAAGCCAACTTTAAAAACTGTGGCATAGACACTGAGACCTGTGAAGCCCTGGCCCTTGAGCACTTTACCTGGAGATCAGCTGTGACCAGCAGTGCTGTAGAATTTGAAGAGACAGGAATGGAGGGCGAAAGAGAGAAACGTGCCAAGAGGAAGGTGCGTCAAGCCAACCTCAACCAGGACCGCCTTCCACCTGGAAACCGATGACCACATTGAGGGAGAAGATGCAGATCAAGAATAGGGCTCCACAGCCACAGATTAACAGATTAGAGAGATGGGCCAAAACTAGCAAAATGAAGTTCAACAGCGACAAATGCAAGATACTCCACTTAGGCAGAAAAAATGAAATGCAAAGATACAGAATGGGGGATGCATAGCTCGAGAGCAGTACGTGTGGAAAAGATCTTGGAGACTTTGTGAACAACAAGTTAAACATGAGCCAACAATGAGATGCGGTGGCAAAAAAAGCCAATGGGGTTCTAGCCTGCATCAGTAGAAGCATAGTGTCTAGATCCAGGGAAGTCATGCTTCCCCTCTATTCTGCCTTGGTTAGACCACACCTGGAATATTGTGTCCAATTCTGGGCACCACAATTGAAGGGAGATATTGACAAGCTGGAATGTGTCCAGAGGAGGGTGACTAAAATGATCAAGGGTCTGGAGAACAAGCCCTATGAGGAGCGGCTTAAGGAGCTGACCATGTTTAGCATGAAGAAGAGAAGGCTGAGAGGAGACATGATAGAAATATTTGAGAGGAATTCATAGAGAGGAGGGAGCAAGCTTGTTTTCTGCTGCCCTGGAGACTAGGACACAAGGGAACAATGGCTTCAAACTACAAGAAAGGAGATTCTATTTGAACATTAGGAAGAACTTCCTGACTGTGAGAGCTGTTCAGCAGCGGAACTCTCTGCCCCAGAGTGTGGTGGAGGCTCCTTCTTTGGAGGCATTTAAACAGAGGCTGGATGGCCATCTGTCGGGGATGCTTTGAATGCAATATTCCTGCTTCTTGGCAGGGGGTTGGACTGGATGGCCCATGAGGTCTCTTCCAACTCTATGATTATATGATTCTACATCACTTGGAGAACCATCATCCTCGGACTAGGAACGATCGCCTAAGCAAGCAAGCATGCAAAGAAGCAGTCTGGATGAAAGGCAGCAAGTGTAGGTGTAGCTTCCCCCAGTTGCCGGTAGATGGCAGCAAAGTCAAGCCCGAAAACGGCTTGATTCCATCGATAGAGATGGGCTTTTGGAGACAGACTTCTTGCAAAGGTCCCGACGCCGCCTCGCAAGTGCCTGAAAGTAAGTGTCTCTCATCTGGAAGTAGAGCTCAGTGCTCGAAGGGACTCTGGAGAGCAGTCTGCGGAGAGGGGAGTTCCTTTCTTTGGAGCCTGGCTGGGGGATTCTGGAAGTTCGAGTCCCAAGGAAGAAACGCGTCTCAACAAAGGCACCTATTTGGGTAAGTGGCTTGCGTGGGGATTTTGAGCAAGAGTAAGGAGAGGCGGGGTATCCCTTATCTGAAAGGCAATGGAACAGAAGTGCTTGGGGTTTATCCCCCCCCCCCATTTTTGTTAAATTACTAGTCCCTAATGAGAACATCTTTGAAATAGGACCCAGATCTAAACTTGACATTCTTTTGAAGTTTCATATACATTTTTTAACGTTTTATACACATACAGGCTGTTAAAGGCTCCCCCCTCAAACTACAAACTCCAGAATTCTGCAGGAGACAGCCACCGGATTTAAAGTGGATTCATTCTCTAGTGTGATGAGCAAGGGAAACCAGTTTTTTGATTCTGGAGCATTTCACTGTATTTATTTATCATGTCAGGAGTGAACCAAAACAGTTGTATTGCATTAAAAACAAACAAAACACAAAGTTTGCAGACTTGGTATGCTATTAAATGTCCTTTGACCAGTATCTGGTCACTTGGAGTGCCTCTGGTCTTGCTGCAAGAAGGTCCTCCACTGTGCATGAAGCAGGGCTCAGGTTGCATTGCAGCAGGTGGTCTATGGTTTGCTCTTCTCCAACCTCGCATGTCGTGGTTTCCACTTTGTAGCCCCGTTTCTTAAAGTTGGCTCTGCATCTCGTGGTGCCAGAGTGCAGTCTGTGCAGCGCCTTCCAAGTTGCCGAGTTTTCTGTGTGCCCAGGGGGGAGTCTCTCATTTGGTATCAGCCATGGCTTGAGGTTCTGGCTCTGAGACTGCCACTTCTGGACTCTCGCTTGCTGAGGTGTTCCAGTGAGTGTCTCTGTAGATCCTAGAAAACTATTTCTTGATTTAAGTCATTGGAGAGACTTATTTTGCATAGAATTGTGGGGGAAAATAGACCCATGCAAGCTGGCTTCAGGAGAGGCAATAGCTGTACATCGCAAGTGTTGAACCTGAAGATGGCTTTGAAAGGCAGTAGATCACAGGAGCTGTCTTCATAGACCTGTCAGCAGCTTACGATACTGTAAACCACTACCTCCTCCTGAGAAAAATGTATAATATCACAAAGGACTACCACTCCACCCGCCTCATAGGAAACCTGCTACAAAACAGGAGCTTTTTTTTTTTTTTTTTTTTTGAGTTCCAGGGCCAAAGAAGCAGGTGGTGAAGAAGAAACAGAAGAACAGCCTGCCTGAGGGGAGCGTGCTTGCTCCATCCGTGTTCAACATTTACACAAATGACCAGCCACTGCCAGAAGGGACAGAGAGTTTCATCTATGCTGATGATCGTGCCATAACCACAAAAGCAGGGAGCTTTGAGATGCTTGTTTGCAACATCATAACATTTAACCATGCAATTCTGTTTGTGTTTACTCAACATGAAAAGGACTGCAGTATTCCACTGGATTCTTATGGCTGTATTTCTTTTACTGGAAGACACACTTCTCTCCCATATAAACATATCATATCAGGAGTGAATCAAGGGTACATTTGTATTGTATTTAAAAAGCAGTGAACAATTCTGGCTCACCAGACCCACAAGGTTCAGTTTCAGACTCAGAATCAAGCTGAGCCTCAGATTCAGCCACAACATACAATTATGCCTTGAGTTAAGAGTTTAATTTGTTCTGTGACTGAGCTCTTAACTCAAATTGCTCTAATCTCAAAGTGATTTTTTCATTGCAATGATATTAATACATTCTGCCCCCCAACCCCCCCCCCCATTTTTACTTTATAAATAACAAATAATGTGTAAATGGATATTCACATGGAACAATCAAAAAAGAAAAATCAACTTTAAAATGGTAGAAGCACAAATCATAGAATCATAGAATCAAAGAGTTGGAAGAGACCTCATGGGCCATCCAGTCCAACCCCCTGCCAAGAAGCAGGAATATTGCATTCAAATCACCCCTGACAAATGGCCATCCAGCCTCTGCTTAAAAGCTTCCAAAGAAGGAGCCTCCACCACACTCCGGGGCAGAGAGTTCCACTGCTGAACGGCTCTCACAGTCAGGAAGTTCTTCCTAATGTTCAGATGGAATCTCCTCTCTTGTAGTTTGAAGCCATTGTTCCACGTCCTAGTCTCCAAGGAAGCAGAAAACAAGCTTGCTCCCTCCTCCCTGTGGCTTCCTCTCACATATTTATACATGGCTATCATATCTCCTCTCAGCCTTCTCTTCTTCAGGCTAAACATGCCCAGTTCCCTAAGCCGCTCCTCATAGGGCTTGTTCTCCAGACCCTTGATCATTTTAGTCGCCCTCCTCTGGACACATTCCAGCTTGTCAATATCTCTCTTGAATTGTGGTGCCCAGAATTGGACACAGTATTCCAGATGTGGTCTAACCAAAGCAGAATAGAGGGGTAGCATTACTTCCTTAGATCTAGACACTATGCTCCTATTGATGCAGGCCAAAATCCCATTGGCTTTTTTTGCTGCCACATCACATTGTTGGCTCATGTTTAACTTGTTGTCCACGAGGACTCCAAGATCTTTTTCACACGTACTGCTCTCGAGCCAGGCGTCCCCCATTCTGTATCTTTGCATTTCATTTTTTCTGCCAAAGTGGAGTATCTTGCATTTGTCATGTTGAACTTCATTTTGTTAGTTTTGGCCCATCTCTCTAATCTGTCAAGATCGTTTTGAATTCTGCTCCTGTCCTCTGGACTATTGGCTATCCCTCCCAATTTGGTGTCATCTGCAAACTTGATGATCCTGCCTTCTAACCCTTCATCTAAGTCATTAATAAAGATGTTGAACAGGACCGGGCCCAGGACGGAACCCTGCGGCACTCCACTCGTCACTTCTTTCCAAGATGAAGAGGAAGCATTAGTGAGCACTCTCTGTGTTCGTCCACTTAACCAATTACAGATCCACCTCACCGTAGTTTTGCCTAGCCCACATTGGACTAGTTTCCTTGCCAGAAGGTCATGGGGGACCTTGTCGAAGGCCTTACTGAAATCCAGGTACGCTACATCCACGGCATTCCCCGCATCTACCCAGCTTGTAGCTCTATCGAAGAAAGAGATCAGATTAGTCTGGCATGACTTGTTTTTGATAAATCCATGTTGACTATTAGCGATGACTGCATTTGTTTCTAAGTGTTTGCAGACCGCTTCCTTAACAATCTTTTCCAGAATCTTGCCCGGTATCGACGTGAGGCTGACCGGACGGTAGTTGTTTGGGTCAAGCTTTTTTCCCTTCTTGAAGATTGGGACCACATTGGCCCTCCTCCAATCTGCTGGAACTTCTCCCGTTCTCCAAGAACTCTCAAAGATGGTTGCCAATGGTTCCGAAATGACTTCCGCTAATTCCTTCAGTACTCTTGAGTGTAGTTGATCTGGCCCTGGGGACTTGAACTCATTAAGAGCGACCAGGTATTCCTGGACGACTTCTTTCCCAATTTGGGGTTGGATGTCCTCCAATCCCTCATCCACTCCATCTTGCTGAGGTTGAAGACTCTCTTTTTGTGAGAAGACCGAGGCAAAGAAGGCATTAAGTAGTTCTGCCTTTTCCCTGTCCCCTGTCAGCATTGCCCCATCTTCTCCTCGAAGAGGTCCTATCGCCTCCTTGTTTTTCCTTTTTCTACTGACATAAGAATAGAAGCCCTTTTTATTGTTTTTAATGTCCCTGACAAGTCTGAGCTCGTTTTTTGCTTTAGCTTTGCGGACCTTTTCCCTACAGGTGTTGGCTATTTGTTTGAATTCTTCTTTGGTGATTTCTCCCTTTTTCCACTTCTTGTGCATGTCTCTTTTGTGTCTTAGCACAGTTAGAAGTTCTTTGGACATCCATTCTGGCTTCTTTGCACTTGTCCTATTTTTTCTCTTTGTTGGCACGGTTTGCAATTGCGCCTTGAGTATTTCACTCTTGAGAAATTCCCATCCATCCGTAGCTCCCTTGTCTTTTAGTATCTGTGTCCACAGAATGCTGCTCAGCGTTTCCTTCATTTTTTGGAAATCAGCTCTCCTAAAGTCCAAAATGCGGGTTTGACTTGTCTTAGTTTCGGCCTTCCTTTGTACCTCAAATTGCAGGAGCACATGGTCACTTGCCCCTAAGGATCCTACCACTTCGACCGCATCGATCAGGTCCTCCGCATTTGTTAGGATGAGATCAAGAGTAGCCAATCCCCTTGTTGCCTCTTCTACCTTCTGGACCATGAAATTGTCTGCAAGGCAAGCGAGGAATTTGTTGGACCTTGTACTCTTGGCCGAGTTTGTTTTCCAGCAAATATCGGGATAGTTGAAATCGCCCATGACTACTACATCTCTTTTCTGTGCCTGTTTGGTCAACTGTTGGCAGAAGACTTCATCAAGATCTTCCTCCTGGCTTGGGGGTCTGTAGTAGACGCCTACAACGACATCTTTTTGAGTCCCAGTTCCCTTGATTCTTATCCAGATGATTTCAAGCTGGTTTCCCAGATTGCTGTCTTGAATTTCTTCTGCAGCATAAGAGTTTTTGACATATAAGGCTACTCCGCCTCCTCTCCCCTTTGTTCGGTTTCTGTGAAAGAGGTTATACCCCTCGATATCTACATTCCAGCGATAGGAATCATCCCACCAGGTTTCAGTGATGGCTATGATATCATATTTGTGGTGTAGTGCTAGAAGTTGGAGTTCGTCTTGTTTATTTCCCATGCTCTGTGCATTAGTGTAAAGACATGTGAGCCCCTGGGATCTTCCCTTGAGCTGTTTAATTGGGATTATTATGCTTTTGGTACTTGGTCCTTGTTGTGTTTGTGCAGCCCTCCGTTTAGCCTTCTGGCGATTCCCAGACATTATGGGTAAAGTAGTGTTCGCAAGGCTGTTGTCCCCCTCCCCCGGTGGACCTAGTTTAAAGTGCGTCTAATGAGGTTTGCGAGTCTGTGAGCAAAAAGGTGTTTTCCTACTTGTGTGAGATGCACCCCATCCCTTGCCAGTAGGCCATCCTCCTGGAATAGCAGGCCATGGTCAAGGAAGCCAAAGCATTCCTCCTGACACCATTTTCTAAGCCAGTCATTGACCTGTACTATTTTTCTGGCTCTTGTGGGTCCGTGTCTTACAACAGGGAGGAGGGATGAAAAGACCACCTGTACATTACATTCTTTTAGCATTGCTCCTAGAGCTCGAAAATCATTTGTGATCTTTTGAAGCGTATGCCTTGCAGTATCATTGGTTCCTACATGAATCAACATGAGGGGAGGACGGTGATAGGGCTTGAGGAGCCTGGTGAGCCTCTGAGTGATATGGTGTATTTTTGCCCCCGGTAGGCAGCATATTTCTCGAGCCATCCCATCTGGTCTGGAAATGACAGCTTCCGTTCCTCTAAGGAGGGAGTCGCCTACTACCAAAATCTGTGACAAGGAAGCACAAAGTACAAAGTGAAGAGGCAGAAGCATCATTTTCTTCGTATTGCACTTATTCCAGCCTCCCTCCCTCTCTTGCACTCTCTCCCTCTTTCTCTTCATGAAGCCAAACATAACAGGAATAAAAAAACACACAAAATCAACTAACCCAAAGTTCTTCATTTCAGGCAAGAGTAAAGCAGACAGCAATCTCCCAAGGTGGACAAGAGCGCAAGGCACAGAGTCTGCTCTCTTGAAGCCCTAAAGCCCTGTCCTCTTGTTCAATGTAATACCTTTCTGACCTCAAACCAGTTACTTGCATAGCTCATGCAGCAAAACCAGTTCCTTCGAAGCTGGATTATAGAGTCAGTGTAGGAGCACCCTGAGCTATGAGTTAAAGTGGTGTCCAGCTACATTGATTCTACATTGTAGATGCCCATCAATCCCTGGAATGAGGTAGGATGAATACCAGCACTAAATTGTTGGGATGGTATTTGTGAAAAGTCATATGGAGGTGATTAAAAGGGATTTGAAATTTTGTCCTTTTGTTTTGCTTACGGCATTCTGTCAGAACAGGGAGATGCAGGTGGAGTTTTTATTTTTCCTTAAGGGACACAAGCTTTTCTCTGTTCCTTTTTTTCAGGGAAATAAAGTTACTTATCTTCCTTTTCTCTCTGCGTGATGAAAGATTGTACAAAGCCATGAAGTCAGTAATGCAACATTAGGTCTAAGAAGATGAGGTGCCTCACTGAATTTCTTCATTTGCTGATTCTGCTGGAAATGGGACAGAGAAGTCAGAGCACCGAGGAGTGCCCTTCCTCCTGCGAGTGCTTGGATGGGATTCACTACAAAATTACCTGCCGGGAAATACATTTCATCCCCAGCCTCCCACAAGGAACTCAGATTTTGTGAGTATCCATTGTGTTGAATATGTGGGTGAGAGGCAGATGTGTAAGTGACTTCCCATCTTTGATGGATGTGTTTTATCCACAAGTCATTGTATTCAGACATTGGGCTTTAGGAATGCAGAAACTGTAAATTATAGTATATCTTCATATATATACACATTTCATGTATAAGTCAAGAGCTGGTTTGGGGGCTAAAATTATGGATTTTTATATGACTCATGGATAAGTCAAGAGCCATTCCATGGAGAGCGGAAAGCACCAATGCTTCAAGGGTGCAGCCACGCTTGGCCATTGCCATCATTTCCCCACCTAGGCATTCAAAAAGGATAGAAGCAGTGCCACTGAGGAGAAAGTAGAGGAAGTCAGTGCTTCTTTTAAGTTATCCTGGAATGGACTAAACTCTTGCCTTTTGCCACTCTACAAAGTGAAGGGGATGATTCCGTTTTTGGTAAAGGTTAAGATAGCATACTTGTGTTACTCCATGGATAAGTTAACCTATTTTTATTGATTTTTGACTAATATTTCTAGACTTATACATGAGTATCTAGAGCACAACTCTCAAATGCAAGGCCCACGGGCCGAAACTGGTCCACCATGTTGTTCTATGTGGCCCACGAGGTTTTGAATGCCAGGGCAACATAGTTACATTTATATAGTCTTACAATTACAGCCTTTTGAAGGCAACCATTAGGCTGATGTGGCTCTTGGTGAAAATGAGTTTGACACCCCTGATCTAGGGTAATGTTTCCAACAAAAAGCATGTACTTCTGATTGGCCTTGTACTATCATTTACTCCAGAGTTGCTAAAGATGGTACCTTAATTCAGACGGTACCTCCAAGAATGAGAGACTAAACTTGGAACAGTTACCTTTTTGACTACATCTCCATGAATCCAGTCCAACGGAGGTTGAACGTGGAGGATTACTGTGGGAATGGGCAAAACTACATTGTGTGTAATGGGGGTGAATATATTAGTAGGGTTGATGTGAGTTTTCTGGGCTGTATGGCCACATTCCAGAAGCATCCTCTCCTGATGTTTTGCCCACATCTGTGTCAGGCATCCTAAGAGGTTGTGAGATTTGTTGGAAACTGGACAAGTGAGGTTTATATTTCTGCGGAATGTACAGGGTGGGAGAAAGAACTCTTGTGGGTTTCAATGGCTTCTCTGTGTAGTCAGACATGGTGGTTGTTAGAGTGGTCCAGCATTTCTGTGTTAACAAATAATATGCTGTGTCCAGGTTGGTTCATCAAGTGCTCTGCTATGCCTGACTTCTCACGTTGAGTTAGTCTGCAGTGCCTTTCATGTTCCTTGATTTGTGTTTGAGCAATGCTGCGTTTGGTGGTCCCAATATAGACTTGTCCACTACTGCATGGTATGCAGTAGACTCCTGCAGAGGTGAGAGAATCCCTCTTGTTCTTTGCTGAATGTAGCATTTGTTGGATTTTATTAGGGGGTCTATAGATATTTTGTAGGTTGAAGCTGCAAGGCTATTCAATGCTAATCAAGGTGATCAATTGCAACATTCACACTTACTTCAAACAGACAAGAGTTCTTTCTCCCACCATGGACATTCCACACATATATAAATCTCACTTTTCTTGTTTCCAACTAACCTCAAAACCCCTGAGGATGCCTGTTATAGATGTAGGCAAAATGTCAGTAGAGAATGCTTCTGGAACATGGTCATACAGCTGAGAAAATTTACAGCAACCCAATGATTCTGGCCATGAAAGCCTTCAACAACACAGCAGAGTTGCTGTTGACCTGTTTCTGGTCTGGTCAGCTTTCAGAACAGGCAATAAAATCAACATAATCTAAGATTTACCTCTGGATTGGGGGACATGAGAGAAGCCTCCTCGCAGGATTGCAAGACATCCGGGCATCCCCTGGGCAACGTCTTCGTAGACGGCCGATTCTCTCAACCCAGAAGCAACCAGAGACGACTTGAAGCATGCAAACAAGGAAGCAAAACAACCAACAGTCCTTTTCAGGACCAACCATGACAATAATCGCAATCAACATCGAAGGCATGTCAGCTGCCAAAGAACAACTGCTCTATGAACTGTGCCGAGATAAGAAATGTGACGTGCTGTGTGTCCAAGAAACACACAGGGATGAACGACAGAAACGACCCAAAGTTCCAGGAATGATCCTAGTAGCGGAAAGACCACATGCGCAGTATGGAAGTGCTGTCTTTGTCAAACCAGGCCTCCAAGTCAGCAGTGCCCACAACACTGAAGAAAACAATATCGAGGTTATAACAGTAGAGCTTAATAACATCACCATCACCTCTGTGTACAAGCCCCCAAATGAAGATTTCTGCTTCTCCTCCCCCAAGAACTTTGACAGGCACCAAAGGGCAGTAGTAATTGGTGACTTCAACAGCCATAGCCATGTATGGGGCTATGCCCAAGAGCACAGAAATGGAGTGGCTGTCCTGTCCTGGTCTGAACTGCACAAACTATCACTCATCCATGATAGCAAGCTCCCACCATCCTACAACAGCAGGAGATGGCACCGAGGTTATAACCCAGACCTCTTATTTGTGAGCGACAGCATCGTACAGCAATGCACCAAATCAGTGGGACCACCAATCCCAAACACACAGCACCGACCAATAATATGCCAACTGTTCCCAACAATAAGGCCTCAGGAAGTTCGATTTAAACGAAGATACAACTTCAGAAAGGCAGATTGGACTAAATTCTCAGACATGTTAGACGACATGATCACATCGGTCGCGCCAATCCCTGAGGAATACGAACATTTTATTGAAATAGTGAAAACCTGCTCACGGGCCTCTATACCGAGAGGCTGCAGAACCCACTACCTCCAGGGCATTACTCCTGAAACAGCTGCCTTGTTGGAAAACTATTACAGGCTCCACAACGAAGACCCATTCAGTGAGCAGACTCTTCAGGCAGCGCAGAGCATTGTGTCCTCCATCTCTGAAGCCAAGAAAGAACAGTGGATCAAGTTGATCACAGAGGTCGACATGGGTAGGAGCAGCCAGAAGGCGTGGAGGCTGCTGAGACGACTGAGCAACGATCCCTCACAAACTAATACCCATGCCAACATAAAGGCAGATCAGATAGCACACCAACTCTTGAAGAATGGGAAACCCAACCTTGCCACCAAAGTAGGAAAGAAACCAATAGCCAGACAACCAGAGATTGAGAACAACAACCTCCATGAACCCTTTACATCTACTGAATTGGACATGGCTCTCAACAAATGTAAGAATGGCAAAGCAGCTGGCCTGGATGATCTACGGATGGAACAAATCAAGAACTTTGGTCCAAAAGCAAGGCGCTGGCTGCTGGAGCTGATGAACAACTGCACTGCATCCTGTCAGATCCCCAAAATCTGGAGGAAAGCAAGAGTCATCGCCATCTTGAAGCCAGGCAAAGACCGTAATGACCCAAAAAGCTACAGACCAATCTCCCTGTTGTGCCACCTCTACAAAGTTCTGGAAAGACTTATTTTGCATAGAATTATGGAAAATATAGACCCCTGTCTGATTCCACAGCAAGCTGGCTTCAGAAAAGGCAAAAGCTGCACATCGCAAGTGCTGAACCTGACCCAGCACATAGAAGATGGCTTTGAAAGGCAGCAGATCACAGGAGCTGTCTTCATAGACTTGTCAGCAGCCTATGATACTGTGAACCACCACCTCCTCCTGAGAAAAATGTATAATATCACAAAGGACTACCACCTCACCCGCCTCATAGGAAATCTGCTACAAAACAGGAGCTTTTTTTGTTGAGTTCCAGGGCCAGAGAAGCAGATGGCGGAAACAGAAGAACGGCCTGCCTCAGGGGAGTGTGCTTGCTCCATCCATGTTCAACATCTACACAAATGACCAGTCACTGCCAGAAGGGACAGAGAGTTTCATCTATGCTGATGATCGTGCCATTACTGCTCAAGCAGGGAGCTTTGAGATGGTAGAACAGAAGCTCTCCGAAGCTCTAGGTGCTCTTACTGCCTATTACAGGGAAAACCAGCTGATCCCTAATCCATCTAAAACACAGACATGCGCCTTTCACCTTAAGAACAGACAAGCATCCCGAGCTTTGAGGATTACCTGGGAAGGAATCCCACTGGAGCATTGCAGCGCACCCAAATACCTGGGAGTCACTTTGGACCGTGCTCTGACCTACAAGAAGCACTGCCTGAACATCAAACAAAAAGTGGGCGCTAGAAACAACATCATACGAAAGCTGACTGGCACAACCTGGGGATCACAACCAGACACAGTGAGGACATCTGCCCTTGCGCTATGCTACTCTGCTGCTGAGTATGCATGCCCAGTGTGGAACACATCTCATCACACTAAAACAGTGGATGTGGCTCTTAATGAGACATGCCGCATTATCACGGGGTGTCTGCGCCCCACACCACTGGAGAAATTACACTGCTTAGCCGGTATTGCACCACCTGACATCCGCCGGGAAGTAGCAGCCAATAGTGAAAGGACCAAGGCAGAGACATCTCCAGCTCATCCCCTGTTTGGGTATCAGCCAGCACGTCAACGACTTAAATCAAGACATAGTTTTCTTAGATCTACAGAGACACTTGCTGGAACACCCCAGCAAGCGAGAGTCCAAAAGTGGCAGGCCCAAACCCAGCACCTCAATTCATGGGTGATACCAGATGAGAGACTCCCCCCTGGGCACTCAGAAGACTGGGCGACTTGGAAGGCACTGAACAGATTGCGCTCTGGCACCACGAGATGCAGAGCCAATCTTAAGAAATGGGGCTACAGGGTGGAATCCTCGGCATGCGAGTGCGGAGAAGAACAAACCACTGACCACCTGCTGCAATGCACCCTGAGCCCTGCCACATGCACGATGGAGGACCTTCTTGTGGCAACCCCAGAGGCACTCCAAGTGGCCAGATACTGGTCAAAGGACATTTAACCAAATACCAAATTTACAAAATCTGTGTGGTTTTTTTTTCTTTTTTTTTCTTTTTCTTTTTAAACTCTGTGTTTGTTTTGCTCTGTTAGAATTGTAACACAATGGTTGCTGATGACACGATAAATAAATAACCTCTGGATTTTATGTACTAACCAAATAGTTGACTGTTCCCAAAACATGGGCCTTTAGCTTTACTACATGTTTGGAACACAGCTTTGGTTTTCCTGAAAGCCGATACTTGGAGATGTTACAGAACATCTCCTTGCTTTTAAATTATATTGCTCAGTTGGCATTTTCTTTTTAATGTTGGCTTTGAACTATGCCATAATTGAGGTTCAAAAAAATGATTGGCCATTCAGGTTCTGCTTGTTGCATGAACTCAAATTCTAAGGCTTGTAAAGCTACAATAAAGCTCAAGAACTGAAGATGTACTTCACCATTCAAAATGCCAGCACTAATTGGTTTCTCTTTCAGTTTGTTCCAATTGTTTCAGAAGTGGCTAAAGGGTTTGTTTCGAACAAATGAGTCATACAGGCTTTTTGTAATAATACTTTTGTAGTTATATATAGGCATATATTTTTCAACAAAAACTAGATCTAGACCAAGGGTCCTCAAACGAAGGCCCAGGGGCCGGATAAGGCCCTCCAAGATCATTTACCCAGTCCTGAAATGACCTGAAAGCACACAACATTAACAATCCTATCTCATCAGCCAAAAGCAGGCCCACACTTCCCATTGAAATACTAATAAGTTTATATTTTCTAAATTTGTTCTTCATTTTAATTATCATATTCTTTTAAGTATTTTTACACTTAGTGAAATAAGACATGTACAGTGTGCATAGGAATTCATTCATGGGTTTTTTTTTTCAAATTATAATCCGGCCCTCCGACAGTTTGAGGGACTGTGACCTGGCCCTCTGTTTAAAAAGTTTGAGGACCCCTGATCTAGACCAATGTGCAGATATTCAGACAATGCCCATATCCTGATCCGAAGGGGAACACTTAAAGTCTTTTACATGACAAATAATTAGTACAGAGTTAACAAAGCTTCTGGCAAAGAAGCTCTTTTTTTTCAAAGTCTTTTTTATGCCTGTCCAGACCACTTTTTTCTTCATCCTCTGTCTTGCTGGAAGGTTTTCAGCAGCATTGGCATTGGGAACATGGTGAAGGAAGCTGGAGAAACACAGCTTTTTAGTGTCAGATTGCAACATCATATCTACAAGAAATAAATGCAATATTGAGGTTGGGAAGACAGGATTTTAAGCTTACTGAACATGCATAAACTGCAAAAGAGGGAGAACAGATAAGTCTTCCTTGTCATCTTCAAACAGTAATGTTAGAAAAGAGAGCATCGATCTGTAAGTTTGGTCAATAAAAAAGAAATCCTAAGAAAGGTGGAACCTGCTAAAATAAAAAAAAAATGCCCCTGGATGCATTTGGAAGAAGATTTTAGTTGAAAAGGGTTTTCTTTGACAAGGTTTGATCTGGTTGCTTAATTTTATGTGTGTATATTGTCAGTTTTGGACAAAACTTTTTCTTTTTTAAAATTAGTGTTTATTGAAGTTTTGCATATCTTCTATATACATAGTAAAAGTGAAAAATGTGTATATGGCGGTGGTGTCTACTTACACAGACAGCCTCCAGCCTCCATAAACAGGCTATCGTTCCAAGTGCTGAGAAGCCTCCAAAGGTACTCCCTCAATGGACATTGTGAAGCCCCCAGTGGCACAATGGATTAAACCCTTGTGCCAGCAGGATTGAAGACCGACAGGTTGGAGGTTTGAATCCAGGGAGAGCACAGAGGAGCTCCATCTCAGCTGCAGCTCCCCATGCGGGGACATGAGAGAAGCCTCTCCAAAGGATGGTAAAACATCAAAACATTCAGGCATCCCCTGGGCAATGTCCTTGCGGACAGCCAATTCTATCATACCAGAAGTGACTTGCAGTTTCTCAAATCGTTCCTGGCAAGAAAAAAAACCTGACATTGTAGGTTGTAGTGAGCACCATGAACATGTAGCCCCAACACTGCCAATGTCCTCTCCAAGCACCACGGCCTGTCACTCGAGGAATGCTTTCATTCGAGGAGAATGTCATCCTAGATTTGAAGTGTTTCCTCCACCACATACAGGCATCCCAGGGTTCCTTGTGTGGAATTTGCATGACCCTGCCCACTGCCTCTCCCTTAACCCTTTCCTATGGTACACAGCAATCACAGAAGAATTGATCAGCAACTGAAGAGACTGGAGAGGTTTGGGGCACTGACTCAACAAGATGGAAGCTGTAGTTCACCCTGCATCAAGGAAGAGCATTGTGCTGGTTTTTTTCTAATAAATAGTGTTACTAATTAACTACATAATACTACCTTTCACCTCAAAACACAAACAATGACTTTTTCAAATAATGCAGGCACTGCTGGGTACTCAAACTAGTATAAAATAAAACAAAGAGAGAAAAGTAAAGGAGAAAGAAAAAGGAGATAACGCATAAAAAAGCAATATATATATATACTGTATGTATGTATGTATATACATATGTGTGTGTATGAGAAAGTCAGAAAAATCAGAAAAAACAAAGTTCTGCACTGCCAGTCTTCTTCATCATGTTTAATTTCATCTTTTTTTTTCTTTCCAATCTTATTTTTGTTGTTGTTATTGTGAGCTTCACTTCTTCTTTCTTCCCAATGTCAGACAGTGCTTCTTATCTTTGTAGAACTTGTCTAGATCAGTAGTTCCCAACCTTTTTTTTTTTTACCATGGGCCACTTTGATTTTTTTTTGTTGTTAGCAGGGACCACAAGATTCGCAAATAATAAAGTGTGTTAATCTAGAAATAAACTTTAATCAAAACTTATTAACATATTCGTTAAACTGAATAGTCACATTTGTGAGGCTTGTGTAACAGGCTGATTTGCCTGAAGCAGTTTTCTGCAGAGTCCACTGTAAACACTACCATGTTGTCACGAAACAGATTTGTGTAAATACCAAGGTGGGAGCTCAGAAACCTTAGCCACGTTTTTTTCATGGCCCCACCATTTAAGAAGCAGCGCTCCGCCCAAAGGAGGAGGAAGGGGAGTCAGGCCCAGAGATGAATGCCTCCTGCAAGAAAGAGTGAGGGCTCTTCCACACAGCCATATCATCCAGAATATCAAGGCAGAAAATCCCACAATATCTGTGTTGAACTGGGTTATCCAAGTCCACACTGCCATATATTCCAGTTCAAAGCAGAAAATTGGGATTTTCTGCCTTGATATGTTTGTAGAGTTTAAAGGACATAGAATGACAATACGATTGGCGAGACTGTTTTTATTATTTATTGTTTTAATGATTGCTTATGTACTGTCTAATTATGATTTATGTTTAACTATCCGTCCCCTGCCACACGTTGCTGTGGCCCACATGGGGGTTCTGTGTGGGAGGTTTGGCCCAATTCTATCATTGGTAAGGTTCAGAATGCTCTGTGACTGTTGGTGAGCTATAAATCCCAGCAACTACAACTCCCAAATGTCAAGATTCTATTTTCCCCAAACTCCACTAGTGTTTACATTTGGGCATATTGAATATTCATGTAGAGCTTGGCCCAGATCCATCATTGTTTGAGTCCACAGTGATCTCTGGATGTAGGTGAACTACAACTCCAAAACCAAAGGACACTGCCCACCAAACCCTTCCAGTATTTTCTGTTGGTCATGGGAGAACTGTGTGCCAAGTTTGGCCCAATTCCATCATTGGTGGAGTTCAGAATGCTCTTTGATGCCATTTATTAATTTGGAACATGATAGTCTACTGTATCTCCCTATATGAGCCTGCCTGAGTTGTCTTATTTTTGATGATGGGCTTTCTCTTTGTCCCAGCACTGTAACTGCACACTAGGAGAAAACCTTCTCAGCTACTGCTCCTATGCTATGGAATTCCTCCCTTGTGAAACTGAGTTCCCTGTTTTGGTCTTTGCCCAGGTAGGCAAAAATAGGCTTTTGGCTATTAGTTGGTTGTGGTAGAAAGGTCTTTTAATGAGGAATACTGTTCCTTTCACTAAATTAAATTTTTTCTTTAAACATTTAATCTTTGTTGTGCTGTCGCACGCTGGGCCTGTACATTACACTGTACACAGGACATAAATTCTCTGTGCCCAACGGGACGCCGGGGCTGCCTCAGAATAAAAGGCCCTTAGATTTCCCCAAACAGAGTCTTTAGAATGCTTAAAGTAAGTCCAACAAAGTTCTTTTATTAAGGAACAAACAGGAACAAACAGGTACTTTAACGGTTTTCTTAACAGTCTATAGGCTATTTCAAATCTTGTCCACTAGGAACAGGCACTGTCTTCTTAACTGTAACTAACCGATGGGGAAATCCTAGCTTCTAATCTGGGCAGTCTGTACTTGCCTCTGTTGACGTGGAGCCCCTGCACCCGGTACCAACTGCGTCTGGCTTCCGCGAGTGACCCTTGCCTCAACAGAGCTTTGTAGACCTCCAGGGAAAAAGAAGGAGTTCAGGTTGCTGTGATGGCCGGCTGGAGTCCCTCAGCCAAGCTGTGGCTGTATGTCTCCTTGCCAAGCCGTAGGGCTGTATAACCCCAGCCAAGCTGTAAAAGACGAAGCTTTTCTACAGGAGCCACTTCGTTCTATGTCCTGTGTGAAAGGCTTCTCTGTGAGAACTAACTCAAAATGGCTTTTTTCCCTCCAAAACTCAAAAAGGGGCGGGATCAGGGAACCTAACTATAACTGGCAGGTGGCTTACCCTATAAATGCAAATTATAACAGGAAGCCCCCTGCTACAAATCCCAAGCATGGGATTGCACACAAACATGCAAACACAGCAAATAAATCTGGAGCTCCTGGAACAGCTGTTCCAGAACACTCCTGGCCTTGATTTCTCAATGATGAGAAATCTACACTATAATAAACGGACCCAAACATCGTGAGTCAAATTCTTATACTTTAGAAACATAGCATTTAAAGTCTTTCTATACAAACCAATCATATGTTTCCACCCACCCCCCATGTGAGACACATGCAGTACATTAAACAACCATGAAACCTTTTCTGTACTCAAATACCTATTGACACTGGGTCCTATCTGGGGGCACTTTTAACTTAGGGATGGTGGCATCAGATGGAGCAGTTTCGGCCCTGGCCATAACAAAACCTAAAGAGTCTTTGCGTCTGGCATAAGCCACAGCTGCGATAGCTTTCTCTGAAGCGTTGCAAAAGACATGGAGTTCAGTGTGTGAGCCTTGCAAAGGGCTCCTGGCCGTGAATTGACATGGGATGCTCAGCTGGTGTAAATCTTGAGCCTGAACGATTTGCTGTTTGGTCTTGGGATCACACTGCATCTTGCATCTCAAAGACTGCAGTCTTTTATCTGCTACTTGTCTGTTGGGAGGCAGGGTAGGCCGGTCTGCTTTGAAGGGCAAAGGGGCGATCCAATTCCCTTCCTTGCTGAGAGTGACCTCGGAGTTCATGACGTTCAGGAAAGCTTGCTCATCTCGGGAGAGCACTGTGTTCTCATCATCCCGGGACACGTCGAAGATGAAAGAAAACTCAGATGAAACTCCTTGGCAGCAAACAGAAATGTGGCTACGGCAAGTTTGCATGAGGGTGACTCTGCCACAGCTGAGGGTGTTGGGTTGATCTGGACACAGAGAAGACGGAGGATGCATTCTGTCGATACATACAGGTCCCTGTATGGTCCATCCTAAAGGAGTCTTCTGTGCCAAAGGTGCACCAGGACGACCTCTCTTTTCAGCTCGGATGCTCATCAAGCTGGGGCAGTTGGATCCAATGAGCAGGACTATGTCGATGCCCGGCTCAAAGGGTGGAATGAGGTCCTGTAGTCCTTTCAGGTGAGGATGTGCTTGCACCATCTCTCTGGTAGCAATCTGTTCCTTATTGCGTGGGATGGACGCACACTCAATAAGATCAGGCAACTCAAAACGAATGTCCTTGCCACATGGCGAAATGATAAATCCAGATGCAACGCGGCCCTGTCTTCGTTGCTTGCCTGTACAAGTAGAAATACAATAGTCAATAGTCTTTGCCTGCCCCTTAAAGATTTCAAAGAAGTCAGGGGTGGCCAGGGAACCATCGCTTTGGTTGTCAAGGGCCACGTACATTTTCTTCTTCATCCAAGGCTTGCTGGCAGGAAAAACCTCTGCCAAACAAATGGGGTGGCAAATCCTAGTTTTCTTTGGGCTGCCGCACAGCTGTGTTCAGGCCACAGATGGTGCCTCAGTGCCCGATGAAGGTCCAGCTGAATCTTCTGGGGAGCGTTGACTGGTGGCCCCGCTCTTGACCTTGGAGGGTACAAAATCCTTGTCATGCATGGCTGAGCAATGCTTTTCGGATTGGCACACCTCGCACTTAACCTTTTCTTTGCATGACTTTGACTGGTGGGGAGTTGCACCGCAGCACCTGAAGCAGATCCTGGACTTCTTGAGGATCTCAACCTTGTCTGCGTGAGGCTTCTTGGCAAACTCCCTGCAGTCGGCCAAACTGTGGGGCTTTGCATGCAGTGGGCACAAAACATCCTTGGGGTCAGCTGGAGATGAGTTGGTCTCCGTGGACTTGACGACGATGTTTCTTTTGGTGCCACTATCTGCAGGTTTCTTAGGGTCTTTAATGGGCCTGTCCGTCCTTGGAGTCCCATAAAGAGTTGGAAATCCCGTCTGTGGGTCGTTGAGTTGCATGGCTGCATTTGTAACAAAGTCCACAAGATGGGTGAACGGTGGGTAGACCTGATGGTTGGCCTGTTTGAATCTGAAGACTTCTTTGCCCCACTCTTCTTGTAAGGAGAATGGCAGCTTCTGGATGATGGCAGTTTGGGACAGGTGTTGGTCCAGACAGGCAAACCCTGGAAGTTGTGGGTTTCCCTTCGCAGACTGAAGCTCAATCAACAAGTCTGATAAGTCCCAAAGCTGTTCAAAGTCCTTAGGTTTGAGCACTGGGAACTTATGAAGTCTGTCCATCAGCGAGGCTTCAATTTGGGTGCTGGACCCGTAGCGCTGGTCAAGCCTTGTCCATGCAGTATCCAGTGCTCTATCTGGTTGGTCGATGAGAGCTGAGAAAATCCTTCTCACCTGCTGAGCCGATACTGGACCAAGCCAGGCGATCAAAAGAGTCAATTGTTCCTCAGAGGAGAGTCTTAAACTCTGAATGGCTCACTGAAAAGTCTTTTTCCAAAGTAGGAAATCTTCTGGCCGGTCAGAGAATTTCTCCACACCTTTGTCCCTCAAATCTTTTCTCGGGTTCCTAAACAAAGACTCAAGCTGCAACTGAGGAGTCTGAAGGAACGGAAGGGGTGTTTGGTCAGGGGTAAAGGTGAAGTTCTTCTGAAATGTAGAAGGCCCATTCCAAGGAACACCTGTGGCCTCAGGAATGGGCGAAACTCTGATTTCTGGGCTAGGCTTTGGTGCCTGAGTTGATGGCTGTGGGCTCCTGGCCCTGAATTGCTCGACCAGCCTGCGTGGCGCGATGTCGCTATCCGCAAGCACCAGGTTGCCATCTTGGAAAGCAACGTGGGCTGGCAGAAGAGGCGTGATTGGAGGCGTTGGCAAAAGGTTGACATTTTCTTGAGACAGTTCTCCTTGCAGTGCCTTTGCCAAGATATTGGCACGGACCCTTTTCTGCGCTGCCTCCTGCTGGATGCGCGACAACTTTAATTTCGCCTCTAACTCGGCTTGTGACTGCCTTTGCTTCGCCTCTAACTCTAGTTGAGCCCGCTCAAAGTTCAGGCCTAGGTCTGCCGCTGCAGCCTCAGCTTCTGCTTCTAGGATTTTTTCTCGCAGTTTGAGACGCCTTGTTTCTCTGTTGTAAAAGGCCACCATAGATGAGGAGCTGCTTCTGGAGACAGACGATCCTGACGCGGAGCCATGTCTGCTGCTATGCCTCCTGCTGGTGTGGCTGTGCTTGCTTTGGCCAGAAGCACCTCCCTGACTGCTCTGCACACTTAAAGCCTTTGAGGAACCTGAGATGTGAGCCATGACAGCAAATTGCCCAAACAGTATAGCAATACAGGTAAAATGCCAATTGGAGCAGTCAGTATATCAATAACCAGCAGTCAATGGAACACACAATATGGAAATGCAGTAATAAAGCAGTCAGTGAATCAATGCAAGTATAGCAAGCAATATATCAATGCAATTTCAATAAGATGCAGAAAACAGCATAAAAATGCAATTGTAACAACAAATACAGCAAGCAATGTAACAGTGCAATTGGCACACACAAATGGCTTACCACTTTAAGGCAAAGAATAAACATAGCAGACGCAATAATTTAAATGCACATCAAACTCTTGCTGAAAGGCTGTAAAAAGCCAAAGGCGGTTGCAAAAAAACCCTTTCCAGGAATCTGGAAGCCAAGCACCAAAGGCTTCTGCAGAGCTGAGCTTCAAAAAGGGCGGGAAAAGCTTGCTCCTGTCTGGAAACTGTAGCTGGACCTAGCAGAGCTTGCTATGTAGATACTTTAGAAAGGACAGGAAGAATGTTGCAATTCCGTGCAGACCTGCTGTGCAGAAGCTGGAGGAGAATTGTAGCAACTTGCAAACTGAGTAGATCTTCAAAATGGTGGGAAGAGAGCTGAAGCAAAGAAGGAGGCTGCCAACCCCTCCCTTCTGGTCTTCCAAAATGGCCAAAAATGAAGAAGCACGAACAGATGGGCTCCTCTTCAAGATGGCCGAAACTCCTCAGACACACACACAGATGGATGGATCCAGGTAATGAAGACTTGAAATGGCTTGTACAAACTTCTTAAAACACTGTTCTGTAGCTGTAAAGCCTTTTTCTCTATTCCCGGGCGGCAGAAGCCACCAGCTCCGTCTTTTACTGTGCTGTCGCACGCTGGGCCTGTACATTACACTGTACACAGGACATAAATTCTCTGTGCCCAACGGGACGCCGGGGCTGCCTCAGAATAAAAGGCCCTTAGATTTCCCCAAACAGAGTCTTTAGAATGCTTAAAGTAAGTCCAACAAAGTTCTTTTATTAAGGAGCAAACAGGAACAAACAGGTACTTTAACGGTTTTCTTAACAGTCTATAGGCTATTTCAAATCTTGTCCACTAGGAACAGGCACTGTCTTCTTAACTGTAACTAACCGATGGGGAAATCCTAGCTTCTAATCTGGGCAGTCTGTACTTGCCTCTGTTGATGTGGAGCCCCTGCACCCGGTACCAACTGCGTCTGGCTTCCGCGAGTGACCCTTGCCTCAACAGAGCTTTGTAGACCTCCAGGGAAAAAGAAGGAGTTCAGGTTGCTGTGATGGCTGGCTGGAGTCCCTCAGCCAAGCTGTGGCTGTATGTCTCCTGGCCAAGCCGTAGGGCTGTATAACCCCAGCCAAGCTGTAAAAGACGAAGCTTTTCTACAGGAGCCACTTCGTTCTATGTCCTGTGCGAAAGGCTTCTCTGTGAGAACTAACTCAAAATGGCTTTTTTCCCTCCAAAACTCAAAAAGGGGCGGGATCAGGGAACCTAACTATAACTGGCAGGTGGCTTACCCTATAAATGCAAATTATAACAGGAAGCCCCCTGCTACAAATCCCAAGCATGGGATTGCACACAAACATGCAAACACAGCAAATAAATCTGGAGCTCCTGGAACAGCTGTTCCAGAACATTTGTTATGAGTTGGAATGGGTCCTGTGGGAGAAACATAGGACTACATCAATAGCATCAATCATGATGGCATACTTCTCTGGAAAGTGTCTTTACTTTTGGAGCAGTGTTTTATCTGAATGGTTTTCAGAATGCTATTGTTACTCTTCTGAGATTTCATCAGCATACTTGTTTTCGTGTCCTGAGCCAGGGATAAAGATTTAATTTTGAAGAGCTCATGCAATAAGAGCCCCCATGCCAATAAACAGGAAACCAGTTCTGGGGATGCAGTGGTGATTCATTGAAGCATATATCATGCTAAAAATGGAATTGTGTATTCGAATTGCTATTTAAGTGTCATTATCAATTCTTAGCTTGGTTATGTCAGTAAAAGTCCTTGGCAGACATTCTCAATGGAAGAAAGAATGATAAAATTGAAATACCTACTGTAGCATCTGTAAACAAGGTACTTAGGTTAATAATTTTCTACATGGCTTTGTGAAAATGCCTTTTGCAGTCGCTCCAGCCTTCAACTTCCAGTTCTTTTGTCCTTCTCCTGTAGATCCAAAAGTAATACATCTTAAATCACTAATTGCACAGATGGCACAAAGGTACACCTGTTATTCCCAATTATCTCATTTTCCTATTTCAACTCCCTCCCACCCTGAATTTTGATGCCTGATTGGTAATTGATGTTGTTCTGAGTGTTGCCTGTGACCACTGGAAAATTGTTCATGGCTAAATTGGCAATATTACTTTGAGGAATTTTTAAGTCTCTCCATGGGCAATTCCGGCATAGGTATGTTTTGTTATGTGAGTTAGTCATCCAACAGTCAGAGTCAGATTAACTCTGTGGTTAATCATTGTGCACCAAAAGCAGCCTGGATTACAACATTTCAAATATTGTCAAATGCACCATGGGCCATCATCTGGCATCCTGTCTAGAGAACATGATGTGAAGAAGGGGCAAAGTTTTAGGGATGCTGGGGAAAAAAGGAAGATGAGAACTCTATTTTATATGGTGCAGTGGTGACGGAGGAAATAATCCAAAATTTTACAGTTAAGAAGTATTTGTATGGTGGCCTGCAGGTGTTTTTAAAGAAAGGAAGTAAAAATATAAACACCAAACACAAAATATAAACAGTACATATAATCTGCACACGTATAATATCCTACCACTAGCTCTGAGAAAGTACTAGCTGCCATCTTCAAGATTGGAGATCGATGTTTTTGAAATGTCCGCTGCCAGGTTTTCTGTTTTTTTCTTAGTATGTAAATGATGAATTTCCTAAAGAATATATCTCCATATGAGAGCCATGATCATGATGTTGGTTTCTATCCCACCCTTTTCCTAGATTAGGATTTGGATAAGCTTGTGATGTTTAAAAAGGGCATCATTAAAAATCCACAAGATAGAAAAGTTAAAACAAGATTTAAACAATAAAAATTAAGGATTAAAACATACATCATTAAAACATATATACACATCAGCAGCACAACAATTAGCAATACCCAGCACATTGTGTAAGGTGGGCCTTAGAGGTCCTATCTACACTGCCGTATAACGCAGTTTTGGAATGCAAATGAACTGCATTGAACTGGATTATATGACATTGTAGACTCATATAATCCAGTTCAACTTGCATTATATGACCCTAAACTGACCATTATAATGTAGTTTGAACTGCATTATATGGCAGTATAATGGTTCTTTAACTTGTTATGATACAATGTAAATTGCTTATTTTAACTTTTGGTTGTGTAATGTGTAGTGTTGTTTTTTTCTGTTTAAAATTTTTATGGTCATTGTTTTTTATATAGGCATTGAATGTTTACCTGGTTTGTTGGAAACCACCCTGAGTCCCCATAAATAATAATAATAATAATAATAATAATTATTATTATTATTATTAGGCCATACAGTCACTACTCCAATGCCTTACAGAATAGAAACATCTTTATTTGTCTGCAAAAAGAAAGTAATAGAGGTGGAATCAGTCTAAATGTTCTGTGAAGATCTCGGGGGTCAGCCACCGAGATGGTCATGTGTTCCCACTGGATGCATCTGTGGAATGGTGGAACAGGGGAAAGTGCTTCCCTGACAGATGTCAAACCATTGGAAGTCTCTGAGGAGCAGCAGTGTGCACCTTGTAGAATGCTTTGTCATATTGCTAATAAGAATTGTTACAGCCTGTAGGGATAAAGGAAAAAGTACCCTTTGTTCTTACGATTCGTGTGGGCACAAATGACATTACCAAGAACACTTTTGGGCAGATCACCTTGGATTATGAAGCCTAAGGCAAGAAAGTAAAGAGTTTAGAAGTATAAGTAGTATTATAACCAGTTCTGCCAGTGAAAACCAGAGAACTATAGGGACCCTCAATTTACTGAGTCATCTGAGGTTGCAAATTGGGAAGACTGCAGAGCCTGTGGACATTGGGTGCATCACCCCACATGAGCTGCTATTGCCTGGGCAGGCTTGTGTTTCATCAGCCTCCATTGGACACCACTGCGTCCCACCAGCCAATGAGTTTCTGAATTCCTGAAGGTTGGCCAAGCTGGTCTGGGCTTCTGGGAATTGAAGCCCTAAATACCGGAAGGACCAAAGTTTGGGAGCTACTGATTTAGATAATCCATTTAATCCAGAAACCTTGGATTTGAGAAGCTACCATGTGCTCCATAACCTTGTCTAAAAATAGAATGAAGAAGGAAATGATTATGGAAGAATTTAGAGAAATAAAATTGACGTGGTTCCATTGTATACAATTAGAACAATGGTTCAAAAATTGGGTATAAAATAATAAAAAATTGAAATAAGCTTAATCAATTTGAACAAATAATACAAAATTGAAGGGATATAGAAGAACATAAAAACTTGAAAGGGATAACTAGTATATAAGATAATAATTGAAATAAACAAAGGAAAAATAAAGAATAACGCCCTCAAGGAATCTGGAAAAAAGATTTAGGCATGAAAATAAAGGAAATTGAGTGGTTACAATTATGGAGACAAAGACATTTGAAAAAATTATCAACTGTCAATATTACTGTAAATTTATATGGAAATTGTACCTAACACCAATAAGAATAGGAAGTATAAATAAAAAACTATTCAAAAAATTGCTGGAGAGGATGCCAAGAATCGGGAACATATATACAAAATGTATGTGGTGGCAATGTAAATATGTAAGTAATTTCAGGGTGAAAGTATTTAGAGAAATAGGGGATATAATGAACATTAAAATAGAAAGAAGTTGCAATATAGCTTTATTATCATTTTATTATAACTAACAGCTGAAAAAAGAGGATGATAAAGATGCAATAACAAACTTATTAACAATATTAAGACTGCTTCTAGCAAGGATTTGGAAAAGAGAAATAAATATATAAATAGAGGAGTTGTATAAGGAAGTATGAAAAGTGGCAATAAATAATAATGGCATGTAAATTAAAAGTTAAACATTTGTTGTTGTTGTTGTTGTTTATTCGTTCAGTTGTTTCCAACTCTTTGTGACCTCATGGACCAGCCCATACCAGAGCTTGGGCTGGTTAAAAGAAGGAAATGGAAACAAAGTGATTTTGATGATGTATGGAGAAAAATTATTGAAAAGGGATTCAAAAAGAAAAATGGAAAGTTACCTCTACAAGAGGATATTAAATTTTGGGCAGATGAAATATAAAAGCAGTGGCTCGGGGGAGAGGAACACGCTGGTGGGGGACAGAAAATATGTATAAGCTTAAAAATAACAGTAGATACCAAAAGTTAATGTATGGTAGATTGTATTGAATATTATGTGTCTGCTGTAAAATCAACGATGTATAACAAATGTATTGAATTATGATAAAAAAAATTGCTGTCTGCTGATTGCTGAGAGCTAGTATCATCTTTTTTAAAAAAGATTTTTTACTTTTTCTCTTTCTTTTTCTCTCCTTTTTTACACTCTTAGTTTTTGCTGTAACTACTAAAAATGCACAATAAAAACTTATTAAAAATTAATAGAATGTTAGAGATTTTAACACTACCAATTTTCAGCAGGAGCGGATAACTATTGAGTAAAAATGCACATTCACTTGTGAAATAGCACTATATGTCAACCCTTCTTCTGCAATCTTGAACTGACCATGGATGTTGGATTTTGGGCAAAAATGTAATGATTCCACTTTGTTTGGAACTAACTATTGGCCTTTGCTTGTTGATTAAATATGAAAGACTGAGAAAATGAATTTCATGTAGAATTTAATTTAGATTAAGGATTTAAAAACATTGAAACAAAGATTTTGTCTAATATTATTTTAGGTACCTTTAGCAATGCAGCCCTCTCATTTGAAGTATATTAACAGAACCAATGAGCTCCACGAGGATTAGGAAGGGCTAATTCCCCTAACCACACTTTTGTTCTTTCTCTCTGTTGTTTCTTTTCTCTTCACTCCAAGTCACGTTTTCTTTCTCACTGGTCTTTCTCTTCATTCCCCCAGTGCCTTTCCTTCAGCAAACTTTCTTTCCCACATGCCTTAACAACTAGCAGTCCATAGTCCCTCATGCTTACAGTTTGAAGAGTCAAGTAGAAAGAAACATAGTGTGGAACTGAAGTGATTACTATTTTCCCTTTGGATAAACATTCATTTGAGACCTGCCAGCAGTTCCAAATCTAGGGACGTTTAATGCCCTGTCTTCCTCCTTCTGCTCTCTCTGAAATGATAAAAACATGGTTTATTTTAGATAATCCTATCACATTACAGAGCATGTGAACACATTCTATCTTTATGCTTAAAATAGTTTCTGAAACAATTCTCTCCCCATGGCAGACTTGCCGAAATGGGCTGAATTTTTTCCTCCTTTGTTTGAAACTGAGAATGCGGGTTTCTTCCTCTCAGAGTTACACTTCAGAATGTGTAACTAAGAAACAGCAGCAAAATAAACCTCTTGTTCTTATGTGCCAGGTCACGAAAGGTGCTTGGAAGATCAGTAGACTGTGAATTCTGCCGTATTTTTACAGTGGTTGAATATGGAGGCAAGTGTGTCACTTCCAAATGATCACGCACTTGCGGTTGTTTTCAAATGAGCAGTGTATTGTAAAGTTAGCCTTTTGGCCATTCTCCTTTACTGTAAGATTGCTCTGAAATGTTTGAAAGATGAGAGGTTTACAGTTAAATCCTCATCATTGGATCTTGGTGCTCTTGGTCCAAGAGCACCAAGGCAGCAGGTTTCTAAATCTGAATGTATAATTATATTTGTAAAGCAACTCTGTAGTACTTGTGCCTCATTCACTTGTGGTAGCTGGAAGCCTTCCGAACTCCATATGCTTCAGTCAAAACCTGTGAAAGAGATCATGAGGTAATGACTCCTGTACTAGGCATCAAGTAGGACAAGACATTAATGTTCTATAACAGTGTTTCTCAACCTGGGGGTCAGGACCCTGGGCGGGGGGTTACAAGGGAGTGTCAGAGGGATCGCCAAAGACCATCCGAAAACACAATATTTTCTGTTCGTCATGGGAGTTCTATGTGGGAGGTTTGGTCCAATTCTATTGTTGGTGGGGTTCAGAATCCTCTTGATTGTAGGTGAACTACAAATCCCAGCAACTACAACTCCCAAATGTCAAGGTCTATTTTCCCAAGTGTTCACATTTGGGCATATTGAGAATTCGTGCCAAGTTTGGTCCAGATTCATCATTGTTTTGAGTTCACGGTGCTCTCTGGATGTAGGTGAACTACAACTCCAAATCTCAAGGTCAATGCCCACCAAACCCCTCCAATATTTTCTATTGGTCATGGGAGTTCTGTGTGCCAAGTTTGGTTCAGTTCCATCATTGGTGGAGTTCAGAATGCTCTTTGATTGTTGGTTAACTATAAATCAAGCAACTACAACTCCCAAATGACAAAATCAACCCATCCCCAACCCCACCAGTATTCAAATGTGGGTGTATTGGATATTTGTGCTTAATTTAGCCCAGTGAATGAAAATACATCCTGCATATTGGATATTTACATTACAATTCATAACAGTAGCAAAATTACAGTTATGAAGTAGCAACAAAAATAATTTTATGTTTAGGGGTCAACACACAACACACATTAAGGGGTCGTGGCATTAGGAAGGTTTAGAAACACTGTTCTAGAGTGAAAAACAGCAGTGGAATTCAAACAGGGGGGAAAATCAGCAACTTAAACCACCTTCCAACTGCCACATGTGTTCAAAACACAATCTTGTACATTTTTCTGAAAATTAGGGAACAGATTTAGGCACAATCCTGGGCTCCCATTTCTTCCATATAGTCCTGGCCATATCAAACCTCTTCTCTGTAGGGCTTACTTAACATGCTGGGTTTGAACATGATTATGGTTGGTGGTGTTACGACCACTAATAATGAGAATGCTTGATTTGTTGAGTTTACATTACTTCAGCAATGGCATTCATAACACTCCATGGGACTGCAAATAATGGCAAGAAAGTTGTTACTGTTAACTCCAGGGACATATGTTATAATTGGCATGTTTAAGTCTGTTGTTTTGCATATATTATTATTGCCATTTTAAAAAGAAAGTTCTTTCAAAAAGTTACAGGGTTGCCTAATTCTGTGGTCTGTGTAATTTAACACGAATGTATTAGCAGAAACGCTAACATTTCTAAGTGCTGTGTTAAACTGTGGAAAGCAGAATTTCTTTTGAGGGCAATGCAACAGATGGTTCCTCTCCTCTGCCCTTCAAAGTTCATCATAGCCAAAATTGGTCAGTTTATTTAGGCACTTGAGGCATATAATTGCATAAGCATCTCTCCTCTTCCATATCAATAAAATGAAACAATAATTTGTTCACCAATAATTTGTGCCTTTTTCAGAATAGGATGGGGATGGGGCAACACTACTTCTTTTGAAGTTTGGAGCATTGAAGCCATTTCATTTTTAACAAGTCAAGATTGACCAAAGATGAGAATGATAATAGAAAAGGCTTAGCCTGTTTCATCAACCTTTACTGAGCTCATCAATTTGTGTTATTTCCAACAACAATAGAAAAATTACACCAATTTGTGGACAGTTTTTCACCACAAATTGACCAAGTCATCCCAAACTTGCTTCAAATGAAGCAGTGTTACTGACCTCCTGAGCTCTTAAACCCCAAAAGACCTCAAGAACAAATGAAAACAAAAAGGTTGAAAATTTCCCCAAATGGCAGGCAGAAGCATTATAATGTTACTTCTGGAGCACCAAAACATAACAGTGCAGTCCACCAGATGGAAAATAAATAAATAAACATGTTGACTTGTTTCTATTATATACCGTTGACAGATAAAATGCTGTGTTATACTTGGATTTATGTTGTTGGCCCAAAAGTGGCACATTTATTTAGTCACTCTATTTTAGGGTTTTTCCACTGCTTTCTCCAACCAAGCATTTTCAAGATTCATACAAATCCCTTAATCTCACTGCATGCTGATTGTGTCTGGTGAAGTCTGTAATCCAACACTTCTGGAAAGTGCTAAGATGTAGATGTAATATAATAAAAACTTTATTTATACCCCGCTACCATCTCCCCAAGGGACTCGATGCGGCTTACATGAGGCCGAGCCCACAGTACATCAACAAAAACAACAACAGCAGTAATACAAAACAATAAAATAAAACTCATAAACAAAAAATAGGCAGTCAAAGATGATGATTATGATGATGATGATGATGATGATGATGATGATGATGATTATGATAATGTTTCTTATCTACCTCTTCCTGTGGATTGAGGTGGGGGGAAAACAAATAACACACCACATTACTTCAATTAAAAGAGTATTTAAAACCAATACGTATTGAAATCCATAAATAAATACTTTCAAATCCATAATTCAAAAATAAACTGGATAGCCTGATGAAAGAAACTGGATTTTTAACAGTGTTTTCAGCTGATGAAGGTCTTCTGACAGGTTATTCCATGATCCAGGGACAGCTGAAGCTGTCCTTATAGTATGCTATAGCAGTAAAATGGACAAAATTCTCTAGTCCTCCAGATTTTGCTGGACTGCAGCATCCCCCACTCTTCATCATAGCTGTTGGGACTTGCAGTTTGGCAACATGTGGAGGGCCACATCATTCCCATCCTTGCTTTAAAGCACCATGTCTAACAACCTGTTGGATCACTTTTCTTTCTTCCACCCTTTTATCCCGTGCAATAGCATGTGCTGTTAGCTCATTTCTCAAACACCAAGAATGACACAAAGTTAGCAATATAACATCTTTAAAATACCTTTCAAAAATTCTAAAAATAATATCTAGAATGTATTACTCATTACACCCAAACTTCTAATGTGTTTGGACCCAGTTATATTGTTTTAGAAATATAACTCAATTCTTCACATCTGTGTAAACGGCTTATTTAATTGTGAATATGCATAAGGGAGCATATGACTGAATTCTAGTTCCAAAATTCTCTTTCACATCTCTTTCACAGCAGCCTGTAGTCAAGAGGTTTTTTTTAAAAGTGCTCTTTGTATATTTGAGTACCTTCCCTTCAAGCAACTACATTGTTCTAATAATTGGAGTTGTGGGAGCGTGGGAGCGTGGGAGCTGTTTTTGAGCTTAGGAGTGTTCTATTGTCACTATGGGAAATATAGTTGGCCCTCCACATTTGTATGTTTGATTTTTCATGGATGTGATTTAAATATTCCTTCTAGGAATCTCTAGCTTCTCCAGTATCAACTTCCACTGGAGTACTAGAGTCACACTGGGGGCCCTAGATATTCCTTGAGAAAACACATCTCCGGAAATCTCTAGGCCCTCCAGTGTGATTTTATGGTCAGTTTGGAGGACCTAAAATTTCCTAGAAAAGTGTTGTCTTAAGAAGAAAGACAGTATTCTTTCTATTTGTGTTACTTCACTTTCACTGGGGTCTTGTGCCCCCAACATCAGGAAAAATGGAGGGATGACTGTCTATTCTCTATATAAACCAGGGTAAAACCAATGCTTAGATAATTCTGCCATACTATCAGGACTATTTGTGAGGATCACCTCTCTTCATCTCCGAGCTCAGTTATTCTTTAGCCGTGTTTCAGACAAGGGCTGGATGCTGATGGATGACTAGACTGATTCTCAGCTAATCTAAAACTAAACTTAGCAGGAAGGATGGGGTACTGAGCTTTAGACTACCTCTCTGAAAACCAGGATTTAAATCCCCACTCAGCCTGAGTGTGTTAGGCTCTTCTGAACCTCTTCTGAACAAATCTTGCCAAGAGAACCCTGTAGTAGGCTTGCTTTTGGTGGAAATGACTTGAAGGCACACAGCACCAAAATTAACCTTAGAAACTGAGGTAACTTCTGTTGAGTAGCCAGAAAGAGCTAGAATCAGAAGCACTCTTTGACAAAGTAGGTTTGAAATAATGTCTCTTGGAGTTCATAAAGGTCTCTGTTTACAATGCCATTTTCTATTTTTAAAAACAGAGGAACAAACCTTTATCCCAAAGGGTTGCTGTAAGTCAGTGGTTCCAAACTTTTTTTGACCAGGGACCACTCTCCAACATTTGTGCCAAAAGGGTTACGAATCCGTTTTTATTCAACTTTCGATTTGGTTTGATTCTCTGGGGTGATGATTCAGAAAATTGCATTGGATAGACCACGTCAGCTCTAGTTTCTGATATAGAGCAGATGCCATCCAGTAGTCACCATCTGCTTGCCCACAGAAAACCATATTTAATAAGCCTCTGCACTATAAGAGGATTTTGCGAGATCAGCCACTCTCTTAAATGAACTGCTATCTTGTGAGTTAATGGTTTTGTATTTCACTTAGAGCAGTGGTTCCCAACCTGTGGTCCACAAGAACTAAAATATGGTCCATGACCTCACTGTTACTACACGGTTGCAATGAGGGTGTTAGCAGCCCATCACCCGTTTGCAGCATTTCAGGAAACCATGAAGACAATTTGAAAGCTTGCTCTCATTGCATCCATCTTTTTGGCATAATTAGAATTGTCCTCATACAGATTAGGAATTTGCATTATACTTGTTACATAATACAGCTGATTCTAAACAGTAGATGGCAGCAGGTTTCTAAATCTGAATGGTATAATCAACAATAGAAATGAATGTATCATTCCACATACTTCCACTAAGCTATTCTTCTATAACTACTTATACCAAGGTTAATCCAGATTTAGTATGCCTCTTCCAAATGTTACACCTCTTAAATGTTGCTGGTCAATGTGCATTTATATGATCTATCTATTTACAATTCTTAAATTAAAAACAAACAAAACAAGTCAAGATATCAACAGGTATTTTATACACATGATTTCTTCTGATATGAAAACATGCAGATTTTGGAACCATGGAAGACCTGGCATGAATTGCTTGAATATATTTATCATCCTTAAATGGTGACAGTATGAAAAAATATGTCAACTGTATATTAATGGTGAGAATCATGTGGCCTTCCAGATGTTGCTGGATTGCAAATCTCAGCAGGTCTGGCTAGAATAGTTAATGGTAAGAAATGATGGCATCTGGTGTCCAGTAATATCTGCCAAAACCTATCCAAGCTAAAAGAAAAACAGCCTTCATGCCATCCCAGCTGTGGAAAACTCTTCCATTTCATAAACCCTGTTTTCCTTGGTTTTTTGATGCCAATAGAAAAACGCTTTCTGGTTTATCTTCCCCTCCCCGAGAATATTTCATTTTAGCCTCAGTTCAAAATGATAATCAGAGTTAGTCCTAGCTCTCCCTATACTTATCTTTGGCTTCCACTAGATTTTAGCTGTCATAGTGACTGCCAAAGTTTATGTCCACCCATTGTTACAATTAGCAGTATGTTCATGTTTAAGTTCCCTTCTTTTTCTTGGTACTTCTTTTCTTGGTTTGACTATTCTCTACTTCTCCATTCTTTCAAACCCATCTAGACTTCTATCAGATTTACTCTGTTCTGATCAATTTTCATTTGCCAGTGTGCTTTTGCTTTTTTCCAATTTCATTTTCATTTGCTCGACTCTTGTACTGCTTTCCCTATACCAGGTAAAATCCAATTGTTGCAGATAATTGAATGTTGACCTTAACCTACATTGGCTGCTTTATTTGAATCAGGTTCTTGGCTGTAACCACTCTTGATGTCCTCTAAAGCTAGTGGAAGAGAGGCATAATTTAATAAAAATGCTATTAGATAAAGCCTAGTTTTAATAAACTTTCCATCTGGATTTCATGTTCATCTCAAAATACAAAAGAGAGTGCTGTTCAACATTTCATTTCCCTTGGTCCAACTTTAATTTGGTTATTTCCCCACCATTCTCAAAGAGATAGTCACATTAATCTATTTCAGTATGAGAAAAGAAATAAAAATGTGCTGGGAGAGAATATAGGATAGTAGAGTTGCTAGATAACCCAAAGTTATCGTATCCCATCTAATTCTGAAAACAAAGCAAGATCTGCCTTGTTTAGAACTAAGGTGGGAGACCACCAATGAATATTAGTTGTTGTGTGCTGTATTTCAGAGGAAGGAACTGGCAAAATCACTTCTATTTATGCTATTGAAATTCATGGAGCTGTCACTAATCGATAGGAAGTTTGACAGTGCACACATGCATACACCCATATACGAAGGTTATCCAGAAAGTAAGGTTACAAGGCACATAGCACTCACGGGGAATTTTCTCAAGAGAAGTTGGTATCTGTTGTGGCTCAGCTAGAGCCTCGGGAAGAGCAGGAAGAGGATGATGGGTTTCAGATTCCTGAACATGTTCCTATTGTTGATACAGATGATGTTGATGCTGAAGATGAGGAGTTCCAGTTTCCCATGGGAACGGATGCTGTCTTAGAAGATGTTTCTGATTTTAGTAAAACTTCACAGGTGCGGGTGGAGGTGGCGAGCCAGCCTGTGAGCTCTCTGCCTGCTGATTCTCAGGCTGCTGATTCCCAGCTCCAGGATAATGAGTTATTCGACCTTGAAGGCTCTGCAGATTTAGATAGGGTGGATTGCTTGCAATTCAGGGTTGCAAACAAGAGAGAGGTTAGAGGTCAGAGGAATGCTTTCATGCTGGGAAAGTATATTTAGTGAGCTAATTGAAGGCAACCTTTTGTCAGTGCAACTTCAGCAAACACCCTGATAACTTCTTTGGATTGACTGGGCTTTTGGGCAATGCTTTGGCTTCTTGGGACTTTGATTTGGATCTTGGCTTCTGGGGACTCTGTCATGCTGCCGTGGAATCTTGTTTGATCAATGCTTATGGATAATGCTTCATGTTATTTGCCTTTGGACTTTGGAAACTCTGCCTTTGCATTTAAGACTCCAAGGTCATGTGGCCAGCATGACTGCATGGAGCGGCGTTACCTTCCCGCTGGAGCGGTACCTATTGATCTACTCACATTTGCATGTTTCGAACTGCTAGGTTGGCAGAAGCTAGGGCTGACAGCGGAAGCTCATGCCGCTCCCCGGAATTGAACCTGCGACCTTTCGATCAGCAAGCTCAGCAGCTCAGTGCTTTAACCCACTGCGCCACCGAGGGCTTCTTTCTCTTTATAACATAGTGTTTCAATAGTTGAGGTTTAGGCTATAGGATATGGATAAACAGATTTCTATGCCCTCCAACTGTCTTGATTTAGAATCAAAGATTTCAAAGAAATCACAAAGTCCATCCAATTAATGGATCATTATAAGTCAATATGCAACTTGAAGGCACGTGCATGAACTGGCAGTGGAGTTGAGATCCAAATAGCTACAGTAATTTGAGGCTGGGTTGATAAATATGGTATGATCTTGAAGCAAACTTGAAAAATTCAAGTGAGAGTGTATTTTGAAAAGAATAGGAGTAGGAAGAAAAATATTTGTCTTGAAACAGGGAAGTAAAGTCTAATTGCATGCATGCTCAGTTTATTCCGAAGTCAATCATCTGGCATAATTATCTGCTCAAAGATAAATATGTACAGGGACCTTTATATTGCAATTCCAAGCATATCTAGTCAGAACTTCATTTATTTATTTATTTATTTATGCATTTATCTATTCCTTATCAATTCATCAATGCACAATGGACAAAAACATTTAACGTGCTATAGAGGAAGTCTTGTCAGGTCACTTATCCAACCTAGGGCTCATTTGTACTGACTCCTTAATCCATAACCTATCTGGAGCAGTAATGCTCTAGATTGGCCCTGGAGGCATCCATATATTTCATTCCCATTCCATGGTGGTGGGGAGGTGGAGTCCGGATGATCTAGCCAGGCCAAGAATTCCTTGGCCCTGTTGGATCATCGCTTTACAATTACCACTGCCAGATTAGAGCTTTTAGCCATTGCAAGCATCCCATGTGGACAAGCCCCCCTCCTTCTTTCTGACTTCATGAACATATTTTCTGATGTCAATATGAGGTGCCCATGATATTCAGGAGCCCTCAAGGAGATCTGTGTCTGTCAAGCAGCAGTAGTGGCAATGGCCCTGATTTGTTCCCCTTTCCCTGAGCAGATCAATGCAGAAAAGGGAAATGGTGATGGCAGCCCATGTTGACAGCGGAGCAGTTCATATTGGACCCAATCCTACTGTCCCAAACTCTGGAATAGCTTTGAAATTTCCTTAACATGGGGCTGAACCAGTTAACCCGGTTTACCTTCACAATAAGGACCAGAAGTTCCAGAATATCATGGGGATAGCCAGTGGCAACTACACAGCAACTATTCAGCCTAGGTAGACAAGCCACTAGTTTCACAGGTGAAGTTCATGTAACAAAGCATCCAATGAGTATCTCTAATATCAGTTAGGGTTATATTGGAGGATATAATCTGATATGGTTCAAAGTCATTTTGAGCATTGCAGTTCAAAATCAACACCTTAAATTGAGCACAAAAATAAACTGGAAGCCAGTGTAATTCTTGTATGATCAGCATTATACTGTCTCATAATCACACACTAGGCAACAATGCCTGCTGCATTTTGAACAAGCAATAGCTCATGAAGATTTTTTAAATAGAGTTCTGCACAGAAGGCATGGCTCAGTTTCGCTAGCCTCTACCTTTATTTCCTAAAGAGAAATAATCCCAATGATTTTCTAGGCGAATGTATTTCTGAATGTACGGTATGTTACTATGGGTGTTACAGGCTGTGCCGTACTTCAAGACTGTGTTTGTGTAGAGTTGTAGCTTTAATAAACTTTATGCAGTTCTGCAATATTTAAACATTTAGGGAGAAAAAACACGCACAAATAAGTCACTATTCATTTTGCAAGCTTGCTACATAAACCTGCACTAATTAGGATGATGGGATAATGATGTTTGTGGAAGAGAAGGGTATATTTCAAGCGGGTGGGATTGTTTCCATGGAATCTTCATGAAGGAACATTTTTGTTCATAAACTGTAATAAGTAGAAAGATTCATAGTAGGCCTGTTTGATTAAGAAAAAATTTGTTTCTAAAATCGATTTGTAATTGGGGTGTTTTTTTGTTTCGATATTTAAAATATTTACAAAACTTTCCAAAAAAATGTTTTGTTATTTACGAAATTTCGTAAATATTTACAAAACATTTTAGAAACAATTTTTTTCTTGATCAAACAGGCCTAGTAAGTGTGAATGTTGCAGTAATGGTCACCTTGATTAGCATTGAATGGCTTGGCTTTCATTTCTCCCACCCTGGACATTCCATAGATAAACTGAAACTCCATTTGCCTAGTTTCCAACAGACCTCTGAGGATGCCTGCCATAGATGTGGGCAAAATGTCAGGAGAGAATGCTTCTGGAACATGGTCATACATACAGCCCTGAAAACTCACAGCAAAAGAGCCTGAAAACTCACAGCAAGAGCGCCATCCGATCGGCTCCGGCTGCTGCGCCCTCCTCCTCCTCCTCCTCCTCCTGGCACTTCCTGCAACACAGCTGGGAGGAGGAGGAGGAGGAGGGCGCAGGAGCGCGCGCGCCATCCGATCGGCTCCGGCTGCTGCGCCCTCCTCCTCCTCCTCCCAGCTGTGTTGCAGGAAGTGCCAGGAGGAGGAGGAGGAGGGCGCAGCAGCCGGAGCCGATCGGATGGCGCGCGCGCTCCTGCGCCCTCCTCCTCCTCCTCCTCCTCCTGGCACTTCCTGCAACACAGCTGGGAGGAGGAGGAGGAGGAGGGCGCAGGAGCGCGCGCGCCATCCGATCGGCTCCGGCTGCTGCGCCCTCCTCCTCCTCCCAGCTGTGTTGCAGGAAGTGCCAGGAGGAGGAGGAGGAGGGCGCAGCAGCCGTGTTGCTCGCGCCGCCCCTTCGCCCCGCCTGCCCCATTTACTGCTGGGTGCTTGGGAGCGCCGGATTGGCTCCCAGGCACCAGCAGCACAGCAGCCTCCATCCCATTAACGAGACGAGCTGAAGCTCGTAAAAAAAATGGGGCTGCTGTTTCGATATTTTTAAACCCTTCCGGGTTTGAAAATATGTTTTGAAATCGCGTCGGATATGGTAAATATAACGATTAAATTACGAAATAACGAATTAACGAACTAAAACCGACAGGCCTAATTCATAGGTATCAGATATTTGAAGGAAAACTCTCCCTATCTGTCCGTTTACATTGAACATTTCATAATGTGTGATAATTGCAAAGAAAACAAATAAAAGGAAAATAAAAATTCAAAAGTATGCTTGGGAAACAGAGACCCACAGGAGTCTCACGGAAGTAATCAGACAATGTAAGGGCACATCCAGTGGGACTCCGTGGTGCTCCATTTCCTAAGTGCTTGAAGATCTCTATTAGGAGTCTGGTGTCAAGACAGAGTAAAGTAGAGAAAAGACGGGAGAAGATGGTGAAATGACGTGGAATGGATGGCCATCCCAGAAGACGGGGAAAGACAGAAGGGAACAGGGTGAGATGTTTTCCCCCACTTTTCCCTGGACTGTCTGATGAAGTCCCTGATAGAGGTCTCCGGGCTCCGTTTCCATGCACTAAGGAAATGGAGTGCTACAGAATCCCACCAGAAAAACCCAAAGCCCTTGGAATGAAGTCTTTAAAATACCTACTGAGCAGGATTTAAATTATGTTGTGAGGAGGAGGTTAGTGATATTCTTGATATTAAAGGAGGGGATTTTTAGATCTACTTCTAGGTAGGGATGAGAAGATTTTCCTTGTGACATTTCTCAGATGTTTGGTCTACTTTATCAGGAGATCATATTAAAGAGAGATATTGTGTGATTAACTAACTCCAGTGTTGCATGCATGCATATGTTCTTCTGCCTCAGTGTCACAGAGATTCTTCTGCCTCAGAGATATTGAAGAATTGGCAATATATGGGGGGAAACCCATATAGTTCCTTATTCTCATGCTCCCTCCTTCTCCTCAAAACATCCTCTATGAGACCTATAATGAAGTAATGAAATGACCTACTCTTTTCTCCTACTTTCATTTCTTTGTTGTCCTGGGCAAAAAAGACCCAGTGGGATCTGTTATATTTGTTGTAAAGTGTGCGTCTAGGCACTTGTCAAATTGGCAAAAGTTAACAAGTAAAATCAAAATGGCTTCTTTTCTGCAATGCTTTGATTCTAATTTGCTAATATCAAAACAAGGTTTTTCAAAGGAGAAATGTCCAAGACAAAATTAACATTAACAAAATATTTACTGAGTATGATTTTTTTTAAATAGACTACTAGTTCCTTATTCTGGTTGGTCAAACATTGCTTTGTAAAATTTTGATTAATGCAGTGAAATTGTCTTCAACTCTCCAGAAATGATATTAACTGAAGAACTTCGTTTCCTGTAGGAGGTTTATGGAAACCCATCTGAGAACAATTCCCAGTGAAGCATTTTCCAATCTTCCCAACATCTCTAGGATGTAAGTATTTCCAATACTATTCCATCCCCATATTTCATTATAATCTGTTGCTCCTTCTCAAGTTCCATCATTCTTATGTCCACATTGAGTTGTAGGTATTTGTATCTCTGTCTTAAATCCTACATCAGAAAGCATATGTCTTGCATATAGCTATGTCTCAATACTATAGTTATTCTCCTCAACACTATCATGTAAGTGTTACAAGATGTATCCAACTGTTTTCTCCTAGCTAGATATGTTGTAACAGACATCCTTTCCAGTACATCCATGAATCCAGTAAAAGAAACTGGATTCGGCCACATTGACCTCTGTGCTCTTCAGCAACACAGAAGTGTAAATGTGGAGCTGGCTGTGTAAAAGGTGTATTTGTGGGGTATTTTGGTTATTCTGAAGTTAGTTGATAATTCCTACATTTGCATCAACCCCAAAAGTGGGTTATAATAGTGTATATCTGACTTATCCTATTTTAGCTCATTAACAGCCTGCCAACCTTTGTTTTCTGTAAGACTTACAAGGATCACAGCGCAGAAGGATATGTTAACTCTTTCTTCCTTCACCACAATGCTGATTAAAATTGTGCTTCCCTCATTTGTTATTTTAATTCAGAAGGAATGCTGTATTCAGTAATAATGATTTGTATGTATAGACGGACCAGCATGGTATAATAGCTTGTGTGTTGGACTAGGATACTGGGAGACCAGGGTTCAAATCCTTGCTCAGCTATGGAAGCCTGCTTGGTGACCTTGGTCAAACAAATCTCTCTCGGCCTCAGAGGAGGGCAAGGACAACCCCCTCTGAACAAATTCTACCAAGAAAGCTCTGTGATAAGACTGCCATAGGGTTGTCATAGGGTCAGAAATTACTTGAAGGCACTCAACAACAGAAGAAGCAGGGAAGAACATAAACATTATATTGATGTCAGTGGGAAAGTATGTAGCAATAAGGCTTTGCCAGTTTGATGGTACCAAATAATTCCAAATGTTCAATTTAAGTAACAATGATGTTAGAAAGATTTCAGTCTATCTTCATGGGACTGAAACATCACAGAGGTCGCAAATGCTTTCATGTGTAGAATGGAATCAGACCAACATATACATAAGAAAGCGCTGCAATGATATGTGACTTCAATTATTGTCAGAAGTACTCTAGAGCAGGACTTCCTAAACTTTTCTACTCACCACCCTTTCAGTCCAAAAAATGCTTATATGACCCTGAGTATATAGTTAAATAAAATAGGTATAAAATTCAAACCTGTTCTGATAACGAATTAACATTTGCATGACTTGCTAAACAGTTCGATTTTCCTTTTTTAGGAAATACAGTTGAAGTATATTCTGTAGACATTGTCAACATTGCAGAACAAATTCATATAAATGTATAAAATAGCCACTAGGTGATGCTCAGAAAACCTTTACTGTTGCCAACTTTTTCCACACCCCAACATTGAGCTAAGGGGACCACATTTGGGGTTTGGATTCACAGTTTAAGAAGCAGTCCTCTAGAGAAATACATGTTTCGTTCATAATGAAGATCTAACATTTTGGCACACCCTAAATGGCTGAACACTAAAATTGTTTACAATGGAACTGATCAGAGAAGTGACTCTGGAATTAATTCTAAATTGCTTCCAAGAGCTGGTGCCAAGGTGACAAAATTATTGTCCAGTTGGAAGGAGTGACTATACTGCTAGCAAAATTATTTTATTTAAGTGGAGGAACTGCCAAGGGAGTCCAACAGTCTTGCTTTTGCTTTGCCTCTGAAATTAGAGGTCAAAAGGAAGCTGATAAAGAATATCAAGAAGTAATATCCTTACAAATAATTGAAAATTATTAAAAACCACAATCATGGAAGCTCCATTAGATTGTATAGCATGTCCTTCAACTATCCAAGTTTGGCATGGATTGTTCCAATTAATCTGTCATTCGATTGCTTTTAAGATGTCCCAGTTCTCTCTCCTCCTCCCATTTTTGCTTATTGTCTTCATTCTTACTTCACTTGCAGCAAACTAAAGTCAAACTTAAAAAGTAGTTTACAGCAAGTTAAGTTTCAGAGGGAGAAGGAAAGAGGGGATGTAATCTAGCTCTTCCCAATAACCTCAGGCAAAAGCTGCAGTCTCTCCTAACTTGACCACACTCTGATGTTGTTTGCCATCATTCCCCAGTTGCCATCTGTGAAGTGGTGAAGGTTATGGTATACTTTGAAGTAAGAAAGCAAGCACAGAATCCAAAATGTCACTGGAACGATTAAGGAGAAATAGCGCAATAGATGTTAGAAAAAATACTTATTTTAGCTGGCAGATTTCTTGTGCAAATACAGAAAACAAAATAAAAAACTCAGAAGTTATAAATGAAGAATATCAGGAACAATGAGTGGCACAAAAACTGTTTTTGAGAAGTATGTGCCAAAGCATATTAAAAGGTAAAGGTTTCCCCTGACATTAAGTCTAATCGTGTCCAACTCTGGGGGGTGGTGCTCATCTTAATTTCTAAGCCAAAGAGCCGACGTTGTTCATAGACACCTCCATGGTCATGTGGCCAGTATGATTGCATGGAATCTCCTCCTATGAACCAGCTAGGATATTAAGATCGTCTGGGGAGGCCCTGCTCTCGGTCCTGCCTGCGTCACAAGTATGTCTGGCGGGGACGAGAGACAGGACCTTCTCAGTGGTGACACCTCGGCTGTGGAATGCCCTTCCTACAGAAATTTGATCAGCCCCCTACCTGTTAGCATTTCAGAAAGTGAAGACCTGGTTGTTCGAGCAGGCATTTGAATAGGCAGTGTAACGATTATAGGAATATGGAACAATTGGATGATGCCACTGGATCTTGATTTTAACTATGCGACAATAATGAGATGCTATATGATGTTTAATTGATTGTTTATCATGCTATTGTTTTAATTATTTTTATCTGTTTTATGATGTTTTAAGCATTGAATTTTGCTATTGTGAATCGCTCTGAGTCGCCTGAGGGCTGAGAAGAGTGGTATACAAATATATTATATAAATAATAAATAATAAATAAATAATGTCATTACCTTCCCACAGAAGCGGTATTTATTTATCTACTCACACTTGCATGTTTGCGAACTGCTAGGTTGGCAGAAGCTGGGGCTAACAGTGGGAACTCATCCCGCTCCCAGGATTCGAACTGCCAACGTTTTGGTCAGCAAATTCAGCAGCCCAGAAGTTTAACCTGCTGCGCCTTCAGGGGTTAATTTTAGGTTATATCAAAAATAAAGTAAAATACAATAAAAAGAAACAGCACCCAACAGTTGTCTAGGCAGGCAGCTGGACCCTTGGATGAAAATAAAGTTAAAACCACACTAAAGGGGGAATAATGATTTCAGATAAGTTGAACAAAGTATTTGTTTTTGTCCAGTTGGGAAGATGTAGGGCAGCTGCTTTTCAGAAAGGAAGTTTAAACAGAGTAGGTAGGTAGTGGTGGCAGTAGATGAGATCTTCAGCTTTAAAATATACATGACATTTGACATTCTTTCTTGTCATTAACATGCTTCTAAATAACTTATGTAGGATCACATGACAATATGTGTTTCAAAAGGCAAAGTTTGTGTAATTCAAGTGGGGCGTGCCATATTTTCCTGTTTTGGGTTGTTGTTGGAGCCAGAGGAATTGAAGCCTTTTATATATTACCATCTGGCTTTTCGTGGATATTGGAAAAACCAACAAGTGCTGTTTCTTCACCTTTGGCCAGCTTCATCATGTGTACCTGTGATGATGCAGATGACTGAGTTATTTTCAACCCATGTTGGCAAATGCAGTCTAAACAAAGTTTACAATCCTGTGCCAAGATCTGACCACATGCTAAAGGGGAGAAGGCATAAGGTTTTCCACTGAGTTTGTTTGAGAGAACCAAGTCCATAATATTTGCCTGAAATGGCACTTTCTATACCTGTCTTCAAATTAATGTGCCAATCACTTTTTACTTAGCAGATGAGATTATCACAGCATGAACTGAAAGCTAAAATGTAAGACTATACAACTAGACAGACACTCAATTTTGTAAACCCTCCATTACCATCACCAGTTTTGGATGCTTCAAAATTGGGAATTAAAATAGAAAATAAAATTACATACCCCTCTAAAAAAACAAACAAACCCCAAGACACATTAAATGTTATTCTAATATATACAATGAAGAGAAGAGAACACTCTGGTGGCATTTAACGAAAATGACATTGGAGACACCGGGAATTTCTTTTATCAGTGTTAACATACAAGATTATTTGAGATTTTTCATGGATATGTTTTTTCCTGTTCTAGGTTGAGAATCTCTTGCTATATCTGAAATTCCAAAATCTAAAAGATTCCAAACTCCAAAATTCTCCACATGGGCTAAGATAGGGACACCTTTGCTTTATGAGGTTCAATCTTTGTTTCATGCACAAATTATTGAAAATATTGTGTATAAAACTAATTTCAGGTTATGTATATAAGGTATATATAAAAAACATAAATGGTTTTCATGTTTGACTTGAAATTCATCTCCAAGAAATAATATTATGCATGTGCAAGAATTCCCAAATCCCCAGTAATCTGAAATGTGGAACATTTTTGATCCCAGACATTTCAGATAAGTGCTACCTAACCTGTATATCAATGTAATGGAGAAGTATAGGCAGGTGAGGTAGATGAATAAGCCCGCAATTTAGTTTTCAAACTAGAAAGCTTCCATAAACTAGAAAGTTTGCAGATGACACCAAATTGGGAGGGATAACCAATACCCCAGAAGACAGGAGCAGAATTCAAAACGATCTTAACTGATTAGAGAGATGGGCCAAAACTAACAACATGAAGTTCAATAGTGACAAATGCAAGATACTCCATTTAGGCAGAAAAAATGAAATGTAAAGATACAGAATGGGGGACGCCTGGCTTGAGAACAGTACATGTGAAAAAGATCTTTGAGTCCTCGTGGTCAACAAGTTAAACAGCCAACAATGTCATGTGGCAGCAAAAAAGCCAATGGGATTTTGGCCTACATAAATAGATCCAGGGAAGTCATGCTACCCCTCTATTCTGCTTTGGTCAGACCACATCTGAAATACTGTGTCCAATTCTGGGCACAGCAGTTGAAAAGAGATGTAGACAAGCTGGAATGTGTCCAGGGGAGGGCGACTAAAATTATCAAGGGTCTGGAGAACAAGCCCTATGAGGAGTGGTTTAAAGAGCTGGGCATGTTTAGCCTGCAGAAGAGAAGGCTGAGATGGCCACGTTTAAATATGTGAGGGAAAGTAATAGGAAAGAGGGAATAGGCTTGTTTTCTTCTGCCCTGGGGACTAGGTCATGGAACAATGGCTTCAAACTACAGAAAAGGAGATTCCACCTGAACATTAGGAAGAACTTCCTAATTGTGAGAGCCATTCAGCAGTGGAACTCTTCCCTGGAGTGCAGTGGAGGTTCCTTCTTTGGAGGCTTTTAAGCAGGGGCTGGATGGCCATCTGTCAGGGGTGCTTTGAACGTGATTTTCCTGCTTCTTGGCAGTGGATTGGGATGGATGGCCCATGAGGTCTTTTCCAACTGTATGATTCTGTGATTCATAAGGGAATTTTTGAGTGCATGCTGATGTTCATGAAGTGGGGTGTTGTGTGGTTTCTGGGCTGTATGGTCATGTTCTAGCAACATTTTCTCCTGACATTTCATCTGCATCTGTGGATGACATCTTCAGAGGAAGATTCCAGCCAGAGATGCAGACAAAACATCATGAGAAAATGCTGCTAGAACATGGCCATACAGCCGGAAACCACACAATGCCCCAGTGATTTAGACCATAAAAGGGGAAGGGGGGGGGGGGGACGCTGCTTCCCTTCACATACAGAGCCTGCTTGTGCCACCTAATGTTTGGAGTAGAAAAAAGAGAGATGTTTCTCTGTGGCAGTGTGTCCCTGTGGAGTTTGTAATCTTATTTTTAAGAAATAAAAAGGGGCAGTGTATTCAAGGATAGCTGTATAATGTGAACGAAATCTTCCCAGGACTCCATTGTCAAGAGCCTCAGCTTTTCATTTCTCAGTTGTATTCCAGGGTACAGTCCGTTCTTTTAATTTAGTCACTGGCCTTGAGAACTCAGGCAATTTCCATGCACATCACTAAATCCCCCCACCCCAATATTTATCTCTACCATTGGTATAATTGAATTTTGAGAACAGAAAAAGGAATTGAGCTGTTTTGTACACTTATGTTATTTTGCAACTAAAATACTAAAAAAATAGCTAGATCTGTTTGAATAGGGAGGGAATTGTATTAATGTTTTCCATGAAGGATTTTTAAAAAGATCACAGTGGAGAAATATATCAAATGTACATTCAACTAGTAGTTAATCTATATAAAGAAAAATGTAATGTTAGTTTGTGGGATTAACATAACTCAAAAACCACTGGATGAATTGACACCAAATTTGGACACAATATACCTATCAGGCCAATGAGTGACCAACACTCATAAAAACACTGAAAAACACAGCAGAAGGGACTTAAAAAGCCAAAAAAGCAAAAACGCGCTACAGCTCATGCGCAAAAATAACTCCTGTTGGCAAACAAAACACACAATAGCATATCCACACTCTCTTCTGGACTACAGCTCCCAGCATCCCCTAAACCAGGCCCTTTAGGAGAGGAGGATGATCCAAATGCACTGCTTCCAAGCTGCAAGGTTTCTTCTCCTTGGATTTCTTTGAAAGCATCCCAGTCCCTGCATATTTCCAATTTCCTATTCCTGGACTGCAACTCCCAGCAATCCTCCAGGTAGATAAATTAGATAAAGTTAGGTAGGTAGGTGGATCGATCAAGAGGACTGCTGGGAGTTGCAGTCCAAGAATAGGTAGAGAAGGAAGAACGAGGAGAAAGAGGAAGGGAAAGAAAAGGGGAGGGGGAGAGGGAAGAAAGGGAAGAGAAGGAAGGAGAGAAGGAAAGAACAAAAAGGAAGGAAGGAAGGAAGGAAGGAAAGAAAGGAGAGAAAGAGGGAGGGAAGGTTGGCCACAGCAACACGTGGCAGGTAAGCTAGTACTCATATAAATTTGTCGGTATCCCTGATGCAAGAGTGGTGTAGCAATTATATAGACTAGGCAGTATACCACAAAATAAATATAACAAAGCCAGTACGTATGGTTTCTTAAATAATAGTCTGGATGGTACCCATGGATTTTGCAGTACAAATTCAGCCATCCACAGCTGGAAAATATTCCTCTTGCCAAAATAAAATATCCAAAACTCAAAACATTTATTTTGCCATTTTATGTAACAGACATCATTTTACTATGCCATTTTATATAATGGGAATTGAGCATCTATTGATATAGGTATTTGTAGGGGCCCTGAAATCTAATCCCAGCAGGGATGTCAAGGGCCTGGTTTAAGTTTATATGTATCCATTTGCTTCCTTTCACTTCTGCTTCAGAGAGATTGTGATGGAAATATTGGAATATTTTGGTTGTTTTTTTCAATTAAATAATCAAAAATGTTTATGTCCAAACTGGTGACTAGAACAGTGGTTCTCAACCTTCCTAATGCTGTGACCCCTTAATAGTTTCCTCAGGTTTTGGTGACCTCCAACCATAAAATTATTTTCGTTGCTACTTCATAACTGTAATTTTCCTACTGTTATGAATCATAATGTAAGTATCTGATATGCAGGATGTATTTTCATTCACTGGACCAAAATTGACACAAATACCCAATACACCCACATTTGAATACTGGTGGGGTTGGGGGAGATTAATTTTGTCATTTGGGAAATCTCATTTGCTGATATTTATAGTTCACCTACAATCAAAGAGCATTCTGAACTTCTCCAATGATGGAATTGAACCATTGGCACACAGAACTCCTATGATCAACAGAAAATACTAGAAATGCTTGGTAGGCATCGAGCTTGAATTTTGAAGTTGTAGTTGACCTACATCCAGAGAGCACTGTGGACTCAAACAATGATGGATCAGGACCAAACTTGGCACAAATACTCAATATGCCCAAATGTGAACACTGGTGGAGTTTGGGAAAATAGACCTTGACATTTGGGAGTTGTAGTTGCTGGGATTTATAGTTCACCTACAACCAAAGAGCATTCTGAATCCCACCAATGATAGAATTGGTTCAAACTTCCCACACAGAGACCCCCATGACCAACAGAAAATACTGTGTTTTCTTATGGTCTTTGGCGACCCCTCTGACACCCTCTCACGACCCCCCGCCCTGACCCGGGGTACTGACATCCAGGTTGAGAAACACTGGACTAGAATATCCCAAATTAGATATACCAACAAATCACATCTAGTTGAAAATGGAAACAAATACTTTTGATGCCTTTGCAATTGAATGGAGAAAAAGGAAAGCAGAGGAAATCTATGAGTCTACGACTTCTTTACAGAGCACTGAGCCACAGTTTAGAGTTATATCTGATAACGACTATTACTATTTTATTTGTTGTGTCAGGGCAACTAGTCAATTATATTACATTTCTAACAGAACAAAGCAAACAAACAGACAAAATACAAAATCTGTGAGTTTGGTAGTTGATTAAATGTCCTTTGACCAGTAGCTGGCCACTTGGAGTGATTCTGTTGTTGCCGCAAGGAGGTCCTCCATTGTGCATGTGGCAGGGCTCAGGCTGCATTGCAGCAGGTGGTCAGTGGTTTGTTCCTCTCCACACTCGCATGTCGTGGATTCCACTTTGTAGCCCCATTTCTTGAGGTTGGCTCTGCATCTTGTGGTAAATGACTATTGTGAAAAAAAATTAAGTGTAAAGGAATATTAACATTTGGGAGCACTGCACAAATGCAGTTACTTTTTGACTTGCTGTTTTGCTTTGTTTGACTTGCCCTTTTGTCTTTCTTATTAGCTATATCAGCATTGATGCAGTGCTACAAGTGCTGGAGGCGTCGTCTTTCAACAGTTTAAACAAAGTTACGCATATGTAAGTAGAGAAAGAAAAACGTGATCAATGTGAAACATCCTTGGTGGTCATTTTGTAAAATAAAATCTGTATCATTTTTAATGCCATCTTTGGGCATTAAGTAATGAATGAAGCTATAACATTAGGAATACGGAAAGTTAATGCTGGGACTAATTGTAAGCTGTGCTTCTGTGTAGCAACACTGGTTGTGAAGCCACGGTTTATGTACAATCATGTTTATAACAATTAACACAGAAGTTCACATTTCTGTCCTCCTAGATAAATTAGATTTATCCGCAGGCCCCTTTATCTGCTGGCCCCATAATATAGCACAGTAATTTAAATATAATTACAGTATAGCCCCCAAATCCTGAGCTTATAGTGGAAACATGAAACCATGCATAATAGTGAACCCTATTGAAATGAATGAGTTCTTCTGGTACTCACAATAGAGTTTTTCTTGAAGACCTAGAAATTTTCTAGAGATATCATATCTAGGAATTTATTTGGTCCTCTGGGCTAATTCTATGGTAGCTTACAGTGAAGTATATCTTAGACTTCCTTGGAAGAGATCAGAATTGGCTGGGTGAGGGTTTGTATGGTGGCCATAAACTTGTTTCTTGGACAGTGTTCGGAAAGAATGTTCCGTAGACTTTCAATTAAGCGGCACCTATGTGGATTGGTAGATACGAGATAAATGTAATTTTTGGTAACTTGAGAGTTACTTTTTTTTTAAAAAAGTCTACTAAAAATATATCTCATATTACAGCATACCATATACTCTGTATTGACTTGACATTAATATTGAATTGCAGTAATTAAAAGCAAATTTGGACAAATAAAGACAAACTTAATGTAACATTTCTGCTAAAAATAGATTTTATTCTAATTTTTATACAAAGTATTAGTTCTTTTTGCTAGTTGCTTGAGAGTTCCAGTAAATGAGAATCTACTATATAATCCTACTTTTTCTCATTTATTTTCTTAGTAAATGCTCACAATCAGAAAGTTGAAACATGGTAGGTTGACATTCGCTTTTAATTCAAAAAGTAGGAGACATATAAAATTAACTTGAATTAATAAAACATGAAAACCTTGACTGTGTGCATAGCAAAGTGCTGTGTGTGTATATGTGCCTTCAAGTTGCTTATCGACTTTTGGCAGCCAAATTAATTTTACAGCATTTTCTTGTGCAAGCAATACTCAGAGATAGTCAATGTGTTGTCGAAGGCTTTCATGGCTGGAATCACTGGGTTGCTGTGAGTTTTCCAGGTTGTATGGCCATGTTCCAGAAGGATTCTCTCCTGATGTTTCACCCACATCTATGGGAGGCATCCTCAGAAGTTGTGACGTCTGTTGGAAACTAGGCAAGTGGGGTTTATATATTTGTGGAATGTTCAGGGTGAGAGAAAGAACTCTAGTCTGCCTGAGGCAAGTGTGAACGTTGCAATTGGCTGCCTTGAATAGCTTTGAATAGCCTTGTGGTTTCAATGGCTGGCTGCTTCCTAACTGGGCAAATCTTTCCTTGGGAGGTGTTCAATAAGAAACAATTAGGGCCAGCTAACACCTCCCAACAAAGAATTCCCTTAGGCAGGATGCTCCTGGAACATGGCCATACAGCCTGGAAAAATCACAGTAACCCACTCAGAGAAGGTTTGAAATACAGACTACAACATCTGGTATTTCTTGGTGGTCTCCCATTCAAGTACTATCCAGGGATTAACCTGCTTACCTTCCAAGATCAGACATATTTGCTGCTTTTTAGCACATTTAGGCTATTATAGCAGTTAACCTGAAGGGTGTTATTCAATGAAAGAAAACTCTTTTGAAATACATTAATTAGAATTGCTTTCTGAATTCCTCATTACATTTAGAGATTGGTAGCTTCTGCGTAAGTATTCTCCAGAGTGCAAGATTGACTGCGGGACAAGTTAATTCTTTATTAGATGTATTCATGTTACCTTACATTTTAGAAGTCTTCACTTCTAAAATAAAATTTATGAATTATTACTATAGTTCGTTTCAAAGTTACTTTTGATTACCTTAAACAGCTGGCGGAAAAACAAGCAATAGAGGGCTGTTCAGATTTAAGGGTGATATGTGACAAAGTTTATTTGTAAAGTACAGTCAGTGGCTAACAGCACAAACTGTATATTTTAAAAAATGTTTTTAGAAATGTGGGGATTTTTTTTCTATCACAAGGGTGAAATGACCTGTTCTGGTTTTCACAATCACTTGGGAGAAAGAGCATAAGGAACATCTCATCCAAATTGTTGTCTCCAACCATGGTTGGACAAATGCTCTTTAAAAGCCTAAAAGGAGAACATAATTTCCTGCTGTTTTTCACTGACATTTACACATTGTCAGAGCACAAATTCAAAACGAAAAATGGCAAACCTCTTCTGAATAAATTTTAGCAAGAAAACCACATAATAGGTTTGCCTTATGGTTTCCATAAGTCAAAACAACTTGGGCTCCATCTACACTGCCATATAGTTGGTTTTATTGCTAGTTAATTTAATGTTAGTTAACGTTCCTTGATCTGTGTTTGGGAGCTGTGTTTGGTGGCTCCTATGTAGACTTGTCCATAGCTGCATGGTATATGGTAGACTCCTATAAAGGTGAGAGGATTCCTCTTGTCTTTTGCTGAATGTAGCATTTGTTGGATTTTTTAAGTAGGTCTATAGATAGTTTGTAGGTTGTGTTTCTTCATCAGGAAACTGATGAAGGGACTACCAAACGCAGCGCCCAAGCACGAATCAAGGAACATGAAAGGCACTGCAGACTAATTCTACCAGAGAAGTCAGCCATAGCAGAGCACTTGATGAACCAACCTGGACACAGCATATTATCTGAGAACACAGAAATGCTAGAGTACTCTAACAACCATCATGTCAGACTGCACAGAGAAGCCACTGAAATGCACAAGCATGTGGACAATTTCATCAGAAAGGAAGAAACCATGAAAGTGAACAAAATCTGGCTACCAGTATTCAAAAACTCCAAAATTAGGACAGTAAAAAACAACACTCAAAAACAGGGGAATTCCAGAGAAGAAACAATCAGTGCCAGCTAACACCTCCCAACAAAGGATGTCTCCAGGCAGGAAGCAGTCAGGCTTTGATACTGCAAAGCCATTCAATGCTAATCATGTGGCCAGTTGCAACATTTACACTTGCCTCAAACAAACAAGAGTTCTTTGTCACACCCTGGACATTCCACAGATATATAAACCTCACTTGCCTAGTTCCTAACAGACCTCAGAATCTCTGAGGATGCCTGCCACAGATGTGGGCGAAACATCAGGAGAGAATGCCTCTGGAACAAGGTCATACAGCCCGGAAAACTCACAGCAACCAAGTGATTCCAGCCATGAAAGCCTTCGACAACACATTTATTTAATATTCTTTATTTTTTAAATTCATAATTGAAGTGATTTACATTTTGTCATGTGCTCAAAATTCCATCCTGACCTTAAAGGACCAAGTAACAATATTTTTATTGCAACTGAGAATACATACAAGAAAGCCAAAGTTGTGCTATGTAACATAATTGAATCGTGGTCTATAAACTAGTAATTGATTTCAATTCTTTTTGTTTCATTTTATTTTATTTATATCCCACTTTCCTCCCAGCATGGCACACAAGATCACTCACAGCATTAATTAAAACAAAGTACTTCTGAAACTTAATGTTGACAATAACAAACCCTAAACAAATCTTAGTTAATTTGTTGTCAAAGGCTTTGGCTGGAATCACTGGGTTGATGTGGGTTTTCCAGGCTGTATGGCCATGTTCCAGAGACATTCTCTCCTGATGTTTCACCCACATCTGTGGCAGGCATCCTCAGAGCCTCTGATGATACTTGCCATTGATATGGACAAAACGTCAAGAGAGAATGCCTCTGGAACATGTCCATACAGCCCAGAAAACTCACAGCAACCCAAATCTTAGTAATAATGAGCTCATGTGATTGTTCTTAGTGAGACCAGTTTATTATTCATTATTATTTTGTTAACAAGCCAAGAGCCTAATGAAGCTCATTTGTGAAAAAGGTTGTGTGTTTCTCAAACTCTAAAGGTAGAGATTCACATAAGAACAAGAAACACTAATGTTCCTTGTGGAAATTTGGTTATGTCTTCAACAGAGAAATCCGAAACGCTAGAAGCTTAAGCTACATACATCCGGAGGCCTTTATCAATCTCCCATTGTTAAAAAACCTGTAAGTACTTCAAGCAAAGTCTTTGAGAAATGCTATCCCTGCACAGTCTGGATGGCTGCAAATTTATTGGCCTTCCCTCTCTATGGATTCTGTAGCCATAGTTTCAACCATTCATGGCTTGAAAATACCGCCAAGAGGTACCTTGACTTTCTTTCTCATTTCATATAGAAGGGACACCATTTTACTGAGCTATTGTATGTAATAGGACTTGAGCATCCATGGATTTGGGTATCCATTGGGGGCAGGGGAGGGGGTCCTGAACCAAAACCAGTCAATACTAAGGGATAACTTTATTCATCTTCCTCATGGTTGCTTCCTTAATCACAACATCAAGCCTGTCAAATGTTTTATATTTCAAAAATAGATTTTGTGTGTGGGGGGGTGTGGGGTTTGGGGGGGGAATATTTCCACATCAGATACAGCTTTGCTAATTCTGTATACTCCAGCACAACATATTTTTCTTTTTTTTTACTTTGTCCTTTGTTTTAGTGTGATTATGAATACTGGACTTGGAGTTTTTCCTGATCTCACCAAAATTGAATCAATGGATATGAACTTTTTGCTGTGAGTATGTACCATCCCAGATATACTGAGCCAACAATGGTCAGCATTGTCTTTTTCAGATACATGAACATCTTACTGTATGAAATACTAGTGATCAGGTGGGGAAATGAATTGCCAACTGATTATTCCATTCATGATATGAATATAAGTGAACAAAATAAAAATATTTCATTTACTTCCAAGGAAGGAGTTTCTACCACACTCCGAGGCAGAGAAGTTCTTCCTAATGTTCAGGTGAAATCTCCCTTTATTTGTCCCTTTGATTCAGTAGGTCGACTCTAGTTAAGTGTAGGAACTAGATTCAGGCCTGTGGAGGATACAGGTGAAAACCTGGTGATTTTTTTCAGTGCAAACTACTAACTTCAAGTGGGATTTCTGAGAGATCATTTTTTTTGTGTGCTGGATATTCTAATTTATGACACAATTAGTATTGTAGGGCAACCCCCCCCCCTTTTTGTGTGTGTGTGTTTTGGAATTTTAATGAATTCTAGTGGAGGAGATGGTATTCTTGGGATACAGGCTAGTAATAACTCTTCACCAAAACCAGTTCTTTGATTAATCAAATTCCCAAAAGGCAAAACCGCAAATGTAGGGAGATAAGGCTTCAGTAGTCTGCTATTGAAGCCTTGGTAGTTAATGTTTCCCATGCCTGGTTAAGTGCTTCCACTACAGGTATTACTTCAGATATATAGGAACTTTCCATGGTACAGGAACATGGTCCCAAACAGGTGTACATCTTTTAAAACTGTCCAAAATCTGGAGAAGATTAACAGCTCCCCCAACACACGAGCAACCAACTTCCATGGCCTTCCATGGGATCCAGTTTGTATCACCCAATGGATGCTAAGATGGAATTCCAGCAAAATAATTTGGGATGACCTAGCCAAAGATTCCTTTCAGTTGCTAAAATACTAGCAGTGGTGGTGGTAAGAATACAAGTAATAAAACAGCAATAATACGGTTTATACACTAGTGTGATAGTGTTTCGTTATATATATTTTCCAAAAGTCAATACATGTTAAGACATATTGCTTCCTACATATATAAATACTGTGTGGATAGATGCAGATGTATCAGAATTATGTTGAAATTGTATTGTTTTATTGTACTACTAAAGCTTTTCCATCTTTTTTCACAGGGAAATTGCTGATAATCCATCCATGAGTTCAGTACCCGCAAATGCATTTCGTGGGCTATGCAATGAATCCCTTATGATGTATGTTGGTCCACCACACTTTCTGCACTCATTTGTTGCCTCTATCATGAAGTTTAACCTTAATGAACATTTAAAAATAGCTGATAAGTGAAGAGTTAACATAGATAATTCAAATACCTGTGTGCCATCCTTTTTTCCAAAAATGTAACCATGATTATGTGTTTAAGAATTTTAACACAGCACAAAAAAACATTGAGGTAGTATGAACACTGAGGTTTTCCTTACCTTTTTTCCTCTCTTAGAGATTTCAGAATCCTATTTTTTAAAAATAAATGTTTACTAATCTACTTCTCTCACTTTGGTTACTTAATGCTTTGAAGCTTTCTTAAGATCTTATCATATGAGTAGGAGGAAAGCAGGGGAAAACGAAGGGAACTGCCTTTCCCCGTTTCCTACTGTCTTTCCCCATCTTCTGGGATATCTAACCATCCCACATCCTTTCCCCATCTTTTACCCTTTTTTCCCTGCTTTCTCAGGTTTGGAGTCGGGTAAGACCTGACTCCTGAAGATGGACCTCTGGCTCCATTTCCATGTGCTGATGAAACAGAGACACATGGAGTCCTACCAGGAGTGCCCTTATGTCATATGATGACCTCCATGGGATCCCCATGAGACTCTGTTTTCAAAGTGCATGGAAATATATAATGCACCCACCACATTTCTAAATTTCTAAATTGTTCATATTGGGACATGACTTTTTTCATAAGTTCCCAGTGAAAATTATCAAATGCTTTCTCAGCATTAAAAAATAACAATGCAATCTCTCTGTTTGGATCTTGTTTAGCTACCTCCATTACATTTAAAATAGTTCTCACATTCTGATTTAACTACTGTCTGGTAGGAAGCCTACTTAACCAGATTTTTTTTAATCTGTTCGCTAAAATCTCTGCAAATAGTTTATAATCACAGTTTAGTAATGAGATTGTCCTATAGTTTTTCACTTGTTCCGCCTCACTATCCTGGTTTAATCTGAGAATTATATTTGCCTCCACCCAAGAGTCTGGAATCTCACCTATCTGCAGCAGTTTGTTTATTACTGATAGTATGATTGGGGCCAATTCTTCTTTATATTCCTTATACTTAGCTGAAAACCCATCTGGCCCAGGAGCTTTATTTATTTTAGCCTTATCAATAGCCCCACCTAATTCCTCCAATGTGGTTGTTTTATCTAAAGCTAAATTCATTTCCTCTAGTTTCTCTTCAGATCATATACATTTTTCACCTTTCACTTTTTGAATTTAGCATTAATCTTTTTTGCATCTTTAAATGATTATTTAAAGGGTGCTGCACCTCTCTTTCATAATAGTCCAGATAGCTACCTCAACTTTGATAAGTTTTACTATAGGCCACAGCAACGCGTGGCAGGGCACAGCTAGTTTTCCATATAATTGCTGGTTAAATGTATAATAGAATTTTGTGTGCATTTGGGTCATTTCCAGTTTAAGGCTGCCCTATTAACAAGATTTGTTCTGAGTGTTTTGCCTTTGTCTTCCTCTCAAACTGAGATGGTGTAATTCATTCAGGGCCACCCAGTAGAGTTTCATGACTGAATGAGAATTCAAACCCTGGTCTCCAGAGACATAATCCATAACCAATACACCACATTGGCTCTCAATAATAAAATACTGTGCCAGATGACAAAAAAAAAATCACTTGCAGTATTAAACTAAGAATATAATAATTCTTAGCTATTATTAATGTCAAAACATAACAATTTATATCTAACCAACTACTAATGGTGTAATTTTTGTTTTATCTACAGAAAACTCTACAATAATGGTTTCACCAGAATAGAAGCCTATGCGTTCAATGGAACAAAGTTAGATTCTTTGTAAGTAAATAATCATAATTGACATTATGGATTACTTAGAATTATACAATCATAGAGAGCCTTCTCCTGTACAATATACCCTAAATACTTAGGTCCTGCAGGAGGCAGTTATTCCAACCAGCCAGAACCTGATTGGTGACTGTCACCCAGAGGACTTTTTCACTGGCCGCCCCAAAACTGTGGAAAGACCTGCTGGAAGAGCTCCAACAGCTAAATGAGCTGTCAGAATTTAAAAACCATCTATATACCGATCTCTTCCAGCAGACCTGCCCAGACAGTTTTTAAACATGAATTTTAAATAATAATAATAATAATAATAATAATTCCCCAGTTTTCCGGTTTAAACCAGGGTGGGTTTGGCTTCCTCACTTTAATCTTAAGCATTAACTGGAAATTATAGAGACAATTGTAGTTTTTAACAAATTGTGCAAGAAATATAAGCAACAAATCACAGTTTGCTGGACAGTTGATTCATTTCATTATAAGTATAAACACTTGAGCTCAGACTGACTTTCCAGAAGATAAAAATATTTTCTCCAAAAATCTGGAAGATCATACATATGTTTTCAATTTCTGGGATAATACAATACATACTTAGAAAGCAGGTGTTTCATATGGAAACTTTCTGCCTTTCTTTTCTTTCAAAAATAAACTTGTAATGGTCATGTATACCATATTTTATATTGAATATATAGTACATGATATATTGTAATATAGGACCCCCCCTGTGGCACAGTGGGTTAAATTGCTGTGCTGCTGAACTTGCTGACCAAAATGTCGGTGGTTTGAATCCAGGGAGCGGGTTAGCTCCCACTGTTAGCCCCAGCTTCTGCCAACCCAGCAGTTAAAAACATGCAAATGTGAGTAGTTCAATAGGTACCACTCTAACGGGAAGGTAATGGTGCTCCATGTAGTCATGCTGATCCCACATGACATTGGAAGTGTCTACAGACACTGCTCTTTGGCTTAGGAATGGAGATGAGCACCACCCCCCAGAGTCTGACACGATTAGACATAATGTCAAGGGGAAACCTTTACTTTATATTATAATATATCAGAATTACATTATAATTATAATTTACATTCCACATGCAATTTATAAAGTGGACCTCATATCCAGACAGACTTAGCTACATTTTTAGTAACTGTTGAGCCTACACTATGAAATCTATTAGAATTTGGAATATTATAACTAGCTAATTATTCCTTTTTCTTCCTTCAGGCACCTGAATAAGAACAAATATTTAAGTGCTATTCATGAAGATGCATTTTTGGGTGTTCAGAGTGGTCCAAGTCTATTGTGAGTAGTAGGTGGGGAAGATGCATTGTTATTAAATGGGATTTGTGTTTGTGTTTGTAAGGGTCTAATCAGCATGCAAAATAAAAAAAATGATTTTATGAACAAATGAAGAAATGAGAAAGAAATAAAACTATCATGGGTGATCACTTGTGATTGACTGTGATTGTCTTGCAGAAGTAGAGTCTTGGCAGTGGGTTTGTAAATGCCTGTGAAAACCTATGATAGATCCACACAATATTTCACATTGTGGTCATAGATTTCCATATGGAAGGTGGTCATGATAAGGGTTTGCTTGATATGCCTTCCTCTTGACACATTTCTGCCTTTTGCCCTGTATTTGTGCCTCTTCAAAATCCATAGCATTATTGGTAACAGGTGATTATATACCAAGTGTCCATGAAGAGTTGGTGTTTTCATGCATATTTCAAAACATTACTGAATGCTCAAAGAGTTCCATCTTCCTATGTCCATTTGGTTGGACAAAGCCACATCCTATTGGAATGGCAAAAACAGCAAACATGTCAAGTGGCCTAATAAAGATGTTGATGCAATGAGCATTGTCTCTGTCATCCCAGCTCTTGACTTGAAGTAGTGACATAAATTATATATTCGTCAAGGTTGCTGTCAAGATAAATCTGTGAATGATATCTGCATGAGGTCTAGAATTGGGGTATCTCTATATGCTCTGTGTAGTCAGATTTTTCAAACGTAGACTGAATAGTAATGTTAGCCAAACTGCTGGTACTATTGGACCAAGGTATTATAGTCAGACGTTGAAATGAATACCCAATACAACCTTTCTAAAAATACTGGTTATAGCAGGAGTATGAATGACATGGCACCATATTAGTTCCCTTGCAGAACCACACCATGCCTCAGATTCCTCCCCCCCCCCCCATTTATTTTACTAAAAACATATTGGGTTGGGGTAATTTTATAATTATAACAAAAAAACATTATTTGTATACCACCCAATCTCCCCAAAGGGACTTAGGTTGGCTTCCAACATGTAAGGCAAACATTCAATTGCCGGAAAGAAACCATACTGACAATTACATCAAGATAAACACATTCAACAATAGAACACAACTTAACAGACAAAATAACAACTAAAAGCATCATACAATTAATCAAATTCTGTTAAAACACACTAAAGATAAAAATATTAAAAAGCCATTTCATTGTAGCTCCTTCAATAGAAGTTCAACAAAACGAATGGCAAGAGTTACAATTTGATGTGGCCAACTATAAAAGGGCTGGGCATTGGATAGTACAAAGAGGAATTCATAGGACCGGAGAAGTGGATGAAGTGCAGGACAGAGTGCTAGCTGGGTACCTGGGAACTAGGCCTAGGGACTAATCATTCTCAAAAACGTGCTGGAACATCCAGGTTTTCAAATCCCTACAAAAGGAGGACAGTGTGGGGGCCTGCCTAATCTCCCTGGGGAGGGAGTTCCAAAGTCAGGGGACCACCACAGAGAAGGCCCTCTCCCTCATTGCCACCAACCATGCTTGTGATGGTGGTGGAAGTGAGAGGAGGGTCTCCCTAGAAGATCTTAGAGTCCATCCTGGTTCATAGGGGGAGATGCGATAAAGATAGACAGGGCCCGAACCGTTTAGGGCTTTGTAGGTCATAACCTGCACCTTGAATTGGGACCAGAAACATATTGGCAACCAGTGGAGCTCCTTCAGTAGGGGCATCGTGTGCACCCTATAATTAACTCTAGTTAGAAGCCGGACTGCTGACCTTCTCTACCGAAAACAAGTATTTTTATTAAACATGATTAAGCAGATGTAATTAATGCTTATTCCTTATAATCTTATATTGCCTTGCCTTCTCATTCATTCCAAAGAAGTTGGAGTTTTTGACTCCACGGTAGTTGGGGGAGGTCTTGGCCATTGCCAGAAGTCTTTGCTGACATCAGAAAAAGTTCCCATGCGACATGAGAAGAGGAGGGAGGTGATCTCCTTCATTTCCCTAGGTTGTGTGGGCAATGGCTAGGAGTTCTCTTTATCAATAGATGCACAGAGAATAGGGGATGGTGTCACTGGCCTGTGTGGAACTGCCCCAGCTGTTCACACTAACCCTGAAGCCACACTGCCATATAATCCAGTTCAAAGCAGATAATCTGGATTTTGTATAGCAGTGTAGAAAGGGGCCTAAGACACAGAGCAATGGATTCAAATTGTAGAAAAAGGGATTCCACCTAAACATTAGGAAAACCTTCCTTGGAGTTTGAGCTGTTTAGCAGATGAATATGTTGCCTGGGAGTGTGGCAGAATCTCCTTCTCTGGAGGCTTTTAAGCAAAGGTTGGATGGCCAACTGTTGGGAGTGTTTTTATTGTGTGTTCCTGCATGACAGAGGGTTGGTCTGGATGGCCCTTGTACTGTCTTCCTACTTTATGATTCTATGAAATCAAATACATTTATACTAACTGATCTCTAAGTATTTCTAATGGTCATTTCTAAAGCCCGGGATCCAAATCTAATTCATGAGTGCTGTCTCGAATATTTCAGGTAATTGTAAACCATAGACACTTCGCTTCATGCTGGTGATGTGAGACTTAATGTTGGCTCCTTTAAAGCATCCTTTAAAGCATCAACCTTAAGGGAACTGTGTAAGTTTGTATGTATTGTTACTCAGCGATGATGAGAAGCCACTGTTCCGTTAGGCAAAAGAAAGACTGTAGTTTGAAATCCCAACTAGAATAGATGCATTGAATCATGTGCTTAATTATAAATCACAGAGTATATCCAAAATGATCAGGAACAGAAGTATTTGGGATTTTGGATTTTCTTCTAGATTTTGGCATACCTTGGAGATGGGACCGAGGTCTAAAAAATAATCTTCATTTATATTTCATATACACTTTGTAGACATAGTTTGAAGGTAATTTTATACAATATTTTAAAATAGTTTTGTACACAAAACAACATTTGTACACACTGAAATATCAGAAAGTAAAGGTCTATCTCAACCACTCACACAAATAAGTTTGAATTTTGAAGTCGTTCAGATAAGGATAATTCTGGATAAGAGATGATCAACCTGCATATGTTGCAAATCCTATTGATTTAGATGATCAACCTGCATATCCTGCAAATCCTATTGATTTAGTACTCTAGTGGAAATTAACAATAGAATACTGGCTTTTGAATTAGCTGCAATCGCTCACATATTTTCTAAAGGGCAAAGTAAACACTATTAACAGCTCCTTTTTGCAATTAAGGCAGCAATGAGAACCTAATCAAAAATCATCCTCCAGTTTGAGGAATGATTACACACTCACTCAGTCCTCTTCATATAATGAGAGTTTGGCTTGAATTCAGAAGCCCAAAGAAGCATAATTTAGCAGCTGTGTCAACCAGCGCAGCTGCCTAAGTTCCAAGCAAAAGAAGTGAAGTCCTGGACAAACTGAGCAAAAACAAATGAGGTTCATAATTTGATCATCTTTTGTAGTATGTGCTGTTCCAAACTCAGGCACAATAGTAATGGTTGCTGTTATCCAATGTTAACAAGAATTTAGATGCAGTATTTTCCAGATTTTGAAATAGTCTTCCCCAAGGAGACTTCATTTGCCTCCTCAATTGGCTACAACTAACTCAGAAAAATACAAGGATAAGAAGCACTCATATATAGTGGTTTGAATGCAATTTTCCTGCTTGTTTTCTACTACCCTGGAGACTAGGACGCGGAGGAATGGCTTCAAACTACAGGAAAGGAGATTCCACCTGAACATTAGGAAGAACTTCCTGACGGTGAGAGCTGTTCAACAGTGGAACTCTGTGTCCACTGTGTGGTGGAGGCTCCTTCTATGGAGGCTTTTAAACAGAGGCTGGATAGCCATCTGTTGGGGGTGCTTTGAACACAATTTTCCTGCTTCCTGGCAGGGGGTTGGACTGGATTGCCCACGAGGTCTCTTCCAACTCTATCATTCTATAGGCTATGATTCTTACAGGTTGAGCAACAAATCCACTTTGCTAACCATATAATTAAATAGTCCAATAGATTTAAAAGAATTAAACAGACTCTGGCTTTCTGATCTCCTGTTGGAGAATTTTTGCTCTGCACCTTGATACATATTTTTTTCATAAGAACTGAATATAAGATTAATGTGTTGTGTTCGTAGATGTATTTCAAGCCAGGTTGAAGGTCAAGACTTTGGATCCTTTGCTGTGCAGACATTTACAGCTATACTTGCATGCAATCTCTGAGCTATCATCTTCTGTTGAATGTATGGAGACTTGGGAGTGAGTATGATCCCAATTGCTGCCTCTACACAACAACATGTTGCTGAATGAATATTCAGTGCCTCAATCTATAAGATGAAAACAGTGAATACCAAAATTTGAGAGTGTGACATTCATAGTTTTACATAGAAACACAGTAAACTGTCACTTGCTGTCATGGGTAGTGTGTGTTAAAAATGCCAAACATAACTATGAGATGATAGATATCAAAATCAAATGCAATTGGGTGTCTAATAGAGGTATCAGATGTTTTTCTAAACGCATGAACTTTCAGAGAATATCTGAAAAATATTCAACATCAAATTAGAGAAACCGCAATGAAGTCATTTCTGGCAACTGAATTATCTAGATATTAGTATTTATGTCTGCGATGAAGGTGAAGGTTCATATTATTAAATTGCCTCACAAAGTATATGGCTTTGCAAGGAAAATGCAAAGTACAAGATTATTAAATATGAAAAGTGGCAAAGATAAATTGTGCATTTTATTTGAGTGCCCCCCCCCCCCCACCCCAACCAAGCTTAGCATTGAGAACTAAAGTAAACAGCAATTCAGGGCAATATGTCATTGTGTTTCCTGCCTTTATATAACTACTAGCTTGGGGACCCGGCGTCGCCCGGGTTATTAGAGAAAGTGGGTTATGGCGGTTCCGTATGCCAAGTTTGGTCTTTATTGGTCTTTGGATAATGGCAGCATTATTTTCAGGAAGTGAGTGAAGGTACTTGAAGTCCCATCATCCATGGGCCATCCTCCTACAAACAGCAGCAGGATATAGAGTGGGTCATGGGGGCTCTGTGTGCCAAGTTTGGTCTTTATCAGTCATTAGATGAGGGTGGCAGTGGTGTCAGTAAGTGAGTGAAGGTATTGCAAGTCCCATCATCCAAAGTCCATCCCCTTTCAAATTGCAGCAGGATGTAGAGTGGATCATGGGGGCTCTGTGTGCCAAGTGTGGTCTTGATTGGTCATTAGAAGAGGGTTGCAGCAATCTTTGGAAGGGAGTGGAGGTACTTGAAGTCCCATCATCCATGGTCTGTCCTCCTCCAAACTGCACCAGGATGTAGAGTGGGTCATTGGTGCTCCATGTGCCAAGTTTAGTCTTGATTAGTCATTGGCGAGGGTCTCAGTGGTCTCAGGAAGTGAGCAAAGGTACTGTAAGTCCCATCATCCATCTCCAAAGTTTTCCAAATAACACCAGGACGTAAAGTGGGTCATGAGAGGTCTATGTGCCAAGTTTGGTGTTGATCCGTCATTGGATGAGGTTTGCAGAGGTCTCACAATGAGAGTGAAGGTACTGGAAGTTCCATCATCCATGGTCCACCCTTCTCCAAAACTGCAGCAGGAGGTAGAGTGGGTCATGGGGGCTCTGTGTGCCAACTTTGGTCTTGATTGTCATTAGATGAGTTCTGCAGCAGTCTTGGGTAGTGGAGGTACTTGAAGTCCCATCATCCATGGTCTGTCGTCCTCCAAACTGCTCCAGGATGTAGAGTGGGTCATTGAAGCTCCATGTGCCAAGTTTAGTCTTGATGAGTCGTTGGCGAGGGTCTCAGTGGTTTCAGGAAGTGAGTGAAGTGACTGCAAGTCCCATCATCCATTGTCAAATTCTTCCAAACCGCACCAGGATGTAGAGTGAGTTATGCAGGCTCTCTGTGTAAATTGTGGTCCTGATCCATCATTGTTGGCAGTTATAATGGTCTTAGGAAGGGAGTGCAGGTATTGCAAGTCCCATCGTCCATGGTGCATCCTCCTTCAAACTGCACCTGGATGTAGAGTGCGTCATGGAGACTCAGTGTGCCAAGTTTGGTATTTATTGGTAATTGGATGAGGGTTGCAGTGGTCTGAAGAATGAGCAATGGTACTGCAAGTCCCATAATCCACGGTCCATCCCCAGCCAAACCACACCAGGACGTAAAGTGGGTCATGAGAGGTCTCTGTGCGAAGTTTGGTCCTGATCAGTCATTGGATAAGGTTAACAGTGATCTCCGAATGTGAGTGGTGGTACTGCAAGTCCCATCTCCATGGTTCATAGTCCTCCAAACTGCAGTAGGATGTAGAGTGGGTGATGGGGGCTCTGTGTGCCTATTTCGGTCTGTATTGGTAGTGTTCTGACCCAGCCCCCTTTGGCCTTTCCTTTCCTCTCTTTCTCATCTCGGAATGTTGGATTTGAGGCTGGCCAATCAGAGACCATATGCAAATTTCCTTCTGTCATGCCCCGTTTCTGCCATGAACCCTCTTCTCCACCAGGGGCTCCTATTGAAGCTGGCCAATCAGAGACCATATGCAAATAGCACCACAGCGGCAGCCAATTAGAACGCTGCCACATACACCTTCCGCCCTCCGCACCTCTGTCCGATACAAACAAACACTCTTCTTTATTATATGTATAGATTACAGGAGGAAGAGTTAATTGATTTATGAGTTAGAATAATTTCCTTTTTTTAAGTGTGCTTTAATTTTTTTTAATCAGGATACACATAATGAATGTATTAGGGCTAGCTTTTTGTGACACTGCTGAGTAATAAATGCTTGTATGAAAGAGAGACATTCTCTTTTTCTGACACACTGGTTGACCTGAATCCTGTTGGTGACTTATATTTGCATAACTAGTACGTTTCTGTCTAATTTGAACATTGCACAAGAAGCTATTCAATGCTTCCTTGTATAATGATCTCCAAAAAGTAGTTTTAAATGGCTGGAGTATGTTTCCAAGACAATTTGCTGATTTCTTGTGGCAACAGAATGTGTCCAGTCAGTATCTACAATCAGGGGAAGTGAATAGATTGTACTCTGTCCACCATAATCTTCAGTGACCACTTGTGGAAAAGGAGATCCATGAAATCCTGTCCTCCACAGATACCTTCCCAGGCACTGCTGAGTTGTATTTTGAAACAAATCAGAATTAGCTGTGGTATGAATTGATAAAACTTCTTTGTACTAATTTCTGCAACCAGTGTCTCACAGTTCTCTCAACATCTTCATCAGAAGCATAATGATGTCCCAGCAGATCTTCTTTCATTATCAGGAACAGATGGAAGTCAGACAGTTCTAAATCTGGAATGTATGGAGGATGAAATATGGTGGTGAGATCCAGTCTCTGAAGTTTCAAATCTGTGCGCTTTCATTTCAGGCGTCAGCATCCTGGGTACCCATCATGCACGGATCTTACGATAGCCAAGCAAAGCAATAATGTGACCCACAAGTTCTTGTGATTATCACTGAGTGATGAGTAATACAACATCATCCTGAATCAACCTATCAACCTTTTGCTTGTGAAATTCAGTGGTTGCTATCACAGGATGTCCAACTCTTTGTTTGTCATGCAAGTCAGATGTTCTCACCTCAACACCTTTAAACTTTCTCGCCCAATGACGCACAGTACTCACATCAACACAATCACCATAAACAGCTTGCATTCTCTGATTAATCTCCTTTGGGGTGACACCTTCTGCTGTCAAGAAATCAATGACTGCACGTTGCTTAAGTCGCATTGGGGTTTCATACTTTGCCCTTTAACAACACAACTGTTCAATGCTAAGGCTTCCCGCCAAAATGGAACTGTAGAGGAGAGTCTACTGAACAAGCCAGTATCTGCCACATACCAGTACTGCCATCTGTTGAGGAGTTATGAAGGTGGAGGCATTACTTTTCATTCAATCCTCGTATACAAATTCGCCTAACCTACACAACCTATCTTGTTTGTAACTTGGGGCCAGCCTGTATTGTAGATAAGGGGGTTGCACTGCATTTAAAGAGATCTATCACGTTTCCCCTCTGTTTTCTGTCACATGGCGTGAACACCTTGTAGATGTAGGCTGCAATCTAGTATATACTCTCCCAGCTTACTGAAAGACTCTGAAGAATAATTCCCCGTTCTCTGCACTGATATTTTCTCCTTCATAGGAATAGGCAGGATCATGGGAGATATCTGGCTATGTCCCCATGTGTACTTTCAAGTCACCTGTCAACTTTCAGCAACCCATAAAATTTCATAGAGTATAGATGTGAAACGATTACAGTGGCACTGAGTCTTCAGGAGGAGCCTGACAAATCTTGGCGGTGATATCATTCCATATGGGGTTTTTTTTTTCTGCCTCCACCCCAAGAAACGGGGAATGGTTGTGATGGGGGCCTTGGACACTATTCAGTAAGTGGGAAAGGGTTATGGATGTTACAGAGAGAGAGAAAGGAAATATCAGCTTTCATAGTGCTCAAGCTTGAAGAATTGGGTCATCTGTTTACTTTGAGCAAAATAGCATAATTCAAAACATTAACACTGAAGTAGTTTTTAAAAATTCAATTAGAAGTGATTACAATGGATTCACCAGGGTTCTAGATTATTATTCTAGTTGTGTTACTAGAAACCTAGATCCTGAGTGAGAAAATGTAACCATCTAAGTGAGGTGCTTTCAGTGAGGATAGAATTCAAAATCATAGCCATCTTAGCCTGGAATATCAACATACAAAGGGATCTTGTAGCAATTTTGAGACTGAGAGAAAGAGATTTTTGCATAACATTTTGTAGATTGTTGTAGATTCTTCAGGCTATATGTCCATGCTTTTAGAACATGGCCATATAGCCTGAAAACCCTACAACAACCCACTGATTCCGGCCATGAAAGCCTTCGACAATACAACTTTTGTAGACTTAGGCTGCAGCTACACTGTATTGTGCATGTGGCAGGGCTCAGGTTGCATTGCAGCAGGTGGTTAGTGGTTTGCTCTTCTCCACACTCGCATGTCGAGGATTCTACTTTGTAGCCCCATTTCTGAAGGTTGGCTCTGCATCTCGTGGTGCCAGAGCGCAGTCTGTTCAATGCCTTCCAAGTCGCCCAGTCTTCTGTGTGCCCAGGAGGGAGTCTCTCATTTGGTATCAGCCATTGGTTGAAGTGCTGGGTTTGAGCTTGTCACTTTTGGACTCTCGCTTGCTGAGGTGTTCCAGCGTGTGTCTCTGTAGATCTTAGAAAACTATGTCTAGATTTAAGTCGTTGGCGTGCTGGCTGATATCCAAACAGGGGGTGAGCTGGAGATGTCTGTGCCTTGGTCCTTTCATTATTGGCGGCTACTTCCCGGCGGATGTCAGGTGGTGCAATACCGGCTAAGCAGTGTAATTTCTCCAGTGGTGTAGGGCGCAGACACCCTGTGATAATGCGGCATGTCTCATTAAGAGCCACATCCACTGTTTTAGTATGGTGAGATGTGTTCCACACTGGGCATGCACACTCAGCAGCAGAGTAGCACAGCGCAAGGGCAGATGTCTTCACTGTATCTGGTTGTGATCCCCAGGTTGTGCCAGTCAGCTTTCGTATGATATTGTTTCAAGCACCCACTTTTTGCTTGATGTTCAGGCAGTGCTTCTTGTAGGTAAGAGCACGGTCCAGAGTGAGTCCCAGGTATTTGGGTGCGCTGCAATGCTCCAGTGGGATTCCTTCCCAGGTGATCTTCAGATTGCTGGAACTAGCCTTGCAGCCTTTATAGGAAAGGAAAATACATAATAATGTATCATCTGCTTTGCTCATCTGTTAAATTTTAGAAAAGATATTATTTTATACAAATATAAAAGGACCTTAGGAAAAAAAGAAAGAAACAACTTGAGAACTTTCAGAGTCCTACACAATTTTAAAGCAATAAAACTTAAGGCGGTGTCTGTTATGTAATATCTGTTTGAGGGTCAGCATACAAGGATTTATGCAATTTATGCAATTATTTCCTGACACTGGCAGAACAATTTCTGGAATGGGGAAAAGGGTAGCTTCTCACCACCACCGCAACACACAGACCACTCAAAATCAGAAAGGAAATACTCTGACACAGATTTTTGGAAGTAACAAAGTACTGCAAGAAGGAATATAGGAGGGGAAAGTCCCCTTGGGAAACAGGAAGTGGACCCTAAGTGACCATCCCACAAAAGCTTCCAAATGTGTACCAAGGGCCAGGTTTTATTAACTTAAATAAAGTTATTATCTAGAAGGCTCCATTAAACATTGAAATAGACCCCAAACCAGCAACAACATCCCTCAAAGACCCAAAGGGTGTCCAAGAGTGCTGCAGCATAACTTCTGCTCTCTCCAAATAGTTACCATATTGAGAAGTCCTCTGGAACTTCAGTGCAGACCCAAATGGCACTGTTCCATCCTCTGGATTTTGAAGCATTTGGTCTAAAGCAGTGGTCTCCAACCTTTTTGGATCAGGGATCACTTGACCAGGGACCACTTTGACTAGGGGCCACTCTCCAACATTAGTACCAAAAGCATTATGAATTGGTTTTTGGTCAACTTTAGATGCAATTTGGTTATTTTGAGTGCTGATTCAGAAAATTCCATTGTATAGTCCACATCAGCTCTAGTTTCTGATACAGAACATATGTCACCCAGTAATCACTGTCAGCTCACCCACGCAAAACCATATTTAATAATCTAGAGCTGATGTGGTAGTACTAATCTGTCGTGGGTAGTCAGTCTCTCCCCTCCCAACATCCCTGTTGGCTTAGCACTATAAGAGGGTTTCACAAGACCAGTATCTCTTGTTGCCTCGTGGTTTTGAGGCAGTGATGTAGTAATGGTGAGGGCATGCACCATATTTTCATTCTTGAGGACTACTAGTGGTCCACGGATCATGATTAGAAACCACTGGTCTAAAGGGTAGTAAAGAGTAACTTTCTGAGTAGGCTCTAACAGCCTGTGATCTTAGTTGAGAAGAAGAAGGTCTTCCAAGAAAAAAGTCCAAGTAAGCTGATATGGTCACAGTTGGTCCTTCAAGCAACTGCACTATAGATCATTTTGAACCTTAAAAATCCATGCCAAGACTTCATGCTGAATTTGAAAGAAGTATGCACCCTATCACAAAGGTAGAACAAAGCTGGAATTGCACACTCCAGTCTTCTGGTGCTGGGTAGATTTTATTGGTCCTTCACCTCTTGCCTTTTCTAAACAACAAATATTGTATAATACTGTGTTCTGTGCAGTAGTTAACATGCATAGGCTTTTGAAAAGAAACTGAAAGAAATGTGACCCCTTGTAACATCTTCTATATGAATACTTCAATGTTAGGAATGCAATTTTACCATGGCAGGGCTTTCTTCGGGTCTGTATAAAGTGCACATCGTGCCTTGAAATATGTGGCCTGGGATTGGCAACATTCTGAAAAAAATGCTTTTTGAATAAAAGTCATTGAGGGGTTGAGTTGAATCTCGTCTAGATACTCTTCCTGAAGTGCTAGCAAACAAATAGCACAGTCCTTGAGATCTGTACCTTTTCATTTCATTTATGGCCATTCCATGGTTGAGATATGTGTACATGTTTTATGACAGTTAATGGACTAGTGTATATATTCTTCTTAAGGGTAACAGAAGTCAGATAGTGTTCTAAATGAATATCCATTTTGTGGGAAGCTAAAAACCTTGTGGCAGAAGACCTACCTATGCTTGCTATGTCCAATTGAGCATCGATATCTCGAGTGCATTGCACGAGCACTTGTTTTGTCCAAGGTCCTAGATCATTCAGAAATTGTAAAGGCAGGCTGATTTTAGCCAACTATACCACTAACCATGATGACCTTTGGTCACACTGGACTTGATCCTCTAGACCAGTGGTTCTCAACCTGTGGGTCCCCAGATATTTTGGCCTTCATCTCCCAGAACTCCTAACAGCTGGTAAACTGGCTGGGATTTCTGGAAGTTGTAGGCCAAAACACCTGGGGACCCACAGGTTGAGAACCACTGCTCTAGACATAGGCGAGGAAATCTACTGGGATTCATCCAGTTTATTTTTGACCAATAATTGAATTGTCTCATTAAGATTTGACCATTTGCTGGGGACATTCCTAGCTCCACCCTTATTCCCGCCGTCAGTGTTGTTCTGGAAAGGCCCAGGAGGGTGCAAAGCTGCTTAACTTGGAAAGCTTCGATTCTGACCAAATTGCTGTGCCCCCGAATTTCAGCCCCAAATATAAGTGTTGGCATTATTTTGTCTTAAAGACTTCCAAGGCAGGTCTAATTTTGCCTGGGTATCTATGATGGTACAGCTTATAAATAGAACCTGCAGCTTTTGTTGCTCTTTGTAAACTATGAGTAAAGTGATTGGCCCAAGCACCAGAAGAAAACATAATGCCTAGATATTTGTAACAATTGATTTGTTCCAAATATACGCCATTCAGGGACCATGTGCTTCTATAGCATAAATCTGCCAGTGGATACTTGTGCCATGATGAGATAATTTAGGATCTTTTCCTCCATATACAGTATGGTAATAACAGTACCAATCTACCTGACAGGTTTGTTTCAAGATTTATAAAATAAATTTTATTAAAAGTGGGTTGAACGCTCAAAAAAACGTGAGATGGACAGGTAGATAATAACACAGTGTCTGAGATCTTATGCTGTGCAGATTCAGTGTAATGCTCTGTTCCCCAGTGCTACATCCCTTCTGTCCCCAGGGCATACTATAGTGATTAATTACTGGCAGAGAGAAGAGGGATGGTGGGATGTATCTCTGGGGCACATTGCCTGGCTGGAGGAGGAAAAAAGGAACCCAGGCAGCACCTAAGTGCGGTTCTGCAGCAAGAATAAATTCGGTGTCTCCTACCTGCATCTCCAACCACACCATAGCAGAATATATTGAATGTAAGAAAACTGGTGGTAGAGGCACAGAGAACACAAGTATGCATAGCCTGAGGTTATGTGTATGTATGTCTAGACATTCTGTGTTCTGATATTTTATTTTGACAGAGTGGTTCTGTGACACTCATGATTCATGAAACACTTTAAGGAAACTTGATCTAATCAATTATCCTTTATTTTTCTTTAAAAATATCATCAGCGATGTCTCCCAGACAGGTATAACTAAACTTCCAGCAAGAGGGCTGGAAAACCTTAAAGAATTGATAGCTGAAAATACCTGGACCCTTAAGAAATTGCCTCCAGTAAAGACTTTTCCTTACCTGATAAATGCGGCTCTCTCATACCCAAGTCACTGCTGTGCTTTCAAGAACTGGAAAAAATCAAAAGGGTGAGTCTTACAATTTAGACTAAATTCTAAATAGCCTGGGCCCTAGGTATCTAATAAGCCATTGCCTTTGACATTTTTGTTTATTGGTTTGTTTAAAAAGTAATTCTTGCCATGTCTCAGGCTTCCAGGCTCTCCAAGGCATTGTACAACTGATGAAATAATTATTTAGAGCTAGTATGCCCTTCTTATTCACAGATTCATATCCACCGTTTTCATTTATCCTTGTGGTCTCAGCCTGTCTGAACCATATGAATGTCTTTATTTGCTTTTAATTACTTCATTTCAATATTAATATCAAGTCAATACAGAGTTTATGGTAGATGATATAGTATATGATATATGGTACAGTATAGTAAGGGGTATAGTATTAGGCTTATTTTTAATATAAACTCTCAAGCAACTAGAAAATACATTGACTTAGCATCTACAAATCCCCATGGGTGCCAATTAATTGAGAGTTTATTGTTAACAATTATTCGCTTACAATGTGCTTGCATAATAAGAGATGTTCTTGAGTTCTAATATGGATAAAGAGCATGGTCTCAGAGCTTTTCATGCTTTGAAGAATGATATGTTTAAGCCTAGATCCTGAAAAATACTTTCCCATTATTACGTTTGCTTTGCCTAAATCCATTTCCACTTCTTTGTGTGTTTATTTATTTAGAATTCTGGAGTCCTTGCTGTGTAATCAAACTAACAATTATAACTTCCGACAGAGAAGATCTACTGGTGCCTTCAGTGGTCCGCTTTACCAAGATTATGCGGAAGATTATTTAGATCGGACTGATACTGTATATGACGAGACCTCCAAATTTAGTGATGTTCGTGCAAATTCTCATTATTATGTCTTTTTTGAAGAACATGACAATGGCTTCGGCCATGAGCTCAAGAACCCTCAAGAGGAGAATATTGCAACATTTGACAACCATTATGAATATACTCTTTGTTCAGGTACTGATGATATTAGTTGTACTCCAGAACCTGATGAATTCAACCCATGTGAAGATGTAATGGGCTACCAATTTCTAAGGATTGTGGTATGGTTTGTGAACTTGCTGGCCATTGTAGGCAATGCTTTCGTTCTCTTTATTCTACTCACCAGCCATTACAAGTTGACAGTCCCACGATTCCTGATGTGTAATTTAGCCTTTGCTGATTTCTGCATGGGATTATATCTTCTCCTGATTGCTTCAGTGGACCTTTACACTAGGTCAGAGTACTACAACCATGCCATTGATTGGCAGACTGGGTCTGGTTGTAGTGCTGCTGGCTTTTTCACTGTCTTTGGTAGTGAATTGTCGGTCTTCACCTTGACTGTAATCACCCTAGAGCGTTGGTATGCTATCACTTTTGCCATGCGCTTGGACAAGAAAATCCGCCTCTGGCATGCTTCTGTTATCATGCTGGGTGGTTGGATGGTATGTTTCCTTCTTGCTCTTTTACCATTGGTTGGCATTAGTAGCTATGGAAAAGTCAGTATCTGCCTTCCTATGGACACCGAAACACCCTTGGATCAAGCCTACATTGTATTTGTTTTACTGCTGAATATCATTGCTTTTGTTGTAATTTGTGCTTGTTACGTAAAAATCTATATTACTGTGCGGAACCCTCAATACAAGTCAGGGGACAAAGACACCATCATTGCCAAAAGGATGGCTGTGCTGATTTTTACTGACTTCCTGTGTATGGCGCCAATCTCTTTCTATGCCTTATCTGCTATTATGAACAAACCCCTGATAACTGTCAGTAACTCAAAAATCCTGCTTGTCTTGTTTTACCCACTCAACTCTTGTGCTAACCCATTCCTCTATGCTATCTTTACCAAAGCTTTCCAAAGGGATGTCTTCATTTTGCTTAGCAAGTTTGGATTATGTGAGCACCAAGCTCAAGTCTACAGAGGCCAAACGGTCTCCCCCAAAAATAGCGGTGGCTCCTATAGTCAGAAGGGCAGTCATGGGATGAGTCAGAATCTCCCACATCTTCACAGCAATTCTCCTGCTTCATCTGGAAATTACTACCCAGCAGTTATGCTGCATAGTCAAGGGACCATGCCAGACAGTAAGATGACTGTGTTGTAGACGCTGGATGCGTAAACGATGATCAGACCAATAGGAGCTTGGCTTAGATATGTAGCTGATAAGAATGTTTTTAGTTTTTGTGTATTCTGATTTTTATGTGCCTTAAATCTAGCTGTAAGAACATAAGAAGACCCATATTGAATCAGAACAGAAACTGTTTCATCCAGTCAGGTGCCTATAGCAAGCCCAAAGCAGAACATTAGCATTCGCCTGCTATGATTTCTCACAGAAATTCAGAGACATTTTGCCCATGACAGGAGAAAACAGTACGGTTTGAAATCCCTTATAAGGAATTCTGAAATTCCAATATGCTAAATTGTCTACATGGGTGTCTTTAGGTGCTACAAAGTCCTCCTTTGGGGGGAGAAGGGCAGGGTATGAGTACAGTAAAAATAAATAAATGAATGAATGAATACAGAGGGATGTAGGTAATATCAGTCCCCACAGGACCCAGAAAACAACATCTGCATGTGTAAGGGAAATTTACACATTTTGATGTCCCTAACAATTCTGGTCCTAGTGTACTAGTTACTTTGTGTCCCAAATAACTATAATAACAATTACAATTTACCCGAGTATCCATTAATGGATCAAAAGCTGGTGGACCAAAAGCTGAGCATCAGCCAATGCTTTGTACCCAAAAACGGTCAAGGGGTAGAATAGCACAGTATTCTGGGTCCGGAAAAGTATGCAATACTTCCAGAGAAGTATGCCATAATTTTTGGCGTTAGATATTTATGGTAAATCCAATAAACCCTTTATGCAACTGACTTTTCTGTATCTGTTGAACTGAGAGTTGTTAGGGAGCAGCAGGTAGAACCACTGAAGGTTGATATCATGTATTTCAATCTTAGGGAAGCCTTTGCATCCTCAGAGATCTAGGAGAACCAGCTGTTTAGTATATTCTCTCTCTCTCTCTCTCTCTGAATCTGAGTATAATTTAATTAGTGGGGTGACCATGGTAGTTTCCATTCCAAAAGAGGTCTAAATCCTGTGGTCTTAAGGTGGTGTTAAGATCCAGATATTCTTCTTTGTGGTCTCTGTGCCTCATGCAAATGTGTCTTATGTTGGAAGTGCAACAATGCTTAGCACTGAAGAATCAAGAATGCCTCACAGTGGGCTGTAGTAATTTGAGTGACCTAAATATATTCTCACTCTCTACCTATCCTGGCCCCTTGTGATGCATGTTGATACACCTGGGATATTTCTCCATCTTTTCTCCTTTCCATGGGTTCTCCTCACTTCTCTTCCCCTAGAATGTAACTAGAGTCGATTGGCACCCCGAGTAACTTTCCTGTTTTAGAATATAATTCCTAAATACAACTTTTTCTTCGTGCTGGCCTTATGGCTGTTGGCAAATTGAGAGAGAAAAAATCCAATGGTATTAGATAGAATCCCAGCTTCTTGTTTGATCAGTAGCACTCTGAGAAGAATAGAAAAACTCCTAAATCGGCATTAGCCAACTTGACAACATACAGATGTCTTGTACTGCTGGGCCAATTAATTTCTGCTTGGATGCAACCTGGTCAAACGGTTCAGGACTATGTATTGTATATAAAAGACACAGCTGATGAGCTGAGACGTTATAAATGGGAACTGGATGACCAATTCCTTAATGCATGCATCTTTAAGTGACTGCTGAAAAAATTGTGCTGGTTTTGAAGGCTCTATCATGTGCAAGCTGCTGACAGAGAAATTTACTAGATCTAAGATTAAAAGGAGATGCTCCTCCCACAACAGATCCTGCCTTTTTGGGGATAAAAACATAGTTTCAACCTCACTAAGTCTTGCTTAGCTGTTAAATGGTATTCATTATAGGCAAAGCCACCATTGACAAGTTCTAGAACTTGGTAGTCCTGGCAGAAGCCTTAATTTGTCCTCTCTTCCACACATGATCCATCTTGCCAACACTACTACTCTCCTCAGTTTCTCTCTGTCTACCATTCAGATTGCCCTTTGTGGTTGGATCTACACTACCCTATAATCCAATTTTGGAATGTGGATTAACTACATTTATTTGGATTATAGGGCAATGTAGACTGATATGCAGTTAATTCACATTCTGGAACTGGATTACAGGGCAATGTAGATCCAGCCTGTATTGCTGAGTAGTTTCATTTCTCTCTAACTTTAAGCTGTTCTTTTCTGGCCTATAAGGCCCTTTTTAAATCTGGTTTCCATTGTGGCAGCAAGTTGCCCTTTCCTGATGGGTACTCACAGTGTTTATTTTACTAGGGTGAATCATATGTCATCCAGCAGTACCAATTTGTTGCTACTTCATTTCACAGTGTCTGAATAACAGAACCTACACTTGAAATTTTAGTGCTGGGAGCAGTTCTTGAAGGTTGCTGATCAAGCCATCCAAAATAACCCTTTACATTTGGCATGTGCTTTGTTATGTAACTCTATGTTATAACCTTTTTTGAAAATGTTGACTGTGACAACTGTTGGTTTGTCTGAATTGTTAACTTCAGATATGGATCCCTTTTCAGTATGGTCTGCTGTCAGTTTTGAGGATCTATCTCTTTCACAGATAGATCCCTCAGTCTCAATATCTGCAGAATCTACAGCAGAAGAGGGTCTGGGTTCTTCTTCAGTCTCAATAGCTCAATAGCTCAGATGGCTTTCAGTCCCATCTGATGGAAGAAAGAAAAGATTTCTCAAGTCTAGGATTCTTGCAAGATGAAAGACAAGAAGCAGCATGATTCTCCCTACAATCTTGGCATTGCCTTCTTTGAAAGTTTCTAAATCCATTTAACAAATTTCTGTATTACCAGTCATTAGTACTGACAATTTAACCATGCCGGCAACCACTTCTACCTCAGTCTATGGAACAGTCTCCAGTTCAATTCATTGATTCCCAGCCTGTTTTCTGATCACCTACTTTAACTTATCACTCTTATTTTCCTCCAACTCACTACTCCTGATCATTTTGGCATCCTTCCCCTACGGATTGTCACCTTTGGATTGATTTGCTTTTTTTGAGGAATGAGTTCCTTCCTATCAGATGCACTCTTCTTTGTACCAATATGTAGCTCATTGTACCATTGTGAGTGGGGGGTCATACCAGAACTACTGATGTCACAAACCCTATTGGCATGAACTTCCTAGATCTTATTAAATTTACTCTCCTTCTCACTGGCATCAAAATTTTTATTGAGACTATTTGTAATGCAGATTATCATGTTACCCTAGGGATGATAGCCAGCCCTGTTCATTTCCTCCATTGGAGGACCACTCCACCTGCTATAACTGTAGTATCTTTGCCTAGATCTCTGCTGTCTCCCACTCACACAACTACTTTTAGTATTTCAATCCTCCATTGCATTCTTGCTTATGTCCTCCAGTTATACTGCACCTATTCTGAGTGTTTACTTCTGACCTCTAGATCACATCCTTGGTCCTTAGTTTCACTGGTGTTTTCCTAAGCTCCACTGCCATTATTTTCAATAGTTTCTGCTTTTCTGGCTGCCTCTGTCATCTGTGCCTGTTGCTGCATCCGAACCCACTAGTTGTCTCATCTGAAGTTGATTACAACTTCTTTACCATTGCCATCATCCTGTGACATTTTCCCCAAACATGGCTGTTGAGGACACTAATCTGGTTGATCCACCTGCTCCTCCTCTATATGGATGTAATACTGTTTGTAGCAAAGTCTTGAGGCTGAAAGTAACCTTAGTTCCGGTTCTGGTACTGGATCCAATTTTTCATAGAGTAAACTCCCAGAATACTACACGTACAATGATGCCTCTCTTGTCTGCCCTCCTTGACCTCATCAGAGAAGTTTGAGCAGCCATAGTAAGATCCAGCTTCTCTGCCTCCTACATTGGACACAATCTGCTGGTAGAAGCCCTGGTGGCACAATGGGTTAAACCCTTGTACCAGCAGGACTGCTGACTGAAAGGACAGTCGTTCAAATATGGTGAGCTCCTGTCTGTCAGCTCCAGCTTCTCATATGGGGACATGAGAGAAATCTCCTACAGGATGGTAAAACATCTGGAGATCCCCTGGGTAACATCCTTGCAGACAGTCAAGCCTCTTACACTAGAAGTCATTCAAGTCTTACACTCAAGTCACTCCCGACACACACACAAAAACCTCTGAGCTAGTGGTGGCACAAGAGGGTTCCCTCTCGCTCTCACAGCTGCCACTCCTGATCATCTTTTAAAAACAGTAACAACAAACCAGTGATTCTAGGACATCAATGTCATTGTTTTTTTTGAACCTCAATTTTTTGAAAAATAGTGCATTTTAGACTAGGAGATTAAGACGCGGAACAATGGCTTCAAACTACAATAAAGGAGATTCCATCTGAACATTAGGAAGAACTTCCTGACTGTGAGAACCATTCAGCAGTGGAACTCTCTGCCCCGGAGTGTGGTGGTGGCTCCTTTCTTGGAAGCTTTTAAACAGAGGCTGGACGGCCATCTTTCGGAGGGTGCTTTGAATGCAATTTTCCTGCTTCTTGGCAGGGGGTTGGACTGGATGGCCCATGAGGTCTCTTCCAACTCTATGATACTATGATTCTAGATTCGGTGAAATCTGGTATTAGCACATGCTTTGTTTTCATGCCAGCTCTTTTGATGTTATCACTTTCTGGTGATAGCGTAAGTGGCTACCACAAACACCTGGCTTCTAAAAAACATGACAGAAGCTCAGTTCCTGAATAACTGTGGTCTTATTCTTTACCAACAGGTCTATAGCAATTCAGAAACTGAGTTTTTGCTTGCTTGCTCAGAACCTACATGCCAGTCATGACAGATGAAATGTTCAGCTGCATATTATCTTCAATCTGGGGTTGTTTTTTAAAGACCCTTTTAAAAAAGGAGAGAAAAGTAACTTAACTAAGTTATTATTGGTATAGCAGTACCTAGCACTAAAATTATGCTGACATTCCCAATTTTAGAGAAAGTGTTTTACTTCTTCTCTGTAGAGACTCTTTGGCTCACCAAAAATGGGGTGCAAGTGGGAAGCATTTTTCTGCACCTCTTTCTGAATTGCTTTTTATAAGATTTTATTTAATTAGATAAATGTTTTCACACTTTTTGTGCACTTTAGATGGTTTGATGAAAATTTCACACCAGTATGGATTTTGATACTGCCCAGCTTGGCTATTTTTGCATATTTTTTCCAATTCTGTAAAGATAAATGTTGGTCATGAACAGAGTCCTTCCATGTGAATTGCTGCTACTGCTCATGCAAGTGGTTTGTTCATTTGAACTGTTGATTGTGGGCATATCTGAAAATATTTTGTTTTACTCTGTACTAAATGGACAGGAACGTTATCTTGTGCTTGCTTAGAATTGTAAGTTGACGTAGGAATCCATCTATGTTAATTTATTTTCAGAAAAGGCTGTATCTTCATGTCAGTCTTTTTAACATATGTAAACTAATTTCTATAGGTTCACTGAAAAAATCATATACGTGTACAGAGATGGTAAAGAAATTAAAGATGAATGTGAAAAAATCTAATTTTTTCATTGGTTTGGGATTCAAATTTGTATACACGTTGTCAGTGTAAATTTTATTAATGTGGCATTATAAAAAAAATTATGCACCCACATGGTTACCATAGTTTTTTGTTATTTATGAGCCATTAACTAAATTAGTGATGGATCAAAGTAAGCATAAGGAAAAGGAAATAGCTCTTCAAATATTGTTAGGTTACAACTCTTTCAATCAGATGGCGAAAAGAAGAACAGACTGCTTCAGGGGAGCATGCTTGCTCCATCAATGATTAACATTTACACAAATGATCAGCCACTGTGAGAAGGGACAGAGAACTTATCTATGCTGATGATTGTTCCATCACCGCTCATGGAGGCAGCTTTGAAATGGTTGAACAGAAGATCTCCAAAGGTGCTCTTACTGCCTATTACAGAGGTAACCAACTGATTCTTAATCCATCTAAAACACAGACATGTGCTTTTCACCTTAAGAACAGACAAGCATCATGAGCTCTGAAGATTACCTGGGAAGGAATCCCACTGGAGCTTTGCAGTACATCCAAATACCTGGGAATTACCCTGGACCATTCTCTGACCTACAAGAAGCATTGCTTGAATATCAAGCAAAAAGTAGGTGCTAGTAACAATATCATATGAAAGCTGACTGGCACAACCTGGGGATCACAACCAGATACAGTGAAGACATCTACCCTTGTGCTTTGCTACTCTACTGTTGAGTATGCATACCGAGTGTGGAACACATTTCACCACGCTAAAGCAGTGGTTGTGGCTCTTAATGAGGCATGTGGCATTGTCACAGGATGTCTGCACCCTACACCACTGGAGAAATTACACTGATTAGCCAGTATTGCACCACATCTGCTGGGAAGTAGCATTCAATCATGAAAGGATCAAGATATTGACATCTCTGGCCCATCCCCTGATTGGATCTCAGACAGCATGCCAACACCTTAAACCAAGAAATAGTTTTCTAAGATCTACAGAGGTTCTCTCAGGAACACCTCAGCAAGTGAGAGTCCAAAAGTGGTAGGCTAAAACCTGGAACCTCAACCCATGGCTAATACCAAATGAGAGACTCCCTCCTGGGCACACAGAAGACTGGGCAAACTTGGAGGGCACTGAACAGACTGCTCTGGCATCACGAAATACAGAGCCAACCTTAATAAATGGGGCCACAAAGTAGAGTCCATAACATGAGTGTGGAGAAGAGCAAACCACAGACCACCGATTACAATGCAATCTGAGTCCTGCCATGGAGGACGTTCTTATAGCAACACCAGAGACACTCCAAGTGGCTAGCTACTGGTCAAAGGACATATAATATAATGCTAAGGTTTTTTAAACCCTTGCTTCGCTTCATTCTTGCTATATTGATTACTGTCCAGCAACATTTGGGAGGCCACACAACCCTGGCCTCTGGCATGTATCTGAAAAAGAAGCGTACTTTTGTTGTTTGTAGAGGCAGTGTTGTTGCTTTGTGGGGGCATTGGGAGGTGCAGTTCACAGTGGGTGAAACCATCAGAGTGGATAGCACTAATTATTCACAACTATTCAGTAGATATTTATTATATTTATGTCCCCAGTACCATGTCCAGCCAGCAAGCATTTCTTCTTGTTCCTCCTCCACTTGTAGGTTTTTGGTGACTCTCAAAGTCATTCACACTCCCTCAGACATTCTCCATGACATTACCATGTGGTGTGTCTCAGTTTTTTTGGGGGGGAGGTTGACTCCTCCCTCCCTGCCTCCCATGCACCACCTGCCCAGTTGAGGGAGCTGACACCATGAGTTACTGCACTGGGTGACACCACTCCTAGTGATGCCACTACAGGCAGAACCTCACACAGAAAATCCTTTGCGGTCTCTGTGACTCACACAAATGAATTAGCTGTGCCTCTGCAGGACATGCTTTGGAGCCTTCTGTAACAGCATTGTAGATAGTCTACATTTTGCAGGCATATAGCAAGGTTGGGAGGACAATAATAATGGCTCTAAAGTACTTACAAAACTAGGTGGCGCTGGTGCTTTGCTTCCTAAGTGTTGCTAAAGTTCTGGTGGTGAAAATTTCAGAGCTCTAACAAAACACTTTAGAAGCAAAGCACCAGCACCCTCTAGTTTTGTAAGTACTTTAGAACCATGGATTGTCCATGCCTACTAACTGTACAAAGCATGAGGAAATGAATTATATATTTCCTATCAATTGACAATACATTATATAGCTAATATGGGAGGAGAAATCAATATTGTTTGATGGAAGAGGTAAGTGCCCAACAGAGTTTGGAGCATTTCCCAACAGAGCGCTTGCAATATCTGGATTGCAAATTAATTTATTAATATTAACCTTAGGAAATTCAGAGTAATTAATTGTCACTAACACATACAACTGAAATATTTTGATTGGTTCATTAAAGTTAATTGATTTGTTGCTGGAACATTATTATCCAGAAGAGAACCCATGGAATGTAGATAGATCTACATTAAGGTTGTCACAAATTACATGACAGGGCACATTTTGATTCCGACTCACTAAAGGTGTTTGTTCTGTTGTTTTAAAGTTGCCTTCCCACCATAAGTCAACAGGTGACTTGAAGATACACATACACATATCCCAACTTGGAACTTTTCCCCAAATAAACTACAAGGCTCATAGCATGATTCTTATTTGTGGATAGTGGTTGTACAAATCATCAGAAACCTGTCAGTTGGAAAAAGCTGTCCTGGAGTTTAGGATCTCACATCATAATTGAGTTTTCTCACTTATCATCATTTCACCTGTACCTGCCAAAATGCACACTTACTAACTCTTCAAATGTCTTGTTTCTTACACTGCACTGGAGAAAGTTGGGTAGAAAATAAGTGTCTTGTTGGAGTGTTTGGAGTCCTTGTTAGGGAAGAGTAACTCCTAGTGATGCACACTTTCAGGAAATGTTGATGCCTTGGGGAAAACAGGATTTTACTTTGGGAATATAAAATTCATTTTATATATAGCTTTGCTTACATCTCTCTCTCTCTCTCTCTCTCTCTCTCTCTCTCTCTCTCTCTCTCTCTATGCATGCTGTCCCCTGCCATTCATTGCTGTGGCCCAGTCTGTGTATATGTGTTTTGTGGGTGTATATATTTGTGTATATGTGTATATATGTGTGTTTGCATTTATATATGTGGTTTTGTGATGCATTGTAATTTTTATTTTATTTTTTGGCTTTTAAAGACTCTTCTGCTGTTTTTCAGTGTTTTTATGAGTGATGGTCACTTGTTGGCCTGATAGGTGTATTGTGTCCAAATTTTGTGTCAATTGGTTGTGGTTTTGAGTTATGTTAATCCCACAAACGAACATTACATTTGTGTTTATATAGATATATGAAGCCGCTGGTGGCATAGTGGGCTAAAGCACTGACCTACTAAACATGCTGACCAAAAGGTCGTAGGTTCGAATCTGGGGAGCGGCATGAACTCCCGTGGTTAGCCATTGCTTCTGTCAACCTAGCAGTTCAAAAACATGCAAATGTGAGATCAATGGATACTGATTTAGCAGGAAGATAATGGCGCCCTGTGCAGTTATGTATATAACACAAATACCACTAGTATAACATAAACAATGATATAATTCAACAACAGTATATAAATATGCTGCACTGTTAACCTCACAGTGACAACAAACAGTATGGTGCAAACTTATAGTACAGTTGTATTTTCTTATAGGTAGCTTGAGTAACAACCTACCACAATTCAACAATATATATACATGCTGCACTTAGCCAGAACTAAACTCAAAGCAGAGTATCTCATACCAACCCAAAAAGATTTGTATCTCCCGTGGAGAACATACTTTCATGTGCATAATTTTTCCACCAGAGGAAGGCCTGAGGTAGGCCGAAACCGGTCGTGGTCGGCTGTCCCACAAGCGACTTATAAGAAGACACGACTGTACTATAAGTTTGCACCACATTGTTTGTTTGTTGTCGCTGTGGGGTTAACAGTGCAGCATGTATATATATTGTTGTTGAATTGTGGTAGGCTGTTACTCAAGCTACCTATAAGAAAATACAACTGTACTATAAGTTTGCACCATACTGTTTGTTGTCGCTGTGAGGTTAACAGTGCAGCATATTTATATACTGTTGTTGAATTATATCATGGTTTATGTTACACTAGTGGTATTTGTGTTATATACATTTCACTCAGGAACCCATCTATATTATTGTATATTGCCCTGTGCAGTTATGCCAGCCACATTACCTTGAAGGTATCTACGGACAACGCCGGCTCTTCGGCTTAAGACATGGAGATGAGTACCAACTGCCAGAGTCTGACATGACTGGACTTAATGTCAGGGGAAAACCTTTACCTTTATGTTTACTTATATGGCCTTTAAAAATGATTTTTGGCTAGGCAATATATGAGCATCTTGTCTTAAAAACATTTTGCATCATTGTAAAAGAAAATGCGTAACAATTTTTTCCGGTTGAGGAGTGGTCTTTAAACAAAGCTAAAATATCTCATTTTCTAGTCCTTCATATCTCTTAATTTCTCTGGTGGAATGCTCAAATGAAGTTCTGAATGTTAGAAGCATAAATTACTAACTCCTTTTGAAATCTATGCTAAAAACAAGAGCAGTAACTGTAGTATCAATTCTTTAGAACACTCAACATCTCCTAGTGTTTAAACTTCACTTTTACTCTTTTAATTCTTCAGACAATTTCTTTGCACTTTTGCTGCCATCTAGAGGTGTAGGTTTAGAGGGAAAAAGGAGATCTCAACTTTAAAGATTACGATATTTCTGAAAATATGACTTGGGTGTATTTGTCACAATTTGTTGGGAAAACTTTCCAGTTTGCCCTTTAGGCTCCAGGGATTTTACCTCCAATGTGTTAGTTCTTTGCCCATTGTGCAAACTTTGACATAGAGAAATTAACATGTAGGGAAGTATATGGAAGGGAAATCGCTACAGGGTGAAACATCCCCTATTTCAGCGAAATTAGTCACTGTATGCCTTCAAATCATTCTCAATTTATGACCATCTTAAGGCTAATCTGATAGGGCTTTCTTGGCAATTTGTTCAGAGGAGGTTTGAAGCTGTCTTTCTTTGAGACTCAATGTGAATCCAAGGTAGAATATAAATGCAACTTTTGCTTACACTATTATTTCTTTATAATAGTGATGCATAGGAGGTAACCTATAGTATCCACTATATCATATGTACTGCATGTGAATTAAAACTAACTGTTCACTCATTGATTAATACAACTTTTGTCCCACTGATTCAATAGATTTATTCCAATTGGGACTAGACCTAAACATAGCCCTACATATGTCCAACTCTTTTAGCATAATACTGGTATATGCTGTGCTGATCATCTGTGTTAAGGACATCATAAAGTAAACACAACTAGATTACACATAAAGGTATTTTAATACACAAAGTAGTAAATAAAAGTGGCAAGCTTATTTTAAATAACATCTTTAATTAATTTTTTGCAAAGGCAAAATATTAAACTTAAAATAGGTCTTAGTACATCAAAATACTAAGTTTTCTAATTGCGTTCCAAGCATGGTCTTTGAAACACATCGTGTACATCCCAGGAAGTCTCCTTGATCTTCAATTGTACACACAGAATTTTACAAACATAATAAATATATTTACCCCCTTACACAGAACAGTATATGTACAACAGCAGTTGACAATTGTAGCTCAGAACAGCAACTAAGGATATTTCCCACTCCCCTATATTGTTTTGGTACCATAGGCACACAGGAGGAAATGAATGTGTGATACTCCAACTCATGGGCAGCCTTCGTATATTAATCCACTCTGAAAAAATGTTTCATTTTCTAAAATCCAAATCAAGGAAAGCTCTGCAAACAAACAAATGGTCTTGTGACAGCCAAGAAAACTAATTTCTCAGCATCACTAGTCCACAAAGATTCTTCTATTTTCTAAAAATGGGTATTTAATTCAGATCAAGCTTGCTCTAGCTCCTTTCAGTTTAAAAATGTGTATAAGACAGAACAAAGTATGCTATGGAGATACAAACAACCAATTATATCTGATTTTTTTAGAAAAATCAAGGCAAGAGGGCTTGTTGTCAAGCAGAAGAGCAAGCATTTCACTGTGAAAAGACTATTTTTGCCTTCTGCACTAGAACTAGAGTTTTTTCAGTGGTGATAGTAATTACTCTATAGGGATTATTGCTGTTCAGTGTGTGGATAAGACCAGATACAAAAAAACCCAGTGGTGCTATCAACTTTTAAAAGTATCACTGGAGTTTGGTTATATCAATTGTTACATGTTATTTGCTTTTTGTGGCAGCTGTGCTTCAATCCTCTTGAGAAGACAGCTAAAATGGCAACTATTTGTGAAATCATGATTCATGTTCAGGGAAATGACAAAAAGCAGACTCCAATATAGGAGAGGAGCAAGGGAGATAAAAACTTAAGACTGCCACTACAGAGCCAGAAGAGGGGGTGGGGTGAGAAGACACCTTACACACTTTAACTTTAAATAGCCCAATATAAAGTTCTTCATGACAGTATCCAAAGCCTTAAAAGCAAGATTTAACATAGATGTTTCAAGTGATTGCACATTCTAGAAAACCAGTAAGATTACACTCAAAATGTTAAGTTACACTTGAAGCTCTGTAGGGAATCTACCACAAAACAGAAATATCTGAAGACTGCAAAGGCACAAGACCCTCACCTTTGTGTATCACTTGTAAATCTCCCATTGTCTCAATCAAGTCTTTAGAAGTTGCTTTCTCCATCTTAAAAGTTTAAAAAGGTGCTCCTATTATCTGTGCAAATCTAAACATAAGCCCTTCTTGCAAACCGTTAATTGCTTCAGAAAGTCAAGATACTGAACTATTTAAATGGAAACTAATTTCACGCCTAAGCAACAACAAAATCAAGTATACATATAGCTGAAGGACTAACTGTGGGAATCCCTTGCCTTCCCAAAGGAATGATGATTTCAATGGAAACTTAACAAAACGATCTGCTGAATTACATTGTTAAAACCATGATTAAAATTCAAGTACAATAATAAGTGTAAGCAAACTATATTCTTATAGCAAGCTGCTACGATAAAATGAAATTAAAAACATGCTTTTTGATTTTAAAAAAGGAACACTTGAAGCAAGTAAGAGCACAAGTTTGGTATGTGACTGGCTTTGAGAAGAACTTTCTCGGTCCTTTCACGAACACCCTCCTCGTCAACCAAAGCACATATCCCATAATCGATTCACAAGACACCACGCCTGCATCCAGACAGACCTACCTAAGTCACTTTTAAAGCTGTGGTTTCCTTTAAAATAAATAAAGAGGCAAGAGACAAGCAGCGCTTTTCAGTGCCCATTATGTACACAATGCTCAGTCATTTGTACAGTGTCTGGGTTCCAGTAAGAAATAGGTAACTGTGACCAACAGGGATTTCACAGTGCAGTATTTCTGGCCTGGTTTTAAGCCTGTGTTTAACCAAACTAAAAGGCCAGAAGATACTGTGAACAGGCCACAACGTACAGAAGGGGAAATGGCAAACCATCTCAATGTTGTCACAAACCTGGCATGTAAACTAGTGGTATGTTTTACACAATGGGAAAAATGATGCCCACACATGTTTAATTTTAGATTTAAAAACCCCCTCTGCCATCAAAAGATTGCAGTTTCAGTCAGAAATGAAGATAAACAGAATTCCAAATCTGCCATGATGTTTACATAGTATATGGGACTTGGATGCCTTATGAATGCCACTGCGAGTAAAGCAATGAATTAGGTCACCTTCACCAAGACCCTGGATGTAGAAAGCCTAACTGCTATGTACAGTGGATTTCCTGTGAACAGCAAGAACGAATGCATTTGAATCGAAATGCAAAGAAATACTTTGGGAGGAAAAGGAAAAAAAAGATAGTATTTAGTTCTGATTAAATTGCACTGGCAATTTTGTTTAACAAAAACACCCCAAAAAGGTTTTGTTTTTCACAACATAAATATCGGAAAAGGGGAAAGTGAGTAATTGCTACTCTGTAGACTCCGTTGGTCAACTCATCCCTTCATGGCTTCTTCTCTTTGCTGTTTTTAAGTGGGTGGCATACTTCAACTAGATCTTGCAATGGCATACCATCTGGAAATGCATGTTTCCTTCAATATAATTGCATCTTGCCAAAACCCCACCACAGTGAACCGAACCTAGATTCCTGAATGCATAGTTTCTACAGAGCCTTGCCACAGCAACAAAGAGAAATTACTCCTCAACAACCAATTTCTGCTATCTGTTTAAATTATAACTTTGTTCAATTATTACAGCTACTGTGATTCTGTTCATGTTACGAACATTATTTAATTACCGAGGGAAAGTTGGAAGCTCTTTCAATGCTGCAGACCCTTTTCCAAAGTGCATAGTCACCTACAACTTCTGATTTCATTGCCAGCCGCGTACATTCACATGGCAATGAAAATACGTCTTAAGTTAAACAGTGAAATTATTTACAGAAGATTGAGTTCTGACTAGCAACAATTCAATGTATAGGCTATTCACTTTGTCCGATCTTCCTCTAAAGACCTTTTGGAAGACAGCAGGGAGACCGAGACATCGGAACCAAACAGCTTCCATTTACAGGTTTCTTTAAAGCACAACATCCTTTTTCAAAAATGAAAGATTGAGAATGATTACATTTGAGATACAATCAAGATCTTTTGGTACCAGGATTACAATTTATATAAAGGGCCTAAATCTGTTGCTAAAATTATGAATGACCCAGCACAAGAAATTTCCAAATAGTTTACTCATCCAAAGTAATCCAAACCTTGGACAACTCTGTCCTTACCAACTGGTTAGAGACTTTCTCAACAGTTTAAGCAAGGCTCTTTCCAACTCCACTCCGAGAAGGAATGGTTCAGCACAATTTATACGCATACACACACTAAGCTTTTCCCATAGTATTGTTACCAAAAAAGAGAGTTCCTTCAAATCAGTGGAAGGGGAGATTAAGCATCACATGCTAGTTATTTATCTATTGGTAGAATTGGTTAATTAAGATATTAATACAAAACCAGCTTTCAGGCATAGCTATCTGCACCAATGCCCCAGTTTTCCCAATTGAAGTAGTGTCAACATTGCCATTTCTCCTAGTAGTCTCAGTTCTACTGTTCCTTCAGGCGCACAGATAGAGATTTCTGTCAACGTGTATGTCCAAATCTCAACCTTTCCCATTTTTTTGCTTTTGAGTTTGTTTTGTGTAAATTTCACCATTCTGCATCTCCAATGGCTTTGGAAAAAACATAATCTCTTCCATTAAGATTCATGATTCCATCTTTGAGGTGAAACTTCCACTTGTTCTTACTTCTATGAATCTGTGGAGGGTAGAGAGTCAAAGTGAGAAACATACCAGGCTAAAAGTCAGTATTTGGTGTGCTGCTCCATCCATACAACAATGTACTGGAAACCAAAGACTGACGTGCTTTTTTGGTTGCTATATTGCTACTATAGAATATGTAACCTTTCCTGCAAAAAAACAATTAAAAGCCCTTTTTTATAAATACGAAAGCTTATTCTAAAAGTATTACAAGTGGGCGTAAAGGCTTTTCAAATATTCCAAGTATGCTTCATCCAAAGTAGCTAACTGCCAGGACAAAATCTGAGACAAAGTCCATTTCCAAGATACAGATAGACATCTTATTTTGAAATATTGCTTTACCTTCCCATATTATATGCCAAAAATAGCTACCATATATACTCTAGTACAGTGGTTCTCAACCTTGGGTCCCCAGATGTTTTTGGCCTTCAACTCCCAGAAATCCTAACAGCTGGTAAACTATCTGGGATTTCTGGGAGTTGTAGGCCAAAAACATTTGGGGACCCCAGGTTGAGAACCACTGCTCTAGTATAAACCGTGTTTTTCAGCACATTATTAATGCTGAAAAGGCCCCCTCCACCTATACTCGAGTGAGGCCTCCTCCTCTGTCGGCACAGCAACCCAGCTGGTGTGTGGAGACAAAAGGAGAAAAAGCTGAATAGCTCATCAGCCACACATCTTCTCACCGGGCCTGGTCTCTCCTCTCGGCACAGCTGTCAAGGAGAGGAGAAGCTGCATGCCTTCCTCTTCTTCCCTCTCAGCACAGTGACCCAGCTCAGTCTCTGTGCCGAGAAAGGAGAGGAGTGTGTGGTATCTATTTTTATTTTGATATTTACCAGTAGCTGCTGTATTTCCCACCCTAGGTTATACTCAAGTCAATAATTTTCCTCAGTTTTTTTGTGGTAAAATGAGGGGCTTCAGCTTATATTTGGGTTAGCTCATACTCGAGTATATATGGGTAAGTATAAATTCCTTCTTTATAAAAAAAATAATTAAATTGTACTCTGCTAACAATGTGGTAGGACTGAGAAATAATCTAGTATGTCAAAAGCTGCTAGCAGAGAAATCTCTTCACATTTTAGCCATCTGTAAATCCAGGACAGTGAGCTTCACAGCTTGGCTGCAGCCACGGGAAAAAAAACCCCTCCTCCTTCCATTCTCACCACATTTCTATTGGTGAGATGCAGAGAAGAACCTCACTTGGAGACGAATTTTATTTTAATTAAAATATCTGTATCTCATTTCATTTCAGGGTAGCATATAATTAAATTGTCTAAACCCATTTATTTAAAACACTCAAAAATAATTTGAACAATTTAATAAGTTTCAAAACAAGTACATGTACAGATTTGGATAAAATTAATTAGGCCTTAAAGGCACGATAAAAAAGGCATTCCCTTTTGCTCTTACTAAAATAGCTTTTAACAGGATGCTTCTTAATATTTCTTGTTTGTTATCACAGGCTTTTAGCTATGTCGTAAAGCCTGCTTTGTCCCATATTGGAAGAAAGGCAGACAAATAAAATAATTCCTGCAATCTTCTGTTGAATATTTTAAAATAGTAATAGTAGCTTCCATCCAGTGGTGTTGGATCTCCCAAAAGATTGGAAAGCGCTGACAGAATAAGTTGCTCTTTCCCCCCAATTGCACCCCTCAAATCTGTTCTCGAGTGTATCCTCTTAAATATACTTTTCTTTTTTGCAGAACAAACGAGTATTGGAGGCATGCAGGTTTTAACAATCATATTAGTCCAATTACCTTGTCATATTGGCACACAACAACATTCTCAGTGTCAAAGAGTTCCTGGCCTTCTTCATCGCTAACATCATCTTCACTATTGAGAGGTTCCTAAAAACAATCAATTTTCATTATCAACTCTATTAAAATTTGCACATCCACATGCAAATCATGGATAATGCCAACACAGCTATTCTACAGGCTCCACCTTCTCCCACACGTAATTTAGATGAGGAAAGAGCCACTCTAAAGGTTTTCCTGCTGAGTGTTCCTCCAATTATGAGGGGATATGCAGCAGATGTGGGACACTTCCTGCCATTTTACAATCATCCTGAAGTTTCAGGCTTCATTTCTGTTTTGCCAAAGAGAATATTCAAAATGTTGGGAACAACAGAGGAAAGAAATCAAGATCACAAAATCAAAAGAAAACTGAAGGGAGACTATTGAAGCTCTATATAAAAAACAGTATAGGAACCTGTTTCTTTAGTCTGCCTTGGAAACGAAGTTTAGATTCCCTGAATCAACATCTGAGAAGGCATCAGCAACAAATAAAATGCCACACAAATGTGACAGGAAGTCAGACTGAATATTTTAGTCCTCTTGAAATAGTCTTTTTTTAAAGGCAAATTTTCTAAAGTGAGATTGCAAGGAATAGAAAATACATCTAAGTTAAACAGCTATAAAAACTGTTAGATTATAATTATAATTCTCACTTTATCACAAGACTGACCCCCCTGAGTACTAGAGTGAGAATAAGCTTTCTTCTATGCTTTTGGTAATGCCCAGAATAGGCAATAACACTTTGAAATTAGAAATGCTCAGTAAAACAATGGTCACAGCTATGTTTATGTATACAATATTGTTTAAGATCACTGAAATGTACAAATATTAAAAGATATATGAGAAGTGCTCCATATAGGGAAATGTATACCTAGAACGCAAGGTCTATGAAAGATAATATGCTGAGGCAGGTAATGTCAATGGAAGAGGAGGTACCTACACTTCTATGTGACATGAAAACTATCCCCCATACATTATGTGTAACTGCATAAATTAATTGTGTTATTTAATAAATATGGAAAAGAAATATAGCATTACATGCTTGTTCTTCCATAACATACATTTCCTGAAAGTGCAAAGATTATTATTTCTAAAGAGAGTTACAATATTGATCTGCTTATTAGACAACACTGCTATTTGTAATCTCAGGACCTCAGGTGAGAAAATTGTGAACTTTAAGATAGATTTTTCTTCCAATTTTTGTTATTGTGTTTTTGCAAACTTCACGTTTCACCCAAGGACACAGATACTTGAGGCCACTCTAACAGAAGATGGTACCAGCATTCAAAGGACCAGGACTTAGAATAAATATAAACACTATTCATTTACGTTCTGCATACATGTTTCGTCCACAAAAGCAGTATAGACTTTCTTTTAGGTAATGGCCAATTCAGTTATAATTCACACATTAAGAGTATTGATAATACATTAACATTACCTCTTCAACCTGGCCATCTTCACCTCCATCCTTTTCTTTATCCTCCTCTTCATCATCATCATAATCTTCTTCTTCCTCTTCATCTTCTTCAGACGATGTATCCCCTGCTCCATCCACCTGTAACACTAAAGGTGCTTGCGGCTGTGCTGGTTGCTGTTGAACTTGCTGCTGCCCTGCCGCCGAAATCTGGGCCTGTGCTTGTGTGGGTGCAGCCATGGTTGTAGGGATTACCTGGGTTTTGTTTCCAGTAAATAAGATTTGCTGGGGTTGGATAATCACACCAGTTTGCTGTGAGAGCCCTCCAGGAATGGGAGCCAAAACCTGTCCAAAAATGAAAGCACAAGTAATTACTGCATCAGTCACCATTTCTAATGTTTTACTTATAGTATTTACATATATAACAGCAAGACAATCCTTGACTATCTTATGAGACTGCATAAACCATGTTTCCTGCAGCACTGCTAATTTATATTTGCATTTAAGCATCAATGGAGAATTCCTTTTCTGAATGCAGCCTAATCTGAAAAACACTTAGAAAAGAAAAATGCAATGTGGGCAGAGCTCAAGTCTTGTTTTTGTTTTGTGTTTCTTAAGTAGTGGCAAGGACCTCACTGCAACAAGAGGTAAGAAACAAAAAGAAAACTTCACATTTTTTTCTAAGATTTTTCAAATCCAGGGTGTGGTTACTGCATTCCTAAATACTGAAAAATTATTAAGTCTGCAAGTTCCTAAAATATTATCAAGCACCAACTAGACATCAAAAGGGTTGGTATTGCTAAACTAGGGACTGGTCCCATAGCAAGGAAGCTTCTTTTCCACATCTCACACAGTAAGCTATGAAGAAGTGAGGGGTGAAGAAAAGAGTCACTCAAGCAGCTCAGAGAAATATACAGAGAGGAAGAAATATACAGAGAGAGGTATTCAATCAAGTAATAGATCAGAGTCCAGAACTGCTTTAGCTTTAAATGTTAATTACCAGCAACATGAATTATGTTACTACACGTGAATCAGAAATTAATTCCAGTATATGTAACATGATACCATTTGTTATCCCTTCACCTTTAAGTCTTCTTTAACTTTCAATATTTGAAACCATCATTTCTTAGATTAAAGCAACAGCTCTCACTGTGAATGTTAGACTTGCTTAAGCATGTGGTAAATCAGCTGATGTGTGTGAGGAGAAAAATTGATGTAGTAGGATGATCCCCTTCCAAGGTCACTTTGTCTTTCAAGCTTTAATCTCTACTATATCCATGAATCCAGGAGTGTTCCACTAAACCCAATGGCACTAATTTCTGAGGCAACACTGCATTACGAGATGCTGTTTTAAAAGGATTTTAAGTTTACAATCGGAGGGAAGGTTGCCTTTAAGACACACTCAGGGTCAAATAATCCTCAGAACTAAAATAAAGAGCTTTTACATGAAACACAGAAACTCCTAGTGCCTGATGAGGAAGGGGGGAAGTTAAGAAACAGGAAGGATCCTCACTTCCAGGCCAAGGAACAGAAAGATTACTCAACAAGGAAATGAGTTTGAAAGGGGAGGTGGGGGGGGGGGGGAGGGTGGAAAATGGAAAAGAGACTAAGTCCAGAAGGCAGGGACAAAGGAGTCTAATCCACTCTAAAATGATATAAACATGCATTTTAAGAAAGGAAAAATGAGTTAAGGGACAAAGAAGAGAAATGGGGCTAGGCTGTAGATAGAACAGGTATTGAATCCACAGAAAATCATGTATGTTCAGAAATTCTGCAAAGTAAAAACACTTTTTAAAAACAATCTTACCTGCTGAATAACAGGTGACTGCACCCCACCAGGTTGCATCTGTGGTATAACTTGTTGCTGCAGGACAACTTGCTGCTGGGGCTGAATGATGTACTGAGCACCATTAGCAGTTCTAACCACCTGTAGAATTTGGCCTGCAATAAAATGAATCCATTTTGGATATTTAATGAAGTTTGCTTTCCCAAAAGCAAATTCCTGCAACAACTGGTATGCACTGGACACATGGAATCAGGAGTGTTAAAAACAAAGAATATTTGTGATTCAAATTCATTTCTCCACAGATCATGCGTAGACAAAAATATTTGTATAGGGAATTATGTAAATTGCAGATATGAAATTTACATAATCCAGTCCCCCATACCTCCCGCATCTTATTCATAACAAATGAGAAGCAATTCTAAGAGCTGCAGAAATGCTACTCTTTTGCTTACAGGGGCATCCAGTTTGTGAAGCAGGAACTCCCACTGGATTGTGTTTCCACATATGCCCTGCCAGTCATTCAAACAATGGGATTTCTCCCCAGCATGGTATACAAGGTAGATTACTATAGCCCAAAATATTATATTTATAAACCTTGTCTAGTGTTTCGTTAGGCAGTCAAGTGTATCAGCTACACTTACAACCTTGCAACTAGTTGGTATCCATATTTATGATGGAGGCACGATCACCACAAGAAACGTCCTCCAAACCCACATGAAAATACAGATGGCCACACTGAAGTATTAAGTCCAGTGGTACTGGTTAGTGGGATGCTAAAAAAAAAGTCCAGCTGCTTCCCATCAGTGAACCATGGCACAAATAAAGGTGGGAAACAGAGCTAGGCATGACAACATAGCTACATGTCCAAAACAGAGTTTCAGCTATCATAATCTATAAATTTTAGATTTATTTTAGCCTTTTCTGTCTTGTGTTCAGCTGGCAACCATCTTGATTAATCCGATGCCCTAAGCTGAAGAGCCGGCTTTGTCTGTAGACACCTCCAAGGTCATGTGGCCAACATGACTGCATGGAGCGCAGTTACCTTCCCGCAGAAGTGCTAGTTATTGATCTACTCACATTTGCATGTTTTCAAACTGCTAGGTTGGCAGAAGCTGGGCCAAACAGCAGGAGTCACCCTGTTCCCCAGATTCAAACTGCCAACCTTTTGGTCAGCAAGTTCAGCAGCTCAGCGGTTTAACCCACTGTGCCACCAGGGGGCCCATTGATGCTCCATACCAGTACAACTTCCTGGACAAGAGCAGCAGCTTCTGCCAGCATTCTGTATTCAGGTGTTGTAACTGTCATAAAATCCAGTTCAAAGCAGATAATCTGAACTTTATATGGTAGCATAAAAGGGGCCTCAGTCAGAGGAGGGAGGGATGATAGAGAAAGCTTGCTTTCAGTATGACAACAATTGTAAATTTGAATGCAACAATTTCATTTTTTAGTCTGATTCCAAAGACAAGTTAGGGAACAGCATCATCCTTCAAGATGTTACAAAAGGCACATCTACTTTTCGGAAGTTGTACTTTTAGAGATTTTTCTGTTACATAGATTTTATGTATGTATTTATAAATGTACTGATTTTTTGTAACAAATAAACAAAAAATGCTTTAGGGTACTGGCTGGAATCCTGCTAACTGGGTCCACTAGAATACACTCATTAAATCACTTTTTGAATTGTAAGTCAACACTATGATAAATGATTCAGTGCTTCACCTCCACTTAGGGCTAACAACAGAATTTAGGTTACCCCACTGGCATAATTACACCACTATGCCAATGAATCTGCCACAGAAAACAGAAATATTACCTGAATTTGTGAGTATCTGCTGAACCGGAGTAACACCAGCAGGCAAAGCCAAGGTAGCTGCAGTAGCAGCAGCACTCTAAAATGTAAGGAATTAATTTTAGCATCAGAAATATATAATACAGCCACACTGAAAGAGAAATCCAGATATGAAGAGCAGAACCTTTGTGTCTGGTAATCCTTTATTTATCAGAATGCTGATGGTCTCCTTCCACATATCAATCTTGAATTACTTGTCAATTACTTGAATTACATATCAATCTTGAATGACTTTTGGAGTATCTCTCATCTGGAATTCCAAAAACTAAAATACTCCAAAATCCAAAAATTGTTCACATGGGTGACTGAGAAAGTGACACCTTTGCTTTCTGATGGTTCAATGTACACAAACTCTGTTTCATTCATAAACATATTAAAGTTAAGACTATTGTATATAAATATGTGTGTATAAGATATATATAAAACATAAATGAATTTAGTGTTCAGAATGGTGTATAAATACCTTCAAGATATGTATATAAGGTATATATAAAACATAAATGAATTTCATTTTTACAATTGGGTCCCATTTCCAAGATATTGTTATGTATATGGAAGTATTCCAACATTTGAAAAAATCCCAAATAGGAAACACTTCTGATCTCAAGCATTTTGTGTAAGGGACAATCAACCACTTTTTCATACTCAGTAAAAAATAACGCAGAACAGTAACTCCATAGGTCTTATGCACTAGAGCTTAAAGAGTAGGCAAAGAATATGCATCCCATCTGAAACCCTGTAGCTGCCTTCTGCAGAATTCAGGGGCTTTTAGTTTAGTGAGGCCCAGGTTCTCTCCAGTTGAGCAGCTCCTCCCCTAAACTATTATTGAGTGCCATTCAATTAGACTTTACAAAACATATAAATAAAAATGTCTACAATAAAATATTGTGACTAGAATGAGCTCTTCCTTTGTGTAGACAGAATTTACTCATAAACATTATTCATACACATACCATGTATCATATCCTCTTACCATGCCTGATGTATTCATGTGCATTAGCTTGGGATCTGGCACAATAACTTGTTGTTGAGGAGCTAAAACACAGAAGACATAATCAGTGCTGGGGATCACAGGATACTTTGCCACAACTTACTGTATTATTTTGTTCAAATGAGGCTGTTCAACTATTCATATTGTGACCATAAATACATACACCAATAGAAAAAAAATCCTAATAAATTTCAATGTTTTGAAAGGATGCTATCACATTCATTAAGGTTTATAATTACTCATATGCTTTCAAAAGAAGTGGGTGTTTTTGTTACATTAATTTTACTAAATAGTAACAGCTAAAATTCTATATTGGGAGACCTACCTATGATACATTTGCCTACTCCCTTTCATCATCTTCCTGCGTTCTCTTCTAGCCATTTAGTGGGTGATGGAAAGTAGGCACATTGAAGAACTATCTGGCTATGGTTCCATAGACAGATGCAAAACAGCATCCTCTGGGAGCTTCAAAGATTACTAGGTGGTCTTGGGCAATGCCTCTGTTACTCCGCCTTTGCCCATGGCGACATAGCTAGACGCATCTTAAATAGGACTGCATTCAACCAGCCATTAAATGGTGGCTGAATGGGAGGGACAGTTTGCAAGAAGAAGGCAAACCCTGTGCTATGTCGTTGATAGTGGATTCCTCCCTCAGCAATGATCAAAACATCCAATACAAAGGCAAAACTGAAAGTATGTCACTAACAGTATGTCACTGTGTATCCTTTACATTATACTACATGGAAAAGAATGTATCCAACCACTTTGAGCAAAAGTCCTCACAATCATTTTAAAAATTCTTTTTTTAGACCAGTGGTTTTTTTTAGACAAGAAGAAGCCAGTAAGGTATATTGGGTCTACCCTACACTGAGCAAGCTGATGCAAAGGCCTTCCATTTCAAAAGCCCAAGACTCCAGTCCTATTAATTATGAATGTTACCTATCTATTCTTTAAACCCCTTTGCTTTACTGACCGAATGGCCTGCCATACAAAAAAAACCCCCAAAAAACAAAACACAAAACCCTAACAGACTCAAAATATGGCTGCTTCTTACCTTACTTATTTATTTGTCGTATCAGAAGCGAATTGAGACTAGTTATAATGTATTAAAAACTACAAATGAAGCTAAAAACTTGGCATTATACTAGATTTTCTTTAACCAGAAGCTGGCCACTTCGACAACCCCTGGTGTCGCTATAAGAAGGTCCTTATTGTGCATGTGGCAGGGCTCAAACTGCACTGTAGTAAATGATCTGTGGTTTGCTCTTCTCAACATGAGAGGGACATGATATAAGCCTCTCCGCAAGAGGGTAATACATCTGGGCATCCATGGGCAACGTCTTTGTAGATGGCTAATTCTCTCACACCAGAAGTGATTTGCAGTATGCAACCAACCATACAAAGAAATGAGACCTTTTCAGGACCAACCTTACCTTGCTGTGTAGCAGGAATAAGGACTTGCTGTGCCTGGGACTGCTGAACTGTTTGTTGTTGTTGCTGTGGTGGGTGATGGTGATGATGGACATGTTGCTGTGGTGGATGATGTTGGTGTTGTTGCTGATGTTGCTGCTGTTGTTGTTGCTGTTGTGCTTGCAACAAAAGCTGCTGTTCCTCTGAATGAAATCCATCTACAGCCTTGGACTGGAGCAGTTTGTTTTCCCAGAGCTGCATTGATTAAAGAAGTGCATCCTAAGCTATTTTCTTTTCATTGATACATATTAGTTGCTCAGTTTGCATCATCATCAACATTGTCGACAGACTGAACTATTCAGATTATATTCCTTTCTAGGGGAAATAATCACAGAGCCTTAGAAAAATTAGGTCCTGTCACTTTAGCTGCATTATGCATTTGATTCCCATTCCACCCCTATTTGCACTAACTACATATGTAATCTTTAAACCATATGGTAATAATTTAGTTTCTTCTGGAAAAACAAAGAATAAAGGAAAAAAGAGGACAGCTGGTTTCATAAGCTCAACTCTAGACAGCCCTAGTTTAATAAAGTCAATAAACCATACCTATTATTTTCCAGAAGATAGTGTATTGAATAGATGTTAATAACAAAGTGTTCTGTTTGGAAATTGCTTTGATTCCTTACTGACTGATGCACTATTGGGATATCTCGTAAAGAGCAACGTCTCTCTACAGAATGAGGAAAGGGAGGATTGTAAATAGGTATGCTTTGTGTTTATGTTGACATTACACTGACACTTTTAACTGTAACTTGTTATATGTATTTTAATTGTTTTGTGTTTTATTTCTTGTTTTAACTCTGTCGTACTTCACTTCAAGCTGCAATGAGAGGCAGGTGATACAATTATCATTATTATCATCATATTATTAAGTCACAATGCATTTTAGAAGAACCAGCAAAGCACCTCCACAAAAGGTTGCCAAGAAAAAAGGGCAGGCTGGATTGCTGGCAGAGAAACCACAGTAAAGTCTGCTTCCTCCACAGATGAAGGAAAGGAATGCCATTGAACTAAAAATGTTATATCCAAAACATACCTGTGAAGTTCATTGCTTACCTAGCTTACCTCTATAAAATAGACAATCTTTGACTTTGCAGAAAAGAATAACCCTATAGTGAAACACTTCCATTCACCAGAAAGGCAAGTTAGCGCATTTATCTGATAGTGATTCAGCCATGGGCAAACTTTGGGCCTCCAGGTGTTTTGGACTTCAACTCCCAGCAATCCCAGCCAGTTTACCGGCTGTTAGGAATTGTGAGATCTGAAGTACAAAACACCTGGAGGGCCGAAGTTTGCTCATGCTTGTGATAGATTCATTTACATCCTTTTCCTGCAATACTGGGGTGCAAAGTAAGACTATCAGGCCTGACTTTGCAAGATAATTCAGAAGGAGAAGCTACACTTTTGGTTACCCAAAAAAGTGGGGGAAATGAGTACTGGCTCTTTGGACAAAAAGATGTAACTCAACACGAAGTACAGCTATCTATGCTATTTGATTCCAGCAGACAAATGAGCATTAAATTTTGCGCAAGTGAGAAAGAAAATGTTTGTGAAGAAACATTCTGGAAGGATACAAAGAACTTGACAGATTTAGTGGCAAAGTTTCTTTTTCTCTGTTGAAACGTCTCTGAAGATTCTTCATCCTTAATTCCATTTCATGTTTTCATCTTTATCTCAATGTGCTTTTAAATGTGTATTGTATACGTTTGAATGATATTGGTATTTTGCCTTTTGTATTAATGAGTCTCTGACCATGCAATAAACTTAACAGAATTACTTATTCAAAGGAAGACAGTGTGACCAAAATTATGAAAATCACAAAACATGATCTGAATATTTCATTTTTGAAAATGTTACATAACAGTCATCTCATCCTAAAGTACAGGGTGAAATTTTGGACATAATTTCAAAGCAGTATAGTTCATGATGGCAGCATGACAAATGTTGGAAAGTGTTTATTTACTTGCCAAGTTTTACTAATCATTTTGGGCCAAAAACAAATCTTAAAAATAACTGTGCAAATGGAGAATATATCATTAGGGGTCACTGTCTTGCGAATGACTAAGGGTAGGGGTTGTTTGTTCACTGGGAAGGGCATCTAACGATAATCATTTGAAACTTGGTGCCCCACCCTTTCAAGAGGTAAGGGTTTTATAGGTGGTCTGTGGTTGCAGAGAAACAGCAATTTCAAATCAGGTCTCTCTTTTTGAAACACTGTATTATCAAAAGCTTTAGATGAGCCACTACCAGATGCAATTTGTATAAGATAACTTCTGTTATGGGGATGTTATAAATCACTCTTCATCGATCTGGCACACAGATGAGTTGGACTACGAGTCTATAGACAGGGTTTCCAAAAATGGAAATCAACTGTTCTCAATTACATGTTACATAAATACTAGCAGCAACATACAGCCCTTACAAGGCTAGTAAGTTTTATGCACAAACAATCTCAGTAATTTTAAATTAATATAACTTACTGTTTTTAGTTCCACAAGGACTTGCTCATCAACACTTGCATCCAGAAAGACTTCTCGGACATCATTGATAACATCTTCAATTACTGATCTATACAGTTTAGGCTTTTAAAAAATGATGATAAGAACCTCTGTTAACAAATTATTCAGTACTGCAAAGTAATTTCAAAAAGTAATTTCACTGAGGTCTTGTAGAATTCAAACTACTGTTACAAGCCTAATCTTTAGAGAAATTTATTTTCTTAAAATTTTATCTTAAAAATATAATGATAATTCATTGTGTAATGTTTTAAAGAGTATTAGCTCTTTGACTTTGAAAATTATTAGATATGCTAAATTCATTCTGCATTTCTGTGACAGATTATAATATATCAAGAGAGTATTTTACATATTGTAATAACTCTTGCAGCAGAAACGTTATCCAAGTTCTTGCCTTTTAATCCCTCAAAACCTAGAAATCACAATTTAAACCAAAAAAGTAATGTGTTCTAATCCAGTCAAGTCCAATTAATATCAGTGGGACTAAGCACTGAAATTCAAAAAATAGCCAGTATTAAGAACAGTTTAGTAGCACTGTTTTCAACTAGACACTGTCTCAACACTTTCTGCTAGTTTAGGAATCAGCTCAAGCCTCAACACCTCAATGATGAGAAAAATGACCACTTTCTTTTCATATTGCACTTCAGGACAGAGATAAATCAGTAAAAAAATTACACATCAATAAATAGATGACTTTGACAACCGAAATGTTTTTATAACACATTTACTAGCCAAGATTGCAATTTCTAGTTCTTATAGTCACCCAATCACTTACATTTGTTTCACTGCATACAAGCACAACACAAAAAATGCTTTAAGCGAAACAAATAAGAAAAGCTAACGGGTGTCCAAGTAGAAGAACCGCAAATAAAATCAAGAGCACCAGCTCACAAAACACCAACTCAAATAGAAAAGCTCTGCTGCTGCGAATAGTGCAATGCTGCAGCTTCCCAGCGACAAAGAGAGCGCTTTCCCAGCCTCTGCTTGTGCTGCGCAGGCACCTCCCAGCCTGCTCTCCGCAGCTCTCTCCCTATTTAAAGGCTGATCTGGTGTTTAAATGGAGAGGCGGTGACGTGGGGCTGGAAAGCACCTTCCCATCCTGGCAGAGTCTATATTAGAGAGCGGCAATGGCTCTATATAAACAGGGCAGCCACAGGGAGGAGGAACACAAGGAGCAGGGAGAGAGAAAAGCAAGGGGAAGCCATGATGGATCTCAGAGCACAAAATGAGAGCCGCCTGGACTCAAGGGTTTGTCAAGCAGCGATTTATTTTGCAAGGGGGGGGGGGGGATTGGAAAGGGCTTTTTTTTAAAAAGTGCATTTAGTTTAGATTGTATTTTTTTTTCTTTAAATGTAGTAAACAATAAAAAAATCAGGGAGGGGCAGGGTATTTTTTTTCTCCTTTCTTTCTTTCGTGTGACTGCTTATTGCAAACCGATGTGAAACCGAGATCCTGAAAAGTGTGCCTGGTAATCAACACAAAAATAAATACAATAACTGGTAGAGAAAAGAGTGGCTTTCTTTACAAATAAAAGGAAGAGTGAGGGAAAGACAAAAAGCATTTGACTGCCGGGGTTGTGGGGGGGATCCGGAAAGAAAAATTTAAGAGAGAGAGAAGAGGGAAAGAAACAGTTGAAACGAAGTGTGTAAAATGATAAAGATGAATAAATAAAATCGGAAAGGGGGGGGGGAGAACAAATGAATTCCTTCAGAAGAAAAAAAGAAATACTGGACTGGATTGAAGAAAGAAAAGACAGAAAGAAGATGAACTGAAGAAAGAGAAGACACAGCCATATAACCCAGAATATCAAGGAAGAAAATCCCACAATGTCGGCTTTGAACTGTGTTATCTGAGTCCACACTTCCATATATCCCAGTTCAAAGAAGAAAATTGGAAGGGGGGGGGATACGAAAGGGGCCTGAAATAAGATGAAGACAAAACAACAGGAAAGAGTGATTTCTTCAGAAGAGGGGGGGAAAGGAGATGGAAAGACAAATACTGAACTGCCCGCATCTAGAAAAGGAGTGGAAAGAAAGACAAGACGATGGATAGCAGTACAGAGTGGTTTCTTCATCCAGGGCCCTTCCACACAGCCATATAACCCAGATCATCAAGGCAGAAAATCCCACAATATCTGCTTTGAACTGGGATATACAATACCATATATTGGCAGTTCAAAACAGAAAATGTAGGAAAAATAAAAAAGAGGAGGGAGGTTAAAGAGAACAATTTGACAGAGATATAGAAAAAGGGGGGGGGGGGAGGAAAAAGAGTGATAAGATGAATAAAGCCATCACTATTGGACAGAGTTATAGAAAAAAGGTGGAGGGGGGGGTTAAAAGGGAAAAGGGGGATAAGATGAGTAAAGGACCAAAGAGTTGTTTCTTCAGAAGGAAATATTGCTCTGCCGGGCTGAGAATTCAAAGTGCTTTTCAACCTTGGCGTCCAGCAGAAGAGGCTAAAAGGGGAGCAAATGGGGTTATATCAGGCCTGGGCAAACTTGGGCCCTCCAAGTGTTTTGGACTCCAACTCCCATCATTGCTAACAGCCTCAGGCCCCTTCCTTTTCCCCCTCAGCGCGGCTGAGGGGGAAAAGGAAAGGGCCTGAGGCTGTTAGCAATGATGGGAGTTGGAGTCCAAAACATCTGGAGGGCCCAAATTTGCCCATGCTTGGGTTATATACACACACATGAGGAAAAGGAAGGGGAAAGAGGGCAACTAGGCGGCTCTTCTCCTCCACTCCCGTCCTTGGGTGCAAAGCAGGCCACGGGGCAGCTCCCCTTCCTTCCTTCTTGCTCTCCTTCCTTCCTTCCCGCCCTGCAGATCAGCCAGTCCCCAGTCCCCCTTCCCGCCCCTCTCCCGCGCCATCCTGAGGCCTTCCCTCCCGCCTCGCCTTCCTTCCTTCCTTCCTTCCTTACCACGGGGTTTGTATTAGTCGAGCTCGCCATGGCCCTTTCCTGAGGGAAAGCAATCTACCGTTCAAGGCGGCAGCACCAACCCCCCCCCCCTTCCTCCTCCCTCCCTCGGGTTTGTTTCTTGTTGTTGTTGCTTCCCCAGCCGGCCCCCCTCCTTCCTCAGCCGGCCTGAGAGCCCCCTTACGAAGCCGCTCCCGCTTTTTTTAAAGTTTCTATATCACCGGACCGCCCTCAGACGGCGGCCCTTGGGCTGCAGCCGCCAGCCAGCCAGCCGCCCGCTCCGCTCGCTTCGCCCCTTTATATAGCGAGTGCCGAGACGCTGCGCGAGCGGCCAGGGAGAAGGGGGAGGCCGAGGAAGGGAGGGGCGGGAAGCCTCGCGAGAAGGAGCGGGACTTCGCCATCCCCCTCCCTCGCGCCCGCCCAGCTACTTCCGCCTTCGCCTCCTGGAGAGTTCTGATTGGTCGCTTCATCCCCGCTTTCCCGCTCTTTAAGGTTGAGAAAAATGACCATAGAGGTAGTAACGTTTAGAGCGCTGCCACTTCTCAGGCCTACAACGCCAGCAGTATGATAATCCTTCCCGCTCTTTAAGGCTGAGAAAAATGACCATTTATTTTATTTATTTATTTGTCGTGTCAGGGCAACCAGTCAATTGTATTACATTTCTAACAGAACAAAGCAAACAAACAAACAGACAAAATACAAAATTTGCAAGTTTGGTAGTTGATTAAATGTCCTTTGACCAGTATCTGGCCACTTGGAGTGCTTCTGGTGTTGCTGCAAGAAGGTCCTCCATTGTGCATGTGGCTGGGGTCAGGGTGCATTGCAGCAGGTGGTCAGTGGTTTGCTCTTCTCCACACTCACATGTCGTGGATTCCACTTTGTAGCCCCATTTCTGAAGGTTGGCTTTGCATCTCGTGGTGCCAGAGCGCAGTCTGTTCAGCGCCTTCCAAGTCGCCCAGTCTTCTCTCATTTGGTATCAGCCATTGGTTGAGGTTCTGGGTTTGAGCCTGCCACTTTTGGACTCTCGCTTGCTGAGGTGTTCCAGCGAGTGTCTCTGTAGATCTTAGAAAGCTATTTCTAGACTATAAACTATGACTATAGAGATAGTAATGTTTAGAGCGCCGCTACTCCTCAGGCATCTGTATAAGGCCCTCAGGAATCTGTATAAAGACCAATTGGCAACAGTAAGACTTACTTTTGGCGATCCCTTGTCCAAGTAGGATAATCTTCCAGGATGGGTCCGTAGGTGACTATGGAGCCCTATTCTTGCTCTGCATCATCTTCCACAGTGAGGGCATTGGTTTCCAGGTGGAAGGCAGTCCCAGTCGGGGTTGGCTTGACGCGCCTTCCTCTTGGCACATTTCTCTTTTTCACCCTCCATTCGTGCCTCTTCAAATTCTGCAGCACTGCTGGTCACAGCTGACCTCCAGCTGGAGCACTCACAGGCCAGAGATTCCCAGTTCTCAGTGTCTATGCCAGAGTCTTTAAGGTTGGCTTTGAGCCCTTCTTTAAAACTCTTTTCCTGCCCGTCAACATTCCTTTTTTCATTCTTGAGTTCAAAGCAGAGCAACTGCTTTGGGAGACGGTGGTTGGGCATCCGGACAACGTGGCTGGTTCAGCGAAGTAAGAACTGACCAAGAACTTTCCCAATCTTGAACCAATAGACAGGTTCAAGATTGGGAAAGTCATACATCAGGGTGTATACCTATTCAAATTGTATGCAGAACACATCATGCGTTGTGCACGGCTTGATGAATGCAAGGCTGGGGTAAAAATTGCTGGAAGAAACATTAACAACCTTAGATATGCAGATGACACCACTTTGATGGCTGAAAGCGAGGAGCTGAGGAGCCTTCTAATCAAGGTGAAAGAAGAAAGCGCAAAAGCTGGGTTGCAGCTAAACATTAAAAAAAACAAGATTCTGGCAATCGGACTGATTGATAACTGGGAAATAGAGGGAGAAAACATGGAGATAGTAACAGACTTTGTATTCCTAGGTGCAAAGATTACTGCAGACGCAGACTGCAGCCAGGAAATCAGAAGACGTTTAGTTCTTGGGAGGAGAGCAATGACCAATCTGGATAAAATAGTGAAGAGTAGAGACATCACACTGGCAACGAAGACCCACATAGTTAAAGCAACGGTGTTCCCCATAGTCACCTACGGATGTGAGAGCTGGACCTTAGGGAAGGCTGAGCAAAGGAAGATAGATGCTTTTGAACTGTGGTGCTGGAGGAAAGTTCTGAGAGTGCCTTGGACTGCGAGAAGATCCAACCAGTCCATACTTCAGGAAATAAAGTCTGACTGCTCATTTGAAGGAAATTAGAGGCAAAGATGAAGTACTTTGGCCACGTCACGAGAACACAGGTCAGCTTGGAGAAGACAATGGAAAATGGAAGGAAAAAGGAAGAGGGGCCGACCAAGGGCAAGATGGATGGATGGTATCCTTGAAGTGACTGGCTTGACTTTGAAGGAGCTGGGGGTGACGATGGCTGACAGGGAGCTCTGGTGTGGGCTGGTCCACGAAGAATCAGAAGCGACTGAATGAACAACAACAAACTTCTCAGGCATTGAAAGTGGACACTGTGACAATCCTTCCCTCTTTTTAAGGCTGTGAAAAATGACCACAGAGGTAGTAACGTTAGAGTGCCGCTACTCCTCAGGTATAGAAAGCGGACACCGTGATGAGGCCTACTTCAATGGTCCTTCCCGCTCTTTAAATCTGAGGGCCCTTCCACACAGCCTAGAATATCAAGGCAGAAGATCTCACAATATCTGCTTTGAACTGGGTTATCTGAGTCCACATTCAGATAATGTGTGATTTGCTGCCTTGATGTTCTGTGATATAGGGCTGTGTGGAAGGGCCCTGAGAGAAATGACCATAGATGTAATAACTTTAGAGGGCCGCCACTCCTCAGGCATCTGTATAAGGCCAACACTGTGAGTCCTCTTTGGTCATTTCGGCCTACTTTCCCGCTCTTCAGTGGAGAAGCCTGGCTACAGAGTCGCAAAGGGTAGAGCGTCTCCAGAAAGAGAACGCGGTTTCTACATATCTTTCTTTCACCAGCCAGGTTTCTTGGCGGGGACTTCAACTCCCAGAGGCCTTTGCCAGCGTGGCCAATTGCCAGGCATTCTGGGAGCTGAAGTCCAAAAGGAGGAGCCAAGCCAGGAAAGGACGGCGCTCCCTCCTTACGGCCGGTGTTATGCGATATAAAATGACACGTTGTCTTTCCTGTCGGCTTCCTTTTCCTTTCCTCCGCAAAAAGGGCGCCATATATATTTTGGTCTATTTTGGCTTTTGGATTATTTGTATCTTAAAGGTAATTGTTTCCCCCCGACATTAAGTCCAGTCGTGTCCGACTCTGAAGGGGTTGCTGCTCATCTCCATTTCTAAGCCGAAGAGCCGGCGTTGTCCGTAGACACCTCCAAAGTCATGTGGCCGGCATGACCGCTTGGAACGATTTGTATTGTATTTGTATGTGTTGTCTGTGTCAGGCATTGAATGTTGGCCTTTTTATATTGGAATCCGACCTGAGTCTCCTTAGGGAGATAGGGCGGAATATAAACAAAGATTATTAAGATGATTATTATATAAAGGTAAAGGTTGTCCCCTGACATTAAGTCCAGTCATGTCTGACTCTGGGGTGTGGTGCTCATCTCCATTTCTAAGCCGAAGAGCCAGCGTTGTCCATAGACACCTCCAAGGTCATGTGGCCAGCATGACCGCATGGAGCGCCGTTACCTTCCCGCCAGAGTGGTACCTATTGATCTACTCACTTTTACATGTTTTCAAACTGCTAGGTTGGCAGAAGCTAGGGCTGACAGCGGACGCTCACGCCGCTCCCCGGAATCGAACCTGCGACCTTTTGGTCAACAAGCTCAGCAGCTCAGTGCTTTAACCCACTGCGCCACCAGCCCCCCCTTATATATTATATTATTATATAGGGGGGGAAATAAGGGACGTTTCTAATACCCCCTTTGTCCCTCCACTCTCAATGTCTTTAGAAACTAGAGTTGGAAGAGACCCCAAGTGCCATGCAGCCTAGCCCCGTTCCCCCTTGCATAAACACCATCAAAGCACCCCTGACAGATGGTCATCCAGCCTCTGCTTATAAACCTCCAGGGAAGGAGATCCATCTCACTGCTAGATAGTTCTTATTGCAAGGAAAGTCTTCCTAAAGCTTAGGTGGGATCTTCCCCCCCTCCCCCTGCCATTTGAACCCGTTACTCTATATCCTAGACTCCAGAGCAGGGGTCCTCAAACTAAGGCCCAGGGGTCCTCAAACTACAGCCCCCCCCCCCAAGGTCATTTACCCAGCCCTCGCTCAGGGTCAACCTAAATCTGAAATGATTTGAAAACACATAACAACAACAACAATCCTATCTCGTCAGCCAAAAGCAGGCCCACACTTCCCATTGAAATACTAATAATTTTATATTTCTTAAAATTGTTCTTCATTTTAATTTTTGTATTGTTTTTCAGTGTTTTTTGCACTACAAATAAGATATGTGCAGTGTGCATAGGAATTCATTCATTTTTTTTTTCAAATTATAATCCGGCCCTCCAACAGTTTGAGGGATTGTGACCTGGCTCTCTTGTTTAAAAATTTTGAGGACCCCTTCGCTAGACCATTAGAAACTAGCTCCCTCCTCAATGTGATATTCTAACATTCCATCCCACATTAAATTAAATGTGTTCAGCTGTTTCCGCACTAATTGGGAGCTCTGAAGACAATTGCTCCCCGATTCCACAAACCTCAGTTTCTGTACATTTTTGAAACAGTTTACATATGGAAGTAGCATCATATGATGGGCTCCATGGGACTCCGTCTGTAAAAGTGTGTAGAAATAGGGACTGGATGGCTATCTGTCAGAGGTGCTTTGCTTGTGTGTGCCTGCATGGCAGAATAGGGTTGGACCTTATGGTCTCTTCCAGCTCTGTGATTCTGTGTTTCAAGTCAGTCTCCAGCCGTCCCTTCTGTTTAACACATTTCCTGGAATGGGGGGAATGAGGTCAAACTATATAAACATTTTGTGCTCTTTCATTTGGCCTATTTTGGTACATTATTTCACAAATACATACTTATGGCCCACCTCATTACCTTTGTTCCTCTATCTCTGCCCAGAAACTCTCCACAACTTCTTGTAGGAGGAAGCAAATTACATCTCGAACATTTCCCAAATCAACAGAAGCATCCTCCTCCCCACACCTTCCTCAAATAAGATCAACCTTTGGAAATTGCTCCCATTCACACTTATGGCCTATCTGTCAACCCATTAGTATCATGCTTAGGATTCATTCCAATCCCATCCTCCTAAGCATCTGTTCCCACCACCCACACAAATACTTCCTTCTTTTCCTGGCTTCCGTCTTGAGTTTCCAGAAATAAAAGTTAATTTTCTGCAATGCCAGTTGTTGTTGAAATGGTTATTAATACAACCTGCCAATAACAGTCCCATGGGCATGAAAGGAAGGAGTCTATGTTTTGCTTTACTTTCTTTTGTTTATGCCAAACAAGTAGTAATCACCCTAGTTAATATTTTATAGTTCAGAAATCAATAAGCATGTTAGGGGCTGAGGGTGATTTGAATGGTGTATTTTTTATTTATTTATATTTGCGGGAAGGGGTTACAAACCAGAATTCTTTCCTTTGGGGCCAAGCATTTGATAAGTAATTGGAGCAGTGCAATAATAGAATGCTGTCCTGAAATGGTTTTTAAGCAACCCATTTTGAAGTGGATATAAGTTATTTTAACATTTGTATATATTTATGGTTTTACGTCCGGACATTGAATGTTTGCTGTATATATGTTGTGCTCCACCTTGAGTCCCCTGTGGGGTGAAAAGGGCGGAATATAAATGTTTTAAATAAATAATAAATATTCCCAGAGTGGGTCCTGATAGATCTACAGATGAGGCAACGTCCCCAGGGCTAGCCTTGATCATATCAGGTAAAATAGAGAAGAGGAGCCCAGGGCTCGACTCTTCAGAGAATATCATGGAAAGGCAATCCGAAATAATCATGTGGCTAGCTATATTTCTCAATGGACACACATCTCATAATTCATAATTGTGGCATCTAATAGACACTATACTATTGATGCAGCCTAGAATGGTGTCTGCATTATGTCCTGAGATTGAATGATGGAGGAGAGGTCAAAGGCATTAAAATAAAATGGAGTGTAAAAATGATAGTGTTATTCTTGTCCCTGTTTTATTTGTCTTTGTTATTTAAAGGTATTTTTTTCCATACTTCAGCCAAAAAAGTCTCTCACAGCACTTTACATAAAAAACCAGTAAGACAGGCTTATCCCTGCCTTTGGGCATATGCTCTAAAAAGGAGGGAAGTGCAGGGAAGAGGAAAACAAACAAACTTAGACAGGAAGCTTTAAAGATCCATAATAAAACATAATCCTTCTGAGGTTGGAGGAGTGATTGAATTTGATATCGGCAATTTCAATAGGATATCTGCTTCTCATCTGTCTCTACTTCATGCAGATTGATAGATAGGCGCTGCCAGTGATACTGAGGTAGAGGGGAGCTTATTGAAACTGGGACCCAGTCACACTACACAATCATGGCACTATTATTTCACTTTAACTGCCACGGGCTGCATCTATACTGTGTAGAATGAATAACAACAATAACTTTGGGGGGCTGGTGTGCAAACAAGTTAGAAAAAAGGCTGGTCAATAAAGTGCATAGATTATATAGCAGCATCGGGATAGAGCAGTTATAACAAGGTCATTATAGCTTGAATAGTGCTGTAGTAAATACAGGGTCTTGATTTTAGGCCATGGTTAGAGGCCATTGGGAATTGTCAATCAAATGCACAACAAAACATCCTTGTCTTTAAGTTCCTTACAAAATGTGGATAAGGAGGGTGCTAGCCTGACCTCCCTGGAGAGAGGGTTCCAGAGCTGAGGGGCCACCTCCGAGAAGGCCCTCTTGTCCTCACCAACCACGCCTGAGATGGGTGGGAGCGAGAGAAGAGCCTCCCCAGAAGATCTTAGAGAATGTGTGGGCTCATAGGGGAAGATACGGTCATGAAGATAGGCAGGTCCCAAACTGTTTAGAGCATCTCGTAGGGATTGGAATGCGGTTTGACACCACTTAAACTGCCATGGTTCAATACTATGGAATCATGGGAGTTCAGGAGGCATCAGCTCTCTTTGGCAGAGAAGGCTAAAGACCTTGTAAAGCTACAGCTCTGGACTAGGTGATCTCTATAACTTTGAAAGCTTACTTTTTGTGTGTGGTTTACATTTTTTGATGACAACCCTTTGGTGTTTTTCTGATCCAAGGCAGTTGACTATTGGGCATCAACTGCAACTGCCATCATTCAAGGCTTGGAGCGAGTGAGCTGGGTCCTGCTTGGTCAGCTGGAACATATTATTTGACTAGCAGCCAGAAAGAAATACCAGGGGGATTATCAAGTGCTATGAAAAGGTGGTGAAAGTGCAAGTCACAGTGAAGGAAGCCTCTTCTGATTGGGTTCTTCATAATGTTTGTGTAGCTCTTGAATTCATACATTGGGAGATGGCAAGCGAATGCTTCCTCCACCTCCACAACTCAAAAGTTATTTCTTTACTCTCATTCAGTGGATGAGGACATAATCCGAAAGGAGAGTCACTAAAGTGAAATCTCAACTTTTTGCACTTCATCAGCATATTCTGATATTCACTATCCAGGAAAATTTCATATACAGTATCTCATTGCTTTCTTGTTGCTTTTGAAGTCACTATATTGACAAAGAAACATAGTAGAATCCAAGAAAATTATATACTTTATGCCTGTTAAATTCAAGCTATGGTGCGTAGAATTTTTTTAATTATTTACTACATGCTTATCTCACTTTTTCTCTAGAGAACAAAAGGAGACCTATAGTGTTGTCTGTTTCTCTTGGTTCCATCCTCAAAACAATCATTATGGCATATGTAGAGCATATCTTAAAGAACTTGCAGCTGCATGATCAAAGATTATAGTGCAGGGTAAGATATGTGACATATTGATTATTCTGAATTGCCCACAAACACGCTGTACTACTAGCAGCAGTAAAATACAATAGTTAAAAAGAAATTGAATCATCAAAAATCTGGGGGGGGGGGGGGGGGGCATCCCTTACTCCAGCATCTTGGCCAAAAGTAGAATACTGGAAACTAGTTGAAAATGATCCAATATGGTGAGATCCAGAAAACACTTTCTTGCTGATTGTTTTATTAACTACCTTCTTCAGGCATGTTGAAACTCTGCTTTGTTTTAGCTAGACATTCACCACACCCTCAACCCACTCAACCTGTTTTCCTGTGGCATTTTTAGTAAGCTACGAAGGACAAGGGTCTGACATACATATATTGTGGAGCTCACCTTGCCCAAAATCCTGCCCACATCACCTAACTTTCTTTTTGTGTCAGGAGCGACTTGATAAACTGCAAGTCACTTCTGATGTGAGAGAATTGGCTGTCTACAAGGATGTTGCCCAGGGGATGCCCGGATGTTTGATGTTTTACCATCCTTGTGGGAGGCTTCTCTCATGTCCCTGCACTGAACAAGCAATAGTTACATCCACTGGATTTGTATAGTGGGTCCTTCAAATCTGCGAATTCAACCAAAAAGAGATAATTGCATCCCATATTATTAAATAGTGGCAATGTAAACACAGATACACTGTAGTGTGCGTATTCATGTTGCTGTCGTTTAATACTATGAGAAAATGTTGATCATTTCCACTACCTCGGCAACCACCTCTCCACAAAAGTAAACATTGACAATGAAATACAACAACGCCTGAGCTCTGCAAGTGCAGCTGTTTTTCCGAATGAAGCAGAGAGTGTTTGAGGACCGGGACATCCGTAGGGATACCAAGGTGCTTGTTTATAAAGTTATTGTCCTCCCAACCCTACTATACACCTACTATACTATACTGTCTACAGACATCACATGCAACTCCTGGAACAATTCCATCAGCGCTGCCTCCGGAAAATCCTGCAAATCTCTTGGGAGGACAAGCGGACAAATATCAGCATGCTGGAAGAAGCAAAGACAACCAGCATTGAAGCTATGGTCCTCTGCCATCAACTTCGCTGGACTGGCTACGTCCGGATGCCCAACCACCATCTCCCAAAGCAGTTGTTCTACTCCAAACTCAAGAACGGAAAACGGGATGTTGGCAGGCAGGAAAAGAGATTTAAAGATGGGCTCAAAGCCAACCTTAAAAACTCTGGCATAGACACCGAGAACTGGGAAGCCCTGGCCCTTGAGTGCTCCAGCTGGAGGTAAGCTGTGACCAGCAGTGCTATAGAATTTGAAGAGGCACGAATGGAGGGCGAAAGAGAGAAACATGCCAAGAGGAAGACGCGTCAAGCCAACCCTGACCGGGACCACCTTCTACCTGAAAACGAATGCCCTCACTGCGGGAGAAGATGTTGATCAAGAATAGGACTCCACAGTCACTCCAGGGACCCACTGGAAGACTATCCTACTCAGACAACAAGGGATCACCTAAGTAAGTACTGTGAGACATGATCATCTCGTCTTTTTCATATCCACACATCATCTTGGAACCAAACTCTCTTGGATGCAGGGGGCACATTTCATAGCATCCAAACCAGAGTGATCCATCCTGAGCAATTTTATCTGCAAAGTGCTGGGTAAGTTGTTCACAGCAAGCAGTCGAATGAGCCAGATCCTCCTCTCAGTCCACACATAAAAAACTGCTGACTAAAAGCAAAACTACTCCTTCCTTTTTTTAAAATCTCATGTGCAGGATTGTTTTTTTTTTGTTTTTTTTTTTAGTGAAGAACTCATAATAGTCTTGTATGTATTACAAATCGTGCTTCCTGAATTTGATGTCATGACTACCAGAGAGAAACTGTAGGCTTGCTGTAACACTTGTTTATGCAATTGCACAGGTTATGAAAATTACTGCTTTGGACTGAAACACTGATAATTGCAGGTGTGCTGCTTTCTGACCAATTCAGAAAGTTGTAGTCCACAGAATAATTCTTCTAAGCACCAAATAAAAACTGTTCATATAGCAGAAAGCCTCTAGAACATGGCCACATAGCCCAAAAAAACCTACAACAACCCACTGTTCATATAACATTTACAAAGAGAGTTAACACTTGCTGGAGTTTAGCTACTGATGGAAACCTGTCAAAAATTATGAGTACAGTAGTTTCTGTCCACTGTTACTGGATTTGGTTTCCACTTAATCTTATGAACATCCAAAACAAAAGTTGATTATGTGTGTGGAATTAATCAGATATTGTTTTTAGTAGAGTTTTGCAATTAAAAACAAGATTGTTTATCGGTTTCTTTCATAATAGAATAATATGTTGTTTAACTTACTTAAATATGATATTTTGTGGTCACTGAATTACAGTCCCAGTATTTCACCACAAGGTGGTGGAAAAGTTCACCACAAGGGAAAATATACAAACCGATTTGTCTTGTTTGGAAATCTATACTGAAGCATCTTCTATGGTTCCAGCAGATGAATTGACTATTCCAATATACTTAGAGCAGTTATGATTTTAAATTTATGCATGGGGTTTTTCCTGTTCTGATTTGATATGATGGTTTTTCTGGAACACAGTGTGGGAAAGTTACATATTTAGGACTGACTTTCTTGCCAGCATGGCCTTTGGCTTTCCCAAATTCTGTCCTGGTAGTTTTGAATGAATCCTAAATCACAATCAAAGAAAGAGCAGAATGCATGATATTGGGCAGATGTAATGAGTTTTATAAATAGTAATATGTTCATAATTTTCAAACTTCATGTGATTTTTATGTCACTGTGGAGTGCCGTTATAATCCTTGGCCTACTATCTCTCCCCATCCACACACATACACCTGCGAAAATGAAAATATTTCAACATTTAGTAATATATTTATATTCCATTCTAACTCCCTGAGGGGACTCGGCAGATTACAGAACACCTATATGGCAAATATTCAATGCTTTTATAAAATTTATAAATTTGGTATGTCCTTATGTGCACCTTTTTATTACCTCCCCGCTTAAAGTGGTACCTATTTATCTACTCACATTTTCCACTAGGATGGAAGTGTGCTTTTGTCAGGTTAGACAATACATAAACAGAGGTAAATACAGTTTTCCCATCTTTTTCCATTTCATGACCATGGGTGTGTGTGTGTGCATGCGCGCTGTCATTCCATCTTCTATGATGAGGAGCTTTGCTGTCCATAGACTTCTCCCGATTGAGTTGTTGGTATGTCCTTATGTGCACCTTTTTATTACCTCCCCGCTTAAAGTGGTACCTATTTATCTACTCACATTTTCCACTAGGATGGAAGTGTGCTTTTGTCACTTGTAACTGACCTTTGTTTTAAAGTTTTAAAAGCATGCTTCCATGATGCCTTTTACCGCATCTGCTGTTGGTCTATCTGGCTCAAAACTTTCAAAAATGCTAAAGATCTAAAACTGGATCAACATTGCTAAATCATGCAGTTTTTGTTGTTGTTCATTCATTCAGTCGTTTCCGACTCTTCGTGACCTCATGGACCAGCCCATGCCAGAGCTTCCTGTCGGCCGTCACCACCCCCAGCTCCTTCAAGGTCAATCCAGTCACTTCAACGATGCCATCCATCCATCTTGCCCTTGGTTGGCCCCTCTTCCTTTTTACTTCAATTTTCCCCAGCATAATTGTCTTCTCTAAGCTTTCCTGTCTTCTCATGATGTGGCCAAAGTACTTCATCTTTGCCTCTACTATCTTTCCCTCTAATGAACTGCATTACATGGCCAGTGTAGATGCAGACCGAACTGGATATCACTTCCATATAATCCACTTCAATGCAGTCAATCTGCATTCTAAAACTGCATTATATGGCAATGTAGATCCAGCCTAGGTCTTCAGAACTCCACTTCTGGTTTTGGAAAACAAATCATCATCGTCATCATCATCGTCGTCATCATCATAATCATCCTGCTTTCCTCTCTTGAAATGCAAGGGCATTTTTTAAAAGTTAAACAATATTTATAAGGTGAGTTTCAGTTCCTGGAAAGAAAGATTGCCGTTTGGGGCAATGCAGAACAGTTAGGGGCTTTGAGAAAAGCCTTGGAGGCTCATGTAAGGTCCCATGGGAAGAGGAGAGAGTTTAAGAATAAGACACAGCTAACTAAGAAGTCTGGGGAATTAAATCAATCAATTGGTACACCAGGAACAGACAATGCAGCCATCCCACATCTTCAATCTAAAGTTTCTTTGTAGGTTAGATTTATATATGAAAAGCTATGTGTTCACCAGTGCTGGAACGTGGCGTTGTTTTATAGTTTTGAAAAACTAAACAGTAGAAATGTAATGAGGAAGCATGTTTACCTTGCATAAAGGTGAAATGAAGATAAATATGAACATAGGATTTATAAACAGGCCTTCACAGCTGTTGTAACATGTACCATGTTATACTCCGCCTGCTCAGTCGTTGAGAACTTTGGATCTTTGGACTGTACTTGGTCTGGAAGCTCCCCCGCAGCCACTCCTGGGAGTGCACAACTCCAGTCGTTGTGCTCGCAGGTTCATTGGAACATGCAAGCCCCCTCATCATGACAAAGGGACAGTCCATCAAGGGGTGTTCGACAAGTACTAGTTGGCATGTAATCCAAAATAACATCCGGGTGTCCCCTGAATAACGTCCTTGCAGACAGCCAAATCTCTCACACTAGAAGCGACTTGCAGGTTCTCAAGTCATTTCTCCACAAAAAGAAGAAGAAGAAGGGGGAAGGGGGGGGGGGAGGAAGACGGCATCAAGTTGAGAAAGGCTGCTTTGGAGTCATTATATAGGAAAAGCAGTTTTCCATGCTAAGTAGACCAAATGCTTTGGGCTGCTGGTTTTCTTTCCTTGGAACTGCCAAAAGCAAATGAGTAATGTAAATCAAGACAAATGTTAACAGCCCTTTCAGTTAGAAATTCTTTCAAAAGAAAGGACTTTGTGTTTTGAACTGAAAAGTATATCAAGGCAGGATTGCCTAATCTTGTGACAAAATGACTCAATAAGCCTGATTATAGAAATGAGTCATTATTCAGCTAAATTTATTTCTGATATTATTAGGCAGCTTGGAAAGATAACTTTTAGGAAAACTCAGATAGATTCTGGAAACAGTAGACCCCAAAAGTAACTTTTTAGGCTCTGGAATATTATAAAAATAGTTCAGAATGTCCCACCACACACACACAACCTTATACATGTAACGCCTGTTCAACAAGGTAAGATTCCTACACGAAGTATCACTGTGCAGTGCTTTCCATAGCAGGCACATGCACATACCTGCAGCATGTCTTTGCACATATATGAGCATGTATCTTGGCATATTCAGAGTTTATTTTCATAACTTTATGAAGCTGTAGCTATATTGCAGATATGCAATGAAACCTGCAGTAGTGAATTTTGTGAAGATGTACACCGGAGCACCGGCAATAGTGTTCCAATATGCATCTGACACTTCTGATGTGCAGTGAATACTACTGATGTACATTGGACACTCCTGTTATGCTCCAGTACTTCCCAGCCGGTGCCTGGATGTGTATTGCCCCCCCCCCCCAATGGGTATCATTGCCCGTTTTGCCTCAGGTTGGGGTCATTAGTGACATTATCATTGCATTATGGATGCCCATACATTGCCAAGGCATCCCATGGGTGAAATTTGATTGTAGAATCACAGAACAGGAAGAAAGCATGTTGGCCATCCAGAAAAACTTGCTGCCATGCAGGAATAGAGTTATCTAGCCTGTTTAAAAACCTCCAGAAAAGAAGACCTCACTACACTCCAAGGCAGCATATTCTACTGTTAAACAGCTCTTACCATCTTTCTTTCAAATGTTTTTGTGTAATTTCTTTTCCTGTACTTTGAATGTTGTGAAACTGTTCAATTCTGCAGACATGTAAGATCATTTTACGAAGATGTATGTTCCAAGCAGAATGCCAACTGATCTTTGCCCTCCTATGAATACTGGTTTCAGTAACGCTTATCGGTACGTAGAAATAATTTCAGCCAAGACAGAATTTCATTTGCATTTATTAAACAGTTTCTCTGACAATTAAGCTCAAAGTGACATTTCTCTGAAACACTGAAAAGGAAGGGGAAGTCATAATAATATGTCTAAAGGATCAGCCAGTGTGTAGACTCTCATAATACAACATCAAAGGTAGAAATCTTACAAAACATGTAAAAAAAACCCACTCAATCACAATAGTGCAAGAAGTTAAAACTATGTCTCTGTATGGAGGCAGTGTAACATAGGCTGAGAACACAAACCCTTTATATATCATAGCAAGGCTTAAAGTTGAAGGGCTCCCGAGTCTACTTTATGAGAAACGGTTAAAAAAAGGTATTCAGCAGTACATTAAACGGAGGGTTCCATTACTTCCTGTACAGCTAGCAATACAGGTTGAGCATCCCTTATCTGGAATTCCAAAAATCCCAAATTGTCTACATGGGTGACCAAGATAGTGACATTTTTCCTTTCTGGTTCAGTGTATACAAACTGTTTCTTGCACAAAATTATTAAAATATTGTATAAAATTACTTTCAGGCTCTGTGTATAAGATGTAGATAAACATACACGAATTTCATGTTTAGACTTGGGTCCCATCTCCAAGATCATTTTGTGCGCATATGCAAATACCCAAAAATCCGAAAAAAAATCAAAAATTCAAAACACTTCTGGTCCCAAGCATTTCGGATAAAGGACATTCAACCTGAGAATTGCTTTTGTCCTTAAGGAAAGAATTTGTTACAGAGTATTTGACATTCTGTAATCTTGTAGATACAGGCAAGGTGAATCTACAGTATGTTCTTGGGCAACAGTGGCAATTCAACTGTGATGCTTCAAGGAACTCTCCAGTTCAGAAGTCTTGTCATCTCATTTACAGATGGTTCTGGGTCTGCTGACTTTGAATTTATAGATGCTAGCTATCATATATATCCTTGGATCCATAACTAAAATAGTGCATTCCACTTAAGGATCACTACTGTAAGAGACTGGTGCTTGGGCCATCTTGACCTCTTGGGCATAATTCACAAAGTGCTCGTGTTTACTTTTAAAATCCTCATAGCCTATGATCCACATGCAATAAGAGGTAACCCTTTTCTTTCCATCCTTGTCCACTAAATTACTTAATCTAAAAAGCAGCTGAAATGTGACTTTCTAAATAACATATACATTAATCTAATTCAGATCACACATATTTTCAAAGAGTACCACCCAATATATACCATCAGGAAATGCTTCTAAAACTTTGTTGCATGCCTTCAAGCTGTTTGTGATTTGCAGCAACCTAAGGTGAACCTGTCAAAAGGTTTTCTTGGCTAGATTTGTTCAGAAGGGGGCTGACATTGTCTTCTTCTTCAGCTGACAGAATATGACTTGTCCAAGGTCAGATGGTGAGTTTCCATGGCTAAGTAGGGATACTCTAGCCTTCAGAGCCAAACCACTACATCCTTTGGGATGCCAATTTTGGGGGATTTAAAAAAATGGGGAATTTTTAAAAAATGAATCATAGGTAAAGAAATATTTGATTATTTGATATTTAATTGCTGGCTCCTGAAAGTATCAACCAAATTCATTGAAATGAGTTTGCCCCAATCTGGTGAGAAAATAAATGCAGATGTATTTGCTATCTCTAAGGAACTGTGTCCCCAAATGGATAGTAGAGTGTTCCATTTTGCAGACATTTCTCTTCATAAGCAGTAACTGTATTTTGTTAGCTATTGGAAGAGGACAAAAACTAGCTGGATTTGAGGTTTCTCTGTTTCACCTTCCCATCAAAGGGCTGAAGGGTATAACTTTAAAAAAATGAACCGTGCATATATACAGTTGGCCTCTAGCTATATGTTAAGAATGGTGACGTGTGATATAGAAGACCTAGCTGAGATACTCTATGTGCAGTGACCCTTCTTCGTGTTAGAGTAGGGCAGTGCTTCCTTCCTGCTCCGTAAAGTGAGATATTTTTGACATATTTGTGGTTGTAGTGCACAGATATGGACAAAAAACTGATACTTAAAGTAGAAAATAAAGGTAAAGTAGCTGATGTAGATCAGCCAGAGGTTGATGGTTTAACTGATGATTTAGAGAGGGATTTCCTGTGGCACAAAGTGATGGGCCCTCAAATCTGGGAAATTCAGGTCTTGGAAATGATGGTTCTCTCCCTGAGAAAACTGGCTTGGAGAGTGCAGGGCCCCAAGGCCAGTCAGAGGAGTCAGAAGTAGCAATAGCAGATAAAGAATTGAGTGAAGAGCTGAGTGATAAGGAGGTTCCCAGGAGAAACCACTTGCAGCTACGGAGATCAACAAAAGTCTTTGTTTACAAATCGGAGCTGAAAATAGATTGTGTCGGTATGAGAGATTACATGAGAAAGTTGTGGAGAAAATTCACAGGAGATGTAATGCTTTCATTGGTGTCTATTAAACAAGTTGGTTATCTTAAGGGCAGTTCAGGTAATGTTGCATTAGACTGAGAAGCTAGGCCGGAGTTCCTGGTTCAAGTCAAGCTTTGGTTTTGGATTTTAATGTCCTGGAAGTTTTCTATCTTCCTGTTAATGTATTCCTGTTCAAGTTTTACTAGTTATACCTTCTTGCTTGTGGACTTATCCTGTACCTGTGATTTCTGTCTGTTCTTGGACTTTGTAACCTCTGGAACTTCATGAGACATTTTAACATGGCTGCTCAGCTCCTGGGAATTTATCATTTTTCACCTACTGTTGTATGACGTTTTACAAGGTTTACCTGGATTAAAGCACCTGGAATCTTATCTACATCTCTTCAGTCAAGTTGAACATTGTCTGGCCACATATATCTGGTGTAAGTACTGGTTAAATAGAGAGCTACACGACACTCCCACAACCTCACAGTTGCAGCCAAGTTATTGAGCTAGAATACCTGTTGCTAAACGTTTTTGGATAATATATCCTCCTTTCTTATTCCTGTTTTTTATATGCTTTTATGTGTTTTACAATAAACTGTTTGCTTATATTCCACCACACTCTTGTGTGGTGCGGTAATCATAGATGTTTCCAGGTCTGGAGTGCAACGGTAGCTGGGGTAAGTGTTATCTGCTGGGGTTTGGGTCCAGAATTCCACAAGGACACCAAAATCCATGGATGCTCAAGTCCCATTGTACACTGATGTAGTAAAATGGCATCTCTTACATAAAATGGTGAACAACTCAAATGAGTTTGAGGACCTGTGAAATGGTAGGAAGCTACAGCAGAATACATCTACACATCAGTCTCGTGCTCAGTCCATGACAAAATCAAGTTTTCCTTTTCTGCCCCCCCCCCCCCCAAATAGTATCAAGATGGTTGGAACTGTCAACACAAAATTCATGGATGCAGAGGGCCAACTGTTAATAAATCTCACAATAAGAACAAATAAATAATGAGGAACTCCTGTTCTTTTGTGATACCCATTTGTTGCTCTCTAAGGAGACTGCCTCACATTATTAAATGGTGGAATTGGCTTTGATGGTTAATTAATTATATATGGGAAGGGGATACCAAAGTGATACAAACATTTCCTGAAGCAATAATATGGGGCACCTATAACCCATCAGTCATTTTTCTTTCCAACAGAATGTCCAAACAGAAATACTACTACTTTGTAACAGTGCTATTCTGAAGGGCATTGCTGATATATAAAAATAGCTCATCCTGTGAGTTGCTCATGGTACGTTCATTTCATAAGTGAAGCTAATGTTGCCAGTGGTAACTCTTCCCTTATAAGAAAAACAGCTCTGGAGATGCAATTTTAATCTGAACTGCATCATGGTATGTACGTGTGTTAAACTCTGTTCCCATGCACTATGGCCTCACCCTATATTTTTCTCTTTCATGTAAAGATATAAAACCTGATCCCATTAACTTTGGCCTTCCTACGAATTTATCTGAAGTAGACATTTGTTGAGAGGAAGGAGAAAAATTGTAGACAGGACTCTATGTTCTTACTCCCTCTTTCTCCATTTCTCCCTTTTCTTTTCCAACATGTAGCCAAATTCTACCATATGAAATAGACTGTGAATATACTAAGCATAATAATGATAATAATAATTCATTTTGTCTAGTAGATATTCAAATGGCTCTAGCCACCATCATCCCAAACATCCTGCTGAGGCATACCAAGGCTTTTTATAACTGTATCATCTAGAAACTAGGATTATAAACACTATGTTTTCCCATTCCTCAAAGTGAAGATTTTTCCATATGCATGTAACTATTATGCAGAAAGTCCTGAAAACAAAGCCATTATGTCTAAATATTATAAAGCAATAACATCCGTTATTGATAGCACACAGAAATTTTGCACTGTAGTCTTCCTAGGATGAGATGTAGTGTTTCAAATTAGCATTGTCAGCATCAGCCAAAAGAACTCAGTCAAATAAACAGAACCATTTTCCACCAAGTTCACTAAAAGGGGGAGTTGTAGTTTCTTGACAAAAATTGAACTAGGGTAACAAACAGTTGCGACTCTACTTAACCATCCAAGAAAAAGTTCAGATGACGTTTGTTTCCTCCAAATATATGCCAAACCAACACTGATCAAATTTCAGCCAAATCCCCTCTAAGGGAAGCTATGGCTTTTTCTAAGGAATAATCCTGCATGTTGCATCAACTGAAATAAAGTAGTTTTTCAATGACTAACAACCACAAAATGTGCAATATTTAAACGTTTTCTCTCAAAGATGACAAATAGAGCAGGCCAATTGACCTGCCTTCTACCTACTGAAATGCCCAGTGGTTGCATGGGTTGAGATGAAAATGTTATTACACGTTTTCACTGAGATGTGAATATTATAGGTTAAAAAAAAGGAATCCCATGGTGTATTTCTCATTTGTCCATTTCTCTGTTATTCTTCAGACTACCTGGGAGACTTTTTCTGAGGACTAAATTACCATCTTTTTAGGACATGTCAAGTACTTACTAGGAAAAAGTTTATTAACAGGACTATGGCCATACCACTTCAGCTGCAGTTCTCAAAATACTATTATTTCACTGCAGGAAGTATAGTGGTATGGGTGAAGGCAGACTTAGATGAACTGTAAAGCCCTACATTCATTGTGGGCTTCTATCAAAGTCACGAAGCTGTTGTAAACAAATCTCAAGGGTTTCTTCTCTAAAGAAGGTTCCAGAGGGCAAGAAAACCTTACAGCCCTTTAAATATTTCCTGGATCTTCTGCCTGTGCAGGTAAGCTGCTGTGTTTTCTCTTCTTCAAGCCCTGTTGATTTTACTGTTCCAACTGAAGATGGACCTTTCCCTCATTGCACAGCACAGTCCTTGGGGTTACTGGTGTCTTCTGCCACCTTGCCTGCATTCAAGCTCTTCTTCTGCTCTATTTCCACCTGGAAAGAAAATGGAAATGAACGAACTATCTGTTTTCTGGTTTCTGTCAGCAGTAACTAAAGTGATAAAGGCCTAGAATAATTGTCCACATCTAAGACTCTTATTTGCCAAAGTTGCACAAACACTCCTCAGAATTACTGGAAATATAGCTAAATGGTATTGAAAAACTGCACCTGTGCATACAAACCAGCATGAGCACTGTGGTTCACAGAGGAGGCCCTGCTCTCAGTCCCACCCCTGTCTCAAGTGCAGTTGTTGGGAATGAGAGAGGGGGCCTTCTCTGAACTCCCTCCCCAAAGAACTAAACATTGCCCCCTCTTTCCTCTCCTTTAAAAAGATTTTAAAAACCCATTTGTGCAACCTAGTTTATAAAGAGGAGGAGGACTAGCATATCATACACACATTCTTGCCCGGACATAGGATACCTATCTCAGTCTGATGATGTAATACATCATACATGTTTTGAATGTATTGTTTTTAATTGGTTTGACTTCTTGTGTTTATTTAGTTTAACCCTCCATTCTGGTTGTTTATAAGTTTATTGAGTCTATTTATTATACGTTTTGCCTTGAGTGCTATTTATTTGTTTTTTGGCACTGAATGTTTGCCATGTCTGTTTTTCTTGTGAACTGCCCTCAGTCCCTTTGGTGAGAGAGGATGGTCTTATAAATAAAGTTTTTAAAATTATTTATTATTAGTATGCAAGAACTTGAATTATTGACATAGTATTCAATATGACAGGAAAAGCTCTTAAACCGGGTGGATATAAATTAGTGTATGGGTTGGTTCAGGTAGGTGGAGCATTAGGGCAGCAATTCTTATCTTTCATTTAAAAATACAGCAAAAAAGTACTGAAAATTCTGAAGTATTTTTCTTTTCTTCCTGTCAGATTCATGGCTAAATAAAATGCTTTATATCTTGTCAGATAAAAGGTCAATTTCAAAAATTGGAAAGCTTATTATTTGGGGCGACAACTCCCAGACTCATCCAGGTAACACAGGTAAATTATGAAGGTTGGCGGATTCTGGAAGCTGTAGTCCAACACATTATTTTTTCCAAGCCCTGGGGAGGGTCTGATAGTTCACTGCAGTGAGTTCTTACTATTAAGAGTTCTTTTGGAACTTATTCGTTCTCCCAGTCCTGACAAAAGAGACGTATGAACATTTATGTTAGTTGCATAATCATACCTTATAACTGTAGTGTGCTGAATAGTTGACCCATTTCCTGACATCAGATTTGCCTTCCACAGAGATAGACCGGATGGTGGCCTTGGATGCAGAAGTAGTTGGCATATCAAATTCCACGTCCACATAGTGGACAAAACTTGAAGGCACTTCTCGGTCTGAGCCAAGTTCCAAGTGGCAGAAAAAACAGTGAGGATGACCTGAAGCTATGGAGGAGTGGAGAAGGAAAACAATGCAAACATTAAAACTTCTCTGTTACAATATAATTTGCATAATTATATTGTGAGCCGCTCCGAGTCTCCTCGGGGAGATGGGACGGGATACAAATAAAGTTGTTGATGATTATGATTACAACTGAACATAGCATGGGAATGTTCCTTTTTTGGATTATAACTATTAGATTCCCCAGTCACAATGACATACTAGTTGGAAGACTTTGAAAAGTGTCACCTTTCCAATAGTTTTCAGAACACTGCAAAACTCATGGGGTTCAGTGTCAATTAGTCCTAAAACCAGGTTACTTTGCAAGGAGATAAAAGCCTAATGGGACTTGCCAAAGATCCTAGTAAGATTTGGGAAATGAATGGAGTTTCACATATGATCAGACTGCAACTACTATCAAATCTGGCCAGCAGAATCACTGATGACAGAGGATGGGATCTGCAGTCCTGACAGCATTGGGAGGGTCACATGTTACCCACCCCATTCTAAAGAATTAATAATAATAATAATAATAATAATTTTAATTCTTATCTGCCTTTAATTATTGTGGCTCGAGGCAGGTTACAACATAGTTAAAACACATAATCATTGTAAGTATTCTATAAAATACACATTTTAAAATATATTTCTATAATAAATAAATAAATAACTTTATTTTTAGCCTGCATTGGAGATAGAATGACACCTTGTGGGATGCCATCTAACCGTTCCTTTTTTGAGGAGCACCTATCCCCAAGCACCACCATTTGGTACCAGCCTGCAGGAAAGTGCCTCAGATTCCCAGCCCATCCAGGAATTCCAGAAGGATACCATGGTCAATTGTATTGAAAAGTGCTGAGAGGTCTGGAAGCACCAACAGGGACACACACATGTTGTCTGCATTAAGACTGAGATTATCTACTAAGGCAATCATAGCACTCTCAACTCCATATCCTGCTCTGAAGCTAGTTTGAAATGGGTCACGGAAGTGTGTGTCATCCAAGACTGTCTAGAGTTGGAGGGTCACTGCCTTCTCAATCACCATACCCCCAAAAGGTTAGACTGTCAATCAGAATTTAAGGTCTGTTCAGCATTTAGGAATATAAAAAATACTTCCTGGAATGCAGAGAATTTATGTCAGTGAGTGGAGAACTATAAAGAGGTCCAAATATCCTTTAGAAAGGACAATAAGAGAGGAAACCCCTATTGAAAAGCTACTGTATAGTTGTGTCTATGTCTTTTTGGAAGCCCTCAACTCTAATCTGGCTACAGCCTTAAATCTACTAGGTGAACATATCCAAATCCTAAAAATTTAATCGAAACACATTGATTCAGAAATTCTTTTTAATGAATAGAATCCTCCCCTCCCTAACCCCATATAAAATATGTAGATTGATCTATAAATCTCTCCCTCCCCCTTTTCTCTCGCTCATATGTGTATGTGTGTGTGTGTGTGTGGGTGGGTATGGTGGAATTAACTTTGCAGGATATGTGCTTAAAAAGTATCTCACTTTTCAGATTCTACTGCTCACTGTAATGCATTTTGAGAAAAAGAGATATTCATTATTGTCTGATATTGATTAAAGGCCAGTTTTCTACAGTATTCAGATCCCAAGCTGTGATTTAAATCCCATTCTTATTTGGTATGCAATGGCTTTCTCACATTCAACGCTGAAACATATTATATGAATCAATGTTTTCTTAACACTTGTTGTTCTGCTTGCCTGCTACCTAACTAAAAAAAAACAACACTCTTGTAATGAATTACTGAATCGTGTCCAGCCTGTAAACAAGGCTTATTGTATCAGTCAGCAGCAGCATGCTGCATATGAATCAGGGAAAATGCCAGAGAACTTACCAAGCTGTTCTTGGAACAATCATAGCAATGCTCTTTGTGGAATACAATTGCTCTGTTTTGATCTTACAGCTCCAAATTGGCCAAACATAATGGTTTTTTTGTAGGACTAGTTTTGTGACATACAAAAACAGCTGTCCTTTAAACACAACATAAGACAGCTGCACAGTTAACAACATCTGCCTTGTGTTTAGCAAGGCGTAACTGGTGCCTGTATGCATCATTGCAAACTCCATCTAGCAAGACCCAAATTGGGTTGATTTTATGAGAAGCCGGAAGTACATATTAATCAGGTTGAGGCCTCAATCTGTACACATTTACAAATAGAACAGAATTTTCTTGTACGTATAAAGGATAGAAGTGTCGTATAAACCACTATATTCAGCATTTTACATTTTATAACAAAACACACTATTATCCAATCAAACTAAGTGATTTATTTCACATTGTGGTGATACACCTATCATATCCACACAAATCTAATGCACACCTTTTAAGGTCAAATTGCATTGTGAAAATTAGGGTGTGTATTAGATTAAATGGTGTCTTAGATTTGATCATGTAAAACAGTTATCTGCACCAGGTTTTGCAAACTGTTGGGTAATCTCATGAGCCTAGGCTCCTTTGTAGCCATTCAGGATGCACGGTCCAAGGGGCAGCAACCAATAAGAATGCTGTGCTGGCGCTTTCTCAGCCAATGGGGAACCTTCTTGGATTTCCCCCCTTGCTAGGGCTGCAGCAAAGTGGAGAAACTCTGAGTGATGCCTCCATTTAAGGAGGCTGCAGCTGCAACCTGGCACTCAGGCAGGTTGAAGGTTGAGAGCTGAGCATGTAACTGTGGACATTATTGTGGCAGCAGGTGAATTAGGAGGGTGGGAGGGGCCAGGAATGTTGGTGGATGTGTAAACCACTATATTCCACAGTCCTCGGCCCACCAGGGGCTATGGCCCCTTTACATGGAGGTGCCACTTGGAGATCCTCACGTGTGCTGCAGCCTGAGTGGGTGGGTGGGTGGGGGGGAATCCAGGGACATTCCCTAATGGCCATTAGGTTTGCTTAAATATCTGGATCGAGTAACTTACTATGAACAGGTGAATACTGTCTTACTGTATCTCATTCTTAATGTAATTTTTATGCAAATAATAGTGTGGGACTTCAACATTTCTTCCCTGGAACCAATGTGACATCACAGAAATGTCAAGAACTACAAATGATAATGGCTGTTTTCTCACCCAAATGATGACTTTTCACATTCTTCTTGTAGGGAAGAAAAACATGAACCTCTGAGGAATACCCGTTTTTTTAAATTAAAAAAAACTTTGATGAAATTAGTGAAATTTCTCTTAAGACAAGGTTTTCCTCCCACACAGTTTGAAACTTATGTTGGAATGCTTTTTTACTCATCAATATCCCAAAATGCTCTACAATTTACTGCAAGATGATCTGGTTGAAGGAGCAATAAACTCACCAGAGTTTTTGTCAGGCAGTCGATTTATCCTCCACACAATAGAATTAAAGGCATGCTCATATTTGGCAGTTCCTAATGTTACTCTCATTACTGGTTCAGAACCAGAAACACCGGCGGATCCAAAGCTAGCACTTTTGTTCACCTTTGCTTTCAAGGACTTTTCACCAAGAACACTGTCCCTGCGGAAGTTTTTCACCCACTCCTGTGGCACAGGATAGCGGACCATCACATTTTCACAGGGAACCTGGTTTAGTGGGTCTCTGTTGGAGGAGAACCCTGGGGACATCATCAGCCAACTCTGAAGCTCCACCTCAGCCCCATGGATGCTAGCTGCCACCCTCAAGGAAAAGGGCAATGTCTTCTCAGAAAATGCCGTCCTAAAGCGCATTAATTCAAACCTGCAGGCATCCAAGGGATTAAACAGAATCGCACGGGCAGTGGCAAATGCCTCCTCATCCACACATGAGTGGAAAAGGCAATCATGTATCTTAATCCACTTGGTGGTGGTGGTGGGCATGATGTCCTGCCGGGAAACAATTTCATTCCCTTTGACAAGGATGTCATTGAGACCCAGCCTGCATTCTGCTAGGCCAGAAAGAAAAGTGAGAACATAGATTCTTGTCAACACATTATGCTGCAAAATCCTGTTGTCTCCTTTGGCCAAAGTGCCATAAAACTCATCCTTTACATCCACAGTAATCTCCTCCTCTTGGTAGTTTAATCCCACAGTGCTCAGGTCTGTCGATGAAGCAGGCAAATCCATCAGTGTATCCTGGACTGACCTGATGAAGCTGAGGAAGTCTTCATAATTGGTGGTGCCTAACTTGATAACCTGTTCTCTCTCTGCTATGTGCAAGACAGATGGTTTTGGCTGGTATTTCTTTTTCTCCTTGTAGGTGGTTCGGTCTATTCTCACACTGTGTATCCTTCCATTCTCATCATAGTTCTGGAGCTTAGGTTCTGAAATTTCATGGTTGATATCAAGTTTGAATTCCTTGAAAGGCTTTTCTAGTCCTTTCTCATAAAAGAGCTGCAAGCATCTGCTCTCAGTCAGTCTGACATAAATTGGTCCCCAGTGCCTAGAGGACATGATATTCTTTTTTTCTGGTATCCTCAACATCATCGGCCAGCCATCTTTTCGCTGAGGTGGTCCCAAACTGGATAAGGTATGGTCCAGCTGAGTTGGTATGCTAGGGTCATCATCAGGTAGAGTAGGGCTGCTGAGCTGATCAGGATCCCCAATCTGAAGTTGTTTCAGTTGTTCAACAGCATCTCTGTGCCTGAGATGTTTACTTGATTCATTGAAGCTGATAGTATCAGCCTCCTGATGGAGAATAATGAGGGAATCTCTCTGGCTTCTACCAGAGTTGCCTGAAGCAAGGTAGGTCTGGGAACGTTTGTCTCGTTCCTCAAAAAAAGAACTGAATGGGTTGATGGGGGAAGGTTGAACATTATTTAGAGAATCATCAAGGAATGGATTAGTAGCACTCCAAGGAGGTGCCCCATCAACTGAATGTAATCTGCTTAAGGAGGAAAGGTCTAGTTTTTGAACTTTAGTGAGATCACCCAGTGCACTTCTGGGACGCTCTCTTTTTTTAAAAGATGAGGAGAGGGTACTAGAGGTCACAGCTATGATCTCTGTTGCTGTTGTTGGTGGTGCTGTTGTTATTGATGATGCTGTTGTTACTGTTGCTGCTTGTGATAGTGTTGCAAATGGTGGTGTGTCTGGTTTCACAGGAGATACAATTGGTGGAGAAGTACATCTGGCTTCATCATCCTCAAATGTCACCCAGCTGGGGAAACGAGCTGTTGTTGAAATTTCGCTGTGGCCATTAATGGATGTACTGTTCAGGTGCCAGCTGGTGGCTTCCATACCTAGCTCTTCATCTTCTAGAAGGGATGAGGAATTGTCTAAAAGAAAGGATGGGGAAAAAAAGAGAGTGTCATGACCATAATAAAAGTTCTAGACAGCTTTTTTCCTTCCTGTATTATTATAACTTGACATCATTCAATAAAGCTAAATGAAGGAAACTGCAGTAAGAACATATGTACTTGCCCAAGTTATAATTAAAACTATATAGGGGTTGTTTTTTGTTTTTTTTAGTAAGATGTACTTAGCTAACTTTAAAGAAGGTTTAAATAGGTTAGTGGCAGATACAAACTCTGCTTTGTCACTAACTTACTACCAACCAGGATTCTGTTTCTTTATTACCCTACAACAGGGGTGTTAAACTCATTTTATTTTTTGAAGACCACATCAGCTTCATGATTGCCTTCAAAGGCCCGTTGAATCCATAGACAGAGAATGTATGGAAACAGAGGGCCAACTAAAATTTCTTTCATAGTGGCTGGTGCACTTCAGTTTTTACTCAATTTGGGTCCCCAGATATCATTAAATGATAACTTCCATCACTTTTGATTATCCACCTTGTGGACTGTGGATAATGAGAACTGCAAATCAACTGCACTTGTGACTCTGAGGTTGTGGAAAGGTTAAAGGACATTTTAAAGTTAGACATCATACCCACAAGTCTTGTATCTAAATTCAAACCCCACGATCTTGACTAAACAGAACAAACCGCAGTCTTCCAGATGTCACTGTATCACACACACATTAGGTCTAGTCACGATGTCTAATGATGAGGAATATAGGAGTTGTAGTCCAGCATCTGGAAGGCCACATAAAATGACATGGTGGACCAAATTTGGCCCACAGGCCTTGAATTTGACACATATACCCTACAAGATAACAAATGGATGAAGTTCATATTCAAATTCAGGACAACCAAAACAATACCTTCTAGGTACATGATAACTTAATCCAGTGGTTCTCAACCTGTGGGTCCCCAGATGTTTTGGACTTCAGATTCCAGAAATTCTAACAGCTGATAAACTGGTTGGGATTTCTTGAAGTTGTAGGCCAAAACACCTGGGGACCCACAGGTTGAGAACTATTGCTTCAATTCTTTCATCCAGCCAGCACTCAGAATGCACATAACTGGACCTATGCTTCTATAAGCATGGAAAACTTTGATAAATAGTAAGCATGCATCAGCAAAGCATGCAAATTACATTTACAGGCATAGCCCTACCCAACCTTCAGTATTTGCAATTATATTAACGTGCTGGTGATGAAGGCATAATTGTAGGCATATTGGACATTTTGTACAAATTACCTAAGGATGGGATAGAATAATACAGTTAGGTTTGATAAGTACACTCTACAGTAGCACAAACAGATGCATATCATCCCATCCACAAATATTTTAAGTTGATCACGCTGGCTGAGGGGCTGCGGGACCTGTATGCCAATAAACCAGTATCTTAACATTTTGGTTAGAGCTGTACCTAGACCACACGAAGGGGTGGTGGTGGTGGTGGAAGAGGAGGAGGAAAGGGAAAACAATGCAAATGCTGTTTACATATGTTACACATCTGACTTGATTCCTAGCCATTTCCCAAATAACAACCACTAGCTAATGTGTGAATTAAGATGTTCACTGCATGCCATATTACCTCCTGAGCTAGACAGAGGTCCATAATCATTAATTTTGTCCACTCTGCTTAATTCTATAGTATGGCCAGAAGGTGGTGCCATACAACTAGACTTAAACAAATTTTGAGTATATTTTCAAATTTGACATATTTAATTGCAGGAGCATTCCTCTTCCTAAAGTGAAATGGTAGAATTGTACTGCAGGGATTCTTACTGCTTATCACAGTTGCTGTCACAATACATTAGCTACCTCATTAGCCGCTTTTCTATTCAAAGACACTTGCTGGCTGGCATACAATGGTATTTACTATCTGAAAGTATTTTGATAGTTGGCATGTGATACTGTATGAACGTAACAACAGCTGACAGATAATTTACATTGGTTGGTAGACCCATTCAATCAATTTTTAATGGTGAGTCAACACAAAGTTAAATCCAGTGAATTTAATATATCTACTCTAATTTTGGCCAATGTGAAACTGTCCAACAACGACAAACAAAACACATTAAAATGCAAATCAAAACTTTTCCATTTTTCATTTGACAACATGAATGATGAAATCAGAACACCAGCCATATTTGAATGTTTTGTTTCAGCTATAGTGAAAGTCAGCTTTAGAAATAAGTCTGTAGGTAGGGCTTCAGCCTTCATAAAGGATACACTATTCCAAGCTCTTCTCTGTATAAGTATGACAACAAGTATCCCCCATTTAGAGGTGAAAAGAAGACATTTTTGAAATGGCATATGTGTGTAGCATGATTGATGCTCATTTCTTCTTGTTGGAAAGGAGAAGTCTGGCACCTATTTTAGCACCACTTAGAAAGCAGAGCTGTTTTCTCCCTCATTTGAAAACTCAAAAGATGGTGTCTGCCAGAATGATCAATGATAATGATCTCCTTCAGTTTAAAATTTTGGCCTAGTGGTTCCCTTAAAAGGACCAGAACTATATTTAGGCAAAGGGAGGTGTCCTTTTTAGGCAGATTTCGTTTGTGTGTGTGTGTTTATATGCCTCTAAATTGCCTGTCAAATTATGGAGACCCCATGAATCTAATAGTGTTTAAGAGGCATGTACACACACAACAACAACAACTTCAGTGAACGTGTGTTCTGCAGCTTATCATACAGGAGAAGCACTTTCATGAATACTGCAGGCTGCGTGGGTTGAAAACTGCATGTGATGGGGGAGAAGCAGAAGAATTCATAAGAGGACCAAGAGTTAATAGCACATTTCCCACCACCTTTATCTGTGCTTTGCTGGCTAGAGAGCTTATTGTTTTAAGTAGTGTTTGAATGAATTTCATAATATTCTCAAAACTGGAGAGTGGAAGACAGCTTTTGATTATCCATACAAGATAAAGGTGAGCAATTATTGGAGAAGCAATATGAAAGTGTCTGTGTGGACAAACATACACATGTATGTAGACAGGCACACAGAGCTTAGGACTGGTTTGCATGTACACAGAATCTTAACCATACACAATGTGTACTAAACTGGCACACTTAAGCTATGTTATTGGCCACTATTTTCATGTCTGATCTACTGGGATTTGATATGGAGCATTTCCAAGGAAACTAGTAGCAAACGCATTAAAGTTTTTGAAATACAGGATGCAATTGTATACTCCGATTTCAATCCAGAAATCAATAGGAAGAAACTGAATGATGGCAGAAATGTCTGTGCCCCACAACTATATGGAACTAGGCTTTCAGAGAGAGACAATGGGCTGTCTTTATAAGAGTGGTTGATTAAGATACTCTGTAATCCCAATGAGGAGAAGTTGAAGGAAACCAAGTGTTTAGTCTGGAGAAGAGAAGACTGAGAAGTCATACAAAAGCCATGTTCAAATATCTGCAGGCCTATCATATAGAAGATGGAGTAAGCTTGCTTTTTGTTGCTCCAGAGGCACAGATTCCAATTACAAGAAATAAGCTTTCATCCAAACATTCGGAAGGATTTCCTGATGGAAAGAGATTTTCAAAATTGGCTATACTTACTTGTGGATGACTCTCTTCTTCACTGGAGATTTTTAAACGTGTGGTTGGATACCCATTTCAGAGATTTACTGTAGTAGTAAATTCTTGCGCAGGCAAGGCTTGGACTCAGATGACCCTTCTGACTATGATTCTATGATGTATTCATGTAGATTTTAAAAAAGTCTTCTAATTGTTTTATCTCATTTCTTGCACACTGAGATTATTTTTCTTGCCAGTAGAATGGTTTTGGCATTTTGACCTGCATTCCTAAACTACATACAGACAGTATGTCATTGTTGCCTGAATTCTACTCTGCCCTGCCCCTAAGAAGCTCAGGGAAGCACTTTATTCTAAGCACAACATTTGGTTGTTGAAATTAGGCAGAAAGATACCAATCTCACCAAGGCTATCCAAGGGCTTCACACTGAGAGGGAGGTGAGACTGGATTTCTATGTATTTTCACATTTACAGTCTCTAAGTCAGGATGGAGCAAGACCATATATGTTTCTTCAGCTCATTGTCACCTTTTTGTTGCTACCATGTTTGCCACTTCAATGTTAAAACAAATGCTTCATAGAAGACACAAATAAAGGTTGCAAACAAGCATAATCACTAATAATTTACTCCAATTGTGTGGTGGGTAAGTTCCAGCTATCTATCACCCTAGCCAGCATGGCCAATGGGGAAACATATGGTTTAGTTAAATTTAAGGCAGTCTCCTGGTTTCAATACCTTCTACTAAAGGAGTATTACAAGAAGGATAAAGATCTAGACTTCACAGAGAAGGATAACTTCTGGGGCTTTATGTATATATACCTTGAAAATTAATAAAAATTATTATACAAAAAAAGAAAACAAACAAGCATAATCACTAATAATTTCCTCCAATCCTATGGTGGGTAAGTTCCAGCTATCTATCACCTTAGCCAGCATGGCCAATGGGGAAACAGATGGTTTAGTTAAACATCATCCAGGAAATCAAAATGTCTTTGTATGTGCATTCAAGTTGCATGTCAATTTCTGGCAACCTCATTAACTGGAATCCACGAATTGCAAGTGTGGAGAAGAGCAAACCACAAGATAACTTACTAGAATTGCAACCTGAGCCTTTTCACATGTACAATGGAGGACCTTCTCTGAGTGACACCAGAGGCACTCCAAGTGGCCAGCTTCTGGTCAAAGGACATTTAACATGATGCCAAGTTATTTTTTAAAAAACTTTTATCTGTACCCCCAACTTGCTTCTGACACAATAAATAAAATAAAATATTAATTCTGTAGGGTTTTCTTAGGCAAGGAATACTTACACCTAGCCTAATCTCACGTTTAAATCTACTCGAGTATTAGTGAACTAGGAATTCAGACAAAATTATAGGAGTCTTGTGGCATGTTAATAAAATTGTTGATTTATTGGTATATAAGCTTTCAAGGACCACTTTATTGTCAGAGTGACCTCTTGAGATTTAAAGTCCCAAATGCTTAAGAGAAGAGCTGACAGTCTGCTAGAGCTATTGGTCTTGAATTACACCTCACACATCTTAACTGTCTGCCTCATCTCAGACTCCTATAAGAGATGGAATACATGCAGGAAGTTAGTTGCTCCTACAAAGGCTGTATTAAGTGTTGATGTCAAGAATATGTCAAAAGGCTGAGAAAGCAACCCACATGCTTTTTCGAAGTATGTTGGAACTTGCAGCCTGGAGATTTTACACAGGATTCATTATTAGTAATCCTGCCCTTTTCTTCAAGAAGTAGAATGACAAACACCAGCAAGAAGTGCATTAAGATATCCAGTGTGCATTAAAGCATCAAAGGGACAGCATGTTCAGGCAAGCTCGCTTTGGTATGGTGCTTCTTTCTTGCTCTTTATCTCATACACAGTCGGTTGCTTGTCTTAAAATCTCACTAAGCACAGTCGTTCTAAGACAGAAATTTTCACTTTTACCTGGTGTAAGGAGAATATATTCTCACACAGAAAATTACATTCCAGTTACTGGAACAATACGAGTTCAAGATCAACAAGAAGTTTTTAGTAAGACAAATATCAAGAAAAAAGAAGCAAGTTTTTCATTTAGAGCTCTGGCGGGCACACGTGCTGCCTGAGAGTAATTTTTTTGTGCTTGCAGCATCCCCTTCTTTGGCCGGGTTGCTATGACTTTGCCTCTCAATCCAAAGCCCTTCCTAAATGGGCTGACTGGGAAGCCAGTGATGGTGAAATTGAAATGGGGAATGGAATATAAGGGTTACCTTGTGTCTGTTGATGGGTACATGAACATGCATCTTGCGAATACAGAAGAGTACATTGATGGAGCGCTATCTGTACACGTTGGTGAGGTTCTGATAAGTTGCAATAATGTCCTTTACATAAGGGGTGTGGAAGAGGAAGAAGAAGATGGAGAAATGAGAGAATAACTATTTTTGGAATTGTGGTTTTTTTTAAAAGTTAAAGCTCTTTCATTGTCACATTTTTAAAGGTTTTGATAAAAGTTTTTCTTTGTTCTGGTAACAATATTTCTGGAGGAAAAATACTGTTGGCAAAGGAAAGTATTGCTCTGAAAAAATAAAGATGCTACTTTTGATGGTTAAAAAAAAGAAAGAAAATAGAAACCACTTGACCTTCTGTCCTGGAAACCTATGTAAGGAAACATGTCTTACAATTGTATCATCTATTCTGTTAATATTTGGACAGTAGACATAAATTAGCAATTATAGAGTAAGAATGAGTTACATATTTATACATGAGAAGTCTGGTTGCAGATATTGATTGAAAGCATCATACCAATTTAATGAGTGATAATTGATGTTCAAGGCTAGAGTTTACTCATGTCTAAGAATACAGGATGTGAGAACAGATTTATAACTTGGCATGAAGGCAAGATGGAAAAGCACTGGTCATTTCTATTTTCAAAACAACATCACCCAGGCCAACCCTCATTGGTTTTCTTCTGGACTCAAAAATAGCAACACTGACTTCCTGCTGTTGGTGCCCAGGAGTGTATTTCCCAGGGATTAAATGTTACCCTGCTTAGTAGTATATATTCTGCTCAGTGTTCCTCAGACTCAGTATATCTTACATTTGCTGAATATTATAAGCAGAAGGAATGCACACAGTGGAAGAAGGAAGGACACAAGCATAAATTACATAAGCTGGCCATTTCTTGGTCTTTCAGTTGGATGCAACTTACGTTCAGGCATCTTATAAAAGTACTCCACAAACTCACTGGCTGTCTTTTATATTACCTGCAGAGAGTCACCAGCTTGGTTGCTGGTAATAAAATTATTGACATTCTTTCATATTTATTGCTGGGGGTAAGATGCTTTTCTTTGAAACTGAACACACGAAAGCCTGACGACAGCTCAATCATGCCACAAGAAGCATCAATATGGATCCATGAAGGGAGGAGTGATATACTCTCCAGAGCTATGACATCTTCCCCCAAACATCAAAGAAAAAAGGAGGCTGCTGATTATCAGGAGGGAACAGGACTAAAGACCTCTCACTGGTTGCTTTGCTGACCTCAAAGGCTAGATTACTTGAGGTTGATGCTGCTGTTTGCAATTTCTTCTACTCTGAAAATGGTTTGACTGTGAGGAAATGGAACAGAACATTGTTGATCTCAAGCTATCAGGCAGGCTGAGGTCACTGGCAAGGCTGATGACCAGATGTAGTCATCCTATTACATGTAGAGATGTGCATGTGATAAAGCAGCACGTATCTGAGAATTGTTTATTCCTTTCACAAACAACAGCATTAATGAAGTTGTGACTCTGTTTGTACGGTCTCATCTCACTTGAGTGTGAGGAAAACTGCCTCCTACTGAATAAGCTGAGAAAACTTTAAAAACAGGATAATAATAATAATAATAATACTTTATTTATACCCTGCTCCATCTCCCCCAGGGGAATTCGGGGTGGCTTACATGAGGCCACACCCATCAAACACAATACACAAAATATTGTGTTTAATATAATTAACAGTATAATGACAGTTTGTTATCTTATTTCTGGATATAATTGTCTTGCAGATTACTGGCAAGTCATTCTGCTGTTAGGGAAGATAGCATTTTTTTACAATATTGTAAATAAGATACCTATATAAAAGACAATTTTCTAGGCGACAGAAAACTTTTAAGGATGATTTTTTTTCCAAAGCCAACCACCAGCCGCATTTTATACACAGTGCTTTGAATTGCCATATATACTCATGTATAAGTCAACCACATGTATAAATCTAGGGCATGTTTATGTGGCCAAAATTATGGGTTTTGATATGACCTATGGATAAGTCAAAGGTCATTCTGTGGAAAAAGAAAAGCATCACTGCTGACTCAAGGGGCCAACTGTACCTGGCTGCCACCACTATTTTCCCATCCAGATATTCAGAAAAGGCAGAAGTGGTGGAGAAGCAAAGAAAAGAGAGGGAGTCAATGCTTCTTTTAGCTTGTCCCAGGAGATACTAAGCTGTCCCCTTTTCTACTCTATTCAGACAAGGGAATGGTTCCCTGTCTGATAAAACTTAAGGTACAGTACTCACATGGATCCATGGATGATGATGATGATGCTGATAAAAACTTTATTTATATTCCACCCTATCTCCCTGAGGAGACACAGGGTAGATTCCAACAAACAAACAAAAAGAGGCAAACATTCAATGCCTCAATGCAACAACAGATACAAACGTAATAGCCCAAAATAACCCCATACATGACAAGAACTTATAACATGACATCTATAAGTTATTCACTAAGATATGTGAGCTAATTGTGTGACCAGTGATGTTAACTGGAAAACATGGTCTGACAATAATGGTTTTCCGTCAGAGGTCTAATAGAGGTCTCTCATCATCTAATACTCCTCCTTTCTGTATGCTATTAGCAAAAGTAAGTTTTCAGGATTTTTTTTTGAATGAGAGAAGGGAGGGGGCAGCTTTATTTCTTTAGGGAGGGAGTTTAAAAGGTGAGGTTGATCATGGAGAAGGCTCTCTCTCTCGTTTCCACCAACCGTGCTTGAGATGGGGGCGGGACTGAGAGTAGGGCTTCTTCCGCTGATAGCAGCGCCCAGGTAGGTTTGTAGGAGGCGATGAAATTAGTCAAATTAGTCAAACAGCCTGGACCCAAGTCGTTTCGGGCTGGATAATTTGATTCAGGTTTTTTGGATTGATTTCTCAACTAACATTTCTAGACTTACATATTGCATTTAAGGTGAATGCATTTGTGAATGCATTCAGTGAATTAGGCTGAGACTTATGGCACTTTGTGCCAAAATTGTATTTGGAGTTCTATTTCTTCCATGTTGAATCAGACTGAGCTCCCCCCAAATAAATATGCAAATGACTGCAGTCTTAAGGTCAAATGGAACACTATGTTAAACACACAGTGTGCAGCCTAAGACTTCTGTTTACTGGACATTGAGCACAATAGCCTCAATGTGGATTGGAACTAGCATTTATGGGAGACTCAATATTTTCCCATCTGATTTTTCTCCCAAAATCCCCTGTTCAAGTCCACTGGTTAAAATAAGAAATGGCTGAAATGTCAAAGTTAACTGAATCCAATCATTTAAAAATTGGTACATAATAGAGTCCCTTTAAAAGGCAATTAATAATTAAAGTCCTTTGAAAGAAGTTCTTTAAAAATGTCCAGATTAACACAATTCACAATTTAAAAGCTGATAAATTATAATTAGAGTCCATTGTAAGAACCGCTCTATACTTTCTATTTACTCCACCTGATGTTTGTGGTAAGCATATCATAATCTTCCCTCAACACCTGCTTTCACATCCACCACTCTAATGTGTTTCCGCCCAATATGTCTGGCAAAAAAATAACATAAAACAAAATCCAGGGCTTGCTTTAAAGTGTCTTTGTCTGATTTGTTGTGAGGAAAAACAATCAAGAATTATGTGGCTGTGCCTATGTTTTAAATGACACAACGGACAAAGCATAGTGTGAAGCTTTGTGGTTTGTTCAGCCCAGAAACCAAAACCAGCATAACCAATATTTTGGAATTCTGGAAATTGAAGTCTAAAACAGCTGGAGGACCAAAAATTGAAAAGCCCGGGTTTAGAACTTCTCTCTGGAAGCAAGGGTGACTGAATACTGTACATCAGAAAACCAATTTTATACCATACGACAGGGTTCCTTCTGCTTCTAGTTTGTGGACTCATGGGACACCAGCTGTAGCTTCAAGAAAAGAGAAATAGCACATAATTTTCCAAGTAAAAGGCCATGCAAAATTTCTTGTGCATGCCAATTTCTGCCCTAAAGTTGCTTGTCACATATTGGTGGCTCCAAAAGGAAACAAGATGATTTCAGCCCTGCTATGCACCTTAGGGCTGCTGTAATTTCCCATCTTGGTTTTAACTAGATTCAATGCTGTGCATCCATGCTATTAGCAGTTTTTAGAAATTATGTTAGATTTCATAGAAATGTAAGTGGCTCAATCTGTGCCTAAACACTCTGTACCCTGAAGATTTGGTTAAAAAAACAATGTCCAAATTTTACTATTATTAAGCAACTAAATGCAGGTTATAGCCAAGTGAAAAATCAATAATAAGAAAAAACAGTGAAAGATAAAAACAGAAGGTTGCAAAATTACTTTAAAATATATCAAGATACATTAACTAGGATGGATTGAACTGAAGTGGACAGCAATTATTTAATTTTATCCCAAGTAGAGAGATCAGATACAGGTTGTAAACTACTTAGCAAGTATTTTTTTATCTTGGAAGTATCATATAATATATAATGTAAGAAATAATGCCACTTTATTTTACAGAAATATCTGTTGGGAACAGCAACCTTCCACAAGCCTTCTGTACTAGTTATTTGTTATGTATATAATTGAGAGTGCCTACTATATTTTATGTATGCATTGGTATGCAGTTTTCCCCTTAACTCTATGTTATTTGAGGTTGTGGGAGGGACTACAGACCATGTGACTAGATCTGGGACTATTCAGACTGAGGCTCCATTTTAGAAGTCAAGATGCAAAAATCAGTATGCATTCGAAGCTAGTTGAGTACAGTATGCATCAGAAGAGAGTTTTAGACTGTATGCAACAGAGAAGAGACTGAAAGAGAATGCTTAAAGAATAAACTAAACTTTGAACCAATAAGCAATGTATCTGTATGCTGAATAAATGAAGCTTTGTAAGTAAATCAACTACGTTAACTTTAACAAATACTACTTGAGAGCATGATTTAAAAGCAATATATTTTATGGGGGAGTAGGTTCTTTTTTTGGGGGGGGGGCAACTAAAACAACACTTCTGAAGATCTGCTATATATTTTGTGCATTGGCATATCTTTGTTCCTAATAGTTTAAAGAGAAACACAGGGATATCAGTCTAACAACTGAGAAGCCTAAATTGCTTTGCATGAATACTAGTGGATATTTACCACTAAGTAGAAGAGTGACTCAAGCGAGTTTTTAACTCTTCTCAGGAAGATCATACTTTACAAAAAGGTTATGATTATTCCAAACAGTGTGAATGCCAACTGATCTCCAAAAAGCTTCCAAATGGCTATGGAGATTCTGGTTTTCCAAAAGGTTATGATCTCTAAAAAGGTCATGCTTTTTCAGAAAATATCAAAAACACATTAGGATTGAAGGAGCATTTAGCTAACTTTCAGCTCACAACAAAATACTCTGGCAATGTACAAACAATTGAAAAAAGTAAGTTACAGAGTCTATTAACTATTCCTAGTCTGGATTAGTGTTATCCTAGAGTCGTCAGGTCATAAGTGACCTGAAAGGCAAGCAGCAACAACTACTAGTTTTTTACCACAGTGCTTATGGATGCCTCATATTTTCTGTGCCTGGGAACCTACACTTGGATTCCAAAAGTATTCTATCTTATCATTTTTTTCCAAATCACCAAAAGCAGAGATTTACAATGCTTTTTTCCCATAACAAGATAGGTATTCATCTACTGACCTTCATCTCTGAAGTGAGAGACCTTGACTTAGTTAGGGATCTCTCTATAAGAGTTACTCCCACCAGTCAGCTAAGCAAGCCTCCATAAGAAAGCTTCAGCTGCTAACCCAACTGCTCACAATTGCAGGAAATTACCAGAAGGCAATATTGGGTTGTTATCATTGAGCTGTCACTTGATTTTGTTGCTTCCCCTTCATTTGTGTGCAAACAGAGCCATCCAAGTTCATGGGGTTGCCAGGGGTCACATCACAGAAGTCCATGAAACGGAATTAACCAAGAGGCCACCATTTCCTCTCCCACAACATTTCACACTCACCTTCTCCTGTGAGTCACATGGATGAACAGGGAGGGGAGGAAGTTTACACTAAAGAATGTTACACACTAAAGTCTCCTCTTTCAGAACAAAAGCTGACCTCCAAGAAAATCACAATATCAAAAATGAGTAATGAACAATGAGCAATAAACAACAGCATGCAATTCATGACAATGACACTGGATAATTATCTTGGAATTACATGCTAAGAAGAGTAGGAAAGCCATTCTTCCTGTCCCATTTCACTCCATTAAGAACAACAGTTCAATATTTTCTTTCTGTTGCTTCTTGAGTTTGACTCCTGGCTATAGATTTATGGTTCCACATATGAGATGCAACAATTGGGAAACATATTCTTTGAGCTGTTTTAAAATGATTTCTGATATGACATTCAAAATCCTGTAGGGCCAGAAATTTTTGCTAGTTGCCCAGAGCACTGAATGGATACAAAAACCCGATTCACACTTTTAAAAAATCTATACTGTGGAGAAAGTTTCATGTGTGAAATATCATTTATGCAGGCCTGGCTTCCAAAACAAGGTTGCAAGGCCATGGTTGAAATCACTAGATTATCTCAGGATCTGATACAGAAGGCTTCTCATGCTGCTACCTCCACGATACTGAGATTTTAGTGCACATGTCAACCAAATCTTACACAGAAAGACAGAAGATAATGCACCAACAGCTGGATGATTTATTTGAAGTACTTTTAAAATTAAAATTACTATACTATTATGTAGTATTTCTACTAGGGCCATGAAGGTTTTGTCCAAAATTAAAAGCTAGCAATTAAATATCAGAAACATAATAAAATTGTGAAAACAGCGTATCATTAAAAACAGCAAACACACAATAAAGCAGGTTATTGGAATTGTTTCTAATGACAGAAAGTGTGGGGCCATTTACTGCCCTAAGGATGAAACATTTCACAAATTAGAAAGACATAGGGGAAAGCCCTTAAGCAACTCTCTAGGTAAATGGTAGTATTTGCATGTAATTCTTAATAAAATGCAGATCTATTGTAAAGACACAACCTTAGATAGCCAGACCCTAACCTATGATAAGCATCAACACGTAAAACTATGTGAAACCACTTGGAGATGTGGATCTGATTTGTTGATTTATATCTTTGCTTTGTATATATCAGGTTTAAACTACTCATGAGAAAAGTGGGACATTAAATAAGTACTACAGTGTATTCTGTGTTGCTCTATATTGAAGATCAATCAGAAACCAGAATAGATGCAAAATGCAGCAAGCAGACCTCTAGCTAGAACAGAGTACTGATATCATATCACTCTAATATCAGAAGATCTGTAATGGTTACCACTGAACATAGTTTACCACTGAACTGGATGGGGATAAGCTGCTTATCCCCATCCAGTCAATTTCCTAATCTAGATATCTTTCCAAGGCAATAAGAAGCAAATCAATATAATGGTGCACATCTCCAAATGACCTCTCCAAGTTGTTTCACATGGAAACTAAATAAGAGAGAAGAGATACAATTCTGTAGCAGACAAAAGACATTGGAGGTAATAGTGATCTCCAAGTACCATTATATGACATAAAGATTGGGGAAACTGCAAAACACTGCACCCAGGGACCCCCCCCCCCCCAATTCCCACCAGAGAATCCAGGAAAATACCATGACTGACAGAATTAGAAGTCAATGAGACGTTTAAGAAGGACTGTTCTTCCCTCTCTCTGTTCCCAGCAAAGAGTGCTTATCAAAGTGACTCAAGATGTTTTCATTCACATACTGGCCAACACCCAAGTGGAATGTGTCTATATAATGAATTCCATATAGATGTATCTATGGATACACAGCCACAAGTTTACCTAGTAATTTAAATTAAAATGGCTAGATAGATCTAGGCAAGGTTTATCTTTAACCCAGGTCTCTCAAGCAAGCAGACACTCCACTATAGTTAAAACCTCAATGAAGGGATTTCTTCCCAATGCACCCTTTTCATCTGATTTGTCTCCCTTCTCCCTTAAGCCTATGTTTTAGATTAGCTCCTTTATCTCCATAACCAAGAAGATGCTTAATTGAAAAACAATTATATTGCAGACAACACAGCCGTCTGCAAACCTAGGTTTTCTGAACAGGAGGGGGAAAATTCTGAACCTGTTGCTATAGCAGCAGGGCAAACAAGATTCAATGGCAAAATTTGTTGCTTGTTCTATGGAGCCCATCAATTCCGAACCCCTGTTCAAGCCACAGCGAATATATTTTAATGAACCAATGTATTGCTGTTAACTCTTTGATAAATTGCTGCGCGGGAGAGAGATGAATAGAGGCAGCTAAAAGATGGGATTAGTGATGCATGGATGGGGAAGACAGAACACTACCAAAAAGAAAACAAACTGAGAAGTTCACAAATAAAATAACTATAGACAAATCACACTGAAAGAACTATATACCATGAACGATAGAAAGCAAACTATGGCAGGCTTCCACTTCTGCATGGCTTAGAAATGCAAAATCATTGCAAAAGTAGGAAAACTGTGAAAACTTCTTTTTCAGAGAATCATAGAATTGGAAGAGATCACATTTGGTCCTACTCCCTGCCATGCAAGAATACACAATCACAGGTCTGCCAACAGGAGTCCTCTTTAGTAATATCTACCTGATCTGGTGGAATATGGCCACCACTAAGAACATCTGTTATTAGTAGATTTATTGGCGAAAGCTTTCGTGGCTGGAATCACTGGGTTGTTGTAGTTTTTCAGGCTGTATGGCCATGTTCCAGAAGCATTCTCTCCTGATGTTTCTCCTGCATCTATGGCAGGCATCCTCAGAGATGGTGAGGTCTGTTGAAAACTAGGAAAATTGGGTTTATATATCTGTGGAATGTCTAGGGTGGGAGAAAGAACTCTTGTCTGCTGGAGGCAAGTGTGAATGTTTCAATTGGCCACCTTGATTAGCATTTGATGGCCTGACAATCAATTAGTAGATTGTTTATGAAACTGGAAACTAATGTCAAACTAAGCAAGAGGCTATCAAAATTGCTGTTCCTAATCTGAGAAAAACTTAGAAACTTTATCTTTGGACTACAAAACCGACAATCACCCAGTCTCAAAATGTAATTCTGCCAAGCTTTGATCTAAATGAGATACCATATACCATAGTACCCTAGGCAAAAAGCAAGCCTTGTGGGTAGAATTACTGTTATTACAGTGTGAGTTTATTACAATTTGCCTTCAAGTTGCATGTTGATTTATGGTGACCCCATGAAGTTCATTGAGTTTTCTTAGGCAAGGAATACTCAGAGGTGGTTCTGCCAGTTCCTTCTTCTCTAATATAGCCCAAGGCACCAGGGCTGAAGCTTAGCTTCATAGCTCAGGATCTTGTGCCTTTAAGGTATTTAGACTTCTATTAAGTACAAATGCCACTATAAGAGGGGTGAGCAATATCATGGATCATATTTCCCCATACACACACATTTTAGCCAAAACGGACTAAATCACACCTACAGAGCATCGAGAAAGCATACTCAGGGTCACGGGGGATTGCTTGCCCTGTTCGAACTCAATATCTAACTATCAATTAGGAAAAATAACCTTTAAAAAAACCCAGTCCTCAGCTTCCATGGACAACTCATAGACATCAGATAGGCAGGGATAGAAATAGTATAAGAAAACCGTTACTAAATGGTATACTTTACAAAAGTTGTGACTGAGCTGTGTGGAATTGGAATATGGATGTTTTGCCTCACTAGAAGAAGCAGGCAAAGGGGTTAAGGCAACATAATCAAAATTTGAGCAACCGGTTTGAAAATTTGAATCACATTTTGTGTTCTTTGAAGCCTTATATTCCATAGGGGAATGGTTTTCCCCTGACTTTAAATCCAGTCGTGTCCGACTCTGGGAGTTGGTACTCATCTCCATTTCTAAGTCGAAAAGCCAATGTTGTCCGTGAACACATCCAAGGTCATGTGGCCGGCATGACTGCATGGAACGAGGTTACCTTCCCACCGGAGTGGTACCTATTGATCTACTCACATTTGCATGTTTTTGAACTGCTATGTTGGCAGAAGCTGGGGCTAACAGCAGGAGCTCACCCTGCTCCTCAGATTCGAACCAGCGACCTTTCAGTCAGCAAGTTCAACAGCTCAGCGGTTTAACCCACTGTGCCACCAGCAAGGAAATCGGACAACTAGGTAAGAAGGGCTAGTCAGAGCAAAAATCTGTCTTGTCATGCACATTTTTTTTCATAGAGTCCAGCCATATGATTCTGGGTGTTGTTGTCTAGTATTAGATCTAAGTTCCATTTCTAAACTTCCAAGAGACATAAAGTCTAAACTTAATTATGTTATGCAATAATAATCCATTATATTCAATGGCATTTATTCTGTAAAAATGTGATAAAGAATTCAGCAGCTGAATATTTACTTATTTAATGGTCGGAATATGTATATTTACTAATTTAATAGCCAGAACACCTTTAAGTTTGTAATGTGTCACTGAATTGTCAAATAGCTGTGGGGAGGGTTCAGAAGTATTCCACTCAGTACAGCTTTTGTGTTTAATGTGATCTTAAATGGTTTGTGGACTCCAAAAAGCTGGAAGCCTGGGCTAGTCCTTTTTGTAAGGGTTCCAGCAGTTCAAGTTAGAACAGAAAAGTTGTTAGATCTGCATTCCTGAGACTATTTCAATCTTTATGTGTCTGGTCATAACCGGCCCCTGTAGGCTATATAATGGCTATAAAAGAGACAAGGAGGAAGGGCTAAAACAACTTCTCTGCTGTTTCCAAGATTTCTACAGCTGAGTTGCATTATAGAAGGAACTATATCCATGGTTCTGAATTGTTCTAAAGTACTTACAAAACTAGGGGGCGCTGGTGCTTTGCTTCTACAGTGTTGCTAAAGTTCTGGTGGTGAAAATTTCAGAACTCTAACAAAACTTTCAACATTTCATTATTATTTCATTATTGGCGATTTTTATGACAGAACCATTTATAACAAAATTTTGAAAGTTTTGTTAGAATTCTGAAATTTTCACCACCAGAACTTTAGCAACACTGCAGAAGCAAAGCACCAGCACCCCCTAGTTTTTTAAGTACTTTAGAATCATTTAGAACCATGCCTAGAAGGGACAATGTATGTTTTTAAATGACAAGGTGCAAGTGCAACTGGAAATACATTGTATAATGAAATTCTAGGAAACAACCACCCACCAGGAAAAAAGGGAAGGCTTGAAAGTTATTGTTTAACAGTAATTTGTTATAGTTCAAGGACCCTACAAACAGGATTAGTTACTGATACACTTATTTCTGAAAAAGGCCTTTTTGACTTCCTCTTTCTCAAAGGTTATTCTAAAACACACAAATATCTGACTGCTCTGAGCACAAGTCTAACAAATACATTAAAATGCAGCATACATATAGGAATGCAAACTTATAATGTATAAGAGAATTGCATAAAAGTATGTCTTGTCCATATTTATGTAATTTTATGCAATGTATTTAAAAGTAACCAATTACACAGAAAAAGCATGCCAACACAATATAACCAAAACAACCAATTATGCTCATTATGCTGAGAAGTAAAAAGTAGCAGATTGCAAAAATCCAGTTCATGTTTGTCTATTCAGAGGTCAAAAGGAATGGACAATTCCAGAATGAGTATGCACATTCTAAGAAATCCAAAATTCACTCTTTAATCTGTAATAGCACTATCAGTTATGATAATGATGTTACCAGTGGTGAAGATCGACAGAAAAACACAACAATCACTTTGCAAGGACACTGTTCTATTCCATCTCCATATTCACAGGGCCCTGCCACACAGATGAATAAAATCCCACATTATCTGCTTTGAACTGGGATATATGGTGGTGTGAACTCAGATAACTCAGTTCAAAGCAGATATTGTGAGTTATTCTGTCTTGATATTCTGGGTTTTATAGCTGTGTGCAAGGGCCCACAGTTACCTCTGTAAATTAGGTATATGTTGCTGGGAAAGTTATGCATGTAATTTAGTTATATGTTATTGGAGAAAGGAACTTATTGCATTCAACTTATTACTTTCTAGTTCTGTGGAGAGACAAGCCCTTCTCCAAACAAAGGGACAACGCAAAGACCTTACTATATCACTGTGAATATTCACACTGTTTGTCCTATACCGGATCAAACCACTGATCTCCAGTCTTCCACTACTGGCGATCCTAAAACCCCCTCTGTTAGATTCTTTTCAACTCAAGCAATCTAACGAGGTTTCACCTTCAGCTCCTTTGCTGAAGAAATATTCACAAATACTAAGAACTGACTGAATCTACACTACTTCACACCACAGAGCCCTAACTGACTCTGCCCTCTTCTCAGGGTCTCATCCTCCTGACTGAAAATTAACTGTCACTTTCAAACCTTTTTCTCCTTAAGCTCCGCCCACCTCCTCTTCTTGCCTTGTCACCATGGCAACCTATCTCTCACAGCTAGGACATGGCAACCAATGTAAAACATAAATACAGTTTAAACACATTATAAATAACACTTTATAATAAACATTATAAATACAGTTTAAACACATTATAAATAACACTTTATAATAAACATATCTCTACAATCACAAACATACTTCAGGCCTAGGAATCCTAGGGCCCTTCCACACAGCCATATTACCCAGAATATCAAGGCAGATAATCCAAAATTTCTGCTTGAATTGGATTAACTGAGTCCACACTACCATATAATCCAATGCAATGTGGATTTTATGCAGCTGTATGGAAGGGGTTCTAGATGCAATTTGTGCATCATGAAACAAAAAGCAAAGCATGACAACACCACTTTGTAAATAGCTGTTATTACTGGATTTTCTGCATGTACATGGACATGCACATACAAGGTGCCCCACAGTAGCCCATGTGCACTGAATTCTGCTCTCCACATGGCCCCTTTAAACATTTTCCCCTCAGTGTGGACTGCTTTTATATCAGCCATTCTCAGATGACTAGATGACTAGAATAATGTGCAAATGATCTGTCACCATGCCAATTCTGGGATTGGGCGCTACATATGTTATACCCACCATGTGGCTGAGTTATTGAAGCATTACCCCAGCCACATGAGAGCCTATGTAAGGGTTTGTTCTCATAGCCAACATCAGGAAGTTTTTAAAGCAAAGCCTTGTAAATGCTTCCAACATTGCTGAGATAAGTCAAGAGCACAACTCACTCCTGCAGGTTTGATCCACATTTTGAAGCTGTCAAGCTAATGAATAAAGCAAAACACATACGGGAACAGGTCACTGGTAGTAACAGCATAGTCTAGCTATATGAACGGATCCTGTTGAACAGAATCCACAGATGGACAGAACATGTGTTTTAGTAATTGTTTTTCCGTTGAACAGATAAACATCATCAGAGGATATATTATGCAATGAATGATCGATTGGGTCCAAACATAATAAAAGGGTGAAACTAAGGTTCTTTTCATACTTAAGGGAGCACCTCACCCTTTATACCTGAAGGCTGAGGTTTGCTGAAGATGCCCTCAGACCAGTGGGAGCAACCGTTGAAGGACATGGGAGAGGGCCTTCCTTGCTTTTTTTACTTTAGAGCAGTGGTTCTCAACCTGTGGGGTCCCCAGATGTTTTGGCTTTCAACTTCCAGAAATGCTAACAGCTGGTAAACTGGCTGGGATTTCTGGGAGTTGTAGGCCAAAACACCTGGGGACCCACAGGTTGAGAGCCACTGCTTTAGAGGCTAGATTGGATTTGGCAACATGGACTTTTGGTGCCAAAGAATAATACTAGTGCCAAGGAAAAACCTAGAGCCCATCCGCTGGTTTTCAACCGCCTAGAGTCACTTAGACTCTTACTGGGGTCATAGCAATATTAGCTAATATCATATAACATCAATTAGCACTTTCGATAGTCATTGTTTGTCATTGTTATCATTGCAAGAAGAACGATTTAGAATACCTAGGCACCTGCCATCTGCTGCTAGATCGCACCAGCACTTTCTCCCCTGCCCTGTCCCTCTGTGCCGCACTTTATATTGCTAAGTAGAGCACTTTAGACCTAGCACCTTATTAACTGTGCCTTGAATGTGTTGCTGCTAAGAATTTACGATCATCTTTGCTCATTGACGGACTGCTCCTGAATTCCTGCACTTTAAGAACTAGCTTATCAATTTTAACACCTGCATCGTTGCTACCCATGTGGTCCCCTGCCCCCCTTTGGATACTGTTCATGTTACTTTGGAGTGGTGGAGGGGGCGGGAGAGGAGGTAGTCCGGAGCCTGGGATTGAGAGTGTGGTAGGGAGGGGGGAGGAGGGGGAGGGGGGATGCTGGCAAGAACCAAGAAACTTAACAAGCATAGGAGAAAGCACTCTTATGGCTCAGAACTGCGGCATGGAGGGGGGGAGGTGTTCCACTAGCCGAGGGGCCCCCATAGAGGTCGTGGTGGGAAGGAGGAGATGCGGGAGAAGGAGACCTCGAATTCGGCCTGATTCGGACCGCTTTTCCAAATTAATTACTCCCAATAGGTCTCCTAAGGTAATTTGGTGTAACCAGGTGAGCGGGCCCTCTGGCTTGAAGGTGGTGTTGTTGAACGCCAGGTCTGTCAACGGGAAAACAACTTGGATTCAGGACTTAATCCTGGAGGAGCGGGCAGACCTGGCGTGCATCACGGAGTCCTGGCTGGACGAAGCGGGGGGCGTAAATCTCTCCCAGCTTTGTCCTCCAGGTTTCTCCGTGCAACACCAACCAAGAGCCGGAGGACGGGGAGGCGGGGTCGCAGTGGTCTATAGAGATACCATCCATCTAACTAGGAGCCCCATCCCGCAGACCACAAATTTTGAATGCGTCCACCTGAGGGTGGGTGACCGGGACAGAATAGGGATTCTGCTAGTGTATCGTCCACCTCGCTGCACTACAGTCTCCCTACCTGAGCTAGCGGGGGTGGTCTCGAGCCTGGCGGTGGAGTCCCAACGGCTTCTTGTGCTGGGGGACTTCAACATCCACGCCGAGACAACCCTCACAGGTGCGGCTCAGGACTTCATGTCCGCCATGGCAACCATGGGGCTGTCCCAACAAATAACTGGCCCCACCCACTGTGCTGGACACACATTGGACTTGGTTTTCTGCCAGGGATGGGAGCAGGGTGGCGGTGTGGAGGAGTTGTCCATCTCTCCGTTGCCGTGGACCGACCACTTCCTGGTTAGATTTAGGCTCACTGCGCCCCCTAACCTCCGCAAGGGTGGAGGACCCATTAAGATGGTCCGCCCCAGGAGGCTAATGGATCCGAACGGATTCCTGACGGCTCTTGGGGAGTTTCCCGCCACCGCGGTAGGCGACAATGTCGAGGCCTTGGTCGCTCTCTGGAATGGGGAGATGACCAGGGCTATTGACATGATCGCTCCGGAACGTCCCCTCTCAAGTAACCGAGCTAAACCAGCCCCTTGGTTCACCGAGGAGCTGGCAGCGATGAAGCGAAAGAAGAGGGTTCTAGAGAGCGTGTGGCGATCGGACCCAAGCGAGTCAAACCGAGCACGGTTTGTGTCCTTTTTGAGGGCATATGCCGCGGCAATAAAAGCCGCAAAGAAAACTTTCTTTGCGGCCACTATTGCGTCTGCAAAGAACCGTCCGGCGGAGTTGTTCCGGGTTGTCAGAGGTCTTTTAACTCCCCCTACTGGTGGGAGCCCTGACAACTCGACAACGCGCTGTGAAGCATTTGCTCGGTTCTTTGCAGACAAAGTCGCTTTGATCCGTTCCGGGCTGGACGCCACATTAGATGCAGTCTCTGTGGATGTGACACAAGCACCTGCTTGTCAGATTTTGTTGGATTCTTTTCAGTTTGTGAAACCCGAGGATGTGGACAAGGTACTTGGAGGAATGAGACCCACCACGTCCATCCTAGACCCCTGCCCATCCTGGCTTCTTAAGGAGGCCAGAGGGGGATTGGCCGAGTGGGTAACGGTGGTGGTTAATGCCTCCCTTCGGGAAGGCAAGATTCCAGCGAGCCTAAAACAGGCTGTTATAAAGCCGCTGTTGAAGAAACCATCACTTGACCCCACTAAATTGGACAACTTTCGGCCTGTTTCCAATCTTCCCTTCTTGGGCAAAGTCATGGAAAGCGTGGTGGCCTCACAACTCCAGGTATTCTTGAGAGACACGGATTATCTGGATCCGGCACAGTCTGGTTTCAGACCGGGACATGGTACCAAGACGGTCTTGGTCGCCTTAGTGGATGATCTGCGCCGGGAGCTAGACAGGGGGAGTGTGTCCCTGTTGGTGCTCCTGGACCTCTCAGCGGCCTTCGATACCGTCGACCACGGTATTCTTCTGGGGCGCCTTGCAGGGATGGGCCTTGGGGGCACTGCATTGCAGTGGCTCCGGTCATTCCTGGAGGGTCGTACCCAGAAGGTGTTACTGGGGGACTCCTGTTCAACGCCACAGCCGTTGACCTGTGGCGTTCCTCAGGGCTCCATCCTGTCCCCCTTGCTGTTTAACATCTACATGAAGCCGCTGGGTGAGATCATCCGGAGTTTCGGGGTGCGGTGTCACCTGTACGCAGATGACGTCCAACTCTGTCACTCCTTCCCACCTGCTACTAAGGAGGCCGTCGAAGTCCTGAACCGGTGCCTGGCCGCTGTAATGGTCTGGATGAGGGCGAACAAACTGAAATTAAATCCAGACAAGACAGAGGTACTCCTGGTCAGTCGCAAGGCCGAACAGGGTATAGGGTTACAGCCTGTGCTAGACGGGGTCGCACTCCCCTTGAAGGCGCAGGTTCGCAGCTTGGGTGTGACCCTGGACTCATCGCTGAGCCTGGAGCCCCAGGTTTCAGCGGTGACCAGGGGAGCATTTGCACAGCTTCGGCTCGTGCGCCAGCTGCGCCCGTATCTTGGGAAGTCTGACTTGGCCACGGTGGTACACGCTTTGGTCACATCCCGCCTCGACTACTGCAACGCTCTCTACGTGGGGCTGCCCTTGAAGACGGTCCGGAAGCTACAGCTAGTCCAGCGCGCGGCAGCCATGTTATTAACGGGAGCTGGACGCAGAGAGCATACAACGCCCCTGCTGTCCCAGCTCCACTGGCTGCCGATTTGCTACCGGGCCCAATTTAAGGTGCTGGTGTTATCCTACAAAGCCCTAAACGGTTCCGGCCCAAAATACCTTGCAGACCGCATCTCGGCCTATGAGCCCACGAGGGCCTTGAGATCATCCGGGGAGGCCCTTCTCTCGGTCCCGCCTGCCTCACAGGCTCGTCTGGCGGGGACGAGAGAGCGGGCCTTCTCGGTGGTGGCCCCCCGGCTGTGGAACACCCTCCCTGCTGAAGTTAGACAGGCGCCCTCACTGATGGCCTTTCGTAGGGGCCTGAAAACATGGCTCTTCGAGCAGGCCTTCGGCTGAGTGTTGAATGACAATGGAACGAACTAGGACTACGAATTTTTGGCTATGACCCCAGGACTTGGCGAAGCGGATTTTTAGTATAAGTATATGTTATGTTGTATTTGTCTGGTTTGTATCGTCATGTCTACTGTACACTGTCTTCTTGTTGTTGTTCACCGCCCCGAGTCGCCTTCGGGCTGAGAGGGGCGGTCAATAAATGCAATAAATAAATAAATAAATAAATAATAGAGCTACACACTCATGACTATTATGCATTAATGATCCCTACGTAGTCCCTACTTTAGGGGCTACATAGAGATCATGAACCCCCCCATGCCCACTTAATGAGCAAGTCAGAATGATCAATGAGAATCTGTTCCCACTGACTGAGTAGCATACCCCCCCCCCCCCCCAATGAGGGCAGTCTGTAATGGAGAACCCACCTCTACCTCTCTGCAATGGATATTGCTCATGGGAAGAAGTGGAAATGGCTGCTTCTCAATTGACAGGGAGGGGAACAGACCCTATCCAAGAGCAGCAGCTGATTCCTAGTAAGTGGCGACTGTAGGGATTGGGACAGGAGTCAATGAGTCACACTGTAACTGCAATGCTTACACATTCATAAATCCCATTCAGGATTCCAGTCATGGCTTTTTACTAGTCTTTATGACCTAGTTGATTTCATTCAAATTTGCATATGTACATGGTCTTAAAATGTTCCCTATTAAAATGCTTTTAATATGTTTACTTTCACTTATTCAAATTATTTTAAATTGGTGACACTGACTATGTGCCAACCTGAGGTGATATGATACAGGGCAGAATATAAAACTATAAAAATTAAATAAATCATGTTCTAGAAAAGCATCAGACTTAGATGACAGTTGGGCAGAGCAGCCATAGCTTTTCATCATTCTTGACATTTTAGTATATAATTCGTTCTTACATCCTTGAAAAAGTAGGATTCAAGGGGCCCGATAAAAAGATTTTTACATAATCGATCTAGCAAGCCTGTCCCCAGGGAAGCAAGGCCCAAAGAAAGGCCTTCCCTGAAGACCAGAAGCCTCTAACAGGATTGTGTGGCAGATTATAGCCCTCTGAATATACCCTGAACCTATTTTGTATGCAATATCCTAATCAGATGTCTCTGGCTGCAAATCTAAGGGCAGCATGTTTTACATCATCATATAATCTCCTCGTTGACAAGCCAGGTTGACTACAGCAGGACTTCTTAAACTTTTTCCATTTATGCTTCCTTCTCACCTGAGAAATTTTTCTGTGGCCCAGGAAAATAGGTATGTAAAATACATATAAAATTATACATTTACTGATAATAAATCAGCATTTGCAAGGCTTGCTAAATAAGATGGTTTTCCTTTTTATGAAGTACATCTGAAGCATTTTCTGTAGAGTTCACTACAAAAACTCCTTTCCCCATTAAGGGCAAATGAATTGTTTTATATTTGTCACTAAAGTGCATGTGTATTTATTGGTTTTATTCACCAGCATTTTAAAACATTTCTCCACGAACAATTTACAGCTAACCTGCAACTAAATATTTAATAAACAAATGTAATATCACCATTGCAAATGCAAAGCTTCTCAATCCCAGAGTGTGTTAACATTTTCCCCTAAAAAATAACCAGGAAACAAAAGCTGCCATGAAATGAGTAGGATTATTCATCAACATCAGAGGATGAGAAGAAAAATTCCAAAACGAAGCTTGGATTAAGAAATGCATAAACAAGATGGATGAGTAAGAGTATTGTTTTTGGAAAGACGCAAGGTGTCAAATTTCACCCACCCCACCCCAATTGCATGATAATGAGGAAAAGACAATATCATATAAGAGTGTACTATCCACCCTCCATGAAGCATGAAAATATATACTATCAACATGGAAATATATACTATTTTTGTAAATACTCCAAAACCTTAATCCAAACTTTCTGGAGCAGGACCTCTTTTTCAATTATGTGAACTCAGTGGAAGAGAATGCTCTGGTGTGATTTTCGGTATAAATACCAAGTCCTCAGGTGACACATGAATTAAACTCATGGAAATGTTCCCAAAAATCACCTCCATAATTTAAATAATAAATAGTGTCACAGTGGTTGGAGTATGGGGAAGAAGTGTACACAGGAGAGGAGAGCCAATGTGTTGGCACTGTTAGAACTGCAGCTATGTTAGGACCTGAAAGACCTCGGTTCACAACCCTGCTGCCACAAAGTCCAACTTGGAATGGACATTTCTGCATAATCCACCTCACAGGATTGTTGTGAAAAGGGAGATGAAATATGACACTTTGGGTTACTTAAAAAAAGATGGATTTGAAAAATAACATTCACAATGTTTCATTTAGTAATTTACGTGTTTACCTACATGACAAATTCAGGCTGATTTTCAGCATATGCAGTTGCTTGCTACACAGAAAGCACATTGACTTTTCTCCAACAGTTAGAATGTCATATAGTGGGACTGACTCTTGTGAATATGCATTTCCCAGAAATTGCTCCCACCCACTCCCCACAAAATGATGAGGCAAGTCTTGAGGTTAGCTAGAAATTGTATTTAATAACAAAGAAGCCCTATGTGCTAAGGCCAGATGACTTGGGACAAATATAGTCAGTCAATAGTAATTCAGACTTCTCTTCGCAATTGCTCTGAAATATGGGCAAAAACCAATAGTCAACTAAGTACATTTCTAGTTGAACTACAGGATGTTCCCCTTGCTCTTATAAGCTTCCCTTACCCAAATCTTCTTTGGAAAGATATCCTAATTCCAAATTGAAATTTAATGATTTACTAGCAACCCAGTCCGTTTGGCAGAGTCTATATTACAACAATGCTCAACAAGATTCACTGGAAAAGGCAATACTTCTCCGTAGTTTTAGGGCACAGGGCACCCACAGAATTGAAAGCCCACACATTAAACTTTTTTAATCTAAGAGAATAACTCTCTAGGAACAGTTAGGTCAGTGGTTCTCAACCTGTGGGTTGCCAGATGTTTTGGCCTTCAACTTCCAGAAATTCTAAAAGCTGGTAAACTGGCTGAGGCTTCTGGGAGTTGTAGGGCAAAACACTTGGAGACCCACAGGTTGAGAACCACTGCGTTAGGTCCTCCAATATGATTCTAAGGTGAACTTCATCTGAATTTCCACCAGCTGACCAGACAAAATTTGCACTGGAGGACCTAGAGATTCCTAAAGAGAACATTTTTAATCAAATCCATGACTAATCAAATTCTCAAAAGTAAATCTTGCAAATGTGGAAATATTGTAATCCTTGGTAAACTTGAAAGCCGTAAGAAAAGAGAAATATCATATTATAGATGAATGTATTCAATAAGGGAAATAACAGACTAGAGCAAGACTTTTGATGATGACACTCTTGGAGGTCTGACTTGAAGGCAAAAACACAATTCTACTATGAGCCTTAGAACTAGCTACAGGATCAGATGTTGTCTAGACTCAACTAAAGAGATTAAATCTACAAGCAATTACAACCCTCTCTCCCACAAGCCATGCTCAAGCCTCTTTTCCACTCATTGTATGTCTTTCACACAGCAAGCAATAACCTGTCTTGTACAGACTTCCAGAGAAAGGTGACAATAAATAGCTATTCAAGCCACCTTTCCAAGAATTTAATTACGCAGCCAGCCTGACAAGCCCTGATGAACTTTATTGTTTGTTTTCAATCAAAAACTGATCAATAATAAGCACCCAAGGTGAACAGATGGCACTAAAAATATATTACTCTTTCATGTAGGGAGAGAAATCAGATATAAGAATGTTAATGTTTATTTTGAAACAAGACTGCACACCCCAAGATTGAGGGGGGGGGGGGGAAGCAATATATTCTGAAACAAGACTATACTTTTACTCCCCAAGAAAAAAAGCAATGCAGGCATATCTCACTTAATAAAGTAGATGTATTCCTTCTTTATCAGATAATTTGGTACTAAAGGCAGAATTAATATGGAATGAACAGAGATAGGTTTCAACAATACAGATGTATTTTATTGAATCCAATTTTATTATCTTTTATAGGTTTTGTTATTTTATGGTTTTTACTAATTTTATGTCTTGTTCTATGAATGGTTTATGTTGGGGTGATATTTTAATGATTCTGTAGGCCACCTTGGATCCAACTGGAGAAAGGCGGGGTAAAAGTGCCATAAATAAATAAATAAATAAATAGGAGGAGTTCAATATATTTCAGCATACAGTTGGCTCTCTGTATCCACAGATTTTGCATCCACAGATATAATTGTTCATTAATTGAAGACACACACACACACACACACACAAAAGAAAACCTTGAATTTGCCATTTCATATAATGGGCACCATTTTATTATTCCATTCTATACAATGGGACTTGAGCATCAATTTATTTTGGTATCCAACGGGGGTTCTGGAACCAAACCCTAGTAGATACCAAGGACCCAGTACACTTTTAAATTCAAAATAAAAACGTGAAATTAAATAACCAACTCAGGTAAGCCACACATATTGTTGTTCTTTATTCGTTCAGTTGCTTCAAACTCTTCGTGACCTCATGGACCAGCCCACATCAGAGCTCCCTGTCTGGTGTCGCTACCCCCAGCTCCTTCAAGGTCAAACCAGTCACTTCAAGGATAACAGATCCATCTTGCCCTTGGTTGGCCCCTCTTTCTTTTTCCTTTCATTTTCCCCAGCATCATTATCTTCTCCAAGCTTTCCTGTCTTCTCATTATGTGGCCAAAATACTTCATCTTTACCTCTAATATCCTTCTCTCCAGTGAGCAGTCGGTCATTATTTCCTGGAGTATAGACTGGTTTGATTTTCTTGCGGTCCAAGGCTCTCTCAGAATTTTCCTCCAACATCACAGCTCAAAAGTCTTTCTTTGCTCAACCTTTCTTATGGTCCAGCTCTCACAAACATAGGTTACTACAGGGAATACAATTGCTTTAACTATGCAAAACTTGGTTGCCAGTGTGATGTCTCTACTCTTCACTATTTTATCAAGATTGGTCATTGTTCTCCTCCCAAAAAGTAAATAGCTTCTGATTTCCTGGCTGCAGTCTGAGTCTGCAGTAATCTTCGTGTCTAGAAATACAAAGTCTGTCACTGCCTCGGTCACGTTTTCTCCCTCTATTTGCCAGTTATCAAACAGTCTGCTTGCCATAATCTTGTTTTTTTTTTAAATGTTTAACTGCAACCCAGCTTTTGTACCTTTTTTTCTCCTTGGTTATAAGGCTCCTCAGCTCCTCCTCACTTTCAGCATATGTAAACAAAACATATGCAAACAAAATGTTTTAAACCATCTAAAGACCCTTTCTAATATGTTTAGAAAGATGTTGGAAGGAGCTAGCAAATCAGGCTAATCTGCTCTCCTCCTTTCTCTTCTTTTATTGCTGTTAATGTAAAGTATTCTTCAGGCAGCTGCTCTTTACTTTGCCTGTTGTAGGCAGACTCACATGCCTTCAGTAGGATTAAGTAGCACACTTCCCATGCTTTCTCAGCAGAAGCACGATTGCATTTTTACTACAGACATGCTGCTAGAACTAGAAATGAAAGTCTCTTTCTCTAGCCCTTTTTCAACACCACTCAGTGTTAATGATGCTAATGATGTGGGAATAAAAAGACTTTAAAAAAAAGGAACTTCTCAGTCAGAATCTTTATTAGCTGTAGTAAACTATTTTAAACACTTATCATAGACATTTATTTTTAGAGTCTAAACCTATTTAATCAGATGTACCCAAGCCCATGAAAACTGCCACTACAGTACATATTTACTTGTCTAAGATGTCACTGGAATCTTCCCTGGGACATATTCAAAACTATTTTGAAAATAAATAAAATATATATCAAGATTTCTTTGAAAATTATACAAATGAATGAAGCCTATTTTGTTAAACTCATGGCATGATTACTCTGGCAAAACTGCAATAAATTTGCTAGACTGAGTTATTTTTTAATGAATTATTTTCTTTATCGTGTCAGGGGCGACTTGAGAAACTGCAAATTGCTTCTGGTGTGAGAGAATTGGCTGTCTGCAGAGATTTTGCCCAAAGGATGCCCAGATGTGTTACCATCCTGTGGGAGGCTTCTCTCATGTCCCTACATGGGAAGCTGGAGCTGACAGGCAGGAGCTCACCCTGTTTCACAGATCTGAACTGCTAACCTTCAGGTCAGCAGTTCAGCCGGCACAAGGGTTTAACCCATTGCACCACCACGGTGCATATAAAGAAAAAACTGAATTATACATACTGTCATTTAAACCTTCCATTTGTTACAGAAATCTGTTTAAAACGTTCTGTTATATCTGGATTAAAAACCCAACAGAGTTTGAATCCGGGGAGCAGTGTGAGTTCCCACTGTTAGGCCTAGCTTCTGTCAACATAGCAGTTCAAAAAAATGCAAATGTAAGTAGATCAATAGGTACTGCTTCTGTGGGAAGGTAACAGTGCTCCATGCAGTCCTACTGGCCTCATGACCTTGGAGGTCTCTACAGACAATGCCGACTTTTCTGCTTAGAAATGGAGATGAGCACCCACTCCCCCAGAGTCGGACACGACTAGACTCGACTAGACTTAATGTAAAGGGAAAACCTTTACCTTTAATATTGATTGTCAATTTGATTGAAATCCACTTTTGGCTGGAATGTAAACTTAAAAAACAAACTCTTTCACACATCACTGTTAGAATAATTGAGATCATAATTATACAGTTCTGATCGTGTTTACTCCAAAGTAAATCCTGGTAGTCTATGTCAAATAATACCATATATAGTGGTAATATGTTCAGGATCATATTGCTATTCTATGCAAGGAAGCCTCTCCAGTATCCTTTAATGACTTTTTTTTTACAGTAGTCCCAACATCCATCAACTAGACTAGAAACAAAAGACAATATTTTGATTTGTCATAATTCACACTGATGTGTCAGTAGTTGTGCAATAGTGATCAGAATGTGGAAGGAATGGTATTTTGTTTTGTAATTCTACCTATATAATGTGATAGGGGATGACCTTTAATTTTGTTATACAATGTACAACGACAATAAAGTTATTCTAGTCTATTGTCTGAACTCAGTTTTTTCAAACAACAATATACAGTCTAAAACTTTATATTCATTTCAACATCCATACAATACTTTCTTCATTACACAAACCTAGTTCATATATGTTGTATGACTGATGACATTCTCGATGGTTGACAACTGGCTGCAAATTACCCAGATTAAACTGCAAGTCTCAATCTACATTCTGCTCAAATTTGCTCTTAACAGAACAATGTTTTTACACTTTATACTAAGAACATGATTTAGCCTGGAATGTGCCATTCAGAAATGTTATAAAGGGCAGAATGCAAAATGCAGCCCTCTTTACTATATTTTTACAAGAATGAAAGCCAATTTAAAAATGATTGCAAACTATTTGGTAAAACAATTGAGGTTTCGTTTTAAGATAACAATGTTAACACCTACCCATAATATTTAACAATATCCTTGGTATTCAAAAACCTCAAGATCTGTTCATGAAACACAGAGAAAAGTTAAACCATCCCAGGATAAGTCCATTATCCATGCTGCTGCACTGATTGAGTCAACTAGAAGTTGGAAAAAGTAGTTTGAAAAAGGTGTGTGCCTGACTGTGGAAAAGGAAGCCCTGTATCGTCCATCTCTGCTCTCAGCTCAAATCTCTAGTTAAGAGCAAACAGTCATCACCTCAGCTCAGTGCTCTCTGGTTACAAATTTAGTTAAGACTTTCAATGTCACGGTTTCAAGCAACGCAACATGCAACCCATTACTCAGCCCTGATTCTTTCCTTTCCTTCCTTATCCCAAACATCTGCTTTTGGTTTTGTGTTTCTTTTTTGCCAGTCACCCCACATTTCAAATGAAAGTAAGCCAAGGATGACCTTGTGCTCCTTACCCGAGAGGAAGGTGCTGTGGTGCCAGTCAGTTCGGCCAGCTCCTGGGGAACGACTGCCAAACCAAGGGCTCCCTTTTACTGCTCTCGGGTTGTCTGTGGGAGTGGTGTGCAGCGAGGTATGCATCATGCATGCTTGAGCAGGACCTGTGGCTGTTTGCCTGCCTGTCAGCCGGCCTGCTCAGTGCTTGTGGGCAGGGCAAAAGTGTGCAGCGTGTGTGAGTGAGCGAGTGCAATGGCAGAAGGTTAATTTCAAATCTAACCAGGCACACTCAAGAGAAAGAAGCAATGGGAAGTCTAGCAGGGACGGGACAACATGATCTTCATAATAGTAACAACCTCTAAATCCTATGAGCCAGGCGAATTTATTATTTTAGTAATTCCCAAGAGGAATGGGAAATAAAGGGTTTTAGTGGGGGAGTTTTCAGAACGAACAGTAGAATGAATACAGTTTGATTGACACCACTTTAACTGCTCAATGCTATAGAATCTTAGGATTTGCAATTTGGTAAAGCACTCCAGCACTCTGTGGCACAGAAGGCTAAAAACCTTATAAAGCTACAAGAAGCTTTTTTTTTTGTAAGAGAAAACTTTGATATGACAGACAATGTTCATCCTGTGGTAAAACAAATGAACTCCGTTTATGCTCTAAGGATTTCTCATTCCACTGAAATGAATAAATTGGAAAGGCAGCTTTTCTTGAAGAACAAATTCATTATTCATGGCAGTTCTTTCCATGGCTATGAATAACATAGGAAGCCAGTTTATAAAAATTCTAAATCCCTATTGACTATTGCCACATCTATTATCCTATTAACTACTGCCAACATTACATTCCTTTCCTTGACATCTGAATTGATGTCCTGCTTAGTCCCATCAGTCTGCTTTTAAAGTTCCAGCAGGGAAAATGTCAGTGCTGGATGGCATTTTGATAATATTTGTAGGAAACCAATTCTTTTCCACTAAGGCAGCACAGAAAGATCATTTGGAGGAACATCTTAAAGCAGCTTTGTGTACAACAATGTTATCAGCACCAATCATCCCTTTCTCCCGGAGACAACCTGAGATTAAAGTCAGGATTTAAAATCCACATTATCTTTCAGCAACTAGTCAATATACCTTCTCAGAGATATATGCCAATTCTCTCAAAAAGTTTGCTTTTCAGGTTTAAATCTTTGTGGAAGGAGAGTGCTTGTTGGATCTAACTAAGGTCATAGTGCAAAAGTAGAAATACTTGTTTACTTACATACTTCAAAAGTTTGTAGCTGTGTCAAGAGCACTCTGGCTCTGAGTTTTCAGTTCCCTGAGGGACACGCTTGGACAATGAAGTCCCATATTCAAATTCATATGAAATCAGGCAGTGAGAAAAAATCCCATAGAGGTACTGCCTTTTAGAGTAAGAGCATTACGTTTTTCTCACGTCCAACATAAGTGCAATTTAATTACATTCTGTAGTTTGTAAACGGTTAATTGGGCACACCACATATTTTCTAACTTTCCAGTCTTTTCATTTGCAAGTTCTGCCCTTCCCATTGCACCCCTTTTGCCCAAGTCCTCCAACCTCAGTGTGCTAGAAAAGGGAAATATAAATTGAGGAAACTTTCATATGGAATTCTAGCTTATCTATTATGTTTATGTGGAATTTCCACTTATATGTAATTTTACATAAACATGCACCTGTTTCTGGAAGACCCTGATTTTGTTGAAGAGCATATCTGAAATAGTATGAACAAAACAACTCCGAGATAACGTTATGCAGAAGAAAACATCCTGAACTATGAACATTCACCTGACCATCATTATAACAGAGAAAAAATATAGCTCGAGCGAAACTCTATCTAGCCAAGGCAATGCATCAAAATTAATTGACTACATAAAGTCAGATAAATAACCGAGAGGTCAATACTGACTCTGAAGGACATGGAGAGTTCTACAACTGAGTGAGGAGGAATTGTCATGCGACAACTAACACCTAGACCAGTGGTTCTCAACCTGTGAGTCCCCAGGTTTTGGTTTTGGTTTTGGCCTACAACTCCCAGAAATCCCAGCCAGTTTACCAGCTATTAGGATTTCTGAGAGTTGAAGGCAAAAACATCTGGGGAGCCACAGGTTGACCTAGATTCTTCACAAGGTTGGGAAGAAGAAAGCCATTGCAGAAACAAATCCCATTTGCAGTTTTCAAAATCGCATACAGGAGATATACATTCACATTCATTTCGTTTAAGAGTGCCACAACATGCTTTCATGAGGCACAAAGACAACATGGTGATAACCCTGAGAATACTGTCTGTGCTAATAATATGATTTGGACGGCATCATATCACTTTTCACCAACATGGACTTGGAAAGTGGTCTAAATAAAGACCAAGGATTGAGGTAGCTAGTCAGAGATCAGGATCGAGGGACTTAAACATAGAACGAATCTAATAGAAAAAATTCTTTCAGTGTGCAAGGGATCTGGGACTGGGATGAAGGAGCACCTTCCAGCAAGAAATGACCCTGAACGAGGTAACCCTAGAAAAATTGAAAAACAAACTAGTTGTATTTGAATAGCCCAGTCCAAGCTCCGACCTCAATTTAATTGAGAATCTATGGCACGACTTTAATGTTGTTATTCACCAAGAGTCCCAATCCAATTTGAGAGCTGCACAAATTTTTGCCAAGGAGGGGCAAAAAGTGCAGGACTCAGCTATCAAGTACTGACTCAAATGGGTGAATATTTATACACCCAGAATATAACAGATTGTTTTTATTTAAACTTTGGTGCTATGGTAAAAGTATTTTGCACTTTTACAGTGTAGACTATTTTGCATACATTAAAATAGATTTAATTGCATTTAATTACATTATGTATACAAAATAGAGATGTAACAATGCAATGAAATCTATTTTAATTCCAGTTTACAACAGAAAAAGGAGTCTTTCTGCAATATATTTTCCTGGAGAAGATAGTAGTAGTAATAGTAGTAGTAGTAGTAGTAATTTTATTTTTATACCCCACCAACCATCTTCCCAAGGGGACTCAGGGCGGCTTACAAGGGACATCATCTTGTGTTTTTCGTTAAGCAACATTAATGTTAGCTGCAACAAGCAACATAGTTTATAAAGACATGCACAAATGTTTAATTGAAGACCATATCTGAAAGTGGTCAAATCGTAGGCAAAAACCAAAACATTGACATGCTAACTTTATTTTGATGGACCACTGTACAACTCAGTCAGAATGTAGATTTTACAAAAGGAAATTGTCCCCTCTGTGAAGTTTAAAAATATTATTTTATATTACATGCGCTAGTGTTTTCACATTTACTTTCTCCTTTTCTTACTTCTCATCTTCTAAATTTTAGGATTGCCATAAAACTTCCACTTTTGAAGGATTTTGAAATGATTAAAGAAATAATCAGAAAATATTATGTCACACCATGCCCCAATCTGTGATGTTATTACTCTTATTCATAACACTACTTTTGCAAAACAAACAAACAAACAAACAAACAAACAAAACAAAACTTTGCTACATCCTCACTGCTTGCAACTTGCTAACTTCTCATCTCTGATCTTGGTAGAATGAAGCCACATCAAATTTGGGGGTTTTGGGGGGGGGGGGGGGGACGGACACGGGACTACATGTATTTTGTGATACATTGCACCACCTCCTGGCCACAGGAGGATAGGACCATTAAGAATTCATGAGAAGGAAAGTCTGATTCATCTTATTGTCAAATGCATAAAATATATCATTTAGGAAAGTTTGAAATATGTGATATGTTGGTTGCAATAAATATTTTGCACAATGATCCATTTCTGACTGTTTTATATACGCTATATGCAAAACACTTCTTACAATCAACGGTTCCCTGGATCTACAGAACAAATAGACTGAAAACAAAAATCCTCCTAGCTACTAGATACAAGAAATCCAGACTTACAAATGACTTATAGTTAAGAATGGGGGTGCAACAACAAGAAGTGAGAGAAATCTACCCTTAGCAAGGGAAATTCACTCCTGGAAGAGTTATCATGGGGGAAAAAGTGTCTCCACTGAAGCTTTACCATCAATCTGTGTTTCCACAACAAGCCAAATTTTTCAAAATCCAATAATCACAGGAACAGAAAGTGAGGTGAAATCTTCTGAACAGGGGTACAAGCAGCAAAACAAACACCACTGAGGTGTTAACCCTTCCCTATGCTATCCAAAGCTTATAGATATGGTTAGAGTTACACTTAAAAATGTATCTATTCCAACTTACATACAAATTCATAACCTGGGGACTGCCTGTACACAGTAAATACTCAATTATTATTTTGCGTCTATGGGAATTATCAGGTGCCAGACAAATGTAGTTTCTGGTTTCTTGAAAGTTACTATTAAAAATAGGCCTAACTAATATTATACAACATTCTATATTATACCAGAAACTCTGTATTGACTAGATGTTAATATCAAATGGAAATACAGTAATAAAAACCAAATAAAGAGAAATAAAACCAAATTCAACTTAACGTAACACAGTTCTGCTTTATTGTGTTTATTATCTTGTCAAATTAGTTTAATTCGTTTGTGATCAAGATTGTAACTCAATTTGCTTGTATGTCAAAGCAAATTTCCCCCACTGAAATGGACTGACAATTAATTAATGAAATCCAGCCCCTCCCCCCCACCCCAATTTCCCCCTTTAAAAGCTCAGTCACAGAATAAATTAAAATAATTTTAGTCTCCCTCTCCCTCCCTTCCTCTCTGTTGGAGGCCTCGCCAGCCAGTACATGTCGCAAACCAAGCTGGAGGCCTCGCTACAGTGCCTGGCAGAGGAGGAAGCCCCGTGGGGCTTGCGGAGGCTCTTCTCCGTCCACCGCTCCACTGAAAGAAAGCCACAAGGAGGCCCTGTGCTGGGGCGAGCCGCATGCCCAGCCGCAGCCAAAGGAGGAGGCTCTGTGCCCCATGAGCAGGCACTGTGCTGGGCCTGGGGGTGAGCCACATGCATGGCCCATGGCCAAAGAAGGCTCTGTGCCCCACAAGTGGGTCCAAGGAGAGCAGTGTGCCTGGCCGTGGTCTGAAGAGGCTCCATGTGTTGGAAAGTGCCCTGAGCCTCCATGGGGAGACAGGGCGGGATACAAATAAATTCTCTTCTTCCTCTTCTTCTTCTTATTATGTGCAAGATGGCAAGTACTCTCAAGCTAGCACTACCTCTTGTGCTTCTGCTAGCGTAACAATATCCACCATCTTGTGCAGGACCTGCTCACAGGGGTGTGGGATCTTCCCCATCTCGTGACTCAGATTCCCCTTTCCCATCTCGTGACTCAGATTGCTGCTCACAAGCTGGAACAGAAAATCAGATAACCAACAATGGACATATTGACATTTTTGCTCCCTGTGAAATCTCTTTGTCTTCATATCTCCCAAAACTTTAAGTAGAACCCTTGTACCACAGCACTTTAGACAGTTTGCTCCTTTGAGCATTCCTGTCACGATGTCAGGGCTCTGCCGATACAGAGGCAGAGATGAACCAAATAAACTCCCAATTTAGGCTAAACAGTTTAATTAAAACAGCACTTACTTCCTGCCTTTTAAATAGTCCAAAATATAAAACATAGCACCCAGCCACAGAATATAAAACAAAAACGGATAGCAAATGCTACACTGTAGTCAAAGGGTCCAGTCCAGTGGTAACATGCCGAGAGTTCAATGAGCAAAGTCCAGTCATCAAGAGTCTATACTGTAGTTGAAAGCCAGTCCAAAGATTCAAGGTTCCAGGGTTCCAAGAGTACAAAAGACAGGTCAGGATAACAAAATCCACAAACCTGGGGGAAAACCAGCAGCATCCGCCACCAAAATAAGACAAATACTTTCCCCCCAAAGATCAGTTCCAAGGTTAGCTCCTTATATCCAGGAACACTCAGCAGCAACCTATCCCTTGAATGCCTCCACCCTTAATTGCTTTTACCTGTAAACTGTTACTTACAAATTACTCAGCCCTTTAGAACTGAGACTTACACTAACTCTTCCATCACCAACTGCTAAGCCTGCCACCACCAACCACCATGATACATGAAAATTCCCATCATCAAAATAATCAATAATAATTATTTAATCTGCATTTCATCACTGGATTTTAACTTGTATTTTAACTCTGTGTATCTTGCTGTATGTTTCTGAATAGTGTTTTATCCCTTGTTTTAATGATGTTGTATCACACCTCGGGCTTCAAGGAGAGGTGGGAAATAAAATTATTATTATTATTATTATTATTATTATTATTATTATTATTCATGGCTCAAAGTGTTGTACAACACAGTTAAAACACTGTACAACTGAAGACTGGGCCTTTGTTTTACAGGATCTGTCTACACTTTAGTATCACATATAGAAGGAAGTACACTATATACATGGCAACTGAAGTTTTTGACCTCCTTACAGAGAACAGAATGATCTGGAAGAAGCGACAGGCTGTATTACATGTTCTCCTGATTTGTCTTGGATCTGGGGCAAGAGAGTTAACATGCCGCTCCAATCAATCAAATGAAGTCTGTGGTATGTGACAGCTCATCTCTCTCATTAAAAAAGAAAAAGAATGAGGGTCCTCCCCATCTTAAAATACATGGTGCTGAACTACTAATTGCTCTGGGAGCCCCAGCAACCCAACAAAAGGTTTTCAGAGTGAATGTATTATGTCTGATTCACTGAGGTCACGATTTGAAAGAAAGCTCGGCTTGAATAAATCCCCCATCGCAGCAACACCAACAGTTTAATGAAGATGTGCTCAGTCACCCTTATTAACAGAGATGAGGAGGCAGAAGGGCTGTTCTGCTGCTTTTTTCAGCAAAACACAATGGAAGCTAATTTCAAAGTGGTGTTTTGCTTGATACTCTTTAAAATTCATAACCATGCCACAGAGTTCATACATCGGTTAAAAGACAAAAAGGAGAGAGATATTTGCATTTTAAGAAATGTTTACTTATATGCAATTCAGTTTTGTAATTGGGATATCTACTGGAAAAAGTAGAGAGTTGTAATAGCATGTATTTGAACAATGAATCGTTTCTCTCCTACTCCCAAAATGTCTTTTACAAAACCACCTTAGATATTTTACAAACTTCTAATTAAAAGTAGTATCAGAACTTGGCCTAAGCAGCCACTTCTCAACTCGATCTATATTTCTATCTACAGTAGATTCTCGTTTATCCAACATAAATGGGCCAAAAAAATGTTGGATAAGTTAAAATATTGGATAATAAGGAGGGATTAAGGAAAAGCCTATTAAACGTCAAATTATGTTATGGTTTTACAAATTAAGCACCAAAACATCATGTTTTACAAGAAATCGACAGAAAAAGCAGTTCAATACACAGTAACATTATGTAGTAATTACTGTATTTACGAATTGAGCACCAAAATAGACAAGGGCTCTTTCTTTCTCCCACCCTGGACTGTGTTGGACAATACATAATGTTGGATGAGTAGAGGTTAGATAAGTGAGACTGTACTATATCTATCTGTCTATCTATCTGTTCTGTTTTTTCCTTCAGATTTGGACACAAGGCAGTTTACAAAAAAGCATACAATAAAACACAGTTGAAAAAATACAAATTTACCATTAAAACAAAAAAATAAATGACATAATTTAAACCATTTAAAATTTTACTTTAAAACAAAAATTAAACATGATTACTAAGTGTTCTAAACTCATTTCTTTACAACTATAGAAAAATAAATGGAAAAAAAGAATACCATAGCTTCAATTAAAAAGAAGAACACCCCACAGCATTGCCACTTTCAGCAGAAGGTTAAGACTGGTTTTACCATTACCATATTGTTCACATCTGAAATGTCCATAGGATCAGTTGAAATGTATTTGTTCGTTGTGATATGACATTAATAACTGAGAAATGCTCTTTCAAATTCTGCCCCAAGAGATTTTGCTGCCCAGGGCTGAATAGCAAATTACATCCCAGCTTCACAAGTTGAGGCACAGAGAATCCTAGGACAGTCAAGTTATCGTGGCGGCAGAAGCAGAAAATTACACACATACCTTTCCTCTGACAGTAAAAATATAATTGAAATGTTAAATTACTGTCTGCCTTTCAGAATACCCCAAATTGCCTTCATGAGGAGGTTAATTCAGCATCTTCCATGCCCTTGCCATCCACATATGGCAACATTTGTAGGTGCTGGCCAAATTCAAATTGTGCAGCTATTCCCAGAATGGAGATCATACTGAAAAATCCCAACTGTCCCAATTTTTGGCAGGAACAGTTCCAATTATTCAACTGGTCCAACGAGCGGCAGCCAGACTACTCACCGGAGCGTCATACAGGGAGCACACCACCCCCCTGCTGTGTCAGCTCCACTGGCTGCCGGTTCAGTTCCGAGCACAATTCAAGGTGCTGGTTTTGACCTACAAAACCCTGTACGGTTCCAGTCCAGTGTATCTGTCCGAACGTGTCTCCCTCTACGTCCCACCCCGGAGTCTGAGATCATCTGGGGAGGCCCTGCTCTCGACCCCACCGCTATCACAAGTGAGGTTGGTGGGGACGAGGAGCAGGGTCTTCTCGGTGGTGGCCCCTCACCTGTGGAACTCACTCCCGGGAGTAATTTGGGCATCAACATCCCTCCTCTCCTTCAGGAGGAAAGTAAAGACGTGGTTGTGGGACCAGGCCTTTGGGCAATCTGACAACTAGATAAGGACAACCAAACGGCTAGGACTGACAGGACTGACAATGTGGAATTGGAAATTGGACTATGAGATAGCGAACACTGACCGTCTATGAGGAGTAACTGGGTTTGCATTGTTTTATTGGTTTTAGGGTTGTAATGCAGGAATTGTTGTTTAACTGTTCAACTGTTTAACTGTTTAATTGATGTCGTCTCTCATGGAGTCCGGCGAGGTCTCAGACCTGGTCTCCCTGCTGGTCCGGAGACATAACTACTGTTATGTGATGCTGGCATCGAATCTGTGCCTTTGCAAGCCGCTCTGAGTCCCCTTCGGAGTGAGAAGGGCGGGGTAGAAGAAACCGAAATAAATAAATAAACAAATAAATAAATATTCTTATTTATTTCTTTACAGTATTTATATTCCAGTCTTCTAACCCAAAGGGAACTCAGGACGGATCACAGAACACATACATAGCAAACATTCAATGCCGATTGTACAATAAGAAGACAGACAACAGATAGTTATATACATAGGTTTTCTCATATTTTGGCATCTTTGGCGGATGTGCTCGGTTCTGGTTACAGAGGAGTGCTGTCTCTCCATCTCCTTGCCAAAGAGCTTTCTTTGTTCATAAACTTTCCTCCTTTTTCTGATTAAATGTCATGCCTAAAATACCTCCCCACTTTAATGTGGTTCCTATTTATCTACTCACATTGCTGTTTTCGATCCGCTAGGTGGGTGGGGAACTGGGCAAAAGGTAAGCAAATCACCCTGACCGGGCTTTGAACTGTCAACCTTTCAGTTGGAAAGATATACAGCAGCTGCAGTTGGTGATTATCCTGCTGTGCTAAATAGCTGGCCAGCCACTTTTCAGTCTCTTTGAAAATGTCCTGGTTTCTTTCCTCTTTCCTTTGTCCTCAGCTTACACCTGTTGTTGCAAACTGAATTCAAATTCCCCAAAGTACTTTGTGTTCAATTAATTCAGCAGGAGGATGAGGAGAGAAAGAAAAAGAATCAGGCAAATGCAAATTTCTGCAGCCTTTTAGCTTGTGTTCTTCCCTGTTGCCATCTTAACCACATTTGGTTGATTGCCACTGGGAGCATATGGGGGCTTTCTTTAAGGGTGTGTATGGCAGAGGTGGATCTCACTAGATCACAGGGGCAGATACCTCCTTGGCACTCCTGGCATCTTCTAATGTGGTTCCTTTCCTGTCATCCCAAGGACGGCTACCCATGTGCTGAGCCAACCCTATTCACAGTTGTAATAATAATACAATAATAATGTTGTGGCCTTCTCTGCCCTTTCAATATTTGTATATTGGTGTTGTCTGTCAAGCAGAATGAACGTGCAAGTGGGTGATATGTATAGGGTTACAAATCAAAAATTTGAAAAGTTAAGAAACAGAAAGGCCTCTGCGCGGATAGGCAAATTGGTCATTTCCAAGTCCTCTGACATTTGAAGTGTTTAAACACAACTTCTTTCTGTTGTGCCTAGGAAGAAATGTGCACAAACAAAAAGAACAGAACATTTTTTCACCCATCTCCAGTTGTGAGTCTCTCTGTTACGTGCCCATGGTTAATTCAATGGCATTAGGAAGGCTACAAGAAGAGAATGGAGCAAGCGTACCTATCAAACAGAGCAGGATATTTTTTACATTTTTTACAAAAGGGATGCAGGAGGGGAGAGGGATACTAAGCAATAGCTCTTGCTGAAGAAAATGTCTGCTTCATACACGGAAGAGAAGCACTGAAAAGGTTTGCAGGGAATTTAGCTGATCTCCAAGGATACCCCGTACTTTGCACTGATATTACGTTGCTTAAGGCAACAGAGCCTCTGCAAACAAATCAGCTCAGGACCAAGAGAAGAAAAGATTCATGAAAGCAAAGCCTTTAGAGACCCAAGTTCTTTTGTATGAAGTTCCACAACTAGATCCTAACGCCATGGCACAAAGGAGGCTTTGCAAAGTATTCTGGGGAAATCAAACTGTCCCACTTTCAGAGCCAAGGCATTTTACGCTACAGAAAAGATCTGCTTTTGCAGGGCTGTGAAATCAATGAAACCAACAAACATCCTGCCCACCTCACCACAACACATAATTCCTAATCCTTGTATTGATAGTATTTACGGAGCCAAAAGTCTGAAGTTCTGTGCTCAGAAGGCATGTGCATCTAGAGACAACTCTTTAAAAAGTCATATTTTGGGGGGCGGGGGGGGGGGGGGCGCGGACTAAACTCTGAACCACTGAAGGGTTTGCCAAAGCCAATTTATAACTAGGATACCCACCTCTAGAAGACTTTCAATATTATAAAAGCTCAGGATTTGATATTTACTTCAACACTACTAAACAGAAGTAAGCATTACATTGCAGATATCCTTATGTATTGTGAAGAGGCTGTGACTATATTATAGTGAATACTAGTATTTACAAAATTTTGGACAATAATAGATTCATTATTTGAATATCAGCATATCTATGAGGTCACCGCCTGTATATTCCCCTCTGATGGGCTAGCCACAGCTTCAAGCTGACTACTAAACTGGAAAATTGGTGTAGAGCAGTGGTTCTCAACCTGGGGTCCCCCAGATGTTTTTGGCTTTCAACTCCCATAAATTCTAACAGCTGGTAAACTGGCTGGGATTTCTGGGAGTTGTAGGCCAAAAACATCTGGGGACCCCAGGTTGAGAACCACTGGTGTAGAGGGAAACACTTCATATGTGTTCCTGCATGGAAGGGGACTGAACTGGATGGCCCTTGCAGTATTCCAACTCTATGATTCTTCCTCTGTTGCAAGTATCCAAGAGTACGGTCAACCTCCTGCAACTACTCTTTGGCTTTAAATAGAAGGAAATTCAATCAAGGATGTTCCATTATGTGTAATTTTACATTCTTTGAATAACACAGAAACACCAGCAAATGTTGACAGCTAGATAAAGGAGATTATATGTTTATATTTGACAAATAGGAATTTGCCTCACTAAATGCTGAGACCTTGGGGAACAATTGTTGCTCATGCTCTGCATTGCAAAATGTTCTAGATGCAGAACCCATTGCATTCCTATATGGGGTCACAGAAGGCATAGCTAGGAAGATGGATGACTTAACCTGGCATATGGTACTTACTTATCATAGAGTGATAAGTATATGGTAGTTACTTACCACTCTATGGCAGCAGTTCTTAACCTGTGGGCCGCTGACCACCAGTGGGCCGCAAGTATGAAAATCTGGTCTGTGAGCCTCCTTCCTCTTTCTTTCTTTATTTTATTTTATTATTTCCACTCCTTTTATGCCACCTGCCACTCATTCCCTATCGCTGACCACGGCATATGTTCTGTATCAGAAACTAGAGCTGATGTGGTCTATCCAATGCAATTTTCTGAATCGGCACTCCAAACCAAATCTAAAGTTGCCCAAAAATTGATTTGTAGCCCTTTTCATACTAATGTTGGAGAGTGGTCCCTGATCAAGTGGTCCTTGGTCAAAGTGGTTCCTGGTCAAGTGGTCCCTGATCAAGAAAAGGTTGGGAACCATTGCTTTATGGCCAAAGACATTCATCATTCATGGGAGTCTACTGATTTTAAACTAGTTTCAGACGTTTTGTGTAATATGTTATATTGTACATATCAACGTGAGAACTGTGTTGTCTGACAGATATTTCATTTTATTGTGAGACGTTTACTTAGAACCAAGCTAATATGACCAACTAATTTTGTACCTAACATCCACAACTGATTAAACTGCTAACAGGGGTCAGATTGTAGTAATAGTTATAGTAGCTGTTGTTGTTGTTGTTGTTGTTATTATTATTATTATTATGGAGCCCCTGATGGTGCAATAGGTCAGGGTTGCTGACCAAAAAGGTTGGAGGTTTGAATCTGTGAAGCAGGGTGAGCTCCCGCCTGTCAGCTCCAGCTCCTCATGTGGGGACATGAGAGAAGCCCCTCACAGGATGGCAAAACATCCAGGCGTCCCCTGGACAACATCCTTGCAGATGACAAATTTCTCACACCAGAAGTGACTTGTTTCTCAAGTTTATCACAAAAAATACTATTATTATTATTATTATTATTATTATTATTATTAATGCCCTGTTTTATCTCTCCTGCAGGAAACTCAAAGCAGCTTAATATAAAAGCATCATCAGCATAAAATTTAAGATATACAAACATGTAAACATTAAAACAGGATTAAATAAAAACAGTATTTAAAAATCTCAGTTAAAATCCATTAAAACATATTAAAAGTTATAAGCCACTGATAGTTATCTGACAGGCTCCAACAAGATAATAATAGCAGCCATAGTTACATGTAATGGGTTACTGATAATCATCTTCTTTTCCTAGTCTTATACCTGATCTGGCTGTGTAGCAGAAATAGTGTTAGCCATTAATGCAGCAACTTTCAAAGGTATGGACCAAGACCCAGAGTTTTTAAATATCACTGAGCTATATGCTGAGTAGGAGAAGCTCCCACATATTCTGATGATAATAGGAGTAACGTCCCAGTGAGACCTCTGCTGCATATTGAAGTTAATGTACAACCTCTGGATTCCTCTTAGCAACCTTGAGTCTATATACAGGATTTCTGCAAGAATGGGGCTGAGATACAAGATCAAAGACTGGGTGAAAAAAAAATAGGTATTTCAAAAGAAAACAATGGTTCCTTGTTTATCTGCTAAAGCAAAAGCCTATCTTTCAGCCACTTTTTTTTTTTTAGGATGACGCTTATCTAAAATTGAGAGGACTTATAGGTTGGTAATTCTTGTGATCAATTCCTTATGAACAGAAACCACAATTGCCATTAATCAATAATAAAAGAAATGGTATTCCAGTTTCCCCAAATTTACATTTCTTTATGCCCCCCCCCCACCGGTGGCACAGCGGATTAAACCACTGTGCTGCTGAACTTGCTGACCGAAAGTCAGCAGTTCAAATCTGGGGAGTGGGGTGAGCTCCTGCTGTTAGCCCCAGCTTCTGCCAACCTAGCAGTTTGAAAACATGCAAATGTGAGTAGATCAATAGGTAGCGCTTTGGCAGAAAGGTAACGATGCTTCATGCAGTCATGCTGCCCACATGACCTAGGAGGTGTCTAAGGACAATGCCAGCTCTTTGGCTTTGTAATGGAGATGAGCACCACCCCGCAGAGTCAGGCACGACTAGACTTAACGTCAAGGGAAACCTTTACTTATTCAATGCAAGGTTTAGGACCTGTCAAACTGCTGGGAGGGGTAGGCATCTTTAAACCCCACCCAAAGGCAAACCACTTGGTATACAAGTTGGTGATCATAAATTGGATAGGAGTCTACTTTAAAACATAATCACCTGAAATGACATGAGTGTAGCTGATGAGGAATCCACACACAGCCAAGTAGTTAATAATAATGTGCCAAGATGAAGGCGCGTCAAGCCAACACCGTCCAAAACCGCCTTCCACCTGGAAACCAATGCCCTCACTGCGGAAGAAGATGCAGATCACGAATAGGGCTCCACAGTCACCTACGAACCCACCGCCAGGACACCGAACTTGGAGGACCATCATCCTCGGACTATCAGAGTAGAGCTGATCAACAGCTCAACTCTGATCTTGCAAATCCAAATTGAATAGGCCTTACTTACATTTATGAGTAATCACTCTTAGGACTTTGCACTTCAAGATTCTGTACGATCAATATTCCAACAATAAGATCAGAACATTTCTGCTTTCTCATTTCCAATTTCTTGTGCATCACCAAAGGCAGTCTGGGGTTAAGTTGCTGGCATTTATTACATTCATGAACATCTATTAAATTATATCTTTGCTCTGAAATCAGCTTCAAGAGATTTCAGGAAATTATAGTGGTGCACTTTTTAATTTCCATCCCCATTTCTGAGCCTCTTTGATAACAATCAGTAAACCTCAAGGCTGGAGTGAGTAAGTGTCTGGGCAGGCGCCTACCTATTCCAATATTACCTGGAGCTCCAATTTCAATCCAACTGGTGATTTGAGCCAAAAAAAATCCCACTGGCTAAACAAAGTGTTTTATTCTTTTCTTGAGCATGTGAGGTGTTTTGTGAGAAACAAACACAGAAATAATAAGCTAACAATCATAAAGTTTGTGTCTCAACAATACATACAACTGATTTTTTCATATAGGCCACAGAAATGTATGTTTTATAAACTGGTGAAATTGCTGGTTGCATTATTTTTAGCAGGTTTGTCACACATTTTTATAGCACATTCTCTTATTTAATGCAAATTATATCACCACACAGGCTTGAGCTCTATGCTACATTCCTAAACTGGCTCCCAATAGATGTAATGGACTACATTACCCAATAGACATGTTGCTTGACAGCTTTGTAGGAAACCAGGCTGGGGGAAGAAAAATGTCTTTAGTACTACTTCACCTAAAATAATCAAAATACTCACATTTTAAAAGTTAAACAGTTCTGTCTACCCATTTACACTAATAATAATAATAATAATAATAATAATAATAATAATAATAATATATTCTGCTCTATCTCCCCAAAGGGGCTCAGGGCAGATTCCAAACATAAAAGGCAAACATTCAATGCCTGAATACAACAACAATACATCCATACTAACAAAATTTATACAACCCAACATATAAATACGAATTATGACTTAAAAGCTAAAATTAAATAAAAAGCACAACCTGTTATAACAGACATAGGACAAAACATCAAATGGAAACAATAATTTCCCATTTCTTTGGGGCAAATTGATTAATGATTGCTCAATATATCTATTGAGCTGGTGAGGTGAGCAGGGCACAGATACGGATGGCAACTATTAATCAGACATATAATGGTAGTATTGCCAACTACTATTCCTTCTCCACATAAGCCAGTGAGCAAAGCTGTTCACTTCAGCTGTTTTTTGAAAGCGGGGAGGAAGGGGGGCATCTTTAATTCCTTAGGAAGGGAGTTCCAGAGATGGGAGGCAACCACAGAGAAGGCCCTTTCTCTCGTTCCCACCAATCGTATTTGGGACAGGGGTGGAACTGAAAGGAGGGCCTCCTCTGATGACCGCAGTGTTCGAGTTGGTCTATAGAAAGCTGCACTTCCTAAGCTAACTCTGGGCACTTCCAGATAGATCTTAAACCCGCACCAAAGTGGGTTTAAGAAACCCACTTCAGCATGGGTTTAAGTCCTCATGCCCACCCAAAAAAATCTGGACTTTCCTGGTAACTCCTGGAGTGGCATGAGGCCATCCAACCCCCCCCTCCCCCGCCACCTTAAAAGTACAAAATGCTTTTAATTATAAAGTGTAGATGCACCCATACCTTCATTTAAAAATAGAAAACCATTTGAGAACAACTGCTCCAAGGAAAATATGAAAGTGGAAGAAGTTATGTCAGGCATACATAATGTTGTACAAATATCTGATAGGCAGCATGAAGGTGAACACTCCCTACTGTTTGGATTGTCTTCATAGTCAGGGAGACTTGATATTTAAAGTGGTACAAGAGAAAGAAAGCTGATCCTGAGCAACTGACCCACTTCGGAATGTTTTTGTGTCAACTGATACATTTTGAAGTTCTCACAAATTCTGTATAAATCAAAAATGTGTATAGTTTTGTGACTGCATGCTCTAATTTCCAATGAGAAAATACGTTCACTGGGGGCTTGTGTTTTACTTCCAGTCTTTAAAAAAATCAGAGAGAGATTGAGAGAGAGAAAGAGATGTAGAACATACCAGAAGCTATTTCAGTGATTTCTGTGCTCTTTGTTGTCTTTGTCTGTGTCAGCAGCGGGATGCAAGCTCTTTGAGCCAGAACCCTTATAGTGTGACAGAACTATGACAGTATCTCATTGCTATCTGTTTAGTGAGTGATGGAAATGAAATATCCCCTCCAGTACCAACCTCAATGTTTTCTTTCTGGATGCACAATAGAAGATATTTTTCTCCTGCTAAATGTCTTGCACTCTGCCAGCTTTTAACAGAGTGGAGAATTGATATTTTCACCTCTGTTGCATGTTATATAGAGACTCTGCTCAAAAACAAATATTTTTTTACAAAAGCCATAAGGATGAGTAAATCTCAGATGGATCAAACTTCTCATTTTGCCTGAAAAGGCTAGAATGGTGCACATATTGTATAACACTATGTACTTGCACTGTAGTCACACAAGATATATGGATAGATACACAGATGTTACCAACCCTACAAACAAAAACATTAAAAGATTTGGGTTGTTGTAGGTTTTTCGGGCTATATGGCCATGTTCTAGAAGCATTCTCTCCTGACATTTTGCCTGCATCAATGGCAAGGATCCTCACGGCCATATGGCTGTGCTCTAGAAGCATTCTCTCCTGACGTTTCGCCTGCATATGGCAAGCATCCTCACAACTTCTGAGGATGCTTGCCATAGATGCAGGCGAAATGTCAGGAGAGAATGCTTCTAGAACATGGCCATATAGCCCGAAAAACCTACAGCAAGCCAGTAATTCCAGCCATGAAAGCCTTCGACAATACATTTGAAAGCTTTGTTGAAATTATAATCGTTATTAACAACAGAGACACCTGAGTCTTGCACAAAGAATGTGTAATGAGACTGTGCCTTGAATATTTCTGAACAAGGAATAAAAAGTTGTTCTTTATTTCAGTGCTAATAGCAGTACTGTTTTGCTATCCTGAAATTCATATCCTGGGACTTCTTTTCAAAGCAAATAAAACAGGATTTACATGCCTGATCAACACTTGCCATAACACTGTCCAAGAAGACAATAAATAATTCAATTTTTGAATCCATCACAAATTGGCTAATGAGGATTCACGTCTTTGAAGATGCTAAGTAACAAATCAACACTCAACATTAGCAACACAATATTTGGGGGGAGGCCATTAAAGCAAAGGCAGAACAAACCCTACAACAGTTTTTATTTCTTAACAATTCATTAAAGAACAGTGACAACATTTTGACCTAAATGTTTTCTCCTTACATTCCTCTCTTCTTTTATATGAAATCTGCTTCCAATTAGCTTTCTGTGCATCAGAATAGCTAGGTCTAAAACTGATCCTCTAAACCTCTCATCACAGCTGAACCACATACTTTTGCTTCTTACCGTTACGATTTCCTCATCCCTTCCCTTGCTTTTGATGCAGCCACATTAAGGTACAAAGAAGTGGAGTCTTATTTCTGAGTAAGGAGCCCACCCCAACCCTTCTGACTCCTTGTGTGGTCCTGCCAGTTTCTGGGGACAGAGCTTGATTATAATGATGGGAAATGCCAGCTTTGGATACGGTTGGCAATACACCCACTCCCAACAGTTTTCTACAGTTGGCAATACACATAAATCCAACACAGGGAGCATATGAGACAAGTTACAAGGAATAGCAATCTGTTCTACCACTAAAACCCCATGGAGTTGATCTTCTGCCATTCAAAAACCACATCAGGAGATGGCAGGCTAATCATCCATGTAGTTAATTCACAAGGAGATGCTAGCTCACTGTGGTGCTGCAGGATCAAGTTTTATACAGTAGTCAGTGAACACTTCTGTTCTACATGTTTACAGTACTTTGACCAATTCTAGCTTGCTCCTGACCACAGGGGCCATACACAAACACACACACAACTCTATATTTGCCTGTTGCTCTTGTTTTCCAACACCACACCTTGTTAGGAAATTGAGGGCTTTCTGCAGCGTCCGCACTCTACGTGGGATTGTCTTTGAAGACTGCTGGGAAGCTTCAAATGGTCCAACAAGTGGCAGCCAGATTTCTAACTGGGTTTGTGTACAGGAAGCACACAACTCCCCTGTTACGTCAGCACTGACTGCCAGTTTGCTACCAAGCACAATTCAAAGTGCTGGCTTTAGTCTATAAGCCCTGAATGGTTCTGGCCCAGCATACCTGTCTGAACACATCTCCCTCTATGAACCATCATGGAAGTTAAGATTTTCTGAGGAGGCCCTGCTCTTGGTCCCACCTCTTTTGCAAGGGTGGTTGGTGGGGACGAGAGACAGGACCTTCTCAGTGGTGGCTCCTTGGCTCTGGAACTCTCTCTCCAGTGAGATTAGATCAGCACCCTCCCTCCTGGCCTTTAGGAAGAAAACAAAGATGTGGTTGTGGGACCAATCCTTTGGTCAGTAAAATAACGTAGTCCAAAGAATAATTAGGAAATAATGTGAAATGACAATTGGAATGGCTACGGTATACAATTTTTGGATCATGTGATTTTAATATTTATTCTAGAGGGTTTTAATGCTTTGTCTTAATGTTTAAATGTTGTTTATGCCTTATGTTTAATGGTTTTGATTATTTTAATTTATAGTTATATGTATTTGTTTAGTTATGATTTTTTTCTTTCCTTTCTACATCTCTGTTGGCACTGAATTTTGCGATTAACATGTTGTAAACCAGCTTGGGTCCCTCCCCCCAGGGGTGAGAAAGGTGGTATATAAATATAATAAAGAAATAAATAAATACAGTCATTGAGTGCTATGTTTTTCTTTTCTCAATCCTACAATTAAATCCCTCCCACTCAAAGAAGAAGACCACACGTTTCTGTCGGCTTTTTGTTTTTAAGAAGTCTCTGTCATAACTGTGCCTTGATGCAAACTGTCACACTAAACTACGGCCCATCACAATGTTGTCTGACTTTCCATAGTGCATGATGATAGATGGATTAAAAAGAGCCAAAAAGAGCATGCCAAACCCAATAAACATCTGCTTATTTGCAAAGCCTTCCCACAATGTTCAGATTGTCCTGTTTTGTTCAGTGTATCACTGTATTTTACCCAGGGAAGCTGAACGTTTCAATTTGAGGCAACTGTCCTTGGAACTTATAATGTATTTTCCTACAGTCTTTAATTACAAAGCACTGTGGTATTGTCCCCCAAACCCAGTGTTCTGGATGCATAAAACAGTCAAAGAAGATCAATTCTTCACATAAACCTTTATGGTCTCTACTTTCAAGCAGACTGAAAATGGGAACCAAGTTTAATTCTAAATTACACATTGGAATCTAACCCTGTTTTGCTTTCAAAAAGTCACACAGAATGAAAAAGAGTTCCCTGACCTAGACACAACAAGGAAAAGCTGGAAACTTGCAAGGTGGAAAAAGTCTATACTTGTGAATGAAGAAAATGAACATGGAACAGCAATAATGCTCCAGTTGCAATTTTAAGTGATCGGTAAAGCATGTGTCAAGATAACCATTGCTTAATGAGAGGAATTCTTTGATAAATGGAACAACAGGAGTTTCAAGAAAAGAATTATAAGAGAATGCAAAGTTTATGCATCAGTTTTTGTCCTTTGTTGTATTTTAATAGTGTACTTGTAATAGGCTGGTAAAGGATGCATCATAAACTGAGACTGACACTAATGGTTTTTTCAGGCAAATGGGACCAACAAAAAGGGAAGCACATAAAAAGCTTGCTTACCAGTTGAGTCTGCTGCAGATACTCCCCCACTGGTCAAATCTTCTGTATTTACAGATTGAAGATCTGTATAAGAAGGAGTGATACTTGGGCTGCTGGTGTTCTCTGAAGTAGTTGTCCAACTGCTATCTGAGGTAAGAGGCTGTTTTTCAGAGGATCCCAAGGGGGGACATGCCCAGCAGAATTTTTTTGGAGGAGAGTCTTAAGAGAGAAATAAATTTGTGGGAAGTGAGAGGCATCAAAAGGGAATAAGGGAGGACCATAAAAACATAGAGTATTACATGGTGCAAATTATCACTGGAATGTTTGTCTAATCAGTTATTGAATATCCTACTTTTTAACAAAGATGAAAACAAAATACTGCAAGGAGCCCATGATAATACTAAAGGATAATGAAAAAGCCAACCAAATCAGGTGGCACAAAGACAAAACTAGCAGCACAAAGACAAAAAGAGGATAGTCTGTCTACTGTCAATATGCTGTCCACACAGTGAAATACATTTCACAGACTATGGCCTGTGACAGAAAAAAGGTTATTCACCACAGCTGATGTAAAATGCATACTGATATCTGATGTCTATCAAATTAAGATCAGGAAGAACTATTTTCCCAATTTTCTGAAGGGTGTACTTAAGGCAAGCCATTGTTTTAGTCAAAGCTGAAGCCCAAAGCCTTCACTATTCTCCTCTTCTACATAAAGAAAGTGTGGAGGTATCATGGAGGTTTGAAGTTTATGAGATGAATTACCTAATTCACAATAATCTTAATTTTTATATTGTTGCAAATTATCTGCACCAAACCATAGTCTACAAGTTGTACACATACAGGCTTTTTTCAAGTAATACCATTCTTTGCAAAATACAGCAAATCCCATTGCGTATACAGATTATCTACTAATTGTATGTACTTGAATTTTAAGCAAACAGATATGATCAACAGACAGATGGGTGAGGAAAGGACTGGGCTTGTTTCCATCATCCCTTTCACCTCTTCAAACACTTGTTCAGAACATGTGAGCAAAGCTGTTCTTTCCACCTCGAAGCTCCAAATCCAAACAGTTTCTATCATTTGGAATATGAAAGCTCACAGCAGAATATATTTTCATAGTTTCTAAAAACAAGCTCTATCTGGCTCAATAATTTTTCCAAATTTCTTTTGACTATCCTATACATCCTTATAGAGGAATGACATTCATAAATCGGAATGGGTTCCATGTAGCTTGTTGCTAATAAACCGATATAGGACTGCAATGTACAATTTTGCTACAATTTCTCCCCTCTTGCACAAGATAGTACTTTAGGAGATTCCATCTGAACATTCCTGACTGTGAGAGCTGTTCAGCAGTGGAACTCTCTGCCCCGGACTATGGTGGAGGCTCCTTCTTTGGAGGCTTTTAAACAGAGGCTGGATGGCCATCTGTCAGGGGCGCTTTCAATGCAATTTTCTGCTTCTTGGCAAGAGATTGGACTGGATGGCCCACAAGGTCTCTTCCAACTCTACAATTCTATAATTTGTTTGGATTTTAACATGCATTCAAGCTCTCCCCATTTTCAGTCAGTGCCTTCACTTTTCCTTAACTACACTGTCATCTTGCTTAATACTTTCCAGCTTCAGAGTGGATATATAATAAGCATTATGTCAGTCTTGCTTTATTGTGCCTCCCCAAGGATGCGAGATAAAAGTCCAAGTTATTTGGGCCATTTAGAATCAGACAGTCCTTGAGAGAAGCCTAGGCAAAAGGACACAAATCACAATAGAGCTTTTTCTTGCTCTCATTTTCAAGCCTCAGTGCATTTCAGAATGCTGCACAATCCAAAAACATATCCGACTAGTGACCTACTGACCTGTGACCTCAATACAACAGACAACTTAAATGAGGCCATGGGTGATTTACACTCCATGCCCTTACATTAACAATGTAATGTATGACATTTCCATCTATCCTGCTATATACCCCACTGGTAAGAATCAGGTTAACATGCAAGTTTTTCAATCAGCAAGGTAATTTACCACAATATCATTGCTGCTATTCTTTCCTAAGACCTGTGTCACACTCTTAATTTAATTTATATCCAAGCGTTTTCCTAGCACAGATAGAAAGCAACTTAGGCTGAGGCACATAGGTTAGAAAAATTGAGCAAATTAGACACATTTATTTTAAGTATTTTACAATGATTAGCATCCAGCAAAATGTTTTGATTACAAGAGATAATAATATCAGGAGGGAATCACGAAATATCTTTTGAAAGGCCCAAGCCAAGTTCTGGGAAATTGTCATAGTTTTTCTGCAGGACTACAAACCTCTAGGTCAAATTATACAGAAGACTCTATATTTTGTCATCAAAGGAATGGTGAATTATATTTTTCCTTTAATTTGTCCTTGATGTCAATCAAATTAAGTACTGTATATACTCAGGTACAAGTCTAGAATTTCTAAATTAAAATATGGATCCCCAAAAACTAGGGTAAGTTATTCACAGGTCAGCATAAGTACTGTGCCTTAAGTTTTAACCCCAAAAAGTAACCATCTTTAGTGAGAGGTAAGAGCTTAATTCCCCCAGGAGAAGAAACAACTCCTTCTACTATCTCTGCCATAGTCATGATTTTCAAAGCTGGGTGGGAAAATGGTGCCCTCGATTTATACATGAAGTTAATTTATTCACAAATATATATGGTATAAACTAATTCATAGTTCATGTTACCCATAATAAACCTTAGTAAAGAATGTCATTCCAACCTGTATGAGTTTGCTCCAGTGAAGTGCTAGTCCAGGGCGCATCCTCAAACTGGACCCATGAGCTAAAGGATGAAGATAAATCAGGCTTTGGGGAGGGACGGTGTTCAGGTGAGCATACTGATGTGGATTCCACAGCTTGTTTGTCCACTGCATCTCCCAAGTCAGCTTGTGCAAGAGTCTGAAATTCTTGATCGAGGTTTTGGATGCTTTCTGAGGATGTATCAGAAGAGGAAAGAAATCCCTCAAGTTGCTCCTCAGTATGGTCTGAAATGACAGCCAAAATGTAAAAGAATAATGTACCAAATGTGTCATGATTTCTTGCTTTTTTGAAGAGAAGTTTTTTTTCATTCTTTATAAATGTCTATGTTAAAAGAAGACTTTAAAATTTTCAGACACTCAGAGTGGAAATATTTGCTATGAGAAACATAACAGTAAAGCAGTTTGGGTCCAGGCTATTTGTCTAATCGCATCTCCCTATACAGACCATCTTGGGCACTGAAGTCAGTGACCTGCTCTCCACTCAACTCTTGCTCCCACCCCTATCACAAGAAAGGCTGATGAGAATGAGAGAAAGGGCCTTCTCCATGATTGCTCCCCATCCCTTCCAAAAGAAATAAAAACAGTCTCCAACCTTCTCTCCTTTAAAAAAAAAAACCTCCTAAAATGCACCTTTGCACTTTGGCATATGTGGAAGAGGAGGACTAGGGCACCTTAGACCACTGTCACTGAAATACTGCCTGGCCTCTTTGTGCCTCATGGCCATTATGGTACATTTCAATAACAACTAGAACAGCCAATGCTCACCCAATTCTAATTGTTCTATTATGTTAAAGCTTTTAATGTTGACCATGTTCTAAAAATGTAATCTGCTTCAAGTGATTAGCTGTTTTATGTCTTTCAGTTTGATGTTGAATTTCTTTATGTAATTAACTCAATGATGTTATTATTTTGTATTATGTTTTATTGCTTTAATGTATTTGTATTTTTGGGGCATTGAACGTTTGCCTTTTTGTGTGTACATCACCCTGAGTTCCCTTGGTGAGATAGGTTTTATTATTATTTATTATAAGACATTCAATTCTTCTCTCTCCCCATTATAGACATTTTGAAAGGTATTCTGCTACTTCCCTGCACCCTCCTGCAGTTGTGCTATGCATTTACCCATCCCTGTTAGACAGTGATGTGAAGATGGGACAGTCAGTGTTGTAATGGTACATTCTGAAGTGCAAGGACTCACCATGACAGTTCCCTTAGCCACAACCCAATTTATTTTTTTTATTAAATGCATGAAAATGCATGTTTGCCTCTTTCCTGATCAGATCTTTAGTAAATCTTGTTTTTATTTATGTGCCTCCAAGTTGTTTATGACTTATGGTGACCTGAAGATGATCCTATCACTGCTCTTTCTTTTAAAAGCTAAATCATGGAGAGAACACTTATATGTTACCTAGCAAGAATATTTTCATAAGAAGCTGTTTAAAAAATTGTCTCTAAAAACAAAACATCTAGTCAACCTCAGAATAAGTCTGTGACCATATTGACCAATAATGACTCCATCCACTCTAAGTGCATTGTTTAATGAAACAAAGTTTTGCTAGACTGCTTTCCTCTGAGTTCATTAGTCTTGTCTCATAAAGTACTGATATTTTATGAATTCTCATCTTGAGGAAATTTGTCATCTGGAAAAATGGAAGAGAAAAGGAAGAGGGGCCAACCAAGGGCAAGATGGATGGATGGTATCCTTGAAGTGACTGGCTTGACTCTGAAGGACCTGGGGGTGGCGACAGCCAACAGGGAGCTCTGGCATGGGCTGGTCCATGAGGTCAAGGAGAATCAGAAGCGACTGAACAAATAAACAACAACATCTTGATAGAGAGAAGATCAACTTCAAACCTTAGCAGTGAGGAAGATAAATCTGAGAGAAGTGCTAATCATTTCTTCAAGATCTTACTCGGAAAGCTATGCCAATACAGAATTCAAAAAGCACAAAATCCCAAGATACCATCAGTCTGCCTCTCCATCAGAATTAATAGAGGTAATGTATATAATGAATTGTGATATTTCATTGCAACCCAGAGAACTCTGGGCCGAGTCCAAAAAGTAACATGTTTCATTTACCAACATGGTCTGATCTATGACAACAGCATATTTCATCAGAGGGAATGAACCTACCTTGCGAGGGAGCAGGTAAGTGGTGCCCATCATTGAAGCAGACCCAGTCAGCCTGCTGGGAAGCAATGACATTTGCCAGTGAGGTCATGATTTTTGCTGGTTATTATGCATCTTCACATTACTAGTAGACAATGCGGTCAGCAGAGGGCAAGTACCTTGCCCCTTTTACAAAGTGCTTGTTCTCATCTGAAAAGCAGTAGCTGTCAGGAAGAAGAAAAGACAGAGATGTACAACTCAATCACACAAATTCAATTTAAGAGGGGAAATAACAGAAAAGAGCAGATTTGCCCAGAATTCCCCACTGGCATTCTTCAGAGGAGATGGATTTCAGTTCCCAGCACATCCCAACTACAGTGGTGATTATGTCTGTGGATAATAGTGGTGGTGGAGGCTTCTTCTTGGAGGCTTTTAAACAGAGGCTGGATGGCCATCTGTCGGGGGTGCTTTGAATGTGATTTTCCTGCTTCTTGGCAGGGGGTTGGGCTGGATAGCCCACGAGGTCTCTACCAACTCAATGATTCTATGATCACCACTGCAGAATCAGTCATGTAACCATCCAGATGTTATCTGACTGTGAACCCCAGCAGCCCTCGCCAACATAGCCATAGGAACATCGGAGTTGCAGTCCAACAATAGGAGGGTCACATGATCTCCCATTCTATTCTATAGTAATTATAGTGAAATAATATGGGGTTCAGGTTTCTTGTGACAAACTCAGTCCCAGTTGCGTCCTAACAACTTTAGTTCCATCTAAATTGCCATATAATGCAGTTTGAACTGCATTATATGGTCAGTGTCATCTCATATAATGCGGATTGAACTGGATTAAACTGGATTAAATGAGTACACTGCTGTATTATCCAGTTCAATCTGCATTATAATGGCAGTGTCGATTGGGCCTCAGATACACAGAGTAGTATCCCTTGCTTTCCCCAGCAAAATGACTCACTTCTCATTGCAAAATCTAAACAATAAAAAGGTACTGCGTAACCAGAGGTTTTATGTGCAGACTGCATTTTAAAACATAGTTCTAATATAATATCAATTATAATATTACACTCAACATTAATTATATAGAGTGCTGAGCCATAGCAGACAGAGCCCATTAGGAAATAAAGCCAGCATTAACACACAGATTGCTGAATATTTATCAATGCAAAGCAGGCAAATGTTCATTAGATCTCCAAAAATGCATAAAATAAACATACTTTAGAAATTTCATTTCTAAAAACTGTCTAGTAGCATGTTCTACAGCCATAAAACACATATATACACACGTACATAGATATATATTTATCCAATTCAACTTTCGTGCTTGCAAAAGTTGACTGGTTCATGCTCCCTTCCAAAACACTTGGGAGTCCAGAGATTCCTGAAAAGATTTAATCAACTGTTTACTCAGTCTGGTGTCCTGAGGAGGTGGATCAGAGATATTCCTAGGACAATGGGATAATCCCTAGCCCCTCACCCAGCAGGTTTCAACATAACTTAAGCAATCATCTGGGTTTTCCCTTGTGTCTGGATTCATGGATATGATTTATTGGAAATAGATACACAATCAATATATTGAGGTTCACAGGCCAGGACAGACCCAGGGTACCCAGAAGAACTCTAATATCTTATGGTGACATGTATATGCTTATGGAACTGTTGGGGTTTGTACATCTGGGAAGCTGTTCTGGCATCCTGCTGGGAGGGAGTCTACTGAACAAGCCAGTACCTGCTGCATACCAGTACTGCCATCTGTTGAGGAGTTACAAAGGTGGAGGCATTACTTTTAATTCAAACCTCATATTACTGTGAATAGCAGAGTGTGTTTCCAATTTATGGCGACCCTAAGACAAACTTATCACTGATTTTTCTTGGCAAAATTTGTTTAGAGGGGTTTTTGCTTTTGCCCTTCTCTGATGCTGAGAGATCTTCCCAAGATCGCCCCAGCAGGTTTCGATAACTAAGTAGGTTTTTAAAGAGTGTTTTTCAGTGTTGTAGTCCAAATCACTACGCCAAGCTGGCTCTCTAGCACCAAATGGTACCCTGACCCTAAATAAATCCATGGAAACCTTTTAGCAAGGATTTTTGTGGTTGGGCCATGGCACAAAAACAGATTCTGATGCTGAGATGTGAGCCCTGGCAAAACTGAAGCCCTCTTGGAAATTCTCCCCATCTCCCACCCCACTCATGTTTATTTAAACATTTATACTATTTCCTTGCTCAGTGCAGAGAAGCAAACTGACAAGTTTTGTTCAAAACAAAGAAGTCTGACTATAGCCTTATAACTGTCTTTTCCCATTAAAGCTTTATGGTGCTATTAAATGTGAATGTGTGTGATTTTTTGTTTTTAAAACCTATCTCCACAAAATACAAGTGGGGCTTTAAGCAAGCAGGCTAAGTTGCTGTGGCCTCTGTTCAAGACATTTAAGGTCACAAATGGTGTGTGTTCTTTCTAGTATTGCCCTTGAGACCGGGAGGGATAGTTTGACTTCAATATCTTGCAGTATTATTTTCCTACCTGACTAATTTAAACTGTTCTTTTGGCTTGCTTGAATAACTGTAACATGAGTAATTTCCAAATAGAAGGCTGATCTCTTCCAAGCATTTTCGGTGAGAAACTCTTGATGGAACTCTAAATAGGGCAGGACATGAAGAAGTAAAACTCTTTATCTTGAGTTTCACACACTTAGTGAGCCTGAGATAAGGCTTTCGACTCCCTTCCTTCCTATTCTTTTTAAGTGTCCCTAAAAGCCATTGGAAAGAGACAGGAAGATAGGCCTCAGCTAAGATAAAATGGCTTGGTTCTCTGGTTTGACACTGTTTATATCCCACCCCTCCCTGCACTGCATCCTGTCAGACCTCCAAAATCTGGAGGAAAGCAAGAGTCATCGCCATCTTGAAGCCAGGCAAAGACCGTAATGACCCAAAAAGCTACAGACCAATCTCCCTGTTGTGCCACCTCTACAAAGTTCTGGAGAGACTTATTCTGCATAGAATTATGGAAAATATAGACCCCTGTCTGATCCCACAGCAAGCTGGCTTCAGAAAAGGCAAAAGCTGCACATCGCAAGTGCTGAACCTGACCCAGCACATAGAAGATGGCTTTGAAAGGCAGCAGATCACAGGAGCTGTCTTCATAGACTTGTCAGCAGCCTATGATACTGTGAACCACCGCCTCCTCCTGAGAAAAATGTATAATATCACAAAGGACTACCACCTCACCCGCCTCATAGGAAACCTGCTACAAAACAGGAGCTTTTTTGTTGAGTTCCAGGGCCAGAGAAGCAGATGGCGGAAACAGAAGAACGGCCTGCCTCAGGGGAGCGTGCTTGCTCCATCCATGTTCAACATCTACACAAATGACCAGCCACTGCCAGAAGGGACAGAAAGTTTCATCTATGCTGACGATCGTGCCATTACTGCTCAAGCAGGGAGCTTTGAGATGGTAGAACAGAAGCTCTCCGAAGCTCTAGGTGTTCTTACTGCCTATTACAGGGAAAACCATCTGATCCCTAATCCATCTAAAACACAGACATGCGCCTTTCACCTTAAGAACAGACAAGCATCCCGAGCTCTGAGGATTACCTGGGAAGGAATCCCACTGGAGCATTGCAGCGCACCCAAATACCTGGGAGTCACTTTGGACCGTGCTCTGACCTACAAGAAGCACTGCCTGAACATCAAACAAAAAGTGGGCGCTAGAAACAACATCATACGAAAGCTGACTGGCACAACCTGGGGATCACAACCAGACACAGTGAAGACATCTGCCCTTGCGCTATGCTACTCTGCTGCTGAGTATGCATGCCCAGTGTGGAACACATCTCATCACACTAAAACAGTGGATGTGGCTCTTAATGAGACATGCCGCATTATCACGGGGTGTCTGCGACCCACACCACTGGAGAAATTACACTGCTTAGCCGGTATTGCACCACCTGACATCCGCCGGGAAGTAGCAGCCAATAGTGAAAGGACCAAGGCAGAGACATCTCCAGCTCATCCCCTGTTTTGGGTATCAGCCAGCACGTCAACGACTTAAATCAAGACATAGTTTTCTTAGAACTACAGAGACACTCGCTGGAACACCCCAGCAAGCGAGAGTCCAAAAGTGGCAGGCCCAAACCCAGCACCTCAATTCATGGGTGATACCAGATGAGAGACTCCCCCCTGGGCACTCAGAAGACTGGGCGACTTGGAAGGCGCTGAACAGATTGCGCTCTGGCACCACGAGATGCAGAGCCAATCTTAAGAAATGGGGCTACAGGGTGGAATCCTCGGCATGCGAGTGCGGAGAAGAACAAACCACTGACCACCTGCTGCAATGCACCCTGAGCCCTGCCACATGCACGATGGAGGACCTTCTTGCGGCAACCCCAGAGGCACTCCAAGTGGCCAGATACTGGTCAAAGGACATTTAACCAAATACCAAATTTACAAAATCTGTGTGGTTTTTTTTTTCTTTCTTTTTTTTTTCTTTTTCTTTTTAATCTCTGTGTTTGTTTTGCTCTGTTGGAATTGTAATACAATGGTTGCTGATGACACGATAAATAAACCCCTCCCTTTCCACACCCAGAAAAAACACCATATATAACCCTCCCAAAACCAAAATAAAACTAATCAGTGTTGAGTGTCTAAAAATTATGCCCTACAGTTGGACAAGTTGAGCCTGGATGCCCGGGTTTTGGTGGTGGCCAGGGGAGCTTTCACACAATTAAACTTGTGCACCAGTTGCACCCATATCTTAGGAAGTCAGACTTGGCCATGGAAGTCCACGCTCTAGTTACAACCTGAATAGATTACTGTAACGGGCTCTATGTGGGGGTGCCTTTGAAAACTGCTTGGAAGCTTCAAATGGTCCAATGGATGGCAGCTAGATTGCTCACCAGAGCAGCGTACAGGGAGCATAAAACTCCCTGTTATGTCAGCTCCACTGGGTGCCAGTTTGCTACCGAGCATGATTCAAAGTGCTGGATTTTGCCTATAAAGCCCTAACGGTTCTGGCACAGCTTACTTGTCTGAACGGATGGATCTCTCCCTATGAACCACTTCAGAGATTAAGATTGTCTGGGGAGGCCCTGCTCTCGGTCCTACCAGTGGTGGCCCCTCGGCTGTGGAACTCTCTCTCCAGGAGAGATCAGCCCCCTACCTCCTGGCCTTCAGAAAGTGAAAACATGGCTTTGGGATCAAGCCTTCGGAGAATAATTGTAGTGCAACAGATGAATATGAATATGTGCAATGACTATTGGGATGGCCCCAGATTACAATTGTGAATGGCATGGTTTTAAATAGTGAATGTAATGTTTTAAAATGTTTTAATGTGGATTAATTTTAATATCAATGTTTATTTTAATTGTATGTTGTTTTTAAGGCATCGAATAGTTGCCTATTTGTAAAGCCTCACTGAGTCCCCTTGGGGGTTGAGAATTGTGTGGTATAAATATGGTAAATAATAATAATAATAATAATAATAATAGCTAAATTATAATCAGAGATTGGAAGATACAAACAATTAAGGTTGTTCTAAATAATTAATTACCCCAATGCAATAACAACCAATTTTCATTATAATAGTAACATAACATGAGGTAAGTTCAAAATTTTCATAATGTAAATGTAACCACATTAGTTACTTTTCTTGTTATGGTGTATGTGGTTTCATTTATACATGATGTTTTTTACCACAGGTCAGCATCTTGCTTTTATTTTCCAAAGTGTAATAGGACAGTAAAAGCAATGATTAAAGTTTCATTTCAATAAACATAGCAAAGTATTTTACTTTGAAAAATTGGAATTGTAACAATAATTAACTTCCAGGGGGCATGATTGAAGGTGCAATTGCAACTTATTAGTTGTTAAAAATGTCTTCCAACATTTTGACTCCTTTAATGTTTTGATTGCTTTCAGGTTGAAGTGAACAATAACTGAGACTAGATGAATAGTATTTTAGGTGTGATCTTCACATTCCTGTTAATACTGCCTAAATAAGGGTTGGCACTTCAGCCGCACAAAGCAAAACGTCTTTGTCTCATGAGCAAAGTCCTAACCACAAATCTGACTCAAATATATGAGCAAAATTCTAGTGACCATGTGAGTCACAATGCCAACACAGCAGCTCACAGGTTTAGGTGGCAAGCAAACTTTCTTTCTTAGGGAATAAGTCTTTCTCCTTTGCAAACACTAGGATCCAGCCTAGCCCAGGGTTCACCAAATTGTGCTTTCTCACTCCACACAACCCCACCAGTTTATTTTCATTCACATCCGAGAAGGAAAGAATGAATTTCCATACAAGCAAGGAGAGCTCAATGTCAGAATGGCATTATTAGAGCTAAGTGCAACCCCCCAACCACTATACTGTATAGCTTTCATTTCTAGTATGAAGCCATTTCCAATTAAACCATGCCTCCAAATCTAGCTTTTCCCCCAGTTAAACCATGCCACCAGATCTATATAATTCTACACAATCTTTTAAATATGGAAAAAGTATCACACCTCAAAATAACAGCAGAGAAGACACTGTTGGCCATGCCCTTGCTGCTGCTACAAACTATTTAATTGGGCTGGTGTGGACACTCAAGAGGTGGCCCTGCAGCAATACGTGAACTGCAGAAGCCTAAATGCCTCTCTTTGAGGAAAATCAACCTTCAAGAAGAAGCATTTCAGCTCCAATAGCTCTCTGGAAAGATGCTCTGGTTACAACTTTCTGGTCTCTCAATTTGAGATGGCATTCCCCAGTTTTGAGGTGGGAATTGATCCAAGAAACCTCATCAGCATCTCTCCTGTTGTAGCTGGTACATTTTGTGTAGTCTATCAAACTTTCATAGTCTATTTAACTATATGAAAAGCAAACAATATTATGTGTACTGTAGTGTCCCAAAAGTCAATTGGGGAGGGCCATTTTGATGATCTTGTTTGCTATTTAAAGACTTCCCAAAGATACTCAGTATTAAAATGTTTTGCCAATGTAATTCAGCCTAGACTACAATTTAGTAGGTAGCATAAAAGGCTGTTGACAGCAGCCTAATATTGCCTGCCATTAAGGCAGCAAAGATATGCATGAGCTGAGGGATGAGAAAGAGGAAATTGGCAAAGGTTAGATGTGTGAAATGAAGTCAACTCTGACCAACTAAAACTGTGTTATAGCATATTTGTAAGGAGCCATGGTGGTGCAATGTGCCAGCTGAACTGCTGACATGAGATGGGGTGAGCTCCTGTCTGTCAGCTCCAGCTTCCCATGTAGGGACATAAGAGAAGCCTCCCACAGGATGGTAAAACTTCCAGGCGTTCCCTAAGCAATGTCCTTGCAGACGGTCAATTCTGTCACACCAGAAACAACTTGCAGTTTCTCAAGTCCCTTCTGACACGATTTTTTAAAAAAAGCTACAAGATTCTTTGTTTTGTTCGAAAGGGGTCACTGATTACTACAGCAAACTACAAAGTTTCCAAAGAGTCTTACTGAAATCATTCGTTCATGCTTACTGAGAGTACAACCTCTTTGGGTGCTTCAGAGTAGGACTCTAGAGAGATTTAAATTAGTATTGTAATATTACAAACAGGATGGAGCAAGCTATGTTCTCTTGTAAAATATCCTCATCAGAGTTGTAGCAGAAAAATCTATTACCTGGGCCACATAAAACAATATCCAGTTATGGAAAGAGTTGGCTTACAGTATTACTCATTGTGTCTTGATGTTTAATACTGATATTGCATTATTTATGCGTGCAAATGTTTTCCTGTTATATAACTGCACTGCAGTCGCAAGTATGATTTTTATAACTATTCACTCACTGCAAATACACAGTTGACTTGTTGAGCAAAAACAAAGTTCGTTCTCTGTAACATGTGTCCCTCCATCTATCACTGGCATTGAGATAATTCATAGGCTCATATATATTTAAGAACATAAGAAGAGCAAAAACCTATACTATTCAGCACTCTGCTCTCAAAGATGCCTAGAGTAAATGCATAAGCTGCACACCCTTCCACACATGTTCTCCAGTAATGAAGATTCCCTCTGACCTCAAAGAAAGTATGGTTAGCCCTCCATATTTGCTATGGTTGGGGGTACAGGACCACCATGAAAAAAAAACCACGAATAAAGAAATTGATTTTTTTTTAAAAAAAAAACTGAGGTTGACCATAGAGTTAAAATGAAAAACCTAGATATTCCTAAAGAACATTTTAAATAAAATCTGTGATTAATCAAATTCACAAAAATAAAAATGTGGAGGGATAACAGATAGATACAAATTTGGCACAAATACCCAATATACCCAAATTTGAATATTGGTAGGGTTTGATTTTGTCATTTGGGAGTTGTAGTTGCTGGGATTTATAGTTCACCTACCATCAAAGAGCATTCTGAACTCCAACAATGATTGAATTGAACCAAGATAGGCACACAGAACTCCCATGACCACAGAAAATACTGGAAGGGTTTGGTGGGCATTGATCTTGAGTTTTGACGTTGTAGTTCACCTACATCCAGAGAGCACTATGGAATCAAACAATGATAGATTGGGAACAAACTTGGCATGAATACTCAATACGCCCAAATGTGAACACTGGTGAAGTTTGGGGAAAATCTACCTTGACATTTGGGAGTTGCCAGGATTTATAGTTCACCTACAATCAAATGGCATTCTGAACCCCACCAACAACAGAATTGAGCCAAACTTCCCACACAGAACCCCCTTGCCTTGAAGTGACTCACTGTCGTGAGCCTCCCTCCAGCCTCAAATGCTCTCCCTCACCGACACATGTGCACCAAGCTGCCATGTGCCAAGCACGCCTGTTCTCCCCACCCCACTTGGGAGTCTCACAAACAGCCCTTCCCTTGGCTGAGAGGCCGGCCAATCACAGCAGAGGAGGGGTTTATGTGGGAGGATTCACCATATGTTGCCAAAAAGGAAGAGAAGGGCAGGCAGAGAGATCTTCAGCCTTCTCTGCCAAAGGGGTTCCTAAGACCATCAGAAATATATATTTTCTGATGGTCTTTGGTGATCCTTCTGAAACCCCCTCATGACACCCCCCCCCATCCAGGGGTCTCAACCCCCAGGTTGAGAAACACTTACCTAGAGGCTCCCAGAGAGGTATTCACTCAGGTAAAAAAAAAAAGAGTGACTTGTTTATTTGAAGTTTTTCACTTTTACAGGGATTTTGTTCCACTAACCCCAGTGAATGTGGAAGGCTGGTATTGTGGGGGAGGACAAATATTTTTGTTCCTGCCTTGATCTGCAAAGTAGCATACCAGGTTGTGACATAACCTAATTTTCCACTTGCACTACAGAAGGAATAATGTAACAAGAGTCTGTGTCATAGGGTGCTTTTCATGGGCATCTGAAAATAACAACACCAGAGGCTGACTAGTTCCTTCACTGGTGTTAGTAATGTACTAATTAGAAACCCACCAAGGGAAAGTGAACCTCTTGGATTCAAAATGTGTAGCTGCAGTTGTTTGAGAAGCATGCCTTTCCACACTAATGATTTCTGTCTCCCTCTAAAAGGCAGAGCTTTTCGTGATCTCCCAGTGACTCATCTGTTCATTTAATTTCAGCTCAAGCAAAATTACTTTCTTTATATGTAGCCAAAGAATACTTTTTTTCTTCCCAGCAATACGAGGGGGAACCCAGTTCTAGTAGTAAACACAAAAGTGACACGAGGCTACATTCAACAATTGTCTTCAGTTTTGCACAGCACACAAGTGGAAATGCCTATAAATTATGCCATTGTATATACCCAGAAGTCTGCCATAAGCTGAAAAATGTCTCATACAGCACAACTCATGGAAACAGTGGCAGAAGTCTATGAAACAGGCAATCTGTCACAAGAGGAAAAACGATTCACTGTTACATAAGCAATTATTTTCTACAGGTCTTTAATTTAAAATCCTTTCTTTGTCAGGAAGGAAGGCAAAAAAAAACCCCAAGCAAATATAATAGCTCTTATTTATAGTAACAAAAGCTTTCAGGGGGTAAGAGATTGCCATATACCTTCATTTGGCATGTGGTAAAATACCTTTCCGAATTTTGGTAACAAGGGCTAAGGACATTATTGCACCATTGCCTTTTAGTATCGCAATCCCAATTTCTTAGAAAATGGAAACATGCCAGGAGTTACCTTTTTCTGGTCCCTATAATAGCGCACTATTAACATATATCATGCTACCTGCTTATTGCACTAAATCAGAAGGCATTCCTCTCTCTCCCATGCTTTGTCCATCCAAGCACAGGCACTTTTTTGAACTGGAAGAATTATGCAATTTTGCTCAACATTGCGAGAATCCACCATTTCATGTTTTTGTTAGCATGCTATTTTGCAACTGTGCAGTATTGCTTTTCTTGTTTTCTGAACCAGAAAAGCATTAACCTCTCCTTACCTCCCATCATAATAAATGTGGACACACTGCTGACTTCAATGAATGACAAATGTATTGCAATCCTACCCTTTTTATGCTGCCAAGGCATGGTGTAGTTATCAGTACTCCATAGTCTTATTATTATTATATTAGTATCCCATTTTTATCTCTGTAGTTGAGACACAAGCTATTTACAACAATAAAAAATACAACTAAAAATCTCCATATAAATATTAAAATAGAATTAAACCTACACATTGGTTAAAATCACTGAAAACATTAAGACCAGTTAAAATACTTTTGGGGCGCTTGGGCCAGAATGGCAGAACTCTGGGGGTTTTGGTCAGTGACAATGTTTGTTCATTTGAATCCAGAGCACCACACACGAATTGAAAGTGTGCATCCACATTTAAAAGGCTATCCTTGTTAACACATCAACACTGTTAACAGGTATGGAATTGACTGGATGTTACAGTTATTAATACTGTTTTTTACTGTTTTAATGAATGTTTTACTTATTGTTTTAATTGTTATTATATTGCTGTGTTATATGTAGTGGCATCAAATTGCTGCCAAATGTAAGCCGACCTGAGTCCCCCTTCGGGGGTTGAGAAGGAACGGGATAGAAATGCCGGAAATAAATAAATAAATAAATAAATATGCAAATGCACGTAAACACACCAAGTAGTAACTTTCCAGGAAATATCCATGCAGTATATCCCACATGAAGGAAATATTTTATACAACAATGAGAAGCAGGATACTGCCAGGAAAGAACTGCAAATATGTGCAGTTAAATAAAAACATTATGGGTAAAAGAAGCAATAGGGACAATTAATGGCAATCTACCTGGAGATCCTCCCCATCAGTTTGCTGGAAGTTCAATGGCCAAAGTTTAGGAAAAGAGAAGAGGAGCAGATAAATGTTAACATACCTATAGTGCTATGTGGATTCACCCGATAGTGTGGCACCACTGCAAGTTACCTTTCAGACCATTCGCAATGCTAGAACAACACACAATCAAGAATCTAATTTGACTAAGTGTGGGATTGTTAGCCACCTTGAGTCATTACGGGGAGAAAGGCAGGGTACAAATAATGTTAATAATAACAATAATAACAACAATAATAATGTATTTCCCAGTGAATGAAAAAAAAGGAGGCAAACAGTAAGGCAAAACCTGAAATACTACTAGTATGCAGAAACATTGTGAGATAAACTTTGAAACAGCTACAAAAATATCCTAAATGACTAGTTTAACACAGCAGGGCAAGAACTTAAAATAATCACCATGGCAATCTATACATGTCAACTTTGTGGAAGCAAGATGGAAGACATCATTTCTTCAAAAAATAACAGAGGTGTTACAACTAAAAACAATTGGTTGATCTAATAAAAGTATTGCACTAAGTATGGGTTCCACATCTGGCAACAGTGATGTTACAAAATGACCATCCCTGATCCAGAAATCCAAAATGTTCCAAAATTCAAAAGTATCCACATGGGTGGCTGAAATATTGACATCTCTGCTCTCTGTTTGTTCAGTGTTATAAATATTTCACATAAAATGACCTTCAGGTTATGTTTATATGAAACAAATGAATTTCATGTTTAGATTCGGGTCTCATCTCCAAGATATCTCATTATGTATATGCAAATATTCCAAAGTCCAAAATCCAAAACACTTCTGGGCCCAAGCATTTCAGATGAAGGATACTCAACCTGTACAACACCAACAACATCTCCATACACTACTGCAACATCCATTTTCCAGTTGAGGGGTTAGAACTTGATATTTAAAGGTGATTTTGTAAAAACAATGTATTTATGATCATTATCTTTAACAAATGGATCATCCCAAGAATGTGGCCATCTGACTTGGGGCAAGGAAATATAAAGCTGAGATTCTCTGTGAGCTGTGGTTGTCTAGCAACAGGAAAGGGTTAGGTTTTGTTGGCTTCCTCTTAGTAGAGAAAAAGGAGCAGTGAGAAAAAAAGGCAAAAATACAAGAGTCATCTCCAATCACATTGGAAAACAAAATTAAGATAGTGCCACAGAGAAGCTGCATGTCTGTTATTCTTCATTGCCTTCAACTTGAATTGCTTATCAATGAGAGATATCCAAGTCACCCTATCCTCAACAGCCTTTCTCAGGACTTGGAGACTCAAGGCCAGGGGTCCTCAAACTAAGGCCTGAGGACCAGATACGGCCCTTCAAGGTCATTTAGCCGGCCCTCGCTCAGGGTCAATCTAAGTCTGAAACAACTTGAAAGGACACAATAACAACAATCCTATCTCATCAGCCAAAAGCAGGCCCACACTTCCCATTGAAATACTAATAAGTTTATATTTGTTAAAATTGTTCTTAATTTTAATTATTGTATTGTTTTAAAGTGTTTTCTGCACTAAAAATAAGATATGCACAGTATGCATAGGAATTCATTCACACATTTTTCAAATTATAATCTGACCCTCCAATAGTTTGAGGGACTGTGACCTTGCCCTCTGTTTAAAAAGTTGAGGACCCCTGCTCAAGGCCATTTGCTTGCCTTTTACCATAGTTGAAATATTACGCTTTTGAGAAAAAGCCACCTTCCGTAAAAGCTGAAACCACTGACTACTATGGCTGTGGAATAGCTGTCAGCATTTTGGCATGAACACCTTCTTTCCGTGCCAAGAGAAACCACTATGGGCAGTCCCTGGAGAGTCTACAGGTTAGGCTCAAGAAAGACCTGTGCAAAGAAGACCACCAACAATGAGATTGTTTTTCCTCTGGGGAAGAGTCCAAAAACAAAAAAAAAAAAAAAGGACAATTTACCCTTTCGGGGAATTATGAGACGGTCCCCCACACTGCAAAAGGTTGTGCTTCTCCTTCAAGCTTTGGTTTTTGGAAATGTTGACAGCACTGAGATAATATCAGAAGAACCAGGCCAGTTTCAAATACTTTGCTACTTTACATCTATAGAAAGAGACTGGATTGTAAATTGAAACATTTTACTGTTTGCAATACAACAAGATCCTCCATTGTACCTGAGGCCAACAATGTAGCTTAGGAAGTGTAGCCCACAGTCCCTGTGGCAAACCACAACATCAACATCTTGATATGGTTTCCTTCCATACAATGTGTCAAGGCAACTATTATACATTGCCTGGCCTTTATTTACATCTTCACACAATGCATAAATTATAGAATTCATCGCCATGGGATGCAGCAATGGCCACCCATTGCTGTTATCCAGTCAACTAAAAGGCAACTGGATAAACACATGAAGGGCACATCCATCAACAGTTAACAATTGTGATGGCTATAAGAAGGGCATGTAGATGTTTCCACAAGAATTTATTCTGTTTTTGCAATCTGTTTGTAGGTTTATAAGAGGCATTCAGTTGATCTGTCTGAGCATGTAAAACTGTGTCTTGCAGATGTGGGAGAAAGTTACTGGACCACATGGGTGTTTGGTATTACAAAAAAATTATTGTGCTTTCATTTCTGAATAAAAGCATGAATTTAAACCTACAGTTCAGGTTTATGATTAAGGCTGCACCTGCACTGTAGAGTTAATACAGTTTGACACCGCTTTAACTGCCATGCCTCAATTCTATGGAAACACTGGGGTCATAATTTGCTCAGACACAAGCATTATTTGATAGAGAAGGCTAAAGAACTCCTAAAAGTTTCCACAGAATTGAGCCATGGCAGGTAAAGTGGTATCAAATTGCATTCATTCTACAGTGTAGATGCATCTACAACAACAACTAACACTATGATTATAAGTAAGAACAAAAATTTAGCTCATCTTTCTGCCAGGGGTCAGACAGTAGGATTAAAGATCCAGAAATGCCATGGAAAAGTTTGTTATAAATTCTATGAAAATCTAGTCTCTTGTAATGCTCACAAATCCATCTGAGGAAACAAAATCCATTGCTCATTGGTTTCCATAAAAATTCAGGCATGCTGCAGGATCTAAAGGAATGCTTTTAGCATTATTTTAAGAAAATACTAGTGTATACACCCATTCCTAATGATACTGAATTTAGAAAAATCAAAGTGAAGCATGTTCAACCAGCCACAAAACTAAAAGGCACTGAGTTTTGTTCATGCATTTTTTGGTTTTGGGATCTCTAAAAAGAAAATGGGGGTATTATCATAATAAAGGGGCAGCCACTTTGAAAGTAGCAAGGTATAATTATCTTAAGAAAATAAATAAGAATAAAAATGTATTGTAGAAAAAGTTAATATAGGTTTGTAAAAGGGCCTTATTACAAAACAATGAAACTAGAAGAGTTGTTTTCACATAGCTGCAAATTCTTTCCCTCCTCTTACTTCGTATTTTTATGCTTTCCTCTTAAGTAATATACTTTTTCAAAGTCTACTTTCAGTTTCCTTGAGTTTCAAAAGAAGTTTCCACAAGATAAAAGGAGCTGGCAGGGAGAAGATACAAACTACACATCCAATGCTAACAAAACGAGTTCTTGGCCTTTGTGAGATGGAGGGAGGGTTTGTAGATATTTAGATCACTACACTTTTACAGCTGACACTACACAATCCTACTACACAATCCATGTATAGTTTTTATAAACTACTATACCAGCAGACAACTGCTCATTGGAGGGAAGTATATTAGAGGCAAAGATGAAGTATTTTGGCCACATGATGAGAAGACAGGAAAGCTTAGAGAAGGCAATTATGCTGGGGCAAATGGAAGGAAAAAGAAAGAGGGGCTGACCAAGGGCAAGACGGATGGATGGCATCCTTGAAGTGACTGGCTTGACCTTGAAGCAGCTGGGGGTGGTGACAGCAACAGGGAGCTCTGGTATGGGCTGGTCCATGAGGTCATGAATAGTTGGAAGCAACTGAATGAATGAACAACAACAACATACCAACAGAAGAACTATTTTAGTAGAAATAACTGAAGACTAGATGCCTGCAGTCAAAAGGTTGACCAATTAAATCATCATGACTTGTACAGGTTGAGCACTCCTTATCTAAAATTCCAGAATATGAAATACTCCAAAAATGATGTTATCCACAAGGGTGGCTAAGATCATGACACCTTTGCTTTCTGATGTTTCAGTGTACACATTAACTTTGCTTCATGGACAAAGTTATGAAAAATATTGTGTATAAAGTTATATTCAAGGCTATGGGTACATAAACAGAAATGGATGTTACCTTTAAGACCTGGGTCGCATCTACATAATATCTCATTGTGTATTTATTTGCAAACACAGTTTTTCCAAAATCCGGGAAAAAAACCCAACTCCACAAACTTCTGGTCCCAAGCATTTTGGATAGAGGATACTCAATCTACATTTGTCTTACTTGTTTGACTAGATAGGGTTGGATTTAAAAAGATCTTGACTGAGACATGAAATTTACTGAGCCTGTGACAATCATGCATAGGCTGACGTGAAGAAAAAAACATAACAACTTTACATCTGCATAAAATTATATGCAGTAAGGACAAGATATTAACAATTACAGCTACTCTCAACACTCTGATCATAGCTCTCACAACTCTTTCTGTTCTTTTTCTCTTTTTCATCTATTCTTCTTAAGGGTTTTCTGGCACTTTGTACCCTGGCTGCTGTATGTCCTTTCCTTAGCCAACTTGTATCTTGGCTTTTTGCCTTTAACTTTTCCAAGGATGTTTTGCAGACTTCAGTCTATCACACAAAGCTTCTAGGGTATATGTAGTCAAACTGCCAGCTTCCTCTTACCTTTCAAAAACAGGCCTCAAAACATATATAATTCATCATAGTGCACTCAGGTGCTGCTTCGGCATTCCATATTATCAGAGAGTATGGGATACAATCAAAGACCTACCACAAGCACAATCCAATATCATACAGACAACTTACTTCAAAATCCATTCCCTTCTAATTTCAACTGGAGAAAGTATAACATAGGAAGGCTAACAATGTGTGGCATGGAAATTATGGAGGATGCTTAGTCTTGGAAACAGGTTCAAGTTTCTTTTTTCACATCAAGGTTTTATTTCTTTTAATGAAGGGAAATATAGCAATGCAAAAGATATTGTGAGAAATAGCTCCAAACAACTGAGGTCGAGACAGAAAATCAACAAAATGCTCCTCTTCCTATAAACACTGGCCATACCACCTTAATGGAAACCTGTGTAAAAAGAACTAGGTCAATAGACCAGGCATGGGCAAACTTTCTAACTTGGGGGCTACGTGGTGGGCTGGATGGGCCAGGAGGGAAGAAGAGAGGAGTTTCTCCCAAGTCCCGTCCCCCCAGCCCTTTCTTCTTCTCTTTTGGAGGCAGTAAGTGAATTAAAAACAGGAAACGTTTGGATCCCAAAAGTGTTAGCCTTTGTTAGGATGAGATGGTGAACAGAAGAGAAAAAGTGTATCCATTAGGTCCCATATTGTCTACTCCTGATATAGAATCGTAGAGCTGGAAGAGATCACCGAGGGCCATCTAGTCCAACCTGCTGCCATGCAAGAAGGCACAATAAAATGCACTTCCGATAGACAGACTCTGCAGAAAAGCCTCCAGAGAAGAAGACTCCACCACATTCCGAGGCAGCCTATGCCACTCTTCAACAACTCTTACTCTCAGTAAGTTCTTCCTAATCATTGCAGTCGAATCTCTTTCCCTGCCATTTGACCCCATTGCTCCCTTGGGCCCTGGTCTGTAGAGCAGCAGAAAGTCAGTTTTCCCCCTCCTCCTCAATGGGACACACTTTTAAATCTTGCAACATGGTTCTTATGTTCCCTCTCTACCTTTTCTTCTCTCGGCTATACATCCCCTAGGAGGCAAGAAGGAAGGAAAAAGAGAAGGAAGGAAATAAGGAAGGAATGGGAAGATGGATGGATGGATGGAAGGAAGGAAGAGTGGAAGGAAATGGAGGGAAGGGAGGAAAGAAAGAAAGATGGAAGGAAAGACAAAAGGGAAGGAAGGAGAAAGAGAGAGTGGGAAGGAAGGAGGAAAGGTGGAAGAAAAGAAAGGAGGGGAGAGGGAGAAAGAGGGAGGGAAGAAGGAAGAAAAGAGAGAAGGGATGAAGGATAGGATGGTGAGAGATTGGAGGGCCTGAGAAAAGAGCCCAAGGGGCCACATCCGGGCCCCGGGCCTGGGTTTCCCCATACCTGCAATAGACTGATGACCCTGACTGGCCTTCCATTAGACAAAGTAAGATGCCATATAAGGCAACTCATTTTGATAGACAACAGACAGGGGTGTTTTTTTTTTTTGGGGGGGGGGGGGTTGGGGCAATTTAAGCATTGTATTTTTACTGCCAGGGAGATAATGAGACCCTTGTGGATTTTCTTCTTCAAGTGCCAGAGTAATGTGATGTACCTTGGAATCTAAGCATCTTGAATTGTGCATGGAGGATTTTTCCCCCACACATTGGCTGCTGTGAATCAGGTGGCAAAATGCCACTGCTGAAATCTGTCTCCTGCTCTGCTCAATGGCTCCTCTACTTCAGACTTGGCAAACTATTTTTTTTCACATACACAGTATTTATTTCGACAGTTTCTCCTCATCAGGAAGAGAATCAGCAAGTGGGGCACCACAAGGTTCTGTCCCTGGCTTAGTTTTGGTTAATATCTTTATAAATGGTTTGGAAGACAGAACAGAGGACCTGCCTATCAAAGTTTCAGAAAACTGGGAATACCCCAGAAGGCAATATTGGGATCAGATTAGACAGCTAGGCCAAAATCAACAAGATACAGTTCAACCTTGGAGGAAAACAAGATATTCAAATATAAGGTGTGTGACATTGACTTGAAAATAATAATAATAAATAATGAAATTTCATTTGTACCCCGCTACCATCTCCCCAAGGGACTCGGTGCGGCTTACATGAGGCCAAGCCCACAGCACATCAATAAACAAATGCGATAACAAATAGTAAATACAAAACAGTTAAAATAAACTCAAAAACAGAAAATACACAATAAGCAATAAACAATAACAATTTCAATAACATACAGCATTTAAAACCTATGAAAAGAATCTATGGCTCTTCGGGCCACAGTGGTGCAACGGCTTAAACCCTTGTGCAGTTGAACTGCTGACCTGAAGGTTGGCAGTTTGAATTCACAGGACAGGGTGAACTCTTGCTGTTAGCTCTAGCTCCTGCCAACCTAGCAGTTTGAAAACATGCAAATGTGATTAAATAAATAGTTACTGCTTTGGCAGAAAAAAAGGCAAAAAAACAAAACAAAAAAACAACAACAACAAAAGGAAGACAGTCCAAGCAGTCTTGCTGGCCACACAACCAGGCTCCTTGGCTAGGAAATGGAGAAAAGCACCTCCCCTAGAGCCAGAAATGAAAGTAGAAGCATTTACCTTGTTTGTGTTTGTGTGTCTCATTGTTTGTGATTGTAAGGCACTGAATGCTTGCTGTATATACTGTAATCAGCTCTTGAGTCCCCAAGGGGAGAAGGGCAGAATATAGATAAAGTGTATTATTGGGAGACCGCAAGCAATGATCTGGAAAGGATTCTAACTCTTGGATTTTTGCCACAGTTCTTTGGATTTGCATACTATCCAAAGGGCAAGGAGATAGACTAGATGCCCTTTGCATCCCTTCCAAGTCTATGATTGTATTATTGTACTGTATTAGCAATGTTTCTGAACCTTGCCAAAAAAAGTCTAAGGGAACCAAAGCAACTTCAATTAAAAATGACCTTTCACTTTTCTAAACATTAGAACACCACTCAAAATATGAATCATACAAGCTTGGATAAGTTAAGCTTACAAGTATTTAAGTAATTGATGTATTGTGAAGAGTGAGGCCACAATGTCAATACATTGTCGATTGGAATTGGCTGAAACCTTCCTCCCTATTGACTGATGTCTGGGAAATGAATGAATTTAGAAGAGAGACAGACCAGGAAATAGGGTGTCCAGGGTGGGAGAAAAAACTCTTGTATGTTTGAGGCAGGTGTGGATGTTGCAATCGGCCACCTAGATTAGCATTGAATGGCCTTCCAGCTTCAAGCCTGGCTGATTGCTGCCTGTGGGAATCCTTTGTTTGGGGGTGTTAGCTGGCCCTGATTAATTCTTGTCTGCTTTTTTTTTTTACTATTGCTCTTTATTTACTGTCCAGACAGTAACAAAGGATTCTCCCAGGTAGCAATCAGCCAAACTTTGAGGCTGCAGGCTATCAGCATTGAATGGCCTTGTAGCTTCAAAGAGTAGCTTGTTTCTGCCTGGGGGAATACCTAGGGAGATTAGGCAAGCACCCACCTTGTCAGCCTTTAGGAAACGTTTGAAAACTTGGCTGTTCCACCTTGCTTGTGATGAATGAATAAGAAATCCCCATATCATGACCATCCAGCATAAGGCACTTTATCTCATCCCTGGCAGGAACATTAAACCCCATAGCTCGTCCCATCCATATCTCTCCCTCTAGATACTACTCCCTTTTCCATCTCACTCAATCTCCCGGGGCACTTTGTTCAACTCCTTTGTTTTTAACTTTTCACCATACCTCATACCTGGTGTTTTATCCCACTGTGTTATTTTTCTTTCTTGTTTATATTTTATTTGAGTTATTATTTGCTGTATGTATTTTATTTTGTTTATTGTATTTGTCAGGCTTGCCTCATGTTAGCCGCCCCGAGTCACTGAGGTATGATGGTGGAGGGGTATAAATAAAGTTTAATAATAATAATAATTGTTGGGAGGTGTTAGCTGGCCGTGGTTGTTTTATGTCCAGAATTGCCCTGTTAGTTGAGTGTTTCTCTTTATTTACTGTCCTGATTTTAGATTTTTTTTAAAAAAATACGGGTAGCCAGATTTTGTTTATTTTCATGGTTACCTCCTTTCTGTTGAAATTTCAATCAGGAGCAGCTAACACCGACCAACAAAGGATTCCCCCAGGCAGAAATCAGCCAGTCTTTGAAGCTGCAAGGCTATTCAATGCTAATCAAGGTGGCCAATTGCAGTATTCACACTTGCCTCAAGCGGATAAGAGTTCTTTCTCCCACCCTGGACATTATTCCATGGATATATAAACCTCACAGTCCTCGTGGACAAGTTAAACATGAGCCAACAATGTGATGCAACGGCAAAAAAGCCAATGGGATTTTGGCCTACATCAATAGGAGTACAGTGTCTAGATCCAGGGGCCAAAACTAGCAACATGAAGTTCAATAGGGACAAATGCAAGATACTCTTACCTAGGCAGAAAAAATGAAATGCCAAGATACAGAATGGGGGATGCCTGGCTAGACAGCAGTATGCATGAAAAGGATCTTAGAGTCCTTGTGGTCAACAAGTTAAACAGTTAACAATGTCATGCGGCAGCAGAAAAGCCAATAGAATCTTGGCCTACATAAAGAGATCCAGGGAAGTCATGCTACCCATGCTCTATTCTGCCTTGGTTAGACCACACCTGGAATATTGTGTCCAATTCTGGGCACCACAATTGAAAGGAGATATTGACAAGCTGGAATGTGTCCAGAGGAGGGTGACTAAAATGATTAAGGGTCTGGAGAACAAGCCCTATGAGGAGCGGCTTAAAGAGCTGGGCATGTTTAGCCTGAAGAAGAGAAGGCTGAGAGGAGACATGATAGCCATGGATAAATATGTGAGGGGAAGTCATAGGGAGGAGGGAGCAAGCTTGTTTTCTGCTGCCCTGGAGACTAGGACTCGGAGCAATGTCTTCAAACTAAAGAAAGGAGATTCCATCTGAACATGAGGAAGAACTCCCTGACTGTGATAGCCATTCAGCAGTGGAACTCTCTGCCCCAGAGTGTGGTGGAGGCTCCTTCTTTGCAGGCTTTTAAACAGAGGCTGGATGGCCATCTGCTGGAGATGCTTTGAATGCAATATTCCTGTTTCTTGGCAGAATGGGGTTGGACTGGATGGCCCATGAGGTCTCTTCCAACTCTACGATTCTATGATTCACTTGCCTAGTTTCCAACAGACCTCACAACCTCTAAGGATGCTTGCCATAGATGTGGGCGAAACGTCGGGAGAGAATGCTTCTGGAACATGGTCATACAGCCTGGAAAACTCACACCACCCAATCATGTATATTGAAGAGGGAGAGGGGGCGGGATATAAATAAAGCATTATTATTATTATTATTATTATTATTATGGTGATTTGAATGCAATAGTCCTGCTTCTTAGCAGGGGGTTGGACTGGATGGCCCATGAGGTCTCTTCCAACTCTTTGATTCTATGGTGATGATGATGATTGTCCCCCCAGGCTGCCTACAGCACACCGTTCCTGCCCTGCTTGAGGGCAGGGAGGGAGGCTTGGGCGGGCTCTCTTGAGTGGAAGTCTTTCCTGGTTTGACTCATTCAGACTACAAGGTGCGCATTTGGGTTTAAAGCAACCGGAGGGAGAAAGAAGAAGCCCAGCCCAAGCTCTCTCTTCCTCTCGCCGGGCTTCCAACCAGCCAACCAGCCAGCCCGCCCTGAGCCCGGATCAGCTAGCCTTTTGTTTCCTTTCCTTTACCAAGCCGGCAGCCAGCTTCCCCCTTTTGCATTGCGATCAAAGCGAACACAACCCGCCTTACCTTTCGGGACCAAGCGCCTCCTGTTTGGCTGCGACCTGCTCTCCTTGCCTTGCCCTCCACTTGCCTCCTTTGCTTCCAAGGGATCTCCCTCTCCCTCCTTCCAGGAATCAAGGTAAAAGGGAAGCAAGCAAAGGGAAACCCAGACCAAACCCGGCTCAGCCGCCGACCTCTCCGCCTTCCCTCTGGAGAGAGGAATCAGGGTTAGAGAGGGGTAGCTCTGGTGGGCGGGACTCCGAAGCCTGATTGGCTGGAGAGGGAGCAGGTGGGCGGGGCGGCCCCTCCTTATCCTCAGCACCTAACTGGGAGTGCATAGCATGCATGCCCTTGCCACCTGCTACCTAAGTGAGCACTTGGAAAACTGAACTGCATCGGGTTGTTGTAGCTTTTCCAGGCTATATGGCCATGTTCTAGAGGCATTTTCTCCTGACGTTTCGCCTGCATCTATGGCAAGCATCCTCAGACGTAGTGAGGTCTGTTGGAACTAGGAAAAAAGAGTTTATATATCTGTGGAATGACCAGGGTGGGACAAAGGACAATCAGGCACATCTAATCACCTCTCAACAAAAGATTCCTCCAGGCACTGCCAAGCCATCAAATGCTAATTAAGATAGTCAGTTGAAACATTCACACCTAGCTCCAGCAGACAAGAGTCCTTTGTCCCACCCTGGTCATTCCAGACCAATCTCGTTTGTCTTTTGAGATCATTTTGAAGTGGTTTCTCTTTTCTTTTTGCTATTTGCTATTTTGCGGTGTTGGAGGAAAGTTCTGAGAGTGCCTTGGACTGCCAGAAGATCCAACCAGTCCATACTTCAGGAAATAAAGCCTGACTGCTCATTGGAGGGAAGGATAGTAGAGGCAAAGAGGAAGTACTTTGGCCACATCATGAGGAGACAGGAAAGCTTAGAAAAGACAATGACGCTGGGGAAAATGGAAGGAAAAAGGAAGAGGGGCCGACCAAGGGCAAGGTGGATGGATGGCATCCTTGAAGTGACTGGATTGACTTTGAAGGAGCTGGGGGTGGTGACGGCCGACAGGGAGCTCTGGCATGGGTTGGTCCATGAGGTCACAAAGAGTCGGAAACGACTGAACAAATGAACAACAACAACAGAAATCTTGTTGATGGGAAGTTTCCCACTGGAGTGGAAATCATCTATTGGACAGATGAGAAGCTATTTAACCTCAGCAGACTGAAAGCCAAAACCAAGGTTACAACAACATCTGTTACAGAACTTCAATATGCTGATGACAATGTTGTCTGTGCGCATTCAGAAGAAGACCTACAAGCCACTCTAAACACCTTCGCAGAACCATACGAGAAGCTCAGCCTGTCATTAAACATCGAGAAAACCAAAGTGCTCTTCCAGCAGTCATCAGCCAACCCTTCTCCAATGCCAGAAATACAGCTTAATGGTGTAACAGTAAAAAATGTTGGTCATTTCCGCTACCTTGGCAGCCACCTCTCTACAAAAGTCAACATTGACACTTAAATTCAACACAGCCTGAGCTCTGCGAGTGCAGCATTTTTCCGTATGAAGCAGAGAGTGTTTGAGGACCGGGACATCCGTAGGGATACCAAGGTGCTTGTTTATAAAGCCATTGTCCTCCCAACCCTGCTATATGCCTGCAAAACACGGACTGTGTACAGACGTCACATGCAACTCCTGGAACGATTCCATCAGCGCTGCCTCTGGAAAATCCTGCAAATCTCCTGGGAAGACAGGTGGACAAATGTCAGCATTCTGGAAGAAGCAAAGACCACCAGCACTGAAGTGATAGTCCTCCGCCATCAACTCAGCTGGACCAGCCATATTTTCCGAATGCCTGACCACCGTCTCCCATCTTTAAGGCCATCTTTAAATCTCTTTTCCTGTCCACCACTATTCCATTTTCCATTCATTACTTGGGAGTATAGTAACTGCTTTGGGAGATGGTGACTGGGCATTCAGACAATGTGGCCAGTGCTGCAAGCTCATGCCTATTTTTTGTTGTTGAGAGATTTGTGAAAGAACCTCTTTGGCCTCTGTATATTATATCTTACATATACAGAGGCCAGGATGACCGCCCCCCCCCCCCCCCGCTTTGGTCTGTTAGGGTTGGGCTTTTAAATATAGTGTGATTGGAATTTTAAGGTGGGCATAAAACTTTAATAATTTTAATATTTTAATGTTTATTAGTTTTAATAGCATACATTATTGGTTTTTGTTTTTTAATTTTATATTTACATTTTAATGTATTCACATGGTTTTCAATTAACATCATTTTATATTGGTCATTAGCAATCAGGAGACAGGCAGGATAAAAATCAATACTGTAACATACATAAATAAATGATGTGTTCAAAGCAAAATCTTTTCAACTTAGGTTTTTCTTGCATGTATGGTTTTCCTGCACAAATAGGCTTCCATAGCTTCCATAGTGTTGATTTTCCTATATTAAATTTTCATTGATTCTGTGAATTCTGTCCCCATTGTTCTCTTTAGGAAAAGTACCAGGGTGAAATGACTTTTAGCTTTCATCACTGTTTTCAATTTCTAGTTTCACATGGTTTGACAGGAGGTTTATTGTAGCTACTTTCCAAATTACAAAACTTGTGTGCTTATCATGTATGTCAATATGCTCACATTTTGTTATATCAGTGTAGGTCTTTAAAGGAAGATTGATATAATAATGATGATAACAAGATAACAATGCACAAGGGTGCTTTGAATGTGATTTTTCTGCCTCCAACTTTATGAATCTATGATTCTATAAAATTTGTTACTTGCCTCTTCTCATGACTTAAGGCTGGGTACAGCATATTTAAAACACATGGATAAAACATAATACCTTTAAAATACATATATTAAAATACGCATAGCTAAGATTTACATGGATACTAATAAAATGTAAAGTAAAATGTATAGTTTAAAATTGGCTGAGTAGGCCTGCTTGAAGAGACAGATCTTCAGTTTTGTCTTGAATGCTGACATCTCATTTAGCTGTTGGAGCTCTTCTGGCAGGTCATTCCATAGTCTTGGGGTATTCAATGAAAAGGTCCTCTGGGTGACAGTCAGCAGTTGGGTTCTGCCTGGGTGGAGTTAGCAGAAGACCTCAGTAGAAGGGGTGGATTGTGTAGGATAAGGCGATCCTGTTGGTAACCTGGACCTAAAGCATGGAGGGCTTTAAAGATTATAACCAACACCTTGTACTTTGCCTGGAAACTAATTGGGAACCAGTGGAGTAGCTTTAGTATGGGTATAATATGCTCACTTAAAGATGTTCCTGTAACCCATCTGGATGCCATGTTTTGAACTAATTGGAGTTTCCCAACTTGGTACAGAGGTATATATATAGTGCATTGCAGAAGTTCAGCCTTGAGGTTACCAGCACATGCACTATCACCTTTAGGTCCTCCAGTTCTAGGAAGGGGCAAAGCTGGCGTATCAGTCGAACTTGGTAGTAAGAACTTCTGATCATCACATCTACCTGGGCTGACATTTGGGGGGACTGATTGAGGAGCACTCCCCATACTGCGAACAGTAATAGAATCATAGAATCACTGAGTTGGAAGAGACCTCGTGGGCCTGAAAGAAGCAGGACAATCACATTCAAAGCACTCCAGACACATGGCCAACTAGCCTCTGTTTAAAAGCCTCCAAAGAAGGAGCCTCCACCACACTCCGAGACAGAGTTCCACTGCTGAACAGCTCTCACAGTTAGGAAGTTCTTCCTGATGTTCAGGTGGAATCTTTCCTGTAGTTTGAAGTCATTGTTCCGAGTCCTAGTCTCCAGGGCAGCAGAAATCAAGCTTGCTCCCACCTCCCTATGACTTCCCCTTACATATTTATACATGGCCATCATGCCTCCTCTCAGCCTTCTCTTCTGCACAGCTCTTTAAGCCGCTCCTCATAGGACTTGTTCTCCAGTCCTATGTATCATATAGGTATTATGATTTGATAGTGACAGAACAGTGTGAACAAATCTATAGATTTGTATAGATATGTGAGCAGAACTCCTCTTCTCCCTGTTAAGCACGCTGCATTCTGCCCTTCACAGAAGTGTTCCCATCAACACTATTTATTTATATATTGCCATCTCTTTAATGCATCTCTTTTTAATGTTTAGTCTTCTTGACTTGTTATGGTCATTACAGAATGCACAGTATTACTTATCTTCTGCTATGCACAGTATCATTTACCTTGAAGCTATAATAATAGTGCAAGCTAATCCATTTAAATAAGCAATTTAAGAGAATGATTTGCATTTATACTTCAGCAACAGCAACATCAACACATTATAAAATTCCCTTCTGTTCATTATAAGCAGCTGGTGTTTTCTTTGAAAATGAAAAGCATTCATATGAAAATGTAGGGAGTTTTGCCTCAGAATTCCCACACTCTCCCTATGTGGCATAAAAACGGGAAGCTTTTTATTCTAATAAGGCATCGAAGAGAAACATTTTCCCTGTTGGCCACCTTTGACTACAAAGCAGGCCACAAAATAAGGATCTGTTTTGTTCTGACAGTGTGTGCACCAGAAATGCACCAAAATAGTCAGATCCCCATTTCTGAACAAACATTTGCATTGTGCACTTGGCAGTGCAATAGAGCACATTAAAAATGTCCAAGGCAGCTTGCAAGTTTAAGAATAATTTTAGTGTCTCCTAGTTACCAATTCTGTGATCCCTGGTAAATAAGTTTAAAATTGGCAAGTTGTAAATCAATAGCCTTATTTGGGATAAGATAACTCTTTTCAAGTTGTTTCCAAAAGTCGTGTTCCATTTTAATTTTTTAATACCAGAAGTTCCCTAAAACCATTGGGGTGGAATTTGGTCACAGTATAGGCCAGGAGGGGCCTTCACTAAAGAGTCCCAGAAGTAAACTTCCAGTTTATCTCCTTTTGCAAAAAGATTTTCTGGAGAATAAAATGTCTGGAGCACTGTGAGCATGGCAAAATTGGCCCCTATCGTCCTAGAAGAGTCTTTGGGGTTGTTTGGACCAAATGGTTTAGCAGTTATTCCCAAGCTTTTTTTGACCAGGAACCACTTGACCAGGGACCATTTAACCAGGAACCACTTGACCAGAAACCACTTGAGCAGGGACCACTCTCCAACATTAGTACCAAAAGGGTTATGAATCGGCTTTTGGACAACTTTAGATTCAGTTTAGTTATTTGGGATGCTGATTCAGAAAAGTGCATTGGATAGACCACATCGGCTCTAGTTTCTGATACAGAACATGTGCTAGTTGCCATCTGCTCATCCACAGAAAACCATATTTAATAATCTAGAGCTGATATGGTAGTCGTGATCTTTGGTGGGTAGTCAGCTTCTCCCCTCCCAACATCCCTCAGCACTATAAGATGGTTTTGCGAGACCAGTCGCTCTCATTGCCACATGGTTTTGAAGCAACGGTGTAATAATAGTGAGGCCGCAGACCATATTTTTGTTCTTGCGGATCATTGGTGATGCATGGGCCACAGGTTGGGAACCACTGGTATAAAGAAAAACATTTGGGACGTTTTGGATAACAAAAAGGATTCAGGGGGTGCATGAGGCCCATGGGCTATTTTCCCCTTCACCTTGTATCTAAATGCAGACTCAAGCAGCAATTCTTGTTCTTTAGAGAAGTACAATCCCTTCGAGAATAAATTGATTCCTGGTTGGATAAGATACGTTATCAACCAACATAAATCCAAAATATTTTGCTGTTGGACATTGGGCACCAGGTGGCACCTGCCCTTCACATAGTACTCAAAGCACCACTCTGCATCTTCAGCCACTGGGAAAAAACACACCCAGTAATAGCAAATTACATGACAAGCAATTTGCTTTCCTACATAATCACTAGTATCTGTTGTCCATTATGGCTGCCTAACTCTGCCTAATGTTAGGGCTGGGCCCATTACCATTTTGATTCATCTTTGGGAAGACTCTAGAAAGATGCAGGCGCTTGTATAGTTTTGGTGGGTAAATTTCTATTTGTACAACCTGATCATGTGGACAAGTTGTTTGGCCTGGTGAGGGAAACTGCTTGTTTATTAGGTTCAAATCCATCCTGGTTGGGAAGAAAGGCTAGTCATTTGTGTGCTAGAGACTGCAAATGATGCTTTCAAAGAAAGGTGTGTTTCAACACCTCAAAAGTAAGCCTTTATAGCCCTATTTACAAAGACTTACTAGTTTCAGAACCCTAGATAATTATCAACAAGTTTCTAATCTTCCTTTTCAAAGTAATGTTTAGAGCAGGTGGGGAAATAATAAGTACTGGGTTTGGATAAAATTCATTAATTTTAACTATCCCAATCTGACCTCACTTCTGGTTTTGGGACAGAAACCTCTTTGGTCACCTTCATGAGTATCATATGCTATGGAATTGGTGGGTGGTGCTTATTTTACTAGACTCTCAATGGTATTTGGTATCATTGATCATTGATATGTCTCTGGTTTATTTGGCTGTTGTGGCACTTAGGGGAACTGTTTGGGTGTGATTCTGGTCCTGTTTGGCCAAATTATAACTGGGGCAGGCTGCAGGGAACACCCAGCCTGCTTGCTGCAACAGGTCACTGGCTGCTGGTCTGTTTCTAAGCACAATTCAGTGTATAGGCAGAACCTATACAGTTCTATATGGTTCAGGTACACATAATCTGAAGGACTGTATTTTCCAATATGGGCCTGAATAGGTTGCAAGATCTTTTGGGCTGGCCTGTCTCTCTGTCCTACCATTTCAATAGGTACATCCATGTGTTTTGGAAGAGCAAATGGAAGAGAGGCTTTTGATGGTGGCTTCTAGACTTTCTTCCTAGACAGGGGCGGCTCAACCGTTTCGCAAAGTAAGCCGTTGCGGAACACTTCATTTCAGCCAGGGGCGCCTCCTCCTCGCCCCTCTGCTGCTCCGTGGCTAAAAGGGTTCCTTCCTCCGAGCAAGAGCAGCAAAGGCGCGAGGGGGAAGCTGCCGCCGCTGAGGCCCTCTTCAGCAGGAGCCTCCTCCTCGCCCTTCTGCTGCTCCATGGCTAAAAGGTCCCTTCCTCGCCAGGCTGGGCTCCCAAGCCTGGCGCCCAGCCTGAGGAGGAAGGAGGATGTAGCAACAGAGGTGCGAGGGGGAAGCAGCTGCCGCTGAGGCCCTCTTCGGCAGGAGCCTCCTCCTCGCCCCTCTGCTGCTCCATGGCTAAAAGTTCCCTTACTTCCCGGGCTGGGCTCCCAAGCCTGGCGCCCAGCTTGGGGAAGAAGGAGCACGGAGCAGCAAAGGGGTGAGGGGGAAGCTGCCGCCGCTGAGGCCCTCTTCGCCAGTAGCCTCCTCCTCGCCCTCAGCGGCAGCAGCTTCCCCCTCGCCCCTTTGCTGCTCCATGCTCCTTCTTCCCCAGGCTGGGCGCCAGGCTTGGGAGCCCAGCCTGGCGAGGAAGGGAATTTTTAGCCACGGAGCAGCACAAGGGCGAGGAGGAGGCTCCTGCCGAAGAGGGCCTCAGCGGCGGCAGCTTCCCCCTCACCCTTCTGCTGCTCCGTGGCTAAAAGTTCCCTTCCTCCTCAGGCTGGGCTCCCAAACCTGGCACCTAGCCTGGGGTGGAAGGAGGACGGAGCATCAGAGGGGCGAGGGAGAAGCTGCCACGGCTGAGGCCCTCTTCGGCAGGAGCCTCCTCCCCGCCCCTCTGCTGCTCCGTGGCTAAAAGTTCCCTTCCTTCCCGGGCTGGGCTCCCAAGCCTGGCGCCCAGCTTGGGGAGGAAGGAGGACGGAGGAGCAAAGGGGCGAGGGGGAAGCTGCCGCCGCTGAGGCCTTCTTTGCCAGCAGCCTCCTCCCCGCCCCTCTGCTGCTCCGTGGCTAAAAGGGTCCCTTCCAAGCCTGGGGAGGAAAGAGCACGGATGGTCAAGGGGGAAGCCGCCGCCACCAATGCCCTCTTTGGCAGCGGCCTCCTCCTTGCATAGATATATATGTGTGTGTGTATATATATATATATATATATATATATATATATATGTGTGTGTGTGTGTGTGTGTGTGTGTACACACGCACACATACATATACATACACAGGCCTGGGCCAATTTCGGCCCTCCTTCCAGGGTCATTTGGGAATTGTAGTTGCTGGGATTATAGTTAACTACTATCAAAGAGCATTCTGAACTCCACCAATGATGGAATTGAACCAAATTTGGCACACAGGACTCCCATGGCCAACAGAAAATATTGAAAGGGTTTGGTGGGCATTGACCTTGAGTTTTGGAGTTGTAGTTCACCTACACCCAGAGAGCACTGTGGACACAAACAATGAAGGATTTAGATCAAACTTGGCACAAATACTCCATGTGCCCAAATGTGAACACCTGTGAAGTTTGGGGGGGGGGGGGGGGAAATAGATCTTGACATTTGAGAGTTGTAGTTATTGGGATTTATAGTTCAGTTACAATCAAAGAACATTCTGAACCCCAATAACGATAGAATTGGGCCAAACTTCCCACATTGAATCCCCCATGACCAACAGAAAACACTTTTCCAGTGGTCTTTGGCGACCCTTCTGACACCTCCTCATGATCCCCCCAAAGGTCTCAACCCCCAGGTTGAGAAATGCTTCCTTATAGCCAACCAGACCAACTCCCTTCACCAGAGCAAGAAAACAATCAAAGCCCTCCTGACAAAGAGCCATCCTGCCATAGATATAGATAGATCTATAGGATTCAAACACACACACACAGAAGATATAATATCATAGATGTGAAAGGGATCCCTAAAGAAGGACAATGATATGTTTTATGTTCCAAAGTAGGCAAACCAGACAATCACCACATTAACACTGACAAAGAAACAACAAGAAATACTGTTTACCCACAAGCATCAAGAAATTACATAAGAAACCAACTTTCTCATTACTTTCTTTTCAAGATGACCAGACTGGATCATAGCAACGTGTGGCAGGGGATGGCTAGCATATATATATATATATATACACATATATATGGCATGGACCAACTTTGGCCCTCCATGTGTTTTGGACTTCAACTCCCACAATTTCAAACAACCAGTAGGAAGTCCAAAATACCTGGAGGGCCAAAATTTGTCTATGCCAATATATATCTATATATCTATATATCTCTATCTATCTATCTATCTATCTATCTATCTATCTAGATCAGTGATTGGTTGGGGGGGGGGGGCGCCAAAATACTGTTTGTTTACCATTGAAAATTACCTAGGACCGCCTCTGTTCCTAGAGAAGTTTAACTGATCCCATCCCTGCAGTTCTTCTCCACAGTTGAAAACATTTTATCTTGGCAGGTCTTTGAAGGCTGGTCACTCTAGAAGAACATGCTGTACTACTTATTTGCTGTTTTCTTTTTGATGGTCATGCCTTTAATTCTATTGTTAGTTTAATTATATATTTATTTTTTAAATACGTAAATGTTTTAGCTGTTTCTATAACATTGTAATCTGCCTTGAGTCTCAGACTGGGAATAAGTTAGGATACAAATATAATGACTATGACAACATTGTTTCCAGAATGTGGTCCCTGAGGATTGCTGTTCAGCCTCATTATTGTTGATTTATATTGTTCAGTAGTGCTCTTGATTTTTGCCATCTACATAAAAACACTGGAGGAGGTCCTCTGGATTTATTATTGGGGTAGGAAATTTCTCCATGAGACTATGAAAGGTACATTCTCTAGAAAAGCCCATTTGCCAACCAGGTGAAATTGAGCTGAATATCATCAACATAGTAGTGACTCCCAACTCTGTTTCACTTTCACAATGGATTGCAAGCAGACTCTTATTTATTTTCTGTGGAACTTACCTTTAACAATCTCATCAAGCCATTCCCTACCCCAATAATTGTCTCAACTGAGGAAAATGTTCCCCAATGATTATTCTAGTGAGCTCTTGGGTGCTTGCAACCACATTTCCAACATCTTATGTATAATCTCTTGGTCTGCTTATCTGATGCTCCATTGTTTTAGTTTTTCTGAGGTAACATGGTTTACTTGGTCAAATAGAGCAGGTATACCTTAGGTATTTGGTTAGCAGACCATCTATGAATTTTAATCTAGTGAACAGATATTTATCAAACCATCTGCCCTAGTAAATATCTTCTTTCAAAGGATGTGTTGTTTAGAATTTCAACACCATCAGAGTTTTAAGCCATATTTTTCTAGTATATTTGGTGTATTCTTACAGAATAGATATTTGTCAACGAGTGCAACAAGCTATAAAATCAAGGGTACAAATAGTTATTGGTATGTCCCACTTTTGACACTCCTTGAAAGACATATCAATAAGCAACCAGTTTTCCAATGACTGCATTCTTCTTGCATTGGTTTTATCAGATGTCACATATTTTGGTGTACTGTTTCTCTGACATGGCAGTGTCCTGAAACTGGAAGCCAAAATTTTGCCAAGGCTTGATGGTGTACACGCTATATCCCTCTAATTCTGTGCTTACTCTCTAAAAGTAACTTGTCAAGGCCTAAACATTTCACAATAATATAACTGCTGCATTGGAACATCCTTGAATATTGGAGAAGGAACCTCAATAGGGAGTCTTCCAACTGAAATAGCCAACAGCTGTGGAGTGAGATCATATTATGTCATGTTGTTCAGTTTTCTCTCATTTCATTCCACTCCCTCCTGTGTGTTTTTTCTCTAGGCTGAACCAAAATCAACTTTTACTTGAGTTCAAAAGTAAAACAAACAAAACAGGAGTGCAAGTTGATTAAGGTTAAACTCCTTGTAACCCCACTTGTTTCACTTGTAAAGGTTTAAGCTAGTATCTCTTCTCCTGGCTAGAAATCCAATTTGTGAAATAAACACAATTATATCACCTGCAGATACTCCGTGAACATATTGTAGTTTCCAAATCTTTATTCACTTTCTTATTGGAGTGTATGGATATGTTTAAGTGATTTCTAATTATCCTTGATAAATTTCCTTGGTTAGTTTTTGAGTCCAGAGTCTGCACATCCTTTCAGGCTAGGCTGAATAAATATCTGTTCCTTGCATTCAAACCTGGTTTATGTCCTGATCTGGCCATTTGGAAGTAGTGAAGCGCACCCAGCTCTGGACCCAAATCTCGTGGTTAGCTGAAATCACTCAATATTCCTTTTACTCACCATCCCTTTCTGTATTATGCATAGGAAACAGCTGTGCTCACAGACATAACACTCCAAGAGTCTTTTATTTTCCTTCTTCATCCTTTCTCATCTTCTTCACTATATGGCACCCCCAGTGGCACAATGGGTTAAACCCTTGTGCCGGTAGGACTGAAGACTGACAGGTAGGAGGTTTGAATCCAGGAAGAGCATGGATGAGCTCCATCTGTCAGCACCAGAAACGACTTGCAGTTTCTCAAGTCGCTCCTGACACACACACACACACACACACAACTTATTCACTGTTGCCAGAACACAAGTTTGCTTATCGTGGATCTCTGCAAATTCCCAGAAACTTAGAACCAACCCACTTTACTCAGTTTCACCCAAAATATCATCATGGACTTGATTTACACATTTCATTTTAAATTGTGAGCACATTTCTAAGTTAATTTCTTCATGATGAAGTCTGTTTTATGGATGTTATTGTGTCTGTTTAATCCTATGACTTAACATACTTGGTATGCACCAAATCGTGCCTATCCTATGAGCTAATCAGTTCTCAACAACACCTTCTGTAGCTCAAATACTAATTTCCAGAATATATATTTATCTATTGTCAATTTCAATGTGTTCCATAAAAATCCCTTGAGAAATATGGGCGTGTGAGAATTACTGGAATAAATTTGTTCAGAAGTGTTCTTTCCAAGCTTCAAATAGCCCTTATATATCTTCGAGTGCATGCAAGTATGTACATTTGTCTGAAAGAACATTGTTACCTAATAAGAAAAAAAAGAACAAAACTTAATTGAACCAAGTACTATATTTTAAAGAAGTATGGACTAGCAAAAGAGAGTCACCATGGTGTAGTGGTTTGAATATTGGACTATTAGTCTAGAGATCAAGGTTCAAATCCTAATTCAACCATGGAAACCTACCAAGGGTGCATCTACACTATAGAATTAATGTAGTTTGACACCACTTTAATTGCCGTGGCTAAGTTCTATGAAATCATGGGAGTTGTAAATTTTGCATAGCCTTTCGCCTTCTCTGCCAAAGAGTGCTGGTGAATCACCAAATGACAAATCCCAGAATTCCATAGAATCATAGAGTTGGAAGAGTCTTCATGGGCCATCCAGTCCAACTCCCTGCCAAGAAGCAGGGAAATTGCATTCAGAGCATCCCCAACAGACGGCCACCCAGCCTCTGTTTAAAAGCTTCCAAAGAAGGAGCCTCTACCACACTCCAGGGCAGAGAGTTTCACTGCTGAACAGCTCTCACAGTCAGGAAGTTCTTCCTAATGTTCAGACGGAGTCTCCTTTCTTGTAGTTTGGAAGCCATTGTTCTGCGTCCTAGTCTCCAGGGCAGCGGAAAACAAATTCACTCCCTCCTCCCTCTCACATATTTGTACATGGCTATCATGTCTCCTCTCAGCCTTCTCTTCTTCAGGCTAAACATGCCCAGCTCTTTAAGCTGCTCCTCATAGGGCTTGTTCTCCATAGCAGAATAGCATTGTCCCAAGGCAGTTAAAGTGGTGTCATACTACATTACTTCTGCAGTACAGATGCCCATGTAGAGGCACAGATGTATACGTGCAGGTTTTCTATAATGGTTGGGTCCTTTCCTCTGGCCTTTTCACATCATTATAAATGGATGTAATGCTACCACATTTTGTGTTGCTATGGGCTCTTGGAGGCATGAAACAAATACTGCTGACATTGCCCTGGGTGCATTACTGCTACAGGACCAAAAAAACTGAATTTTCTCTCTCCCATCACAGCCCGTTATCCCAAATGGTTTCTGGGCTTTCCCAATGTCCTCTAGAACAGGGCTTCTTAAACTTTTCCCACTCGCAACCCCTTTCCGCCCAATAAATCTTTATGTGACCCAGGTATATAGGCCTATAAAATAATTATAAAAATCAAACATTTACTGATAATATAGTAGCACTTGCAAGGCTTGCTAAACTGGCTGATTTTCCCTTTTCACGAAGTACAGCTGAAGCATTTGCTGCAGAGCCCACTGTAAACACAGCATTTTGTTTGTGTAAATGGGTGGCATTCAGAAACCGTTTACTGATGCCAATTTTGGTGACCCCAACATTGAGCTAAGGAAACCCTATTTGAGGTCAGGACCCACAGTTTAAGAAGCAGTACTCTCAGATTAGTTTGGGGGATTCATACCTGAGTCACAGTGAAGAGAGGATTACCTCCTCATTTCTCTGCAGTGGACGTAACCTTTTGAATCCTGGCCCAAGTAAACAAAAACCTATGGCAATTGCTTTCTATAGCACCATTAGTGAGGGCTAAGGCCTGCCCCAGGGAGTTTCCTATTCAAAATTCTACAGATAAAAGGGTAGAAACTAGTAGGCAACTTAAACTTGGAAATCAATGTATGGTTCTTTCAATGAAATGCTCTTGGGTTCAGTGAGGTACAGGAACTAGGAGGAACAAAAGGTGGCATTATGTCAATATTCTGGGAGGCGGTTAGCTTGGCCCATAATAAAGGAAATGGCAATGTCTTTTAAGGAAGCAGACCTTTGGGTGGCTGCAGGGAGTGAAGCTGGGTATCAAAGGTCACTGGCAGGGACATATTTGGATATATGAAAGATAAGCAAAAGTAAAGATAAAGGTTTCCCCTAGACATTTGTTGTTGTTGTTTATTTGTTCAGTTGCTTCTGACTCAGCGTGACCTCATGGACCAGCCCACGCCAGAGCTCCCTGCCAGCCACCACCACCCTCAGCTCCTTCAGAGTCAAGCCAATCACTTGACATTAAGTCTAGCTATGTCTAACTCTGAGTGGTGTTCATCTTAATTTCTAAGCCGAACAGTTGGTGTTGTCCGTAGACACCTCCAAGGTCATGTGGCTGGCATGACTCATGGAGCACTCTTACCTTCCCATTGAATCAGTACCTATTGATCTACTCACATTTGCATGTTTTTGAATTGCTAGACTACCAGAAGCTGGGGCTAACAGCAGGAGCTCACCCCGCTCCCTGGATTCAAACCGCCAACCTTTTGGTCAGCAAGTTCAGCAGCTCAGATGTTTAACCCACTGCACCACTGGTGGCTCCTATGAAAGATAATGGGAGGCAAAGTCACAGTTTTGAAGAAAAGGACTAGTAATTTGTGTTAGAATCAACATGGAGCCAATGCAGGTTCTCAGGAAAAGGATATGAGTGTAAATAACCTTGCTTGTACACAATCTTGGTACTATAAGGTGGTACGCACATATCAGAGCATCAAGCTGAGAGAGGTGCCAAAGTGCATATATACGAGTTTTAGCTGAAGAGACAAACTCCTTTTTTCTCAGGGAAACCTCCTCACATGTCTAGACTCTCAATACAGGGGAGCACAGAAATAAGTGTCAAAATTAATCCAATGACTGTTCAGCATACTGCATGGCAAGACAGTCAGTCACTATATAAGATGTGTAAAACAACAGCCACAACATTAAATACAAACAAACACAACTTCCCTGTTGTAAATAGCCATATAAAATTGTAAATTGTAAGACAAATATCAAAATCTACTGTACTGGAATGTTTATTAGGGCCAAAAAGCACAAAAACTATGCAAGATTTTGCAACTGTAAGCCTTTTTCAGCAAGCAAAGACATTTTAAACGACACAGATAGGTTCCTCTGGTTGCTTTGCCCAATGAAGAAACAATCAGTTTTAAAAATGTGTATAATAATAACTGTGTCATGTTGGTTAGCCTAAATGTTTTAGGACCATAACATGGATCCTTGTATTAGCCCTACAGTATCTGGATTGCTGCACCCTCTGCTGGTTTGCAGAATGATGTACTCTATATGAATACTTCCTTTCTTAATGTTAAGATGCAAAACATTTCTTGTACTTCAGAAATAAAAGCTATTTTGCCAGGTTTTCAAAACATGGTACATACAGTAGACTTTCAGTTAATTGACACCTGTGGGAATTGGTAGATGCCAGATAAATGGAGCTTAGACACCCTATAGACATCTGCTTAGAAATCCTGGAGGTTAGTCAAACTTACATCCAGATAAGTGAGTAAAGCAGGGATGAGGAATATGCAATTCTCCACATATTGCTGGACTGCAAGTTCTAGCAATCCTCAAACCTCTGCTTAAAAACCCCCAGAGATGGAGACCCCATCATACTCCCAGGCAGCAGGTTTCACTGCCAAACAGCTCTTACAATCAGGAAATCCTTCTTAATGTTTAAGTGGAATCTCTTTTCCTGCAGCTAGAATCCATTGCTCTGAGTCCTAGTCTCCAAAGAAAACAAACTTGCCCCTCTTCCACCTTCAATATGACCTCCTTTCAAATATTTAAACATGGCTATCATGTCTCCTCTCAGCCTTCTTTTCTCCAAGCTAAAAATACAAAGCTCTTTCGGCCATTTTATATAGGGCTTGACTTCCAAATCTTTGATCATTTTCGCTGCCCTTAAAGGAAAAAAGTGCCTTGCCTATGAATAACAAGCTGGTGATTGACAGTTGGTCAATCACCAGCAGTGATACAATCTACTAACCAAAAGGTTGCCAGTACAAAGCTCCGGGTTGTTGTGAGCACCCAACTGTCAGCCCAGCTCACTGTTTACCTAAGCAGTTCAAAAACAGCTTAGAGCTGTAAGTAGAGAAATTAGGTACCGCTAAAACACGGGGAGGTATTTTATGACACCATAAAAAGAAAAAGATCAAAAAATGCCCAGCGACCAAAAGGAAGGAGGAAATCCTGATGGCTCTTCATCATAGAGGATGGAGTGACAGCACCCCCCGTGGCTTGGTTCAAGCACAAGCTCCAAGGTGCCAAAAAAGCTGGACGTCGACAAAACATACCTTCTTTCTGTCTGTCTGTTCTGTCTGTCCATTGAATGCTTGCTGTATATGTGTACTGTGATCCGCCCTGAGTCCCCTTGGGGAGATAGGGAAGAATATAAATAAAGTGTTGTTGCTATTATTATTATTCCAATTCCCACCTGCAACAGAATGTCTTCAGAGCTATGAGCCTGAGCAATCAAGCTAGCAAATTAAGTCTGTTTTTACCTTCCAATGATCAGTCATAAAAAGAAAGCATGCAAGACATTCAGCAAGGTTGTTGTAGTTTTTTTGGGCTATATGGCCATGTTCTAGAAGCATTCTCTCCTGACGTTTCACCTGCATCTATGGCAAGCATCCTCAGAGGTTGTGAGGCCCGAAAAACCTACAACAATCCAGTGATTCTGGCCATGAAAGCCTTCGACAATACATTCAGCAAGGTACTCAAGTGCTAAAATGAACAAATGTATTTCATCACTTGAAGGGGCACCTCTTCAATTTGACCCTAGGGATGTAATCTTATGCATATTTAGTTAAATTCTTCACTATTTACCTCTGAGTAAGCATGTATTGGACTTCACTGTAACATAGAAAAAGGGGTTCAACTTAAATCAAAATGTATAGTTCTTGAAACAAAATGGATATTAGGAATTGTTCAGTCAGAAATCATACTTATCTTTTTTGATTTCATAAAGGAAACAGGTTTTCATACAGCATTACAGGCCAATCACAAAAGTGGCATATTTATTCAACAAGATATAGTACAAAATGAATCTGTACACCTTTCTATTAACAGAATTTGTTTACACAGTTATATTACACTTTTCCAGCCTTTATACTGCATCATTTTAAATAGAAAATAAAATGTACAAAACTCCTTAGATACTCTCAGCAACTTAGGCTAATTGTAGACAAAAAAAACATCTTCTCACTAGCCCTCTCCAACTGTACATTTTCAGTTGCATTTTTGAAATCATACCAAGCCATTAAAAACCTAGGGAAATTATGTTTTATCATGCTCTGGGAGAATAGGGAGACTTTCCATCCTTGTAATCTAGATAAGATGGAATTTAATCCTCTTTGAAACAGCAAACTGAGTGCAAGTCCTGTCTTCAATTTAGTCTGATCATATGCATATTTACTTGGCATTAAGTTCTGCTGTGTTCAAAGAGATGTACAACCAGGAAAGTGCACGAAGAACTGCAAGGGTAGTTCCACTGAAATCAAGGGAACACATCAGTTCATGACATTGGTACCCTACTGTTGCATATACAAGAAAGAGTGCTTCTTTTATACTCAACACCATTTGCTTGAAATTTCATGCAAATTCTATTTTTTCACCAAACCCAGCATCACATGAAGTCAGTTATCAGTCAAGAACATCTTTCAATGAGGTTATCTAGCACTGAATAAAAACCCAACTTGGTCTAACAGTGTGGCTACCTTTAGCTGGAGTACTGTACGTTCCCATTTGGTTTGGTAAAACATGTGAGGAAAACCTTTCTCCTAATACATAAGCAAGCAATCTTGAAAGACAACCTCTCCTCTCCTACTTTATTCTCCGAAGGACAGTAGTCACAAGTGTGAAATATCTGCTCTCATACAACTGCCCTTTGAGTAAGCGATGTCTATGACAACCACCAAGAAAAGGAAGGCAGAACCTTGAAACCTCGAAATAGGTCTGTGGCAAAGCAACCAGTTATTTGAAATAACCAAACATAATTGCTTAGTTCCTAGTTTAGAGATTTTTAAGACTTGAGTAAACTCTCCACTCAAAAGACTACCACTTTGCAATGTGTAAGTCTCGGGACAAATGTCTGTAAACATGGAGAGCACTACTTACATTCAGATATGCAATGTTTTATCAAAATGGTATATAATCATGTTATCACGTTTGCAACACCTTATGCACTTTTCAACAACTTTTACAGAGAAGTGGGTCAGATACTGAGAAGTTTTAGCAACTCTTCAGCTAATTCCTTTTTATGTTCTAATCCTTGGCCATAAATATCCATGAGGGAGCAAAAGAGACAACTTTTCACTGCATAACCTCTGCTCTTAATAATTTGATTTATGTCAATTAACACATGTAGGTTAAGACCTATAACGCTGTTTCTCCCTTTACTTCTTACATGGTGCCCTCCCTTGCAGAGTTAAATTAATGGATCATGAAAATCACACCCCATAAGAAAACTTACAAGTCAAAGCCTAGTTTCCTAGCATAAACTGAGTGCAAACAATCTTTGTACTGACAAATACTAGGTCTAGTTTAAAAGAAAACTTGAAAGGTTAGTTAAGCATAAAAGAGGGTGTTCGAAGATATCCTTAGAACTACTCAATATTCTTAAATCCCTGAGTTAGTTGAATGTTCTTCTCTGTATTTCATTAACTACATCACATCCATAATGGATATTCTTAAAATTGAATGAGCAATGAAAGAATATGAGAAAACACATTTATTGCTTATATTGCATTTTTTTCCAGTGGTAGGGGAGGAATCAGTTGATTTCTTTGGGTTGTTTATTCCCCAAAGTCTTTCAATGAAGTGTAGATGTGGCTGTGGTTTGCTTCATCAGATGGGAATAGCAAATAAAACCCTGTTAACTATCAAAACAAAGTAAGAATGCAATACTGAGCTGCAGTAACAATTAAATGTAATGTTGTTGTTAAAAGACTTTGAAGACTATGTAGTTACTGTGATCTTGAGAAAGTAACCTTTTATTTCTATCACAAAGAGGAATTAAGTATTTTTGGAATTCTGTCTTCAGTACTTAATACAAATGACTAATATTTGTACTGAGTTGAACATTTTCAGAGCTGCAAGTTTTACTACATTTGTTTCTAGGAATGTGAGTACTGAAAAAGTTTTTTAAAAAATGCTGCATATTGCTGTTCTGAACTGCAGACTATAAGGACAACTTCAATTTTGCCAGTTCTTTGATCGAATTCTAAATTTGAATCTATCTCCCCTATAAGGTTGTCCATTTTCATAATACTGTTGTTATGCTACAGAATGTCCTCCTGCTGCTAGATCTTGCCAGTGATTCTATAATAAATTAAGAGCAAGGCAGTCTTGTTCAACACTATTTAGCCATTTGAGAGACACCCAGTGTCTCCCTTCTAAAGGATGATCTTGTTCATCCGTGTATGAATCAAAGGCTTATCTAACAAAAGCTCTTTGTGTGCAAAGGTAGGTTGTATGCTTCGTAAATGTTTTATATGCAATCCCGCTTCCAAAGAACAGTACTCAAAAGCCACAGAGTTTTCAAGAGGCCAGAAGCTAATATAATGATGCTCTCGAAACAGTCATGTGCATCTGCTACAGTGTTTTTATCTTAGTTCTCAGTCAGAAAACTATCCTTGTAGCTTTAATATGTGTAATTATTTTACTTCAAAAGGGTAGTCAAATAAAAAACAGGGCTCCTACAATCTTGTTACAGCCTAGACTATGTTTTAGTTGAATAGCATGGCAAACTTTGGAATTATATATGTTTACTATAATGCAGGCCTTAGTTTCTGCTTTGTGACATTAAACTTCAGAAATTCCTCCAATCCTTCTAACAGACAACCCTAATCTGCAAGAAGCTTAAAAATCACATGTCCTCTAGCCAGATTATGACTGTCGCAGGGAATTCAAATGGGTATGATTTAAATGGTAAAACTGGGATTAAGTAATACCTTTAGAGTAGCTTTGTATATGTTCACATAGTCCTGTCTGGGCTGAATGTGCCTGTAAAAGAGATTATTTTAGAGAGGTATGTAGATCACATTTTAAATAGCTGCACAATCCCCTGCCACAATAATAGCAATTTAATTAAGTCTGGCTCATTAAAACAACATCATGATCAACTGAAATGCAAACCAGCAACAAATTGGGAGGGAGGGGAAAAGTGGGAAAGAGAGAGAGAGCCATAAATGGGGCTTTCATAGATTCATTAACACTGGTTGTTTTTCCAGTCTATTGTTTGGTTAATCTTGCCATATTTGTGGAACAATTGAGAAAAGGAAGATTAAGTAAGTCATCGTGTGTATCTGGGAGAACCTTGCAAGTTGCAAACAGGCTTAATCAAACATTTGAAATTTTGACACACATTGTCTGTTTTGCTGAATTTGATTTTCGCTTTGTAAGTGTAATTCATGTTTCTAAACCCTGCTACTAGGAGAAGACTATATCCAAATGGAGAGGACAGGTACAGACCAAAGAAGCATATTTGCCATTTTTACTGATTGTCTTTATCTCCATCTTATAACTGGTAGACCCAAGTTACAGCATCCAAAGGGTGGAAAATACCATGAAGGAATTAAAATGATTAAGAAATAATTTAGGTGAGTCAGAAAGTAAATCAAAGTTTATCACAATGCCAAACACACTTTGAAAAGAGTGTCATTGTTTAAAAAGTACTTAGTGGAAGAGCACAGGTCTGATTTTCTTGACTCAAGCAAGCTTCACAATATTTTCCTTTCTGTGCAGGCCAACTTTCACAGGACGTTCAAACTACCGAGGAATATTTCAAAAGAGCACTGAACAATGTGGGTACAGCAGGCATCACTTTTGTAGCAGTACACTTTTTTTAAGCGGCTTTGTTATTCCATTGGCACTGAAATAACATTCAACTCCATCTTGAAGGAAGATACACATCCCTGAAAAAAAGGCATAGCTCTAAATTGCTTTCAGAACAAAAACTGTGTGTCTGTGTGTGTTTCTCTTGCAGACGTGGCAATTTGATCTGGTCATAAACTCAAGTGAGCTGTCCAGGTTGGAAATCAAGTCCACTTCACCAAGGCTCCTGGCTTTGCTACTGGGCTGGCTGATGTTCTGGGGCAGGCTCCTGGGGAGGCACCGCTGGCCTTGGCCCTGCCGGCCTGGGGATTGCCTGATGCTGCCTTTGCCTGTATGCTATAATGGTGCCCAAAAGCAACGCAATGATGGTCATGAGGTAGAGGTCCCACTCAGGGCCCAAGATCTGGTCCATGTCAAGTTGTAAGAACAGCTCTTTGATCTAAAAAACAAAAGGTATTTGTGAGGGAATCAGTTAAACCACAAGTGTCAAACTGAAGGCTCACAGGCCATGTCATTTTACGCCTTCTCTATGGTGACCCCCCCCCCCCCCGGAATTCTCTCCTCAGGGAGATTAGACTGGCACCCACTTTGTCCACCTTCTGTAAAGATCTAAAAACATGGATGTCCCACTGGGCTTTTGATTCGACAATTCCCCAGATAATTTTGGCCCCTAGCTATGATCCAAAACCAGTTGTTGTACATTTGCTGTTGTCCCCTAACTAGAGATATAGTGCTCTTTTTACATTGCCCCCCCCCCCCATTCCCTAACCCTGTCATCTGGCTTCAGTACTTTATCCATCAGCCCTGTCCTTGCAAAGGATTTGCACCAGCCCGCCCGCCCGAGCTCAGAAACTGTTTACTACTTAGGCTATTGGTGAATAATGAATGTTTTATATTGTGTATGTGTAGTTGTTTTAAATTGTCTGAAATTGTTTTTATGAGTTTTGTTGTGTTATATTTTAACCATGTTGAATTTGGGCTTGTCCCCATGAGTCCCTTTGGGGAGATGGAGGCAGGGTACAAAAATAAAGCTATTATTATTATTATTATTATTATTATTATTATTATTATTTGAAACACAAACAAGATGAGTCCACAGCAGACAAGATCACTCTGCTGACTGTTGTACTGGATCACTTATTATTATTATTATTATTATTATTATTATTATTATTGTAGTTTGTTTTTTGCACAAGCCCAAGCCCACCTTGCTCTAATCTGATCATGCCCACCGTATTCCTAGTTACTGCTTGTTGAGATGGGTTTGATACACTTTTACTATGTTTTTATACTCTGCTGTTTTTAACTTTTTTAATTAGATGGTTTATGTTATATCATATGTTAGTATATTTTTAAATGTATTTTAGCTGGTAAATTTTGTTGTATGCTGAGCTTGGTCCCCATGTAAGCCGCTCTGAGTCCCTTTGGGGAGATGGTGGCGGGGTATAAAAATAAAGTTATTATTATTATTGCTCCTCTGTATTCATGGATTCTCCATCCATGGATTCAATGACCCCTTGAAGACAACCAAACACTGAAGTGGCCCTCAATGATAATGAGTTCTACACCCCTGCATCGGAACTTTAAGAAGTCTTTTAGAAAAAGAAGAATACTTTCTTGGGTCATTACATCAGTATATCTGATAAGAAACCCACTTTGCAGCAGAGTAGTGCTACTTGGGAATTCTGTTCTAATATGATATCTTGCTCACTGCATTTTAATCTAGTACCTGTATGAGAATCTCAGAAAGGCCTTTTTGTTTGCTTTTCCTACAGAGTATTATACATGCCAAGTATTTCAATTTTTAATCAAGGTTATTGTTGTAAGTACAAATGGCTGCAGAAAGAATTTCTACTCAATCACTTCTAAACTATTATTTTCCTCTCTCCTAAAAAAGTACCCTTTGCACTGTTACATGAAAGGAATGCTTATTTCCTGCACTTATTTAAGGGCAAGGAAATTTAAGTGATCACCCAGAAGGGTATCTAGGTGGATGAAAAGCTTGAGTCCAAATTTCATCTTGACCTATCTGCTCATTTTTTAGTGTAATGATTCGCAGAGCAGAAGAAGGGCATGCAGGGCCATCTGAAGGGCAAAAAGTCAGTGCCCAATGATTATCTGAAAATAAATTCCAATCAACTCAGAGCTTTTATCTGATGGGAATACCAGCAGTTGAAAGGAACCAACAAAAAGCACTGTACAGCCTGATATTTATTTCAAAAAAATTAAATGACCACGAAAAATAGTACTTTTCAGATCAATGATTTGTACATCAGAAGATACACTATATGGGACTTTTCTGGTTGGGTGCTAGACTTAGAACGTGTGTGATAAACATCTTGGATCACACTGAACTGTCTCTGTCAAGATTTTGTAACACTAAATGTGCAGTCATTAACAACCCTCATCCTCCTCACTAGATGAATAGGAGTGAAATACTAGAAGTACTAAGTGTGACAAAGAAATGTAAAATCCAATTGCAGTGGAAGCAGAATAGAAACTAAACATGGAACATTAACAAAATACCTTAAAAACCACTATCACCATAAATTATTCTGTCAACAAGTATTCTTACACTAACACTGTGTACAGAGGAAGAATTGTTTGAGGCTACAGACAATGCGGTTGCTGTTTGGTCAAAATATATTTAGCTAGTTGTGCTCCTTCTATTTTTATCAGTTTTATACTAATTTATGCAATGCTTTTGATATGAAATAAGTAAATAAAACCAACATTGTGTTACATAATATTAATATTTCAAACCATTCGCTCAAAAGAAGAAAAATGGCTACATCATTCAACATCATTCTTTCCTCTGCATTACTTACATTGGTGTCTTGTACATACTGGAAGGCATAAATAATTCCAAGTTTACAGAGTGCAAGGAAGACAGGAACTTGAGCATCTGGACTAGCATCAGCTGCCATGTCATAGAAACGTTTTGCAAGGTGAATATCCTGAAATATAAACATAAACATACTAAGATGTGTTTATAAAAACAACAACTCAAATCAGTCGTTGTCATTGTGCTGATATTGATTTGCAAATAGCAGTGAGGGTTATTTTTTTCCCTTTCCCCAAGCTACTTATTTCCTAAGAACTATTCAGGTGTGGTAGAAAGCATAAAGTCTCTACACCATTCAAAATGGATTCTTGTGCTACAGCAGATTGACAAATAACGACACTACATCCCAAGCTGTGCTTACCTGCTTGATACCCAGACCTTTCTCATGCATATACCCCAGGTTGAACATAGCTTGGGCACTGTGTTGTTGCTCTGTTGCCAGCCGGTAGTGAATAAATGCAGTTTCATAATCAACTTCAGTACCAAACCCATAGAAATGGTAATCACCAAGTTTCAGTCTAGCAACAGTATAACCTATCAAGCAAAAAACAAAACACAATTATATTAATACCTATGGGTTATATAGGCAGCCCTACAAGTTTACAGGTATGACTTCTGCAGATCTGACTATTCAGGGATTGTTTTAAAATATTATCTTGGTCCTCCAATATGATTCTGTGGCTACCTTTCACTATAGGTTCACCATAAAGTCATGCTGGAGAACTTAAGAGTTTCCAAGAGAAGTGTTAATCAGGCAAAAAACAGTCATTCTTTTACTTGTGAGTTTTTGCTTTCATGGGGGTCCTGTGACCTAAACCCCAGTGAATGTACAGGACTGAATGTACTGCAAACAGATGACATTAATCTCAGAACAAGATTTACTTAAACATCTGTCTGGATCTGAATCTTAATTATAATCCTAAAACTTGGGTGCCTACTGCTTTTATGCAAAAGCACTGGAAATAGTACCTTTTGAGAACAGTGGGTTAAACCCCTAGCTGCAGAAAAAATTGCTGACCAGAAGGTTAGCAGTTCAAAGCCGCGGTCGGGGTGAGTTCCCACTGTTAGCCCTAGCTCCTGCCAACCTAGCAGTTTGAAAACATGTAATGTGGGATCAATAGGTACCGCTTCAGCAGGAAGCTAAAAGGTGCCCATAGAGCCATGCTGACAAACACACGACCAGGATGAACTTCAAAAATTGTGAGGTCTGTAACCTAAATTGATTCCACCAGTTACTGAACACTGCTGGTACATCTGATCAATAGGAGACGTAGGTCTGGTATCAATTTAGTTTTCTAGTATGCAGATTTGCCTGGATTCTGTAGTTAGTACCAGAACATAGGGAGATGGCACAAGAAAAATTCATGTGGCACCAAGTAATAACATTTATGCAAGCTGGAACATATTTACTACCCTATATCTTGTGCTAATTAACAGTTATCACGATAGTATCTTTCCCTTGTTTACCAGTATGACCAGGCATTTCCTATAAGATGAAACAAGGTAATTTCAATGGTGACTGACCTTGAGAGGCTGCTCTATTCCAATGAAGTAAGGCTCTAGGATAAGTCTCGTTTTCTTCAATTATGCTAGCTTCTTCTGCAAATATATTGGGGGGGGGGGGGGAATGGAAGAAATAAGATACAAGTCATCTTTGAATACACGAAAGTTGAAAATCCCAAATGACTTACAGCAGTGGTTCTCAACCTGGGGTCCCCAGATGTTTTTGGCCTTCAACTCTCAGAAATCCTAACAGCTGGCAAACTGGCTGGAATTTCTGGGAGTTGTAGGCCAAAAACATCTGGGGACCCCAGATTGAGAACCACTGACTTACAGTATTCTGATGTTACTCTATTGAGCAACTCTGGGAACAGAGTAGTAAACGGATAATGGCTAACACATTTAAAAATCTCAGGTGCAAGCGGATCACATGGATTTATACTTTGCAATTCACAAGATTGCTTCTCCATCACTATGCTGCCCTCTGAGGTTATCAAATGTCTAACTCCCATAACTTGCTATGACATGACAGTAAATAAAATGAAAATAAATACATACTTTAGAGAAAACTCCAAAAATTGATTCAAATCATACATCCTACCAGTTGCTATAGAACAATGCAAAGTGGCCTTTCAACAGTACCTATTTGCTAACTCTGACAAATTTAATAAAGACCTTGTATTCAGAAAATGCTTTGGCAAGTGAACTCCCTTTGAATAGAAAATATTTTAACTGGGTGTGTTTAATTTTTCATGCTTTTATTAAACTCATGTGCATCACTTTTACTGAAATGTATGTACATCTATTTATTCTGTTAACATGAATTAATGCAGTAATTTCTATGGAATGATAGAATAATGTGGGTCTTTTGCCTTGGCAATGAGGCACATAAAACACATGAATTTTAAGTTGTACTCTAGTTTGTTCCTCCGCACCCAAACATGTTAGTTTACATGCATTCAGGTTTTATTCTTGTACTATGACTTTTTTCTGTAATGATTGTCAGTTCGAAGACTAACTTTACTCCAAAATAATACAAACAGCTTGTCAATAATCTTGCTTCTTCAGGTCAGGTTCCTAAGAATTAGGCTGCTTGGGTATTGAGAAATGGTCACAATTAACATACATGAAGCTATTACCATAAACAACATTCACCTAGTGCCTTACTTTGATCAAGAATGAAGGCAGCATTGCTTTGTGCAACTTCATAACCTTGTTCTGCCAAGAGAAGATACTGCACAACTGCAGAATTTGTATCACCATCTTTGTAGCTGTTGTAAGCATTCATAAGCCTTTCGGACCAACGGCCCCTTTCACAGACATTCTTAAATAGCTGTAAGGGAAAAACAGAACAGAACACACCAAACATCACAGATATCCAGAACAGACATAACCTTCAAGCCGTTTTAGAAGTTAGTACCACGTTAAAAATAGTATTGGCCACATAACCATACAACACAAATGAGAGGAAAAGTTGGAAGTGACAAGCAATAGATAAAGCAATGATAAACATTGGTTAAATATTGATTTGCAGCAGGAAGCTTTAGTTTTAATACTTCTCCTTTATAAGAACATACTTTCTTGGTCTTGCTGCTCTTAGAAGTCTTCACTTCGTTTTACATCAAGAATAGAGTGGTAAGCAAATAGTAAATAATGCTGTAAGTTACAGTCCAACAACATATGGTGGGTTCCTGCCTCTATATTGAAGTCCAGAAGCAAGTTTGTAATGTGGGCTTTTTTATGCTAAACATCCCAGAAGATGAACATGAAGCCTCAAGCACCATATTAGGTATTTGACTAGTTCATACAAATAACTTATTTTAAGACGTGTAACACCCTTTCATTGAATACACTGAATTTGTGCACAAAATGCTGCTTGGCGGCAGCTGCAATTATTTTTGTTCATGTTTGATTATATGCAGTTATTGACCCTTACCTCAACAGCAGTATGACAGGAACGCATCACTCCTGTGCCAGTGGCATGCATTTGTGCCAGGTTATAGAAGGCGAGAATGTGGCCTCCTTGGGAAGCCATATTGAAGTATTTATAAGCTTGCTTGTAGTCTCTCTTGACTCCGATACCATCTACAAACGGAAAAGGGGCAACAGAAAGTTACATCAGTTGGAATTATTAAAGTGGTATCCCTTGGAGTTATTGGATTCCACCACTGGTTTATCAACATTCACTCCTTAAAGTGCAGGAGCTCAATTATTTATTTGAAAAGATCACCCCCCCCCCATCAATATATATGGTTAGGAAGGAGCCTAAGAACTATGAAATGTTTTGGGTTTTCAAGATGGCTACTAGTCATGTGCATTTGGGGCAAAAGGCATACTGTTTTCGAGTCCATTTCTGTCTGATCCCTCATTTCGTTTACCAGAAAGTTACCTGAAGATGGAGGGGGGTTTCTGTTTCATTCGGCAGAGATTCAGCCCATACAGTGGGAAACTTTAAAGGCTCAATCTGCAGCCATTTTAAGGCTTATCTGCATTAAACCTATCTCAGTTGTAGATCCCATTTACAACTGCAGGGCTGCTAAGTTTCAAAACAGTTCACCAATTTACTGATTTTTTTTTATATAATTGTATTGTTGAAGGCCTCCATGGCTGGAATCACTGAGTTGTTGTAGGTTTTACAGACTATATGGCCATGTTCTAGAATAATTATTTCCTGATGTTTCACCTGCATCTACGGCAGGCATTCTCAGAGGTTGTGAGGTTGTAATTATTTTAAGTTTTAAACATAACATTTTAAAAAATAAGACAAACTGCAAGAGAGGGATCTGGGAATTGTAGTCACCAGTTGTATCCATTCTCAGCCAATCAGAGCATGGATTTTTTATTGGCTGAGAGACACAGAGAAAAAAAACTTCAACTCCCATCATGCTTTGAGAGGAACTTTCAATGGCCACCCTATGCCTAGTGCCACTGGGAAAGCGTGATCTAAGGGCCCTCTCTGGAGGAGGGGGGAACTTTAAAAAAAAAAAAAACAACGGAGGAGGCTTCTTCTGCTGGGGAGAGAAAAAGACGCCACACATCCCCCTGCCTCAGGTATTCTGTGGACTGAACTCTTTACGAAAATATTGTCTCTCTGAAATTGTTTCACTGGTCTTTTCATCGCTCTCTTCCCCTTTCTATTTTTGGAAATTACACGAAAATGGCCATCTGAAAACTACAAATCTTTTCATTAACAATTATTTATGCCCAACTCTAATGATTAATGCATTCAACTGAGTACTACTTTTACTATCCTTTCTCCATGACACATTATAACTAACCCCACATCTGTCCCAGTATTCAAAGCTGTCTTGGCCTAAATTTTATCAAGTGCCACAGTATGTTTTTCTTTATGAAAGAATGCAAATCTTAGTGAGCTAAGAACAAGACATGTCAATCACCCTCAAAGATGATACAAACTAGATTTCTATCTGTCAAAAATGTGAACCCCGTACTTTGTCAGTCACCCTATTTATTTAGTTTGGACATTTGATAACAATAAAAGGTCCCAATTTATAGGCAATGAACATCGGATTGAGAAGGCTTACTGTAATACATGGAGCCCAGTTGAAGCTGTCCATCCACCCATCCTTGCTCTGCTGCCTTCTGGAAATATTTAAGTGCCAATTCATAATTCTGCAAGGAGACACAAGTATTTGTGAGGAATACTAGAATTCTATCTTAACTTGAAATACGCAGATATCTTTATAATAAACCTCTTCACTGAGTAGACAAATCTTGGTACTTGGAAGAGGAAGGCCCCTCGGCAGTTCTGAAAACATTTCAGAATGGCAGCTGATGCAAGAGAAGGTTGGCATAATCAATTAGGAAGGCCTATGATCCATTCTATGATTAAGCATCATTTTCTTCAGGTATCAAATATCTCTTTGGAGATTTCAAAGTTCTTTGAATGTTTTGGGTGGCAGAGTTCCACAATTCAGTTTCTGTCAATTTCAGGGACCATGACTCAGGCCCCATCTACACTGCCATATAATGCAGTTTGAAACTGAATTATATGGTCAGTCTGTAGACTCATATAATGCAGTTTAACAGCACCAAACTGCATTGAGTCTACACTGAACATATAATGCAGTTTCAAAATGCATTATATGGAAATGTACATGGGGTTTCAGAGACTGTTTTCCACCTCTTCCATCACCACAAACACTGTACCTCTTCAAGTTATCTTATCTCTTGCTATTTTCATTCCTTCTTTTATATTTACTTTTCCCATAACTTCCTACTTATTCCCTTTGCCTCTACTTCCATTTTTAAAAAATGTATAATTATTTTAACCCTAACTTTCAAAGCCTCCTGTAGTTGATTTTTCAAGGTAGAAGTAGCCACTACTATGGCTAAAAGCTGAAGATGCTCTTTTTTTTATTCCTTCCCTCATTGCATCTCCATTATTTCTATACTTTTCTCACTCAGTGAATCATTCCATCTTCCTGCTTTTCTCTCCTTCTCTCCAATTGGCAGATCACAGCTTTATTTTCCAATTCCTGCTCTCAAAAATGTTTATTCACTGCCCTGCAGGGATCTGCATAAAGAGGTGCAATAGGCAAATAGTGTCACTATGGCCTATCAGTGTCTCCAGCTCGCAGGATGGGGAACACTATATTTGAAAATAAGAAAGACTATGCTAAATATAGACCCACAAGATCTGTTAGCTTGCTTGGGTTTCCTATTTGAACAGAAGCTCCTCTTTCTAGGCTTCATATTACGTCAACCTCAGTCTTGCTGCTCTAATAGTTTAGAGATATCATTTTCTTTTCATTCCTGTTGCTTCAACCACTCAAAATTCTCTTCCTGATTTGAACAAGTTTGTCTTTCTTCCCTTGTTCGAACTATTTTCCGGGATATTTGTAAAATCTTAAAAGTTGCTTTTTCTATGAAATCTTTGGCACTATGCTCATCTGTCATCTCTCTTTCACACAACTACAATTATAGCACGTATATGCCACTTCAACTAGCATATTTTGTGGGAGGCATTTTGAATTCTCTGCTAGAGAGTTGTTGTGCCTCTTCCAAACCACATATTCCAGGATTCCAAAGAGAGTACCAATGAAAGTGGTATCAAAATGCTACAATTCTGGAGAAAAAAACCTTAACAGGTTTATCTTGTTTTACAGTATTTTACTTATTTCTCCCAGCACAGGATCCAATAATGCCTATTATTTCACAATTTACCTTGCCTCCCCCCATGTTGTTTTCTCTCTATAAAATTATAGCCTTTACCCCCCCTCCAAAAGCAAATACTTGTCATTTTGTACCATGTAAGCACCATGCATACTGATACTATTAAAATGACAATAGAAGTTTAACTTATGTTGCAAAAAGTGGCTTTATTGGAAGGTTAGTACTGTTACTCTATCAGGAAGACTTACCACTGGAACACCTTTTCCGTACAGGTAAGCCATTCCTAGACCACTCTGCCCTACTGGATTACCCTGGAAAACAAAGAAATATTAAGGGAGATATAATTACAGGATGACCTCTGCATCTTCAGAGGATACATTTCTGGACTTGCATGGATACATGAAACCAGAGATCTTGTGAACTCTACTGAACTGAAGTACTTCCGGCTCCAAAATCTTATGGAGTCACACTGGAAGGTGTAAAAAATACCTAGAGGTGATATGTTTTGTAACTCTTGGAAAAATGAAACAACATCAGTGCCATGGATATTGGAGTCATGTTGTGTAAACTTGGATCTTTATCTTCACTAGACATTTTTTAGATTTAGACAGACATCTAGGCTTTCTAAGGTGTCATTACACATTAAATAAATACATTTTATTACTTAGGCTGTATGTTAATATGAAGTTGTGACTTAGGTTAAAAACAAGTAGTACCATGTTGGAACAAAGTAAGAAACTGTTCCCTCAAGATACTACAAAGACAAGACAATATTGGCATTTCTCAGGTGGTCAATTGGCTGAGTTATATTGAATTTTCCTTATGCAACAGCACAAAGCTTATATTGTATTTTCAACTGAAATATACCATATCAGCTGCTTTCTTGAAGTACTGAAGAGCTGTCTCATTGTTCTGAGGAACAATATCACTTCCTTCTGAATACATCTGGAGAAACAAAATGCAACAACAGGTCAGATTGTGGAAAGACAAAAGCTTAAATAGAGTTGCCACTGTAAGTAATAAGGTATTGGAATTCTTCATGCACAACTAATTTCTTTTATTCTTTAGCACAAACACAGAAATGGCAGTCACCTAATGTAAAAATATGATTAAGGGTTTATGTAAAGATCTAATTTGCAGACAGATAAAACAAAAGGAAGATTTACTCTGTAAATTTTGGAGAGATGCCTCTTTTAAAGGGCTTTTGCTCATTATATCTGTTACCACTGCTGGAGCCAGGATGGCGTAGTGGTTTTGGCATTGGGTTATTACTCTGGAGAATAGGGTTTGAATCTTGCCTCAGTCATGAAAAGCCATTGGGTGACCCTGGAAAAGGCACAGTCTTAGCTACACCCCCCCCCCCTTGAAATAGGTTTGCCTTAGGAGTCCTGTAAGACGAAAATGCCTCAAAGACACATAACAAATTTGTCAGAGAGTATGTGTGCTGTAGTGGTTTGGGTATCTGATGACCAAATGAAACTTACTGGATGATTTCAAACACATCACACACTCTCAACCTCAGAGGAAGGCAGTGGCAAATGTCTAGCCAAATCTTGCTCAAAAAAACCTCTATGACAGGTTTACCATAAGCCAGAGACAAGAACAATAACATCGGTCAGAACTGAAAAGTTCACCAACATGTTTTTGCAGTTACTTTCTTCAAAACATCATTGGGTTACCAAGTGTTTAGATTTTCACTGATCTTTTTCATAATCAAAGTGAAGTCACAGCTACTCTACATATAAATTTAAAAAGTCTTTTAAAACAGTTTAAGCTCAAGTGAACTTAGAGAGAACTTAGAGGGACCTTGATAGTAATAATATTATAACTTCCAAATGGGCTGCACCCAATATTAGCATATATTACCTTCCCCAAAAATGCCATTGCATGGGAGTTGCCAGCACCAGCTGCTTGACTGAAATATTCAAAAGCTCTCTAGAAGGGAGGGAAAATTATCAGTTAATTCAAGTGAGAACATCTGTCCATTAGTATGTCTCTTAATGTAATGGAGTAAATATGTATATATTTTATAAACAAATTACAAATACATATCAAAGACAAAGTGCTAATTATCTTATTTGTTTTTTTTTTTAAAAAAAATCCTAGCTACTTGATATGCAGGGAAGATGCCACTCTCTCCATAGCATGCAGCCTGAGAGGCACTTCTTTAGCCTTGTCACAGTAAAGAAAGTAAGCCTAATAACTAAGCTTAACTAAGCATCTGAAGCTCAAGAAACATTGAATGAAACAAGTTAAGACTGCTGGACAAGTGATTTCACCATTATTTAAACAGGCTTCCTATAAAATGGAGAAAGAGGACTTTTCATAAGTAAGAAGTTTGAATGTGAGGTAAATTCAAAAACTCTATGCCCCATATTTGATCTGGAATGATACCTTTTGTTCTATCACTTGAGAAACCCAATATTTATTTAAAACACTATATTAAACTGGTATATTTTTGTGAATTACACTGTGAAGATGTTGTGAAAGCTGAGTGACTAAGTGAAGTGACACTGGAATATTTTTTAACGCAAAGGACAGTGCACACATATTTTCACCCCCTTAGCCATTTTGCTTTATCTATATATTCAATCTTTGTTTGACTACATCATTGTCAACTATTAGTTGGTAATTTTAATGATCAACTGTGTTGCTTATTCAGCCAAGTTAGCAGGTTTAATATGTGTTCAGATAAATAACATGGAAATATGCCAGTTTTAGTTGATGACTCATCCCAAGAAAAGTTGGAATACTTGTTGTGTAGGAACTAAGAGCTTGTGTTTTTACCTTCCTTAACTCAAGGTTTCCATTAAAAACTGAAAATTTTTTTGGTTCTCTCATTTTTGTGTGTGTGTCAGGAGTGATTTGAGAAACTGCAAGTTGTTTCTGGTGTGATAAAATGGGCTGTCTGCAAAGATGTTGCCCAGGGGACACCTGGATGTTTTACCATCCTATGGGAGGCTTCTCTGATGTCCCCGCATGAGAAGTAGGAGCTAACAAATGGGAGCTCACCCTGCTCTCCAGATTCGAACTGCTGACCTTTTGGTCAGGAGACCTGCCGGCACAAGGGTTTATCCCATTGAGCCGGGGGGGCTCCCTCATGAACCAATCTTACTACAGTAACTGTACATATATGGGTTAATATGTGCAAAGTGTATTACAAATTCATTTTTAAAAGATACTAATATTTTATTTTTCTAAAACAACTGTATTATTTTATAACAAAAGCAAAAAAGGAGACCTGATGATTTTGCTCTACTCCTCTTCCTCCATGCAAATGCAATTGCCCGAGTCCAACCTGGAATATTAATTCAAACAGTTTTCTATAAAGCCAAGCCACCCACAAGACACACAAGAGTAGAATAAACAAATATACAGCAAGAGTATAATGTGCAAATCAAGAGGCTCAGGAAATATTTTAAGGGGAAAAAGCAAAATTGCCTTAACAAACATAGCAAAGTGGATACCAACAGCTACCAATAAATTGCTGACACGTGAAATAAATAAATAAATAAATAATGACTACTACTACTACTACTACTACTGCTGCTACTACTACTGTTCTGGGTACTGTTCAGAACTGACAAAACTACCTTTCATAGAGATGGTAAACCTAGGCCAAATCAAAAGGTGCTCCATTTCAGCAGCAGTTTGTCTATTAAGCAGGGATAAATACTTTCTATCTTCAAGAGCCCAAACCTCATTATTTTTCCATTTAACTCTTTCCTCATTTCCCCCTTCTGGTTTTTCTCTTTTTTCCTTTTCTCCTTAGTGCTCTTTTTGTTCTCTCTCACCTTCCAGCAGCTATATTAGGTTTTATGGAGGAAAAAGACAAGGGGGGAATTGGTGTGCATTCACACGTGTGCGCATGAAACAGAAAGGAAAAGGCTTTCATTTATTGTTAACATTTAAATGTCCTACAGAGGAGCATTGCTTATGTGAGTCCCTCAAGTTGAGAACCACTTTGCTAGTGGAACACCATCCTTTGAAAAGATAGAAAATGCTTCTGTGACTCTTTTTTATTGTTTTTGATGATGTCTTTAAAAATGCCATACATTTGCACTGTACCACATGTACCAACAGAAGGAAGAGTAATGCCGTACAAATGAAACTGGGAGGCTTCGGGGGCTGTATTTACTTTGGTCACAATTGGCCCCAAAGCCTCCTATAGAGATGAAATACTGTAAAAAACAGGGGCCGCGTGGACTTTACCCATCTTTTTGTATTTGTCACACTGCTATCATTCCCACCATTAGCAACATATTATTATTGAAGAGAATTACATTTTTTGTAAATATACTTTTTAATGAAATACAAGTTAAGCAGTTTAAGGAAGAAGCTTGAAACGGGAAAGCTTGGGAGAGGAGAGGAACAAGATGGTAGGCAAAGCTCACTGACTAGCATGTTTAGAGAAAACATGCCCAACAGGTGCACTAGCTACATGTCCTAATAGTTTCTAGATGATCATTTGTATGCTATCACAAAACCATTTTCAAAGAGCAATTTACCATCCTGTTTTGGTAAACTAATCCATACCTGTGCTTGAACATCTCCCTTCTCAGCTAGAAACTGGTAATATTGTATCAAATCTTCCTCTAGCATCCCACTTGCCATTCCTGGATTTTCTACTTCATCTGGCAGGCGAATTCTCTGTACCACTGTGCCTCCTGTCAGAGAGATGTCACTTGCCACTAGTAAGAGAAAAAAAGGAAAAAAAAAGAAGGCAAGTACATTCAGCAGTTTGTCCACATATAATTGCCTGCAAGATATGACAAATGTTTACACAAACAATTTAGTGTAGATTTTGCATTATTCTGCACAGCTCATTACACATAATATGCTCCCAAGTATATAATTAAAAAGGAGTTTCGATTAATTCAGTTACTCTATTGTATGAGAACTGGATATCACTGCTTAGCATTCTTGGATGCCTTCGAAAGCAATCCACACAGACCTGGCTTACTCCCTGATGTCAGCACAACCCACTTGTGTATGTGGATTGTTCATACAGTCATCCAGACTTCAGATGATAATGAAGATGATAATCATTATATTTGCATCCTATTTCCTTTCCTAAAGCGCAATCCTATGGTTTCAAGCGAGTGTCTCAGGACCGTCAGGATATTTTGCCATCAAGAGTGGAAAAGTTGGCCTTTGAAGATGGAGACGTAACCTCAGACTTCCACTCACCAAGAGAAATTGCCACCGTTTTTTTCATTAGGTTGAAGTCAATGAAGTGGGAAATGCATTAGGAATGTGCCAATGCACATGGAAAGAGTGTGGATATGCAAGATCCACAATACTCCGTAATAGGCAGAAGATATATCAGTCTTGGAGCTGGAATAACACATTTTCCACCAACTATTGACAGAGGAGGGCAAAAACTGCCTTCATCTTCCCCTTCCATCAAGAGCTGTCAGTAGCTTAGGTACTCTCCATTGTTTCAATTCTCTCTCAAAGTTCATAAAATTGCACCCCAAATTTCTCCACGTATATTTAAACACAGTATTTGAAATGGCTCTCAAAAGAACACAGGACTGCCAGAAAAGTTAACAGGACAGTCTCTTACGGGTCTCAATAAAGAATAGGGACTACCTTAACTAACTGCATATCTGCTCATAAACATACACGGACACTGTGGTCATCAGAGGGGGCCCTGCTCTTGGTCCCACCTCCGGCTCAAGTGTGTTGGTGAGAACGAGAGAGAGGGCCTTCTCCATGGCCGCTCCCTCCCTATGGAACTTTCTCCCTATGGAAATAAGAACAGCTTCCTCACTTCTCTCCTTCAAGAAGAAATTAAAAACACACTTCTGTTTACTGGCCTTCAGAGAGGATTATTAGCTCCTATTAACTTTTTACGGCTTCTACTCTGCCTGATGAGGTTAATAAATAATAAAACTTTATTTATATACCGCTCTATCTCCCTGAGGGGGACATAGGGCGGTTTCCAAGTAACATCACCAAAACATACAAAGTAAACAGCATGACATAAAATTAACAAAACAACATAAACATAAAATTATCACAACAACACATATATATTAAAAATAATCCTGCCTGTTCAGAGCAATTAAAAGGTCGGGCCGAGGCTAGTGCAAACTCTAAATATGAGAGGACCGGGAATTAAGTACAGTGCTATAACAGGCTATCAACAATAGCAGGTATGAGTCTGTGGCTGCTCATTTCCAGGGCCTATTAGAGGGATGCCCGGGGTAATAGATAGGTAGTATAAGGCCATATTCAACAATGTTTGGGCATGAGCTAGAACTGGTCATTCTCAAAGGCTTCTTGAGATCATATTGCTTTAACACATTGCAAAGCCACGTTTTTGTTTATTTTTATGTTGGTTTTTATCAATTGTGTTATTTATAGAAACCTATTGTCTAGTGTTTTAATGATTACTGTGATGGTGTGAATTTTAATGGTTTGCTTTTAATTGTGTGTTTACTGCTGTTTTATTGTAATTTTTTCTGTCTTTGTAAGCCGCCCACCCTGAGTCCCTTTGGGGAGAGAGGATGGGTTAGAAATAAAGTTGTTGTTGTTGTTGTTATTATTATTATTATTACAACAACAACAACAACAGCAGCAGCAGTACTCTGAGTTAGCTGTAGTCTCTGAACACTTCTGAAATGTTGAATTATGTAGAGTGTATTGTGGTAACCCAAACAGGATATTAATGAATATGCCACTGCAGTCAGATCTGGCACCTAAAGGAACAGGTAGAATTCGCACCCCAGACTTAGTTATACAAGCTACAAAAACATTTAGGTGTTTGATAATTTCACTTTCTCAATGACTTCAGTAAATGTGAAAGTGGTGGGGGCGAGGAAGGAGATAGATCCACTTACTGCCACTAAACAGCTTCTAACAGATTATCCCTGAAGAAATGTGGCCCTCAACAGAAAAACATCCATCGTGCATAGATCAATAAGGTATGAATCTTCCCTTACAGCAGAGAGATGAAATACTATAAGAAAACTAATTCATATGTTAAAGCCATTCATGGCGCATGAAATAGATCAGGCTTATTCAAGAAGACTTTTGAAACTTTTGGTTTAGGGTGGTTATACTGTAATATACAATACAGTCAAGTATCACATTTCATATAGCAGAGTTAAGTGATAAAAGTTTTTTAAAAACCCACTAATATAACAAGCTGTTGCAATAGTGAGGAGAGCATTCATTTTCTGTTCAAATCAAACTCAAGATCAAATATCCATGTCTCCTTGTACCTTACATGAAAAAAGCAACTCAGAAGTGCGTATACTAAGTAAAGTCAAATTAAATATGGAAAAAACATACCATGGTTGGCAACCAGACGATAATGTGTGAGTGCAGATTCACAGCTCTGAAGAACTCCTATCCCAGCCCAGTATCGGTAGCCCTGGAAAGGAGCAAATCATATTATTCAAATTATTAAAGGATAAAAATCTGGCACTATACAAAGATAAAGCTTGCTATTATATAAACAAAAGTATTCAAGAAGATGGTGATCCTGAGAAAAGGTGAAGGATATGATCATATTCAAGTGTCCTATATTCAGCTTTTATTTCAGTTCAGGAGCTATAAAAATTCTACTTCAAACAAAACGGGATCCATACTTTGCCTTCCATTAATATGAAAGCTCTTTTCATTCACATTTTTCATCCAAAGCAAGAGTATCACTTGAACTCAGGGATACGAGTCATACAGCCCTCCTGATGTTGGAATACAAGTCCCATCAACTATGTTCAGCATAGCTAGTGGTGAGTAATGCTCATACTTGTAGTACAATATTACCCAACGGGTCATTTGACTCCCATCCTTGCTTTAACTGGAATCTCAATCTTGTTGGAAGACTATGAATCACTGCTTTACGGGTTACAATGCCACATCCCCCAAACTAATGCTATGTAAGTAGATAAGGAAATATATTTACCAAAATCATATGGGCTATCAAATTTCCTCCAAGAGCTCCAAAAGTGTAATAAACCAATGCCTAGAAAAAGAGAGAAAATCTGGTTAAATTGATTTTGTTGGCATAATTTACAGAAAAACATAAGGAGAAAAACCTCAACTGGAATTATAAAGTACCTTAGCCTGGCTGGAATCAACACCAAGGCCAGAGGCATAGAGAAAACCAAGGGCCTGAAATGAAAAGAAACAACAGAAATCATATGTGGCAATTTCAGTATTGCTTTAATGTTTATAACTGCTTTACAGGGTTACTCTTTTTGTATTTCCTTTTAATTAGTAATAAATGAAAGTCTTGTTCATCCTTCCTACATAGGTAGTCTAGTCAATACAACAGAAGATAGTGAAGTGATCACAGCACTTTCCATGCTTCATAACACTATTTCAAAATCTAATGCAACATGGTATGATACAAGGTACATTTTGTGACTGATAATGTTTCTGCATTTTAATCAATTCTGTATGGTAACTGAAAATTAAGCCTGCAGTGAGGACACAAGAGGAAATCCTAATAAAAATGTGACATTTTACACATATGCTTGCTGATCTACAAAATATGTAGGTTTTTTGCCAGATTAAATTTCATTCTGACTCTGAGAAGACATGATTGGTACCAAAATGTATCTTATGCTATTATATGAAGAGATTAAGGTGGGCTGACAGGTTTTAGTGTTCTGATGACTGAATATTCTGAAAATAAAACGTGTAATTCGGACTGGTATTTCAAAGAAATACTAATTAAACCTCATTTCACATTCTGTGAGGATTTCCATGACCACAAGGCTCACATAGAAGCTCTGATACTACTTGAAGTCTTTTAGCTAACTTGGCTAAAGGCACAAGTATCACAATGTATCTCGACACCTAATGTATATTTTTCCACAGGCAAACTATTGTAAAGGTAAAGGTTTCCCCTTGAAATTAAGTCTAGTCATGTCCGACTCTGGGGTGGTGGTTCTTATCTCCATTTCTAAGCCAAAGACCCAGCACTGTCTGCAGATGCCTCCAAAGTCATGTAGCCGGCATGACTACATGGAGCGCTGTTACCTTCCTGCCGGAGCAGTACCTATTGATCTACTCATATTTGCATGTTTTCAAAATGCTAGGTTGGCAGAATCATAGAATCAAAGAGTTGGAAGAGACCTCATGGGCCATCCAGTCCAACCCCCTGCCAAGAAGCAGGAATATTGCCTTCAAATCACCCCTGACAGATGGCTATCCAGCCCCTGTTTAAAAGCTTCCAAAGAAGGAAAAAGCTTCCAAAGCTTCCAAAGAAGCTGGGGCTAATAGCGGGAACTCACCCCGCTCCCTAGATTCGATCAACCAACCTTCCAGTCAGCAAGTTCTGCAGCTCAGCAGTTTAATCCACTGCACCACCAGGGGTTCCACAAAATATTGTAGGTAAGAATAAATTAGGAGTGAAGCCTTTTACCTGCTTGAATTGGAGGAACCTGTCAGCACCTTAGCACACCTTCAGTTATAGCAAAAGAAATATAGTCATTCTTTTAAGAAATAACATGAAAGTATAGCTGATATTAAGGAGTAAACAAAGCAACACAGGGCAAGCCAAGCACAATTATACATTTCATACATTATTAATAAAATAGGTCTTTAAAATATACGCACTGTCTGCCCTTTCGGAGAACCTTCTTCAGTAAGTTTCTCAAAGAGTTCTTTAGCCGACTGAATGTTTTGCTTCAGGTAGTCCCCAAACAACATCGCATAAGACACTTTTTCCATCGCCTTTGTATGATTCATATCAGCTGCCCTCAGAAGATATTGATAGGCTCTTTAAAAAACACACACATGCACTCTCAATTATTATTTTGAGTAAACAGAGAAGACTATCTAGATCAGTGGTACTCAACTTGTGGGTCCCCAGCCAGTTTACCAACTGTTAGGATTTCTGGGAGTTGAAGGCCAAAACATCTGGTGACCCACTGGTTGAGAACCACTGATCTAAGTGAAGAGGGGTTCCTTAATGTTACATGCAGTGAAAAATTATAAAGTTTTAGCTCAGAGCTACTGGAAATGATGCTCAAGTGAGCAGTTCTAACATGCTATTAACATTTACCTGAAAAGAAGTGTGTCCTGCAGTAGTTTGACATTATTAAAATTATCTTTTTATCACTTGTATAGAAGGCATTTATGTGTTAGGGCAATGAAGCTGCTAGTTCCAGTCCTGGAGGCAGCAAAGAACTACAGACTGAGTATCCCTATCTGGAATTCCAAAATATGAAATACTCCAGAATTGTCTTCCTAAGTGGCTGAGATAGTAATATCTTAGTTTTCTGATGGTTCAATGTACATACCACTTTGTTGAATGCTCAAAATTATTAAAACATATTGTGCATAAAATTACCATCAGGCTATATGGATAAGGTGCATATGAAGCAAAATCAGTTTATGTTTAAAATTGGTTCTCATCTCCAAGATATCTCCTTATGAATGTATATGCATATACAAGTATTCCAAAGTCTCCAAAATGCTTCTGGTGTAAAGCATTTTGGATAAAGTATACTCAACTTGTTGCATAAAATTATGACTAAAAACTTTGATCTCAAAAAAAAAAAAGTAACTCACACTTTCTTTTGGGATTTTTTACTGCTTTCATTAAGCATTTTCATTCCACTTTGATAAACATCCTCTGCTTCTTGCATTTGTCTTCTCTTATTAGACTGTTCTTCAGCTAATAAAAGAAGAAGAGATAAAAAATGAAGACTTCAAACATTAAGATATTGCTCATACTTTTTCAGGCCAAATATTTTGATGACTATAAAACATTACACCACCATCTATTTCACACCGTTTGGCTATGCTTTAAGAAACTGTCTGCTTTCTTGTTCTGCAGTAGAGAAGCAAATGCTCAGAAATAAATTAAACAAATTACAAACTGGAAATAGTCAAAACAATCGGTTTTTTTTCATGTCAGGAATGACTTGAGAAACTGCAAGTCACTTCTGGTGTGAGAGAATTGGCTGTCTGCAAGGACGCCTGGATATTTAAACTTCCTGTGGGAGGCTTCTCTCATTTCCCCACATGAAGCTGGAGCTGACAGATGGGAGCTCACTCCGCTCTTCAGATTTGAACCACTGACCTTTTGGTCAGCAGTCCCATTGTGCCACTGGGAACTCTGAACGATATATAGCTTGTTGTTTTGTGGCTAAATGTGGTAACACACATTTCGTGCATTTTAACATGTCTGAGTTAGGGAAAGGGCACTTGATAGGTGAAAGCTATGACTTGGAAAGAATATGGAGAGCTAAGATCCATCAACATTACATCATTAGTATATACAAAACTTTAAACAAAACTGGCAGCCACTCCACAGCATTGCGGACTGTTTTAACAGATGGCTGGACCCCAAATACTTAAATGAAGTGTGTCTAATACTGAAAGGAGAGAAGACAAAGGCTCTAATTTTGCTCAGCTGAAGATACCTAACTGCCCTCACCAAATGCAAGATGAAACTGGTCGTGGTGAATCAGATGTCTCCGGGAAGTCTGTAAGTAAAGTCTGAAGGTAGTTGGATGCTTTGGGTTTCATTCAAGAGGAAAAAGTAGGGTAATAATAATAATGCTAGCCTCTATACTTAATTTATTCTGAGAAATTGGCACCTCGATGTACACTATTATTGAATATATAAGTTCTTCCAAAAATGTGATGTCCTATTAAAGCTAAGTCACAGCAAATCTAGTATCTACTTTTATTTCTACTAGAGTTTTAAAACTGTATATATTATGCTTTTACAACATGGCATGACACCTTGGATCTCATGCTAGGAGAAAGGTGGGATATACATTAAATATATGAATCAGATATCATTATCCTCAGTCTCTATTGTTACAAAAGCACAAATAAAATTTCCCCAAATACCATTTATCAGGAAATTCCTTGTAGTCTAAACAGTAAGAGTGAGGATTCAGATCTACTTACTTTCACAGAATCCCCACTTTTGATCACTTTTGTAATCATAGGTTGTTGCACACCAAAGCCTGCTGTCTTCTCTCCCATCCGTAGTACACTCTGAGTACTCCTTCTCCAGGAAAAGGAAAGGGAAGTGGCATGGTTCACCATCTGCAGTTCCTCCAATAGCTGTCAGAACTAAAAACAAAACACATCACATTAAGCTTCCAGAAATTTAATATACCTTGAAGGACTTGAACATAAAAATTTTGTTTCCTAACTTTTTCTATATTAAACAGAACATGTGGCTGCTGTAAGCTTTTTCCTTCTCAAATGTATGTCTATAGAATATTTATTTCCCAACAAAATAGATATTAATGTCTAGAAACTGCTGAATGTGTAGTAATTAATCGGATCTATGTAGCAGGAGGCAGGCATTCTGCCAACAGCTAGTAATCATGTGCAGTGAAAGAAATACAGATGAACCAAGTTGCTTCACCATATCCAGTTGCTGTTGCATAACAATTTTGTCAGACAGAGTTGAATCAATACACTCACTCTCCCTGCCACATATCACAAATATTGTGTACATATTTCCCATAATTAATATTCGTTTGTGAAAAGCAGTGGTATTCCCAAAAACTTCAAATTTCAACTGGGATAGTGTAAACAAAGTGGGCAAAATCTTTTAAAACAGTTACTATTTAAGGCTAGTGAGTCATGAAATGTGATGTTGCAAAGAATCTAGTGAGGACACGACAGCCACGTTTAAATATTTGAATGGACAAATTCATTTTCTGTTGCTCTGGAGACTGAGCAATATATTGAAACTGCAGAGGGGAAAAGCATCTAAACATTAGAAAGAAGTTCCAGATGGAAATAGATGTTTGCCAGTGGAATATGCTGCCTCAGCATGTGGTGGAGTCTCTTTCTTTGGACACTTCCAAGCAGAAGCTGAATGGTCATCTGCTGGGAGTGCTTTAATTGTTCTTTCCTACATGGAAAAACATGGGGTTTGGGCTGGAGGCCTTTGGGGTCTTTTCCAACTCTGGAGTTCTATAATTTATCAGGATTTTCTTTCCATAAATAAATGTATGCTTCTTTTCCTGAGGAAAACAGCTCTAAGTTTTGCCTTATTCTTATCATCTGTTTTCAGGTGCTGAAAGTTACATAAAGTCATCGATTACAGTTGACGTGGCATTAGAAAAAAGTGAAAATCAGGTGTCACTTTTTTTTGTGATAACATAGTATGAAACAGGTTTTCTCTCTTTTTGGAGAAAATTCACACAGGTGAATGGAGGAAGGGAGCAGATTTATTTCTCATTTTAATAACTATAGTTTACGGAATTATATTGCCACTTTTCCCGAAACTGTGATCCTCCACATCTAGAACCTACAAATATAACCTATGATTTATGCACATATTTTAAGCGCAACAAGTAAAGAGATCACACATAAAAAATTACCTGGTTTTTGCACTTCTAACTCTTCCAAACCCTTATTAAGTAAAGTTGACAGTTCCAGAGAATCTAACTCCTCTAAAAGCCTTTCCTTCTCTTCCTCTCGGGTTGTGAAACTTTCTCCATCTTCTGTATGAGTTTCTGGTTCCTCAGAGTCAATGAAGATTTGACCTGCTACCACTTGCGTTCCTGCTGGATGGTCTTTCACTTGTTCTTCAGAAGGCAATGCTGTCTGCAGAAAATAGGACATAAATAAATAAATAGGTCAAGTTTTTAATCACTGCTCAAATTCATGCAATCCCATCTATCTAAAAAAACATGAAGTTCTCATTTTAGCATGGAAATAAACAGTCAGAAATTACTCCCTTCAGGTTATGAAGAATATTTAGAAATTGTGGATGATTTCTCTCCAAAAACATGTCCAATTAGATTCCTTTCTTGGCTTACTTCTATCATCCACTACTTCAGTTGAGAAGATAAGGATGTACTTCCCACTGCATCCATGCATTTTAACCATAAATATTCCATGCTGAAGAGGATGATATGAGCTGCAGTCCAACATAACCTAGAGGGCTGTCCTTTGCTCACCCATTTCAGAGTGTTGTTATTAGCAATTGAAAATATCTTGGTATTTCTTGGATTGGAAAAGAAGATCATAAATATAAGAAGATGGTCACCTTTGATTCAAATGACTCTTCCTGAGCTCCTTCTTCATCTGCAAAAGTAAACAAATATGAATGAATGATATCCAGAGGCATTCACTGTCTCATCTGAATACTTATTAGTTTTAAGACTTATAATGTTAGTATCTGTTATTCTTATATACTCAAGCCTAGAATGGTCAACATATCCTTATTTGTTTTGTGGAGGTATCTAAAAAATGTTGTTAACTGCCAGGATCTCTAGAATTGTACTTTAACCTTCTCATATAGCCGACAGCTTCACAGAAAAGACCACAAGAGGAATTACTTTCTGCTTAGCCTTGACATGCATTATGTCTTCCTCTGGAGCTCCAGATTACAATATCAAAATTACTATATACTTCATCCCACTAGAGAAGAAATCAACTTAAAATCCAGTTTCTGCCTCTTGCAGAATTCTGGGGTCTGTAGTTTAGGGGGGAGCCTTTAACAGCCACACTAAACTAAAAACCCCAGAATTCTGCAGGAGGCAGAAACCGAATTATAAGTGGATTTTTTCTCTAATGTGATGAAGGAGTATAAGTGGTTCTTATGAGTGATACTTGGCTTATCGAGCGATTCATCTGTAAAGATGAATCCTTACTCCTTACATTTTACTGTCTCCTGAGAAGCTGCTTTAGACAACTGAAGGACTTTCCTGACTGTAAGAGCTGTTCAACAGTGAAACTCATTGCTTTAAGAGTGTGGAGGAGGCTCTTTAGAGCCTTTTAAACAGAGGCTAGATGGACATCTGTCAGGGGAGTTTTGATTTTAATTTTCCTGCATGGGAGGGGGTTCGACTAGGTTGTCAACCTGTGGTTCCCCAGCTGTTTTAGCCTACAACTCCCAGAAATCCCAGCCAGTTTACCAGCTGTTAGAGGATTTCTGGGAATTGAAGTTCAAAAATCTGGGGACCCACAGGTTGAGAACCACTGGACTAGATGGTCCATGTGATCTCTTCCAACTCTATGATTCCATGCTGCAGAGCAAAATTATTGAATCTGTTCTTGCATTCCTCCAGTGAAGATTCTTACTGGATCTCATTTCTTCTGCGAATGGAAGAAGCCCTTCTATTTGCAGAAAGGACATTTCGGATCTAACCCAAAGTATCAAATGGCCATCCATCATTAGGATTAAGAGTTCAAATCTGTAATGCAGGTGGTTTTCCAGATTAAGTTCACTGAAGAATTCGGTTTACATGTCACAGAGGTCATGCAACACAGTTTTGTTCCTGTTTTTGTATTTTCACATTTTCCTCCTTTTTTCATTGCTTTGTCAATTTATTTTATTTAAACAAGTAGCACAAAAATACAAAGAGCTGTATGGCAATCCATCTGCTTCAAAACTGGAAGAATGTTTATAACCTGTGAGAAATCAACTATTTAAGGAGAAAAAGAAGAAACTGTGCAAGATAGATAATCCTGTCAAAGGAAGATACTGAAAGGGATTAAATGTAAAGAATTGTGTGTGGTGAAGCCAGAAGGGCACCTTAGCAGAGAAAGAAAGTTAAACAAAAAAAATCACATCATGTCAAAAGACTGTTCAAAGTTAGGCAAAAATGGCACATACAGAATTGCAAAGTCAGTGTCAACAAATGAATTTTCATAGAGCTTGCTTTCATAAAACTAACTTAGCTGTGAAAATTCTTAGTTTCACTCAGGAAAAGCAACAAGCCAAAACTTTGAAACACAAGACATTTCGTATCTGAAGAGAAGCAAAAATAGCTCCACAAAAAAATCCCTTATCATTCTTAGGTCCTGTTATACTGCCATAAAATTCAATTCAAAGCAGATAATCTGGACTTTGTATGGCAGTGTAGAAGGGATGTTAGAATTTATGAATTAGGAGATGATACAAACTAAAGCATCCAAATTTTTAACTGGCTGAGTTTTTAAAAACCTGATCAATATTTACAGTAACAATATGCTTACAGACATATTTTTCTTTCTGTTATGAAGTTGAAGTAATATTGTAAATAGTGATTTCAACAGCAATATTATTAAGAGGAGGTACAAAAATAAGGCAGGATGAGGTAATAAAATGATTAACAATGAAAGTATCTATAAACAAGTTAAAACTATGTTTCTGAACAAAAAAAAAACAAAATGCAGAAAAAGGTTTAGTGAGAGCCCTCTAAATCATGAGAAAGAATGAATATATTCTTGTTTTTATCTTGAGAGAAAAGCAAGCAGTGTTTCGTTCTTGTTGCATCATGTTAACATCTCTCTGAAGCAACAAGCTCTATAGTTGGGTGCAGACAAGCATGCACTGATTGTTAAGAAAATAGATGTACTTTCCAAGGCAAAGTATTGAAGGAAAGGGGTGCTTCTATTTGTTTAGTTGGCTTTCAGCATTTATACACTCTTCCTTTTAAACAGGCAGCCAATATGTAAAATCAGACCAGTGACAGAAACATTTTCTTCTTTTTACCATTCCTAACACAAAACTCCTAAATCTTAGACCAGGCTTTTTAGCTGCTGGTAAGCAGTATCTAGAATCCAAGAGATATAAATATCAATTTATGGCTACCTGAAAGCACTCTCTGTTCATCTCAATATGTAAAACAAAATAAGGAAACATGTTCATTATGATTCCCATGAGATAAAGCGTAAGGATCACAAACAACAGTAAGGATTGTTTATTTAAGATGAACATCCAAGGGTGCATCAACACTGTAGAATTAATGCAATCACTTTAATTTTCATGACTCAATGCTATGGTCATGGGAGCTGTAGTTTGATTTGAAATCAGCACTCTTTAGCAGAGATGTCTAAAGCCCTTGTAAAACTACAATTTCAAAATTCCACAGTTAAAGTGATGTCAAACTGCATTAATTCTACAGTGCACCCCAAGCTTGACTGTATTGTAATGATACACTTTCCAGGAGATTACCAATATGGTATTACTTCTATATTGTTTAAACCAAACCAAGTTGAATTCCTACTGTGATAAAGAAAGTTGACATCATAAACACATGATTTGAATGCTATAACTTTTGTTTTGGTATCAAGAAAGAAGCAGTCAGCAACCTTAAATGTTGTACTGATATATTTTCCAGCTATATTACTTAAAATCCTGATTATAAAAAATTAGCAAAATTAATCAAGTTATCGTATTAAAACAGAGCCAATGGTTTGAGTATAAGAATAAGGCACATGCCCTTCCTATTGCAGTTGGTCAAAATTAAGACTGCAGATATTGAAAGGCTTTTTACTGATATTGGTCCATACTAACCATCTAGAGTTCATGTCTGCCTTACAGCCAATGATAGAAGTGTCCTCTAAGGAGCATGCTAGTTATCCAAACCACCCTGTGGGGGAATTCTACATTTCAGTCTAATGTCACTTCTTTATACAGTTTGTTCACAATACATGAATCAAATAATGCAAAATTGATGACTTGGCCAGCTGAGGTTAAATGCTGCAACTTGTGAGTGGGTGTTTCTGATCTTGTGAACAGCAGATCCAGTTCCTGTGTTGACAGGACTGAGCAATTGGTTCATTATCTTATCCAAATATGTGATTAGTAATGTGTTAATCCTCACTAACCATCTGCATTTTTCCCATAGGTGTTTTTAGAATAATCAGTTTGTGAAGCAAAGTGAGAAATAAATCAAGGGTGCTAGCTGTTTTACCCATATATGTTTTATCTATGTTTATCAGGGTACTTCTGTTCTTAAATATGTCCAAGATGCTGAAAGGCATTTTTCTCATCGCAAATCTTTGTAATGCTCAGAATTTTTCTTACATGCCAAAGTATCAGTTAGCAAATAGCAGTCAGTTTAGGCTTGGAAATAAAAACATAAATAAAAACAAATATTACATTGAGTTCAAAATTTTGTTGTGCTCAACTGTCTCCAGAAAAATCACACTTTAATTTAAGAAATACTATAGTTATGTCCCTATCTTTGGAAAAGGAGGAGACTTGTTTTCTGCTGCCCTTGAAACTAGGACTAGGAGCAACGGATTCAAATTGCAGGAAAGGAGATTCCACCTGAACATTAGAAAAAATTCCTTGACAGTATGAGCTGTTTAGCAGTGGAACTCTTTGCCTCAAAGTGTGGTGAAAGCTCCTTCCTTGGAAACTTTTAAACAGAAGCTGGATGGGCATCTGTCAGGGATACTTTGATTGTGCTTTTCCTGAACGGAAGGGGGTTGATCTAGATGGCCCATGTGGTCTCTTCCAACGCTATTATTCTATTATTCTAATATTCTAATTCATCACTTGCATTGCTATGTTCATGCTTTTCAAAATAGGTCTAACTGGCTTGCAAAATACTACATTTTATTTACAGCATTTATATATCACTTTTCTCACCCCTAGGGGGACTCAAAGCGGTACATGAGAGATCACCATAGATTTTTTTGAGAACATGGTCCTATTGCATTCAACAGGAGACTTAAGCATCTCTCATTAAAACGAGTCTAACTTGCTGACAAAAATGAAAATAAACACAAACTTAAACTTGCCTTCTAGGGACAAAAATGATAAATATATTATACACTTATCACATAAAAGCAAAAGTAAAGCAACTATATTCACCTTTTAAAAAGCATAAAATTACTGGGCTAAGAAAATACTGTAAACATCACAGTTATCTTGTTATATCTCAGAATGGCTACCATACCTGTAGGAAATAAGCCAGACTGACTTGAGCTGCCATTTTTTTACTTGATAAACAAACTCTTCTATCATGAAAACATATAATACAAAAAAAAATCCATTCAGAAAAAGGACATAATTTCCCAATATAAAGCTACTACTAGTAATACTCATATTAAAACATCACTTCCATTTCCACTATATTTCCAGTAGAAGTCAGATGCACTGATCTGTTATACTTTTGGAATAGATAAGAACTGGTAGTAACTATAGTCTTAAATGGATACTGGAGTTACAAAGTCATCCACACATTTCTTATTTCAATGCAAATCCCTAATCACCTTTTTGAAATCCCTTAGTGCTGAACAATGCTACGTCACAGGTAAAGATCTAGATTGTCTTAAAAGTAGTGCCAGTCTATCATAAATGCAGGATATATGACCATAACAGTCTGAAGATTACTCTCAAGTGCAATAACTTATCAGCAGACCACTTTTTAAAAGAACTCCCTTTGATTCAGAGTGTATGTTTGTGGGTATTGGAATGGGAAGTATAGCACTATTTTCTCATTTCTTCTTTAACTAAAGCATAGAAATAAGCTAATCACAATTCAAAATATGAATAAGAATGTGCAATTTCTCTGCAATCAGTTTTTCTAGGATCTACACCTGGGACTACTCAAAGCTGCTATGGTGAATAATAAGACAAAGGACACATAAAGCAAACTTCCCTGTTTGTTAGATACTTTCAAGGTCAGAGATAAAACATACTACACACTTTAGAAGAAAAGGTAGTAATTACCTGAGTAACGTAATAAAACACCACAATAGTTTCTATCACCGCCCTTTGTTTGCTTACCAAACTAATGAAGTGACCTCTAATTTGCCACTCGGGTACAAGTACACCTCAGTGAACAAAGTTGATATGTTCCTAGTCATTATGTCTTTAGCAGAAAATTTGGCAGCAGAGGCACAAATAACATGGAAAGAATAGAAGTAGATTCCTATAGCTCAAAAAAGAACAGTTTAACATGTTTCAGAAAGTTTTTTTTATCTAATAATAGTAATAATATTTAAATACAAAATGAATCAAGCAGGTTACATCAACATTTCCTAAGTAAATAAAAAATGTTCATGCATGCTTTACATGGTACAGACAAATGTCAGATTCTGGAAGAAGCAAAGACTACTGGCACTGAAGCGATGATCTCCGCCATCAACTTTGCTGGACTAGCCACATTGTCCTTATGCCTGACCAAAGCAGTTACTATACTCTCAACTCAAGAATGAAAAGCGGATTGTTGGTGGACAGAAAAAGAGATTTAAAGATGGGTTTAAGGCTAACCTGTGGCATAGACACTTGCCCCTTGAACATTCTGACTAGAGGTCAGCTCTTGCCAACAGTGCTATGGAGTTTGAAGAGAACTGAATGGAGGGTGAAAGGATGAAACGTGTCAAGAGGAAGGTATGTCAAGCTAATCCTTATTGGGACTGATGTCCTCACTGTGGAAGAACATGTGGATAAAAAATAGGCCTCTACAGTCACCTATGGACTCACCACCAAGACTCTGCACTTGGAAAGCAATTATACTTGGCCATGAGTGATAGCCTATGATAATGATTCTGACAGCAGCTGCTGTTTATCTTATTTTCACACGGCTGAAGCACGATCAACTACAGCAGAATCCCTTTTCAAGCTCAAGATCCACCACATTGATTACAGTAAACATGGTAATATATTTTGACACTGACAACTGATATTTTTCCCAGGCTTCCTCTGTCATCATCCCAATTCTAGAGGACATCCAGCTAGAGCAGCAGTTCCCAAACTTTGGGCCTCCAGGTGTTTTGGACTTCAACTCCCAGAAATACCAGCCAGCTTACCAGCTGTTAGGAACTGTAGGAGCTGGAGTCCAAAACAACTGAAGGCCCAAAGGTTGGGAACCACTGAGCTAGAGGATTAATAATAATAATAATAAGCATTAGTTATATCCCACTTTTCTCCCCATGGGGATTCAAGGCAGCTAACATCTATCTACTCTAAATAGTTTAAAAATAGCAATACAAAAATTAAAAAAAAATTAATAACAGTGTAGTAAAAATAGAATGAAAATACATCAAATACATTAAAATGGCATTTAAAACTCATATCCCCCTCAAACCCTCCCTCCTTCCCTAGAGCCACCCCTTCCCCAAAAGCCTGTTGGCAGAGGAAGGTCTTGACCTGCTTATGGAAGGCCAGCAGGGATGGGACTATTCTGGTTTCTCTTGAGAGGGACTTCCACAGCCTGGAAGCAGCAATCAAAAAAGCAGGATGGGATATTAAAAAGACTTAAAAAAAAAAGACCTGCTTTGTCAAGTGATGTATGCCTATATCTGGAAGATCTGGTCTCTGCGCTGTTACTTCATTGATCTTTAAACTTCTTTGTTAGGCAAGTCTGTCAAGAATATTTGCAATTGTACTAACTGCTTCCGTTTGATAGGTGGAACCTTACCAAGTACTGTATGGCATCTTAGGAATCACACTGTACAATCCAACTAATCTACTATATATAAGCTCCACAAAGTTATGTTGGTGTATTCCATCTACCAAACAATAGTAGACATGAAATATTTGATATTATTCCCAGAGATGAGGGAGGAACAGTCCTTTCTAGTCTCCTCTTTCTCATGAAATTGCATGGAAGCTGATCTTAATGTTTCCCAAGAGGCGATAACCTGGTTGCTACCCCTGTTCTGGCATAATAAAATACATTTTGATAACAGGTGCTGTATAGGAATATGTGTCCATGAAGGAAGTAATAGACCCACTCTATTCTGCTTAGAATAATAGACCCATTCTATTCTACTTACACTCTATTCTACTTCTATTCTACTTCTAGCTTAGAGAAGACAATTATGCTGGGGAAAATGGAAGGAAAAAGAAAGAGGGGCCGACCAAGGGCAAGATGGACAGATGGTATCCTTGAAGTGACTGGCTTGACCTTGAAGGAGCTGGGGGACGTGATGGCTGACAGGGAGCTCTGGCGTGGGCTGGTCCATGAGGTCACGCAGAGTTGGAAGCGACTGAACGAACGAACAACAACATCCTACTTTGATCAAACCTCACAGAAGATTGTGTTTGGTTCTGGGCATTACAATTCAAGAAGGATGTTGACAAGCTGGAATGTGTCCAGAAAAGGGTGATTAAAATGGTCATAGGTTTGGAAGCCAAGCCCTATGAGGAAAAGCTTAGGAAACTGGATATGTTTGTTTACCTTAGAGAAGAGAATGTTGAACGGGGACATAATAGCCATGTTTAAATAGTTGAAATGTTATATTGAGGTTAATATATTGAGGGGCCAAGCTTGTTTTCTTCTGCTGTAGAGACAGAGCATTGGGTCCAAATTACAAGAAAACAGATTCCACCTAAATATTAGGAAGGACTTCCTTATGGTAATTGCTGTTGGGCAGTGGAATATGCTGCCTCAGAGTCTCTTCTCTGGAGGATCTTAAACAGAGGTGTGATGATCAGAGGTGCTTTGAATGGGTGTTTTTGCATGCCAGGGTTGTACTGGATGGCCCCTGTGGTCTATTCCAACTATGATTTTAAATAATGTAAGCAGTACCTCCATAGCACCAGACAGTTAAACATGGGAACAAGAATGAGAAAGAAACAGGTATCCATTATAAATGACTTTTATAATAACTCACCCCTTTAAAAGCTTTATTGGATCTGAAGGAACTCAGAATATTAGTAAATAAATCTGGTATTTCTGGTTCTGTGGAGGAATTGCACTATACTAGACCTTTGAAAGCAAAGACTTCTACATCCCCATTGCCATCCTTATAACATAGAAAAATAGCAAATGTATTTCTGCTCTGCTGGTGAAGACATTCAGAGTACTTCAGCTGAATACCACTCTTTGCAAATCCTAGATTAGCTAATGCTTAGATGTTGTCCTTGTGGCTCTGAAGACTGAGATAAAACTATGAATCTGGACCAACTAGGATGTGAGTGTTATATGTGTAAAGTGGAAAGATCAGCAAATATTATCTGTGTTTTTTAAGCTTGTTACTAGGAATATTAAATACTCTAGGGTGGGCTGCATATTCAAAGTAGTCAGTTAATTGATGACCCTGGACAGAAGCGATGGGAACTGCACTCTGTTAATATCTGGAGAACAACTCTGCTTCTCCACACTGTTGAGTGCTCACCAATTTGATTCAAAAAAGCCTGATGAAGCCAAAATGAAAACTGTATGTAACATTTGTGGACTTTACTTTGGCATTTGTTCCCCACCTGTTTATTAAATAAAATAAAATAAAATCCCCTGGTGGCACAATGGGTTAAACAATTGATCAACATGTTGGTGGTTTGAATCTGGGAGCAGGATGAGCTCCCGTCTGTCAGCTCCAGCTTCTTATGCAGGGACATGAGAGAAGCCTCCCACAAGATGTAAAACATCAAACATCCAGGCATGCCTCTGGGCAATGTCTTTGCAGACGGCCAATTCTCTCACACCAGAAGCAACTTGCAGTTTCTCAAGTCGCTCCTAACACAAAATAATAATAAAAGCAAAAAATAACAAAAATGTATTGCAAAACACTCTGGAATATCTACGACTGATACAGTTTGAGCATCCCTTATCCAATATCCAAAATTATCTGCATGGGTGGCCTGAGATACTGATTGTCGCCTTTACTGATGACAAAAACTTTGCTTCATGCATGGTGTAGCTGTGTATAAAATGACCTTTGGTCTATGTGTATAAAACTATAAAGGGAACATATAAATCTCAACTCCAAGGAATATAAAAATATACCAAGGTAGATCTAGATTGTAAGCCTGAGGGTAGCAAACTGTCAAATTGACAATTAGTTAGCCATGCTGAGGGAGCCTTTGGGGTTGAAGAATGGAATATAATAAATACTCTAAATAAATAAAGATAATAACTATGTATATGTATGTGTAAAAGCAGTCATGGGCAAACTTGGGCCCTCTGGGTGTTTTGGACTTCAACTCCCAAAATTCCTAACAGCTGGTAGGCTGTTAGGAATTGTGGGAGTTGAAGTTCAAAACACCCAGAAGGCCCAAGTTTGCCCATGCCTGCTTTAACATTATTTGTTACCTCCTGGAAAGTGTGCTATTACGAGGGTTGAATGAAAGTAATGCCTCCACCTTTGTTACTTGGGTTTGGATGGGAATATTTTAATAAATCAAACGCAGAAATAATCCTTAGAATGTGCTCTTTAACGACCACTATTCACTTTTCCATATAATCACCAGACAATTGGATAAATTTCTGCCAATGATCAACAAGTTTTCTGAAGCCGTCACAGAAGAAGTTGGCACTTCGTTTCCGCAACCAGCGTCTCACAGTTCTCTCAACGTCTTCATCAGAAGATCTTCTTTCATTGTTGGAACAGATGGAAAACAGGCAGTGCTAAATCTGGACTGTATGGAGGATGCCGTACGGTGGTGAGATCCAGTCTCTGAAGTTCTGCTGTGGTGGCATGTGAAGCGTGTGGTCTGGCATTGTCAGGAAAACATTCGCCCAACGACGCACTGTACTCACATCAACACAGTCACCACAAACAGCTTGCATTCTCTGATTAAACTCCTTTGGGGTGACACCTTCTGCTGTCAAGAATTCCGTGACTGCATGCTTAAGTTGCATTGACCGACCGTCTACGCAGGGTTCCATACTTCACACTTTATCAACACAACCATTCAATGCTAAGGCTTCCCACCAAAATGGAACTGTAGAGGAGAGTCTAGTGGACAAGCCAGTACCTGCCGCATACCAGTACTGCCATCTGTTGAGGAGTTACGAAAGTGGAGGCATTACTTTTCATCATTCAACCCTCATACACTTGAGCTGATACAATTTCAGAAATGACCAGTCATTCTTTGCTAAGCTTAGGGGAGCATCCACTCTATGGGATTAATGTAGTTTGACCCCACTTTAAGTGCCATGGCTCAATACTATGTGGAGAAAGTCAACATTGACACCAAAATACAACATCGCCTGAACTCTGCGAATGCAGCATTTTTCCGAACGAAGCAGCGAGTGTTTGAGGACCGGGACATCCATAGGGATACCAAGGTGCTTGTTTATAAAGCTATTGTCCTCCCAACCCTGCTATATGCCTGAGAAACGTGGACTGTCTACAGACATCACATGCAACTCCTAGAACGATTCCATCAGTGCTGCCTCCGGAAAATCCTTGGGAAGACAAGTGGACAAATGTCAGTGTGCTGGAAGAAGCAAAGACCACCAGCACTGAAGCAATGGTCCTCAGTCATCAACTCCGCTGGATCAGCCACATTGTCCAGATGCCCGCCCACAGTCTCCCAAAGCAGAACTCAAGAATGGAAAATGGAATACTGGAGAGACTTAAAGATGGGCTCAAACCAACCTTTAAAACTCTGGCATAGACACTGAGAACTGGGAAGCCCTGGCTCTTGAGTGCTCCAGCTGGAGTTCAGCTGTGACCAGCAGTGCTGTAGAATGTGAAGAGGCACGAAAGAGAAAAACGTGCCAAGAGGAAGACGGGTCAAGCCAACCCTGACTGGGACCATTTTCCACCTGGAAACCAATGCCCTCATTGCGGGAGAAGATGCAGATCAAGAATAAGGCTCCATAGTCACCTACGGACCCACCGCCAGCACATTGATCCTGGAAGACTATCCTACTTGGATAACTAGGGATTGCCTAAGTAAGTAAGAATACTATGTAATTGAGGAAGTTTTAGTATTACAACAGGCATGGGCCCTCCAGGTGTTTTGGACTTCAACTCCCACCATTCCTGGCAGCCTCAGGCCCCTTCCTTTCCCCCCTCAAGGGCCTGAGGCTGTCAGGAATGGTGGGAGTTGAAGTCCAAAACACCTGGAGGGCCCAAGTTTTCTCCTACCTGTTTTACAAGGCATGGAGCCTTCTCTGTGCGAAACCACGGGTGCCCCACCAAAGCACAAACCCTAGGGTTCCACAGCATAGGGCCTCAGCAGTTCAAAGTGGCGCCCAACTGAAGGAACCCCTTTCACCCCAGGCCCACCCGAAGCGCCATTACTGACCCGCGGCAGCCAAGCAGACCCCCGCCGCCAGCAGCAACAGCAGCACCACCGCAGCGGAGAGCCACCGCGGAGAGGCCCGCCTTCCCGGCCGCTCCATCTATCTCCCTGGGACTGCTTCCTCCCGGTGAGGCGAGGCGACGCTGACAGGAAGGGCGCCTGGGTTTGGCAGCCTCGGCCCCGCCCACCGACTCCCCCGCCGGGTCAGCCAATCGCGCGGCGCGGCTCCGTCCAATCGCCGCTCGGCGCCGGAGATGCCGCGATCCTATTGGCTGTCGCGTTGTTCCGACATGGCCGCTCGGAATTGGATGGGAAACAACTCGCCTTTCCCAATACTGGGCCGGCGCGTCAGTAGTTTCCCCGAGGCCGACCAGCTGACTAAATGTCATAGAGGTGAGGCATCGTTGCGTAGGGCAAAACAAGGCATCACTTCGGGTTCCTCATCGCAGCCGGGAAAATATCCCACATAAAATGGGACTGAATTTTTAGCTAGTTTTGCACTCATCCTTGTTAACATTTGTGGCCATTTCAATTCATTCTAATTGAATGATTTTTTTTATTTCGTGTCAGGGCAGCCAGTCAATTATATTACATTTCTAACAAAACAAAGCAAACAAACAGACATGATACAAAATTTGTGAGTTTGGTAGTTGGTTAAATGTCCTTTGACCAGTATCTGGCCACTTGGAGTGCTTCTGGTGTTGCTGCAAGAAGGTCCTCCCTTGTGCATGTGGCAGGGCTCAGGTTGCATTGCAGCAGGTGGTCAGTGGTTTGCTCCTCTCCGCACTCGCATGTTGAGGATTCCACTTTGTAGCCCCATTTCTGAAGGTTGGCTCTGCATCTCGTGGTGCCAGAGCGCAGTCTGTTCAGCGCCTTCCAAAGTCGCCCAGTCCTCTGTGTGCCCAGGGGGGAGTCTCTCATTTGGTATCAGCCATTGGTTGAGGTTCTGGGTTTGAGCCTGCTACTTTTGGACTCTCACTTGCTGAGGTGTTCCAGCGAGTGTCTCTGTAGATCTTAGAAAACTATGTCTACATTTAAGTCGTTGACGTGCTGGCTGATACCCAAACAGGGGATGAGCTGGAGATGTCACTGCTTTGCTCCTTTCATTATTGGCTGCTACTTCCCGGCAGATATCAGGTGGTGCAATACCGGCTAAGCAGTGTAATTTCTCAGGTGGTGTAGGGCGCAAACACCCCGTGATAATGCGACATGTCTCATTAAGAGCCACATCCACTGTTTTAGTGTGGTGAGATGTGTTCCACACTGGGCATGCATACTCAGCAGCAGAGTAGCACAGCGCAAGGGCAGATGTCTTCACTGTGTCTGGTTGTGATCCCCAGGTTGTGCCAGTCAGCTTTCGTATGATAGCGTATGATTTCGTTTGATTTCGTATGAAGCGACCACAGAAGCAACCAGTATAGAATGAATTGAAAAGCAGCCTCTGTATTTTAATGCAATGTTTTAAAATATTAATTAAATTAATTAAATTAAAAATCTGCTCTGGGAGCAGAGTGAAGAGAGGGGACCCAGGAAGACAGTTCCATCTTGTCTCCTGTGTTATGCTAATAATATAATATAATATAATATAATATAATATAATATAATATAATATAATATAATATAATATGTTGTAGTTGTTCATTCGTTCAGTTGTTTCCGACTCTTTGAGATCTCATATTATATGAGCGCTCCAGCTGGAGATCAGCTGTGACCAGCAGTGCTGCAGGATTTGAAGAGGCACGAATGGAGGGTGAAAAAGAGAAATGTGCCAAGAGGAAGGCCCGTCAAGCCAACCCCCACCGGGACCGCCTTCCACCTGGAAATCAATGCCCTCACTGCGGAAGAAGATGCAGATCAAGAATAGGGCTCCACAGCCATCTCGATAAAATAGTAAAGAGTAGAGATATCACACTGGCAACAAAGATCCGCCTAGTCAAAGCCATGGTATTCCCTATAGTAACCTACAGATGTAAGAGCTGGACCATAAGGAAGGCTGAGCGAAGGAAGATCGATGCTTTTGAACTGTGGTGTTGGAGGAAAGTTCTGAGAGTGCCTTGGACTGCGAGAAGATCCAACCAGTCCATCCTCCAGGAAATAAAGCCCGACTGCTCATTGGAGGGAAGGATACTAGAGACAAAGTTGAAGTACTTTGGCCACATCATGAGGAGACAGGAAAGCCTAGAGAAGACAATTATGCTGGGGAAAGTGGAAGGCAAAAGGAAGAGGGGCCGACCAAGGGCAAGATGGTTGGATGGCATCCTTGAAGTGACTGGACTGACCTTGAAGGAGCTGGGGGTGGTGACGGTCGACAGGGAGCTCTGGCGTGGGCTGGTCCGTGAGGTCACAAAGAGTCGGAGATGACTGAACGAATGAACAACAACAAGCCACCTACAGACTCACAAGAATCCTGGAAGACAATCCTACTCGGGCAAGGAGGGATCGCCTAAGTGAATATATATAATATATTGTATATACATATAATATTTGTAATATTATAATGTAATCCAATATAATACTACTACTAATAATAATATGATATTATAATTATATATTTTATATTATATGTAATATTATTAATAATATTACAGTACAATGGTGTTGTACAGTATAATACTGATATTGTGATATGCTAATAATATCATGTATTGTATGTATATATATATCTTGTAAGCCGCTCTGAGTCCACTTCAGGGTGAGAAGGGCGGCATATAAATGTTGTACATACATACATACATACATACATAGGTGTTTAATATATGCGCTCTCCCCTCCCCCCCCCCCCACTTTAGCCCCACAAATGGAAGACTAGCATGCAGTCGCTCTCGAACCGGAAATATAAGTCAAAGTTCACCTTAGCCCTTTGCAGTTGCTGAAACCCTCTAGGCAGGAGAGACAATGCGCGTGTTGGGATCAGCAGGAAGGACTGCATCGCCCAGAAGTCGTTGCGAAAAAAAGCCATATGTCCAGTTGCATTCACTTCTCCGCTTATGGGTTTTCCATAAGGACTGTTTGGAATAGATATTATACCGGGCACACACGCATATAGGCTGATAATCCCTTATCTGAAATAATAATATTTCAGATGGTGGTGATCAGCACACTGGGTGCAGTGCCTAAAGACTTGGCCTGCACTTAAAAACAACTGGCACTAACAAAAATACCATCTATCAGCTGCAAAAAGCCACCCTACGATCTGCAGGCATTATTCGCGGATACATCACACAGAACACTTGGGAAATGTCCAATGCGTGATCCAATACAAATGCCACCAGGACTGTGGCGCAGCTGGCTAGGGGTCATCTGCATTAAGATCACTACTGACCAAAAGGTCATGAGTTCAAAGCCAGCTCGGGTTGGAGTGAGCTTCCGACCAATTTGTGTAGCTTGATGTCAACCTTTGCAGCCCGAAAGTCAGTTGCACCTGTCAGGTAGGCAATTTAGGTGCTGCGTATGTGGGGAGGTTAACTTAACTAATTTACAAGCCCATAAAAATCTTCAGCAAGCATGCAGGGAATGAAGAAGTACTTCATCATAGGGACGGTGAAGCAACAGCTCCCCTGGTGGCCAGAATACCTTAATCAAAAGCTGGAATGTTAAATAGCCTCTGTGTGTCTGTCTATATATGTTGTGTGTCTATGGCGTTGAATGTTTGCCACGTATATGTACATTGCAATCCACCCTGAGTCCCCTGTGGGGTTTGTGTGTGTGTCAGGAATGACTTGAGAAACTTCAAGTTGCTTCTGGTGTGAGAGAATTAGCCCTCTACAAGGACATTGCCCAGGGGATGCCCAGATGTTTTGATGTTTTACCATTCTTGTGGGAGGCTTCTATCATGTCCCTGCATGGGGAGCTAGAGCTGAGAGGGGAAGCTCATTCGTGCTCTCCCTGGATTCGAACCTCCGGCCTGTCAGTCTTCAGTCCTGCCGGCACAAGGGGGCTCCAATACATGTGCTGAAATATATTTCAACTACCAGGCCACCCATCTCCTGTGCTTTAGAAGTGAACTTCATCTTGTCCTTCTTCTCTGACAGCAAAATAGAGCTTTGCAAAAGTTATTTGCAACTTTCAAGTGCAATTTGAATGGTTCTTCATTTAGCACTTGCAATGGATAAATTCATTAATTCACTACATCGACTCTACATGGAATGCTTTGTAAATAATGTAAATGCTTAGAAGTGCCCTAATTTCATGCTAACCTTATGGCACCTGGTTTATTTTTTATTTAAAAAACACCTATTGCGTGCAGAATTGCATATGTTCAGATATTTAAATGCATGCTGTACTGCATAAATTATGCAAATATATGCCCACTGACTAGAAATGAGGCTGACCTAAGATAAAACAGTAGTCAAGAATAAAAAAAACCACAGTCCTGGCTATTCTTTCCAGCAGCTCCACACCATTAATTACTATAAATGTATTAACATTAATGATCTCACCTGGTGTGAAGAAGAGTTACTGTCTCAATTATATATTCTAGAGTGCTATTGGATATACATAGTATATGTTGTTGTTCATTCATTCAGTCGTCTCCGACTCTTCGTGACCTCATGGACCAGCCCACGCCAGAGCTCCCTGTCGGCCGTCACCACCCCCAGCTCCTTCAAGGTCAGTCCAGTCACTTCAAGGATGCCATCCATCCATCTTGCCCTTGGTTGGCCCCTCTTCCTTTTGCCTTCCACTTTCCCCAGCATAATTGTCCCCAGCATAATATACATAGTATATATACAAAGGAATCTGGTAAAAATGAGCAGTGATTGGATTGAATAGACCTAAATGTAGAATAATCAACTGGTTAGAAAAATATCAGCATGGCTAATAGGTTGTGGTGTGTGGAGAATGGATTACAACGTCCATATCAAGACGTATAAATCTCTGTAAAAGATGTATAAATCTCTATACAGTCTAGGCCAGTGTTTCTCAACCCAGAGGTTGTGAGGGGGTGTCAGAGGGGTCATGAAAGACCATCAGAAAACACAATATTTTCTGTTAGTCATGGGAGTTTTGTGTGGGAAATTTGACCCAATTCTATCATTGGTGGGGTTCAGAATGCTCTTTTATTGTAGGTGAACTATAAATCCCAGCAACCACAACTCCCAAATGTCAAGCTATAAATTCCACCAGTGTTCACATTTGGGCATATTGAGTATTCGTCCCAAGTTTGGTCCAGATCCATCATTGTGTCAGTCCACAGTGATCTCTGGATGTAGGTGAACTACAACACTAAAACTCAAAGTTAGTGCCCACCAAACCCTTCCAGTATTTTCTGTTGGTCATGGGAGTTCTGTGTGCCAAGTTTGGATCAATTCCATCGTTGGTGGAGTTCATAATCTTCTTTGATTATAGGCCCTGTGGGGTGAGAAGGGCAGAATATAAGTACTGTAAATAAATAAATAAATAAATAAATAATCTTGTTTGATGTGCACTAATTTTGTTGTGTATTGAATAATACTATTACTAATAATAATAACTTCTGAATTCAGACTGACAAGAGTTTTGGAGCACAATAGTCCTGACCTCACGATCATGGGAAAAAAATAATGCATAGATTGTTGATGGTGCAATCCTAGGCGACAGTAGAATTGACAAGAAGCAACTGGAAAAGATTACACGATACAAGTATTTAACTATTGAACTGCAAAGACTCCAGTAAAGGTGATCCCAGTGGTGGTTGGCACACTAGGTGCAGTGCCTAAAGACCTTGGCCTGCACTTAAAAACAATTGGCGCTGACAATATTATTTATTATTTATTTATTATTTATTTAGAGTATTTATATTCCATCCTTCTCACCCTGCAGGGGACTCAGGGCGGATTACAGTGCACATATACATGGCAAACACCCAATGCCAATTAGAAATACAACAGATACAGAGGCAATTTAACATTCCAGCTTTCCGGCTTCCTGAGGGTATGCTAAATCCCGGCTCAATTCTGGCCACAGGAGAGCTGCTGCTTCACTGTCCATTTCACCGAGTCCTTTGATGGAGTACTTCTTTATTCTTCTACACGCTGCTGGAAGGTTTTATGGTGTCGTAAATTAGTTAAATTAGCCTCCCCGCATAAAGCGGTATCTAAATTTCCTATGTGACAGATGCAAATGTCTTTCAGGCTGCATAGGTCAACAGCAAGCTAGACCAATGGCTTGAAGCACACTCTGACTCGGGCTGGCTTCAAACTCATGACCTCTTGGTCAGTAGTGATTTAATGCAGCAGGCTATCAGCCAGCTGCGCCACAGCTTGGTCCACATCTGTCAGCTGCAAAAGGCCACTGTACTCAGATCTGCATACATTATTCGTCGATACAACACACAGTCCTAGACACTTGGGAAGTGTCCGACATGTGATCAAATACAAAAGCCAGCATAGTGATCTTGTTTGCTGTGTACTAATCTTGTGCATCGAATAATAATGATCAACTTTATTTCTATCCCGCCCTATCTTCCCAATGGGGACTCAAGGCGGTTCACAACCTACAGCAGCTAACATTCAATGCCATAAAGTATGACCAAAAACTACTGCAAAGATTTTCAAAGTTGCAATTTAACCAAACCCTGAACTGTTTTTTCTAGGAGTACAAAATGAGAAAGTGAAACCAATAAATACAAAAACATTTCAATATATGGTAATTGGGGTGAGGATTTTACATGCACAAAACTGGAAACACACATGAATGTCAACAGCAGAAGCATGATTACGAAAGTTTTGAATCTGGCAGAAATTGATCAGCTGGAAATTAGGCTTAAGGGGAAAACCCCAAAACAACACAATTATTGGCGGTAGACTTTGAATAAGGTTGAACCAGGAAAAACCTCACCTCAAAGATCTAGACACAACAAATAGCCAGAGGGCCGAATCTAGAGTTGTTATTTTGGAAGACGCCCAGGATACACCTTCAAAATAATAATATTTCCTACCCAGGAAATGTGAAATCACCACAGAAGACCAAGGGGGAGGCGGGAGGGAGAGCAAGGGTTCAATTTTATTGCATTATGCCTTAACCAAAAAATCCTGGGAAAGCCCAAATTGAGCAAAAAAAAAAAAAAACAAAACCCAAAAAAACAAAACAAAAAACACCCTGTGCGATAACTGATGCCAGTGTATCCCAGATCCAGAGCGAAACTGCCTCTGTAACATGCAGAATACATTGCACATATCTGCCTTGGCTGGAGCACATTAAAAGGGACAGCCAAGAAACACTCCAAGGGCATAGCTGGGCAGCAGGGGCTAACTGACCCCCTGGGTGGGCAAGTTGATTGTATCTGCTACTACTTCCTACTACCCCCCCCCCTTAATCCTGTAGATCAGGGGTCCTTAAACTGTTTAAACGGAGGGCCAGGTCACAGTCCCTTAAACTGTTGGAGGGCCAGATTATAAATTGAAAAATACATGAATGAATTCCTATGTTTTTAAAAACAATACAATAATTTAAATGAAGAACAATTTTAACAAATATAAACTTATTCATATTTCAATGGGAAGTGTCGGCCTACTTTTGGCTGATGAGATGGGATTGTTGTTGTTGTGTGCTTTCAAGTAGTTTCAGACTTAGGTTGACCCTGAGCGAGGGCCTGGTAAATTACCTTGGAGGGCCGCATCCGGCCCCCGGGCCTTAGTTTGAGGACCCTTGCTGTAGATAGTGCACTGATGTGCACCTCTCCCAGAAAATTGGAGGAAGGGATGGGACCTGCGAATAGGCTACCTTCTGTGGCTAATGTAATCACCATCCTGGCTTAAGACCAGTTTCAGGCATGGCAGTCTGATCTGCTTGGTGAAAATAATTGAATAATACTAATCTTATTTCTCACAGAATAATTAAAGCACACAAATATGGCATAAACACTACAGATACACATATTAAAACATATTTCTATAAAATACATGTTAAAATACAAAAAATAGATATTAAACAAAGGGCTTACATTTAAAATTCATGCTTAAAAATGGTCTGTATAGGCCTGCCAGAAGAGATAAGTCTTTACGTGGTTTTTAAATTTCGACAGCTCATTTAGCTGTTGGAGTTCTTCCAGCAGGTTGTTCCATAGTCTTGGAGTGGCCAATGCAAAGGTCCTCTGAGTGATGGTTGCCAGTTGGGTTCTGCCTGGTTGGAGCAGATGCCCCTAAGAAGACCTCAGTGTTCGGGGCAGATTGCATGGGAGAAGGCAATCCTGTAGGTAACCTGGACCCAAAGTATGTAAGGCTTCAAAGGTCAAAACCAACACTTTGTACTTTGCCCGGAAACTAATTGGTAGCCAGTTGATTGCCTTTAGGATAGGTGAAATATGCTCACTCCCAGTACCTGTAACCAATCTGGCTGCCATATTTTGAACCAGCTGGAGTTTCCGAAATTGGTGTAAGGGTAGCCGTATGTAGAGTGCATTTCAGAGGTCCAATTTGGAGGTTACCAGGGTGTGCACAACCATCTTTAGGCCCTCCAAATCTAGGAAGGCATGCAGCTGGTGTATCAGCTGAAGCTGGTAGTAAGCACTCCTGACCGTCTCCTCTCCCTATGCTGACATTTGGAGAGACGGATCCAAGAGCACTCCCAATCTGCGACTACTGTCTTTCAGGGGGAGTGTAACCCCATCTAGGACTGGTTGACACACCTCCATCCCCAGATTAGGACCCATGATGGCAAACACCTCTGTTTTTACCTGGATTCAGTTTCAATTTATTGTCGAAGGCTTTCATGGCTGGAATCACTAGGTTCTTGTGGGTTTTTTCGGGCTATAGAGCCATGTTCTAGAGGCATTTCTCCTGACGTTTCGCCTGCATCTATGGCAAGCATTGAGTTGGAGATCATCCATGAAGTTTCAATGCTGTATCCTGCTCTGAAGACCTCACTACCTCTGAGGATGCTTGCCATAGATGCAGGCGAAACGTCAGGAGAAATGCCTCTAGAACATGGCTCTATAGCCCGAAAAAACCCACAAGAACCCAGTTTCAATTTGTTTTCCCTCATCCAGCCCATTACCTCCTTCCATCATTCATTCAGAAGTGACACGTTATCCTAAGTTGAAACTGTTTTTGAAGGAATGGAGAAATATATTTTGTTTTCTGATAACACCCATAACGCCAATGGATGATCTCTCCCAGTGGCTTCATGTAAATATTAGAGAGCATTGGAGAGAGAATGGCACCAAGTGTCTAGGCACGTTGTGAGATACCACACAACAGTTCCTTTTTTGAGGGGCAGCTATCCCCGGGCGCCACCATTTGGAACCTGTCTGAAAGGTATGACTGGAACCACTGCAGCACAGTGCCTCTGATTCTCAACCTCTCCAGGCGTTCCAGAAGGATACTATGGTTGATGGTGTCAAAGGCCATTGATAGGTATAGAAGTACCAACAGGGACACACTCTCCCTGCCTGTTGAGTTGGAGATCATCCACAAAGATCACCACAGCAGTTTCAATGCTGTATCCTGCTCTGAAGCCAGTTTGAAATGGGTCAAGGAAGTGACCATCTGGGGTTGAAGGGCAAAAGCCTTTTCAACCACTTTGCCCCCAAAAAGAAGGTTAGACACTGGTCTGTAATTATTAAGATCCAGGGGATCCAGAGAGGGCTTTTTCAGCAGCGGTCTTGTGCTGTCGCATGCTGGGCCTGTACATCAGACTGTAGACAGGCCATAAATTCTGTGTGCCCAACGGGATGCCGGGGCTGCCTCAGATTAAAGGCCTTTGGATTTCCTTAAAACACAGAGTCTTTAGATTGCTTAAAGGTTCAACAATGTTCTTTATTAAGGAAAACAAACAGGTACTTTAAAGCTTTTTTAACAGTCTATAGGCTCTTTCAATCTTGTTCACAGGGAACAGGCACTATCTTCTTAACTGCAACGAATGGGTAAATCCTTAACTTCTAATCTGGGCAGTCTGTCTTTGCCTCTGTTGGCGTGGAGCCCCTACACCCGGTACCAACTGCGTCTGGCTTCCGTGAGTGACCCTTACAAAGCAGAGTTTTGTAGCCTTCCAGGGAAAAAGGAGTTCAGGTTTTGGTGATGGCTGGCTGAAGTCCCTCAGCAAAGGAGCTGTAAGGCTGTATGATCCCCGGCCAAGCTGTGGGCTGTATAACCCCGGCCAAGCTGTAGGGCTGTATAACCCTGACCAAGCTGTAGGCTGTATATCTCCCCGGCCAAGCCGTAGAAGACTAAGCTTTCTACAGGAGCTCTTGGTATTATGTCCTGCATAGAAAGCTGCTCTGTGTGGACTGACCCAAAAAGGCTCCTATTCCCTCCAAAACCCCAAAAAGGGGGCGGGACCAGGGAACCTAACTATAAATGACAGGTGGCTTGCCCTATGATTGCAGCCAAAAGAAGCCACCTATCTGCAGAGTCCCTGAAACTTAGGACTGCAACAAACATTCAATGCAAAGCAAACAAAATTGGAGCTCCTGGTGCAGTTGTACCTGCACAGGGCTAATTACTGCTTCTTTTAAACAGGATGGAAAATTTTCCTCCCTGAGAGATGCATCAATAATTTGTTGTATTTGAGATCAAATTTCATCACCTCCCTTGATGACCAGCCAATATGGACAGGGATCAGGAAGGCAGGTTGTCTTCCTTACTTGTCATAGCAGCTTGTCCACATTAACAGTACTCACCAATTGAAATGGATCCAGTCAGGCCCATAGCCAGGATTTTGATTCTTCTACACTGACCATGTAATGCAGTTTCAAACTGGAGCTGATGAAAGTGGTTTCACTTTGCAGATGATTACATAAGAAATCTTGGAACCTGTTTGAAGCCAGATAGTGATTGCACAAACCACAGAGCACTAATGCACATTAAGAGCTTTCTTTCACATACTTATGTGGGAATTTGTTGCATGCCTGCCATAGTTTGGAACTGGCTTTAAACTGCTTCAAATGATCAGTGTTGATAGGAACTAAGGTAAGAGGGTCTTGCAAGGAGAAGGGTGGGTTGCTGTCTTTAGAGCATGGATCCATTTTAAATCCAGTTTCTGCCTTTTGCAGATTTCTGGGGCTTGTTGTTTAGGGAGGGGGCTTTAAACTGCTCAGCCAGACAAGTCATGGACTTCACTAAACTACAAACCCCAGAATTCTGCAGAAGGCAGAAACTGGATTTAAAGTGGATCCATGCTCTAGTGTGATGAGGCTAACAGAGAAGTATGTCCAATACTGAACTCACTGCCTGCACATTCTACCTGCCAGGGCTCTAAACAGCCTCAAACATAACCATTCTTCAAACAATAGTGGCTCCAGCTGCTTTGGCTTTTCCTGTGCTCTTTCCAGTTCTGTAACAGCATTTTTCATATGTGGTGACAATGATATAAACGGTGTGTAACATTCCAAATGAATGTCTCAATCTCACCATGGATTTGTACAAGTCCTTGGGAATACTGGAAGTTTTATTCTTGAATCCTTTCATAATGACCTCTAGCATTGATTTTTTTTTGTTTTTTTCATAGCAACCGTACACGGCCACACTGTTGGGATAAACAATCAGGAACTCTTCCAAAACACATACACAGAAAGGTGTGACAGACATGCAGCAGGTCCTGAAGGGAAAATATCAGAATTGTCCCCTGGACCAATGGAAGGTGCACAGCTATGGCTGCTCAACCAACATCCTTGATGTAAACACATTTACTATTGCATTTCTGCTTCCACAGTTGCATACCAACATTTTTCTTGTGTTTTATGTGGTGTGTGTCCAATTTATCTTGGCCAAGAAATGACAACCTTAAGATGTTTCCATATATTTCCCATAACCTATCTCAAATGCTTGGATGAATAAGAAAGACCTTTTTATAAAAACTTGTTCATTCACATTGTTCACACGAAATGACATTCCAATGTGATTTATCAAAGAATTATCCAAACAGACTGAGTTCAGGTGGAAAATGAACTTAGGAATTAATTAACTTTCTTGGATAACATCAATTGAAGAGTCAGTCCAGAAATGTACCTTAGAATAATCAGCTGACTAGTAACATAGATATCGTATATGGAAAAACCACCATTCTTTCAAAACTGAATTTAGAAAAAACAACAAGAAGCAAAATGTCTCAGCAACATTTCATGCATAGGCTGTCTTCTAGTAAATTTAACACATCAACATTATATGAATAAAATAAGCTTCTCTTTCTCTGTTCACTGTGAATCCAACTATGTCTCTACAATGCACAAATATTTCTGATGAGTGTCTTGGGTTTAACCCCATTTTGGCAAAGTTGGGAAATACTCCAGAGTTTGCGTATCCCAAGGCTTTGCATCAGTCTGGACAGGATTGGGTCTGGACAGCTGGATTGGGTTCATGATTAATCAGGATTGTCCTTGCCCAAATTGGGACAGTTGGAGGCCTTGCAGTTGTACCCTGGCGGATTGCTATCAGGAGAAAGCAGCACTTGTCCCCTTGCCTCAGGTAGCTAGGTAACTTTGACTACAGCTGCTTAGACACTCTTTATCAACCCCCTTTCTATAAACATTGCCAAGAACATACTACAAACTATTGATCTGACTCATCACGGCAGCTTTGATGTCCCCATTCCACCCATATTTAGGCACTTCTTACTATACATTGGATTCTTTTAAAAGAGAATCTTAAAAAGCATCAGCTCCATTCTCTGTCCAGGCAGGCACAGCATCAGGGAGAAAAGATGGCTTGTCCCTGGGTCATGGTCATCACTCTTTGCTGGCTATGGAACTCCATGCAACAGCCTGGCAGAAAGAGAACCCACTGGTGCCAGAATGAGTCACACATATGACCAACAAGAAGGACATCAATCGACCCCCTTGTTCTTGATGAATGTGTGGGTGCCCTGTTCTGACACATCAGTGAACCAATGGTGGGTGCTCACATGGAGCCAATAAATAATGCGATTCTAGTCTGAATGGATACCAGACCTAGATTCAGCACATGCATGTTGAATCTGGGGTTGTGATGGGGTAGATTTACATTGGAGTAGTCTATCCAGTGTGGCCGCAGCCCTAGTCTTTGGAGCCACAGAAAGCAAGCTTGCTCCATCTTTGATATGCTATCCCTTCAAATAGTTTCATTGCTTCTTGAGTTGTGAATGGTGTGAACTTTTAATAAAATTTATCTGATATAATCTGTAAATTTGAGCCCTGCACTGATAAAAAGTTGGAATATACATAAATATGATAACCACAACACCCCAGAATTGCTGTAATTGTGGATTGCACACCTGAACTCTCTGTGCCTATAAAAACTCTCTGGGACCATACACGAAAGCCTCACTAGCAATGTTATTATATCGGAAAATGCTAGGAAAAGTAACCTTTTTGTGTTATACCTCCCAGAATCCCTCAGTCAGCCCCAAAATTGCCCTATTTTGTTTTCCAAATTCTGGAATAACAGTGTGAATTGTATATCTGCTTGTCCAACTAATATCACTGTTCACATAATTCTTGAGAGTCACACCATTATTTTGGGGGCAGAAACTTTCAAAAAGCTGTTTGTCTTCTGAGTGGCTGAAAGACTGTGGGCTTAATAGTACAATTAATATTAAACTTCATCTGGAATTACTAGATTCAGGTTATGTGTAGCTGATGAAGCTACAAAATCTAGTTACAAATATATCCTTTTGTTTTGTCTCTAGCTCCTATCTGAGTTTGAATTCCCATCACAATTCCCATTTCCTGCTCAGTGTTCTCTAAGGAAAGATCTTTCGTCCAGTTTATGTCTGTGGTCCTTTCAAAGGCCATTTGGAATACATTGCTTCCCTGAATGTTGGGCTAGGCCAAATGTGAACTGTGTGGTGTCTCACAAATCAATTCGAGCATTTCCCAAGACTCTAAAAAGTTCAATTAACTCTTCAATGTGCCATTATGTAAGCCTAATGGACTATTAGTAATGTTCAATAAATTACTACTCTGGAGGGGAGCTCAAGTGTGGTTTGGCAGCTAGTTGGCTTAATAGTTCAATTTACAACTATCCACTAACCATTTACTCTGGAAATGGCCTGGAGAACTTCCTTAGGGCTTAGGGTTACCTTTAATGATTCCCTTTTAAAGTATCAAGTGTATATAATCGTATAATAAGAAGTTCCTTAATATGAGTGGGATGGGAATATCATGGCTTCCATGATGAGTCAGATCAATCGTTTGTTGTATGTTCTTGGCAATGCCTACAGGGAGGGTGTGGACAAACAGTGTTTAAGCAGCTGTAATCAAAGATACCTAGCTTTCTGAGGCAGGGGGACAAGTGTCGTCATCAGCTTGCTTTCCTCTTGTAGAAACCTGTATGTCCTTCAGTTATCTCAATCTGACAGAAATAATCCTGATTAATCATCTAGCATCCCATTTTTTCACCAGCTTTTAAAACTATCCTAGTTTTTCTGTCCCATTCCCCCCCTTGTTCTGATATTACTTCATTGCTGCAAATGGAGTTCAAAGTGTAAAGTGCAAAAGTAGTTTATATGCAACTCAGCAGTGGAAGAGGAAAGATGAAATGTTACGCTTCCCAGTAGGTCCAGACAAAAGCAAACCGATCTCTTAGTTCATGTGTTCTATCTTATTAATAACTTATGGATTGAAAGAAGCATAGAATAATACAGTTGGAAGAGACCATATAGACCAGTGGTTCTCAGTCTGTGGGTCCCCAGATGTTTTGGCCTTCAACTCCCAGAAATCCTAACAGCTGGTGAACTGCCTGGGATACCTGGGAGTTGTAGGCCAAAACACCTGGGGACCCACTGGTTGAGAACCACTGATATAGACCACTTAGTCCAACCCCATGCAGGAAAAGCATGATCAAAGTACCTCTGTCAGATTTCCATCCAGCCTCCAAGGAAGGAGCTTCCACCACACTCCAAGGCAGAGAGTTCCACTGCTGAACAGCTCTTACAGTCAGGAAGTTCTCCTTAATGTTCAGGTGAAATCTCCTTTCCTGTAATTTGAACTCACTGACCACACTCATGACCACACTCTGATCATTCCTGACCACTTTCACCCATGAAATGCTGGAGTATATGTTTGAGGTTTTGACTTTTTTTTAGATTTGATTATTCACAGATTTGATTAGAACCTTTTTCAAGTTATCTCTACATTCTCCATCATGACTGTATGGACAATGTCCTCTAGTCATGATAAAGAACCTAGAGATTTGTAGAGAGAACATTTATTGATGAATCTCATTGTGATTCTATAGTTCAGCTTCCAGCAGGTTGATCACAGAGCCATACTGGAAGACCTGGGACCTTGTCAGACGTGATGCCAGAATGAAAGTGTCTCACTATGTCCCTGCAGCAGTCGCGCAGGGTGTATGGGGACCTGTGGCCCTGAGCCCCTCTCCATTGTGGCTTCCTCCCTGCCCCATCATGTGAGGGAAGTCTTTTTTTGGTGACTTGATCCATATTTTCCTATGGAAAGATGGGGAGCCTGCCATTGTCCATCACTGCCATTGTTTCGATGAGGGCGACTGGAGTCTTCAACTTCAGACACAGAGCTGCCGCTGAAGTAGTTCTCTGGGGTGTGATGGGAGCCATCTGGTTCTTTGGCTGAAGTTGTAAACTCCCATTGCCGCCACCAAAAAAAGGTAAGTGTGAGTTACTTAGACTTTTTTTAAAAAAAGAGAGGCGTTCTCTCAAATTAAAAATAGCTTTTTTCTCGATTCACTTTTTTCACTATCATGTAGGTCTTGTGCCCCTAACCCCAGCAAATGTGGAGGCTGTTTGTATTTATTTACTGCTTCAAAAGTCTGTTTTTTGCTAGCTACTGCCAATGTAACTTTGCTCATAAGATAGACAGAAGCAATGAACTTGTGCTCATTATCTTGTTAATGTAGATATGTCAGCCAAGAATCCCCTTATGGATGTGGCTTAAATACTGACTGCATCATGCCTTTTTAATCTGAGAAGAAACAGTGTCTCCTACTAGGTTATCTAGCATAGTGGTTAAAGGTAAATGTTCTCTTGATTTGGACCACAGGGATCAATTCGTGTGATTTCATTAGTTCATTAAAAATACAATCAGGTCTTATCACAGTCTTCTTAATGGAGGCAGCCTTTTCCACTGAGGAGCCAAGTTTCCTGCCATCTCATTAACTCTTGAGCACAGTACAGACTGCAGTTATCTTCTCAGTTAATAACTTTTCCCACCTCTAGCAACAATTCTCAACTGTGATTCCATTCAAAGAATGAGCTTATATTTATAGAAGCTGGCTAAATGAAATGTGTAGGTTTGGCACCAAATATGTGGATCTTTTGGAAGCCTAACTCTGAAAAGAAACCAATTCACTCCTAGGCAAATGTCTTGTTATATTAACATGAAAATCAGAAGTGTTCCATTGGCATTAGTGGAAATGAGTTTCAGGAAAACTTGGGATTGCTCCAAAGTTCTAAACTTGAAAATTGTATTTTTAGGTAGTCTGTTTTATTTAGATATAGTAATATAGTAATAGCAGTAGTGGCAGATAATAATATGAATACTAATTATTCGTTAATAATAATAATTGTACGAATACTAATTATTCGTTAATAATAATAATTGTAACAATTAGATACATTTATCCCATACCTTTCCTCCAGTGATCTCAAGGCGCAGTTCTCCCACTTTTATCTTCACAACAACCCTGTGATGTAGATGAGGTTAAGAGAAAATGTCTCATCAGTGACTCAGAGTTGGATTGGAATTCCTGTCCAACACTTTAGTTTTCTAGTTTTATGGGTGAAAATTCTGTATACTTCCCACCTCACCCTATAGATACACTCATCAGGGAGTCAAGATAGGCTTAAGCTGCCTATTCTATTTATAATGTTGAGAGACAGGGCAGTGAAACCATTCATGGGTTAGTACTCATGATCCATGTCATTCAGCATTTTGTGATTAACACTAGCAACAACTATGAAGATGCTAATACTACTCCATCTTGAAATATCAGTGCAGAAAGAATGAGAAAATGCCTCTGGGTGTTTCTGTGCTGCACAGTTAGAAACCACTTTCAGGGCTTTGTGATATGGGATCCTGGAATGTGTAGTTTTGTGGGATATCTAGAGAGCTCGAATGCTGTAATTCTCGGGAGAGCACTAGGCCGGATCCAGACAAGCCTTTATCCCAGGAGAACCCACGTTTTAAAAAGACAGGGTGTGGACAGACAGGCCTGTCCACACCCACCCTAGAAAGCATGCACTTTCTGGGGTGGGTGTCCAGACGTTCTCTTAGGACTAACTCAAGAGAACATCTGGAGACCCTACCCCCCTACCCCTAAGATCTGCAAAGCAGATAATGTGGTATTCTGGGTTATAGAGCTGTGTGGAAGGGCCCTCAGTTCAATGTGTAGAATTAAGTTGTACTCATTTAGGAGAGATGAGAGGAAAAAGGTTTAAAAAACTTACCCAGCCTGCAGTATACTTGCAGAGCAGCCCTCCCAGCACGTACAAATGATGTGCCAGGAAAGCCGGGGTGGGGTGGGGGTGGAGGTTGGGTAAGGTTTTTTTTTTTACTTTTCAAAAGGGTCTGGGGTCTTGGGCAGAGGGGGGTGGATATTCCCACAATTTACTGGGCTTATTTAGCCCAGTAAACTGTGGGAATGGTGTCTGGTCTGTAGTCTAGACACCGGAAGTAGTGGCTTTATCCTGCGCCTTCCAAGAAGGCGTGGAATAAACCTGCTATCTAATTAATTAACTACAAACCAGGGTTTTCCTGGTTTGTAGCGAATTAATTTGGGACTGTCCAGGACCTTGTCTGGACAGCTCCTTCTTTATTGCAGTAGATACCACAATAAGGGTACTGTCTGGACGAGCCCTTAGTCCTGCAAATGACTAAGGCTTTTAAAGGATGGATCCACAGCAGTTAAAGGGTTATCAAACTTCTATAATTATCAAGTATAGATAAAATCATACTGTCTCCTTCTGAATCCCAGGGAGGAAAAAGATACTTTTAAAAATGGCATGATGTTGTCTCTAACCTTCTGTCACCATATATTCAAACATTTCTCCCTTTACTGCTTGGACAAAGCTATTAAAGGCTAAAGAATAAGAGTGCAAGCTTGATTGGGCATTTCATTAAACAATGTGTAAAATAAAAAGGTGACATTGTATTGTTGTGTGCCTTCGAGTTGTCTCCAACATACAGTGGCCCCAAAGCACTATTTCTAAGCTAATGCCTGCTGAAAATTTAAGCCCCATACAAGTTTCGTTGAAATGGTAAGGCCACTGCTAATGGTGGATTACAAAATCATTTTGGATTTTTAAGTTGCCTTTTATTTTTGGAGGACAAGAAAGGAGATGGGAAGAGCTGAAGGTCAAGAACAGGTCAGGGAATTCTTTCTCATCCAGAAGGGTAGGAAGCATGTGCTCCTTTCAAGCACATTTTCAAAGGAGAAAGGGAACCGTTTCATGATTTGAGCTGGTTGGAAAGCCACCACTGAGTGGCATATTCAGCAGGTCTGCTTGGCAGTCATCAGAGCTGCAGAGAGATTAAACAGTGGGGCAAGAAATAATTGGGACAATAGTAATTTGAAGGAGTGTGAGGTCCCAGCTGTTGCCTCATTTATTTTCATCCTGACCAATGACTTTTGCCTGGCTTTGGGTGGAAAATGCATGCTTGTTTATATAATGGTGACTCTTCCATCTGTTCTGTACAAAGGCCTGTTTTCTCTTGTAGATAAAAAGCTATTTGTGATCTGTCTCCATCAAGATTTATAAATATTTGCTCACATGTCTCCCAAGTCACTTAGTGGTCTTTCCCTGATTATTTGCCATGAAGGTTTAAAGTGGGCTGTCCATGTTTAGAAGCAGAATGTGAGACTCTAGAGGGGGGAAAATGGGGAGATCTACCTCTTGATCTACCTCTATCCTGCCTTTTTAGAAATTTTAGGGGGATATTTTGCTTTATAGTTGAAGGCAGAACAAAGAAGCAAAAATAAACAACCAAAACAAAATCCCTTTGACTCCTTTAATAGAAGAGCAGAGCTTGTAAAAGTCATTTCTACTGTGATTTCACGCTTGATTTGCTCTTTTGTCTTTCTTAGCAGTCCGTGGCATCTGCAGAACTCTTCTCCAGTTTGTCACTTCAAATGAGTTGATTTTCTTTGTCACCTTTCTACAGTCTAGCTTTTACAGCCCTATATTGTGGGCTGAAAGCACACTTTCCCACACTAGATGGCAGTACAGCATAAACTGTGACATTCCACCAGTTCAAAAGTACCCTAGCTTATATTCTCCTTCAAAATTCAAGTACAATAAGACTTCCTTCCACAAAACGATAAACAAACAAATAACAAAATCAACAGTACAAGAACAGACTTTTACAATGGTTCAATTGTATTTTGGATTTTAGCTTCACAGGAGTTTGAAAAGATAAAAGACTCATCCTTTTTTAAAAAAAGAAAGAAAGAAAAGTAGCTGTGTATATTTTTGGCACACATTTGCATTGTATAATTACTGGATCCGACATCTGAATATATTGTATTGTCAAAGGCTTTCACGGCTGGAATCACTGGGTAGTTGTAGGTTTTTTGGGCTATATGGCCATGTTCTAGAAACATTCTCTCCTGACATCTCTCCAGACCTCACAACCTGGATGCCTGCCATAGATGCAGGCAAAATGTCAGGAGAGAATGCTTCTACAACAACCCTCTGAATATATTATTTTAACCTTTTATTTTAAAAAAGTTTCTCTGGAGGCATTAGGAATCATTATGGAAAAATTATTTATACCATCACAACATTAGGGTCAATATTGTTTTTGAAAATGAGATTGCTTGAGTTTTTGTGCTCTAAGCCCTGGAGAAGAAGTGGCCAATCTCTAAGATATTGGATGAGATCTCACAAGCCTAAGACTGTAGGACAGAAAGGTGTGTGCAGCAGTAGGGTTTTCCTATGCCTGCATAGATAACTAAAAATATGTCAGGCTTGAATTGTTGGCTTCTTTCTTGTAGAAAACCCTAGGAATATGAAGAATATATTGGTAATAAATAAACAAATGGACAATTTATTTATTTATTTATTTTCAGTACTTATATTCGGCCCTTCCCACTCCAAAGGGGACTCAGGGCAGATCATAGAACATACACATGCAGCAAACATTCAATGCCATTTATACACAACAAGACAGACAATTACGTATACATATATAGATGTATATATATTGGCTTTCCCCATCTTTCGGCATCTTGGAGGCTTTGTACTCAGTTCCGGCCCGGGGGCGGGGGGTGGGTGGGTGGGGTGTTGTCACTCTATCTCCCTGCCAAAGAACTTTGTTCATAACGTCCTCCTTTTTTAAAAAATTGAATCGCTGGCATTTCTTATGGGTGCGTCAGAATACCCAGCCCTTGTTGTCAATAACACTAGCCTACATTAGAAGAGAGAGAGAGAGAGAGAGAGAGAGAGAGAGAAAGAGAGAGAAAGTATAGGAACATTACTTCATAATCAGAATGGAAAGAATTTAAGGTTTTTTTTTTAAAGGGAAGAATGAAATGAAACTAATCCAGGCTCAAGGGTTTCCAAATACATCAATCATACATTTTGAATGGAAAAAAATTAAGAGATTTAAAATGGGAATCCAAGAGAAATAAAAATAGACTGATATCCCAATCCCACCTCCCTTGCTTGATTGTACTGTACATTTGTAGTTTCAAAAGGATACACAATATACAAGTCAGCAGTGGTTTCGTTTTGGAGATTTTGCTTACCGCAGAGTATTTTCTATTGGCTCCTTGTATGAGGAAATTTTTATGCCCATTTGTCAGGTCATTTTAATCCAAT